>NW_026526721.1:22856254-25256254 GCF_024362965.1 Panthera pardus | reverse complement strand
AAGTGACAGATTCTTATCAAAAAGATAGCATAATGCAAGAATAAAAAGGAAACACACCCTGTTCTCATTAACATTAGGAGTCATGAACAGTCCCACTGAAATCAAGTCTGAATATTATGATCTGGAATCAAACTTGAAACCAGAGGTCTATAATGGGAGGGAGCATGAAGTAATGATTGATATAGTGAATTCTGGGGTCAGATTACCAGAATTTAAATATTGTCTCTACCATTTGATAATTGGGGTCTTTGGAAAGGTAACCTTTTTAAGATTTTGTTTCTTATTTATAAAGTAGTATTGCTAATAGTTTTTCCCTCATTTGATCACAAGTCAGCTGCTTATGTCTGTTTTCTTGACTATTCTGAGCTTCCTTTTGCTCATTTGCAAAATACTGGATTTGTTGGCATCAATTAATTGTTGTGAGAATAAAATAAGATAATATATGTCTCTAACCAATTCTTATTATTCACTAGGTTTTATATATATATGTGTATATATATATATATATATACATATATATATAATTATATATACATATATATAAATATATATATATACACATATATGTGTATATATATTATGTATAATCTGTATATGTGTGTATATATATATATATATATTATGTATAATCTGTTTTTTTCTAACCAAAGAATAAATATATGATTAATTATGGTATAATAATTTTCACTTGTATAATAATCTGTGTTGTTCCTTGAGGTTTTCTTTTGCTGACACATGCTTGATGTCAGGAGCAGGGGCATTGCCTGTTAAACTTTGTACAGAAATTATCAATCTGTCAAAAACAAAAGCTAAAGGAGATAGATTGGAAAATAAATATTTCTTATCTTAAAGTCAAACAAAAAGGCAAGTCTTAAGCAACATTTTTCCAACCCCATATACAGTACGACTGCCCTTTCTTTGGATTATTTTTTATTCCTTTCTCCTATTTTAACTTAAAACAGCCTTTCCTAATTTTTCTTGTAGTAGGAATAGGCAGTTGAAACAATGCAAACATTATTTAATCATGGGTCTATTTCAAGGCTATATAACCACGGGACAGATTTGTATTCTGTAGAAATTAATCTTAATTTATCTAATCAAATAGGGAGTAAAAAAATAAAACACAAAAGCAACCTCTAAGAAAATAGTAGTTTTGTGAAATAGGTTAACAACATTTTTCTTCAGATATAATTCAGTAGTAATATTTTTTGTCTTATACAAAATATGTTTTTTTGTTTGCTTTGGAAATTATGTGTTGATATAATTTTACCTATAATAGTTATGATTTACTTATATATTTACATTTCTAATTATACCAATTGTATTTAAACTAAAATGACATTATTTCACTTTATTTATTTTCTTCCCTACTTCTTATTTACATTAATATATTTGAATCGCAATGTAAAAAAACCTGGTAAACTGAGCTTAACTAACAGCTATCCAATCTGAACATTGATTTGATGACATCTCTATGAATTAATTACATTGCAGAAAGTATATTTGCAAATCAATATTTTTACACTTCTTTTTAAAAAATTTTTTTAAAGTTTTTAAATTTATTTTGAGAGAAAGAGAGAGAGAGATAGCCAGTAGGGGAGGGGCAGAGGGCCCCACGCTGTCAGCACAGAGTCTGATATGGTGCCCAAACTCAGGTGAGATCATCACTGACCTGAGCCAAAGTAAGAGTTGGACGCTTAACCACTGAGCAACTCAGGTGCCCCAATATTTTTACACTTCTAAGAATAATGTATCTCTTTTGGAGTGTGTATAGGAGAAATAATGCAATTTCGAATGTGAGGAAAATATTTTATTTTGTTTTTTTCTATTAGGTTTTTATTTTATTTTAATTTCAGTATAGTTAACATAAAGTGTTAGATTATTTTCAGGGATACAATATAGTGATTCAATAATTCTGTGCGTTACGCAGCTCATCACAATTGTACTCTTTAATCCTGATCACCTATTTCACCCATCCCCCCACCCTCCTTCCGTCTGGTAACCACCAGTTTGTTCTCTAGAGTTAAGAGTCTGTTTCTTGGTTTGTCTCTCTCTACCTTCCCCCCCCCCTTTGTTCATTTGTTTTGTTTCTTAAATTCCACATATGAGTGAAATCATATGGTATTTATCTTTCTCTGATTGACTTATTTCACTTAGCATTATAGTCTCTAGTTCCATCAATGTTGTTGCAAATGGCAAGATTTCATTCTTTTTAATGGCTGAATGATATTCCACTATCTATATCTATTTCTATATCTGTATCTATCTATATCTATATCTATATCTATATCTATATCTATATCTATATCTATATCTATATCTATATCTATATATCTATATCATCTATATGTTATATGTATATACCACTTCTTTATTCATTCATCAGTCAATGGACACTTAGGCTGCTTCCATAATTTGACAATTTTAAGTAATGCTGCTACAAACACAAGGGTGCATGTATTCTTCTTGAATTACTGTTTTTGTATTTTTGGGGTGAATACTCAGCAACACAATCACTGGACTGTAGGGTAGTTCTATTTTTAACTTTTTGAGGAAACTTCATATTGTTTTCCAGAGTGGCTGCACCAGTTTCCATTCCTACTAACAGTGCATGAGAGTTCCTTTTTCTTCACATCCTCACCAACACTTGTTGCTTTTTGTGTTTTTTATTTTAGCCATTTGACAGGTGTGAGGTGATAACTCATTGTGGTTTTGATTTGTATTTTCTTGATGGCAAGTGAAATTGAGCATCTTTTCATGTGTCCATTGGCCATCTGTATGTCTTCTTTGGAGAAATGTCTGTGCATGTTTCTGCCCATTTTTAAATTGGATCATTTGTTTTTTGGGGCATTGACTTGTATCAGTTCTTTACGTATTTTAAATACTAACCCTTTACCAGATATGTCATTTGAAAATATCTTCTCACATTCTGTAGGCTGCCTTTTAGTTTTGTTGATTATTTCTTTTGCTGTACAGAGCTTTTCATTTTAATATAGTCTTAATAGTTTATTTTTGCTTTTGTTTTCCTTGCCTCACGGGACATATTTAAAAAAATGTTGCTACAGCTGATGTCAGAGAAATTATTGCCTATGCGCTCTTCTAGGATTTTTATAGTTTCAGTTCTCACATTTAAGTCCTTAATCCATTTTAAGTTTATTTCTGTGTTTGGTGTAAGAAAGTGGTCCAGTTCATTCATTATCATGTAATCTTCCAGTTTTCCCATTGCGTGTTCTCGCCTCTTTCGTCAAAAATTAATTGATGTTATAATTGTGGGTTTATTTCTGGGTTTTCTATTCTGTTCTATTGAAGTGTGCATCTATTTATATGCCAGTACCATACTGTTTTGATTACTACAGCTTTGCAATATAACTTGAAGTCCAGAATTGTGATACCTCCAGCTTTGCTTTTCCTTTTCAGGATGCTTTGTCTATTTGGGGTCTTTTGTGGTTCCATACAAATTTTAGGATTTTTTCTTCTAATTCTTTGAAAAATACTGTTGATATTTTGATAGGGATTGTATTAAATCTGTACATGCCTTTCGGTAGTATAGACATTTTAAACAATATTTGTTCTTCCAAACCATGAGCATGAAATATCTTTCCATTTGTTTGTGTCATCTTCAATTTCTTTCATCAGTATTTTACAGATTTCAGAGTATGGATCTTTTACCTCTTTGGTTAAGTTTATTGCTAGGTATTTTATTATTGTTGGTGCAACCGTAAATGGAATTATTTTAATTTCTCTTTCTGCTACTTTATTATTAGTGTATAGAAATACAACAGATTTTTGTACATTGATTTTTTTATCCTGTGACTATCAAATTCATGTATCAGTTCTGGCAGTTTTTTTGGTAGAGTCTTTTGGGTTTTCTACAAAGAGTATCATGTCATCGGCAAATAGGGGAAGTTTTACTTCTTTCTTACCCATTTGGATTTTTTAAAATTTCTTTTTGTTATCTGTTGACTGGCTAGAACTTCCAGCACTATGTTGAATTAAAGGAATGAAAGTTGAACACCTTTGTCTTGTTCTTGATCTTAGAGGAAAAGCTCTTAATTTTTCCCATTGAGTATGATGCTTACTGTGGGTTTTTCATATAAGGCCTTTATTAGGTTGAGATATGTTCCCTCTAAACCTACTTTGTTGAGGGTTTTAATCATGAATGGATATTGTGCTTTGTCAAATGCTTTTTCTTCACTTGTTGAAATAATCACATTGTTTTTATCCTTTCTCTTATTGTAATGATGTATCATATTGATTGTTTTGCAAATATTGAACCATGTTTGCATCCTGGGAGTAAATCCCACTTGATTGTATTGAATGATTTTTTTTAAATGTATTGTTGATTCAGTTTCTTAGTATTTTTTTTGAAGATTTTTGCATCTATGTTTATTAGAGATATTGGCCTGTAGTTCTCTTTTTTTGTAGTGTCTTTATCTTATTTTGGTGTCAGGGTAATGTGGCCTCATAGGATGGATTTGGAAGTTTTCTTTCCTCTTCTGTTTTTTGTAATAGTTTGAGAAGAGTAGGTATTAACTCTTTAAACGTTTGTTAGAATTTGTCTGTGAAGCCATCTGGATTTAGATATTTCTTTGTTAGGAGAATTTTAATTATTTCTTCAATTTTATTCCTGTAATCAGTCTTTTCAAATTTTCTGATTTTTCTTGCTTTAGTTTTGGTAGGCTGTATATGTCTAGAAATTTATCCATTTCTTCTAGGTTATCCAATGTGTTGGCATAATATTCTCTTACAATTTTTTGTATTGTTGTAGTGTCGCTTGTTATTTCTCCTCTTTGATTTGTGATTTTGTTTTTTCAAGTCCTCTCTCTCACTCTCTTTTTTCCTCTCTTTTGATGAGTCTGGTTAAAGTTTTATCAATTTTGTTGATATTTTCAAAGAACTAACTGCTGGTTTCATTGATCTTTGTTATTGTCTTTTTAGTTTCTGTATCATTTATTTCTGCTCTAATCTTTACTATTTCCTTCCTTCTGCTGGTTTTTTTTTTTGTTTGTTTTTTTGTTCTTTTTGTAGCCTGTTTAGATATAAGACTAGATTGTTTATTTGAGATTTTTCCTGTTTATTGAGGTAGGTCTATATTGCTCTAAACACCCCTCTTAGTACCACTTTCCTGCATCCCCAAAATTTTGAACCATTGTGTTTTCATTTTTCTTTCTTTCCATATAATTTTTGATTTTCTCTTTGATTTCTTAGTTGACCAATTTATTGTTTAGTAGCTTGGTATTTAACCTTGATGTATTTGTGCTCTCTTCAGATTTTTTTATTGCGGTTGATTTCTAGTTCCATAGTGTTGTGGTCACAAAAGATGCATGGGATGACTTTAATCTTTTTGAATGTGTGACTTGTTTTGTGGCCTAATATGTGATGTATTCTGGAGAATGTTCCATGTGCACTTGAAAAGAATATGTATTTTGCTGTTTTAGAATAGAATGTTCTGAATATATCTATTAGATCCATCTGCTCCAGTGTGTCATTCAAAACCACTATTTCCTTGTTAATTTTCTGTTTGGTTGATCATTGATGTAAATGGGATGGTAAAGTCCCCTACTATGATTGTATTATTATCAGTGGTTTTCTTCATGTGTGTTATTAGGCATTTTATGTGTTTGGTTGCTCTGATGTTGGGTGTATAAATATTTACAGTTGTTATACTTTCATGTTGAATTATGCCCTTTTTTATTATATAGTGTCCTTCTTTGTTCTTTTTTATAGTCTTTGCTCTAAAGTCTATTTAAAAAATTCTTTTCAATGTTTATTCACTTTTTGAGAGACAGAGACAGAGTGCGAACAGGGCAGGGGCAGAGAGAGAGGGAGACACAGAATCAGAAGCAGGCTCCAGGCTCCAAGCTCTCAGCACAGAGCCCGATGAGGGGCTCAAACCCATGAACCATGAGATCATGACCAGAGCTGAAGTTGGATGCTTAACTGACTGAGCCACCCAGGCACCCCGATTTTTTTTCTTTTTGATATAAGTATTCATACCTCAACTTTCTTTTGACATCCATTTGCATAAGTATTTCTCCATCTCCTCCCTTTCCATCTGTGAGTGTCTTTGAGTCTGAGATGAATCTTTTGTAGGCAGCAGATAGATTTTTTTTTAATCCATTCTGTCACCCTATGTCTTTTGATTGGAGCATTTAGTCCATTTATATTCAAAGTAATCATTGATAGATATGTATTGCCATTTTGTTACTTGTTTTGTGGTTGTTTTTGTAGTTTTTCCCTGACACTTGTTTCTCTTCTGTCTTTCATGGTTTGCTGACTTTCTTTAGTGATATACTTGGAATCCTTTTTCTTTACCATTAGGTTTGTATATAAGATATACATATGCATATAGCAGTCTGTATGAAGTTGATCATTACTTAAGTTTGAACTCATTATTTACTCTGTGGAAAACATTTTAAATAGAAATAGAAAATATTTTTTTAAAGTCTAGAATGAGGTTGCTTACATCTTCCGTGCCTCAATGTATTTCTCATTTCTCCACCATCTCCGTGAAGTCCAAATGCTAAATAAATAATTAAAGTTAGGAAGTATGCATTTCCATACTTACTTTAATATCAAAAAATTTTGAAATATGCCTTGGCATTTTATAAGTTAGACTTGTTTTCTTTCGAGGAAAGAAAACCCTTTATTCCAATTTGACATTTTAAGATGCAGTATTTTTCTAGGAAATTATTCTTCCCTAAATTCAACTTAAATGCATTCTTTCTCTTTTCTAATTTATTTTCTTAATGCTCTGTATTCTACTAACATATACCCATTTCCTTACCAAAAGTTAGTCAAATAAGTTTTTTTTAAACCCCTTTGATTTTTTTTTCTATACTTTTAGATTATCTCTAAAGTCTTGGGCCCCAAATATCAAAATTTATTCTTTCCAAACATCTTTGATTAGTACTATTAGCATCTATATTCAGATATATGTTAATTATAGAAATACCCCATTTTTGGGACAGGTGGCTCAGTCAGTTAAGTGTCTGACTCAGGTCACGATTTCGTGGTTCGTGGGTTCAAGCCCCATATGGGGCTCTGTGCTGGCAGGTCAGAGACTGGAGCCTGCTTCAGATTTTGTCTCCCTCTCTCTCTGCCCCTTTCTCACTCATGTCCTGTCTCTGACTCTCAAAAATAAATAAAAACATTAAAAAAAATTTTTAAAGGTGAAACAATAAAAAAGAAAAGAAATACCGCATTTCCTCAATATAATTGTTACTTAAATTTTCCATATTCCTTACTAAATTTATTAATATTTTCTTGTAACATTTAATTTTCTTTGCAATTCTTAAAAAGAAAAAAATTCTGTAGATGTACTTTTTTTACATCTTTTAATTTTAACCAAAGCACACTAGAGCTGAGAAAAAATATGATTTTTTCAAGCAAGGAAAAAGCATAGGTAGTCTTTATTTGTCATTGCTATTTATTACTTTTCCAAACAGTTAGCAGTTCATTTCTCTGTACCTTGGGCTATTTCTCAACTAAAATAGATTGTACTCTGATGTTTAGCAACTGCTTGTGATTCAACCCTTTGGTTCTAACATTAGAATTTTGGTGTTAACATTTGCTACATCATGATATTTTTAAGACCCAGGGCAAATCTTTAAAGGTGTTCCATGCAATTTTTTCCCTGTTGGTTGTATTTTCATTGTAAAACTTTTTTTGTTGTCGTTGCCAAATCCATCAAAATTATTAGTAAATTGCAAATACAAACCTTCTTTAAATATTTGTATGTTTGTTTAATAAATGTGTTATTCATGTATGTGTACATAATTAAAACAGTAGAACAAGACCTGGATATTATATCAGTGCTTTTCCTTAAAGTAATTGTGTGATCATTGACAACCCCCCTCAGTTTTCTAAATATTTCTTTTTAATCTTTAAAAATTCCATACAAAAAATACAAAAATGATCATGTATACCTTGATGGAATTTCACAAAGTGACTACACCTATGTAACCAGAACCCAACGGTGAAAATGTAATCAGCATCCCAGAAATCCTTGTGTCCACATTTAGTAAATGGCTCTCAAGGATAAACAATATTCTGACCTCTAGCCCAAAGGTTAATCTTGTTAATTAAGCCCTGAACTCCATATGATTGCAATCATAGCATATAGAATTTTTTACCTTCTGTCACTTTTTTCTTTTTTTCTCAAAGTTATCTTCCTAATATTTATCCATACTGTTGCATATATTTGTGGCTTGTACCTTCTCTTCTATGTAGTATTTCCTTGTGTGACTGTATGCAGTGCATTTATCTGTTCTTAGAAGCGATTTGCTGCCAGGTGAACTAGGAAATCTTTTCCTACAATCAAGATCAAATTGTCAAACAAGATACTATATATATATATATTTTTTTTCTTACCCAGTACCAAATTACCACTAATTCAGAGTATACAGAGAGTATCAAAAGACATGACAAGTCTTTGAGGAGGTTCAAGATTGTCAGATCTACCTCCCAAATGCTCTTCATCCCTTGCATTCAAACATGTTCTAGTTTGGATTTCACATAACAGTTTAAAGAATGCCTTTATAATAGATCTGTTTTGCGGTATAATTGCAAGGGAGTTTGATCAGACTATTTCTTTCCTTCTTAAATGTCTCCACTAAAGGGACACAATAGGTTACAAACCTGCATTTAACCTTCACTGTCTCCTTGTCACTCAGAAAGATGTTATTTATTCATGCATTCTTTCATTCGTATGTTTTGTATATTTAGACACACAAATTGGTATGTTTTTATAAGTAATATGTTGTATGGATCAAGACATAATGTTTTACATTTAGATTTTCAATTGACCCAGCACCATTTATTGAAACAGAACTCTTGACTTAAATAAGGTGATCATATATGTGTTGGTTTCTTTCTATATTCTGTATTCTGTGTTCATTATTTATTTTGTACTGTAATTACTTAGCACCATCACCATGCATTCTTACTGACTGTGGGTTTATGAAGTATTTGCAAGTGTATGTTTCTATTTTTAAAAATTCTTCAATATTGTTTTACTGATTTTCATTCCTTTGCATTAATTTGTAAATTTTAGAATCAGGTTGTCATTTTGCTCATAAATAAAAGATTTTTATTTGGGGTTGCATATTTCAATCCTATGTATTTTTCCTTTCTTCCTTATACTGACTAGGACCTTCAGTACAATATAGAATAGAAAGGATTATAGTGGGTATTATTTTTTTCATAATGTCAACATGAAAAGCTCTTAATATTTGACATCAAATATGATGTTAATTACCTATAGGTGTTTTGTAGTACCATTTATCAAGTTAAAGAAATTTTGTACTATTCTTACTTTGCTAAGTAATTTATTTGTTTTTAATCATGAATTGGTATAAAATTTTGTTAAATGATGTTCAGCTCCTCTTAAAATATACATGTTATTCTATTAACATGGTAAATAATATTGCTTTATGAATATTAACTTAGCTTGTCATTCCTGGGACATACTATACTTTCTCATAATTTATCATCATTTTTTGCGTATACTGTTTTGCTATATTTGATAATATTTTGTTTAGGCTTAATGTTTATGACATAAATCTGTCATTTTCCTTTCCTGTCACATCTTATTCAGATATTGATTTCACAATCACTCTAGTCTTGTAACTTTTCAGAACTCTGGAAGTTCTTTCAAAACTAGTTGGAGTTTGTACATTTGTATTACTTTCTGTTTAAATATTTTAAAGAAGTCTCAGGGAAGCCATCTGATTCTAGGGTTGGATCACAGTTTTTAAACTACTAGTACTAATAGTATTAAATGTTGCCCTGTAACATAATGAGGGCATGTAATGAGGGCATAATGAGGGCAAAATAATGAGGTCTTATTTTACTCCGGGAAAAGCACCAAAATGGGTTATCTTACTTTATCTGTACAGCAATTCTCTGAGGTATTACCAATATTTTAAAAATCATGGAATCAAAGTTTAAAGAGGACAAGCAACTTGTCCAAAGTTACATGGGTAGTTAATAAAAGAACACATTTTTATAAACACTGCCTCTTTATCTGTCAAATGAAGAAGTTGAGTAGATCTCAAAAGTTCTCATCACAAGAAGAAAAGAAAAGTTGTAACTATGTGTGGTGACAGATGTTAACTAGACTTATTGTGGTGACCATTTTGCAGTATGTACGTATTGAATCATTATGTTGTATACCTGGAGCTAATATGAGATTATATGTCAGTTATATCTCAGTGAAAAAAATGATGACAAGGTGAAGTATTGACAGAGATAAGGAGGTATTAATCAAAGTAAAGAGGCAGGATAAAAAGGACAAGTCCACAGTATTTTGTATGAATTGCTAAAAAATGACTAAAGAAGACAATTTAGATGATGCAAACAGACTTTATTGAACACTTTAAGTGAACAGTCTTTATCCAGAGCACTGCAAAATGGAGCAGAAGGCAGGACACTTTTATAGGATACAGAATAAAGAACATGGAAGAGACAATAAAAAATAACTGATTTGCTGGGCCACATAATCTACCTTTTTTGGGGTGACACGGTATAAGGAAATAAGTATGGAGCCTAGAGTTGGCTTGGTGTTTGGGGACTGACTGACTGATATCCTGAATTTTTGGTCAAGTGGAGCATTTATAGGAACACCAAGGTTATATAAATTTTATTTTGCTGGCTTGGCACCCTGGGCAGAAGTAACTTCATCTTGGGCCTAGAAACTTATTTCAGTAGCACCTAATAGCATGGCTTCAAAATATATGAAGCAAGAATTGAGAGATCAAAAAGAAGTAATAAAGGGCACCTGGGTGGCTCAGCCCCTTACATGTTCGACTTTGGCTCAGGTCATGGTCTCACAGTTTGTGGGTTTGAGCCCTGCATGGAGCTCTGTGCTGGCATCTCGGAACTTGGAACCTGTTTCAGATTCTTTGTCTCCCTCTCTCTCTGCCCCTTCCCCACTTGTGCTCCCCCTCTCTCTCAAAAATAAATCAACATTAAAAAAAGTTTTTAAAAAGTAGTAAAAAAAACCCACCCCAGTATCATATTTGGAGATGTTTACTCATCTTTCTCAACACCAGAACAACTAGACAGAAAGTAAATAGATATCAAAGAATTAAACATTAGTCAAACTGACCTAATTGGTACATATCTACTCAAAAATTGCAGAATACACATTATTTTCAAATGCATGTGGGGCATTTACCCAAATTGATGCTATCCTTAGCCATAAGGCAAATCTAAACAAATTTTACATGTTTGTTTGTCTGTTTATTTGTTTGTCTGTAAAGCAAGCTCTATGCCCAACAAGAGGCTTGAACTTACTACCCTGAGGTTAAGACTCACATGCTCTACTGACTGATCGAGGCAGGCACCCTTAAACAAATATTAAAGAATAAGGATTGCCCAATGGATGCACCTCCAGTTTTTGCTTCAGTATGTAAAGAGCTTGCAAATTATTACTCTTATCCTCACAAAAAGAAAAAACAACAACAGCAGAAGTTGAACATCTACATGTCTTCTGAGGTCCTTCTTCCATGATTCATGGATAGTTACATATCTCAATTTTTGAGCACTGAGTTTTTGTTGCTACAGATTATCTTCCTTTCGTACAATTATAACTGAATGGTTGGTTTCACACAGGAAAATATTGAAGAACACTCTGAATTGGTGCCAACTACATTCATCTTCAGTCTTCTCAGTGTTTCTTAAAGAGATTGCTACCTGGAGAATTTCCTTTTCTCTTTTCCCATTGGCAATTTTAATTCTTCAGTTTCTTTGAGGGTTATATTCCATGATGTCTTAATTCTCAGTTTTAGCTGATATTCTGGCCCAATGACTTCACTTGGAATAAAATAATATTAGGTTGCAAAACCCTATCAGCTTATTATATTAAAATATGAAGACCCCCATGTATAGCCAAAATTACTCCTCTATTAATTTTCCCATTGTTATCAGTAAAATTGTCTTTCCACTTATGTACTTGAGAGTATTTTCTCCTGTTTCCTCTCCCTACTTCCTTAGCAGACTTTTTGCACCAATTATCTATGCCTTTATTATTTATTCAGCATATATGAATTCAAACCTTACTGTGTATTAACACTACACTAGATGTTTTGGATACATTCAAGAACAAAATAGACAAAGGAATGTGCTCTCTAGGTGGATACATTATAATGGGAAGGAGGAAACAAAACCAATAAATAATTAGAGCTAATAAAATATTAGAAGCTAGAAAGAAAAAGAAAGAAAGAATAGATCAATGTAATGGAAATCAGGGGTACTTAGAGAAGATAAGCTGGTTAAAACATTAAATAGAGTATTATGGTCAGCTCTCATTTCCCCTTAGTACCTAAGTAAGGTATTTCAGTTTCTTCATTAATGAAATGATGTAGTTGTGTGATATCCAGGCTTTCTTCTGCCTTTAAAATTCTATGTAAGTCTATGTAAGTCATATAAATTATAAGTCTATATAAGTCATAAGTGATTATCATAATAAAAATATAGAAAAATTATTTTTATTTCTAGGATAATTATTCAAGTCTTAGCAACACCGTGATGTTTTTCACTCATGGCATTTCTTATTTCAGGAATAATTTCTAGTAACAGGAATAAACATTTAACAAGAGATTCCTAAGAGGAAAACTAACCTTCTAAGACTAAAACTCAGGGGAGTCACAATTAAGGACTTGGAATAATTAGTCTATTTCTCCAGTGCTGTCCACCTGTCATTCTTATTTTTTAGTCTCACTCTAAAGTTTAACCCTAAAAGTATTTGTTATTCCAGAAGTCATTATTATACTGTCTATATAACAAATGTTAGGTAACAAATAATTCATCTTGTAAAGTAGAAGCACCTTTTAATTCGCCCCCCCTTCCCATATCTCAGCAACTTAATTGCAGTGAGTCATGAGCTGAGTCCGTTTTTATTTTATTTATTTTATGTATTATTTTTGCCTGCTTGCAGTAGTGCTGATGTGCCACAGAACTGTGACTACAACTTCTACCATAATTGATGGGAACAAATTCTTCTGGGATGTATTAATACAGCTGCAGGCAGTGAGGCAAGCGGTGAATGGAAAGTAAATGGGTTCGGGAGCTCTAGAGACATCGATGTTGCTGGAGGCGGGGAGGTAGGCAGCCACTAATAACTACAACTGCACAGTGGGAAGAGAGCATGCACTAGGTTTGTTTCACTAATCATTATATATAATGTGCACTTGGCAGTTATGATCAAATGTTGCTTTCCCAAACCAATTAGCGTTCTGTGTGGTGCTAAGTAGTGCACATGTAGCTGCTAGCTGTAATGATCACTTCACCTTTGATTTTAAGCACCCATGTTATGGATACAGATTTTCTCTGGGGTTTTGAAGACAAAAGAATTTTTTTTCTTGAATACTTTTTGCAAAGACCAAGATTCCATTTCGTTTGAAAGTGTAAGACTAACCCTCTCTGTTTCTTAATTAGGAACTCTAAACTTGGACTCACATAATTTTAGTTCTGATTAAAATATTTAATTTTGCTGATTAGACGCTACTCTAGAGAGAATGAATGAATGACTTGCCCAAGGTCCAAATCTGCTTACTGGCAGCATTCGGATAAAAGCAAATTATTAGGTTCAGCATGGTTGGACCTACCAGCAACTCAGTAAAATATACTGAGTGCTTATGGTGTGTTAGGCATCATGCTCAAGGGTAGGGATATGAAGACACATTTGATTAACACTCAGGAATATACACACAAATTATTTCAAGGTGTGTGTGTATTATTTTCTAGTGACATAAAGAAAGTGGGAGCAAAAAGGAGGGGATTGTTAATTGTGATTAGTGGTGGAAAACAGAGGAAGTATCTACAGGCAGTATCAGGCATTCCTGAGAGGAAAAGCAGGACACCTGCTACAGCAGAAGCTACAGCATCTTTGCAGGGCATGGTGGAACAGTGTAGAAGTCACTGACCCAGATATGCCTATACTCATAACCATTGTGCAATGTGCTCATACTACGAGTTTCACAAGTATTTAAAGCTGAAATTCTCCTACCTGCAATTTGCATTGGTCCCATAGTATAGTGAAGAGGAAGAAGACTTACTTAGCTTTTATATGAAATCTTTGGATATTAAATCCATCTTATTTTCATACCTCCAGAAAGAAGTATATTCTATGCTTTTATCATTGTAAAGGCCACTTTCCTAAATAATAAAACAAGAAAGGCATTTTGTTTCATTCATGGCTTTCCTACCCTTGACTTTTCAATGAATTGATGACTTTTATGGCTGTCCATATAGTATTGGTTTTGATATTGAAGATGGCATCTATCAGTGGTCTTACATGGATGACTGAATAGAAATGCCCTTGTAATTTCAAATATTTAGCAATGATTTCTTAAAAGAGCTATTTCTTTGTAAATAAAGAAGGCATGAAGTTAGCTCACATGTCCAGCTAAAAAAAATTTAATGACTCCACCACCATATGGCATCTTCCTAGAGAGTCAGCAGTCACACTAAGCATAAAAAAAATCACTGCACCACAGTGTCTGATGTGGATTGCAGCCTCCTGTGGAAATACTCAAGGAGTATTCAATTTTTGTGTCGATTTTCAGCAGGCATTTTGATGAATATGAATGCAATAGAAATATCTGAATCTGTGTATGAATCAAATATAAACCAAATATTAACTGCTTCCCAAGAGGAAACACTTTGATTTCTTTTTACTTTTTTATTTCTGCCTGGTCATTTCTTGAGGCATCAGATATCAAACTGGCTTAGTGCTGGCATCTCATTCTCCTGGGGAGGAAAGAAAAGTTCAGGGAACACATACAAATAAAATAAAAATGAAAGTATCTTAAAGGCGTTACTTATTGAAAAGCCCACTATAAAGTTTACTATCTTCAAAAGAACTGATAAAAGAAGGTTTTATTTGCAGGAGATACATTATAATTATATGCAGAGTGAGGCAGTCATGAAACAATACTAAACATTCTTCACATATCAAGTGTATTCTTCTCAAAATAATTGTAATGCTAAAGATTATGCCTGATTGAAATGTTAAAGAATCATCATATCTCATGTAAACATCTCAGAGGTTATGGAATACCATTCTTTAGTCCTTCTTTGGGGAAAAAAAAGAAAATAAGCTGGGCATATTAACATAGAGAAAGAGGAAATAAAAAGAAAACACGAAGGATATACAGTTGTTAGTTTCCCTTCATGGACCGTGTAGGACCAGAATTTTTATGAACTGCTAATTTGTGCACAATGGGTTCATTAAGTGCTATGATCAAATTTTAAAAGAATCTCTCTTTACAACATGATATTTAAAAACCTGATAGGGTGCCTGTAGACCGTAAGTCCTTAGGGACAAATGATTTCTTTCAAATGAACGATTCCATGAAAAATACCTAGGGATATAGTTCTCTGGTCATAATTGACCAACAACAGTTTTAAGAGATGAAGTCCTGGCTTGTATTATTTTCCTTTAAACAATGTCAATCTTTATAGAAAGAGAATAATTATGCATGTTCTCTTTATAGAAAGAGAATAAGTACAAGTGCTCAATTTTTTCCCAATTGACCAAAAATAAATAAATAAATAAATAAATAAATAAATAAATAAATAAATAGAATAAAATAACACACTTAATGTGGAAAGAGTTAACATGTGGTTTAGAACCTGAATAGGAAAACCCAGGACTAGATGAAGATTTATGAATAGAGATTTGAATTTCTCATGTGAAAAATGAATGATTACATCAAATGAACTTGTTATTTTATGTTACATGGCATTGATTCTTATAAACCATAACTGTTTTACATTTTTTTCATAAAACAATGTCTTGAATATAGTAGATATAAAATACATTCTGTGAATGAGTCAACAGGATGCTCTTTTTAAGTAACTATGGTTTCTTTTTTAACAATTTTTAATATGAAATTCATTGTCAAATTGGTTTCCATACAACACCCAGTGCTCATCCCAACAGGTGCCCTCCTCAATACCCATCACCCATCCTCCCCTCCCTCCCACTCCCCATCAACCCTCAGTTTATTCTCAGTTTTTAAAAGTCTCTTATGCTTTGGCTCCCTCCCTCTCTAACTTTTTTTTCCCTTGCCCTCCCGCATGGTCTTCTGTTAAATTTCTCAGGATCCACATAAGGGTGAAAACATATGGTATCTGTCTTTCTCTGTATAACTTACTTCACTTACCATAAGACTCTCCAGTTCCATCCACGTTGCTACAAAAGGCCATATTTCATTCTTTCTCATTGCCAAATAGTATTCCATTGTGTATATAAACCACAATTTGTTTATCCATTCATTGGCTCTTTCCATAATTTGGCTATTGTTGAAAGTGCTTCTATAAACATTGGGGTACAAGTGCCCCTATGCATCAGCACTCCTGTATCCCTTGGGTAAATTCCTAGCAGTGCTACTGCTGGGTCATAGGGTAGGTCTATTTTTAATTTTTTGAGGAACCTCCACACTGTTTTCCAGAGCACCTGCACCAGTTTGCATTCCCACCAACAGTGCAAGAAGGTTCCCATTTCTCCACATCCTCACCAGAATCTATAGTCTCCTGATTTGTTCATTTTAGCCACTCTGACTGGCGTGAGGTGATGTCTCAGTGTGGTTTTGATTTGTATTTCCCTGATGAGGAGCAACGTTGAGCATCTTTTCATGTGCCTGTTGGCCATCCGGATGTCTTCTTTAGAGAAGTGTCTATTCATGTTTTCTGCCCATTTCTTCACTGGGTTATTTGTTTTTCGGGTGTGGAGTTTGGTGAGCTCTTTATAGATTTTGGATACTAGCCCTTTGTCCGATATGTCATTTGCAAATATCTTTTCCCATTTCATCGGTTGCCTTTTAGTTTTGTTGATTGTTTCCTTTGCAGTGCAGGAGCTTTTTATCTTGATGAGGTCCCAATAGTTCATTTTTGCTTTTAATTCCTTTGCCTTTGGGGATGTGTCAAGTAAGAAATTGCTGCGGCTGAGGTCAGAGAGATTTTTTTCCTGCTTTCTCCTCTAGGGTTTTGATGGTTTCCTGTCTCACATTCAAGTCTTTCATCCATTTTGAGTTAATTTTTGTGAATGGTGTGAGAAAGTGCTCTAGTTTCATCCTTCTGCATGTTGCTGTCCAGTTCTCCCAGCACCATTTGTTAAAGAGACTGTCTTTTTTCCATTGGATATTCTTTCCTGCTTTGTCAAAGATGAGTTGGCCATACTTTTGTGGGTCTAGTCCTGGGGTTTCTATTCTATTCTATTGGTCTATGTGTCTCGTTTTTTTTTTTTGTTGTTGTTGTTTTTTGCCAATACCATGCTGTCTTGATGATGACAGCTTTGTAGTAGAGGCTGAAGTCTGGGATTGTGATGCTTCCCACTTTGGTCTTCTTCATTATTACTTTGGCTCTTTGGGGTCTTTTGGTTCCATACAAATTTTAGGATTGATTGTTCTAGCTTTGAGAAGAATGCTGGTGCAATTTTGATTGTGATTCCACTGAATGTGTAGATTGCTTTGGGTAGTATTGACATTTTAACAACATTTATTCTTCCAATCCATGAGCACAGAATGTTTTTCCATTTCTTTGTATCTCCAATTTCCTTCATGAGCTTTCTATAGTTTTCAGCATACGGATCTTTTACATCTTTGGGTAGGTTTATTCCTAGGTATTTTATGCTTCTTGGTGCAATTGTGAATGGGATCAGTTTCTTTATTTGTCTTTCTGTTGCTTTATTATTAGTGTATAAGAATGCAACTGATTTCTGTACATTGATTTTGTATACTGGGACTTTGCTGAATTCATGTATCAGTTCTAGCAGACTTTTGTAGAGTCTATTGGGTTTTCCATGTATAATATCATGTCATCTGCAAAAAGTGAAAGCTTGACTTCATCTTTGCTACTTTTGATGGCTTTGATTTCCTTTTGTTGTCTGGATGCTGTTGTTGGTGATGCTAGAACTTCCAACACTATGTTAAACAATAGCAGTGAGAGTGGACATCCCTGTCGTGTTCCTGATTTCAGGGGAAAAGCTCTCAGTTTTTCCCTGTTGAGGATGATGTTAGCTGTGGGCTTTTCATAAATAGCTTTTATGATCTTTAAGTATGTTCCTTCTATCCCGACTTTATCAAGGGTTTTTATTAAGAAAGGATGCTGAATTTTGTCAAATGCTTTTTCTGCATTGATTGACAGGATCATATGGTTCTTCTCTTTTCTTTTATTAATGTGATGTATCACACTGATTGATTTGCGAATGTTGAACCAGCCCTGCATCCCAGGAATGAATCCCACTTGATCACGGTGAATAATTCTTTTTGTAAGCTGTTGAATTCGATTTGCTAGTATCTTACTGAGAATTTTTGCATCCATATTCATCAGGGATATTGGCCTGTAGATCTCTTTTTTTTACTGGGTCTGTCTGGTTTAGGAATCAAAGTAATGCTGGCTTCATAGAAGGAGTCTGGAAGTTTTCCTTTCCTTTCTATTTTTTGGAACAGCTTGAGAAGGATAGGTATTATCTCTGCTTTAAATGTCTGGTAGAATTCCCCAGGGAAGCTCTCTGGTCCGGGACTCACTTGTTGGGAGATTTTTGATAACTGATTCAATTTCTTTGCTGGTTATGGGTCTATTCAAGTTTTCTATTTCTTCCTGTTTGAGTTTTGGAAGTGTGTGGGTGCTTAGGAATTTGTCCATTTCTTCCAGGTTGTCCAGTTTGTTGGCATATAATTTTTCATAGTATTCCCTGATAATTGCTTGTGTTTCTGAGGGATTGGTTGTAATAATTCCATTTTCCTCATGATATTATCTATTTGGGTCATCTCTCTTTTCTTTTTGGGAAGCCTGGCTAGAGTTTTATCAATTTTGTTTATTCTTTCAAAAAAACCAACTTTTGGTTTCATTGATCTGCTCTACTGTTTTTTTAGATTCTATATTATTTATTTCTGCTCTGATCTTTATTATTTCTCTTCTTCTGCTGGGTTTGGGGTGTCTTTGCTGTTCAGCTTCTATTTCCTTTAGGTGTGCTGTTAGATTTTGTATTTGGGATTTTTCTTGTTTCTTGAGATAGGCCTGGGTTGCAATGTATTTTCCTTGCAGGACTGCCTTTGCTGCATCCCAAAGCATTTGGATTGTTGTATTTTCATTTTCATTTGCTTCCATATATTTTTTAATTTCTTCTCTAATTGCCTGGCTGACCCATTCATTCTTTAATAGGGTGTCGTTTAACCTCCATTCTTTTGGAAGTTTTCCACTTTTCCTATGGTTGATTTCAAGCTTCATAGCATTGTGGTCTGAAAGTGTGCATGGTATGATCTCAATTCTTGTATACTTATGAAGGGCTGTTTTGTGACCCAGTATGTGATCTATCTTGGAGAATGTTCCATGTGCACTCGAGAAGAAAGTATATTCTGTTGCTTTGGGATGCAGAGTTCTAAATATATCTGTCAAGTCCATCTGATCCAATGTATCATTCAGGGCCTTTGTTTCTTTATTGATCCTGTGTCTAGATGATCTATCCATTGGTGTAAGTGGAGTATTAAAGTCCCCTGCAATTACCACATTCTTATCAATAAGGTTGCTTATGTTTGTAATTGTTTTATATATTTGGGGGCTTCTGTATTTGGTCATAGACATTTATAATTGTTAGCTCTTCCTGATGGATAGACCATGTAATTATTATACATTGCCCTTCTTCATCTCTTGTTACAACCTTTAATTTAAAGTCTAGTTTGTCTGATATAAGTATGGTTACTACAGCTTTCTTTTGGCTTCCATTAGCATGATAGATAGTTCTCCATTACCTCACTTTCAATCTGAATGTGTCCTGAGGTCTAAAATGAGTCTCTTGTAGACAGCAAATAGATGGGTCTTGTTTTTTTATCCATTCTGATACCCTATGTCTTTTGATTGGAGCATTTAGTCTATTTACATTCAGTGTTATTATTGAAAGATATGGGTTTAGAGTCATTGTGATGTATGTAGGTTTCATGCTTGTAGTGATGTCTCTGGTGGTTTGTGCTCCTTGAAACATTTCACTCACAGAGTCCCTCTTAGGATCTCTTGTAGGGCTGGTTTAGTGGTGATGAATTCCTTCAGTTTTTGTTTGTTTGGGAAGACCTTTATCTCTCCTTCTATTCTGAATGACAGACTTGCTGGATAAAGCATTCTTGGCTACATATTTTTTTTTCTGTTAATCACATTGAAGATTTCCTGCCATTCCTTTCTGGCCTGCCAATTTTCAGTAGATAGGTATGCCACTACTCTTATGGGTGTCCCTTTGTAAGTTAGAGCCTGTTTATCCCTAGCTGCTTTCAGAATTTTCTCTTTATCCTTGTATTTTGCCAGTTTCACTATGATATGTCATGCAGAAGACCGATTCAAGTTATATCTGAAGGAAGTTCTCTGTTCCTCTTGGATTTCAATGCCTTTTTCCTTCCCCAGATCAGGGAAGTTCTTAGCTATGATTTGTTGAAGTACACCTTCAGCCCCTTTCTCTCTCTCTTCTTCTTCTGGAATTCCTATGATACGAATATTGTTCTGTTTGATTGCATCACATAGTTCTCTAATTCTCACCTCCTACTCCTGGATTTTTTATCTCTCTTTTTCTCAGCTTCCTCTTTTTCCATAATTTTATCGTCTAATTCACCTATTCTCTCCTCTGCCTCTTCAATCCGTTTTATGGCCACTTCCATTTTATTTTGAACCTCATTTATAGCATTTTTTAGCTCCTCATGACTATTTCTTAGTCCCTTGATCTCTGTAGCAATAGATTTTCTGCTGTCCTCTATGCTTTTTTCAGCCCAGTGATTAATTTCATGACTATTATTCTAAATTCTTGTTCTTTTATATTGCTTAAATTGTTTTTGATCGATTCATTAGTTGTCGCTACTTCCTGGAGTTTCTTTTGAGGATAATTCTTCCATTTCATCATTTTGGGTAGTCCCTGTGGTGGTTCCAAACTGAAGGGCACTTCCCTTGTGCTGTCTGGAGTAACTTGTGTTGGTGGGCGGGGCTGCAGTCAGACCCGATGTCTGCCCCCAGCCCACTGCTGGGGCCACAGTCAGACTGGTGTGTACTTTATCTTCCCCTGTCCCAGGGGCAGGACTCACTGTGGAGTGGTCTGGCCCTTGTCTAGGCTATTTGCACACTGCCAGGCTTGTGGTGCTGCTTCGATGGGATCTGGCATATTAGTCGGGATGGATCTGCAAGGTGCACAGGGGCAGGAGGGGCAGGCTTAGCTCGCTTTGCTGTCTGTGGTCCCCTGTGGAAGGCGCCCTGCAGCACCAGGAGGGTGGTAGGCCCGTTGGAGGGATGGATCCACAGAAGCACAGCGTTGGGCATTCGCAAGGTGTTAGCATGTTCGGCGATGGGAAATGGTTCCCTTTGGAATTTCGGCTGGGGGATGGGAGAGGGAGATGGTGCTTGCCAGCGCCTTTGTTCCCCTGCCAAGCTCAGCTCTGTCTTATAGGGCTCAACAACTCTCCCTCCCAGTGTCCTCTTGCCCTCCCTGCTCTCTGAGAGCAGAGCTTTTGACTTTTAACATTCCAGATGTTAAGTCCCACTGGCTGTCAGAACTCATGGAGTCCGGCCCCTCTGCTTTTGCAAGCCAGACTTCGGGGGCTTTGCCTTGCCAGGCGGGCTGCCCCTCCACCACCCTGGCTCCCTCCTGCCAGTCCGTGTAGTGCACACCGCCTCTCCGCCCTTCCTACCCTCTTCCATAGGCCTTGTGTCTAGCTTGGATTCAGAGAGTCTGTTCTGCTAGCTGTCTGGTGGTTTTCTGGGTTATTTAGGCAGATGTGGGTGGAATCTAAGCGATCAGCAGGAAGAGGTGAGCCCAGCGTCCTCCTACCCACCATCTTCCGATTGCTCCCCACTATGGTTTCTTATATACACTTGTTAAAATGCACTAACTACATATTCTATTTATTAAAATTCTTTATTTAACATTTTTATGTGCTCCAAGTGCCTTATTTTGACTTAAGAAAGGCAAGTTGTATGCACATCGTACTTATCTTTACTTGTATATTAATTATATGGGATCCTATGCTTTCTAATAATGATAGTTTTCATTTATTATTTTTCACAAGAGCGATGTTGCACTGAACAGATGGCATCAGGCAAGAAGATAGTAAATTCCTTTTGAGATTTGTTCTTCTGTCTGTAGTAGTTTGAGTGGTGCTCCTTCAAAAGCGGAGCCTATAAATGTGACCTCCTTTAGAAAAAAGATCTTTGCAGATAGAATTTAGGGGAAGATTTTGAGATGGGAATATGCTGGATTAATTAGGCCAGGCTCTCAATCCAACAGGCATGCTTAGAAGAAAGGATAGAGAAGACACAGAGGAGAAGGTCATGTGAAAATGGAGTCAGAGACTAGGGTGATGCACCCCAAAGAACTCTGGAGTTAACAGAAGCTGGAACAGGCAAGGCAGGATTCTCTTTTAGAGTCCCCAGAATGAGTAGAGCTCTGCTGAGATCTTGATTTCAGATTTCTGGTTCCCAGATCTGTCCTGGGAAACTGATACATATCATTATCATTGCCTTAAAGACAACAACAACAACAAAAAAACAAAAACCAAACCAAAACAAAAACCCTAGGACTAATACAGAGAGGGATGAATCAGAACTGTATGGCACCCTCTAACTGGGTATCCAAGGCAATATGAGAAGTGACTATTTACAAAGTTGTGATCGGGGTGTAAGGAAGCCACAAGGTGCTAGCTTGATGAGGGTACCTGTATTAGTTTGCTGGGGTTACCATAACAAAATACTACAAATTGGGTGGTTTGGGGGGCACCTGGGTGGCTCAATCAGTTAAGCTTTTGACTTTGGCTCAGGTCATGGTCTCAGGGGTTGTGAATTTGAGCCTGGGATCGGGCTCTATACTGACACCTGGAACCTGGGGCATGCTTCGGATTCTGTGTTTCCCTCTCTGCCTCTCCCCTGCTTGCATTCTGTCTCCCCCTCCCCCCAAAATAAATAAACATTAGAAAAAAAACTTAAAAAAATCTCACTTCTTATGGAATTATTTTTCACAGTTTTGATTGAAATATACATGTACATGTGTTTATAAGCACTATGTATTTTAAAACATCATGCAAGTTGTCAGATATTGTAAAATTTAAATGCAGATTAGTTAGCAGGGTTCTACTTCTGGTATTCAAAATGCATTTGGGGCACCTGGACGGTTCAGTTGGTTGAGGGTCCCACTCTTAATTTTGGCTCAGGTCATGATCCCAGGGTCGTGGTATGGAGCTTGATGCAGAGTGTGGAGCGCGCTTAAGATTCTCTCTCTCTCTCTGCCGTTCTCCCCTGCTCATGTTCTCTGTCTCTAAAATATTTTTTTAAAAAACCAAAATAAAAAACAAAATGCATTTGAATACACTTTAAACTTTCTATACTCTAGTTGTCTTATTTGTGAAGTGGAAAGATTATTGATATGCAAGAACCTAATAAAACTATTATGGGATATTGTTTTAATAAAACTAGGGCTGGAGAAATGCTTTTTGTGATTGTAGCATATTTATAGTATATCTTCACCACCCAGCAGTAACTGATATTTGATCAATATTTACTTAACTGAATTAACCCACAAATAAACATCTTCTCATTTTCCTATGTATATAAATAAGCCACAGTTATGTATTCTGGGAAACTTAGTATTGGGGGGTAAATATTTGGACTTTTTGTTAACCTGGTCTTTTCCCTCATGGGCCCCTTTAGTCATTTTATATTAAAATTATTCACAGACAAAATCAATGAAAAAATTTTTCTACAAATTGCCTCAGTTTCATATGTATGTTGAATTTTTGGTTATATTTGACAAGAAAACACAACTACTTTGGGTGGAAAGTTGTGAGAAATGTTCTAGACATTTGATTTCTACATTAAAAACAAACAACGACATCCTTGAAAATAATTAAATTAATGACTGTATATGTTTTGATATATTTTATGAAGGATAGACAACTTGAAAAAATTATATGTAATTATGATGTGTGACAAACTTCACTAGCAAACATTTATGGAAAAAAAATAGAATTGAAAAAGCAGTTGAATTTACTTCACGAAATAAAAATATATGCAGCTTCTGAAAAGACAGTCACCACTAGAGGGTGCTGCTGCTCTATTTCAAACCAACTTGTAGCCATAATAAATATGGAAGATTTAAAACCTAGGAATTCAATGTAGCAAATTTGGATTGTGATATGAAATGCTCTAAAAGAAGAATAATAAATTTGCTACAGTTAATATTATTTATCAGACAATTTAAAAACTATGAGCACTTAAATTGGCACTTCCATCAAACTAATTTTACTAGTCTTTGAGATGTACATTTAGGAAAAAAAATACATGTAAAGAAAAAGATATTAATGGCACTCCATAGTAGCTTTGCTTAGATAAATCCTGTTATATATTCCATCGTAAAGATTTCTACTCCTCATAATGTAAGATAATGGCAATAATAACTTACCTGCAAAGACTGGTTTTCCTCTGAAGTGCTATGCTGTATTTATAGATACACAATATATCTTCATTACATAGTAGATATTAATGTTTACATCCCAAAGTGAGAAGGTAAAGACCGGTAGTCTAATTCCCAATTCAAAAGGAAAGAATTTGGGGTGCCTGGGTGGCTCATTTGGTTGAGCATCTGACTCTTGATTTCAGTTCACGTCATGATCCTAGGGTTGTGGGAGTGAGACCTGCATGGGCCTCTGTGCTGAGTGTGGAGCCTGCTTGAGATTCTTTCTCTTTCTCTCTCTGCCCCTCTCCCCTGCTTGTTCTCTCTCTCTCTCTTTCTCTCTCTCAAAAAAAAATTAATAAATAAAAGGAAAGACATTGAAATACAGAATGTCATTGCTTGTCTAAGTCACAGAGGAGTTGAGGAGGGAATATGCATGCATGTATCACACACAAGTGTAAAAATGGAGATAAAAATATTATTTTTATAAAATTAAAAGAAAAATAAGAAAAATTAAATAATGGATTATATACACATATATAACTCACAAAATTTTAGAGAGAAAAATGAAAGTTCATTATTACATGTCTTATTACAAGTATTATGGTCTTCAATAAAATCAATAAAAATACTAAGCTTACTACGAATTAAAAAACAAATGGCTAATATAGATATATAAGACACATATTCTGAAGTAGAAGAAATGAAAAAAGTTGAAGAGATATATGTCAAAATAGCATGCATTGCATGGTTTATACAAAAAATATGCAGACTATTGTATATACAGATTTTAGAAGATCATTGTGTGTTGCAGGACAATAAATACTCTATGGAGAGGACAGAAATGTGAACTTGGTCTTGAAATTTGAGAAAAAATTCAGATAGGCAGTGAGGATGTTACAACATGGGAAAAGACTCAGAGATCTCAGTGGTCCAGACATATACAGATGTCAGTGAATATAAAGATCTGTCCATTTTGGTGAATTGGAGTAGGAAGGAGTAATTGGAGGGCTCTAGAAAGATTGGGATATATTGTGTGTAATTTTGAATTCTAGGCTTAGATGCTTTGATTTGATCCAAAGTATTTAAATCAGATGTGTAGCATGATCAAACAGCATTTAGAAAGACCCATCTGTTTGCAAGATAGATTCATATGAAGAGAAACCTTAGTGATAGAAGACCTTTGAAGAATCTGTTTCATAGAACAAACTTGAGATGGTACGAGCCTTAATTAGGACAGTGGTGACGCCCATAGAAAAAAAGAAAGGGCTAAAATAGAAGTCATTCAGAAACAGGAAACAGTATGGATTTTGGTTGATTAAATGTGGAGGTCTCAGAAGGCAGAGATGAGAAACAGTCATGAGAATTTAAGCCCAGAGGACATGAAACAAAAGGAAGAGGAAGTAGATTTTTACCAAAGAGAAAAGAGAAAAATCTGTTCAGTTTTAGATATGTTAAAATGTCTTTCATTGGTTAAATATAATGATTCTCCTCAGAGATGCAAGACAGAGCTGGAGAATGAGTTAGATTATGAGTATAGATGTAATAGTTATATTTAGAAATGCTAACTTAACCAGAAGGAAGAGATACATTTCTGAGGAAAGGGAAAAGAAGAAATAGGGGATGAAAGGCTAAAATTGTGTTAATCCACCTTTAATAGAGAAATAATAATCACCATTGAAAATTCAACATTATCATATGAGATGGGCATGGGAGAGGAGAAATCAGTTTATCAGAGACAAAAAAATGAGATATTTCCTCCTGTAAAACTCTAAAATTAGGTCAAGAGGGATGGGGAAAATATCATGGAGTTAAGTAATTAAGAATAGGTCAATGCCGTATTGGAAAATGTTTCATCAAACTGATAGAAATAGAAGAAAGATGTTGATGAGTTTAGAATGGAGAGGAGGGGAATTATAAGCTGGAGTAAATCACTGTTTAAAAATATAGGACGTGAAATGACATCAAATAGGAAATTAGGAACAGAGCATCAGCTATTAAGTTTCAATATTGCATTATATATACTATTAGGAAATATATGTTACTTAGGAAATACTGTTACAATATTTAGGGAAGAATGTTGCCTGCTTGCAGACAAACAGGAAAGAGAAGGAAGAGGAAAGAAAGATCTAAAATAAAGGGAGAATAATTGAAGGACAGAGTGTCAGGGGAGTCAGAAAGGAGCCTGGGGAGAGGGCTGAAGCAATAGCCTTGGAAAGCTATGATAATACACATTGTGATGAGGCTGAAGAGGTATGTTGGACGATGGGTTTAGACAGGGATATTCTTAGCTATCTCAAATCTATTTTGAAATTATATACGGGACAAGTCAATCAATAAAAACCAGGACTGCTTCAGTCATCTCTGTGTCGTGGGAGATGAGATGACACTAAACTAAGGTGGGGTCGGGGGGCAGAAATAACTGCCTACCTCACAGTTGAAGACTGTATGGTTGATGTGCCTATTTAAATCCAAGAACAAATGGAAAGCACACTGAGCCTTCTGTAATCCTGAAATGAGTTTCCACGCAAGAACATGTTGACCAATGATCTAAACCTACCTGTGTTTGTCATTTTAGCCTTATGGGCTTCTATTTTTAAAAAGGAAATTTCCGGGGCGCCTGGGTGGCTCAGTCGGTTGAGCGTCCGACTTTGGCTCACGTCATGATCTCACCGTTTGTTAGTTCCAGCCCCGTGTCGGGCTCTGGTGCTGACAGCTCAGAGCCTGGAGCCTGCTTCAGATTCTGTGTCCCCCTTTCTCTCCGCCCCTCCCCTGCTTGTGCTCTGTCTCTATCTTTCAAAAATGAATACACATTAAAAAAAAAAAAAAAAAAGGAAATTTCCATTTCTAAAAGCCAGACATTAAAAAGTCTGAGGTATTCTGTAATTCAGGAACAACAAAGCTACAAAACTCCTGGTTGTATTTGATCATGACCCAGTGAAGAACTGTGGGCGAGATTTCCTGCCTGTCAAAGTTTCTCTCCTTGTGCCCATCTGGATGCAGACCCTGTGACCTTGCTCTGCTCTTTGCTTCCTTTGAGTTTTCAGATTCCTGACTACCTGCTCAGCCTTTCACTCACCCAGCATCTTTTCTAGGGACTATTTACCTGTGTACTTTTGATCCCCAAACTGCCTGTCTAGCTGATTGACTACCATGCTCTGACCTCCTGTACCTAAATTGTTGTTGATCAAATATTGCTTCCTTCGGTGCTAAATTACCTCCACCAACTTGGTGTAGGATATGTTGATGCATATAGAATGCCCATCTCAACTCCTGTACTGTATATTCATCTTCAAGCTTTGCTCAGCCTTTCCTAATTCTGATTCATCATTCTCCTTCAGAAAAATCCTTTCCCCCAAGTATGAGCAGAACGGCAATTGAATATGGTGACAATAGGTTTTTAATCCTGGGTACTGGAAGCAATTACGATGGCATCAAATGGGTAGGAACAGTGCAAAAGGTAACCAGCTTGCTTGTGGACTTATTTTATTTCTGATTATAATAGATGTATTACATTATCTAATTTACATTGAATGCTCACTAGATTTAAGGTATATTTGCTACTGTTTCACCATCAGGGAGAAAACTCACCATATGATTCCATTATAATGTATTAACTATTAGCCAGTTCTGGATACTGAAGTTCTATTTTAGATTTTGTTTAATTTTATATTTTTAATTTACATCCAAATTAGTTAGCATATGGTGCAACAATGGTTTCAGGAGTAGATTCCTTAGTGTCCCTTACCCATTTAGCCCATCCCCCCTCCCACAACCCCTCCAGTAACCCTCACTTTGTTCTCCATATTTATGAGTCACTTCTGTTTTGTCTCCCTCCCTGTTTTTATATTATTTTTGCTTCCTTTCCCTTATGTTCATCTGTTCTGTGTCTTAAAGTCCTCATATGAGTCAAGTCATATGATATTTGTCTTTCTCTGACTAATTTCGCTTAGCATAATACCCTCCAGTTCCATCCATGTAGTTGCAAATGGCAAGATTTCATTCTTTTTGATTGACGAGTAATACTCCGTTGTAGATATATACCACATCTTCTTTATCCATTCATCCATCGATGGACATTTGGGCTCTTTCCATACTTTGGCTATTGTTGATAGTGCTGCTATAAACATGGGGTGCATATGTCCCTTTGAAACAGCACACCCGTATTCCTTGGATAAATACCTAATAGTGCAATTGCTGGGTCGTAGGGTAGTTCTATTTTTAGTTTTTTGAAAAATCTCCATACTGTTTTCCAGAGTGGCTGCACCAGCTTGTATTGCCACCAACAATGCAAAAGAGATCCTCTTTCTCCGCATCCTCTCCAACATCTGTTGTTGCCTGAGTTGTTAAAGTTAGCCATTCTGACAGGTGTAAGGTGGTATCTCATGTTGGTTTTGATTTGTATTTCCCTGATGATGAGTGATGGTGAGCATTTTTTCATGTGTCAGTTGGCCATCTGGATATCTTCTTTGGAGAAGCATCTATTCATGTCTTTTGCTCATTTCTTCACTGGATTATTTTTTTTTTGGGCGTTGAGTTTGATAATTTCTTCATAGATTTTGGATACTAACCTTTTATTTGATATGTCATTTGCAAATATCTTCTCCCATTCTGTCAGTTGCCTTTTAGTTTTGCTGATGGTTTCCTTTGCTGTGCAGAAGCTTTTTATTTTGATGAGGTCCCAATAGTTCATTTTTGCTTTTGTTTCCCTTGCCTCCGGAGACGTGTTGAGTAAGAAGTTGCTGTGGCCAAGATCAAAGAGGTTTTTGCCTCTTTCTCCTCGAGGATTTTGATGGCTCCCTGTCTTACACTGAGGTCTTTCATCCATTTTGAGTTTCTTTTTGTGTATCGTGTAAGAAAGTGGTCCAGGTTCATTCTTCTGCATGTCGCTGTCCAGTTTTCCCAGCACCACTTGCTGAACAGACTGTCTTTATTCCATTGGATATTCTTTCCTGCTTTGTCAAAGATTAGTTGGCCAGACGTTTGTGGGTCCATTTCTGGGTTCTCTATTCTGTTCCATTGATCTGAGTGTCTGTTCTTGTGCCAGTACCATACTGTCTTGATGATGACAGCTTTGTAGTATAGCTTGAAGTCTGGGATTGTGATGCCTCCTGCTTTGGTTTTCTTTTTCAAGATCGCTTTGGCTATTTGGGGTCTTTTCTGCTTCTATACAAATTTTAGGATTATTTGTTCTAGCTCTGTGAAGAATGCTGGTGTTATTTTGATAGGGATTGCATTGAATATATAGATTGCTTTGGGTAGTATCGACATTTTAACAATATTTGTTCTTTCTATCCAGAAGTATGGAATCTTTTTCCATCTTTTTGTGCCTTCTTCAATTTCTTTCATAAGCTTTCTATAGTTTTCAGTATATGGATTTTTCACCTCTTTGGTTATATTTATTCCTAGGTATTTTATGGTTTTTTGGTGCAATTGTAAATGGGTTCATTCTTTGACTTGTCTTTCTGTTGTTTCATTGTTGGTGTATCATAATGCAACCTATTTCTGTGCATTGATTTTATATCCTGCAACTTTGCTGAATTCATGAATCAGTTCTAGTGGTTTTTTGGTGGAATCTTTTGGGTTTTCCATATAGAGTATCGTGTCATCTGAATAGAGTGAATGTTTGACTGCCTCCTGGCCGATTTGGATGCCTTTTATTTCTTTGTGTTGTCTGATTGCAAAGGCTAGGACTTCCAATATTGTATTAAATAACAGTGGTGTGAGTGGACATCCCTGTCGTTTTCCTGACTTGAGGGGGAAAGCTCTCAGTTTTCCCCCATTGAGGATGATATTAGCATTGGGTCTTTCATATATGGCTTTTATGATCTTGAGGTATGATCCTTCTCTTCCTACTTTCTTGAGGGTTTTTATCAAGAAAGGATGCTGTATTTTGTCAAATGCTTTCTCTGCATCTTTGAGAGGATCATGTGGTTCTTGTCCTTTCTTTTATTGATGTGATGAATCATGTTAATTGTTTTGTGGATATGAACCAGCCCTGCATCCCAGGTATAAATCCCACTTGGTCCTGGTGAATAATTTTTTTAATATATTGTTGGATCCAGTTGGCTAATATCTTGTTGAGGATTTTCACATCCATGTTCATCAGGGAAATTGGTCTATAGTTCTCCTTTTTAGTGGGGTCTCTGTCTGGTTTTGGAATCAAGGTAATGCTGGCTTCATAGAAAGAGTTTGGAAGTTTTCCTTCCATTTCTATTTTTTGGAACAGCTTCAAGAGAATAGGTGTTAACTGTTCCTTAAATGTTTGGTAGAATTTCCTTGGAAAGCCATCTGGCCTTAGACTCTTGTTTTTTGGGATATTTTTGATTACTAATTAGATTTCTTTACTGATTATGAGTCTGTTTAAATTTTCTATTTCTTCCTGTTTCAGTTTTGGTAGTGTATATGTTTCTAGGAACTTGTCCATTTCTTCCAGATTGCCCATTTTATTGGCATATAATTGCTCATAATATTCTCTTACTACTGTTTTTATTTATGCTGTGTTGGTTGTGATTGCTCCTCTGTCATTCTTGATTTTATTTATTTGGGTCCTTTCCTTTTTCTTTTTAATCAAACTGGCTAGTGGTTTATTAATTTTTTTAACTCTTTCAAAGAACCAGCTTCTGGTTTCATTGATCTGTTCCTTCTTTTTTTTTTTTTGGTTTCGACAGCATTAATTTCTGCTCTGATCTTTTTTATTTCCTGTCTTCTGCTGGTTTGGGGTTTTATTTGCTGTTCTTTTTCCAGCTCCTTAAGGCATAAGGTTAGGTTGTGTATCTGACATCTTTCTTCTCCTTTAGGAAGGCCTGGGTTGCTATATACTTTCCTCTTATGATTGCCTTTGCTATATCCCAAGGTTTTGGGTTGTGGTGTTATTATTTTCATTGACTTCCATATACTTTTTAATTTCCTCCTTAACTTCTTGGTTAGCCCATTCATTCTTTAGTAGGATGTTCTTCAGTCTCCAAGTAACCTTTCCAAATTTTTTCTTGTGGTTGTTTTTGAGTTTCATAGCATTGTGGTCTGAAAATATGAACGGTATGATCTCGATCTTTGTGTACTTACTCAGGGCTGATTTGTGTCCCAGTATATGGTCTATTCTGGAGAACGTTCCATGTGCACTGGAGAAGAGTGTATATTCCTCTGCTTTAGGATGAAATGTTCTGAATATATCTGTTAAGTCCATCTGGTCCAGTGTGGCATTCAAAGCCATTGTTTCCTTGTTGATTTTTTGATTAGATGATCTGTCCATTGCTGTGAGTGGGGTGTTGAAGTCCCCTACTATTATGGTATCACTATCAATGAGTTTCTTTATGTTTGTGATTAACTGATTTATATATTTGGGTGTTTTCATATTTGGCACATAAATGTTTACAATTGTTAGGTCTTCTTGGTGGATAGACCCCTCAATTATAATATAATGCCCTTCTTCGTCTCTTGTTACAGTGTTTATTTTAAAGTCTAGATTGTCTGACATAAGTATGGCTACTCCAGCTTTCTTTTGTTGCCCATTAGCATGATAGATGGTTCTCCATCCCCTTACTTTCAATCTGAAGGTGTCTTTAGGTCTAAAGTAGGTCTCTTGTAAACAGCATATAGATGGATCTTGTTTTCTTATCCATTCTGTGACCCTGTGTCTTTTGATTGGAGCATTTAGTCCATTGACGTTTAGAGTGAGTACTGAAATATGAATTTATTGCCATTATGTTGCTTGTAGAGTTGGAGTTTCTGGTGGTGTTCTCTTGTCCTTTCTAGTATTTGTTGCTTTTGATATTTATTTATTTATTTGTTTGTTTATTTATTTATTTATTTAATATTTTCTCCTCTCAGAGAATCCCCCTTAAAATTTCTTGCAGGGCTGGTTTAGTGGTCACAAACTCCTTTAATTTTTGCTTGTCTGGGAAACTTTGTATCTCTCCTTCTATTTTGAATGACAGCCTTGCTGGATAAAGAATTCTTTTCTGCATATTTTTTCTGATTCAGCACATTGAATATATCCTGCCACTCCTTTTTGGCCTGCCAAGTTTTTGTGGGCAGGTCTTCTGCAAACCTGATCTGTCTTCCCTTGTAGGTTATGGACTTTTTTTCTCTTCAGGCTTTCATGATTCTTTCCTTGCCTGACTATTTTATGAATATGAGTATGATGATATGCCTTGTTGATGGTCGGTTTTTGTTGAATCTAATGGGGGGTCCTCTGTGCTTCCTGGATTTTGGTGTCTGTGTCTTTCCCCAGGTTAGGAAAGTTTTCCACTATGATTTGCTCACATGACCCATCTACCCCTATTTCTCTCTCTTCCTCTTCTGGGATCCCTATGATTCTGATGTTGTTCCTTTTTAATGAGTCACTGATTTGTCTAATTCTTAAATTGTGCTCTTTTGCCTTAACCTCACTCTTTTTTTCTGCTTCATTATTCTCCATTATCTCCATTATCTCCAACAGATTCTCTGTTCTGCCTCATGCATCCTTGCTGCTGTGGCATCTATTTGAGATTGCAGCTAAGTTATAACATTTTTTATTTCATCCTGACTAGCTTGTACTTCTTTTATCTCCACAGAAAGGGATTCTAATCTATTTTTGACTCCAGCTAGTATTCTTATTATTGTGATTTTAAATTCTTGTTCAGACATCTTGCTTGTATCTGTGTTGGTTAAGTTCCTGGCTGTCATTTCTTTTGGAGTGAATTTCTTTGTTTTGTCATTTTGAAGGAAGAAAAGGAATTCATGAGGTAAAAAGTTAAAATTAAAAAAAATATTAAAATTAAAAATATTAAAATTTGAAAAATTAAAAACAGACACAAATGGAATAAATGATGCTAGATCCTAGGTGTGTTTTGGTTTGGGTTTTGAAAGGGGCTTCATAAATTAGAGAAAAAAGGGGAAAGAAAGAAAAAAAGAAATCATTTGAAAATTTGAAAGAAATGATTACACGGAAGTAGACTAAAATGAAATGATGGATAAAAGAGAATTTGAGAAAATTTACACAAATGTAAAAAATATACTGGAAAAAATTAAAGAAAATATTTTAATAAAAATTAAAAATAAAAATGAATTTTTTCTCTTTTAGCTGAGTTCTGTGGTTCAGGTTGTCCAGATTGTTGTGTTAATCCTCATATCAGTTTTCTAGGTGTGCAGGATGGTTTAGTTTGGTCTGGCTGTATTTCATAGATGTGAGACACACAAAGAACTTCCATGCTGTTCTACCATCATGGCTCCTCCCTCAAAAAAAATATTTTAGATTTTTTAAGGTCCCATTATGGACTGTTATAATGGGTTTCTTCCAGGACTTAAAGCTATGTAACTCTCTTAAAACAGAATTAAAATTGGGTTCACCTGGGTGGTTCTGTCAGTTAATCTCTGACTCTTGATTTAGAGGCTCAGGTCATGATGTTGCTGTTCATGAGATTGAGCCCCGCTGCAGGCTCCATGCTGAGCGTGGAGCCTGCATGGGATTCCCTCTCTCCCTCTCTCTCTGCTCCTCCCCTGCTTGCATTCTCTCTCTCTCTCTCTCTCTCAAAATAAATTAATAAACATTTAAAAACAAACAGAATTATATTTTAAAAACTTAATTGCATCCACTATACACATGTATATGTTATGAATATGAATTCAATAATGGGGAAATACAACCAATGTTTCTTTCTGAAAGATTTATTATGGGATGGTATTTGGACAGAGAAAATTGTTCTTATTATTTGTGTCTAAATTGTCCGTAAAATTTCTTTGCAAACTTTTCCCATGCCACATCATTCACAGTAAATGAAAATATATAACATGCATCTGAAGAAATATAGGAGGCTTCTCAAGGTTTGTTGTGACCTGCTGAGGGGCTCATCTGTCCTAAGTCTTACCATCCTGAAATCGTAGGGTATCAAAATGTCTGATAAATTTTAATCAATTACCACTTTTGATTGGAAGTTCTGTTTGGGAATCATCATCTATGCAATCAATCTGAAAACATGGAAATTAGCTTTCAAATCTCCTCCTCACTGAACTCAATCCTTAATCAAAACACCTGAAATCATTGTGAATCTCTTGCTTCCTTTCCACACCTTTATCTCTTGTCCTAGTTCAGGTAAAATCATATATTCCTAAAACTCTTGCCATATGTGCCTTAATTGGTCTTCCTGATTTTAGAACTTTTTTCCTTTTGACATTGTTCACGTTGACCCTCTGCATGGAATGCACCTATTTTTTTTTAATTAAACAAGTTTTTTTCATGTTTATTTACTTTCGAGAGAGAGAGAGAGAGAGAGAGAGAGAGAGCGCGAGCGAGCAGGGGAGGGACAGAGAAAGAGGGAGTCACAGAATCCAAAGCAGGCTCCTCACAGAGCCCTATGCGGGGCTCAAACTCACGAATCATGAAATCATGACCTGAGACAAAGTTCGAGGCTTAACCAACTGAGACATGCAGGCTCCTGAAATGGCCTTTTAACAGCTATTAGTAGGACTAAAGTTTCCAATTTATGAAACTCCCCTCAAAGGTCACTTTGAGATGGCTTTCCAGATACTCCAGATACTTGGGAAGTTGGGTCATTAACTTAGTGCTGCAAACAGGGTATATACTTATTCTCTGTATCTATAAAACCCTGTATATATTTCTGCCTCTGCAGGTGCAACATAGTGTCATAACTGTGCTCCTGATTCTATTTCCTCCATTAAAGTCAGGGATCATTGAGGACAAAGAACATACATTATTGTTTCTGCTTTTATACTTTATTTAGCTTCCATGGGCAGGAGTTTTTATTTTTGTGTTACATTTGGCAAATATGTGGCAAAATGAGTAACAAATATGTGGCAGGTGCTGAACACATATTTGTTCAATAACTACATCAATATACTGCAATTATTTCCTCCTTTCAAGGTTTTATATGAGAAAACTCATATCATCTATCTCTTCCCAATAATTTGATTGTACCTTGGACAGTATTTTAGATTGTATTATAAAAAAAGTGGTGGTGGTTAGCAAAATTTTATTGTAGAAACTTTGGGGCATCCTATACATTTCCAAGACAGAAAGAGGTCTTTTAAGATGAAATGGAATTTGAATGTGAACTATACAGAACATCAATTATCTCCTCAAATACTAATGATTAATAATATAATATAATATGATATAATATGGTATAATATGATATGATATGATATGATATAATATAATATAATATAATATAATATATATGTTATAAATAATATAATATAAATAATATATAGTATAATATGATTACATTGAAAACCACTTTTTGCATGAGGAGGTATCTATGAAGAGCTTGGTATAGGGTGGGAAGGAAATTAATTTTCTGTGGACGTCATACTACCATTTGGTATTTAGGGAACTCAGGACTAAAAATAATTGAGGAGGTGGGCAGACAGGATTATTTCAATTCGATTTAACATTTGACACATGTTCGTTGCTTTTTGTTGTAATTGCACTTTTTAATTGTTTCCTAACGCTTCATGTGCCTGCCATCTTGCTGTGAAATTCTGTTCTCCAATTTTATTCTGTGTTTCATTCATTCATTTTATATCAAGCACACAGCACAATGCCTAAAGCAGAGTAGGAGCTCACCATGTACATTTTAAATGTTTGGATGAACATGTTTTTTGATCAACAATATATGTCACTATTAAATATTACCAAGCATGCAAGTATGAGTAAGACATATTTCCTTTACTTAGCCAGGGTGGGGAGGAAATGAAAAGGGAATGGGTGGGATGGGTATTACCCAAAGAAATGCTCAACAAATGTTATGGGAAGAAAACATAAATAGTACAATAGCCATATTTGCACAAATGGCCATATTTGCAGCTTCATTTGGATCTCTAATTCAGATTGACAGGCAAAACCCAAAATTAATGCAGACTGGGCTTTTGTCAGGAGACAACAGCATTCTGGATAGTAGATTTTGGATTCATCATCAAGTTCCAAAAAGATACTTTGTTATGTTGGATCTATAAGATGAATCTAATACAGTAACATTTAAGAAGGATAAATAAAGGGACACTTGGCTGGCTCAGTCAGAAGAGCATGTGACTCTTGATCTCAGGGTTGTGAGTTTGAGCCCCACATTGGGTGTAGAGATAACTTAAATAAATAACTTACTTTAAAACAAGAGTCACAAATAGAAAGCCCTGTGTAACCAAGTGCAAAATCAAAGAATGGGTAAAAAAACCCCAAAGCCTTAGATGTTTTCAAAACTCTAAGGTCATACAAATCAACAGTGAATTCATTCCTAAAATGTTATAAATATGGGGCACCTGGGTGTCTCAGTAGGTTAAGCATCTGACTTTGCCTTAGGTCACCATCTCACAGTTTGTGGGTTTGGGCCCCGTGTTGGTTGGTCTCTGTACTGACAGCTCAGAGCCTGTAGTCTGCTTTGGATTCTCTCTCTTTCTCTCTCTCTCTCTCTCTCTCTCTCTCTCCCTGTCCCTCCTCCTCTCACTCTCTGTCTCTCTCTCTCAAAAGTAAGTAAACTTTAAAAAATGTTCTTAAATGTTACAAATATCAAACTTCATTGATGGCATGGTGTCCTCAAGACAAATTATTCCCTCCACTAGGTGTATGTAGGAATTCACCACATGCATTAACATTTTGATGATTCATTATTTGCTTAATTTATATCCTGTCTAATTACCAAAATTATTTGAGACAGCTACGTACAGAGTCAGTGTAAAAGCTAATATACATATATAAAACAGCAAGGGTAGTTCATTTTTTAAAAAATTCCCTAGGCACATCTTCCTTGGAGTATAGTATAATTGGCCAATTCAACTCTGCTAGCATTTCTGAGAGTAGGTATAGGAGAGAATATTCTTATGATAGAACTCTCTGATTGGAAATTTATGTAATGGAAAACATGTAGTCAGTGATCATTATGGAAGTTAAAATTTCTGATGGCACCAAGATAAATATTCTCCTCCTTTTGGCAGAGCAATCAGAGAACATCCTGGAGTGGTCTTCTCCAGAGAGGCTTGACTGAGGAACATTTTCTGATTCATTTAAGATAAGAAATACCTTATTTGTTTGTTTACTTAAAACTTCCCTTTGGGGAAGTTGCATCAATAGACATGTGGTGAATTTCCTCCAAGATTATACACTGTTGGATGGGAATAAAACTAGACAGAATGAGAGGATCCAGATGAAAAGGAGGAGAAAGGTGCCACAAGGGGGGCAGAAGTAATTTTGCCTAGAAAAATAATCATCTTTGACCAAAAAATAGAGAAAAGGCTGATATACAGACAAAATATGGTATCTGTTGATTACTGCGTATTGAATAATGTATGCCAAATCCATTTCTCATGGAGATGAAATTCTACTTCCCTTCCCCCCATTTCTCCAAAATTACTTTTATGTGTATCCTTTATTTTATCCCACTTAGAATAAAAAGCAAAGGATTCTTATATGACCTACCTCAGGGTGATTGTTAATTTTATGTGTCAACTTTGACTATGCCACAGGGTGCATAAAAGATTAAACATTATCTCTGGGTGTATATGTGAAGGTTGTTCCAGATGAGATTAATAGTTGAATTGGTAGACTCAGTAGATTGTCCTCTCCATTGTTGGTGGACATTTTGCAATCCACTGAGGGCCTGAGTAGAACAAAAAGGTAGAGGAGGGAAGCATTCACTTTGTGCCTGTCTGCACAAACTGGGATATTGGTCTTCTCCTGCCTTGGGCTGGGATTTATACCCGTGGGCTCTCCTCATTGTCAGGCATTTAAATTTGGACTGAACCACATTACTGGCTTTCCTGATTCTCCAGCTTGCAGACAGCAGATTGTGGGACTTCTCAGCCTCCATAATCATGTAAGCCAATACTCCATAATAAATCTCTCCCGATGTGTATCTATATCCTCTTGGTTCTCTTTCTCTGGAGAATCCTGACTTATACTCTCAGAACTTCACTTCAGGACACTAGGTTAAATTGTCCTAGGAACTGTCAGTGATTCTGAAGTCTTTGTAAGGTCCTCAGTGTATTGCAAAATGCCCACCAGTGTGTACCTCATTGGACTTGTCTTTTAAGGAGAACCTGTAATTTCTTCTCTCAATGCTACACTGGCATTTGGGGAAAAAAATAAGGTTTTGAAGGGGAAAGGATAAGGATGGCCTTGCTGGAACATTTTCTTTCTCTCTCCACAGATGGCTTTTTTCTTTTCCATCCATAAAATCACGTTTTTTATTTTTTAGGGATTCTCATTCCATTCACCTTTCAACCTGTCTTTCAGATACATTACTATGTCTGCTTCTGTTTCCATTAGCTAGTCTCTTGCTATGCTGGCATAGTGATTACTCTCAGTTGTGTTGGAAAAAAGTACTTTTTGTATTATAATTTTACTGTAACAGACTTCAGAACCTGAAGCTTTTGTATGCAGGTGTCTAAGTGCACATACACATATATACATACTCACACAGATACACACATAACATGCCTATTATGTCCCATGCACCCTTTCTGATCTTATATCATATTAATGTACTCTGTGACCTCCTTTAAGGTTTCTTAAGGAAGTAAGCTGCTTCTAGAAGCCTGAATGATCTAAATCTCAGCATCATTTTCTCCTAATTGAATAGTATGAGTCCTCCCAAACTAGAGTATGTATTGTTCTATAGGAGACAATAAGTCCAGTTAGATGAGTGGTAGCAGATGTGTAAATGAGGGTACAATTCAAGTGATACCAACTGTTTCACATTCTGTAAATTTAGTCAGCAGCCTTACTTTTCTCAATTCCGTCTTGTACAATGCTTCCTCCATTCGGGTATCTTTAGTAACAATTCTATTGCCCTACACTTAATCATTTTCAAGTGTACCTCCAAGTAGAATCTAATAGTCCCCAAGATACTGAACTAGAAACATACTATCATTCACCAATTTACTCCAATCTCAGCGGAATGTCTCTAATTGTCCCTCAGAATCAGGCTTCCTTAGCATAACCTACTGTGACTCTGCTTCACAGTATAATGGTCCTGGCATGTGACCCAAAGAACAAAGGACACCTGCCATTAATACTCTCATTGCAGTGGCCCATTAATGAGTACTACCATAACAAAAATTGGCTTTACCCAATGATCTCAAACATGTGTTTTTGCATTTTCAGTAACTTCTGTTAAAATTCTTCCTTGTCAATCACAGAGTAAGGGCAAGGGAACACAGACTCCTGGAAAGGGTATGCTATGTGAAATCCGCAATTAGGAGCAAGCACAGTTGACAAAGGAAGAGTCACAGGCACATGCAGAGAGCTTGGCGGGTGGAAGCCGCTCCTGGGAAAGTTAGGAAGGAAACGCTTAGCTGACATTGCAGTACTGGCAAATGTACATGGATTTTTCCCCTTAACTATCCATCCTTTATTGTAACTATCAAATTAGCAAGTGTGTTAGCGAGAGTGCCATGCTCCTGGGAGGGGGCAATAATTTCTTCTCCTCTCACTCATATTCCTGGTTGACAGTTCCCTACGGGGACAGCAGAAATAAATTTAGGCTTGCCCTGATGGAGGCGAGTCAGCTCATTAGCAGCAGCCATCACAGCGCCTTACCTGCAGCTCACAGATGGAGACAAGGGCTCTTTGAAGGCGATTGTAAGGCAGCTTCGCGTGGAGCAGGATAAGTGGGGATCCTGTAAAGTGTCGTTTCCCTGGAAACCAAGTGCAACAAATACCCTGTTGTCATCGGTTCAGGATGTGTATAGTTCACACATAAATGCCGGTTTGTGGTGAAATTTCCACAGTGGATGCCTGTGTTATAGATACACTGAAGCGAGTGGTCTTTAGGACTGTCAGTCAGATCCTTTATGGAGTCATGGACCCCTTTGAAGAGTAGCATGTTAAGGGTCTGAAATGAATTGCTGCTATATGATGTATGTGTGATATAATGTTCCTGTGTGAAATGCAGTATTCCCTCATGCAATTTGGGAAGAGGTATCAATTTTAATTGAGTTAGATCTTGTTTTAATTTAGAGGCTTATCTTGTTCATTTAAATCCCCAGATTCTTATTTGTGGGAACACCAGTAGTGGAGTTTTATTTTATTTCTCAAGTAACAATATTACCCCAATTTCATTCATACTGATGTGATTCAAGATACAACTAAAGAAGGAGGCATTAATTTCCATAGCACCTTTTATTTAAATCTGTGAAGAAAAAAAATTATGTGTATACCAGGTTTTAAGAGGTATCTGACTTTAAATTATGTGTGATTTAATCTTTAGACTATATTAACCCGAGACCATAATGAATAAAAAATAAGTTTAAAGAGTTAATTGTCTATAATTCTGGATTCCAGCTATCTCATCAGAAAATACACTCAATCACATGATGTTACCAAAAGAGAAATTCCTCAGAAAAGTTCAAAGGTGACTGTTCAAATAGAAAACTTTATATAAAAAAAGGGCCCTCATATAAAGTAGAATAGATATATTTTTTTAATAATAGCAATTGAAATGAATCTCTAAGTTCCTCCCCAGTATAAACCCTGAGCTAGAAACTGACCTAACATGGCAGCTTAGTTCTTAATTCCAAATGTGTTTTTTAACTAATAATTCAATATTTTTAAGTTTACATTTTGGTATTTATGGAAAATATCAGAGACACCATAGAAAAGCAGTCTTTACCCTGTATAGTCATTACTGATCTTTTTCATAGTTCCTACTTGAACCTTCATTCACTTTGAGTAACATTCATTATTAAAAATGTCCGAACACTATCAGGTTCAGGTAGGTGTTATCCTGATGCTAGAGAAATGGAGGGACTGTGAACATTACTCATTTATCTGTGTTCACATGGTGAGTTATTACTAGAGCCAAGACTTCAGATTTTACTTCGTACTATCTAATCAGCAGTTTATGAGAGGCTACAATTCAACTCTACTTAATTAGTCTGTATAATCATAATGGTTGATTAGTTAATACAGACACATGTACTTACTTAACTGCAATTTGATCTACTTAGGCATGAAATATGGTTTTGCACTGTCTAGGATGTCAGAAGAAGGAAATTCTCCCTTTTTTATCTCTTGCATATTAAATCTCCCCTTGAGTCTGACATTACTACATCATGACAGTGTTTGGTCTGTGGCTTCTATATGCAAGTAAATTCAAGTCTTCATTTTTTTTTTTTTTAAGCTATGAATCATATAGTTCTAAATGTATTACAAATAATGCTGAAGTTGAATGTTTTTTACTCTACTGTGTGTTACTAATGGGATTTTACCAAAGAGCATGACCTCTAATCACATTAATATTTAATCAAGCAATAAACATGCCTTGCTCTGAAGCTCAAAGCCAACAGAATTCTCTCTGGTGATGATTATTCTATTAAACTGACAAGGACTTTTTTTACTTTATCCTATTATTGTAAAATTTGGGTAAGTGTTCTCTGTGCTTAGTTCCCAGTAAGTGGTCCAAAGGGCTTTTTTCTTTTTTTCTTTTATTTTTTTTTTAAATCTTTTTTTTTTATTTTTGAGAGAGAGAGAGAGACAGAATGTGAGCAGGGGTGGAACAGAGAGAGAGGGAGACACAGAATCTGAAGTAGGCTCCAGGCTCTGAGCTGTCAGCACAGAGCCTGACGCGGGACTCGAACTCACGAACTGTAAGATCATGACCTGAGCAGAAGTCGAATGCTTAACCGACTGAGCCACCCAGGTGCCCCTAAAGGGCTTTTTTTTCTTAACTCTTCTACCTAAATAAGTGAAGTATCTCAAATTAAACTTTAATATATTTTCCCACAGCTTTGTTACTTTAGGAATAACCTCGGAAAGCATTTACTTATTAGATAGTGGGCTTGGAATAAGAGGACAAAAGAAAGGGTGTCATTTAAAAATTTAAGTGCTTGCATTATAAAATATTGAGAAATTAAAAAAAAAGATTGTGCCAAGGAAAACAATGATGATTTATTACCATTATTATATGATTTATTATTTGTTATACTGGGAAAATTAACCCAAAGTGAAAGCGTTGTGCTTTGATTATACTTAGGTATTTATCTGATAGAGAAAAGTGGGACAGAGACAAGGTTTCCTCCTCTTGAGGACACAGAAAGACATTTATCGTATTACTGTCCACCCCACCCGCAGTCATGATGGTGTGCTACTGGCTAAGTTTCGGTCAATAGTTTGTGGGCAGAAGTGATGCAAGCCAACTTCAGTCCTTGTTCTTAAGAATTGTCCTGCAATATCCTCCAGGCTTCTCTTCCCCATCTGCAGTAACCTTGAAAGCTGCCTGTTCCAGATGGTATATCTGCAAGACAGAAGCCTGGGACCCTATTGCTTATAAATGTTCTGTCTTCTATTAAAAACACTTGTGGGACACAACTAACCTTCTCAAATTTCTTAAAATTAATTTATAGATTGATTCTGGCAGTCATTATGCAATGAACTAAAATGCATAGTTCTTAAGTTACCTTTTTTTGAAGACGATCTAACAGCTACCGTGGTCATGGCAGAGCTTCGTTTCTTTCATTGGTCAGCATCCTTATTTTTGTCTTTAACTCTGTCTAATGAAGAAATTAAATTTATGGGTAACTAAATGTTCTTCAATATCAAGTAAATGTGTGTGTGTGTGTGTGTGTGTGTGTGTGTGTGTGTGTGTGTGTGTGTATTTTACCAATGTGGGGATATATTTCTCCTCTCACTCCTAGCCTCTGTGTGGCATTTGTGGCTTTACTTGTGAAAGGAGAAGTCCTGTTTCAGGGCTCAGGAAGCAACCTGGGGCTACATGAGCCTCAGCATGGCTGGTCTTCAGGCTTGATCAGATCAGGGACGATGCTGGAAAGAATAGAGATATACTGGGTTGTCTAATGTTGAACGTGACATTGACATGCACTGGTGTTGCTAGCAAGACTTCCTTTTCTTAAATATTTAGAGGAATATATTTGTTATTGTTCAGCATCTGCTCTTACAATGATAACAGATTCTCAGTGGTTATTATGAGAGAGCTATTTTGATCAAAACATTGGGTTCTTTTTTGGTTTGCTTAATACTTCTCTCAGCGCACACGATCCAGGACTGACTCTTAGGAACTAACAGAACAATAATTATTTGTTTGAAAGAAATTACCTTCTAATGTGGATGTTGTTTATTTCTTCTCTTTATCCCACCAATGTACAATGATTTTTTTCTCTCCATATCAAATTATTAGTTTACAAAATGAGTGAGTGTGAGTATATTTGGATCATTGCTCTCTCTTGGTTAAATTCTATCCCACAATTTTCCTTTGAAAGAGTCAGGAGATCTCTCTATTTTATGAGAAATGTAGGCAGGGGTCTTGGGATAAATGGTCTAGAAAAGTATTAATTCTGTAGTAGATTTATTAAGTACTAGTTCCAAACAAATGCCATGGAGTACAAGAGTAATTGCCAACATTTGCGCTTTTAACTCAATTTCCTACAGAAAGAAGAGATGAAAAAAAAAACTATTAAAAATCCATTACCTGTTGTTTAAGAAGCAAAATAACATTTTTCAGAAGCTCCTTATCAAGCAATTGGATGCAGCAGGATGATGTACAGTGGGAGTGAGGGTTAGGCTAGCATTGACATTTGCTTCCTAACTTAAATGATTAAACCTTCACTAAATTAGATCAAGGAATTTAATTTCTTTTCAAGCCTTTATGAATTTTCTCTAATACAGAAATGATCCTAGACAGAACACTCAAGAAAATTAAACAGAGACAACAATAAAAAAAAATGTCTGCATTGCACCCTGTGGAGGGCAGTCATGGACCATCAAACACACGGAGTTTCTTGGGCAAATTTCTAAGTACAATTTTCAAGGCAAATTCAGATTTGTTTGCTATATATTCACAATGTACTCATGAGGCAAGACTTGAATAGTAGAGCTAAACCTAAAATGGAAGGAAGCACTCTTTATTAAAGTCTTGTAAGCACTTTTATATACTTGGAATCTAGTCACGGTGTTAGTTACTAGGTAAATTCAGTATATGTAATAATTTTTATCTACATCTGACAGGGCAGAACTAAATACACAAGGAGGAAAATCGATAGTAAAAGTGCCACGGGTTAACATGGGTCACACTGCATATGACACAGACCAGAGGGGCTTAGGGCAAGGCAGTATCTTTCAGAGCAGCTAAAGACAGTCTGTCCCTGGAGTAAGCAAGGTCAGAAAGCTGTCAGGCTTTTCCGTCTAAGGCCAGGGCCGAAAGATCACGTCCTGTCCATGAAAGGAGAGTGAATGTGGCCCCCAGGTCACCATGATTACTGCGAGTTTGTACCTTTTTATCATCTAAATAGTGGAGATGCCAAGGGTAGCTTCTAGAGGGTTTTAGATCTTCCCTCAAAAGAAAAATAAGTCTCTATTAGCCTTAAATTCAAACACTCAATTTGCTATCTGAATGTTGTTTCAAGCTATTTAAATAGAGGCACAATCCAAATTTAAAAATCCAAATTACTACAATTTGAGGACAGTCAACAAATTGAATGCTGTCAACCTCCACCCCATTTCCAAACAAACTGCCCACATTTTAATCCCTTCTTGAAGCAACTTCCACACCTTAGCCATAATGTGATAAGCAAAAGAAAGACATTTTTTTTTCTTAAGAAAAGAAAAGAAACAAAAGACAGAGCAGATCAAGGATGTTGTCCCTTTAAGTCATGCCTCTAAAGACAAAATAAAACACATCGCTGGAGAATAGTATATAAGCACATACACACATACATATACCTGTATACATTTAAGGAGAATTTTATCTGTGAGGATTAAGAGAGAGTTGGTCTGTCTCAGTGGAGAGAGGGTCAGAGGAAGCAAAGTGCATTTGTAAAAGCATTTTTAACATTATATAGAAAGTCAGTGAAAATGGTATGTTCATTCACTGAAATGCTACCAAATTGATAAAATGAAGAAAAACAACACTTAGAAGCATCCAATGCCTGCAGTATTCTCTACAAAAGCTTGAAAACTTCCGTAGTCTATAGGTTCTCTTTGGCGAGACTCATAGATGCTGCAGTAACTTGTTGAGTGCTGTGACTTAAGAAAATATTAAGGAAGTTGTTTTTATCATTTCTTTTTCATGTTCTCCAACTTCTAAAAATTAACAAACATTGGCATATTTAAAAACTTGCTACAGGGAAGTCTATTGAGGGCTTCTATGAAACCAGCAGAATCTAAAGCTAACTACTGTGACAAATGGAACTGTGAAAAAATGGCCATTCTTTTGTAGTTTATTTATTATATCTGAGTGATATATTTTAATATCACAAGCACAGATAGTATATAATCTATATATATAAAAAGAACATGCAAATCAATAAAATAGCCTAAATTATTATTTATTTCATAAAAGACATAATAGTAATGGAAATGGAAAAATGGATGGTAAAGCCTCATGACTCTCTGGAGTAACACTAAATAATTTGATAATTAAGACTGCAAGGTCAAAGGTAAATAATTTATCAAGCCTTACTTTTCATAATATTTTTGGTAAGAGGATTAAAGTGAAGTGCACTAAATTTTTGGTTTGCAAATGTTTAGTCATTATGGAAAAATGGCCAAATAAGGTTTCGTTATGATTTTTTTAGCTCTATGAGACTATAAAGTTGGATAATGTGTTAAGCTGTTGTCTCCTGTTCTTAGTGTCTCAGTACAAATAAAAGTAAGAAGACAACACCCAAAAACATTGTTATCCTAAAGGACATTGTTGCACCTTTGTCTACATTACGGAATGCCTGAAACACTTGTCAAATTTATCAGACTCCGCTTATTGGGATGCTGCAATCTGAATTGAAGTAGGAAAATGAAATGAAAAATGAATGGCTATATCATTTTGCTTCTTTACAGTTCCAAACATGAGCTCAATACAGAGAGAGACAAAGAATTCTCTAGAGCATCAGAACCCTGTAAATCATGACATATATCTTGTGTCAGCCACTGATAAACTGCACCCAGCTCTCCTGATGAAAGTAACAGATCTGCCTCCCAAAGCATCAAGACTGATGAAATCAGACAGAAGAGCCACTTCTCCTAATTCCAAACCTTACACTGGAGAGGGAGGTGCGCCCGGCATTGTGGCTATTTCCTTTTTGTCCTCCACGTGAAGGTGTGTGACAAGCATACATTTTCAAACAAACCCAGGGACTCATGAGCATTTTATATTTCAAAAAATTTTCAGAGAAAGATATTTGTCAGCATCCTGTGTGAATTTGAGTATTTATTTCAGGAACTTTGATGATTTCACTGAGTCCTGCTTACACTTTCATTGAGAGACATTTTTACCTGAAGCTTAATTAAATCCATCATCTTTAGGGACTGATTGGCATCACTGCTCCTTCCTCAGGGTCCCCAGGTCATATTAGTCTCCTTGAAATATCCTCAGTTAATGACAGCTGCCAAAGGGATGTTTTCTCACAACAGAAAAATTCAAATTATTCAATATATCATCTTAGGTATGCTACTAAATTTTCAGCTATGATGTTGACCTTGCATTTTTTAATAATAAGCCTTCTCATTAATTCTGGCCAGATATTAATTGCAAAGTCTTCTGTTTTTACATATAGTTTAGCTATCTTTACAAATAAATTTAGTGAGTGAGTGACTTGGTCACAATGTTATAAATTATATAATTAATTTTAATAATATTATTACAACATTTAAAAGCTTTGGAATTTTCTCATAATAATGTAGAGTTGAATGGATAGCAGTTCAGTGCAAAAGTTTGAAATTTTGTGCTTAAATATTAGAGAGGAAAAGGAATGTAAAATGTAATACATAATTGTTTGCCCCAAGTAAATATAATCTATTAATAGCTACAAAGCTACCCTAACAAGCTTATTTCCACATTTTAGTATAGCTTAAATTTTGTGTATTTTACCTAGATTGGTTAAATGCTATATAATTTGTTATTCTTTAAAAATGTATTCCAAATTATTATATATATATATATTAAAATATATTAAGTTGATCTATGTTTATTGTGATCTATGTTTATTCTTTTTCCTTCCTCCCTTCTTCCCTTCTTTTGTTTCTTTTTCTTTCTTTCTTTCTCTTTCTTTCTTTCTTTCTTTCTTTCTTTCTTTCTTTCTTTCTCTTTCTTTCTTTCTTTCTTTCTTTCTTTCTTTCTCTTTTTCTTTCTCTTTCTTTCTTTCTTTCTTTCTTTCTTTCTTTCTTTCTTTCTTTCTCTTCCTTTCTTTCTCTTTCTTTCTCTTTCTTTCTTTCTTTCTTTCTTTCTTTCTTTCTTTCTTTCTTTCTTTCTTTCTTTCCCTGCTTCCCTCCTTACCTTCCTCTCTCCTTCCTTTTGTCAGTGGTATCAACTTTATCTAAAGGCTGAACTCCACTATGCTGGGTATTTTGCAATAGTTATTCCAGATTTCATGTATGTGTAGCATATCGTTCAATAGATTTTTCTTCCCTGGAATCTTCTGGTGCTAGTCTTGTTCAGACCTACTGTCTGAATTAGATCCTATGCTTGTCAATATCTGTTAATCTGTTGATGAAATTCAGCTGATATCTTAAACTTCAGTCACATCAGCCACATGTCCCACTCTTTAAACTAAGGCAGCCTCAGTTCATTAAAAATTTATGGGTTCAATAGACAGGATGTGGATACCTAAGTAAAAACTAGGATAGTTCCCAGTGAAAAAGAAACAGATTTTGGGAAAAAGCCAAAAACCCACTAAAACAGTCCAATGAGACACGCCTCAGTCTTTTCTTACTCTTTCTGTCTCTGTCTGTCACTGTCTTTGTCTCTGTCTCTGTGTGTGCAGGCATGGGTAGCTAGAAACTGTTTTAGTGCAAACCAAAAAGGCTACAGATGACCTGGTAGCCTGTTTCTCCCAGTCTCTCAATTGCTTAACCACTTCCATCATCACTGCTGTTTTTTAGTAACAAATTTTTACATGATAATAGTTCTAGATTTTCAAAGAAGTTGTGAAGATAGTATAGAGATTCCATATACCTCACATCCGGTTTCCCCTATTGTTTATATGTTAACCTCACTATGGTACACTTGTCATAATTAATTAATTATTATGGATGCATTGCCGTTAAGTAAAATCCATATTTTATTCATATTTCCTTAGTTCTAACCTAATGTCCCTTTTATGCTCTAGAATCTTCTTCAAGATACCACATTTATATTTAGCCTTCATTTCTCCTTAAGTTCTTCTTGGTTATGACAGTTTCTTAGACTTTCCTTATTCGGGATGACAGTTCGACCTTGACAGCTTTGAGGATTCAGATATTTTTAGAATCTCCCTCAACTGGAATTTTTCTTGTTTTTTCCTCATGATTAGAGTGGGGTTATGCGTTTTGGGGAAGAAGATCACAGAAGTAAAGTGCCATTTTCATCACATTATATCAAGGATACAAACTGTCAACATGACATCATACTGACATGATGTTAATGTTGATCATTTGATGAGATAGTGTTTGGCAGGTTTCTTCACTGGAAAGTTACTCCTTTTTCTTCTTGTTCATGCCGCACTCTTTGGAAGGAAGTCACTATGTGCAGGCCACACTTAAGATAAAGTTATGCTTCATCTTCTTGATGGCAGAATATCTACATAAATTATTCAAAATTCTGCACAGTATTGAGGTGCCTGGGTAGTTCAGTAGGTTGGGCATCCAACTTAGGTTCAGGTCATGATCTCACGGTTCCTGAGTTCGAGCCTCGCTTTGGGCTCTGTGCTGACAGCTCAGAGCCTGGAGCCTGCTTCGGATCTGTGTCTCCCTCTCTGCCCCTCTCCTGCTCACACTCTGTCTCTCTCTCTCTCTCTCTCTCAAAAATCAATAAACCTTAAAGAAAGTTATTAAAGGGGCACCTGGGTGGCTCAGTTGGTTGAACCTCCAACTTAGGCTCAGGTCACGATCTCAAGGTTTGTGAGTTCAAGCCCCACATCAGGCTCACTGCTGTCAGCCTGTCAGCACAGAACCTGCTTTGGATCCTCTGCCCCCCTCTCTCTGCCCCTCCCCAACTTGTACTTTCCCAAAAATAAATAAATCTCAAAAAAAAATTAAAAAGACACCAAAAACCTTAAAAAAATTCTGTATAGTGTTGCTTATTTTCACCCAATTATTTATTTATTCAATCATTCATATTAGTATAGACCCATCAATATTTATTTCATACTTTGGATTATATTCCAAAACTACTTTTTTCATTTTATTGCTCAAATTGTTTTACCTTTGGCCAGTGGGAACTGTTCCAGTTGGCTTTTGTTTCACTTTGAAATAGACTTTCCACAACTGTTTTCTTTTTTAATTTCTATCCTACCTGAAGTGTTAATTATTACTCTAAGTGGTGGCTCTTAAAGGTGGTCCCTGATTAAGATTATCACTGACATCTGAGAACTTGTTAGAAAGTGGGCCCACTCCAAACCTGCTGACTCGGAATCTCTGGGTGTGGTGTGGTAGCCAGCAATCAGTCTTTCATTTATTTATTTATTTTTTTTATTTTTTATTTTTATTTTTTTTATTTTTTAATATATGAAATTTACTGTCAAATTGGTTTCCATACAACACCCAGTGCTCATCCCAAAATGTGCCCTCCTCAATACCCATCACCCACCCTGCCCTCCCTCCCACCCCCCATCAATCCTCAGTTTGTTCTCAGTTTTTAACAGTCTCTTATGCTTTGGCTCTCTCCCACTCTAACCTCTTTTTTTTTTTTTTTCCTTCCCCTCCCCCATGGGTTTCTGTTACGTTTCTCAGGATCCACATAAGAGTGAAACCATATGGTATCTGTCTTTCTCTGTATGGCTTATTTCACTTAGCATCACACTCTCCAGTTCCATCCACGTTGCTACAAAAGGCCATATTTCATTCTTTCTCATTGCCACGTAGTATTCCATTGTGTATATAAACCACAATTTCTTTATCCATTCATCAGTTGATGGACATTTATGCTCTTTCTATAATTTGGCTTATTGTTGAGAGTGCTGCTATAAACATTGGGGTACAAGTGCCCCTATGCGTCAGTACTCCTGTATCCCTTGGAGCAATCAGTCTTTCAAATGGTTCACGTAGGTGATTCCAATACTTGGGAAGATCTCAGAACCAGTGCCTAAGGAATCATGAGAAGAAAGAGGGAAGAAAGTGTTTACTCCATTCCACAGCAGAGGAATGAGGAATAAAACAAGTAAATGATTCACTCATAGGCATTTGGCAAATACATCCCATTCCATATGTGCTAATTTCTAGTCTGAAGCCATTCTTTTAAAAATTTGGATTCTTCTTTCTCTTTAGGTATGTATGTATGTATGTATGTATGTATGTATGTATTTACTTAGAGAGAGAGAGAGAGGGAGAGAGAGGATCCCAATTAGCAAGGGGCTTGATCCCATGAACCATGAGATCATGACCTGAGCCAAAATGAGAGTCAAATGCTTAACTGACTAAGCCAACCAAGGTACCCCTGGATTTTTCTCTTTCAATGACTGTTTATTTCAGTCTTAATTTAATTATCTGTTGACTTTTGTAGAAATAATATTTCAAACTCTTTACTCTAAATTCTCTCAACTTCATGTCATTTAAATGTTTTATCATTAGACTTAATTTCTCTTTCATGTAATTATTTATAAGTCAGTAGAATGTCTCTAAAACCTCTGTGAAGAAACTAAGTACATAGCATCTCTGAGAGTTAATGTTAGTGTTCTTGTTAAGCTCCAATTTCTTATTGGCTCTGTGTGTGTGTGTGTGTGTGTGTGTGTGTGTGTGTGTGTAGTTGGTCTCTCTCCAAAGGCAATTAATATCATAAGAAAAATACTGAGTTGTATTTGGAATAAATGTTGAAGAAGAATGCCAACATTTGGTAAAAGCTTTCCATTCTGAATCAGATGAAACCCACATTCTTAACATATTCTTAGATTATTTTTTCTGATATTTGTCTCAATTGCTTGTAACTTTTTATTTGGAATCAATAATTATTTTGCGTTTAAAAGTTTTTGTGACTGGTGTCTTCATAAACTACTTTCAGATTTAAAATATTAATGTGAACACAGGGAAGAAATAATTTAAATTTATATTTACTTAAAATTGAAAAATCTTTGGGGTGGCTCAGTTGGTTAAGCGTCTGACTTCGGCCCAGGTCATGATCTCACGGTTTGTGAGTTCGAGCCCTGCCTCGTGCTCTGTGCTGACAGCTCGGGGCCTGGAGCCTGCTTCAGATTCTGTGTCTCCCTCTCTCTCTGCCCCTCCCCCACTTGTGCTCTGTCTCTATCAAAAATAAATAAAATGTAAAAAAAAATTTTAATTGAAAAATCTTTGTATTATTCCCCTTCTCTAAGAAGAGCTTCAAATATAGATCATTTGCCCCATCTGCAAAGGCTTTTGTTAACTTGCCATAGAACCTAAGAGATTAATACACTATCAATTAATACGTTTGAACTCATCCTTTAACATGCCATTTTTGTTATTCTCTTCATATTTAGAGTTTTTAGTTGCAAAGGAAAACATAATGGGTTTATACGGGCTTTGTATTTCTACAAAGGAAATGATTAGTCACATTAGGTTAAGTCTTTTCTGTTATCAATATATTAATTAGCTAGTTTTTTTATCTACACAGTTGAAACAAGTGTAATACTAACACGTACTTCAAAAATGTATCTTTGATTTGAGCTTCATTCTACAAAACTTGAAAGCCTATGTCATAAAGAAAAGGACCCTAGTGATGATTAGGTCTGTTTCTCATTGAACCATATTTCTCAAGTTCACAGTATTCCATACAGAAACACAGCTGTCACTGCCAGGGACTTCAGCACTTCTTTCTGGCTGGATAATGTCTGACTGCCAAAGTAATACATCAGTCATGGCACAAGATGACTCACACTCTGGGCATCTTGGCAGGAACATACATATTGCTAACAATAGCATTTCTCGGGAAATCTTTAAACTTTAATGCACTCCTATTTTTATTCTAACCAAAAGATCCGAATCATAGGAAAATCGTCAACTTTACCCACAACTGTACAATAAATCTGGGCAGCTTTTAACTATGACTAGAGGGTAAATTTATGGTTTAATAATGTTCTTATGATTTGTTCCCAAACATCTAAAATTATTGTCAAATTACAATTCTTGTTATGGTACTTGGATCTTCTTTAGTGTATGTTTGTGATTCAAAATGTGTTGATTCCATGATTAAATTAATGGTTTTAATTTTTAAAAATCCCACAAAAATAAATGAAAAGAAAGCTCTCACATGAATGGCAAATCTGACACTCAGAAATCAAAAGGTTTAAAAAATTAAAATTTTTGTCTATCAGACATCTTTCTTTCCTAGATAACAAAATTTTACAATCAAGGTAAGACTAAAAGCAAAGTGTGGTATATAACATGTTTCTATATTTCAAAGAAAGATACATTTGATCTGTTCTTTGCTTTTTGTTTCTTTATGGTGTGACTCATGTTGAAGTGCACAGTGGTAGTTATTTTAAAATTAATTGAGTATCATAAAAATGCATAACCTTATACTGAGTATAATAGATACATTATATGCCAGGTTTCAAGCACTGTATCATTTTTAAAGATATTTATAACATTTAAATGATCTGTGTAGTAGTTTTAAGTAATTTTTAGTGTAAAAATGAGACTCAAAGATTTTGGAATATCAATCATTCATCAAAGGACATAAAATGGTTCAGTTCAGCTAGTTTAAAATTGACATGATATCAATCATGAGCTCAAATTATCAAGGAAATGTTAATGCATGTTAATGTTAATATGAACTGAATAGTAGTGGCTTTTTCCTTTGGAATTACTGCCTTATCTGTTGAATAATATTTTAAGAAGTGAAGTATGTTCTATCCTTTTGAATGCACATCCATACACGCAAAAACACATGTGACTTTGAAATATATAGAAAAGTCTGAGTTCAGTTTTAGTGTTACGTTGCTTAATATGTATTAAATTACGTAGAACAATCATTGTTAGAAGACACATAACACTTTGAAATCTCAACCCAATAAACTCTATCAGCAAAATTCATACAAAAGATATTAAGGTTGCAGAATATCTGTGTTTCCCCACATATCTGTTGTTACACCAACTTCCTGATTGCCTTCCCAGGTTTTATTTTGGTTCCAAAGTAGTGAACAGTCCCAGGATTATCTTTGGGTATGATCAACCTGATTTAGTATTATTACCAGACTTAAAGACGGAGTGTAAATCTAGGGGGAAGAGTTTTGGCGCCTAGAATGTTCTGTTCCCCAAGTTTTAATCACCTAACAAATTTTATGTGAACTTTCTCAGGTTCCATTTTCTCTACTATAACTTTACAAAGTATTTTTCTTAATTTCTATTATATTCAGTATTTAAAGAGTGGTTATGTTCTTTAGGAGAGAGAGTCAACAATAATAGTTGTTAGATCATGTATCCATATATAGAATTATATACGATTGACACAATACTTGGCTTTTTGAGTGAATAACCAAGATGAAATATTGATTTAAAATATTATGAGGTTAAAAAAAAGAAAAAATAAAATATCATGAGGTTAAAATTATATGTACAGATGTGTAGCGAGACATCCTGCAAAAGATATTCAGCAACCACGACAGCTTACAAATTTGTATTTTGAGAAGCTTCAAGAAGCTTCTCACATCTGTATCATTCTGCATTAGTATCATTTTGCATTTTTCTTTTTTTCTGGTCCAAACCTGAACTGACTTAACTGTAAAATCAGTGCCCTATTCTGACACTGTAGGATCAGAAAGAATCACCGTATTTCTAGGCTTGTAGATGTTGTATTCTGAAGGGTATTCACACCACAAGCATTTCTAAGGAAAACCAAGGCACAGGAGCAAGAGCAGGTGGAACGTATTAGTACATATTCGTAGCACATAAATAAAAACCAGATTGTCACATGCCATGCCGTGAAATTCCCTCTTCAAAGTTCTCTCTGGATATCTAAGAGAGACAAAGGGTCAAGTTATTCTGATGGCAGATGATGCCTTGAGTGTGATACACCTTAGCTAGGAAATAGTAATAGAGATGCTTAGAACTTAGGTCTGTACTAGTCCAAGTGCAAACTTTCTTATGTTTACTGCATTTATTAAATCATTTCTAATTTAATAAGCCATCAAAAATCCAATAAGAAATGTTCTGAAACACACTAATATATTCTGCTTCCATCAAATAATACTTATAAGTAAGGGTGATGCCTTTAAGTTATCACCATAAATTATATTTACATATTTACCTCATTTTAATATGTAGCAAGTATGTTCACATATCTCTGGGGCAAGATATAAAATTATGTAGTTGTCCTTCCTGGAAAAAATAACGTTAATATGTATTTTACAGAATTAATGCATTATAACTGAATGCAAAGAATAGCTTAGTAGATCAATTATTGCATAACTGAAGGAGTAAGCTGGATCTTTTAGAAAAGAAATTTTGCTGAGTGTTAGTTAAACAAGGACCGAAATAACCTAATTCAAATGGCACATTCTGCCTCTGAAAATATATAAAAAAAATTTACAGCTGCTACATTCTTTGTTATTATTCTAATGTAAGTCTTGATCATCTCTTGCTTGGATGACAATAATCTATCTGGGTCCTTCACTTCCACTTGTTCCTTCATAATTCTTCTTCAGTGACCTTTTAAAAATATAAAGCAGACAAAGTCATTCCCTTGCTTAAAATGTTCCATCTCTGCAGAGTAAAACCCACCCTGTGATCATGGCCTCAGTGCTCTGCACAAATGTTCTAGTCCACTTTGCTCTGGTCTTTCTGCTACTCTTTCCATTCACCAAGGAAATTGTGATCATTTTTGCCACAGAATCTTTTTTTGTGTTTTTTACTTGTTTCCTTGCCTTCAATGCTAATTTGATTATTTATTTACTTATTTATTTATTTATTTACTTACTCTAGATCTTTATTACGCGGGTCCCATGTATTCATTCAGATTTCAGTTTAAATACCACCTCCTCAGAGAGGCATTTCTTGCCACTATCATTCTGAACTATAACCATATTTTAGATTTTTTATTTCCTTCCAAGTAGTGTTCATGCCAGTGTGGAGCCTAACGCAGGGCTTGCATTCATGACCCTGAGATCAAGACCTGAGCTGAGATCAAGAGTCGGACGCTTAACTGACCGAAACACCCAGGCCCCATTTTTTAGTTTTTTGATAGCATTTACCACTACATAGTGGTAAACATTTTGTTGTTCATTAAATTATTTTATTTCACACTAGAAATATTCATCATGAGGGTAGAAACCTTGTATATGTTTTCACTTCTTATCCCCAGTACCTAGAGTGATGATATGTCACAGTCATTCTACCTATTAAATATTTGCAAGAAAAAGTGGAGGAAGTCCTCAGTTTATCATCAGATGTGATCAGTTTTTCTGAGTAACTTAAAAGGTGTTAAAGCACAATTAATTTTTCCATTCGAACCTTATGTTTTGAAATCCAATGAAATAATCCAGCCCTTATTGCTTTTGGACTCTAGACTAATGCAGAATGAAGTTTTGATAGGCGGTGTGCATTCTACTGGCTTATATTTGACCTGTCTCTTATACTTTTCTAAGTTGTCTAGCTCTGGGATTCTTTGCTCTTGTAAAGCAGCTAGTACTTCTCAAGCTGGACACAAGTCAATACTGATGATGCATTTAAGAGGGCACTCATAAATCTCCTTTATGCCTGATGCCATTTATATATGTGTGTATATATATATATATATATATACACACACACACACACTATATATATGAATATTTTATACTATAAGTGTAGTATAATTTTATATGATCATATAAAATATTCATTTATATGTTATATTCATATATAATAGAAAAGTAACCTTTCCTTTAAAGTTTTTTATATCGCTACTTTTTTTTTCAAATATGTTTTCTTTTTCAAATCACCTTTGACCTAGAGTCTTTTATACCCTTAATGCAAAGTCCTCAGAATATCTCAATAACTGGGAGTGTCCCTGTTATTGTTTAAGTCGCCCTCCTTCCTGTTTCTCCATGTTCTCAAAATCACAATCATCTTTGTACCTGGTTACTGTTATAGCTTAGTCCATTCAGGGTGCTATAACACAATGCCACAAACTTGGTGGTTTCTAGACCACTGAACTTTATTTCCCACATTTCTGGAAAGTGGAAGTTTGAGATCAAGAGGGTGGGAACCCTCTCTGGGCTGCAGACTTCTCTGCAGAAGTCTGATGTGGTGGAAGGATCAAGGGATCTCTCTGCAGTTGCTTTTATGAGGGCACTGATCCCATCTACGAGAGCTCCAACATCATGAGCTAACCACCTTCCAAAGGCCTACCTTTGAACCCCATTCTCTTGGTATTCGATTATCAACTCATGAATTTGGGGAGAACACATTCAGACCGTTGCACCTTCCCATTTATTTCTCAATCTGTTCTAAGTTACATTCTTCTTTGTACCAGTTTACTGCTCAGTAACGCTTATGTTTTCCCTTACTTATAGGCCAATTCTATATACCTCAGAATGGCATTCAGAATCTCTTCACTTAACTGGTCTTCTGTTCCAAACTAAATATCACTATTCTTCTAATGTGTTTGCTCCTGTTGACCCCTGAACATATCATGTTATGATTTTTATAAAGTAATTCTAACAATTGTCCTTCCTTCTTTGAGAATGTAAAATCCTGATTATTTTACATTCACTTGAAAAACGTAAATTGTGTTTTACAATGCTTTATCTTTTCATATATTTTTCTCGTTCAACTAGATTATATTAGACACAGGCATGGTGACTTATAGTTGTTTAGCATATTTTATGTACCTAGCCAGGTGCTTATAACAACTCTAGCGACTTGACACATTTGCTCAAGAGGGTGAATAAATGTAATTTACTAGCGTGTAAACTGGCTAACGGATTACTGAACTGCTCTTTTCCTTGTAAAGGGTACACAGCTATTCTACATTTCCCAACTGTCCTTATAGTGAGATGTGGCCATTCCAGTGATCTTGAACCTCTGGACAGATAGTGGAAGTATTATACACCATCTGATGAGACAGCCCATAGAAACCTTCTTTGTATCTTCCAACTCTTCATATCAGTGATAATGGAGGAATTTTGACAAAGATGAAGAAAAATACACAAGCAGCCTGTGTCTCTTCACCAGGAAACAAAAGAAACCAACTAAACAAACAAACATCTTAGAGAAAACCCACCAGTTAGTTAATAAGGAGCTAGGATTTTGGACTTATTGTGAGGAAATAAAAAGGAAACAAAAAATTTTATCATGCTTGAGCCTATATGTATATATAATATTTATTTAATATATAGTTTATACCTATATTTGTACAAATTTATTTATATTTAATTGCATATTTAGTTATATACTTAATTTGTTTGTTACAACAGATAATGTTATCTTAACTAATACAGTACATTTCTAATCTGGTTTTACCTGTTTATTAAATAATCTAAGCTTTATTGCTGGATGATTGAAGAATTTTGGCCAAAGTATGTATTTCTGGGGTGTCTGGGTGGCTCGGTCCGTTAAGTGTCCGACTTCAGCTCAGTTCATGATCTCACAGTTCGTGAGTTTGAGACCCACATGAGGCTGTGTGCTGACAGCTCAGAGCCTGGAGCCTGCTTCAGATTCTATGTCTCCCTCTCTCTCTGCCCCTCTCCAGCTCATGCTTGTATTCTGTCTCTGTCAAAAATAAATAAACTTAAAAAAAAAAGAGGCAGTACATTAATGTTAAAAAATACACAGTGAGAGAAGATGTGCAGCAAGAATTAGAAGTCAGGCTCTTACTTAGACTTACTTTGGGTCCAGGAACCCGAAAAGCGGCCTACTCTCCAGGCCATAGAAATAGGTTTTGTCTTTGAAAGCATATGTTATCAGTACATAAATTATTATTATTTTTTTTTAAAGAGACTTGAGGGAGCACCTGTGTGGCTCAGTTGGTTAAGCGTCTGACTTCGGCTCAGGTCATGATCTTGCGGTTTGTGGCTTCCAGCTCCACATCGGGTTCTGTGCTGACAGCTCAGAGCCTGGAGCCTGCTTCAGATTCTATGTCTCCCTCTCTCAAAAATAAAAATAAACATTAGAAAAATTGAAAAAATAAAGGAGGTACTTCTGAGTCTAAATATATAGATTTTACCTGACTCTTGCATTTTCTCCATTCACCAAAATTTGTAAGTAACATTTAGTGTATATACAACTTACATCTAGGGGCACCTGGGTGGCTCAGTAGGTTAAGCATCTGACTTTGGCTCAGGTCATGATCAGGTCACAGTTCATGAGTTTGAGCTCTGCATCATGCTCCATAGTAACCCTCTCTCTCTCTGCCTCTCCCCCACTTCTCTCACTCTCTCTCTCTCACCCTCTCTCTCTCTCTCTAAAAATAAATAAAGATAAACTTAAAAATATAAAATTATTTGCATTTAGGGGCACCTGGGTGGCTCAGTCGATTAAGTGTCTAATTCCTTATTTCGGCTCAGGTCATAATCTCATGGCTGAGTTCCGGCTCCACATCGGACTCTGCACCTCAGTGCTTGGGATTCTCTCTTTCTCTCTCTTTCTCTGTCCCTCCCCTACTCACCCTCTCTCTGGCTCACTCTCTTTCTCTCAAAATAAATTAAAAAATTAAAAATATAAATAAAATTATTTGTATTTAATAAATAATAAAAATAATGGCATCATTCAAATGTACAAATTCCTTTCTAAATGGTAAAAAGCATGCATTGTAATGCAAACTTCAGGAAATTAATGATTTTTTCCTTATTTAAAGAAATACGTTGAGCCATTTTCTCTAAGATATGGTGAGCACCCTCTATAATTTCTCATATTTAAAATCTACTATTCTCTTAATATCCAACTAAAATGTAAACATTCATGGAAAACCTTTTTATCTTCTACCTAGAAATCTTACTCTGCCCTGTGCTCTCACTGTCTTTTTGGGCTTCTATAGTGGTCTTTAATTCACACTGCCTTATGTGACACACATTTATGCAAATGAATTTTTATCCAGAGAAAAGCAATGATGGAATGCTCACCATTATGTTTTGTTGCATATGACAGATATTCTGTCATAAGAATAAGATTAATAATTGTATTGATTTTATGAATTGACGTCTTAACCAAAGGTTAGGTTTTTTTGTTTGTTTGAATTGTACTACTTGCTGAAGAAAGAGTTATAAGTTTCAAATGAATCTACACTTATGATTTCACTTAACCACTTAACCAGAACAAAAAGTATGAATTCATTTTTTTCTTAGAAATGAAATATTTCTCGTTGCTTCTTGAGGTCCCAGTTGAATAAGCTTTGGTAATGTATGTGGTTACATATGTGTATATAAAAAGACACTATTTTTATAATCTAACTAATGATCTCAAAATTCTATGATTTGCAGTTAGCCTTGGTAAACTATGAACATCATAGAAAATGTATCCCACTCCTACTCAATTTCAGGGTGTGAAAAAGAAAAACTAGCTTCATTATATAGGTCAAAGTATTATGTTACTTTTGGAAGACATGCATGACTAATGAAGGATGCTTTAAGGTTATTATACATTTTGTTGGAAGAAATGGACATTCATTTGATTTTAAAAGCAACCCATATTTAGGGCAGTAAGAGATCAGAAGCTTCTGTGAAAGTTATAATTGTATTATTAAGACTTTCCGCTAAAGAATAAAATACATATAGAAAGACTAAAAAAATGTACAGCCTGATAAATTTCTATTATTTTATCTTTTACTTTACTTTTTAAAGGAAGTTTTAAATTTTAATTCCAGTATAGTTAACATACAATTTTACATTAGTTCCAGGTGTACAATGTAACGATTCAACAATTCTATATGTCGTTACTCAGTGTTTGTCATGGTAAGGGTACTCTTAATCCCCTTCACCTATTTCACCCATCCCCCACCCACGTCCCTTCTGATATGCTTTATTTTAGCCTGACAAATTTTTAAAAAGTGAACTCATTCCTGTAATCACTATTCAGGCCACAAAGTGTCTAACATCCCAAACCCCATTACCAGCCGCTCCCGACCCTCCTCCTAATAGTGGTCACTGTCTTGAATTCTATCATCACAGATTAGTATTGCTTCTTTTAAACGTTATACATGGAATAAAAAATACATATTATTCATCTCTTGTTTGCTTAATGCTACATTTTCTTTGTGTTATTTGCCTATATTTTGCAGACAGCAGTAATTGGTTCATTGCAATTGCTAGATAATCTGTTGGTGAAAATTTAGCTTGTTTTCAGCTTAAGCCCATTATAAATAATGTGTATTGAACATATTTTACATGTTTTTATAATTTATGCAGGAATTTGTGTTGGGTGCAAATTTTAGTCTTAGAGTATGTTCAGTTTTATTACATATTGCCACAATAGTTTGTATCAAATTTACTTTTTCTAGCAGCATTTGAGAGTTAGTGTTTGTTTCACATTATTGCCAACACACTATATAACTATAATATCTATCTATCTATCTATCTATCTATCTATCTATCTATCATCTATCATCTTTCTATCATCAATTTATGCTTATATTTATAAAATATTTACAAATATTTATACATGTGCTATGGGTATAAATTTTAGCTCTTCTTCTGTGTATATGATTGTATCTAGTTGTGTTTTTAATTCACATGTCCCAGGTTACTAATGTGGTTGCCTGTTTCTTCATGTATTCATACAAAGACCATTGGGGATTTTGGACAACCACACTCTTCCCACTGAGATACTATTCCTTTCACCTAGAGAATCCAGTGTAGTATTTCCTTTAGTATCAGTCTGCGGCTATCACTTATTTCCATTTTCATTTGTGAGCTATAACTATATTTGATTTTTATTTTGAAATTATTTTTCCAAGACCTATAACTCTAGGGTGTCAATTATTTTCATTTTAACCCTCTGAATATATTTTTTCAATAGTTATTCAGCTTCTTTTTTCTTTTTTTAATTCCTTCCTTCTGTCCTTTCTCTAAGAACTTAGCTATGAATCTGACTGTAGCTTACATTTTTAAGTTTTAGGTAATATGCATATTTGCTCTGGATGTTTTCAGTATGTTTACTCTATGTTACATTTTTAGCAGATATATATATATGTTATGCCCAGTATTCAGATTTATTTTCTTTGAAATTTAATTGCTTATTAAAACTGTTGCTTGTTGTCTTTCATCAGTTTTAAGAAAGATTTTGCCATTTTCTGTTCAATGCTGCTTCTGTTCCATCTTTTTCCTTCTTGTTGAGAATTCAGTTACTAATATGAGATTTTGCTTCATTATTTTCCATGTGTCTCACATGCTGTTTTTCTCTATTTTTACCCTTTATCTTGCAGCTTTTATTCCATTTTCAATTCTTTTAAATTTTGTCAATTCTGTTAAAATCACCTATGAGTTTTCAAAATTCACTTATTTTATTTTTCAGTGAAGAACTTCCATTAGATTTCTTTTTAAGATTCCATTTCTCTGTCAAAATTCACCATGTTCGTGTTATTTTCTTGCACATACATGTAGCAGTTATTTTAATGTCTATAAAAATACCTTCACTATATGCATCTCCTGTAGATCTGCTTATATTTGGGGTTTGCTTTTTTTTAATGTAACTTATTTTCAAGTTAGCTAACATAAATTGTGTGCTCTTGATTTTGGGGGTAGATTCCCATGATTCATAGCTTACATACAACACCCAGTGCTCATCCCAACAAGTGCCTTCCTCAATGCCATCACCCATTTTCACCTCTTCCCCACCCCACCACCAACCCTCAGTTTGTTCTCTGTATTTAAGACTCTCTTATGGTTTGCCCCCCTCACTGTTTGAAACTATTTTTCCCCTTCCCCTCCCCCATGGTCTTCTTTTAAGTTTCTCAAGTTCCACATGTGAGTGAAAACATATGATATCTGTCTTTCTCTGACTGACTTATTTCACTTAGCATAATACCCTCCAATTCGATCCATGTTGTTGCAAATGGAAGGATTTCATTCTTACTCATTGGCAAATAGTATTCCATTGTATATATAAACCACATCTTTAACCATTCATCATTTGGACATTTGGGCTCTTTCCATAATTTGGCTGTTGTTGAAAGTGCTGCTATAAACGCTGGGATACATGTGCCCTTATGAATCAGCACTACTGTATCCTTTGGATAAATTCCTAGTAGTGCTATTGCTGGATCGTAGGGTAGTTCTATTTTAAATTTTTTGAGGAATCTCCACACTATTTTCCATAGCGGCTACACCAGTTTGCATTCCCACCAACAGTGCAGGAGAGTTCCCATTTCTCTACATCCTCACCAATATCTGTTGTTTCCTGAGTTGTTAATTTTAGCCACTCTGACTGGTGTGAGGTGGCATTTCAATGTGGTTTTATTTGTATTTCCCTTATGATGAGTGATGTTGAGTATCTTTTCATGTGTCTGTTGGCCATCTGGATGTCTTCTTGGAAAAGTGTCTATGTATGTCTTCTGCCCATTTCTCCCCTGAATTTTTTGTTTTTCAGGTGTCGAGTTTGATAAGTTCTTTATCGATTTTGGATACTAACCCTTTATCCAATATGTCATTTGCAAATATCTTCTCCCATTTCATTGGTTGCCTTTTAGTTTTGTTGATTGTGTCCTTTGCAGTGCAGAAGTTTTTATCTTGATGAGGTCCCAATAGTTCATTTGTGCTTTTATTTCCTTTGCCTTTGAAGACATGTTGAGCAGGAAATTTGCAGCTGAGGTCAAAGAGGTTGTTGCCTCTTTTCTCCTCTAGGGTTTTGATGGTTTCCTGTCTCACATTTAGGCCTTTTACCCATTTTGAGTTTATTTTTTGTGTATGGTGTAAGAAAGCTGTCTAGTTTCATTCTTCTGAATGTTGGTATCCAGTACTCCCAGCACCATTTGGTAAAGAGACTGTCTTTTTTCCATTGGATATTCTTTCCTGCTTTGTCAAAGATTAGTTGGCCATACATTTGTGGGTCCAATTCTGGCTTCTCTATTCCGTTGGTCTATGTATCTGTTTTTGTACCAATACTTTCTTGATTAGTGAAGCTTTGTAGTAGAGGCTAAATTCTGGGATTGTGATGCCTTCCGCTTTGGTTTTCTTTTTCAACATTACTTTGGCTATTTGGGGTCATTTCTGGTTCCATACAAATTTTAAGATTGTTTGCTCTAGCTTTGATAAGGATGCTGGTGTAATTTTGATTGGAATTGCATTGAATGTGTAGATTGCTTTGGGTGGTATCAACATTTTAACAATATTTTTTCTTCCAATCCATGAGCATGGAATGTTTTTCCATTTCTTTGTGTCTTCTTCAATTTCTTTCGTAAGTTTCTATAATTTTCAGCATACAGATCTTTTACATCTTCGGTTATGTTTATTCCTAGGTACTTTATGCAATTGTAAATGGGATCAATTTTTTGATTTCTCTTTCTGTTGCTTCTGTATAGAAATGCAACTGATTTCTGTTCCACCTGATACATTGATTTTATATCCTGTGACTTTGCTGAACTCATGTATCATTTCTAGCAGCTTTTTGGTGAAGTCGTTTCAGTTTTCCATGTTGAGTATCATGTCATCTGTGAAAAGTGAAAGTTTGACTTCTTCTTTGCCAGTTGGTGTGCCTTTTATCTCATTTTGTTGTCTGATTTCTGATGCTAGGACTTCCAGCACTATGTTAAACAACAGTGGTGAGAGTGGACATCACTGTTGTATTCCTGAACTCAGGGGAAAGCTCTCAGTTTTCCCCATTGAGGATGATATTAGCTATGGGCCTTTCATATATAGCTTTTATGATGTTAAGGTATGTCTTCTATACTGACTTTCTTGATGGTTTTTATTAAGAAAGATGCTGTATTTTGTCAAGTGCTTTTTCTGCGTCTGTTGATAGGATCATATGGTTTTTATCTTTTCTTCTGTTAATGTGAGGTATCATACTGATTAATTTGCAAATAATTGAACCAGTCCTGTAGCCCAGGAATGAATCCCACTTGATCATGGTAAATAATTCTTTTAATACTGTGTTGAATTTGATTTGCTAGTATCTTGTTGATCATTCATGTTCATCAGGGGTATAGGCTTATAATTCTCCTTTTTAGTGGGGTCTCTGTCTGGTTTGTGAATCAAAGTAAGGCTGGCTTCATAAAATGAGTCCTGAAAACTTTCCTTTCTGTTTCTGTTTTTTGTAACAGCTCGAGAAGGATAGGTATTAACTCTGCTTTAAATCTCTGGTAGAATTCCCTTGGGAAGCCATCTGGCCAAGGAATTTTATTTGTTGGGAGATATTTTATAACTGATTCCATTTATTCACTAGTTATGGGTCTGTTCAAATTTTGTATTTCTTCCCATTTGAGGGAATTTGTCTAGGAATTTGTCCATTTTGTCCAGGTTGTCCAGTTTTTTGGCATATAATGTTTCATAGTATTCTCTAACAAATGTTTGTATTTCCGTGCTGTTGATTGTGATCTGTCCTTTGTCATTCATGATTTTAACTATTTGGGTTCTCTCTGTTTTCTTTTTGAGAAGTCTGGCCGAGGGTTTTTCAATTTAGTTTATTTTTTTCAAAAAACCAGCTCTTAGTTTCATTAATCTGTTCTGTTTTTGTGTTTGTTTTTTTTTTTTTTTTTTTTTTGGATTCTATACTGTTTATTTCTGCTCTGATCTTTATTATTTCTCTTCTTCTGCTGGTCTTGTGGTTTCTTTGCTGTTCTGCTTCTAGTTCCTTTAGGTGTGCTGTTAGGTTTTGTGTTTGGGATTTTTCTTGTTTCTTGAGATAGGCCTGGATTGCAATGTATTTTCTTCTTAGGACTGCTTTTGCTTCACCCCAAAGGGTTTGGACTGTCATGTTTTCATTTTCACTTGCTTCCATATATTTTTAAATTTCTTCTTTAATTGCATGGTTGACCCATTCATTCTTTAGTAGGATGTTCTTTAACCACCATGCATTTGGAGGCTTTCCAAATTTTTTCTTGTGGTTGATTTCAAGTTTCATAGCATTGTGTTTAGGAAATAGGCATGGTATGATCTCAATTCTTTTATATTTATTGGGGGCTGTTTTGTGACCCAGTATGTGATCTATCTTGGAGAATGTTCCATGTGCACTCAAGAAGAATGTGTATTCTGCTGCTTTTGGATGAAAAATTCTGATTGTATCTGTCAAGTTCTCTGGTCCAGGGTCATTCAGGGCCATTGTTTCTTTATTGATTTTCTGTGTAGATGATCTTTCCATTGTTGTAAGTGGAGTATTAAAGTCACCTGTAGTTACCATATTCTTATCAATAAGATTGCTTATGTTTGTGATTGATTAATGTAAATATTTGGGTTCTTTCAAGTTGGGAGCATAAACATTTATAATTGTTAGTTCTTCTTGATTGATAGATCCTGTAATTATGATATAATGCCCTTCTTCATCTCTTGTTACAGGATTTAGTTTCAAATCTAGTTTGTCTGATATAAGTATGGGTACTCCAGCTTTCTTTTGACTTCCAGTAGCATGATAGGTGGTTGGTTCTACACCCCCTCACTTTCAATCTGAAGGTGTCCTCGGGTCTAAAATGGGTATATATGTATATACATATAGACGGATCTTGTTTTGTTTTGTTTTATACATTCTGATACCCTATGTTTTTTGATTGGGGTATTTAGTCCATTTACATTCAGAGTGATTATTGGAATAGATGTATTAGTGTCATTGTATTAACTGTAGGTTTCGTGCTTGTGGTGATGTCTCTTGCCCTTTGTAGTCTTTGCTGCTTTCCAGTCACAGAGTCCCCCTTAGGACCTCTTACAGGGATGGTTTAGTTGTTCTGAATGACAACCTTTATGGATAAAGGATTCCTGGCTGCATGTTTTTCCTATTCAGCACATTGAATATTTCCTGCCATGCCTTTCTGGTCTGCCTAGTGTCAGTGAACAGTTCTGCTACTACACTTATGTGTCTACTTTTGTAAGTTGAGGAATGTTTGTCCCTAGTTGCTTTCAGAATTCTCTCTTTATCTTTGTATTTTGCCAGTTTCACTATCATGTGCCATGGAGAAGACCTATTCTTGTTGAATCAGAAGGGAGTTCTCTGTGCATCCTGGGTTTGGATGTCTGCTTCCTTCCCCAGATTAGGGAAGTTCTCAGCTATAATTTGTTCAAGTAAACCTTCTGCCCCTTTCTCTCTCTCTCTTCTTCTTCTGGAATTCCTATGATGCAGATATTATTACATTTCATTGAATCTTATTCTCCCCTTTGCTTTCTCCATCCTTGCTGTCACTGCATCTAGTTTATTTTGCATCTCATTTACAACATTTATTAACTTGTCATGATTATTTGTTAGTTCCTTGATCTCTGCAGCAATAGATTCTCTGCTGTCTTCTATGCTTTTTTCAAGCCCAGTGATTAATCTTATGACTATTATTCTAAATTCTTGATCAGATATATTGTTTATATCTGTTTTGAGCAATTCTCTAGCTGTCATTTCTTCCTGGAATTTCTTTTGAGGATAATTTTTCTGTTTCATCATTTTGGAAAGTTTTCTGTCCCTTGTATGTTTTAACAGCTTGTTATGTGTCCTGCACCTGCAAACACTACTAAATTAAAAAGGGGCTATATGCTGTCTAGGCCTGGCCCTTCAGGAGGTGCTTTTGGAGTGTGTTATATGGTCTTTGTTCTTGTGACTCTGGTTGCTTTATCTCCCTACTTGTAGTGGTGGATTGGATCTTCCATCAGGTGTGCTTTGATTTTTGTTGTTGAAGTAACCCTGGAAAATTAAAAAAAAAAAGAGGGGGGTGGAATAAGCCTTATCCCACACAAAGAGATAAATGACAGGGGTGGGGAAAAAGAAAAGTAAATAAAATTGATGAGGCAGAGAAACTATATGGCTTAATCCAGAGAGAGAGAGGAAAATAAAGAAGGAGATAGAGAAAAAGTGTAAAAAGAATAGATTAAATATGCCTGCTTAAGCAACCGACAACCAGAATAACCAGACTAGAGAAGGGGAGAAATGAGAGGAAGAAAAGGAAGAAAAAAAAATATATAATAAGAATTGACCAAGAATTAAATCAGAAAATGCACAACCACTGGTGCCTGGGAACTTGTGGCTGGGCTGGTCTGGTGTGGTCAGTGTCAATCTTGTTCAGGTAGATAGGCAGCTACCAGGGATAGAGGGGCATGGCTTGGTGTAGGTGGTCTTGCTTCCACTGTGGGTCCCTTGTCCATTCCCTGAAGCCCCCACCACCACCACCACCTTGTTGGTGATGGAGAGAAAAATGGCTACATCCCAGTCTCTCCTCCCTGGACCAGATATGCCAAATCACTCTGTTCAGGCTGTCTTTACATTGCTGCGTGGGCACAAATGGGCTCTTTTTTCTGCTCCACAGTCTCCTGTGCCTCCCAGGCACTCAGCTGGGCTTCAAACCCGGATGTTTTAAAGAATCCCACTCCTCATGCCTCAGTTCCTGGGTAGTTCCACTCCACCCAGCCAGCCGACAAAGGGTCTCTGACTAGCAGGCACAAGCAATGTCCTTTGTCCTTGGAACAATTTTTTGCCTTCTTCCAACAGCACTCAAAGGAGAGGATTGCTTTCTCTGGATTGTAGACTGTGCTTCTGAGCTAGTTATTGAGCCTGGGGCTGGCTCCCCACTTCCCCAGGTGTGCAAACAGTGCAGTTTGGAGAAAGCCCTGCAGTTAAAACTTGGTTCCTTCACCGTTTTTTTTCCATTCCTCGTCCGTGGTTTTTCTCTTATCCAAGTACAATCCGATACTTCCACAGCCTCTCTTTCTCTTCCTTTTCCCTTTCCACAGAAGGGGATCCCTCCCCTCCATTCCTACACTGCCCATTTTATCTCTCACAATTTATAATCACCTACCTATAGCCTGCCAAGTTGTCCCCATGGGACCCTGGAGATGTCTCTGTGACTGTGCAGTCTGGACTCTTGGAATCTCAAGTCCTCTGGCCTCAACACTGCTGTGTTTGAGGGATGAGGGAAGTTTGGGTCCCCCTACTTCACCATGTTGACTGGAACCCAGGGTTTTCTTTTTTCTACTGCTTTTGGACAATTCTTACGTTGTTTTCATTAGTTTTTAATTGAATAAAAGATATTTTGGGTAAAAACTATAAATATATTTTAATACCTTGTATGATAATATCTTTCTTCATAAAGATTATTTTGTTTTAATCTGCCATTTAGATTGAGATTATATCACCAGATATTTATTTGGACTTTACTTCTCGTTTTTACTAATCTATACTCTGTTCAACTTACTCCTAGGGTTTATGCAGAGCTGAAAATGTGTATTACATGTCAGGTTCCTTCATCTTTGTGACATTCTCAACTGTAGTTTTTATTTGTTCAGCAGTATAAGTTTTCCAATATTTCTGTTCAGCTTCTCATCCTATCATCCACAGCTTTGGGATTGGCAAATGCCCTCATGTGGAGAACTGAGAAGCACATGGGTCTGACATCCATGGGATTCTTTTCTCTCCGGGAGTGTGTCTTTCCCCACCTTAAGCCCATGTAGCTTCAGTAACTCTCCAAAACTTTCATCCTGATTTAAAAAATTCATCTTTTTCTTTTTTGTCTAGCTTTTGTAGTTACCAACAGTGGTGGGTTTTGAAGCTGCAGACCTACACATTCTTTATATAATTCTCTGTACAATCCTCCATAAATATGAAACTTCTTTAAACAAAATGCAAAATATCATAGTTCTTACAAATAAAAATAACAAATGGAAAGAGCAGTAATATATTGTACTAGATTGATAAAGATTAGGATATATTTTATTTTTACTACCCATTAACAATTTTAAATTAGACATTCAAAACAATTACTGGAATTATGTACAGTGTTAGGTAAGACTTTAAGACATCTATTTCTTGGTCACTGATCTTAGTATAATAAATTATTATCGATTTTTATTACTACTCACATAACTTTTATTTCATTAATGTGTTAAACATTGATTTTGCATAAGTAGTTTTCAAAGCAGAGCATTCAGTAGTAATTTGCTGACACAAAATAATATTAAATGTTTTTATACTTTACTTATACCTTAACTTTCTGTAATTTTGAGCATTAACATCCCATATGTAAGTAAGTAATATATTTCTTTTCTCTGATTGTCTCTTTTGCCATAGTAGTTATTAGATGATTTTAAAATCTTCTCTTCTTATTTTAACATTATTTATTTATTTATTTTGAGAGAGAGAGAGAATGAGAGAGAGTGAGCACATGAATGGGGGATGGGCAGAGAGAGAGAGAAAGAGAGTGAGAGGGAGAATCCCAAGCAGACTCCTTGCTATCAGCACAGAGCCTGATGTGGGATTTGATTTCATGAATGGTGAGATCATGCCCTGAGCTGAAATCAAGAGTTGGTCACTTAATGGACTGAGCCACCCAGGTGTCCCGATTATATAATTTTCTCCTTTTTGTCTTTTGACGCTTTTAGAATGTCATTTCAGAAGTATGTACCTTTTTACCTCAAGAAATATCCCAAGTATGAAAGGAGAAATATATATTTTTTTTAATTTTTAGATTTCTATCTCCCATTCCTCCTTTGCATAGTCCCTTGAGAGTATCATTTAAATAATTATATACCTAGCAGATTGTTTTGAGAACAAAATCTGTTTAACACTATATAAAAAATCTCTGGCCATTAATTACTGATGTAGAAAGAAAAAGGAAAAAAAAAACACCCTCAATAGACATTAGCTAATTATAGCCTTTGTGCCAGGCATTACTAAAATTTTGAAATCACACTGGTGAAAAATACATGTTTCTCTTACTCAAGGAACTCCCTATCTAGCAGATATAAACACATGCAAACAAATATGTAATATAGTATTGCAAAATTCCATAAGAGAGGATCTGGGAAGACATTTCATGATAAAGAGACAATCATATGTCATACAGAGTGGTTACACCAAATAATTTTCTTTGAATTTCAGTTCTGCTGATCAAATAGAACTCCTGGTATTTGTAGAAAGGAATGAGGCTGGAGGGAGGAGTAAGTGAGATGAGATCAGATGATAAAAAGTCTTATATAACACAGAAGGTAATCTTTTCTTCTATATTTAAACTGTCTCTCTAAGTAATGGCTTTAAATATCATCTATATATTCATAACAACCAAATATATACCTTACACCTTGATTTGTCGTGATCTCTAATAAGCAGTGTGTCCAATGGAGAGAGTCATTAGTATTTCATAAGACATTTGTTTTGGTGGGATATTAGACAAGTCCATGAGAATGCAATGGTTCTGCTAATATATATGGGTGGATTTGGGGGACTTATTAATAATAACAATATTGGGGCGCCTGGGTGGCTCAGTCGGTTAAGCGTCCGACTTCAGCTCAGGTCACGATCTCACGGTCCGTGAGTTCCAGCCCCGCATCGGGCTCTGGGGTGATGGCTCAGAGCCTGGAGCCTGCTTCCGATTCTGTGTCTCCCTCTCTCTCTGCCCCTCCCCCATTCATGCTCTGTCTCTCTCTCTCTCAAAAATAAATAAAAACGTTAAAAAAAATTAAAAAAAAATAACAATATTACTACAAATAATAGTAATAATGACCAAGTTTTTGAAACTCAATTTTGATTAATCCAAAAATGATCTTATATTTAAACAATGATATTATATAGGCATTATTTTCCCAGTATTATAGGCAAAGATTTGAAAGCAAAGCAAAATCCTTAAGTAGAGAGTTAGAACTCAAACTCAGATCTGCACCTCTGAAGTAGGAGCATATATTGTGAAATATGGAAAAAAAGATGATGGGTTGAATTTTTAAAGTTTATTTATTTATTTTGAGAGAGAGAGAGAAAAAAATAAACGCGTCAGGGAAAGGCAGAAAGAGAGAATCCCAAACATGCTTGCACTGCCAGCACAGAGACCGATGCAGGGCTTGAATCCATAAACTACTGTGAGATCATGACTTGAGCTGAAGTCAAGAGTTGGAACTCTAACTTACTGAGCCACTAGGTACCCTGGTTGACTTTTGAACATTTTGATTTTGGAAAGGGCTTGATTCATATGAAGTCAAAAGACTATTGAATATTTTTATCTGAAGCCCTTGAAAATGACCCTACATAGAGATCGGTGTTCAAATATCTTATAAAGGGCATGTAGAAGATTGTGTATTGAGACTGCTGAGATCATTTGTGTAAGAAATAGTGAAAAGGGGAAAAATAGAACTTCTCATAACACACATTTTATAAACAGTTGGAGGAATAGGAGCAAAGAAGGAGAATAAAAGAGTTTAAAAGGTAGGAAAAAATTAAAATCTGCTACGACATGGAAACCAAGGGATAGTGTTTCAAGTATTAGAGATAGTCAATAATGTTGGTGCCAAAGAAAGGTTAAGTAAGATGAAAAGTAATCTGTAGAGTTGAATTTTATTTTGACTCTGCCTTCTCTACTCCCTAAACCAAAAAACAATCCTTCTTTCTGTGCTAAATAACTCCTAGGATTTTTTCAGTTTTGAAAGCAATTTTTATTCCTTAGAGTGTTGTAGCTAAATTTTATCAGATTTTAACTTTTATTTTAATTCTAGTATAGTTAATATTGTGATATATTAGTTTCAAGTGCCAACATAATGACTTAATCCTATACATTACTCAGTGTTCATCATGATAAGTGTACTCTTAATTCCCTTCATCTATTTCACCCATTTCCCCACCAATCTCCCCTCTGGTAACCTCAGTTTTAACCTATAGTTAAGAGCCTATTTTTTTTTTATTTTTCTCTCTTTTTTTATTGTTCATTTGTTTTGTTTCTTAAATTCCACACATGAGTGAAATTACATAATATTTGTCTTTCTCTGACTGAGTTATTTCACTAAGCATTATACCCTCCAGATTCATCCATCTTGCTGCCAATGGCAAGATTTAATTCTTTTTATAGTTGAGTAATATTCTAGTGTGTGTGTGTGTGTGTGTGTGTGTGTGTGTGTGTGTGTGTGTCTGTATGTATACATATCACATCTTTTTTACCTATCCCTGGACACTTGGGCTACTTCCATAATTTGCCTATTGTAAATAAACATGGGGTGCATGTATTTTTTTGATTTAGTGTTTTCATATTCTTTGAGTAAATATTTAGTAGTGGGATTAGTGGATCATATGTTAATTCTAGTTTTAAATTTTTGAGTAAACTTCTTACTGTTTTCTACAGTGGCTGCAGCAGTTTGCATCCCCACCAACAGTACACAGGACTTCCTTTTTCTCCACATCCTTGCCAATACGTGTTGTTTCTTGTGTTTTTTATTTTAGCCATTCTGACAGGTGTGAACTGGTATCTCATTGTGGTTTTGATTTGCATTTCCTTGATAGCAAGTGATGTTGAGCAACTTTTCATATATCCTTTAGCTTCTTTGGAGAAACATCTGTCCATGTCTTCTGCCCATTTTAAAATTAAATTATTTGTGTGTGTGTGTGTGTGTGTGTGTGTGTGTGTGTGTGTGTGTGTGTGTTGAGTTGTACAAGTTCTTTATATATTTTGGATACTAACCGTTTATCAGATATGTCTTTTGCAAATAACTTTTCCCATTCAGTAGGTTGTCTTTTAGTTTTGTTGATTGTTTCCTCCCCTGTGCAGAACCCTTTTATTTTGATGTAATCCCAATAGTTTATTTTTGCTTTTGTTTCTCTTGCCTTAGGAGACATATTTAGAAAAATGTTGCTATGGTCAGAGTCAGAGAAATTACTGCCTGTGCTCTCTTTTAAAATTTTTATGGCTTCAGGTCTTATACTTAGTCTTTAATCCATTTTGAGTTTATTTTTGTGAATAGTGTAAGAAAATGATCCAATTTCTTTCTTATGCATGTAGTTATCCAGTTTTCCTAAAACCATTTGTTGAAGACTTTTTCCAATATTCTTGACTCCTTTGTTAAAGATTAACTGACCATATAATTGTGCGTTTATTTCTGGGCTCTATTCTGTGGCATTGATTTCTGTGTCCATTTTTGTGCCACTACCATCCTGTTTTGATTATTACAGCTTTGTGGTATATCTTGAAATCTAGGATTGTGATATCTCCAGTTTTGTTCTTTTTCAAGATTGCTTTGGTTATATGGGGTCTTTTTCAGTTACATACAAATTTTAAAATTATTTGTTCTAGTACAGGTCTTTTACCTCCTTGGTTATTTTTATTTTTGGTGTAAATGTAAATTAGATTGTTTTCTTAATTTCTCCTTCGGTGGCTTCACTATTAGAATATATAAATGCAATGGATTTCTGTGTATTAATTTTGTATCTTGTGACCTTCCTGAGTTCATTTATCAGTTCTAGCAGTTTTTTGGTGGAGTCTTTCAGGTTTTCTATCTATAGTACTATGTCACCAGCAAATAGTGAAAGTTTTGCTTCTCCATTACCAATTTGTATGCCTTATATTTCTTTTTCTTATCTGATTGCTGTGGTTAGAATTTCCAATACTATGTTGAATGAAAGCAGTGAGAATGGATATCCTTGCCTTGCTCCTGATCTTAGAGGAAAAACTCTCCATTGAGTATGATGATAGCTGTGAGTTTTTCATATACGGACTGTATTATGTTGAAGAATTCCCCTTAAATCTTCTTTGGTGAGAGTTTTTTTTTTTTTTTTTTTTAATCATGAATGCATGTTGTACTTTGTCAAATGATTTTTCTATGTCTATTGAAATGATCATATGGTTTTTATCCTTTCTCTTGTTGATGTGAAGTATCATGTTGATTGATTTGTGAATATTGAACCACCCTTTCATCTAAGGAATAAATCCTACTTGATTATAATGAATGATTATTTTTTAAATGTATTGTTGAGTTCAGTTTGCTAGTATTTTGTTAAGGATTTTTGTACTTATGTTCATCAGAGATAATTGCCTGTAGTTCTCTTTCTCTGTAGTGTCTTTATCTGGTTTTAATATAAGGGTAACGCTGTCCTCATAAAATAAACTTGGAAGCTTTTCTTTCTCTTATATTTTTTGGAAAAGTTTGAAAATAATAGGCATTAACTCTTCTTTAAATATTTTGTAGAATTCACCTGTGAAATCGTCTGGTCCTGAACTCATTTTTATTTGGAATTTTTTGATTATTGATTCAATTTCATTACTTGTAATTAGCCTATTCAAATATTTTATTTCATCCTGATTCAACTAGGGGAGATTATATGTTTCTAGGAATTTATTCATTTCCTCTAGGTTGTTCAATTTGTTGTCATATGATTTTTCATAATATTCTCTTATAATCCTTTATATTTCTATGGTGTCAGTTTTTATTTCACTTCTTCCATTCCTGATTTTTTCTGAGTTTTCTCTTACTCTTTGCCTTTTTTTTTCTTGGTGAATCTGGCTAGAGAGGTTTATCAACTTTGTTGATATTTTCTAAGAATCAGCTCTTGGTGCCATTGATCTGTTTTCATTTGTTTCTTTCAGTTTCTATCTTATTTATTTCTGATCTAATATTTATTATTCCCTTCCTTCTACTGGTTTTGGGCTTTGTTTATTCTTGTTTTCTCTAGCCTCATTAGGTATACGTTTAGGTTGTTTATTTGAGCTTTTTCTTGCTTCTCAAGGTAGTCCTATATTGCTATAAACTTCCCTCTTAGAACAACTTTTGTTACATCCCAAAGATTTTGGACCATTGTGTTTTCATTTTAATTTATATTCATGTATTTTTTATTTATTCTTTGATTTCTTGGTTGACTCATTCATTGTTCAGTAGCATGTTATGTATCCTCCATGTATTTGTGTTCTCTTCAGATATTTTCTTGTGATTGATTTCTAGTTTCATAGTGCTGTGGTCAGAAAAGATGCATGGTGTGACTTCAGTCTTTTTGAATCTTTTGAGACTTGTTTTGTGGCCCAATTTATGATATTTTCTGGAGAATATTCCATGTGCTCCTGAAAAGAATGTGTATTCTGCTGTTTTAAGATAAAGTGTTCTGAATAAATCTGTTAGATCCATCTGGTCCAGTGTGTCATTCATAGCCACTGTTTCCTTGTTGATTTTTCTGTTTTGATGAGCTGTCCATTCATGTAAGTGGGGTATTAAAGTCCCCAACTATTATTGTATTATTATCAATTAGTTTATTTATGTTTGCTATTACATGTTTTATGTATTGAGTGCATAAATATTTATAGTTGTTATATCTTCTTGTTGGATTTTTTTCTCTTAATGATTATATAGTGTCCTTCTTTATCTCTTGCTACAGGGTTAATTTTAAAGTCTATTTTGTCTGATGTAAGTATTGCTACTTCAGCTTTGTTTTCACTTCCATTTGTATGATAAATGCTTGTACATACCTTTGCTTTCAATCTGCATGTGCCTTTAGTCTGAATCTAGTTTCCTGTAGGCAGCATATAGAGAGGTCTTGAGTTTTTATCCACTCTATCATCCTGTCTTTCAATTGGAAGATTTAGTCAATTTACATCCAAAGTAATTATTGATAGATATGTACTTATGCCATTCTGTTTCTTGTTTTATGGTTGTTTTGTAGTTTTTCTTTGTTCCTTTCTTCTCTTGCTCTTGTCTTTCATGTTTTGCTAGCTTTCTTTAGTGATATACTTGGATTACTTTCCTTTATTCTTTGCATATCAATTACTGGTTTTAGATTTGTGGTTACCATTAGATTTATATATTACATCTTATGCATATAGCAGTCTATATTAAGTTGATTATTTCTTAAGTTTGAATCCTTTCTAAAAGCACTAAATTTTTACTCCTCTCCCCATCTTGTTTAGGGCATATGGAATCATATTTTACATCCTTTTATTTTGTGAATCCCTTGAATGGTTTTTATAGATATACTTAGTTTTACTACTTTTTGCTTCTTGCTTTTCTTACCCCTGCTTATGGTCTTTTCATTCAAAGAGTCCTCTTTAATGTTTCTTATAATGCTGGTATAATGGTGAGGAATTCTTTTAACTTTTGTTTGTCTGGGAAACTCTATCTCTCTCTATATTCTGAATGACAGACTTGCTGGATAGACTATTCTTGACTGATTTTTTTTTCCTTTCAGCACTTTGGATATACCATCCACCTCCTTCTGGCCAGCAACATTTCTACTGAAAAATCAGCTGATAGCTTTATGGGCTTTGCTTTTCTCTTGCTTCTTTTGGAGTTCTCTTTTTACCACTACTTTTTATCACTACTCTTTTCCATTTTAATTACTCTTTGTCTTGATGTGAATCTCCTTGTGTTGATTTTCTTGGAGGCTCTCTTTGTCTCTTGGATTTGGATATTTCTTTCCTTCCTTAGATTTCTGAAGTTCTCAGTTATTTTTTTTTGGAGTAAATTTTCTGCCCTTATCTTTGTGGGATCCCTATAATATGAATATTATTATGCTTGATGGTGCCTCTGAGTTCCCTTAATCTATTTTTATTTTTTATTATTTGTTTTTCTCTCTCTTGTTCCTCTTGATTGCTTTCCATTACTCTGTCCTTCAGGTCACTGATCTATTTCTCTCTTTTCTCGATTCAACTACTTACTCTCTCTAGTGTATTTGTTTGTTTGTTTATTTACTTTTAGAGAGAGAAGGCAGGTAGGGGAGAGAGAGGGACAGAGAGAAAGATCTCAAGCAGGTTCCATATTCAGCATGGAGACTGATGTGGGACTCTTTCCCACAACGCTGGGACCATGACCTGAGCCAAAATCAGGACTTGGATGCTCAGCTGACTGAGCCATCCAGGGCCTCTTTAGTGTTTTTTTTTTTAACTTTAGTTATTCAGGTCGTTATCTTTGGTTCTCATTTTGTGTTTTTTATTTCTTTGTTGAAGGTGTTGTTGAAGTACTCCACTCTTTTCTCAATTTCAATTTGTATCTTTATGACCAATAATTTAAATTCTCTGTTAGGCATATTACTTATCTCCATTTTGTTCAGCTCTTTTGCTATGATTTTGTTCTCTTCTTTCATTTGGGACATATTCCTTAGTCTTCTCATTTTTTCTAACTCTCTGTGTCTGTTTCTGTGTGTTAGGGAAGTCAGATATGTGTCCTGCTCTTGAAATTAGTGACCTTATGAAGAAGAGGTCTTGTAGTGCCTTGTAGTGCAGTGTCCTCGGTTTATCAGAACACGATGCTTCAGGGGTGTCTCATATGTGTTTGTGAGTGTCCTACTGTTGTGATTGATCCACATTTGCCTTCAGTCCAATCATCTGCAATGACTCTTTCTGCATGTTTTAGGGAGGGTTTTGTTCCTGTGTTATTTGTGGGCCAGTCCAGGACAACATTGGGCTTGATTTGAAGCAGACCAGCCTTTTCCCAGAGATGCTATAGCACCAAACTTCAAGGTGTTCTCCCTGTGTTGTCTCCTGAGAAGCTTTCACTGGTGGGCAGGGCCTGCAGTCAGATCTGATGTGTGCCACTAGTCACTGTTGGGATTGTAGTCAGACTAGTGTGTGTGGCTTCTCTGTCTCCAGGGCAGAAGTCACTTTGGAATGTGCTGACCCCTGTCAGGGCTACTTGCACACTGCCAGGTTTGTGATACTGCTTTGGATGGACTCCAGATAAGGGTTTATTGCGGGGGGAAAGTCTGGAAGGGGCACACTCCAGGGTGCAATGTGTGTTGCCAACAAAGTCTGCACTAGTCTGCTGTTGGAGGAGACCGCAACCACCAGAAAACTGCACAGGCTTTGATGGAGGGGCATATTCACAGAAAAGCATGGGGGGGGGGGGCGTGCACATTTAGCAAGGTAGCTGGAGAGTGTCAAGCTGCACTGGTTCCTACAGGTGTCTGTGTTTAGACTGGGCAGCAGATGAGGGAAATGGTGCCTTCCAGCTCTTTTGTTCTTGGAGAAATCTCTCAAAGATCCCTACCCACTCCAGCACATGCTCTAAGACTAGTAAACAAATCTCCTTCCCTGATATCCCAGACATTTTTCAAACTGCTGCTTCAGTGTTGTATCTCAGCAGGGCTGTTTGTTGTGCTGTCTCTTTAAGGGCAGGGACTCAGTTTCCTATTGCCCTCCCAGCTCTCCCAGAGCTAGGCCTCCTGATTTTTAAAGTTCCAGGTATTAAGCCTCACTGATTGTAAAAACTCTTGAAGCCAGGCCCCTCTGGCCTTCAAAACAAAATGTTATGGGGATTTGTCTTCTTGGTGCAGACCCCCATGTCTGGAATGCCCGATGTGGTGTCCTCTCCTCTTCCCTTACCACACCCATGGCATCCTTCCCTCCTATGAATAGTCTTGTGGGTCCATTTGGCTCCCGACCATGTCTCCACCCTTTTTACTCTCTTAGATGTGGCCTCTTCTCTACATTTAGCTGTGGAGGATGTGTTATGTCAGTCTTCAGGTCATTTTCTGGTTTAGCCACACTGACATGGGTGTTATCTAGTTGTATACATGGGGCAAAGTGACCCCAGGACCCTCCTAGTCTGCCATCTTCCCCGGAAGTCCTTCCAGAAGTTTTGTCCAGCTTCATATCTATCATAAATTATCAATAACCTTTTACATGGATATTACCATACATAATTTAATTCGTAAAGTTACAATTGGTGCAAGAAAGAAAGTGTATTTCCAAGTATAATTTTATCTATTTACAGAAATTTAAAAAGTGTTTGGCAATAGACTAACATTACTCTTCCTGGTCTAGACTTACCAAAGTCATAAAAATTGGAAGAAGTAATATAAACATGTAAAGATTTTGGTTGAATCAGAGGTAATGCCTTAACACTTACTTATTCTGAAACCATATCCTCTACTTTCTTAAAGATTCTCCGTGTGCTCTTGGAAGCCATAGTCTTCAGTAATTATCAAGGAATGTTTGACATCATATAAGCACTTATTTTATCAATGACATATTTGAATGGGATCCTCATGGGAACCCCATGGGAAAGAATTTAAATTTTGTTTATAGTAAATTTTAGACAGCCACGGATTTGTCTGATAGACTGGAGTAGTTCTAATAGAATCAACCCTGTAGAAAGGAAAACAAGGATACTGAACATGTAAATTGTTCAGGAGACAGGAGATTGATGCAGTGGTCTGTAGAGACCAAGGGAGCAGTGTGAGTCCACACAAAGTTGTTTTGTTTTCTTGCCACTACCCCCTTCAAAACCCACAGACCAAAAATGTCTGGTGGAACCTATACTTCCATATAGAGTAGAAAATTTTCTTCTATGTGTTTTATAATGTTTTCAAGCCACATAGATTTTTTTTCCCTAGAGAGAACTGGTTACTTCAAAGGAGGACAATGCATTGACTCTGTTAGATTAACAAACATACATTCTCATTACTGGAGACTACACTAATCTACTAAGAAACAATGTGGTTTAAATGATTACCATACTCTTTCGAATGCAATAAACCAGGTGCTTCATATAAAGTCAATAGCAGATAGATTATACGTTGTAAATGAAAAGTAAAATATCTTTGTGTTAGTGTTTAATCTGAACTTGGGGTTCCTAGAATTTTGTTTAAAAGTGTTTGTAGAGCTCCTGAACCCCAGGTTAATTGGCTAAACTATCCCTTACTCTGAATCAAAGATAGGTTATAGAATGCCCAGAGCTTTCCTGAATTAAGTGGACAGCAATTTTTCTTTTTCTGTTTTTGGTTAATTATTGACTTCCTTCTATTATCAGTATTTTTACTGGGTTGGCAAATTTATCATTTCTATGGTCTTCTTTTTGTCTTCAGCACATTTCTTTTTTAATTCTTGTATCTCCTGGCATTTTGGCTCAAAAACAAACAAAAAATAGTAAAGAAAAGTAAAGCTATTTGTTTTATTGTTTGCAAATTTGGATAGCCAAATTTTTACTGCCCATATACTGACAAGATTCTTCCCATTTACCTGTAGCACAATGAAGATTTCTACATTATGCTAAAACATTGCATACTGCCAATAGCTCAATTATATATACTTTTATAGTTCATTACCCAAACTATCTCTCTCCCTGAGAAATTCAGAAATTTAGTTATGCCTCATTGATTCACAGTAGATATGCCAGCCTGTGTGGAGTTTTTTAAAAAGAAAAAAATTGTAGAATTAAAAACAACTGCACTCATTTACATACATACTATACTGGTGTTTTTGTCTGTTACTTTATTGCACCAAGGGTTTTGTTAGTCCATCGAATACTGTTGTATTTGTTTAAAGACAATTCTAGAACCAGGTTTAGAATCTGATTTCTGTATCAAGCAATTGGCCTTCTTCTAAGCCAGTCTTATTCAAGCTTGCAGTTCATTGAGCAGACCGTAGCTGCAGACTCATATACTGTAAGTATATTATATATCTGTTTTTTCTTTTATAGAATACTGAAGCAAAAGAGTTTCTTATACTATAGAATTAACATTATTTTGAACTGTGTGCCCTTGTTCCTTAGAAGAACATGTGGTATCAGAATATAGGGGTTATCACTAGAGGATATGATCACACTACCCCAATGATTAAGGTTTCTTTAGAATCTTTGATGCATGTAAAGACAAGCATTAGTAGTTACTATGTTTATTATAATAAGTCTTAAGTATAGTATATTTTAATAAGTTTTAAGAATTATTATTAGTTACTATGTTTATTATAATAGTCTTAAGTATAAGACTAAAATTCTTATTTTACTCAATTGCAACCTGGAAGAGTGATTTGCCATTCTTCACCCTCTTTAATATTTTACATAGCTGTGTCTGTCATGACTCCATTTAAAGGATATAAGTACATTAAAAAAAATTAGATCACACATAATCCACAATGTTTGGTTTATGATCCACCAATGGACACCTGGAACACACAATACCCACCTTTTTTGTAGAAACCATTAATTATTTTTTGCTTAATGACAGATTCCAATTGGTTTGATAAATATTTTATTACTTATTGTCACCCAGAACTGGTACTGAAGTTGTCTTTGTTACAATCTCAGCAGCATGGATGAACACATTTTAACGGAGGTATCAGTATATAGCAGGAAGCATGCACAAAAACTATTAACAAAAACTATTTCAAAAATTTGTAAAAAAGCCCACTAATCTTTGATATAACTTTCTAATAGACTCTTTTATTTATTTTTCTTTACTCAAAGCAATGCTGAGCGAACACTCCAACTACAAAATATTTTTTTTTTTTCAAATTGAGCAAGAGAATTATGTAGAATTCTGATAACCATGTCTAAATTATGTTAAAACCTTCAGTTCAATGAATCAGTCATGGTATTAAAGCTGATTCAATATTCTATGACAGAATCATAATACAGATATGAGGTTTTTCTCCATTTTATTCAAGAAAATTAAACAATTCAGTGAGAGAACTTATTACGACAATTAATGGCATTCCAATTCCTACTCTTTACTCTGTGGATCTAAATAGTAGATTATGTTCTCCATTTTACCATGCTAAAAATTTTTACTTTTCCAATCCTTAAATTGGTGCTTTTCAATAATGGCACTTTAATATCCAGTTATTAGGCAGATATTGCATATATCACACGCTATTTTTCTTTCTTCTCATCTGTAACTCGAATGTTTACTTGTTTAAATTGTTGCTAATCATTTCAAAGTTGAGCTTTTGAAAAATTATAAATAATTTTTGATGGGTAATATTGTGCTTTTTTATTTGCAAATCTATTAAAATTAAACCTATAGAATAGACTATCACGGGGATGTAAAATATCATTATGCACAAAAATGAAACAAAATAAAACTAAAAACGAAATGCACAAAAACTGGTTTCTCTTGAAAGAAATGAGTACTTTCTGCAATTTGGGATCTAGATAATCAAGAAGGCTCACTAATGAGTTATCAGGAGATTACAAGAACAAACTAAAATACAAATTATTTTAGAACTGTCAGCACTAAATTAACTCTATCAGGATCGCAATAAAAGATACAGAGAGGGGCGCCTGGGTGGCTCAGTCGGTTGAGCATCCGACTTCAGCTCAGGTCACGATCTCACGGTTCATGAGTTCGAGCCCGTGTCGGGCTCTGGGCTGATGGCTCAGAGCCTGGAGCCTGCTTCCGATTCTGTGTCTCTCTCTCTCTCTGCCCCTCCCCCATTCATGCTCTGTCTCTCTCTGTCTCAAAAATAAATAAACATTAAAAAAAAAATTAAAAAAAAAAAAAGATACAGAGAGTACTGAGTAGTAGGCTAATTGCCTTTCTCAATATGAGATGGCTTAGGTCTCATTGGAAACAATTAGAATTAAGAATGTTCATTTATAAACCCCTGGTTCTACTCACATATATTTGATGTATTTATATGCATAATATCTGAAATTTTAGACAACCTTCACACTTAAGGAAAAAACTGAAATATGTGTGTATATATATACATACATATATATATATTTAAATGTACTTTTTTAATGTTTATTTTTGAGAGAGAGAGACAGACAGAGCATGAGTGGGGTAGGGGCAGAGAGAGGGAGATACAGAATCTGAAGCAGGCTCCAGTCTCTGAGCTGTCAGCACACAGCCTGATGCAGGGCTTGAACCCACAAACTGTGAGCTCACCACCTGAGCCTAAGTTGAACACTTAACCGACTGAGCCACCCAGGCGCCCCTAAATTCATAAACATTTTAAATTCATAAAGCCTTTTATTTTCAGTGAGAAAATGTCTTCAGGGAGAGAATTTATCTGCTTTTCTTCCACCTTCCAGTTTGTAAAGTTCACCTTAGCAAGGTTTGTTAATCCTAGGAAACATTTGCATTCTTAGGTCTTAAGCTTAAAAGTACAATTGAGAATCATTCACAACAGTCACATAATTTTCCAGTGAATGATTGCTGTCTGCTCTCAAAGAACAATCATTTGTAATCTTATGATATGATGGTAAGCACCATCTTAAGGCTGATTTTTCTCATATTAAACTTTCTGTTACTCTACAATTTGTTTATAACAAAACCAAATCAGTCAACACTTCTATCAGTTTCATTAGTGGTGCAGGTTTTCTCTTTGATTCAAAACCAAAATCCTTTGTTGATGTGTTCATTAAATCCTGACTTCCCCCCTCCCCCATACAGTATTAAAAAGAGCATGCGTTATTCTTTTTAAAGAGAATTTTTGTTGGAGAAAGATTAAAACTAGAGTTCTATCATTCCCTAATATGCTCTTGAGAACTGATTAGAGTCATCGGCTAAGTCAAATTGTGTGTGTGTGTGTGTGTGTGTGTGTGTGGCTGCTCTGAAAACCAAATGGATATTTTGTGAATACTATTTAAGAAAAAAGTTACGCAACGGCTCTGGCAACTAATAGATCTTGAACCTATCTTGTTTTAGATAACAATTGAGTAAATGTGGACGTATATTGATTACCATGCTAGAAATGCTATTTTTTTAATCTTATTTTTGGCTCCTTGTCCTTGGCACAAGAAATTGATACATTAATATTGTTTTACCATAAAGATGTGCAGGTTTATTGCCTGGAAATTATGCATGCAGTTTCAATTCATTTTAGAAAACATCTGTGTACGTGTGATATACAAAGAATTTACAGTTAGCCCTAATCCACCCAATGTAAACCATGTAAAATTATTATTTTCCCTCACTGCATAACATACCATTAATTTTATTAATGAGCTAAATCTTCAAATAACACAAAGTCCTTGGATAATGACAAAGGTCAAATCCTCCGTGAGCTGGGTATTTAAAAATATTTTTGAAAGGTCAAACTAATTTAAAGCACAAGGTTATTCCCCTTCAGTCATTTTGATCCACAGCTATTTGTACCACTGTTTGTTTGAGTGCAGAGAACACTCTAATAAAAAGATAGAAAACAGTGATTGCCACTGCCACAGGTCAATACTGAAAAGACTTTAAAAAGTTCCATTAATAAAGTTAACAATATATGATTTGAGTGAATGTTGACAGGCAGTACTTTATCAACTTCTCTTGGAAAACCTACTCCTTCTGTATGACAGTTTTCATGGCCGTGATAATTTGAATGGCCACCATCAAATAACATTGCTGGGACCCCGGTACAATGTAGTGTCATGTGTACTACTGTCTCTCAAATAGGATGACATGATTCCTGCCTTCTAAATATATCAGGACTGGATAAAGAATATCTTTTGAAAAGAAACACGGTAATATCCTAATAGCACTTCAAGGTCATTGACAAGTTTTATCATACTAATTAAAAGTATTTGGTCTGCTGGAATACATACAACAAATTATGCATGATAATTCACTTTGTCACAGGTTTATCATAAAATTCCCTTAAAAAATAAGTGTATGATAGCACTCCAAAGATAAATTAATTTATGAAAGTGCTATCAAAATACACATTTTAGTAACAGTTTTACTCATTAAAATTTCAAACAATAGGCATATTCTTACAAAGTCATTTCCATAAGAAATTTCACTTTTTTGAAGTTCTAGTTCTACATTCATGGAAGAATGTAGGAAGGAAAGCAACATTTCTTAAACCTTTTTTTTAAAAAAAGAGATACTTTGTTGAGTTTATTTTCCACCCAAACTTTTCTTTTAATCAACTTTTCACTTCCAGCCCTTACTTTCCTTTTAAAGCACTTTGATATAATCACATAATTTGATGTAAAAGGGGAAAAAAATGTCCTCTTAAAATTGCTCCTACTTGTTTCCAATACCAGCCAACTGGGTTACATTTTCAGTGCTTAAAAATGTGATGAATAGGAAATTGAGTCATTTAAGCCTATACATCACCTAGGAAATGTATAGAAAGGAATCTTAAAGCTAAGAGACTTTTTTGTGTGTGTGAATATAAACTTAGGATTTCATCAGACTTTTACAACAGCTAATAGGGTGAAGGATGGCATAGCTTCACAATACAAGAGATAATGCTCCATTCCCATAGATATATAATACCAATCACAGTAGCACTTAGTCTTTAACAAAAGACCAAATGAGTTCTTTCTGAGAGTTACTTAAAATATAGACCAGGACAAGAAAGAGACCGAGTATTACTGTGTATTGTTCAGAGAAAAGGACACAGGGCAGTGGCAGCTGGCGAGAACAAGGTATGTTTGAGACAGCCTGGCCACTAGGCTACCCTGACACCACAGTTATACTTACACGTCTCAGCAAGGCCTCAGTTCCTGCTCGATCAATCGCTATAAGATTTAAAGATTTCTGAGGCATTTATTCTGGTAGTCATTTGCCACAATTCACATTGATGGTGAGAGAAAGTAATTCACTGAATTTGCAAAATTCACTAAAGCTTTTCACGAAGAGCATCTGAAACTTCTGTAGTTTTATAAACGATTGCATTTTTGACACATTCTTATGATTCAGTGAAATCTTTTAACTTACACTGGGATGACCACTGAATCCATACCAATATCTCAGTGTATTGGACTTGGTTGACTTAACGTCTTATGCAACTCCCACTAAAAGTAAAGAACAAAAGTCTATAAACAGTGATGAACAAACTGGAATGATTTTGAGAAAAATATTAACTGTTACCTTCCTCTGTATTAGGGTTCTCCAGAGAAATAGAACAAATAGAAGATAGATGTAGATGTAGATATAGATATGTGGATATAATCAAGAGATTAATTATAAGGAATTGGCTCAGGTGATTGTGAAGCTGACAAGTCCCAAGATCTATAGTCAACAAGCTGAAAACCCAAGAGAACCAATAATATATTTGTAGCCCAAAGGCTGGTAGCTCAGGAAGAGCTAATGTTCCAAAGGCAGGAGGAGAAAATAATGTCCCTGCTTGAAGGCAGTCAGTCAAGAAGAAATCCCTTTCCTCTCTGGAAAGTGAATCTTCTTTTTTTTAGTCAGGCCTTTTATAAGACTGGATAATGCCCACTCCTGTGAGGAGGGTAATTGCTTCACTCAGTCTGCTAACTGAAATATTAACCTCACCTAAAAACACCTTCACAGATATGCCTAGAATAATGTTTGGCTAAATGTCTGAACCTCCCATGGCCCAATCAAGTTGAATCAAAACTAACCATCATAAGCACCCCTTCTTAACGTGGTACCCCAGTGCATCTCTTTAAACCATACTTAATCTCCAAAGAAAGACAATAAGAAAAACATTACTCTACCTGACATGATGTAGAGATCTTGCACACAGCCAAAAATGAACTGCTTCCACAGGAAAGGAGGTAAAGTACTTGGGTGATGTTTATTCATCTTGATATCCCATAACTTGATGTAAAATTAACAATACTTAAATACTATGACATAAAGTCACTACACCTTACATTACGTAATAAGGGAATAAGATAAAGAAAACAAAGATATTTTCTATACACACATGTACACACACACACACACACACACACACACACACTAACATATCCATAACAAAATAAAGAGGAAATACTCATGACACTTATGGACTTTATTTCTGTAGCTGTGGTGATTTTTTACCTGGTGTGACCCAAACCTCATTCCCGAATTCTGGATGATTCAGAGCCATTAGTAGTTTTGCCTAGGTTGAGTTGTTGTAGTTTTCCATTGATTGTAATCTCAAGATGTGTTAATATTATGAGACACTCTAAATGTTCCCTGTATTCCAGAATATACAGTATAGTATATTCCTATACTCTTCCTTACTTCCACTGTTGGTTAGTTGTCCAACTATTTCTTGGTAGTCAGGCTCAATCACCCCAGGTGGAAAATAAGGTACACCAATGTATTCATGAGCATTACTCATTGATATACTTCTGCCATAAAGTGAGTTTCTTAATAAGAAGCAATGCTGTATGGAATATCAGGAAGGTGGATAAAGCATTTTGAAAGTCCACAGATGGTAGTTCTGGAAGAAGCATTGCTTTCAGAAGAGGCAAATCTGTATCCAGGGTGTTTATTCCAGTAAGAATAAAATATTGTCTCTTCCTAGATAGAAGCTGTTAAATGTAATCAACCTGTCATCAGGCTGACTACCCCCGGAGATGGTGCATATCAGAGATTAAGTGCTGGTCTCTGTTGCTGTCAGATTGGGCACCCAATGGTGGCCAAGGCCACGTTGGCCTTGGTGAGTATAAGTCCACATTGCTGAGCACATGCATAACCTCCATTCTTCCACAATGGCTACTTTGTTCATGAGCCCATTAGATAATGACAGGGATGGCTGGGGAAAAATGCTGACTAGTATCCACAGAATGGGTCATCATATATACTTGATTATAAAATGCTCCCTTTGGTGATCATTCTCATGGGACACAAATATTTTCATGATTTTTACCCATTCAGAGAGGTTTATCTATGTACTTCTTCCCTACATTTCCTTGTTCCTAATTTTCCAATCATTTTATTTCCAAGTCCCTGAGCATCCAGCCCAACCATTGGCCATAGCCCATGAGTCAGTATGCAATTACATGTTGGGCTATTTCTCATTCCAAAAAAAGTGAACAACTAGGTGCACTACTCAAAGTTCTTCCCATTGGGAGGATTTTCCTGTTTATCACTGTCCTTCATGAATGTCTCAGACAAGCTTTGCAGTGCTGTAGCTGTCCACTTTAAGGTGGTACCTGCATATCATGCAGAACCATCTACCAACTAGGTTCCATTCTTCTCATCCGCTGTCAATTAACCTTAGGGAATTTCCCATGAGGCCAAACGTGCAGGCTGGGAGAGAGAAGGCAGTATAAGAGAAGTGGGCCACTTCATCATGTAATGTACTTGTGCCTTCAGTGTCAGATTGAATCTGATCATGTATATATCAGTTCTATTTGATGATGTAGTCCTACTGTGCATGTCTCACTTTATGGAGTGGTGGGGTGGATTACACACCCAGTTCATGATAGGCAGCTCAGTTATTTGGTAACTTAGTGGCCCCTGGTTAAATGTTTAGTCTCCACTAATGCCAAAGAGCAGGACAAGAGCTGTTTCTCATAAAAGGTAATAGTTGTCCACAAAGGATAGCAGTTTTGCTCCAAAATTCTAAGGGCCTGTGTGTGATTCACCAATGGGAACTTCCAAAAATTTCAACTAGAATCCTTATATACCATTGGAATACAACTCCATTGGATCTGCTCTATCACAGGGCCCAAGCAGCAGAACAGCTTGCACAGTAGCCTGGACTTGTTGCAGAAGATTCTTTTGTTTTGGACCTCACTCAAAATTTAAACTTTTCAGATAACTCAGTAAATAGGCCAGAGTAATACACTCAAATGAGGAATATGTTGCATCTGAAATCAAAAGAGGTACACTAGGTATTGTTCGTCTTTTTTGGTTATAGGGGGATGCATTAATTTGCTTAAACATTGAAACTATAGCTAGTGCAGTGGCTGCAATTGGAGTCGCAGCTTGGTTAAATTTATAATATTCCACTGTAATGTTCTCGTATTTCTGTGTCTTCTGCACAGGTCAAATAAAACAAGTTGAATGGGGATATGCTGGGACTCACCACCCTTGCATCCTCAAGTCCTTGATGATGGCACTTGTTTCTGTAATCCTTCCCGGTTTACTTTTGGTTTATGTGGTTTCTAGACAGACAATTCCAGTGGCTTCCACCTGACTTTCCAACCTTAATAGCCCTCAGTTAACAGGTCAGGGAACAAAGCCAGCCACTGAGTATATCTAATCCAATTATACATTTCAGTACTGAGAAAATAGCCATAGGATGGGTTCGGAGACCTTCTTGTTCTACTGTGAGACAAACCAAAGCTAAAACTCCATTGGTTATTGGACCCCCATAAACCCTACTCTACTCTATAAACCCTACACTGTAGTCATGTAGACTATAGTGATATTTTGAGTGTTTTGGTACTAGTGTCAGTTCAGAACCAGTGTCCACCAAAGTTTGTTTATTTCCTTTTCTGTAGTGTAGAGTTAACCTGGCAAAAGACCATGGGTCCCTTTGGGGAAGGTTGGGAGAAAAATGAATAATATGTTTCCACAGTTTTCATACATGGGACCCCTTCTTCGAAGGGACTCAGCCTTTTCTTCATCCAGTGGTTTCTGGGTCTGGAAACTGGCTCAAAATCTGCCTTTATGTTTCAGGTTAGACTTTTATTCATTTTCCTTAGAACTAGGGAGAATCAGCATTGTCTTGCAGGGCAACTGTCTCAGAAAGAGCCATTACAGTTTCCTCAATACAGTAAGACAAGGTGAAGAGATACTTTCACTGGGGTTGTGGAGGCTGATTCTACTGAGAGTGGGGAAACCTCTTCCATTGGCAAAGAGGATTCATCAGAATTTAGAATCTCGGTGTCTTAGTTTATCAGAATCTTCCCACAAGTCCCCTTTCCAACTTACAGTATCCCATTCTTTACCAAGCAGCACCCTTACTTTATCAGCAGACACTCTGTGAGGCTGAAAAGTCAACTTGCATTTTAATCATCCATGGGCAGGAAGGGATTCTGGGTTAGGTTTTCAACAGTTTAGTCCTGTTGCTATAGGTGATATACACTATATGCAAAAATGAAATAAATGGATTATAAACATAATTGTCAAAGCTTAACTAATAAACATTAACTTAAAAGAAAGTTATAAGATACAAAGAAAAGTTTTTCACATGGAACAGAATAACAAGAAGTGCTTATGTCTTCAATGACAATAAGTAAGGCAGGAATTGAGACAAATGACTTTTTTTTTTCATACATGGGACCTACAAATATTCATAGTCAATGAGGGAAGATATAGGAGTGAATAGGAATCCTGATGGGACAAACAGGTTAAGTCCTAGTCAATGATGGAAACTGTCCTACTTCATCCTAAAAGGGATGTATTTTTAACCAAATCTGGATAATATTTCTTCGGTTTTTATTTTCACGTGAATATGTACAATTTATTTTAAAAGCTATAGAGTTGGTGATTTGGCCCAATATTGACATTTATCAAAATTAATCTATTGATTCAGTGATCTCACTTGCATTTTTGATAAGAGTATTTATTAATAGAGAGATAATAGTAATAATAATGGTGAGATATGTTTGTTGAAGAGGTCAAAGTCTTAAATGGTGTGGTGTTCTGATCAGCAAGTTGATTATACAAAAAATTCCATTATTTGATACCCGTTCTTTAAGTTTTCAAATTTGCCCAAGGGATATAGATTTGGAGTATGTGACATAGTGAAATGTTATAAATAGTGAATATGCCCTGTATGAATGAATGAATATTTCAGATCCTTCCCAACTAACAGTACTAGCAGAAGAATGCAGCTGAAGCATAGCATTAGGAGATTTAGAAGTGCTATAGATGTACATATAGGGATGCTGGGAGATTTCATGGTCCCAACTACCAACACTTCCTAGGAAAAAAACTTTTGTGCATGCCTTTGGGAGTTAAAATATGAATTAAACGTTGTTTTTGCATCTTTACATTTATTTTCAGGAAAAATATCACCTGCATTATGGTTCTTTAGGAATAGCCTCTATGAGTTTTCAGAAAATATTAAAAATCTCAAAATAGGAATAATAGAAACACACATAAAACAATCCCCCTCAAATGGGGATCTCCACTTCTGAAAGCATCTAAGACTCTTTTGTTTCCTTACTCTGTCACCATCAGTGCCCATATCTATTAAGTCCAGTCATGCTCCAAGATGACTACTAGACTACTAGATCCTTACCTTAATTCAACACGATGGGGAAAAAGGCCAAAAGGATAATTTTCAACTGAGTAAGCTTTCTTGAAGGATCCTTTTTAAAAGCTGAATACAGCCCTTCTGCTTATGTTGCATTAATCAGAATCAGTGTTACATGGTCATACCAAGACAGCAGTGTGGCTAGGTGATGCTTTTACCTTAGCTTCCCTCATAAATTTAATATGCCTTTATTTGGGAAGGAGAGGAGGGTGGATGTTGGGTAGGCAACTAGCAAGCTCTGAAGAAGTCTCTGTGATTATTTTACCACACTAAATTTTGGTATTATTTCTCTGTATGTACTTAAATGCCATATTATCAGTTAAAAACAATCATTCTTAAATTTATAAATGTGTACATATGACAAAGTATACAATCATAATCACAATGGCAAAGACAATCTGTTTGTTTTTCCACATGTGTGCTCTGGTAGTACTTTTAAAATACCTGCCTAAGTGTTATAATCAAATAGTATTTTACGGTTTTATATAACTACTTAAACATTATTCACTGAAAGCCACAAACTATATTTTATGTATCTGTATCAGACAGCTGTTTGTCTGATAAAGAAGTGGTTTTTTTTGTTTGTTTTGAAGAGAGAGAGAGAGAGATGAAAGGAGACAGGGAGAGAGAGATATTGAATGATCTCATGGGGGAGGAACAGAGAGAGAAGGAGAGAGGGAATCTTAAGCAGGCTCCACACCAAGCACGGAGTCTGACCCAGGGCTTGATCTCACAATCTCATGACCATGAGATCATGACCTGAGCCAAAATCCAGAGTCTGATGTTTGACCAACTGAGCCAACCAGATCAAAGTTTCTTCTACAGTAAGAAGAATTGGGGCCAGTAATTAAATCTACCACAGTATAAATCTACAGGAATGATTTTAGGATCTGACACATAGAAGAAATCATTGAATATATTTCAAATGAATAAAGAAAGAATATTAATCAGGGTTCTGCTGAGAAACAGAATCACAGGATGGATAGATAGATAGATAGATAGATAGATAGATAGATTATGAGGAACTTGTTATACAATAATGGAGGCCAAGAAGTCCTACCATCTGCTGTCTCCAAGTTGAAGACCCAGGAATGGTGGTATAATTTAGCCCAAAGACCTGAGAACCTTGGAAGAAGATGGCATAAATCTCAAGTCAAGGACAGGAGAAGATGGGATGAGATGTCTCAGTTAATTAGTGAGACGGGGAAAAAGGGGGAAAATTACTCTGTGCTCTGACTTTTATTCTATTCAGGCCTTTAACACCTTGGATTATTTCCACCCACACTGAGGAAGGCAATCTACTTTATTGAGTCCACCAATGCAAATACTAATCTTATCAGGAAACACCTGCATAGACATACCTAGAAGTAATGTTTAATGTGGCACCCTGTAGCTAGTCAAGTAGACACGCAAAATTAGTTATTACAGGCAAGAACTCCTTTGAAGCCATTGCTTTGTTCTTGACGCCACTGCTTTCAAAGTATCTTCTAAGCACAGTTCCACATCCTTTATTAAAAATAATACCAGTTTTCCACAACTTTACTGAGAAAGTCTTCATATTTTCTCCTTTGATTCCCTCTCCTTATAGGTCACACAATTGGATCACTGTTTTGCTAACATCTTCCCTTGTGCTAAAATTGACTATACTTACAAATGAAAACTAAAGAACTTGGCATAAATCAAGATTCATTAAAGCAACCTCATAGGATTATTGTGAGGAATAAATGTATTTATATATATAAAGCATTAAAAATACATGCCTAGCAATAACAATCACTCAATTTATATTGATAGTCAACAAGTGTTTACTCCGTTGAATGCATGAATGCATGAATGCATGCATGACAGCATTCATAGAAATTATAACAATAAACACCATGTTCATACAATGTTCATTGAAGTTATAAAAGTTAACGTTGAATGAAAAAAATCAACATTTTATTTATTTTTATTTATATATTTTTTAACATTTATTTATTTTTAAGAGACAGAGACAGAGAGGGGCGGGGCAGAGAGAGAGGGAGACAGAATCTGAAGCAGGCAGGCTCTGAGCTGTCAGCACAGAGCCTCATGTGGGTCTCAAACCCACTAACGGGGAGATTGTGATCTGAGCTGAAGTGGGAAGTTTAACCAACTTAGCCAACCAGGCACCCCCAAAATCAACATTTTATTAAAAAAAGAGTTCATAGTGGGAATCTGCTTTCCCACTTACAAGCTATGTGACTTAGGCAAGTTACTCAGCTGCTGTGATTGTCAGATGTATTATTGTTTACATAATACACATGTGATTTAAAACGAGATGTACCTCTGAGATACTTAGCAATGTAGTTGGCATATATTAGCCACAAAATGAGTATTATACTTTTTCTTTTCTTTTTCTGCCTCTTCACCAGGGTCTAGTCAGGAGACCAAAATCGTACCAGTTAACTTTACCAGATAGAATTTTATACGAACGGTTGTTAACCACATACAAAGTTGTTGACCAGGGAACAAAACAGTCCAGACAAGAGCTGTAAGGTATCACAGAGGCAGCAAAGCAGCTACTATCATAGGGCTAGAGGAACAAAAAGGAAGACGTTGGAATTATTGAGATGAAACAGACTTCTGAGGGGTGGGACCTGGTGCAGCTGTCCCACTGGTGCCCGATGAAGCACGACAAGGTGGGTGGTTCTGCAAAGGTTGGAAAAACTGAAAACTGGATTCAGCCACTGCTACACACAGGCTCTATGGCTGCTGGGTTGAAGAGGCGCTGCCAGGGTGAAAGTCACATGAACCACGAGGTGAAAGGAAACCCACAGGGATGCAAACCAGAAGGAGCCGCTTCTTGTTCCCTCCCAACTTGAGAGTGTCCCAGTGCCACAGCCTCTTGGGGGAAGTGGGGCTTGTCAGGTCCCACTCCTCCCATCACCTACTTCTGGTCTCCTTCATTTTTCCCCTCTTTCTTCCTTGTTACCTTCTTTCCTTCATTTCTTCTTTTTTTTTTCTTTCTTTAATCATGTTTCTATCTATTCTCCCTCCCTTCTATCCTTTCTGGATGTCAATTTTATAGACTTGAAAAAACATGTTAAGAAATAAGTAGGCTATTATCTTTTATGTAAAAAAAAGATAGAAAATTATATATGAGTTCAGGGAATCTATATGATTTTGTTTAAGTATGGTTCCAGGCACTTTACATTATCTTATTCATATTAGCAAAGTCTACAGTGACAGGACTCAAAAAAGGTCAGACTTAGGATTTCAGCCCAGCTTTTTCAGACTCCAATTTTCATGTTTATTTTTTTCCTCTATCTCATAGATTCCAGTTTATTTGGAAAATGAGAAATGAATGATTCAGTCACTGCCATCACTGCCATTTGGATGAGACAACCCTCAAAGGAATGTGAAAATTTTGATAGATTGAGAATGAGTAGAATATTATAAACACTACAAATTTTCTAAGCAAATTTGGGATAAGACAAGAAGTGCTCCCATAAACACTACGCAATAAAGCTAATAAACTAAAAAATTATAAAAATATTTCAAAATTAATGAAAATAATTACTTGGAGAAATGAATTTTTCCTTCAATTTTCTTATCATATAAACACTAAGAATTTTTAAAAATTTATGAAAAGATATCATCTGTTATGTCCTAGAATATAGTTTAGAAGTTAATTAGCTGTACTTGGCAATAAAAAACTTAAGATAGCTTTCTTAGAATGTTGAGTTGTTCATTAATTGGTGTGTTGATGCCAATTTCAAAAGCCCATCTTATTATTTTGCTTGGAATGATTAATAATAACCAATGTATTCCCTGGTAAAGGTATAATATGCATTTAGAATTACAAAGATTAAAAAATACAGCTGCATATTGTGATTACCAGAAATGAAAAAAAACAATTATTCTACTTTTTTATAATTACATTTGAAAGCTTCAGAAAAACATATGTATTAGGACAAGTTTACTCTGCATATCACTAAATCATCTAAATGCATAAGCACAAATAGCAAAAATGATTAAAATAGTGCTTTCTGATGATAAAAAATTTACAGCCAGGGGCATTTGGGTGGCTTTGTTGGTTAAGCATCTGACTGTCGCGACCGGCGCGACAAACACCGAGGGTCAGGGTCCTGAGGGTAGGGGAATGCAAGAAAAAAGAGAGAAGAGAAAGTTTGGGAATAGGAGGGTCCCCTGGGCTGATGGCCCAAGTGATGGCTTTATTGTTGCTGTACACAATCTTTTATAATATAAGACTCTTATGGATCAGGTCATTCTAAGAATAAACAGGTTTCACATGATCACTGCCAGCCAAAACATTTAGTTCTGTGTACCTTGTGAACTTTCTGAATGGGTCACAAGACCTTGTTGATAGATTGCTAGCAAAACACAGTTCCCATGTTTGTTTCTGACTCGGGGTAGAAAAAGGGAGGTAGCATTACTGTCAACACCTGCAGACCACAGGTTTCAGGAATTAACTTTCTCAGCCTTGACAAGGCTTTCATATGCCCTTGAAAGTGGGGGAATGGGAGGGGGAACCACCGGGTTGGCTAAGTCAACAGGGAACGTTGCTCGACCCGGTCTCAGCCTGGCACTGGGGCCCGGTGCCCCACATCTGACTCTTGGTTTCAGCTCAGTTCATGATCTCATGATGGTTCTCATGGTTCGTGAGACCGAGCCCTGCATGGGGTTCCATGTGCTGACAACACAGAGTCTGCTTGGGATTCTTTCTCTTTCCCTATTTCTTTGCACCGCCCCCCCCCCAACATACTCATCCTCTCTCTCTCTCTCTCTCTCTCTCTCTCTCTCTCTCAAAATACACTTAAAAACGTTTACTGCCATATTTAGAACTATATGAATGAAAGTTAAATATCAAAAAAATTCTTGTTTCTATAACATCATAGAACTATACACTTCAGCTGGACTACTTTTTGTTATTAGGGATTAGACGTCCTACAAATTATAGGTCCAAAGTAGAAGACCCAAGTAAACATGATGAAGTAGAGAGATGGAGAAAGAGATAGGTGAAGATCGAGAGATGAGAGAGACAGAGAGAGAGAGAGAGAGAGAAACATCACCTCGATTATAGTGGATATAGATGGAATGGGGTAGCATGGAAAGTGATAATCATGAAAATTTATCCCTTAGTCTAATATTTACATGTTAAGTACAAATTCCATTTCAACTTTTTCTTGTTAAGAGTTTCTAATAAGTAATAGACTTGAACAATTAGAATTTCATTTGTTTATTTGTCTGGCTCAATAACTAATGGAGATTTTGGTCAATTTATTAATAAAGAGCAATAGTCTTCCATATCCTCAGATTATATTAGGGCTATTGGTAATTACCACTGCAAAATAAGGTTCTAATGGGCTACCCAGGGATCCATTTTGATGTTCTCTTTCTTTCTATGTAGGCAAAATATCTGTATGTACATAAGAATTTCAAATGTTTTACATTTGTGTAAATATTATATTCTTATTCAGTGATCATAGAACAACTGCATTAAACAATTGAAGTTGATTTTAGCCAGTGTGTAAGACAGGGAGGAGGGGGGTAATGAAAAGTCAAGTGGAATGCACTGAAAACTGTTTTATCTCCTGGCATAAAATCATTGACCCAGAATCAAGTGCTGAAGAAAAATTTATTCCTAATCATTGTAAACAAAGACTGTTTTCACCATGAGAATCCTTGCTTCACAAGGAAACCTGTAACCAATTGCAGCATGTCTGGTGTCACTGACTGAGTGGGGAGTCTGGGTCACCAATGCTGAGCCACAGAGCTATAGAAATCTCTCTATCCTCATATAGCTCCATCCCCTCTGGTAGTGCTTCTTCTCTCTGCCCTTGATCCGCAGAGTTCCAGTCGCTGGATGTCCCACCTTGGTTTACTATTCTCCTCAATATACCTTATTACCATATTGTTATAAATTCTATAGTCATCATTTATAATAATAGCAGATACTTAATCTGCCAGAATAAGAAACCTAAACTATGTATACCAAAGTATAATTTTAATACTCCAGGTATTAATCTATAGAAACCAATTCCTGCCTCTATTCTTTTGGCCACACCGTAATTTACCTTCAGCTTTGAGGACAGTTACTATCATGCCAACAGCTTCCAACCTCATGAAAATGTCTCTCTGTATGAGGGCTTTGTCTGGTTGTGGAAGCATGATCAGTTTGTGTCCAAGACAGAGTGTAAATGCCAAAAAGCTGGTGCCTCACAGTAGAGATTTAGTGGATTATACACTAGCTTTTGGACCTCAGAGTAACACTGCTGAGATGTGTTCTACACGATCTCTCAGAAGGTCTTTACTGTGATTGAGCTCCATTTGTCCCCAACATTAAGGCTCTATTGACTGGCTTTTCTTCTATGGCTATGTAATATCTTCACTCTTTTGATGTAATTCATGTGATCCCCTCCTAAATAAACTATCTCAAAGACTTAATGTAGGAAGACACTTGTCCTCCTCAAATCTTCATTTGATTCACTAGTATTTTATCTTTGGTGGGAGGGGGTTTGTAAGAAAGATTTATTTCAGAAACATTACAACATATAAAAAATACATAGAGTCTTAGTTTCTACTCATACAGTGGATCTATTTTGGGGGGAAACCATGTTAGAGATTTGGTATTAGAAGTGTCCCTAGAAAGTAAGCTCTGATAATAAGTTTATGAAAATGTCTATAACCCATTTATTAATTGACCACAGCTCATTTATCCATTGTCTTGGAAAGATACCCATTTTTGAATGGGGCAGGGAACAAGAGAGGGAACTCCAGATGATTCAGAAAAATGACCTTACCTTTCATCCCATATGATTTTATATCTGCTACAGATACAAACGCTCTGTGGAATCTCTGGAAAACCACAACAGGAAAATTTGCTCTAGAGTTCTTGATGAAAGTCATGACTTGTCTAGAAGAGACTTATGGACTTTTCAAAAGTAGTTTCTGGTATGCTGATGGACTCTGGAGGAGACGAAGGCCTGAGAAGTTTCAGGGGGCATAACTAAGTCACATAAACAGGTTATCTAAACACCCATGGCATCTAAATCTCTTGTGTCATGATCTCTACATTAGCCTCCTTATGTAAGGCTGCTGCAGGAGGAAAACCTCAGGGATCATTTGTTTTTTTTGTTATCTCAGTAGGTAGTTGTGAGCTGAAAATTTACTACTGGTTAAGACTGCCTCTGAAATAAGAAGTGAGGAGAAATCTTCCAACTAGCTAGAGATTTGAACAGTTCCCTTGTTATGAGAATAAGATATACATGGGCTTTTGTGGATAGTTGTAAATACTTAGCTGGACGTTTCTGGGTCTAGAAGAAGAATGAGGGAGGTCTGGAGAAGAGACATATAAATGTTCATTAAGATTGGTCACAAAGTGTGTAGATACTTGTGACTCATGTCAATGTCTAGTGGTGAAAAAACAAAACCAGATAGATACAATGGCTTATCCCAGTGGTTTCACAATGGGATATTAGTGAAATAGTAATGATGGGAATGGAGGCTATGCTTGGGGTCCACTGTGTGGGCCCCATAAAACCAAGGCTGGTTTATCTACTTCTAGTACTGAGTAGAAGTACTCAGTACTGAGTACCTGACCTCTCAGTAGCTGAAGACATCCCTGATACTTCAGTATGTTACCATCCCTTAAAGACAACACGTAGTTATGTTATGTACAGATGATTACATCACACCTGTTCTTCCACGAAGGGGATAGTAACTCATCCTTCCTGAAATTGATACTGGTGTGTGTTTGCCTTTCCTAACCCCACATCCTGACTATATACTGCAGACTTACAGTTTCTGGCTTTCCCACACAAGACTCTTTAATACACAGCCTTAGATTAAGGGACTCACTCGAAGGCAAAGGATGCAACAATAAGCACATGACCAGAGAGTTCACTGGCTGTGCTGCATTTTCACACAGAAGCTGCCAGACTAATCAAAAGTTGCAATGGCCTTTTAAAGGCAGAACTTGGAGAAGAACCTCTGTAGAGTTTATGTGTTTTCCTTCACAATGCAGTATGTACATTTAATCAATAGTCATTATATTGTTCTATATCTCTAATATCAAAAATACAAGTTTCTGGGAATCAAAAAACAGAAGAAGGAACAGTCCATCTCAACATCACTACCAATGAATCACTTGGGTAGTGTGTTTCATTCCCCAACTAAAGACACATTTTGATTTGATGCCCTGATCCCTGGGAGAATATCGTACATCTATCAGAGAACACAGTAGAATTTCCATTTAACATATAACAGTGCCTTGCTGCTCCCTGGTCATTGTGTCCTTTTCATGTTGATAAACTGGAGTTTTAGGTAAGAGGTTTAGATAAAAGCTACCATCATACCTGTGATTATTGGCATTGATTATTATGGGGAACAAGCAGTGATATTACATAATGGGATACAGAAGAGTACATCTGTAACACAAGACATTTACTTGAGTATCTGATACTATCTCCCTTCCCAGGGATAACAGTGAAGAGGAAATTATAGTAACCAGGACCTGGCAAGGGCATGGAAACCGAGAAATCAATCCTTCCTATTGAACCCTACATCAAAGATCTGTGCAACCTCACTAGGCAAGCTATCTAGACCAACAGAAGTGCTGGGAAAATATTAAGGGACTCCAAAAGGAGTGGTGAAAGAGAAAGATAATGAATATCAATTATGTTCTTAATGTTAACTGGGTCAGTTTAAACTGTAGTTTGACTAACCCTTCTGTGGAAGATCTTATTTTCTTAGGGGTCACGACCAGTTGGTGAAGAATTAATGAAGGGCAGAGTGGATATAATGTTGGTCATGAAGTCTAAATGTTGCAAGGTGTAGACCGTAGGTGATGAATTCAGTGCTTCATTCAAATTCCCTTAGTCCACCCCAGAGAGTAACTGCCACTTTGGTGGAGTCTCCCTACATGTCAATGGCTTTCTACATGTTGCATGTGTATTTCTCCCTTTGATGGCTTTCTCTGGCTACATGAGCAAGATAACCTGCCCTTATGGCAGTTTGAAAGTATCAGGGGCCTAATGACTGCTATAGTAACCATCAGCCAATGAGGAAGTGAATAACCAACTCACCTTACTCATCCCTCAAGGGCACAATTCTGAGATGTTTTCAACAGTTTCTCATTGGCATTGAAACGTAATTACATGCAGAGGTTATGTATTTTTTATTGGTTATTCTCCCTTATCCATCCCACTTTCCTACTCTCTCACCATGCTTCTGGATTACCTTCCAAATAAACTCTCAGCCCAAAATCACTTGTTTTACAAATGACTTTTTGAGGAACAAAAACTAAGACACCATCATCATACAACTTACTATTGGATTATTTTGCTACCAGAAATCTAACTAATAGACATATATTTGGTTGAATATGCATTACATTTACATTCTCTCCAATTAAAACAATCTATCCATAATTTACAGACACATGTGCTTAATGAAGAAAGAAAAACAATCATGTATTTCTGTAAATGATTATCCGAGCCAGATTCATGACAGAGGTCAAGTCTTTAAAGTCGTGACGAGACAAGAACAAGAATCTCGATAAGGAAAATGAACATTTTAAATGAACTAGAAATGGCAACTTGCCAGAAAATCACTCCCTTTAAGGGCACTGATGGGACTTTGAGGTCACATAGCTAAGTCTACATCAAGAGGATGAGTTCTTTGAGTCATATTTTCAATGGATTTGTTACATTTACATTGTGTATCAAGATAGCTCTCAGGAGTGAAGGTAATAGTATGTTACAGATAGAAAGCAAAATGGTTCCCCAGGGAGATCAAGGCCACAAATGAAATCCTTTGCTTTAGCTTCTAGTATGTCTGCTTTTATAACTTGACCCTTGCCCACAGGCTCAGCTCTGCCCACAGCTCAGGATAAAATATACTTCTAGCCTGGACAAATTTAGAAAACTTTAACTCAGTGACACAGAGTGGTCAGCACAAAGGCACACTTGCAATTTTTTTGTCCCAGAGTAACTTTAGTCTGCCTCATTGCTGTGATTCGTCCCTGCTCAGTACAGTAAGGCTGCTCTCCCTAGTCACAAATGATTCCTAAGGTAAAACCCTGTGCTTTCCTCTCAGCTCATTCTTATACAGGACCACGGTATCTTCTTTTTGAAACTTGTTTCTTCCTGTCTTAATCCAAACCTAGTCCTTTGTTTTTGTCATTCAATGACTATTCTTTTTTTTCCTAAACTTTTGTTTTATTTATTATCCTACCTTGTCGAAGAAATCTAGGAGATCATAAACAGTCATAAATCTATAGACATATTAGTAACCTTTAAAATACGTATAGAAGGAAAAGAACTACATATGAAGAGGCAAGAATGTACTGGAAGAAAACCAAAGTTAAGGACACTTATTGCAATCAAACCCATGATATAGATTTGAGTATACAGCTGGTCTTAAACTCTATTTTCCACTTCTATAATTTCATCCACCCCTGTTGTCTCACAGAGCTGCTACGCAGATATCTTGCAAATACAAGGACCCTGCATTTGCATTTTGCACTGGGCTCACAATATATGTAGTATTTCCTGGCCTCATTTACCATGTTATAGGCAGTCCCTCTTATTGGTGGCCTTGACAAAACCCCTCCTGGGCCACTTTCTGACAGGGAGCGGGGTATTGACCAATATACCTTGAGGACTCACAATTTGTTAGGTCTTGTGCTAAACAGTTGCTGTTTACAATCTCATTTCAAGCTCACAACCACCCAGTTGTGCAATTCCTCCTGTTTTCCCCATTGTACTGGGTGATAAAACAGGGACATAGAGAGTCTAGAAATATTCACCAAATGTCATAGCCAGGAGGTTTCACATCTAGGAATCAAACCCAGAATATTTGATTTGGGAAGCTGTAACGTTCTGTCTCATGTCAGAAATGGCCTGGACCAATACGAAACAGAAAAGGAGTCCCAGGTTGCAGTTTAAAATGAGGCTGTGGACTGTACTTTATAGGGACTAGTATGACTATGGTTAATGGATTTAGCTTTGGGTTCTGGGTGGGTCCTAGGAAAATTTAGGAAAGAGCAAAAGGAATATTTAATTGGCCTCAGGACTGTTAAAGAAAATCAATGAAGCTTATTAGTGAATCTAGTTCAGGAGAGCAGGGTACAACCTAGGAACCAAAAAGCAGATCAAACTCACTGACGGTCCTGCCGAGGCCAGAGGCCCTGGGCTCTCTCTTCTGCCTGGACAGACCTCTGGTATGGGGGACTGAGCCATTTCCTGGCTCTTGTCCCACCTGCACAGCCTGGAGCAGAAGAAGCAGCTGGTCCCAACACAGGCAAAAGTGTCTGCTCATCACATGGGGGTTGACGGAACTCTGATTCTTTTAGCTCTTTGCATTGACCTTTTGATGGTCCTTGTTCTGGAGGCCCTTTAAAAGCTTTTCCTATGGGTGGTCAAATGAATAATGGTCATCCAGGTGGCAAGATTTGCTCCTTAAATGATCATGATGACTGGGAAGACCCAAGGAGAGACTGGTTCAGCAAGCCATACACTTTAGGGCAAATCTCTGCCCAGTAGGGCTGGAGTCATCCTCACTGCATCAGAAAGTTTGATGCTGCCCTCACCTGAGTCTTCAGGCTTTGTTGGATGACACCTACATCCTACGCCCCGCCGATGTATCTCCTTCCTCTGATGGGGTCCCGGCTGATAGTATTTACCTATCCTACTCTCATTGAATCAGGCTCTTTATGTGGGAGGATGGGACCCGAAAGAGAACACTGAAGACTTGGTCTAAAGTGAGCAAAGATCTAGAATGATCAGGACAGCCATGCCAGGGGGCTACATCCGATGGGTAAACAGGTGTCTCCCAGGCTCTCAGCTTAAGACATCCCTCTTCACTTCATTCCATCTTGGAAGGACACTTAGGGCCTTATTTCTGACTGAACAGATTCCTAAATTCTCTTTTGGGGAGATTTTTTTTTCCTTTTTTTGCCACTATGTTTGCCACCGAATCGCTCAAATCTATAGTTTGCAAACATCTTATTACATGCAAATGTCCTTGGCCATCTATACTGTGATAAACCCATCAGTTATTTTCACGGAAAATCACTGGTACAAACATCAAAGTCAAATTCACAATTAAGTCCTAGAGTTTAAGTAGTATGAAAGTCCTGTGGGGTCTTTCCATGATGTAGCCTGTGGCCATGGAAGCTTCAAGTTCCCTCTGGCAGAGGTGTCTGGGGCTGGGTGAGAAAGTGGGTGAGCTCAGACCATAATTAAAGTATGAATCCAGTTCCGAACAAATTTTTAATTCACAGATGTGTATACTAAACTCAGGGAATCAAGATGCTATTGTTGATATTGCTGCAGAAATGTGTTTATATGAAGTTTCTTCCTTCCTTCATAGTTCTTTAAGACAGTAAGTAAAAACTCACTCAAAAAAGGGGGAATACATTTAATTCATTTCTGTGTAGTGTTCTCAGCTTTGTAGAAGGGAAACCTAACCCTAAGACATAAGGTAAAATTCTCAAGAGAAAGTTCCATCAAAGTTTAAGTTTGAATGGAATAAAAAACTCAGTCAAAAAAACAATGAGAAGAAGCCAGCATGTGAAAAGAAGAAAAGCTTTTGCAGAGGAAATAGCTCATGAGAAGGCACAGAAAAGAGAAAGAATGGTACCTTTGGAAACATTATGAATCCACATCAAAAAAAAAAAAAAAATAAGAATCTCTTTAAATGGGGTCACCTCCACTGCCAGATACGTGGGTCATCTGAATCTCCCAACCTATCCATTTATATTTTCCAAGAAGCTTTTTTGGACATTGACACTTCAGTTCACATTTCAGCTGAGAAGATATTGCCAAGTTACATGAGTATACCAGAAAACCCGGAGTAATGGTTTAAGGAATCAGGAAGCTGTGCAAAGTCTGTAAGGGGTAAAGAAGTTCAGAATGGAAATGAGGATTGAGGAAAAACTTAAATCGTGGACAGGAACCCAACAGAACAAGTAAAGGATGCATGTTGAGATTTAGCAATTTTTTGAATCGCTAGGCCTAGGAGTCAAACTCTTAGCAGAGTTGGACTCAGCCTGCACTTACTGTGTTAGTAATGAAGTCCTGGTTCAGTTCTGGTCCCAGTGGAGCCAACACTTCCCAGAACTCCAGTTAGAGCTGGAAGCAGTTGCAGCCTCAGGTGAAAGTGTGACCTCTAGAAATTGGACCTGGGACCTGGGTTCTGATGTTACTGTTCTAATGGCACCAATGTAGTCTAACACCTAGACTAGAAAACTTGTTCAAATATTCTTTTGCTTTTCATATGTATAATACAACTACCAAAGTATGCTTAACTCTGCAATGTCTTTTGGCTTCCTTCCATTACTTTTTATTCTGATTACCACCATTCTCATTACAGGACTTTATTTAATTATCACTTATGGTCTATTGACCTCAAAATACCATGAAGAAAAAAGTACAGTAAAACTGCCATTCCATTAAAATAATAATAAAAGGGAGATGAATAGATCTGAACTTCAGTAATTTCTCTGATATAACTCCTATTTACATTTACTAATTTCCCCCCTAAAATATCCTTTAATACATAAATTATTTTTTCTCTTCTTGATTTTCTTGTTCATTTCTACTTTTGTGCCTTTGTTCATGCATTTACTTAATCAGAGCATTCTCTTTCTGATAGGCACATATTGTATTCATGCCTGTTATTGAACAGGCATTTCAAGCATCATATAGATAGCTCAAGTAAAACAAAGCCTCCATGAAGACTTTCTTAGTATTTCCATCCATATATTACCTTTCTTTTGACTCTCTACAACACTTTCTATGTCTGTTAACATGCAAAAGACCTGATGAACTAATGACATATTTTATTCATTTATGTTAGGTGCTGTGATGCACCACTTAGAGCCCCCTGCAGGGATAAAAAGCAGTCTTTCAGCTGCTGGAAGGAAACTGCAGACAGCCTTCAGATGTCATCCAGCTTTGAGAACCGTTTCATCAGAAAAGCCAAACCTCACCTGAGAACACACCCCACTGCCTGCATCAATGACTGGTTCTAATGTTGAAATGAACACCGAGTCCCATTTCCCCAAAACAGGACGACTCCGAAGTGTCATATGAATTTAGGAATTCCTTGTAGATCTGCTGCTAAATACTTCGAGAAAACGTCACAGAAAACTCTTTTCTCTGCTTGATCCTGCTTCCTCCTTTTCTTCCATAGATGTTAATGTTTAAAATTTCCCCAATAAATCCTCTGTGTGTTTTTATCTCTATTGCGTTCCTGGGGAAATCTAAACCATGTTATCATTCATTTGTGAAACATATATCTAATTATATTCACTGTTTTATGTGCAAGACATAGCTCTATGTGGTTGAAGAAACGAAGAAGAAACAGTAACTGTCCTCACTCTCAAAATTCTAGCATGAGAGATGAGTGAAACATGTATAAATGTGTGTAAAAGGCAGTTTATGACATAGTTAAATAATATCAAGATTCTGGTACAGAAATCACATGCAAGCATTTTTTATCTTCTCGAAGGGATTTTCAACTCCTTTATGCTAGGAGTATATGTTCCTAGACTTTTTGCTATCCAGTCACTTGCTATCCAGTGACTTGAATGAAACGGATACTCTTAGTATGTAATTGTTAAATTGATCTCATGTTGGATTATTCTGGAAAAAATTTTAAAATCTACAAAAAGTATTCAACAGAGGCTCTTTTACACAATGACTTAGAGTAACTGTGAGTTAATTTGAATGCTCAGGAGTCATTTTATTCATGGGTATATTTATTACTGAAAGCAAGAATTATAGCTAAATAACTCTGAGTCAGAAATGTCAGTGCTAAAACCTAAAAAAAGTGCTGAGGTTCACATTGAAGGGAACAACATTCATAATTTCAAAGACTCTCAGATTGATTGGTTCAGCTTCTTAGACAGGTAGGTACTGCCCTCCATTTACAATCTTACAGAAGCTATTATATTCTGTATTTTTCCAATTCTAATTTGGTTTATCTCTAACATAACCTCTCTGCAAGGCTAATGCACAAGACCATTATTTATCTATTTTTTATAGCAAGTTGTTTAAGATATTTTGAGATGGTTATATGGGTCACTAAGTGCTTAGTCTAAAGGAAAGAGAGTTATGTGTCAATGTCTTGCAGCATTTTCTCATTTAAACTAAAAATAATCTTGTTTAGAAGAAGCAAATAATAGTGTATTTCAATAATCTATATAGGAAAATTAACAATTAAACTTAATTGTTAAATGTATTGCTACATAGCTATTATTTTTTGTTTTGTTAGATAAATATCAGATAACCAAAGTAATTTTACTAACATTATTTTATAAAAACCGCTATTTCACTAAACATTGATATTTATTAAATACATTATTTTCACATTCAATACCATTAATCAATGTGACAAAGAGTATAGAGATGTTTATTTCAGGAAAGTTAGTGTATATATTTAAACTAGACAAAAAAGAAAGTAATAGTTATTCTGGATTTTCAGGAAACTGTATTCAGTGGGGAAATCATAAGGAAGAAAATATGCAATTAAAGTAAGTTTTGAGTCCCCTAATATGAAAGCATGATGATCCTAAGTTCACATTCAGATCTACAATTTCATAAACATTTTAATTTATTCCCACACTTACCACCCACAAACAACTGAGGATGGGTCTATATGCGGTTTCATTTCTATTTCCTGCTGTCTGTTCAATTACTTTTTCAATTCCTTAATTACAAAAGAACAGTTGATTAATGACTCATGAGCAATTTATTTTTTCAAAAGTGTCAAAACACATAATTACAAAAAGATGTTTTTATAAGTTTAGATACTAATGCCTATATTTCTCCTTGGTTCTGATAAACTTGGCATCTACTCTGTAAAAAAAAAAATAGTTGTTGTTTTTTTTTTTTTTTGTAAAATTCACCAAAACCATCTGAAATGACGAAATCATTCCAAAAGCTTAGTGTTTTGAAAATATAAATGATAATTACATGTATATTATATTATGTATCTACTTAACTTTTTGCTAAAAGAGAATCTTGGCTCTGCTGAGGACATTACTCCCCTTCCATCTCTCTCAAATGGTGATGTTTTTCTCCCATGTTCTTAATACCACAGGTCTTGAAGAAGAGAATGTTCTTCTTGCTCCTTATTACACATCTAGGCATATCTCCCTTTCTCCTGCTTTGACTTTCAGGTCATCTGACTACAGGAGCCAATATTCCAACCTTATTGCAGTTATCTCCTCCCTTCCTAGTCACTCCCTTCTCCCCCCCAAAACACACCTATGGCTTTTTAAAAGACTTTTGTACCTAAGTCACTGCCATCTCCTCAATACTGCTACTGTGAAAATTCCTCTCATATGTGTCATGCAAGCTATCCTTCAAATCACTTGAACTTTCAGTATCTTGACTTGTTTCCTTCTAGTGATCTTGATCCCTAAATACATCAGTTTATCCCCAGTTCCTACACTGGCCTAGGTGCTGCTGTCAGCAATAACTACAGTTCTTTCCAACACCATGATCACTTTATGCATTCATTCTCTGAACACCACCTCTTGTGTTTCCATTTTCTGTCACACCTGGGCTTTCCGGCTTTTGGATATCACCAGTACCTATGATTCAATGATCCTGTTACATTTTCATCGAGACTTTCTTTCATACAGGTTGAACCACATGGTTGATCTTTAAACACAATAGCTGAATCATTTAATTCTCTTTCTAGTCCTTCTTTTATTTGATGTTGGACAAAAATCCAATACTTCACTTATTTCTATATAGATGAACAAGACTGCCTAGTCTCACTTTATCTTCATGACTATTTACATCAAGTGGCCATAAAGGCTCCTGTCTGTGGTACTGTATTTCCCTGGCCCAGTCATTCTCCTGGTCTCCTAGACAGCTACTTCACTGACTTACACATTTTCAAACTTTGAACCCTATCCCAAATTTTCACATCTGATGTTTTTGCTTCCTTTTTATTGAGAAAAGAAAAAATACATAGAAGATTGCTTCCAAAAGTTTTCACCATCACATCTACCCAATGAATTGAATTTGTGCAAATAACCATTCCCACTCTGTTTCTCTAGATAAAATATCTTGGTTCCTATATAAGATCAACACTTACCTCCATTTGGGACTGATTCCGTTCTTTGTCATTTTCTCAAGGACAGTATCTTGGAAACATTCTCTCTGTTTCTCTCTCTCCTTAATGATTTCTATTCTTAAGAAAGTATACCCCATTACTCCATTTGCATTACTGACATTACTGCCTGACATTAACTCCACTTACAAAGAAAAAAGTAACCAACTGATGCACGTTATTTTCATTGGTCCAATAAGTTCTACCATGCTAGTGTGTAGGATAATCTTAAGCTTGGACTGGCAAGCCCTTTATGGTACTTTGCCCTTTCCTCTTCAGGTACTTTGGACATGTTTAAATTGATCAGATAGTGCCTAGTATGAAGCATTAAAGCCAAATTAGATGAGGTTTGAATATTAACCAAAAAGCCTGGAACAGAGGCCCAGATATTACCACAAGAAGTAGCAATAAGATACAACTGTCCTGGGGTGCCTGGGTGGCTCAGTCGGTTGAGCCTCTGGCTTTGGCTCAGATCATGACCTCATGGTTAGCAGGTTCAAGCCCTGCCTCAGGTTCTGTGCTGACAGCTCAGAGCCTGGAGCCTGCTTCAGATTCTGTGTCTCCCTCTCCCTCTGCCCCTCCCCTGCTCGTGCTCTGTCTCTCTCTCTCTCTCTCAAAAATAAAATGTTTTTAAATTTATTAAAAAAGATACAACTGTCCTTTGTCTCTTTGACAGGAGAATGCCAGATTTTGTTTGTACAAGTAGGTTATATCTGTGCTTTCTCCCACCCAGAATCCTTTTTTTAGATACAGAATTTACTCCTTTTGATGACTACTCCCTCCCTCCCCCAAGTCCTTTATAGTCAGTCCACATGTTTTAGGTTGTGCTGAGCACAGAGGTGATCAGAGAACGGCATATAATTTAAACCAAGCCAAACAAACTTAGTCTCATAATTTTAGCTGGTGAAATCAGAAGAGAGGGACACTTTTCTACCAGAATCATCAAGCTAGTGGAATACAATATGGAGATTCTGATGGCTACTTTTGCTACTGTATGGGAAGACATACCTGCTAATTGAACTATTGACGTTTTTGCCACCTTCCCTGCAAAGGAAGACGGTGTATATTATTTTGGTCATTGAAACTTGAGAAAACTTCTTGAGATGAAAAACTCAGAACAAGCATGGAGGGAAAATAAAGTTACAACAGAGAAAAAAGAAGAAACATAATTATGGCATAGTGTACTACTTGCTTATAAACAATATTCACATAGACATAATGTTATAAATATTAATTTCATGACCGATTATGTTATAGCTATAAAAAGATAATGGAAAATGAGATACAAAAATGGATTGAAAGTTATTTATTTATTTATCTGAGAGAGAGGCAGAGAATGTATGTGTGTGTGTGTGTGTAAGCAGGAAGGGGCAGAGGGAAAGGGAGAGAGAATCTTAATCAGGCTTCACAGGCAGTGTGGAGCCCAATGTGGGGCTCTATCCCACAATCCTGATATCATGACCTGAGACAAAATTAACTGACTGAACCACGCAGGTGACCCATATTGAAGGTAATTTAAAGTTTAGCTTTTTTCACATCTTTCCTTAACAAGTATAAATAACTTGCTCTTCCCCATATTCTCAATGTTTGCCTGGTGCTCATTGTTTACATTATCATAAGTATCTAAATATTTTTATTGCTACATCACTCAAATGCTTCCATTCTTGTAAGTTGCTTTTATCTTCTCAAAGTTAATGATTGTTTGTTTGGTTAAATATTGGTTAAGAACTTCTTCAAACTTTCTGAAGGGACTCTAAAGCTATTAACTATTTTTCAGTATGGTGCATAAATTCTTCAGGCCTATAAGTCCATAAGGTACTCTTAGCAATTCCATTTTGTTTTCATTCCTTGATGGCCTTTGTTAAAGCTAATTAAACAAGGAGGCCATTAGCCTGATGTGGCTCTCATGCCATGACAGCACACTTAAGCAAACCAAAACTCTAGGCCTGGAAATGCCTCAGAGTTACAAAATCAAAATGCTAAGGGCAACCAGTCACAGTTAACTAGGCTGTAAGCTCTGGCCAACCAAATAATTTTCTTTCTTTGCCTCCAAGCATTTTTTATGTAAGTCTTTCTCCTACCTTCTGTCAGTGGAGCCCCCCTGACCATTTCCAGTTTGGCATTATATGATGCAAATTGACTTTTGCTCAAAAACCTCTTAAAATTTGTACTATGCCTCAGTTTATCTTTCAATAGCGTCTTTTTGGAGTTTCTCATCACCATGTCCCAGACTGATGTGGCTGGGAACTCGAGGCTGGCCATGCTATTGTTATCCTTAAACTTGTCTTCATCATTCACTTGGAAATTCCTTTTTTTTTTTGGCTATCATGTCTTTGTCTTGGTTTTGTCTTTTATTTGGTGCAGCACAGCCTCCAGAAGCTTCATGAGAAAGACACTTGGAAGGTTAATACTTTCAGGACTTACATGGCTCAAAATGTCTACATTTTACTTTTTTCCCTGGTTGACTTTTTGGATCTATATACAGCTCTAATTGAAAATCATGTAAGGGTTCATTCCACTGTCTTTTAACACATTCTCTTGTTGTTAAAAATAATCATTTGGGTTCCAATATTCTTTGTGAGTAACTTGCTTTTTTCTTAACAGAGGCTTCATGTTTTGTTTGTTTGTTTTTCCATTAAATCTGTTGCAGTTTGATAAACTTTTTCAGTTTGAAAGTCAGTGTCTCCTAGTCTGGAAAATTTTATTTTATTATGACTTTGTTATATTCTTCTCCTTAATGTATTCAGTTTTCTTTTCTCTTTTCTTTGAAAAGTTTATGTCATATAGGGGAGCTCCTGGATTGCTTTTCTAATCATTTTGATGTTTTCTCTCCAATTCTCCCTCTCCTTTTTATAGGAGGTATTTTTCTACTTTTTTGGGACATCCCCCAAATGGAAATATGACCCTCCAATCCTAAATCTTTGTTTTGTCTCCTCCATTACAGCTCATTTTGTTATTGTTGTTGCTGCCTTTCTAATTTCATGCAAGCATGGAGCTTTCATCCCTTTGTTATCAGTCCTGGTACAAAATGGAATTTTAAAAACCTTATTGCAATAACAATGTCCCTTAAATTTATTTTCCGGTTATTTCTTGAACTAAAGATTTTCTACCATCATATTTTTAATTTTTAGTGGTCTTTTCTTTGTTCTTTGAATGTTCCTTTTTTATAGCATTTTGTTGTTTTCCTTTGGATAGAATAACACTTCCTCTCTTTTAAGGATCTCAATTATTAGGTGTTGGGAGTTTTCTTCTGCTCTCCTAAGAATTTCGTGTTTTCTCTCTGACTTTATTTTGCTGTTATTTGATTGAAACTTCTCTTCATGTTGTATGCTTTTCTGAACTGTTTACTGATCCTTGGCTCTGTTCACATTTAAGAATAGAATTTTTAAAAATAAAACTGTATGAGTGGGCTGGGTTTAATGACTGATGTGTTTGAGGTTTATCTGGTGGATAAATGAATATATTTAAGATGGCAATTGCTTTAACATGCATAGTGAACTGATAGCATGAATTCCAATAAGTGCATCTAATTTTATGTGAGTGAAATATAGGTCAGACAATTTCCACTGGATGATAAGTGAATTTCTTTTTATATTTGAAAGCGTGTGGAGAAGAGATTGTCTGGGAAATTTTTAGTTTATTTATTTATTTTAAAAAATGTTTATTTATTTTTGAGAGAGAGAGAGAAAGAGAACATGATCAGGGGAGGGGTGGAAAGAGGGAGACACAGAATCTGAAACAGGATCCAGTCTCTGAGCTATCAGCCCAGAGCCCAACACAGGGCTCAAACTCATGAAGGGCAATGTCATGACCTGAGCCCAAGTTGGAAGCTTAACCCACTGAGCCACCCAGGCGCCCTTTTGTTTATTTTTAAAAAGGTTAATTTACGGTGATTTAAAAAATTATGAATAGATTTTAGAAAAATGTAGTTTCAGACTCTAAAGAAATATTCTTCTTAAAAATTAAGAAGCAGGAGCACCCGGCTGCCCCAGTTGGTAGAGCATGGGACTCTTGATTTCAGGGTTGTGAGTTCGAGTCCCATGTTCAGTGTAGAGAATAATTGAAAAAGTGAAAAAAATAAAAATATTTAAAAATTTTTGAGAAACACATCACACCAATTGCCCTATTTTTAAAAAATACACTATACATGGATAGATTGACCTTTGTATTGATGTTATCCCAGACAAAGAATACAATTACATATGCTTTTGCCCACACCTAAGGTTGTTCTAGTTGTTTTGTGTGAAAATTCATTTCTCAGAATTTATTCTGTGTTCATGGATATATTTAAAACTATTTTGTTTGAAAATAGGAAGTTTCAGGTCATAAACACATCAATTTTTTTTTTTTTTTTTATTTTAGAGAGAGAGAGAGAAAGCTTGTGCACGAGTAAGCAGAGGGGCAGAGGGAGAGAGAGGAGGAGCGACAATACCAATCAGGCTCTATGCTCAGCATGGAGCCCAATGTGTGGCTTGATCCCACAACTGTGAGATCATGACTTGAACTGAAATCAAGAGTCAGATGCTTAACTGACTAAGCCACCCAGATGCCCCCTATAAATGCATTTTTTATCATTATGTTTGGCTTCCTTTTTGAAGAGGGTAATTACTAATGAAACACCTAAATGGTCAGATTTTGGAAGGACAACTTTAGTTATTCAGCTAAAGCAAATGTTCTTAGAAAAGGCAGTGAAATACAGAAATACTTTTTAAATGACTCCTAAAAGGTTTTCCAATAGATTTATGATTTTTTAAATATTTAGTTTTAAAAGTCTAATTATCTAAAAATATATATGAATTGAAAATCCAGTCATTTTCTAAGTGTTCATTTAACTACTCAGAGTTAACAGAGAATGCTAATCAATGATTTTAAAACTTGGAATAATATTTTTAGCATGACTGACTCATTTGTTTGTTGACTTGGTAGCTATCATTTTAAGGTATAGAGAGTGAAATAGATGACAACAGTGGTTTACCGCTCACACTATCTAGAGTTTTTGTTTCCAATTGCACTTATAAAAAGGGGTAATTAGTATTTCTATATTATTGCCATTAAGGGAAGGAAAGCTGTTTCAGTTAACTGCCAAGTAGATACTACTCTAGATTAAAATCCTGGTATCAGTAACTTATTCTTCCATTCAAATTCCAAGTTGAGAGTTCTAAAAAAAGTGAGAAGTGTCACCTTCTTAAATACGATGGTCTATTAATTATGTCACTCCAGTGAAGTTTATTGGTGCAATTAGTTGACAGATAGGAATATCATTCTTTATAAAATTGTGTGTAGTGGAGACAAGGTTAATACTAATTTAATATGCATTAATGATATGATTGAATGTGTTCAGAGTTGAAAGACCTGTGATCTTAGTAAAATGGCATATTCCGATTTGTTTCAAAGTTTGAAAATAAGAACATGTCCAAACCATGTATTTCTCCACAAACCCAGTACTGTTGGCAAGTTGAAAATGTGTAATTATAATTATTTTTTCATTTAGATGTGCATTATTTTGATAGCAACTTCTCAGTCATATCAAATATGGTGATCTGCCTAGAGAAAATAAATTCATTTCTCTATAACTACACATGTGGCTACAATCTAAAACTAATAAGCATTTAATTTTAATCAAAAGCACAAAAATAGGTATTCTAGCTTTCAAAATAATTTTTAAATATGTGAGGAAAATGAATGTCAAGTATTAGCTTAATTTAAATTTATGTTTAATGCCTTTAGCAATGTGGTTAATTCACAGAGGGTTTTGGATGTTTCTGTATAACTTTTCCCATTTTAGAGATGTGAAGATAGAGAATCCTGAGCAAGATATATATATATATATATATATATATATATATATATATATATATATATATATGTGTGTGTGTATATACAATATATAATTAATCTACAAACAAATGCTAATGCCATTGCTAGTTTATGTGACATGTCAGTCATTTCAATTTATATATATATATATGTGTGTATGTGTATATATATATATGTGTGTATGTGTATATATATATATGTGTGTATATATATATATATATATGTGTATGTGTGTATATATATATATATGTGTATGTGTGTATATATACACACACACACATATATATATATATATATATATATATATAAATTGAAATGACTGACATGTCACATAAACTAGCAATGGCATTAGCATTTGTTTGTAGATTAATTATATTAATAGTTATAATTAGGATAATTTGAGCTTTTGAATTAATATAATGGGAGTTTACTTGTAATGTTTTAGTCCAGGCTTTAATTCTGCCAACTGTGAAATGGAGGAAAATGTCAATACTAAGAACAAAGCAAAATTTGCATAGGAATGGAAACAGCTACATCATGACAAACAGATCTTGATTTAGCGCATGAGCTGAATAATGTCATGAGTTTTTGTACTTAGAAATTTATTTTTTAAATCCATATATACCATGAAAGATTGATGAAGACAGCTGCATTTTTAATTCAAATAGGATCAGCTGTTTGGCAGAGGAGGCAGAGCAAAGAAAAATTGCTACAAAGATTTAAGTGAAGTGAGAAAATCAAAGACAAAGTGAGGCATAATGAAATCATCAAGCAAAATACACATTAAATGTAACTTCATTCATTTCAGAAAGAAAGTTTGTCTAATTTGCTTTTCATTGTGCCTAGTATGGTTTACACAAAAAAAGATAAAAAAATGTTTCCCAAAATAAATATCCGTCAATGAAGACATAAGAAAATTAAAGGTTAAAATATTTTTTTTTCAGTGACTATTTAAGGAAACAGTCCCTTTAATTGTGTTGGCCAGCATTATTATCATTATAATTTTGGGGGAGCCATGAGCTTTTATTTCACCTTTTATGACAAAGTCTCTACCAGTGTAGAGACTTATTCTTACCAGGTTTTCCGAAGTCCCATTCCCTGTTGGGAATACTGTACCTGACCCAGGATTGAACACCTGAAATGGTCAGCTATTAACACTCATGATATTCAGATGGCCTTTACCTGGATTACCTACTCTCTTCTGACAGATGCCTCCCATTTTCCTCACCCACCAATATTCCATTGGAGTCTTTATTGAATCTGCTTGTTGCTAACTATCTTGTCTGAAAGTTCAAGTACTACTGGAGCTGCCTGCCAAATTTTCTTCTTTAGCTATTTCTTTTTGGTTCATGGATTGACTTCCTGTCTTATTGGAGGTTTCTCGCTCTAGTCTCAGAATCTTGCCCCCCTCAGTTGCTTAAAGAAATTCAATTCTATCAGTGGTATTCATCCAATATTTACTGGTCTTCTTTTTAGACAGTTCTAGGTATTAGTAATACAGTGATAAACATAATGAAAAACATAGCATTTGCTGGAACTTATTGTTTATTGGACTATATGAATTATATACACATAAGTGGATAAATACATATGTAATTAAGATTTTAATGTAACTAAAAGAAACAATCAGGGTTTGGTGTTAGAGACTAGCAGAACCTAATTATATAGGACAGTACCTGAAACTTAGCAAGTTACTGAAGTGTTAGCTATACTCATATTATTGCTATTATTATAATAATCATAATGGAATAATCAAGGATATTTTATTGAGATAAAATTCTAATAATTTATCTTTCTTAAGTGCTTAAAATGTTGTATATATTATTGAAAGTGCTTTATATATATGAATTTGTTTATTCCTTATGACCTGTTTTTAAGGTAGGTAATATTGTTAGTCCCACTTTATAGGTGAAGAAAATGCAATATAGAGATGAGGTAAACCCCAAGGTCATGCTGATAATGAAAGGTTGAGTTTGGTATTACTATTTTTATTATTTGGACCACTACAGATTGTTTGGCTCTGGTGCCCAAATTATAACCACAATGTTATACCACCTGTCAAAATGTTGAGACCTGAAATCCTACTTAAGTTGAGAAGTGAAAAAATAGTAAATCAAGCCAGGTATTACAATACAGGGAAAAGCACATGCAATGACTGTCATTTGAAACATAGCTATAGTGTGGTGACTATGGGTAGGTGCAGGGGAGCCCAGACAAGGGCTGAGAGGTTCAGGGATACACACACAGGGATCTAAAGGCAAAAGGAAGTCATGAAAACACTCCTTCAATAAGCCATTGAACTGATCCAGCTCATGCCTTTCCTGCTTGTTTTATTTTGTTTAATCATTCTGAATATTTGCGGAAAATTAATTAGAAGGGAGAAGCAAGAAAGGAAGTGAGGATACCAATTGAAGGACCATTTTTGTCATTCAAGAGAAAGATGGTGATAATCTGCAGCAGAAATCTGAAGATAAGATTTTAGCAGCAGAAATAGAGAAAGTTGAACAGAGAAGAGATGAGTTTTAGCAGGACAATATATACATGGAATATGTTGGAGACTAAGGAATAAAGGCTGACACCAAATTTTCTGGCATGTTAAAGGTCTTATTCTAATAGGAAGAGAAATATTAAAATTTAATTTTAAATCATTAAAACAGTTTTTAATGTTTATTTTTGAGAGCAAGAGAGAGAGACAGAATGTGAGTGGGGGAGGAGCAGAGAGAGAGAGAGAGAGAGAGAGAGAGAGAGAGAGAGAGAGAATCTGAAGTAGGCTCCAGGCTCTGAAATGTCCGCACAGAGCCTGATGTTGGTCTTGAACCCACAAACCATGAGATCATGACCTGAGCTGAAGTTGGATGCTTAACTGACTGAGCCACCCAGTTGCCCCAAATTTTAAATCATTGAAGAACATTAAACATTCTGAATTTTAAACAAATAAGCTAATATGTTTGCTAACTAGGTAAATGTGATAGCTGGTTAATGTAATTATTAATATATGAAATTTCTGAATCTTTTTCTGAAAATGAAGAATCAATAAAATAATAGGTAAAGAATTATAAATAAAAAGATTAAGAGAAACAATACTATAAAATATATTTTAGTAAACTTTATCCCTTATTAGTAAGATATGCTTATGCTAAAATAAATGTTATAAATTTTAAGGTAATAAAGTCATTATTGATAGCATAAGGTTTAAATAATCAATCATCCCAGATTTACTTGAAAGATGTAAATACAATAGCCAAATTAATAGAGGAAAGAAATAGAGCAGATGTCACATACTGGACTTTGGGACAGTTTCTTATACTGCCTCTAAAACTTTTTCTTGCACAATTTTTTTTCAAAGATAAAAATGTAATCTCAATAACTGTAAATAAAGATAAATGGACAAACATCTATCTGAAAAAGGTTGTTTTTGGTAGTCTTAGATCTGATGTTATTTGACATCTAAACTAATAGTAAAAAATAATTAAAGAAGGAAGAATAAACCAACCCAAGTGAGAATATTCTAAGCACTGAAGTTGAAGACTGAAGATTGCAAATTCCAATGTATTTAATGAGTTCAATGTTATATTTACAAGAAGGCTTGGTCTCTCTGAGAGGAGGTGAAGGTTGAAATTAATTTAAGAAAATTTCTGCTTTTCCAAAAACAACAATAAACACTTGCAACATAGATATTACTGAGTAGCACAATCCCACTGAGTATGGAAATGGGTTGAAATATTTTCAAACACTAAAAAAATTAGAAGCAGTAAGATTGCTATGAACAATATACATACACACGTCTAGTTACCATGGTATTAGACTGATATTAGCAACGATTGCAATCTAAAGAAAAACAGTTCACTCCTTTGAAATACGCTATTTTGAAGAATCTCATGACCATATGTTCAAGATAAACCCCCCCTTTTTTTAAATCAATGCTTGATATTTTTAAGAAAAAGTTATGTTATCTTTAGCAATGGAAATTAAAGGCAGATCTCTGTGCTTTGATAATCAATCTAGGAGAAGGTAGGACTGAAAGCTCCTAATGAAATCTAAAATCCCTAACCAGGACAGAGGTTAAAATGCCACAATGCAGATATGTGTCTAAAAAGATCTCCAGGGTGAGTCAAAAATTTTCTCACAAAACATTGCTCCAACACAGAGAAATACGTTATGAAAATTTCAAAATAGTATATTATCCTTAGATCATAACTTCACATCTATTGACCAAACTGGAATTAAGTCAGATGCAATCACTTACAAACTACAGTGATTTCCTTTGGAGGCCTTTCTCATCTTGTTAAGAGTAAAATTTTGTCACCTGAATAGTGATGTATGCATGTGTTTATTTTCCCTATGGAAAGCTGGGGACAGGGGTAGTGAATTTCATTTATCTGGAAACATAATTTAAATATCATTTATCTATCTATCCATCCAACTATCTGTCTACCATCTACCTATCTACATCTGATTTAAGATTCTTATAGAAGCTGTCAATATGGTGCTCCTTCCTTTCTTATTTCTTATTTTTTTATTGAAATATGATTGACACACATTATATAAGATATACAACCTATTGATTTGACACATAATATTTGCAATATGACTACTTTCATATGGTCATCAATCTTTTACTTAAAAAAAAAGTTTTATATACTCTGGTTTCTCTTCAGACCGAATAAATCTTTCACCTTTAAAAAAACCAAGGTTTTTATGTACCCTTTTACTATTGCCTTAGAGCAGATCCTATCTACTCCACCACCGCAAATCTTGTGTTTACTGAGTCTTATATTATTTACAGCCCTTCTACAACTATTGTGACTTTTTAAATAATATTTAAAATGAAAGTTAATTTTTTTTAGGAAATCATTCTTAAGCTAGGTTGAAAATTATTTTATGTACTGAATGTACATGGCACTGAAAGATCAATTTCCTGAAGGGAAGGAGATAAAGAAGTTCAGTAGAACTTATGTGGCATTCAACATTTTCTGATCTGTCATTCAATCACAAATGGGCCAACCATCTTCTTGGCTGGATTGTGACTAACTCATCCTCTACTTCCTAAGACTTTTAGAATGTGAAAGTTACAGTACTTGTTTCTTCCAAGGTGGATAAACATATATGTTTAAGGATTTGTCTTGTTTATTTCAGACATTAGGTTTAAAGATAACTACAATCAGTAGTAAAGTGAGTAATTTCTGCAACTTTCCATTGAAAAGTTTCTCACTGAAGCATTTCATTTATGTATATAACACATCAAAATGTGATTTAAAATGTCATTAGGGAGTCTGGGTAGAAAACTATAAATATACACATAATCAAATGCCTTTCTAAACTCAGTGGATACTTTTACAGCTGGAAGAGACACTAGGAAATAAACTTTCCTTTACTAAAAAAGTATATAGCAAAAATACCATATGCTTAGGCTAATTATTGATTGTCTTTAGTTTGCTGAACTAAAGCGCATCAAATACAATGTCCATATACTTAGCCTGTGGAGGCAGTGGTAGGTTCAAAATCTGTGGGGACTAGTCTTCCTTCAGATGTGTTATTGGCCATGATGCTACCATGCATGTTGCAGCCATGCATTTGAGAAATATTAAAGACTGGCACAGTAGCCAGGGAACAGACTTACAATGAACAAAGAACTGGAGAAAGTAAAGTGAAAATATGCTAACAGAATAAGCATAAAGTAGTGTGGAGAAGTAAAACTGCGGAGAGGGAGGTGTGCTAATGATATTTCATGACCACTGACAACAGATTCTGAGTAAATAGGTTTACATTTCATTGGGGAAAGTTCTTGTAAATAAGAAGGACTAATAAGAAATGTGGTTATATAAGAAGCAGGGAGAAAATAATTTAATCTGAAGGGTATTTACATAATGAGAATTTCTAACTCATAAAATAATACTGGTACGAGCAGTGAAATATGGTAAGTCATATCTGAAATAAAATTAGAAAATTAGTAGCAAGCATATATGAGTAAAACTGAACATTGTGTTTTGTATCTTTTTTTTTTTTCATGAGTACTTCAGTGGTAATCGATTCATTTTAGCTTTTTAGTGCCTTTGGAAGAAAAAAAAAAGTTCCCTAAGGTTTATCAACATGTACCAACATGTACCTTCTGCTCAGTTAATAGAAACAAATATATATGCATAATCTGACAAATTAAATTTTATCCCTGCTTTTTGGTGAGCATCGTAAGATGAGGAGTTGCTGCTAATTGATGAGCAACTCCCTCTTTTCTACGGCCGTCGGCACACATAAGGCTGATGCTGCAGTTGACAGTCTCACCAAATCCCGTATTTCCTCTGCCCTTAGAAGAACAATTCCAGAGCAGGTGCTACATTATGATCGTCATAAAGCCATTTTGTTTAACATGAATAATGTCATTCAGAGGGTTCGCCATCTGTTTGCTGAGTGTCTGTCAGACCTACACCCAACAGCAGCATAAAAGCGATGCATGTGGGCGCCATAATCATGGATCTTCCGAAAAGCTTTTGTCTCATGTAAAAATGAAGGGAAATTATTTTAAGAACTAGAAATACTGTATTAGAAATATAGGCACTGAAATACTATGTGCTTTGTTGCTTTATGGATCCTAGATATGTAAATCAAATATTGAGTTTGGGTTACTGCATGTAATTTATTAGCTTAAAAGGGAGATACTGAAAAAATTATAATTCAGATTATAGCTCAAATTATAGTTACTGAAATAGTTTGTTGTGTATATATTTCCTAGACTTTGGATCCCATCTCAAAGTATAATTTTATATGTATATATATATATATATATATGTATATATATATATATAAAAAAATATATGTATTTATATATGTATACATTGTGTATATATATTTATATATATACATATATATATAAAAATATGTATTTATATATGTATACATTGTGTATATATATTTAAGTGTTTATTAATTTATTTTGAGAGAGAGGGACAGACAGACATAGTGCATGAGTGAGTGGGGGAGGGGCAGAAAGAGAGGGAGAGAGAGAGAGAGAGAGAGAGAGAGAGAATCCCAAGCAGGCTCCGTGCTGTCAGTGCAGAGCCTGACATGGGGCTCGATCTCACAAACCATGAGATCATGACCTGAGCTGAAATCAAGAGTCAGACACTTGACCAACTGAGCCACCCTGGTGCCCCTAGAACATTTATATTAATTTTACTTTGTAGTGCTTATCAGAAAAGTTAAGATTCCCTTTCCAAAGACAGTAAGCAAAAATTAATCACTAAATATTAAAAAAAAATCTATAAGGGAATTGTAACAAGGAGCTGAGTAAAATGAACATTTCTTTCATGTTTCTTACCATATAATTGTAGCCACAGAATTATCTTCTGTTATTTTAATATTCCACAATTTTATCATTAGAACATTGTGATGGTCCCTTCAGGATCAATGCTGTTAATTCTGAGAAATAATAAACACAAAATAATATTTGGAGAAAGAAATACTTGCAAAATTTTAGTAAGCACATCATTAAAATTTTTAAATATATATTAAAAAAGAAAGCATAATTTTTTGGGGTTATTTACTTTAGCCACAGCCATTATAGGGTCTGGAAAAAAATGCTCCTCCTCCTAGCATCAGATTACCATTGCATTTAGGAAATGACTGATAACAATGCTCCATCCATTTTGTAGGAGTTCGAACTTATCAAGTAAAATATCATTTGGCAGTGTAGTTTTAAATATGTTTGAAAATGTAGAAAATGTTTTGGGGCCATTTCACTCCATGAGAGGAATGGATTTTTTTTAAAGTGCGTGAAAATACATGACATAATTTCAAAGAAATTTGCTTGTGTTAATAATGTCCAAATGATCTATATATATATATATATATATATATATATATATATATATATGTAAATCATCTGTTGAAATTAAGTAACTGTTGGACCTGTAAGAATAAAAGTATACAGATTTCATGATACTAAGATCTACTAGACCATAATTTCAATACATAAAACCAAAAGTATTTAAAATCTCTTTATATGGGGCAACTGGATGGGTCAGTCGGCTAAGCATCCCACTTCAGTTCAGATCATGATCTCATGGCTTGTGAGTTTGCCTGTGTCAGGCTCTCTGCTGTCAGCACAGAGCCTGCTTCAGATCATCTGTCTCCCTCTCTCTCTGCCCTCCCCTGTTCAAGCTCTCTCTCTAAAAAATAATGAATGTGAAAAAAAATTAAATTTAAAATAAAATCACTTTATATTTATGTATCTGAATTTAGTAAGAGAATAACTTCAGGATGTTCAAGTACTTCCTGAAGACTTTTGGAATGCCATTATGATGGTCATCACTGCATATGAACTAGTGTTTATGGGCATTACCTACACTCTAGGTATGGGGACTATAGAAGTGCATCAAGGAAACTGAACATAGAAAAGACATGGTCTTGCTTTTGAGGCTTTTAAATAACTGCAGGCAAGGGAAAAAATCATTTCACAGACACTTCAAAATATGCTCACACATAGTGTGATGGTGAGTTTGCACACGAGTCAATCCACCATCCCTTGTCCGGAGAACTGAATTCCACTTTTGGTTGCTAGGCTTAAAGATGGAAATAGAAAGTCACCCCTCCCACATGATGATGTGCACATAGGATCTAAGCCGTGTTGATGGCTCTCATTCTACATCAAGTACTGAGAGAGAGCACGGAATATGGAGGAAGAAGAGCGAAAGTAGGTCTGTACTAGAAATTTGAATGTCAGAGGCGATATAATGAGGACTTGTACATATTTACTGAATGATAGGGAAGAAAAAGAAACAAAATAAAAAAAATTTTTTTTGAAAGTGATTGAGATGGTAAGAACTCAGACACATTATGAAAATCTGAGATGAAGTTCCTGCCAAAGACAATTGACCTCATCACTTAGGAGTATAATGCTTACAAAGAGTCATTGATTTTATTTTTTTATTTCTTTTCTTTTAAATATTTATTTAATTATTTTTGATAGAGAAAGAGAGAGAGGGAGACCGAGAATCTGTAGCAAGCTTCACACCATCAGTGCAGAGCCCAACATGGGGCTTGAACTCATGAACCAAGAGATCATGACCTGAGCCAAAGTTAGACATGTAACCAACTGAACTACCCAGGTGCCCCGTTGATCTTATTTTTTAAATAAGCTATTTATATAATATACGAAGAATAAATGATTAGGAAATGAAAATTAGATGAATCTCAGCTCAAGTGCCACTTTTTGAGAAATGACTTCCCTGGTTTCCCTATATAAAATCATTGCTTCTATGTGCTTGTACAGATCTTTATTGCAGTCTTAGCCATACTGATTCACATTCATTTATTTTTTTAAAGATTTACCTTCCCTTGATTAGTAGGTCATCCACTCTCTTAGGTGAGAAACACTTAATTTTTCTGCATATTTCCAGTACCTAAGCATAAAATCTGGTGCATAATATGCAAAATAACATTTATTGAATGGATGAGTAATAAATAAAACTATTCTTAAATACACATATTGATATTATTAATTATAAAGGGGAGGTTAACCAGATAATATTACAAGTTTTAGCTGTAAGAGTCTGAGATTTTTGACATTGGGAAGAAAGAAATTCCATAGATATATAGTGTTGGACATGCCATAGTTTTGATAGATTTTTAGAAAGTAACTTTTCTTTGAAGGTTAAACAACTTGAAGCATAACCTGGAAGTCTCACACAAATAGAATAATTAACTAGTAATGATAATTAACAGTATGAGGCAATTTATATACAAAGAACAAAGAAATATTTTTTGATTATCAACCTTATAATTAAAACTTGGCAAATCAGTACTCCATTTTTAGAAAATCATATTATTTAGACATATGTCATGAAATATGTTTTATATGTATTTCAACTTTAATTTTTAAAGTATAAGCCACTATTTTGCCCTTTTTAAGTACTTATATAAATATGCTGTAATTAACCAGTCCATATCTCTCTACTTTAATTGAATGAAAATAGCTAGTACTTATTTCTCCATTTAAAAACAATCCAATTGGGGGCGCCTGGGTGGCGCGGTCGGTTAAGCGTCCGACTTCAGCTCCGGTAACGATCTCGCGGTCCATGAGTTCGAGCCCCGCGTTGGGCTCTGGGCTGATGGCTCAGAGCCTGGAGCCTGCTTCCAATTCTGTGTCTCCTTCTCTCTCTGCCCCTCCCCCCTTCATGCTCTGTCTCTCTCTGTCTCAAAAATAAATTAAAAAAATAAATAAATAAAAAATAAATAAAAACAATCCAATTGAAGAAGTGAAACAATTTTGCTCCATAAAATATATAGATTATTACAATTTCATTCTTTATGAAATGAACAAAATTCTTCATAGTAAAATATATATGCATATATATGTGTGTGTACGTATACACGCATGTGTAAATATATTTAATAATATAAAATAATTTATTATAAAACTCTTATTTTGACATTTGTCAGTGTTATAGCAACCTCACTGTAGTGTGGGGAACTCTTCCCCAAGTCAAGATGTCAAAACTCATGGCCCTAGTTCAGACATCTTTTGGTACGATGAAAGGATTTTTTGCACAGACAGGGAAGTCGTGAAGCCAAGGGTCCTAGAGGGCTATCCTGGAAGACGTCTAGAACTGAGATAGATTGATGTCAAATGTACAGGTATTTTATAAAAACAAAGTCTCCCAGGCTCAAGAATTGGAAGAGTTACCTGCAATACAAAATTTAGAGGAGGAGCAAGAAGGTACATGTGTTAGTGGTGTGGATAAGGGTAAGATTTATCATGACAGACAGGAAATGAGGCTTAGAGGCCGCTAGCACAAAATCAAAGGGCAACTGAAGTCCAGGTTTCTTCCTTATGGTCTCACAATCAGTATTAACAAGTTGTGCTTGGTTTTGTTTTTGTTTCACAATTGCATTTACAGTCGTGAGGGGTTGGAATATTTGAAACCATTCCGTTAATTGCATCAGTCAGTACAGGGTTTAAATTTGTTTTTTAAAATAAATTGTAAAATGACAATTAAGCTTTTAAAGAATGAACTAGGTAGAGCTAAATGGAAAGAGGAATAATGTGATTCCCCAGTTGAAACACATCATTTCAAGTAGCCAAGAGAGTTTAGTATTGTATCTTGCAAATGCCAGAGTTTATTTGTTATTAAAAGTTATTTGGTATAGTTTCATAAAAGCTCTGACCTATCTATAATTAGAGTCTAATCTAAAATTTCTGCTGGAAATTTACTTTAAGATGTAAAGCTTTGTGTACATCAGACGTTCTCCATTCCATTCATAGTGCTAGCCAAAGCAAGAATCTTGCATCAGAATATTTTTATAACAGCAAGAAAAGAGAAGTTTTAATAGGACTAAAGAATCAAGACAAAGCTTTATAAAAAAATGTAGGTGTTTCACCACCTTTCTCTTATTTAAATCTTACTAAAATGACATTTAAAATAGGGTATAGACACAATAATAAAGATAATGAGATCATTTAAATTTTAAGACTTTCTGGAAGGTGCAAAATGGATAGACAAATGGAAACTCAATGGATCAGGGAAACTGGTAGTACTGAGGATGGATTTCTGATGTAACAACAGCAATAATAACAAAAATTTGTGATGATTTAGAAGGCAGCAACATACTGGCCAAACTTCAGGCCAAGAAATTGTAAAACAGAATCGTAGGAAGGTGCTTTGTTTTCATTGGCTATATGTGGCAAGAAAGTGCATAAAAGAGATGAGCTCACTAAAAAAAATGGCTAGCTTGCAAGCAGAAATAACAAAAAAATTGAATTGTCAAGGCTCTGAGATTATATACCATTTCAAGCTAATTAGTTAGCATGTCACAATTTCATGGGGGTGTATTGATAGAAGACATGAAACTTCTGTGTCAGGGACAAAGTTATAGAATTAGTAATGGCAAGACCGTCAGCATTTTGTGGCTATGTCTTAAGCCCCAGTTCTCATAGGCTGATGGGAAGAGGGCCAGATGGCACTTGCACATGCAATAAGTTGTATCGTAGGAGAGGGACTCTTAGCTTGGGAAACACAAGTATTTTATTTTATGATAATAAACATACTTGTCCTTCACTATCCTTAATAGCATGGATTAAGAAGCTAAGTTTTTCAGGGCCACCTGGGAGGCTAGTCGGTTAAGTGTCAGACTCTTGATTTTGTTTTTTTTGTTTTTTTTTTTTTTTTTTTTATATCTAGTAATTTCTTTTTTTTTTTTTTTTTTTAATATATGAAATTTACTGTCAAATTGATTTCCATACAACACCCAGTGCTCATCCCAAAAGGTGCCCTCCTCAATACCCATCACCCACCCTGCCCTCCCTCCCACCCCCCATCAACCCTCAGTTTGTTCTCAGTTTTTAACAGTCTCTTATGCTTTGGCTCTCTCCCACTCTAACCTCTTTTTTTTTTTTTTTTTTTTTGTTCCTTCCCCTCCCCCATGGGTTTCTGTTATGTTTCTCAGGATCCACATAAGAGTGAAACCATATGGTATCTGTCTTTCTCTGTATGGCTTATTTCACTTAGCATCACACTCTCCAGTTCCATCCACGTTGCTACAAAAGGCCATATTTCATTCTTTCTCATTGCCACGTAGTATTCCATTGTGTATATAAACCACAATTTCTTTATCCATTCATCAGTTGATGGACATTTAGGCTCTTTCCATAATTTGGCTATTGTTGAGAGTGCCGCTATAAACATTGGGGTACAGGTGCCCCTATGCATCAGTACTCCTGTATCCCTTGGATAAATTCCTAGCAGTGCTATTGCTGGGTCATAGGGTAGGTCTATTTTTAATTTTCTGAGGAACCTCCACACTGCTTTCCAGAGCGGCTGCACCAATTTGCATTCCCACCAACAGTGCAAGAGGGTTCCTGTTTCTCCACATCCTCTCCAGCATCTATAGTCTCCTGATTTCTTCATTTTGGCCACTCTGACTGGCGTGAGGTGGTATCTGAGTGTGGTTTTGATTTGTATTTCCCTGATAAGGAGCGACGTTGAACATCTTTTCATGTGCCTGTTGGCCATCCGGATGTCTTCTTTAGAGAAGTGTCTATTCATGTTTTCTGCCCATTTCTTCACTGGGTTATTTGTTTTTCGGGTGTGGAGTTTGATGAGCTCTTTATAGATTTTGGATACTAGCCCTTTGTCCGATGTGTCATTTGCAAATATCTTTTCCCATTCCGTTGGTTGCCTTTTAGTTTTGTTGGTTGTTTCCTTTGCTGTGCAGAAGCTTTTTATCTTCCTAAGGTCCCAGTAATTCACTTTTGCTTTTAATTCCCTTGCCTTTGGGGATGTGCCGAGTAAGAGATTGCTACGGCTGAGGTCAGAGAGGTCTTTTCCTGCTTTCTCCTCTAAGGTTTTGATGGTTTCCTGTCTCATATTCAGGTCCTTTATCCATTTTGAGTTTATTTTTGTGAATGGTGTGAGAAAGTGGTCTAGTTTCAACCTTCTGCATGTTGCTGTCCAGTTCTCCCAGCACCATTTGTTAAAGAGACTGTCTTTTTTCCATTGGATGTTCTTTCCTGCTTTGTCAAAGATGAGTTGGCCATACGTTTGTGGGTCTAGTTCTGGGGTTTCTATTCTATTCCATTGGTCTATGTGTCTGTTTTTATGCCAATACCATGCTGTCTTGATGATGACAGCTTTGTAGTAGAGGCTAAAGTCTGGTATTGTGATGCCTCCTGCTTTGGTCTTCTTCTTCAAAATTACTTTGGCTATTCGGGGCCTTTTGTGGTTCCATATGAATTTTAGGATTGCTTGTTCTAGTTTCGAGAAGAATGCTGGTGCAATTTTGATTGGGATTGCATTGAATGTGTAGATTGCTTTGGGTAGTGTTGACATTTTGACAATATTTATTCTTCCAATCCATGAGCAGGGAATGTCTTTCCATTTCTTTATATCTTCTTCAATTACCTGCATAAGCTTTCTATAGTTTTCAGCATACAGATCTTTTACATCTTTGGTTAGATTTATTCCTAGGTATTTTATGCTTCTTGGTGCAATTGTGAATGGGATCAGTTTCTTCATTTGTCTTTCTGTTGCTTCATTGTTAGTGTATAAGAATGCAACTGATTTCTGCACATTGATTTTGTATCCTGCAACTTTGCTGAATTCATGTATCAGTTCTAGCAGACTTTTGGTGGAGTCTATCGGATTTTCCATGTATAATATCATGTCATCTGCAAAAAGCGAAAGCTTGACTTCATCTTTGCCAATTTTGATGCCTTTGATTTCCTTTTGTTGTCTGATTGCTGATGCTAGAACTTCCAGCACTATATTAAACAGCAGCGGTGACAGTGGGCATCCCTGTCGTGTTCCTGATCTCATGGAAAAAGCTCTCAGTTTTTCCCCGTTGAGGATGATGTTAGCTGTGGGCTTTTCATAAATGGCCTTTATGATCTTTAAGTATGTTCCTTCTATCCCGACTTTCTCAAGGGTTTTTATTAAGAAAGGGTGCTGGATTTTGTCAAAGGCCTTTTCTGCATCGATTGACAGGATCATATGGTTCTTCTCTTTTTTTTTGTTAATGTGATGTATCACGTTGATCGATTTGCGAATGTTGAACCAGCCCTGCATCCCAGGAATGAATCCCACTTGATCATGGTGAATAATTCTTTTTATATGCTGTTGAATTCGATTTGCTAGTATCTTATTAAGAATTTTTGCATCTATATTCATCAGGGATATTGGCCTGTAGTTCTCTTTTTTTACTGGGTCTCTGTCTGGTTTAGGAATCAAAGTAATACTGGCTTCATAGAATGAGTCTGGAAGTTTTCCTTCCCTTTCTATTTCTTGGAATAGCTTGAGAAGGATAGGTATTATCTCTGCTTTAAATGTCTGGTAGAACTCCCCTGGGAAGCCATCTGGTCCTGGACTCTTATTTGTTGGGAGATTTTTGATAACCGATTCAATTTCTTCGCTGGTTATGGGTCTGTTCAAGCTTTCTATTTCCTCCTGATTGAGTTTTGGAAGAGTGTGGGTGTTTAGAAATTTGTCCATTTCTTCCAGGTTGTCCAATTTGCTGGCATATAATTTTTCATAGTATTCCCTGATAATTGTTTGTATCTCTGAGGGATTGGTTGTAATCATTCCATTTTCATTCATGATTTTATCTATTTGGGTCATCTCCCTTTTCTTTTTGAGAAGCCTGGCTAGAGGTTTGTCAATTTTGTTTATTTTTTCAAAAAACCAACTCTTGGTTTCGTTGATCTGCTCTACAGTTTTTTTAGATTCTATATTGTTTATTTCTGCTCTGATCTTTATGATTTCTCTTCTTCTGCTGGGTTTAGGCTGCCTTTGCTGTTCTGCTTCTATTTCCTTTAGGTGTGCTGTTAGATTTTGTATTTGGGATTTTTCTTGTTTCTTGAGATAGGCCTGGATTGCAATGTAATTTCCTCTCAGGACTGCCTTCGCTGCATCCCAAAGCGTTTGGATTGTTGTATTTTCATTTTCGTTTGTTTCCATATATGTTTTAATTTCTTCTCTAATTGCCTGGTTGACCCACTCATTCGTTAGTAGGGTGTTCTTTAACCTCCATGCTTTTGGAGGTTTTCCAGACTTTTTCCTGTGGTTGATTTCAAGCTTCATAGCATTGTGGTCTGAAAGTATGCATGGTATAATTTCAATTCTTGTAAACTTATGAAGGGCTGTTTTGTGACCCAGTATATGATCTATCTTGGAGAATGTTCCATGTGCACTCGAGAAGAAAGTATATTCTGTTGCTTTGGGATGCAGAGTTCTAAATATATCTGTCAAGTCCATCTGATCCAATGTATCATTCAGGGCCCTTGTTTCTTTATTGACTGTGTGTCTAGATGATCTATCCATTTCTGTAAGTGGGGTGTTAAAGTCCCCTGCAATGACCACATTCTTATCAATAAGGTCGCTTATGTTTATGAGTAATTGTTTTATATATCTGGGGGCTCGGGTATTTGGCGCATAGACATTTATAATAGTTAGCTCTTCCTGGTGGATAGACCCTGTGATTATTATATAATGCCCTTCTTCATCTCTTGTTACAGCCTTTAATTTAAAGTCTAGTTTGTCTGATATAAGTATGGCTACTCCAGCTTTCTTTTGGCTTCCAGGAGCATGATAAACAGTTCTCCATCCCCTCACTCTCAATCTAAAGGTGTCCTCAGATCTAAAATGAGTCTCTTGTAGACAGCAAATAGATGGGTCTTGTTTTTTTATCCATTCTGATACCCTATGTCTTTTAGTTGGCGCATTTAATCCATTTACATTCAGTGTTATTATAGAAAGATATGGGTTTAGAGTCATTGTGATGTCTGTATGTTTTATGCTTGTAGTGATGTCTCTGGTACTTTGTCTCACAGGATCCCCCTTAGGATCTCTTGTAGGGCTGGTTTCGTGGTGACAAATTCCTTCAGTTTTTGTTTGTTTGGGAAGACCTTTATCTCTCCTTCTATTCTAAATGAGAGACTTGCTGGATAAAGGATTCTCGGCTGCATATTTTTTCTGTTTAGCACACTGTAGATATCGTGCCAAGCCTTTCTGGCCTGCCAAGTTTCAGTAGAGAGATCAGTCACGAGTCTTATAGGTCTCCCTTTATATGTGAGGGCACGTTTATCCCTTGCTGCTTTCAGAATTTTCTCTTTATCCTTGTATTTTGCCAGTTTCACTATGATATGTCGTGCAGAAGATCGATTCAAGTTACGTCTGAAGGGAGTTCTCTGTGCCTCTTGGATTTCAATGCCTTTTTCCTTCCCCAGTTCCCCAAGTTCTCAGCTATAATTTGTTCAAGTACCCCTTCAGCACCTTTCCCGCTCTCTTCCTCTTCTGGGATACCAATTATGCGTATATTATTTTTTTTTTAGTGTATCACTTAGTTCTCTAATTTTCCCCTCATACTCCTGGATTTTTTTATCTCTCTTTCTTTCAGCTTCCTCTTTCTCCATAACTTTATCTTCTAGTTCACCTATTCTCTCCTCTGCCTCTTCAAGCCGAGCCATCGTGGTTTCCATTTTGTTTTGCATTTCGTTTAAAGCGTTTTTCAGCTCCTCGTGACTGTTCCTTAGTCCCTCGATCTTTGTGGCAAGAGATTCTCTGCTGTCCTGTATACTGTTTTCAAGCCCAGCGATTAATTTTATGACTATTATTCTAAATTCACTTTCTGTTATATTATTTAAATCCTTTTTGATCAGTTCATTAGCTGTTGTTATTTCCTGGAGATTCTTCTGAGGGGAATTCTTCCGTTTGGTCATTTTGGAGAGTCCCTGGCGTGGTGAGGACCTGCAGGGCACTTCCCCTGTGCTGTGGTGTATAACTGGAGTTAGTGTGGTGTGTGCCTTCTCTTCCCCTCTCCTAGGGGCGGGATTCACTGTGGGGTGGCGTGTCCCGTCTGGGCTACTTGCACACTGCCAGGCTTGTGTTGCTGGGGATCTGGCGTATTAGCTGGGGTGGGTAGGCAAGGTGCACGTGGGCTGGAGGGGCAGGCTTAGCTCGCTTCTCCTTAGGTGATCCACTTCAGGAGGAGCCCTGTGGCAGCGGGAGGGAGTCAGATCCGCTGCTGGAGGTTTGGCTCCGCAGAAGCACAGAGTTGGGTGTTCGCGGAGCGAGCAAGTTCCCTGGCAGGAACTGGTTCCCTTTGGGATTTTGGCTGGGGGATGGGCGGGGGAGATGGCGCTGGCGCCTTTGTTCCCCGCCAAGCTGAGCTCTGCCGTCTGGGGCTCAGCAGCTCTCCCTCCCTTTGTCCTCCAGCCTTCCTGCTTTCCGAGCAGAGCTGTTAACTTATGACCTCCCAGACGCTAAGTCGCACTTGCTGTCGGAACACAGTCTGTCCGGCCCCTCCGCTTTTGCCAGCCAGACTCGGGGGCTCTGCTTGGCCGGCGAGCCGCCCCTCCGCCCCGGCTCCCTCCCGCCAGTCCGTGGAGCGCGCACCGCCTCGCCGCCCTTCCTACCCTCTTCCGTGGGCCTCTAGTCTTCGCTTGACTCCGGAGACTCCCTTCTGCTAATCCTCTGGCGGTTTTCTGGGTTCTTTAGGCAGGTGTAGGTGGAATCTAAGTGATCGGCAGGACGCGCTGTGAGCCCCGCGTCCTCCTATGCCGCCATCTTCCGGAACGCCCAGACTCTTGATTTTGACTCAGGTCATGATACGTTTTGTGGGTTTGAGCCCCAATCAGACTCCGTTCTGATAGTATAGAGCCTGCTTGGGATTCTCTTTCCCTCTCTCTCTGCCCCTCCCCTGCTCGCACTCTCTCTCTTTCTCTTTCTCTCTCAAAATAAATACACTTAAAAAAAAGTAAGTTTTCAGAAAGTTTTACTGTATTAGTCTGGACTAAAAGATTGTGATTATTCAACCCATGAAATGATCCTTGGACTGCTGACTTTCTACAGGTCTAAGGAAGGCTATGAAACTTAGTCACCAAGCAGGACACATTCTCCAATGTCCCCTTCAAGTGTAGCCAAGTAGTATAATACAGACAGAACAGTCTCTCTGAGGGTGAAGCCACACCCACCAACAAACCATGAACTAAGGAAATTCTCCCAGGAAGAGGGGTGGAGTCTAACCATGGAAATTACCATCTTTCCAATGGTGATTTCAGAACTGCCATGATGCAGTGAATGTGCTATTCCTCCTATTCTCACATGTGTTTGTCTTTACTATTCTCATCTCATTGTGTTTATTTTCTTCCTCCTCCATCATAACATCTAGGTTGTCAGAGGAGCAAATAATCTGTGTGCCTCTTCTATGTTGTTGTTGTTTGCTAGGTCTCCAGAGCAAGATAACTCACTGACCTGGTTTTGAGTCTGATTTCATAACTAAATTCCACCTTGTCCTGTCTTCTCTGGAGAATGTATGAGCATAATTGTGTGTAGCAAAGAGTCCACAGGATGTTTTTGAAGTCTTTTTTGACAGAAAGTGTTGACTGTAGAAGACTATCATTGTTTGCAAATACCTGCTCCCCATTCCTGGAGGAAGATTATACGTCTCTGGCCTCACTGACATCAGACGTGGCTTGGTGATTTACATTGACTAACGAATGGCAAGCAGGAGCAATGTATGTCATCTCTGTACAAAGGATTTATGAGCAAGCACATTGTTTGTTATTATTTCTTCTCTTCTCTCATGATGAAGGCCCAGTTCTGATTAGAGGCTGCTCTATCAGATGGGGTCCAGGAAGAAACAGGGTGTGAGACAGAGCTACACTAGAGTCACTATGAACTTATAACTTTCACAAGAAAGTGAAAGAAAGCCCTTGTCGATTTAAGTCTGAGATTTGGGAGAAGGCATGACAGTATAACATTACAACAGAATAACTGAATAATCTCTCCTATTGTAGTAGCTCTGTCCTGTGTCAACTCAGCTATGTTAGAAGGATATTAGTCTACTCTCGTCTGCATGCTTCAGAGTAGAACAGGACACAAGGGGGATGTGCATGAGATTCAGAAGAGAGAAGTGAAGCACGAGCCCGCATGCACTGATGGCCAGACTAGGCCTCTGGACACTGTTGCAGTTTGCACACATTGCTGCTGATCTGCTGGCTTGCCTTGTTAGAGTCCTTTCGCAGCTGGGCCAGGGGCTCCTCCAGCTCCCACCAGATTTTTTGTCTGCTCAAAGTCCTAGGCCATGCGTATGCAGCTTCATGGCAAAGAGTACTATCTTCTGCAAGTTCCCTGCATGGAGAGCTCTCAGGTGGTGACAGATGAATGAAAAATCAAGTTTGTCCTTGTGAATTCCAGTCTGAGCTCACGGGCTCCAGTTTTCCGTAACTTTCCCCCCACTATACATGTAGTGTTCCCAGCTCTAGGTTCATCACTAGGACTTCACAGACGTCACCAGTTCCTGCAGTCGTTAAAGTCTAATCCCTGCAATGACTCCATTATTCGATACCGCACATAGTGGATCTGTGTCTGATTGAAGCCTAACTGATAAGCCTGACCCTCTCCGGGCACAACTACCATATAGTTCTATAAAAGGCATTACACTTATTATTTCTAATCTTAACAATAATTCTTCAGAGGAGGCACTATTTGTAATTGAGAGATGACAAGCCTAGGGCAAGAGACATTGCTTTCTGGAAGTAGAGTAACTGGTGAACCATAAGGCTTTCATTCGAACCCATGTTTTTGGCCATGTTCTGTAAATTAGACTAGGCTTCTCACTGCAAAAAAAAAAAAATCATTAATATTGGCAGTACTTTGCTGATGTACAACATTTCCATCTAGAAGTGATTTTGGACATCTTTGCTGCCGATTTGTAATTGTTTTTTTGAAGTATGGAACCACATAAGTGAACTTGGATAGCAAAACCGTGCACCCATTTTAGAGGCCAAATGATGGCAGAGGAAAATATGACCCACGGAATATTACTCTGCACGCTGCAGCGCATTTACACATAGTAATGAAGGCTCTGATATCAGCAGGAGAGAGGAAAGTGACAACGAACATTAACGCTGAACTCCTGCATTCTCTCTCAGTGGAGCATGAAATAAGCATATCATCATGTCAGCATACGCTGGGAAGGATTTGCTTAGGCTGTCCTTTCAGTACAGCAAATCTGCTTCATGGTGAGGCAGAATCCCCCACATTCTGACTTACACCTCCTCTTTTCTTTCCGTATTTAATCCTCTGCCTTTTCAGATCTGGTACGATACTAAATTGCTACCTTGTCTGGTATCCGTACAAACCTTTTAAGTTTCTCATTGTGACCCTGAAGTTTTGTGAAAGGCAGATTATTATAGTGCCACAAAAATATTTTGCAAGAGAGAAGAGACATTAAGCCACGGTAAAAATGTATCTTCATCAGCACCACCCTCTTCTACCTACACCATAAAAATAATGGTGTTATTATGTTAATATATATATATATCCTAAATTTAAACGCAGATTATAGCAACACTATTAACTGCTAATAATGACAGTTTCAAAAATACCTAGGTTAAATACTTGCCTTTTAACCCTTTCAAGCCTCACATATACAACTCATTTTTAAAATAAAGGAGTGAGTTTGGAAATCTCAAGCCACATTCCACGACTACATTTTATGACAACATATTTTTCTAGGCTTTGTCTCATTCCTTCCATAATGATTTCAGCCCTAAACCCTCTAGTTCTATATTCGAAAATAGAAAAATATAATTTTATTCTGATTCTGTTTTAAGACTTCACAAATACTATCCTAAACAAGTTAGCATAAATTTTGAGAAAACTTACTGTGGAAAAGAAGTTCTATTAAAAAAGTTATTATCATAGGACCACAAGGTTTGAAATTAACACAGTTAAGAATTCCAACTTAATCTTTTTTTTAATAAAAATTTTTTTTTAATGTTTATTTTTGACAGAGAGAGAGAGAGAGAGAGAGACAGAGCACAAGTGGGGGAGGGGCAGAGAGAGAGGGAGACAACAAACTGAAGCAGGCTCCAGGCTCTGAGCTGTCAGCAGAGCCCCATATGAGGCTTGCACTCATGAACTGTGAGATTATGACCTGAGTTGAAGTCCGTGGCTTAACTAGCTAAGCTACCCAGGTGCTCCTCCAATTTATTCTTTATAAATTAATCTGACTAAATTACTATTTTTATTCTACAGACCTTTAAAGAACATTTTTAATAGGTGAAAGTTAAGAGTATATGCAAATTTCAGCCAAATTAGAAAATAGTTCAAATATATGTAGATTAAGAAAAGAAGAAGAGAAGGGGTGCCTCGGTGGCTCAGTGGGCTAAGTGTTCAACTCGTGGTTCTGGTTCAGGTGATGATCTCACTGTTCCATGAGTTCGAGCCTGGCATCAGGACGCAAACTGATGGTTTGGAGCCTGCTTAGGATTGTCTCCCTTTCTCTCTTTCAAAGGAACTTTAAAAAAAGAGAGAGAGAGAGAAGAGAAGAGTCTAAACAGAGTCTTAGTATCTGGAGTGTTCAGGAGACCGGGAAGAGATGTTTTCTCACAAACTAAACAAAGAGATGTTTAGTCTTCAGTCACTAAAATTGTGTGTCATTGAACACTGAAGCCACATAATATTAACAAAGTGTTCTTATGGGGAGAAAAGTGTTCTATGATCATGATCATACAAACTTAAGAAATTTCTGGGGCGCCTGGGTGGCTCAGTCGGTTGAGCCTCTGACTTGGCTCAGGTCATGATCTCGCAGTTCTTGACTTTGAGCCCAGGGTCGAGCCCCGCGACGGGCCCTGTGCTGACAGCTCAGAGCCTGTAGCCTGCTTCAGATTCTGTGTCTCCCTCTCTCTCTGCCCCTCCCCTGCTCGCACTTTCTCTCTCTCTCAAAATAAATAAACATTAAATTAAAAAAAATTCTTTATTGCATGTCTATCTCATAGATTCATAATGCACTTTAATAGAAGGTTTCACAGTGTGTGTTCTAAAGAAATTTGCATGATTTCCTTAACTAATGTGGTTTGCATTTGAAACCAGATTTTATTGTTGACTTAATGAGATTCCATTTCTTGCCAAAAATAAATGCTTGGTGTCAATAGATTCATCTCTAGGTGAAAACCCATCCATATAATAACCCAAAAAAGTAAAATAATGGATTATTTGAATTGTATTTCTGTAACATTCTTATGATAAGAAGTATATTAAAATTTCTTTGAAAATTCTACCCTTGCACTGCACTACCCATTTTCTTTTCTTTTCTTTTTTTATTTGAGTGTAGTTGACATACAATGTTATATTAGTTTCAGATACCACATAGTGATTCAACAATTGCACATGTTATGCTATGCTCACCACAAGTGTAACTACTATCACTATGCAATGTTATTACAATACCATTGACTATATTCCATATGCTGGACCTTTTATTCCTATGACTTTCTCATTCCATAACTGGAGTAAGCCTGTGTCGCCCACTCCCCTTCACCACTTTAGCCCATCTGCCCACCCCCATCCCTCTGGCAACCATCAGTTTGTTTTCTGTGTTTATGGGTCTGATTCTGCTTTTTGTTTGTTCGTTCATTCATTTGTTTTGTTTTGTTTTAGATACTACATACAAGTGAAATCATATGGTGTTTGTCTTTCTGTGTCTGACTTATTTCACTTAGCATGATACCTTTGTAGGTCCATCCAGATTTTTGAAATGGCAATATCTCATCCTTCTTTATGGCAGGGTGTTTTATCTAAAGTCAGAAATAAAGTCAAATGCCCTAAATGGCTCTCCCATTTAAGAAAGTCTATTTGAGAGATTTTCTCAAAAACCATAAAATATATATTGCATTTAAGGCATATAATTCCACACGTGGTGTGGAAGTATGAAATATTCACTAACAATGAAAACCAATGACATCTTTTTTAAACTCCTCTAAGTACCCTCCTCCAAAAAACCCCACAAATACTTAATTTCAGGCCCAATTTCCAGATATAAGATGGCAGCAGATGAGATAGACAGTGATTTAGAATATGCTTTAAAGATGATATTTAGTATTTTAATAAGTTAACCAAGTGTGGTAAATCCATGTTTTTCCTTTTTTTGGTGATTTCTGAAAAGTACATTGCTAGATTTTGATGACCACTTTTTTCGCTTTTTAATCATATTGTATAGCAAAGTATAAAAGGATCAGAAGAGGCTCTTTTTCTTGATCCTGCTTTTTAAATTTTATTTTATTTTGAGAATTCAGTGAATACCCCTAAATAGATATAACACGTTGGAAGTTTAATAAATCTTTCTTTGCTGGATTATATTTACAGTAGCCTCAAACATTCTGAAGTAAAGCTATTTAAACAGTCATGAATTCATGATTACTTAGTCCAGAAATTGTTGAAGTATGATATGTATTTCCTGGAGGAGATATGTCCTTTTATAACACTTTTTTTCCCCCACAGGTGATCATCCAATGCTTAAGAAATACATATTTCTAGAAAATGATCTGATGTGTGTATACTCTTGATCATTCTTCTGACTTGTTGCTTGGGATTCAAAATGTGATTTTTGTTTTGTTTTTTGTTTTAATGTTTATTTTTTTGAGAGAGAGAGGGAGAGAGAGGCGCGCCTATGAGCAGGGGAGGGGCAGAGAGAGAGGGAGACAGAGGATCTGAATCCAGCTCTGCAGTCAGCTCAGAGCTGGATGCTGGATGCGGGGCTAGAACTCATGAACCCGTGAGGTCATGACCTGGCGCTTAACTGACTGAACCACCCAGGCGCCCGCCCCTCCCTGAAATGCACTTTTCTAGATTTGCTTTAGGTTGATCGTTCTTTGTTACTGAAATAGAAAATAATTGCAATTCATATTATGTTTGGTATTCAGAATTGGTCAAAATCTTTGACACTTTAAAAAGTTTGACACTGAATAAAAAAGAGGGAGACTGTAAAATTGTGTATCTCAAAGTATCCAAATCTCAGATATTTCGTTACTAAATTTGCTTCACCCTAAGCATTATCATTCAATAGCTATTGTGAGTGTCCTAACCAGACTGTGGCTATACCTTTTGAAATGATAAGGGCCAGATGCTGTCTCAACAGCAGGTCTTGAATGAGAAAAATCAGCTCGACTTCTGCAGTCTTTGTTTTTCAATCATGGCATATTCACATCACAGCAGGGAATCAAAGGCAGCTACTCATTTCAGATAGCCTCTTGCCCTTTCTGCTTTCAAGAGAAAAACATATTGACCAGAAACCAAGGTGCTCACAGGCATTTGACCTTTAAAAGAGAATGAATCCTAGTAAGAACCAGATAAAAAAGTCATATGATCTGTTTTCTTTCCTTCAAGTAAGCAGCTGCGTTCAGAGAAATGCATTTTTATATGTCAAGCAGCCTTTGGGACCCATTTGGACTTCAGAAGTAGGTCATAATATTTTGGTATGTTGAAGAATTTTGGACAACTAAACAAAATGTTACATAAATTAGGTCTTTTTTTTTTTAAGATAAAGCTAACAAGGGTTGGGTTAGTGATAAGTTTGTGAGGCAATCTTTTTCTCTGATTATCAGATTAAGAATAGGAAGACATGATTTTAGTAGCAAAGTTAGGAAAATATGATTACACATTATACCTCCAAATACATGAAATCTCGGTAAATAGAATAGCTTGGTCCATGTTTCTTTTTTTTTTTCCTAATTTTTAAAACTTTATAAAACATTATTTGAAGATTTAAATATATTTAATTTCAAGATTCCTGGTGGTATTCATATTTTGTTTAATTGAAAAACTGTTCACTTTTTGTCTAAAAATTACCTAATTATCACTGAATATAGCATATAAAAATGTACTTCTTAACTAAATATCAATGTCTATTATTATAGTGAGATCTGTGGAACATATAACCAGGTCTATCTACTGTTACATGCATGGATACATTATGTTTAGGAATATCAGTTAAAGTGTGGCTGAATAAATCAGAGTAATGGAAGTCAAAAGTTACTCCTCTGTGTGCCTATGTGTGTGTGCATATGCTGAAAAAAAACCTGTGATATATTAAATAAATTTATTTACTAAAAGTTGCAAATATTTATATACATAAATTTTTTTTTTAATTTTTTTTTTTTAACGTTTATTTATTTTTGAGACAGAGAGAGACAGAGCATGAACGGGGGAGGGGCAGAGAGAGAGGGAGACACAGAACTGGAAGCAGGCTCCAGGCTCTGAGCCATCAGCCCAGAGCCCGACGCGGGGCTCGAACTCATGGTCCGTGAGATCGTGACCTGAGTTGAAGTCGGACGCTCAACCGACTGAGCCACCCAGGCACCCCTATACATAAAATTTTTGAGAGCTTTATCAGATAAGGTTTTTTTTTTTTTTTACTTTTTAATTCAGAATAATGAGTTAAACAATAGTGCTCAGTGTTAAAACTTAATGAAGATTTTTTTAAATGAATTTTAAGGATTCTGTATCAAAATAGACCTTTTTGTAAAAAGTGAAAATCACAAATATAATCAGTGGGGCTGCTGAATATGATTAGGTATATTTGTTTTATAAACTGAAATTTATTCTGAAATATTTAAATATATTCTTCCTATATCAGTACATAAAGCTGTTTCATTCTTTCTAATAGCTGCATATATTATGCAAAAAGATTATTGTAAATCTTCCATTCACTTGTAGTGAATGTGTAGATATTTCTGTCTCCTTTCTGTCTCAGTGATTATTATTATCTCCAAATACCAGTAAATTTCACTAAACTAACAGTTTTCCCTTAATCATTTTTGGCTGTTTCCAAGAATTTATTCTTAGAAAGAACAGTAACACTACAATGTGACACTATTCCCCTCGCAGCTCCCACCAACTTGTACAAAATTGGCTATCAAAGATATGGGATTAAGAAAAATATGAATATCTAGTGACAGGCTTTCCCAAACATTTTTTTTCAGTTTTTTCAAAATAAGTTGATAATGCTATACCTTCATGTTATTCCACAGCACAGGCCTCCATTTCACTATGGAGTGTTTTGCATTGTGCTATGAGAATTTAATCGTCCACTCAAATACTTTTGGAAGGAATTTGGGAGACATTCTTGAACCTGCATCTCCCTCATGAACCATACTCGATAAATGATGGAGTCCTGTATATTTTTATTCCAAGATAGATTTTGTTTTCTCTCTTTCTGCTGCACCCGCCCTAGCACACCATCATGTCTTACTTAAAATACAATTATAATTTGTTTTCCTCCTTCCAGGCTAGTTTTTACACCTCCAGTGATTTCAGCTTAGCACAACAAAATCAACAGTTTCAAGGAGGGAAACTGTCTTCTCATTCTTAGTAAACAACACCATCTTCATTAATTGCAGGGATGTGGAAATTACATCTTGAATCTTATCATTCACAACCAAATAAAATCCATCTAGAAATTCTTGTGGTTTTACTAAAAAACTGTATTTTAAACCTACACCAAATATTTAGTTATTATTTTGTTGGAAGTTACTCTTGCCTCTGTTCTGTTTTGCTATAAATGGCCTCCGGTACTCCCTCTAAGTCTTTTGTCCCTCCACAAGAGCTAAAACAATATTTTTGTCAATGTGATTTTAACACATTTTTGTTAATATTTTTTGATACTTTTCCATTGATTTTGGAATACATCCAAATCCCCAAGTGGAGTCACCACATTCTGAATAACAGGATCCCATGTATCATTCCCCTTTAATTCCAGTACGACTGCCATGTCAGACTGTCTCTTTTTTGTCCCCTCTAAAATGCTTCTTAGTCCCATTTACTTTTTGTTTTTTCATATTATCTTTTATAATTAATTAACTAATAAGCTATAATTAATTAACTAATAATTAATTATAATTAATTATAATTAATTAACTAATTATTAAACTAATAATTAGTTTGTTTATTTATTTATTTAGTCTGACCTTTTCTTAAAACACTTATTTGGCCAAAAGCCATTTGATTTTTCTCAGCATAAATGGTGCTTCCTCTGGAAAATCTTTGATCTTGACCTGCTGTTCAGCCAATGTATAAGAGCATGGGTATTTCTTCAATACCATTTCAGTTCTCTTCTATTTGAGGAACATGGTAAGATCACAGTATCCTTCCCTTTTTTGAGTATAGGCATTGAGACTTGTTGAGATTTCTGACTTTTAGTCCTTACCTGGAATTATTATTTAATTTTATACAGTTTCATAAGCAAGAGAATTGTTCACCACCAGACTCATTTCAAAATGTAGATGGTCTTTGGTATGATTTTTACTTTTTGGTTACAACTTCTGATATTTGTGCAGTGCTGATATTCCAGTGTCATGATACTCAGTGTCAGTAGAGTTCAGTAAAACATGATAGATTGAGCATGAGAGGAAACAAAATTCTACAGGTCTTTAGAGTTGAGTATCTTTCCAATGAAACTATGGAGTCACCACTAGAAAGAGTGTACCTTCTCAGTGTACCAGCTTCTCTAATAGTAGCCATTCAAAAGCATGAAGATTTTTAGAAATTTACTTTTGAAAAGAATTAGACAGCCAATGATTGTTAAAAATTAACTTATAAAAGCATCTCTGACAAAAGAATCATCAATCAAGGGAAGAGAGGAAAAATTTAACAAAATCCACAAAACCGAAAACCATGCTTGTCAGGATTATTGAATACTGAATTTGGGAAAAGAAGAATTTAAAGTATCTTGCCTATAATCCATTTCTTTCCTGACCACTGGAGCTTAGAGATCACTCTGAGAAGGCAGGTGACCCAGTCCAATCTCCTTGCAATTATTTTATTTGAGAAGTAATCTTAGGAAACACTAGCAGAGAGACAACTGAAAAAGGGAAGGAAAGGATGACAATAGCAAAATTACTATTATGGGCAACTAGAGATTAATCCCACTGGGGAAAGTTGGGGGGTAGTACAGAACATAGATGTCAGGGTTTTCTCACCTAAAAGACAAATAAGCTTGATATTTATCCATTAACACCCACTTGTCTCTCTGTTTCAGGGGAGTGTTCATTGCCCAATATTGTCAGCTTGCCCTACACATAAACATGGATGGCAGGCTCATGAGGCCATAGGAATACTTCAGGCAAAGAATTTATAGTAGAGATGGGATGATTGGAAATTTTAAGTGGAGGGGTACGGGTGTGGGACAACGGCATCTTCTACACAACTTCTTCTTGGGAATCTAGGATTTAAAGCATGTATCATGATGTAGTGTAGGATTTATGTTGATATGTGTTTGTTTTGTTTTGAACAAATAAGCATATGAAAGCAGAGAATGCATTTATATTTGAGTGAAAAATTGACCAAAAAAAAAGAATATTGCAGACCAAAAACATTCTGTGTATGAGACAGCTAAGTTGATTTGCCAATAGAAATTTTAAATCCCTTGATTATATTTAACTGTACTACACTATGCTAGCTTAGGTCATCATATTTCCACTTTCCTGAATTCATTTCATCTGCTATAAAAACTCCCTCAGTGGCCTGAAACAAGAGGAATTACTCAGACTGTAATTAACCCTAATTTCCAAATATAATGCTTATCTATTTGTTGGCCAAGAATGAATTTGTCCAAAATAAATATTGCTGAAAACATCATAAGCTCAGTTTTTAGTAGTATTGCCAAACAGTTTACAACTGTGGAGGTACCAGTACATACTACTCCCAATGCTATATGCAAATTTCCAGGGCTCTACTTCATGGTCAAAATACAGCATTTTAGTTGTTATGTTTTAGATATTCTATAGATAAGTTGTAGCATCTAACTTTGGATTTAATTTATACTTTCTGGTTATTGAGCAATTTGAACATCCTTTTATATGTCTGGAGTGTTTGTATTTAGCTTTTTATAAAATGCCTAAGTTTTTCATACATATTTTTAATTGCTTTATCTGCCAATTTTCTTATTGATTGAGAATACTTTCATATAGAGTTGTTTAAATGTGTTGCAAATGGCCATTTCCATTGACTTGATTGCCATTTCAATCACTTATGTCTTTTTATTGTTAGAAGTTCTTACTTGTTATTTTAATTCAGTTTAGTTGATTTTAGTATTTATTTTATGGCCAGTATATTAGTATCGTATTTAATTTATCTTTCCCCATGCCAACGGCACAAAGTTTTTGTCTTACAATCCTGTCTAGAAACTTTGATATTTCATCTTTATATTAGATCTATTATTTGTCTGGAGCTGATTTTCTAAATGGTGTGGGGTAAGGAGGAATCTCCAGGGCTCTTTTTTCCCCAACTCTGCTGCACCACTGTCATTCTATGGCCTCTTGTTGGCTTGTACCCATATCTTTCATTAATCCCAGGTTCTCTTCTTTCTGGGTTTAAATGCTCGTATGTAGTCTGAAACATCATGCCAAGAAATAATTTATGGAAAATAAAATGAATGAATGATTGCCTGGGTGATATGTTATTCAAGATTGAAAGACATTTCCCCCAAACATTAAAGATGTTGTGTGTCTTCTAGAAACCAATGCACATATTTGAAAGTACAATACCACTGTAAATTTTGCCCCTTGTCTGTTTGACAAATTTTTGTTTCCTTTTCTGGAAGTATACTGATTTTGTTTTTATTACTCATATTCTGAAATTTTATAACATTTATAAATGGGTTTTTATCTTTTCTGAAATGTTATAACATTTATTGTTAATTAGCAACATGACAAGTTTGACATAAGATTATTTCCTATATAATCACATTGATAAAAAGGAGATTGACAAAAGTAGCAAGGATATTTAAAACTTAATGATAAATTAATCAAAGAAACATAAAGATCTTATAATAATGTTAGTAATCATTTTAAGAAATGGGTAGAAATTCATACTTGCTGAGTTTTGACTAATATATGCTTATATGTTTATAATATATAGCAAAGCTTTCACAATAAGTTCTAGAATGCCATAATTTCTACTACTCATCATTTTAGAAAGAGATTAAGACAGGTAGATTTTTAGATTCAGGAACAAATACTTTGAATTTCTAAATAACCCTTATTCCTAAACTCTTGTGAGAAATAACATTCATTAATACACAAATCTAGAAATATTCATTGAGGACTTGTTGTCTTAGGTCCTGGATTAAATTAGAGAATCTATTCAAAGTTCTTCTTACAAAGCCTGTGGCATGGTGGTATTTAAATATAAGATGAAGATGCCCTCATCTCCCTTTGAAATATCTTGAAACAGTCCATCAATATTCTCATTCATGTCATCACCCCTCTCTGAAATGAAGACAAATATTGCATCATCTCTCCTCCTTTGTAGCCCTAATTGATAAATTACATAATTTAAATGATCTATGTAACATCAGGTTATTAGAAAGGGTTCATATCACCAAACTCTTAAGCTTGTCCTTTTTCTTGCCAGAAGCATATAATTTATCACCGTCACTATGGGATAACTTGAGAGACATTGAAATGTCATCTCATCTGCATTTTTATCACCCATTTCATTGGGTTAAATGATTTATCAAATATTTTGTTCATTGAAGAATGTTTATTAACATTTACTATATACTAAGCACCATGCCAGAAATTTGAGACACAAAACAAAATAATCTCTGCTCTCATTCTCTCAAGAAGCATAGATTCAAATGAGATGACAGACATTAATCAAAGAGTTGTGACAATTGTACATTGTACCAACGTGTAACAATTGAGATTACACTAAGTGATATAAAGAGGAGTGCCATAAGATACAAAATAGATGGAGCTGATTATTGTATATGAGGTCATGGACATATAATTCTGGCACCACAAGTTGCAGATATAACCTGGATATATTAGGGAAAATTTTTAAGCAGAGAAGTAGTATGTTGCATGTAGTCCTCTGTACTTTCATTATTCCATTGACTAGACCAAGCATAAATGTTCTATACATTCTGGTCGAGGCTTTAGTAGAGAGAAACGACCCTGGGTGCACAATTGCAAACACTCGAAGTATGAGAACAAACCTCATCCCCACAACATTGTTACTTAGGATAGCCCAGGACACAAGACTCAGATCAGAAGATCAGTAAGCCAAGAAATAGGATCCCAAGGACCAATATCTGCATTTCAACAATAGGTTTTTGATACTAAGCCACATCCTTGATGCAAGGTACATTAATATCAGACAGGCCTTGTTTTCTCCTTATAGACACTTTAGACCAACTGAGCCAGCTGTTGGCAAAATTACCAAAAAGAGAGAGATAAATGAGTCTTCAGGACCATCTAATATTGTCTTCACTGATCCGGTCAGGAAGATCTCCTCTTAGAAATTGAACTAAATCTGGATAGAAAGAATTACATAAACAATAGTTTGGAGGTGATAAAGTAGGTGTTGGGAAAATGTGTGTTTAGGTAAAGAGAAATGCATATACAAAAAGAAAGGTGGAAGACAGAATGACATCTCAAAGATTGGCAAGCAGGGTGGAAGGTTGTCGTGCACACAGATAGGCATAGTAAATTGCATTAGGAATGTGTGGTACATGAATTCAGACAGTTGATAAGCATAAAATGATGCAGGATTGGAAGCTGTACTAAGAATCAGTTGGCCATCTTGAAGAGTAATGGCCTAGAGTATATTATGTGAGTAGAATGCAGGGTTGGAAGAGTACAGCATCATTAGATTTCAGAAAGGACAAGTTTGAGGACACCCATGATGCATATCCACACACTAATAATATTTCCTGTAGTCCAGAAGAAATTATGGTGGTTCAGACTGGTGGCAGTAATGCATGGATTTTACATGTATTTAGAAGGAACATTTTAAAAACACAAGTAACTTATAATCTCACTTTCTTGTTCAAGTTATCAATAGATAATTGTTCTTATAAAAACAATTAAAAGAGTTGAACATGGCTATTGAATTGGATTCAAATCTTAGAGAAAAGGCATCTCCCTTCAGTTTTACTCAGGTAACTTGTCTGTAATCTGTGTATGTGCTACTGAATAGAAATGGATGAATAGGTAGCTTACCATGAATCAATACTGGAGAGTTCTTGCTGGTAAATAGAATTTATTATGCGTTCATCTTTCCAAGTGTGAAGAGTTAACGCTTGGCACATATTTAAATCTCCATACTTATAAGTAAAGAAAATCTTACAGTATCAGTAGGTGGACATATAATTTATTGTCCAAACCAGGACATTTTTGAGACTGAAGGTGGGAACATGATTAATGATTACTTAATAATATCAGTTATATATCAGCATTGACCCAAGCAAAGAAGGACATATGTCCACCTTAAGTAACAAATGTTGCTATCATCCCTAATAGCTAAACAATTATGCCTGACAACTACTAAAATGTTATATTTAAACATAAAAAGTCTTTGCCCAGTTGATCAATGTTCTTCTATCTTAAATCTACTAGAAATGTTATTGTAATTTCCTCTTTCATTCAGAATGGTAAATGAGTAGGCTAATTTTCTACTCACATAGGTCTAGAATTTAAGTAATAATCAGCCCTGTGGAAATACTAAATTAGAATACTCTAACATGATGTAATAGGAGACTTTTCAGATTTATTGTATAAATAGCAATTTGAAAACAGAAATTATTTTAAATTATTAAAACTCCTAAAAGATTGTAGTTTTAGAGTTAGAGTTCTGATGTATGTATATATATATCGGATATATATATATTATAATAGATGAGGAATATGTGATAAAATAGTTAAATAGCTAATAGACATTAGAAAAAAAATTCGAATCAATTTACTGCAATGCTTCATTAATTTGCGAGTGTCCAAAATCAATAGAAGAGTAACCCAAACAAATCTACTTTCCTTAGCAGTCATTTTAGATTTATCTCGTTTCAATAAGTGTTTTAAAAATGACACTATATTTCTCTGTGAATAAAACTCTAAAAAAATATAGGTTATAAAACAAGATGAGACATAAAATAAAAAAAAAAAATTAAAACTGTTTCTTAAACTTGGGACCTCATCCAAAGTCAATAAGTATGTTTGGAAAAAAATCAAACAATCATATTTATCTACACCTATGTTTTATCATCTTGGTAAATTCTCAGCTTCAAATCTAGATTACAAAAGAAAATAGAGTAGCTGCTCACCACAAACAAATATATAGATCACATAGTAACTTGTGAGATGATAAACGAGTAGGCAAATTCTAAGTTGGTTGAGAAATTTGCTGCATTTTGAATAATTAAATACTCCCAACAATAAACGGCACATAATCATTTCTACTGAATGATTTTATAATATATACAATAGACATTTTCTTAGACTTATAAAATGTCACTTCATACATTAAACAAAGGGACAGTGAAGAACACTGTCACTTCAATAATGTCTTACATGTGCAATAAACCATGTAAATTTTTTTTCAAATATGAAAAAGTATGCTTATATTGTGTAGTGGTTTGAATAATGTACCCCCAAATTTATGTCCTCCTGGAATCTCAGCATGTGACCCTCTTTGGAAAGAAGATCTTTGCAGATGTAATTAGTTAATATGAGGTCATATTGGATTATAATGGGCCTTAAATCCAGATGGCCATGTGATGTCACACACATACAGAACAACATACAAAGGTAGAAACAGAGATTGGAATGATGTACCTACACACCAAGCCATGCCAAAGATTGCCTACAACCACCAAAAGCTGGGTGAGAGATGTTAAATTAATTAAACAAGGATGCCATTAGAGGTAGCCCTTATACCTTAGTAGCCTAGGTAAGTAAACCAAAACTGAAGTCTATAAATGCCTCAAGGTTAAAAAATCAAAGCCTAAGGACAATCAGTCACAAACAGCCAACTATACTTTCCCAAATAAGGCAACCGCTTAAGCTATAGACAATAAATGAATTTGCTTACACTGCTTCTGTATCTTCTTTATAAAAAGTCATGCCTTTAGTTTCTTTTGGAGGAGAGCTCCTAACCACTTCCACTTTGACCCTGCCCAACTCACATTGACTTTTGCTCAAATAAACTCTTAAAAATTTAATACACTCCAGCTTACGCTTTAACAGAGGCATGGGGCGATTTCTGTCTTAGAGGCTTGAGAAGGAATCAACCTTACCAATATCATGATTTCAGACTTCTATATTCCTGAACTGTGAGAAAATAGATTTCTGTGGTTTTAGGCCACCAAGACTGTGATAATTTGTTACGACAGCCTTAGGAAACTAACACATATTGTTTATGCACAGTCAGGAAGCATTTATTTATTCCAGCCACTATACTTAGGGCATAGGATTTAAATAAATTCCAATTGATTTGGACAAGATTTAATGAACCCCATGCAAAGTAAAAAGGAATGAGACATGGTTCCTGTCCTCAAGATAATTACAGGTTCTTTCAATATTAATAAGCTATTTAGAAAAACAAACAAATGAATAAATAAATAAATAAATAAATACTTCGTACTCCAACTGTAGTTCCTATAAAAGCCTTATTTTCTTAGAATAAAAGTGTGAAATGAATTGCTAAAAGTATAAAATAAATTACTGCATGGAAGAGAATAAATATATTTTAGGTCTTAGATACAAATCTCTCAGAGTTCCTTTCCAGAAAACTTACACTAATATTACCCATGACACTACACATTTCCCATCAATGCTATTGTAACTTTCTCATATTTGCCAATATCAAGACTAATTCCATCTGTTTAGAAAAAATAACATTTTATTTAATTTGGCTTATTCAGTACTACTTATTGAGTTATTTAGCAGGCTAATTAGGCTTTTGTATTTCTTCTATATTTAGTGGCATGGCCTATTTTTATTATTTCTACTGTAATTTTGGTGTTTTTTTATTTATTAGTATGAGCACATTTAAAATATGTTAATGTTTGTGGCAATATTTTATCAAATTTTAATTTAGTTTATAGCTCTTCATACAGCCATTCAACATCTCCTCTTGGAAAACTATTTAACTTTTCAAATTTAACATGTTCAAAGATAAACTATTGTTTCCTTTCAAAACTAAATTATCTGAAGTTTTCCTATTTTTAATTAATAGAAATTTTATCCTGTAATGTGTTTAGGTCACAAATCTTGTGTGGTAGAACAAAAAATTGTGGCACAGAACTCCTAAAACCCGTAGGTTTTCCTGAATTAAAGGAATGCCCTTTGTTATTTATAAGAAATACCTTTCAACCATAACGGAGTTCATGCTAATAAGTTGACTCTTGGCTAGTGGCTAGTAGTTGACTCTAGATAGCTTTAGGACAGGGCTGGTCAACAGTAAAAACAACTAGGTGATTAGAGAGTTAGAACTTTAGTCCCATCCACAATCTCTCAGGAAGAGAAAGGGGCTAAAGATTAAATTCAATCACCAAGGCCAATAATTTAATCAAGCACACCTACTTAATTAAATCTGCATAGAAAACATAAACTTTGAGAGCTTCTAAGTTAGTTAATACAATAAAGTTCTGGGAAGGCCACAGGGAAGATGAACACAACCTTCTCCTATACCTTGTCCTATCATCTCTTTTATTTGGTTATTTCTGAGTTGTGTCCTTTGTAATAAATTGATAATCATCAGTAAAGTGTTTTCCTGGGTTTTGTGAACACTCGGCTAAATTGTCAAACCTGGCAAGGGGGCTGTGGGAACTCCTGATTTATAGTCAGTTGGTCAGCTGCAAAGACTAGTTCTGGCATCTTATGACTGGCATCTGTAGTGAGGTCAGTCTTGTGGAACCGAGCCCTTAACTTGTGGGGTTTGCACTAATTCTGATTAGAATTGAATTAAATTGCTGGATATATAGCTAGATCTTGGTATCATCCTCAAGTCCTATTGACTTAGTGTGTTTTGGCTACTGTAACAAAAATACCATATACTGGGTTTTTCAAACAATAAACATTTACTTATCACAGTTTGGGAAGCTGGGAACTCTAAGAGCAAGGTGCCTGCAATTTGGCTTTTGGTGAGAACTCACTTCATGGTTCATAGATGGCCCTTTTCTCACTATGTCCTCTAATGGGAGACAGGGTAAAGGAGCTTTCCAGAAACTCTTCTATAAGGGCATTAATAAGGGGACTTCACTCTCATGACCTAATTGCCTCTCAGAAGCCTATCTTCTAATACCATTACATTGAGGGTTAGGATGTGAATTTTAGGGGATACAAACATTCTATCTACAAAACCTATGCTTCTCTCAAAATCTATATCCAGTTTGACAGGAAATTCTTTGGCCTCCACACTTAAACATTATCTCAAATCTAATAACTTCTATACTTCTTGCTCTCTATTTTCTTCAATGTATTAACCATAATTTTAAATTTATCTTCTTTGATAGCTCTTGCATGTAAATCATCTGTGAGTCTGTTTCTAGGGCACAGTTTGTCTCTTTGTCTTTTTTCCCAATGTGCCTGGAAATAACCATTTAATGGTTAACATTATGCATGGCAAATTATGGAAGACATGGATAGTGTCATCTCCTGCAAAAGAAGGTTTATCTTACTCTGAGTAGACTGATACAATGTGGCATATCACTTTGTTCTGGTCTAAGCAAGAGCTGATTCAAGCCTACATTATTGTTTTGGTAGTGCTCTTTCCGCCTAATTTGTACCAGATTTTAGGGTATGGTCCTCCAAGTTTCCTAACTAAGATCCTGGAAGATATGAACTCAAATATTGCTTCCTCAGGACCAGGAGCCTTATATATTCCTTCCTCTTCATCAGATTCCTGTTTTGTTTTCCTTTGCAGTTCAAAAATTTGGCGGATGCATTGAAGGAAAGGCCAGCACAGAGTTGGGCTCAAATGTTCATGTGTTGCTTTTCACCGGACTTTGTATTAATTGCTAGAACTTCCATAACAAAATACCACAGACTGGATGGTTTAAACAACAGAAATGTATTCCCTCAGAGTTCTGGAGGCTAGGTCGAGGTGTCCAAAGAATTGGTTTCTTCTGAAGCTTCTTTTCGTGTCCTGTAGGTGGCTGTCTTCTTCCTGTGTCTTCACATGGTCTTCCCTGTGTCTGTGTCCTAATTTCCTCTTCTTTTAAGGACACCAGTCATATTAACTTAGGGCCCACCCATAAACTTTATTTTACCTTAAAAACCTCTTTAAGTGTTCTATCTCCTAACTGAAGTTTAGGAGTTCAATACCTTAATTTGGAGTGGGGGGCACACTTCAGCCCATGAGAGTCTTAACCCTCTCCCTCTAACTCCTGACTGCCTCCACAACTCTGAATTCTAATTTTTCTTTTCCAAAGTCTCATCAAAGTGCTAATTTTCTGATGGATTCTGTGTCACTGAGCAGCATCTCTGTGTTCAGGCTCTCTGCTTGGATTTTCAGTTTCTACCCTGTCTCTGGGGAGAATGAGAAAATCTTATGAAAAAAAAAGTATGTGCAGAAGATACACTTATTTTTTCTTTCTTTCTCTTTCTTTCTTTCTTTCTTTCTTTCTTTCTTTCTTTCTTTCTTTCTTTCTTTCTTTCTTTCTTTCTTCAATAGGATCTTGACCCTTCAAATGCTGTTTGGCTCATTATTTCCCCAATGTGCACTCATTGCATGCACCCCTTCCATCCCTAATATACAAAATCTTGTTTTCCTACTTTTTTTGTAACAATGTTGATATGCATTGAGTTACTCCATATGTCTAGAAACAATAAACGTTATGCATATGTAATTAGGGACCTATATAAAGTACATTGGAGAAGAAGGAGAGAGAATGTTGGATATAGGTATGCAGTTCACTTAGTTGTTGTACCAAGAACCAATCATGGTAGTATACCACTATGAAATGTTGATATAAAAATGATTAAACTCATAATATAAAGAGCTAAAAGGATACAGGGATGCAAGAGGGAGAAATGATCATCACATAAAATCTTACATCAGTTAATATTTTGGGGATATAAATAAAATATCCCTTACCTTTTGTTTCATGTTAAACACGCTATTTTTAAACTCCATGTTTTCACTTTAAATCTGAAGCACTTTTGAAAGTCAATATTCATAGAGCCTTTTTATCTTTATTGAAGCTCTTTGGTGAATACATAGTACTTAAAAAAAACAAACAATCTCCTTTTCAAGAATACAGTAGTCAGGGTGTCTAGTTTCAGCACCTACACTAACAGAAAGATGCCCTTGCATACACAAAGCTGGCTTTTGTTCTTTATCCTCATTATATGAATATAAACCTAAGCCTTTGCCTTGATATATGGGATTCTATAACAAAGGAACTATCTGAATGGCCATCATAAGAGAGAGGAGATGTTTTATTTAACAAAGACAAAATGCTCCCATGGAAAGAGTTTGCCATTTATTTTTCTTTTCAGTCAGTTTGCGATCAGGCAATGCCAACAAGATAAATTATCTGAGTCTCTACGCCATGGAGGCAAATCCAAAATGCGTGAACCGAGTCAAAATAAATAAATGAGAAGACGTTAAAAAAAGAGAGAAACATGAAAATAGAGAATCCTTTGTTCCGGAGAAATCATTAAATATGATCGCTCTCCACTCTGTTCTCAGCTCAAATGTCTCCCATTCTATGCAAGCTCTGGGAATTGTTAGGTTTATGATTTTGGTTATTTCCCCAGCTTTGTGGACTTTCCCTGCATCTGCGGACCAATAATTACCTACAGACAGAGTGCTGGAGTAATGCCGAGGTCTCCTCACTGATTTCCCTTCTCCCAGGAATCCCTCTCCCATGCTGCTAGTACACAATATCAGAGACCAATTGGTTTTATATTATTTGCGGTTTTCTCATTTATGATGAGAAGTTATGCCCAATCCTCATTACTCCATCATAGCCATGAGTGAAAACCCATAATGATGTTTTTATTCATTTAGAATTTGTTTGGGTGCAGCAAATAAGTAGAACTTATTTTGGTGCAAGATAAAGATGAACTTACAGATGAATTTAGTACTATTGACGTCATTCATCTAACTTGGTGCCTCCCTTTGTTTATTTAAAATTTATTTTTGTTCCTTTATTTTAGTTCCTTATACTGTGCATATCTATTCTTAAATGTCTGGATAGTTCATATTTTATGGATATTTTAGTCTTTTTGATTAATAATGATTCTTACTCAATACCTTTTCAAGAAAATATATTTTTCTCACCTAATAATTATCATATAAGAAATTGTTAAATTATTTTAAATGCCTTATTTTTTTCTTTTTGAGGTGTTTTATATATTTGACTTTTTTCTTTAATGTATTGGTATAATATACTATAAAGGTGGTTTTCAAATACTGAACCATATTTTTGTTTCTGGAATAAATCATCTTTGTTAAGGATAACATTATCTGCTACACTTAACATGAAAGTTTTCTTAGATATTACATAATATTTCTCCATTTGGACCTTAAATAATATTGTTCTGTACTCTGAACTATTTATTTCATTAAGCTTCAGAGTTAAGATGTTGATAACCTCATAAAATGACCTGCCAAGTTTTCCAGAATTTCCTTCCCTGTACATTTTTGAGATAGTTTAAAAATTTATTTTTATGTGATTGTATGATAGAAAATGTTAAGAAAAAAAAAAGAAAAAGGAAAGAATGAAAACTATATTGGTTTCATACTTTTGTGACAATTATTCTTGGACATCCTTTGCAACATATTCTAATGTACACTTCTTCAAAATTTCTGTCTTCTTTTCAAGACTATTTTGCTATATTATCTTAGTACATTGTTTTTCTAATTATCATTTTTTCTTATTAAGACATATATTTACTCTTGCTTGTGTTTGATAGTGATTTGTATAATGATTTTGTTCCCCAAAACTCTTCATTGTGCTTTTTTTCCTACTTCATATAATTGCAATTATATCTTTCCCAATTCTTTCTTCCTAGTTTATTTTATTTTATTATACACCTACTTTCTGAAAGTTTGTATTTATTAATTTGAATCATTTTTGTTTTTAACATATTTTGATGTTTGAAATTATGCCCGAGAACAGCTTTATTTCTCTTTTTCTGAGCATATGCACTTTGATTTTGCTTTAGGCAATCTTCAATTTAAAAAAGTGATACCTATTAGCTCGTGAGTGTGAGCCCCACGTCAGGCTCTGTGCTGACAACTCGGAGCCTGGAGCCTGCTTCAGATTCTGTGTCTCCCTCTCTCTCTGCCCCTAACCCACTCACATTCTGTCTCTGTGTCTCTCAAAAATAAATAAACATTAAAAAAATTTGAAAGTGATACCTATTAATGCTGAAAACTAACATTAAAAAAATTCATGCAAAATTTTCCCAAGTGTTTTAAATTTCTTTCTCTCAGCGGTAAAATTTAGTGAGGTTTCATCTTGTATAATACCGATTCCTTAAGTCTGGATGATTTTTATTCCTTTTTTCCATAGAATTCTACAATAGCCTTACAAAAAAATACCTTCCAGAAGTTCATGTTTTCCTTTAGCTAATAGGTAACAAAAAGGCTTCTTATATATCGTGGGGTAACAGAAAAGTTTCCCATTCTAGTGGATACTATAAAGGTTTTCCACATATCATTACAGAGGCACGGTTACATAAGAATCAAATTGACCTGTTGCATATTTGCATATCATGTATTTTGATAAACTACTGTAGAAATACATATCAGTTTCTTCATCAGAAATTTTCACAATGCATTAAATTCCTATGAAGTCATTATCTTCACATAGAAAGGCAAAGGAGAAGCAGCTGCCACAATTGCTACAGAGTGCCACGAAGTTACTAAAACTACCATAGGAGACTAACACTGATCCAGGAAAGAAATACTGGAAGGTGTCCCCAGATTTCACGCATTATTGCACAAAGCTTATAACTTACACCACACACTTTTTTAGTTTAGCAGTCTGTAACACAAATAAAGAAAAAAGAAAAACACACAAAAGGGAGCAAAAGAACACAAAAACTGGAGGTCTTAATTGAGGAGTGTTGTGGGTAGAATTAATGTTATTATCTACAATTTTCATTATGCTCCAGGAGTAAGAGGACAGTTATCATTGAAACTGCATCAAACTAAAATGCTCTGCACAGCTAGGAAACCACCAAGAAATGAAAAGACAACCTACTGAATGGGAGGCAATATTTGCAAACCATGTTATCTGATAAGGGGCTATTATCCAAAATATATTTAAAACTCATGCAACTCAATAGCAAAACAAAACAAACAAAACAAAATAAAACAAAAACTATTAAAAAATGGGCAGAGGACCTGAATAGACATTTTCCCAAAGAAGACATGCAAATGGCTAACAGGTACATGAAAATATGCTTACTATCACTGGTCATCATTGAAATTCAAATCCAAACCACAATGAGATATCCCTTTTCCTGTTAGAATGGCTATCATCAAAACGACAAGAAATAACAAGTATTGGCAAAGATGTGGACAAGACAGGAGTCCCCTCACAGTGTTGGTGGAAATGTAAATTGGTGCAGCCACTATGAAAAACAGGATGGAAGTTCTTCAACTAATTAAAAATAGAACTATAGGGGCGCCTGGGTGGTTCAGTTGGTTAAGTGTCTGACTTTGGTTCAGGTCATGATGTCATAGTTCATGGGTTCAGGCCCTGTGTCGGGCTCTGTGCTGACAGCTCAGATCCTGGAGCCTGCTTCAGATGCTGTGTTTCCCTCTCTCTCTGCCCCTCCCCTGCTTTGCACTCTCACTCTCTCTCTCTGAAAAATAAATAAACATTAAAAATTGTTTTTAAATAGAACTACCATATGATCCAGAAATTCCCCTTCGGCACATACATCCAAAGGAAATAAAAACACAATAGAAATATCTGTATTCCCATGTTTATTATGGCATTATCCACTACAGCCAAGATATGGAAACAATCTCAGTGCCAGTCAATGGATGAATGAATGAAAATGGAACTTGAGGGCATTATGCTAAGTGAAATAAGCCAGACATAGAAAGAAAAATATTGTATGGTGTCACTTACATGTGAAATCTTAAAAAAATAAAAACTAGTTATCAAACACATATAAGTAGTAAAAACTTGGTGGCCAGGGATTGGGAAGTGAGGAAAATAGGGAGAGGTTGGTGGAAAGGTATACATTTTTAAGCTCTAAGAATAAGGTTTGAGGATCTAATATAGACAAGGTGACTACAAGGTGATAACACTGTATTGTATAATTGAAATTTTCTAAGATAGTGGAACTTAAATGTACTTCATTGAAGTAAGTGAATAGACAGATAGATAGGAAATACATAAAAAGTGAGGTGATGGATGAATTAATTAACTAGGAATTGGAGAAACTTTCACAATGTATATGTACATTAAATCAGCATAATGTACACTTTTTATACCTTACAATTTTATATGTCAGTTATACTTCAATAAAGCTGAAGTTAAAAAATAAACTAAATACATAACAAGTTTTTAAAAATAAAAATAAAGTGAGAACAGCATGGAAGTTTTTTTGCATCTCACATCCAATGAAATACAGCCAGATCAACACTAAACCATCCTACACACCTAGAAAACTGATTTTAGGATTAACACAACAATCTGCACAGCCTCAACTACAGCACTCAACAGGTACATGGCATGGAGAGGTGAACTGGGGGAGAGAGAAGCCACAGAGGGCTGGGAGCTGTTTTTGCTTGCAGAGAAGACAGAGATGAGGGGGGTGGAGAATATGGGAAAAAAAACATCCCCTCCCAAAAGCAGCTGGAGAGAAAGTGGAAAAGTGGAAAAAGCTTCAGGGACTGAACCAAAAAGGGAGAAAGGAGAAAGGAGAGGGTTTAATTCCATTAAGAGTCTATAAACAGGGAGTGCAGAGTCTGAAACTCCACAGCGTGATACCTGGTGGTGTTCTAAGTTCTGGTGGGAATGGCGAATCCCCAGGAGCAGAGTGAAGTCTGGGGGTCTTCGGGCTACATGGGGAGAGGTAGTTCCCCTGCTGGGAGGATGTCTGGTAGAGGCTGTGTGGCCCCCCCACAGGCAAAGGCCCCAGTGGACCCTGGAGAACAACCACATTCGCTGGTGCTGGAACAAAGTTGTTAAGGGTGAAGCCTGGTGCCAGATGTGTGCTGTGATTTTCCATAAACCCTGAAACACTGCTGTTACACGATAGCGTGAAGTTTTTCTGGGGCGGGCTGGCACCCAGCCACAGTCTCTGGGCATTGGCAGCAGCAGGGTCCCACAAACATTCCTGGGTGCTGCTGGTGCCTGGCCATTGCTCAGTGAGACCCTCCTGCAGAGGGGCAGAACGGGTCAAAGATGCAGTCCCTCAGAAGTAAGGGGTTGGGAAAAACAACTGCATCTGAGATAAACTCAGGAGAGAGGTGCTGCCTGGGGCCTGGTCATGGACAGTGTAAAAGCAGGGAGTGAATGGAAGCCAGAGACAGAGGATGGGTGCGTGATTGCTGACTGGGGAGAACAGAGTTCTGATACTAGAGACCGGGTAGATGGGTGACACCATTTTCACTGCTCCCACGCATGCTACAAGCTCCACAACAATCCACCCCCGTAAGCTAAGCAGCACCATCTGGTGGAGAATGGAGCCATTACAGTAAGCCCCGCCCAACTGGGCCAACCTCACTCTAGAGGAACACAAGTCTCTCTGCATTCTTAGTTTATGGACTATAAAGTGCTTCATAGTTTGACTTCTAGAGGAAGATGAACCAATTCCAATCGTATATCAGTCCGTTTGCTGATCCATCCATTCAATTTTCTTTCTTTTTTTTCCCTCTCTTTTTCGTTTCTTTTTCTTGAATACAGAAAGAGAACAAAATTATGTTTATTTTCAATTTTCCTTAAAAATATGTTTCTCTAATTTTTTCTATATATTTTTTACTTTTTTGTAAATTTTTCAAATTCTATTTTACTTCCATCATTTCATTTTCTTCTATTTCAATATAGTCATTTATTCAAAATTTCAAACATTTCCTTTTCTTGTTCTTTTCCCTTTTTTTCTCTAATCTATCAAGCCCCTTTCAACACCCAGACCAAAATACACCTAGGATATAGCATCATTTGATTTTTTTGTGCATGTGTTATTTTTAATTTTTTAATTTTAATTTTTTAATTTTAATTTTTTTAATTTTAATTTTTTTTACATCATTAATTCCTTTTCTTCCTTCAAAATGATGAAATGAAGGAATTCACCCCAAAAGAAAGAGCAGGAAGAAACGACAGCCAGGGACTTAACCAAGACAGACACAAGCAAGATGTCTAAACCAGAATTTAGAATCATGATAATAAGTATACTAGCTGGAGTAGAAAATAGATTAGAATCCCTTTCTGTGGAGATAAAAGAAGTAAAAGCTAGTCAGGATGAAATAAAAAAAATGTTATAACTAAGTTGCAATCTCGAATGGTTGCCATGGCAGCAAGAATGGATGAAGCAGAGCAGCAAATCAGCAATATAGAGGACAAACTTATGGAGAATAATGAAGCAGAAAAAAAAAGGGAGACTAAGGCAAAAGAGCATGATTTAAGAATTAGAGAAATCAGTGACTCATTAAAAAGGAACAACACCAGAATCATAGGGGTCCCAGAAAATGAAAAGAGAGAAAGGGGAGAAGGGTTATGTGAGCAAATCATAGCAGAAAACTTTTCTAACCTGGGTAAAGACACAGACATCAAAATCCAGGGAGCTCAGAGGACTCCCATTAGATTCAACAAAAACCGACCATCAACAAGGCATATCATAGTCAAATTCACAAAATACTCAGGCAAGGAGAGAATCATGAAAGCAGCAAGGGAAAAAAAGTCCTTAACCTACAAGGGAAGACAGATCAGGTTTGCAGCAGACCTATCCACAGAAGCTTGGCAGGTCAGAAAGGAGTGGCAGGATCTTTTCAATGTGCTGAATTGGAAAAATATGCAGCCAAGAATTCTTTATCCTTTATCATTCAAAACAGAAGGAGAGGTTAAAAGTTTACCAGACAAAAAATAAAGGAGTTCGTGACCACTAAACCAGTCCTGCAAGAAATGTTAAGGGGGCTGTCTGAGGGAAGAAAAGACAAATACATACATACATACATACATACATACATACATACATACATACATTAAAAAAAAAAGACCAAAAGCAAGAAAGACTAGAAAGGACCAGAGAACATTACCAGAAACTCCAATTCTACAAGCAACATAATGGTAATAAATTAATATCTTTCAGTACTCATTCTAAACATCAATGGAGTAAATGCTCCAATCAAAAAGACATAGGGTAACAGAAGTTTTCCTTCTATTTCTATTTTTTGGACCAGCTTCCTTAATGGTTAACGCTTCCTTAAATGTTAACGCTTCCTTAAATATTTGGTAGAATTCCCCTGGAGGGGCGCCTGGGTGGCTCAGTCGGTTAAGCAGCTGACTTCGGCTCAGGTCATGATCTCGCAGTCCGTGAGTTCGAGCCCCATGTCGGGCTCTGTGCTGACAGCTCAGAGCCTGGAGCCTGTTTCAGATTCTGTGTCTCCCTCTCTCTGACCCTCCCCCATTCATGCTCTGTCTCTCTCTGTCTCAAAGATAAATAAACGTTAAAAAAAAATTAAAAAAAAAAAAGAATTCCCCTGGAAAGCATCTGGCCCTGGGCTCTTGTTTTTTGGGGGATTTTTGATAACTAATTCGATTCCTTACTGGTTATGGATCTGTTCAAATTTTCTATTTCTTCCTGTTTCAGTTTTGGAGGTGTATATGTTTCTAGGAATCTTTTCCTTTCTTCCAGATTGCCCATTTAATTGGCGTATAATTGCTCACAATATTCCCTTATTATTGTTAGTTGTTTTATTTATTTATTTATTTATTTATTTATTTATTTATTTAATTTGTTTCTTTTTTTTGAGAGAGAGAGGGAGGGCACATGCACTTGCATGAGCAGGGAGGAGGGGCAGAGACAGAGTGAGAGAGAGAGAATCCCAAGCAGGCTCCATGTTGTTAAAGTGAAGCCTGACACAGGGCTGAATCCCACAAACTGTGAGATCACATGACCTGAGCCAAGGTCATCCATGTGCCCCGATTTAATTATTTAAGGGATTGTTTATAATTCATTTAGCATTAAAAATATTTTTAAGTATACTTTATTTTTTAGAACTCTAGATTTACAAAAAAATTGAGATGATAAATACAGAGAGCTCCCATAGTCTACTCTCCCAGTTTCCCTTATTAATAACATCTTACATTAGTGTGGTATGTTACAATTAATGAGCCAATATTGATACATTATTATCAACTAAATTCCACTGTTTATTAAGATTTCTTTAGTTGTTAACTAATGTCTTTCTCTGTTCCAGGATCCAGTCCAATGCACGTTTACTTGTCATGTCTCCTTAGGCTCCTCTAGACTGTGATATTTTTTTAGAATTTTCTTGTTTTTGATGACTGATAGTTTTTAGGAGTATTGGTTGTTTTATGGAATGTCGCTCTATTTGGAATATTTGATATTTTTCTCATAGTTAGAATAGGCTTATAGATTTTGGGAGAAAGACCACAGCAGTAAAGTGCTATTTTTGTCACATCAAAGGAAGGGTATTTTCTATTAACGTGACTTCTTGTTATTGATGTTGACCTTGATTACTTGACCTAGAGAGTATTTGTCAGATTTCTTCACTGTATAGTAACTCTTTCTCCCATGTACTTTTTACATTGTACTCTTTGGAAGGAAGTCACTATATGCAGCCCACACTTAAAGAGTGTTATGTTTGTCCATCATGAAGGTACGTTATCTACATGAATTATTTAGAATTCTTCTGTAGAGGGGATCTGTTTCTTTTTCATTTATTTATTTCTGCAATCATTGACTGATATCAGAATCACTGATGTTTTTTTATACTTTGGGTTATAATCCAATACTACTTTGGTAATTTTGTTGTTCAAAGGATCTGGCCTTGGGGAGCTTTTTTCAGTTGACTTCAGTGTCCCTGTAATATACTGTCTCCTTATCAATGATAGTTTTTCTATTTTTTTTGAGAACTTCTTACTTTATGACGCTATAAGGTGTTCCAAGCTTATCTTGTTCCAATCCTAGAATCTACCATTTTTGCCAGGAGCCCTGATTTATTAGAGAGTGGAATTAGAAACCAAGATCTGGTTACTGGGTGGGATTATTGGTACTAGGTTGTCATTGCTTCTAAGACTTCTGAGTTGACAGAAGGAGGAAATATGAGTGTATGTATTTACCAGTATATATGTACATATCTATAATTATTTCTATATATAACCATCTGTATTTAAATTAAAATAAATACCATTTTGTACTGATACCTCCAACTCTAATCTATTACCACATGGATCATTCTAGTCTCTTTCTCTTTCTTATCTGTAAATTTCTGCTCCAATAGTAGCAAATCTGGCTCTACCACATGCCATTCATTTATTTAATTGTTCAATTCCAGTATATTTATACTGGTTTCCCACGGGAAAATTTTTTTGTCAAGTAGAGCAGAGTTTTTATGTATACTTTCTTTAGTTTATGAGCTCTTGTGATTTAGGTCAGCCACTATTCCCCCTGACCTCTTAACTGAGGCTGTTTCATATATTTGTAATACAGGTAGTTTTCATAGTTTGCCTTCCTTTTTGAAACTCCCAACTTCCAAAATATATATTTTTTTAAATTTTCATACATTAAGGTTAACTCTTTATACTATAAAGTTGTATGGGTTTTGGAAAATGCAAGATATCATGCATGCATGATTACAGTATCACACAGAATAATTTTAGCACCCTAAAAAACCCTGTGCCTCACCTAGTCTTACTTTCCCCACTGACATATTCCACTCATACTCACTAATGCGTTTACTGTCTTTATTGTTTTGCCTTTTCCAGGACATCATATAACTGGAATCATGTAGTATGTAGTCTTTTCAGACTGACTTCTTTCATTTAGAAATATGCATTTAAGGGTCCCCTGGGTGGTTCAGTCGGTGAAGTTTCTGACTCTTAACCTTGGCTTATGTCATGATCTCACAGTTTATGAGATCAAGCCCCACATCAGTCTCTGTGCTGATAGTGTGGGGCCTGCTTGGGATTCTCTCTCTCCTCTCTCTCTCTCTCTGCCCCTCCCAGGCTCTCTTTCTCTCTCTTTGTATCTCTCAAAATAAATACGCATGCAAAGAATAAATATGCATTTAAGGCTTATCCATATATTTTTTGCAACTTGATAGCTCTTTTAATTTCATTGCTGAATAATATTTCACTGTGTGGATGTACCACTGTTTGTATATCCATGCACTTATTGAGGAGCCTCTTGAATACTTCTAGGTTTTGGTGATTATGAATGCAGCTACTATAAACATCTATGTGCAGATTTTTATGTCTTGAAATCAACTGGGGAGTTACTTGGAGTACAATTATTGGTCATGTAATAAGTCCTTGTTTAGTTTGGTAAGAAACCATCAAACACCTTTTCCAAAGTGGCTGTACCATCTTGTATTCCCAACAACAATATATGAGAGTTCCTGTTGCTCAGTATTCTGGCCAGTAGTTCTTGGACATTGTATTCTTTTCCTTTTTAATTTTTTTCTATGTATTTTAGTTTGGGAAGTTTCTATCCACAGATCTTCAGGATCACCAACTTTTCTCAGCTATTTTCATTTTACTGATATGCCCATTAAAGCATTATTTATTTTGGCTACCGTGCCTTTGATATCAAATATTTCAAGTATTTGATACTTCCTTAGAATTTCCATCTTTTTGCTTACTTACATCTCTTATCTGATGTCGCATATTATTTATCTTTTCCATTAGAGTTCTTAATAAATTAATTGTAATTACTTTAAATCTCTTGTGATAATTCTAATATTTGTTAGTTTTCTTTTCTGCTTCTTACTTTATCTCTTCAGACTGGTTTCCTGACATTTACCATAATTATGATGCTTTGTTGAAAGTCAGGCATGATATATCAATAAATTGGAACTGAGGTAAGTAGGCTTTTAATGTGAAGTTGTATGTTAACCTTGGTAGATATCAGGCTGTGTTTAGTGTTTGCTGTAGCCATATCCATGGGGACCAAAGACTTCAAATTCCTCTGATACTGTTTTCCTTTCTCATTGTCTTTGTGGTTCTTAAGAATTTCTTCTTTAATAAAATTTGAACCTTGTAACTCTCTCATCTTTAATCCACTCTTTTTTTGCTGGAGCTCTATTATGGTAATAAAGGGTGGGGGAAAGGAGACATTCTGTAACATAAAAAAGTCTCAGTCTTTTAAGTGATTTTGTCTTCCTGTTTTGTGTCCCTATATCCCTAACAAATATTTCTTATGTTTTCTTTTTTCTTATCCCCCACCCTTATTTAGGTGAGACAGGAAAGCTAGAGAGGGATAAAATTGCATAATTGTTCTTCTGCCTATGTGAGATAAATCTCAGTGAATTATTTTTCGTAGAGTAAACCTTTGTTATGCAGAATACACAGGTATATTTCAAAATGATTGTTTTTCTCCTTGTCTCTTGCCAGAGGCATGAATTGAGTTTTCTTGGCTCTTTACCATGAGAAGCTGGTGGCATTTCTGGTTTAAACCTACAAAAATGTGGGGGTCCTTCTAAGACTGCAGCCCCCATTAATTTCATGCTCTCACGCTAGTCTCCACTCAACCTCTAGGGATTCACCAACAGCTGTTTAAGTGTCTCTACCAGGTTATAGCTCCATCCGTGTCTGCTCTGGGTAAACTAATCTCAGGCTCTTTCTCCACGTTCACCTGTCTCTACAGATTCAGAGCACTCCAATTCTCAGATGAGTGCAAGAAAAGTCATTGCTTTTCAATTTGTTCAGCTCTTTTTCTTATACTGATGGCTCCCAAACATTTTTCATGTTGAAGCTGAAACCAGAAGTCCTGATTGGTTTTTACATGTACAGATTATTAGTCTTGGAGCAAAAAACAATCAGAACTTCATGACAGTTTATATACAATACACATAGGAATCTCCTATATACGTATTTACAACCTCCTAAATACAGGTCATGAAACTGAATTTTCCTCAGTTTGTATACAGAAGAGCTAAATTTTTCTTCTACTGTAGTATATATTTTCTTATAGATTTTGCAAATTTACTGCACACGCACACTCTCAGGTAAAAGAAGCATAAAGAAGAAATGGCCTTGGATAGAGAACCAATTTTATACAAATGTCTAGCAGATGTATGAAGTATTCCAGGCACTCAATATGCACAAGGATTGCATTTCTGCCCAGGGGTATTCAGCTGTATTTTGCAGCAAGTAACCTTAAATAGCCTGATGATAACTTTCTTTTTCATTATCTGGAATTCTCAATTTAAATGGCAACATCAACAGTTCATCTGTACTCTGCCTCCTTTCCACCTCATTATTAATTTCTAGTAAATAATTTTTTCATGATTTACCCACACTTGTATTTTGATATTAATAATTGATACTACGCCAACCTTTTATCTTGAGATAAAATAGATTATTTTTTTTTCCTTTTTCCCTTATGGACAACCACTTTCAATTACTAAATAAGAGTAACCAATAGGGCTTCTCACTCAAACTATGTTAAGTTTTCTCTTTGCTATTTTATCACTTGTGCCAATTAATAATCATGTTTAATTTCATATTCAATGAATTATACTATAAACCTAGATAACTCTGCTTTAATGTATTGAGCAAAAATTAAAGCCAACAAAGTAAAACAGCCTATTTCACACCGGAATACTGATTAAAGATTATTTTGAAACTTGGAAATCCAACAAATATAAATCTGCATTTCCACGTACCAAAAATTGACTAGACTGGACTAAATGTTATTATCTTTGTATATTTACTGCCATGTTTATTATTTCCTCGTGTGTGTGTGTGTGTGTGTGTGTGTGTGTACATGCATATACTCAACTTATTGAAAAATAAAGCAATGATCTCCTTCATTAAATACAATATATTTGCTTGCACGCCATTCTTCATTTCACCTTCACAAGTAAAATTGAGAAAATATTATGAATAAACCAAAAGAAATAATTTTGGTATACACTAAAGCAATTTTTAGTCTTCATTGCAAAAATAAATGATCATTGTGATTTAGCAAGTAAAGTGTGGTTTAGATAAGATTTCTGAGCTATATCATACAAACTACACTTACAAATTCTTTTATCCTCAGCTCAGGCATTTTTCTTTTAAAGAAAAATATTATATTGACACATACTTACCTAGTTTAAAAATCAGATTGTTTCACTTTCATTCTCTCAAATTGGCAAAGTCATTCCGTGAATGAAACTAACCAAGAAAAATGTGTTCCTTCTCAAGTATAATTCCATCCTGACTCTTATTCAGTTCTTAAATTTCTGATATTATCTCCATATTGCCATTTTATGAGGATTTAAATACATGAACTCTTTGCTGAGAGCTGGTATCATAAACAGAAAAAAATAGTCACTGTCAAAGTGTAACTATCACACTGAAATGCTGTTGAACTTGTATTGGCTGACCTGAAAATAGTCGAGTCATAGATTCTCACAGTGATTTTCAAGTATAATTAGTACATTTTTTGTTTCTTTTAGATACTGTTGTGAATATCAGAATAACCTCAACACTCAGTGGCTTTAAAAATAATATTTATTTTATAATATATTCCAAGCTCAAATATTCAAAGAAAGTACAGTGTGATGGCTGGTGTCTGCTTCACGATGGGTGGGACCGTAGTTGAGAAGCCTTCAAAGCCTGGGTGAGCTCCACTGCTTAGAGCTGGAATGAGCCAAAGGAATATCCACTCACATGTTTAGTGGCTATTGCTCGTTATTATACTGGATCTCAGCTGGACTGTCAGTGTGAACATCTGTGAATGATCTCTCCATGTGACTTGGCTTCCTCAGCATGGCAGCCTTAGGGCCACTAGATTTCCTACATGACAGTCCAGGGCTCCAGTGTTAGTGTCCAGTGAACAATACAGAAGCTGCATGACTTTTGTGACCCAAGCCCAGAAGTCACTGAGTAACACTTCTGCCACTCATTCTTTGCATTGTCATAAACATGGACAGTTTAAAAGGAGTAGAAATAGCAATGTCTATTAATGGGGTTAAGGCAATGTTCTAAATCATCTTGTCAAATGGAAATGTTGATTTGATCTCCCTGCCACTCACTGCTTAAAGAAAAACCTAATTAGAAATAATACTATTCATATACATACACATATGCATAATCCCTTATCTTCTTTGTTATGTAGAGGGGATTTTAATGTGTGAAAAATTATTTACAGTTTGGCTATTTCATATATTTTATATGCTTGTCTATATAATCCTGTTGCTGGTAGCCATTTCTAAAATCTGATGCTGCTTATTCCCCTGGGGATATTGGGCTGCAGAATTTCCTGGTGACAGTAATTGATCTGCTAATATGCTGGCACCTCAAACACAAGAAGGCTCGTAACAAAGCGTTGAGATTTAGAAACGTGATGTTTGAAGTGACAATTGACATTGCTTATCAGAAACCTTGTACTTATTTACCTTATTTCCCTGAGAATACACTTTATAATGTAAACTTTTAAAAGCACCTACAAAAGTTACACCAATAAATTCAAAGACTTTATGAATAAGGGGATACTGTATGTTATTAATTACTATGAAATCTATTTCACAATTTCTGGTGTCTGTTATAAAATATGTGTTTAGTGTTATATCAAAATCCATATGGAACTCAAGTTGCAACAAGTAATTCTAATTATAAATGTTATTATAAATCTATTCAAATGGGAAGATGTAAGTATTCAAAACAAAGCAATAAGCAAGAGTATATGTGTTGATTATAATTTGCCTTCCATGTTAACATAACCATTAACATAATCCTTGAAGATAATGGAATAAAAATACAGCATTTTGTATGCTACACACTGAATATTATGTTAGGGGATGACATAGAGTGTAAAACAAGTAAACACTGTATTTTCCTGCTATTTGCTCTGTGAAATCAGGCATTTACTTTTTTAACCTTTGCAGCTTTCCAGCCACCATTGAATTGATTGTTGCTTCCTAAGTTTTTTTGTCATAAATCAAGTGGCCTTTGTGCAAGTCTGTTTTGGGAGACCCTCTTTTGATCTATTATTCAATTTTTCATCATTGCAGAAATATCATACAGTCGTAACTAATTTAGTCCTATTATAAGTCTTAATGTTCAGTAGTGTAATTCTTCCAACTTTGTTAAACGTCTTCAAGATTCCTTTGATTTTTCTTGGCAATTTTCATTTCCACATATATATTTATATGGAAATGAATATATATATTTAGAGCTTGCTTGTCAATTACAACAACCAAACACTGTGGGATTTTGATTGGAATTGAATTGTAGATTTATTTTAGAATAATTGACATTACAGGATAGAATCTTCCAGTTCCTTAACATAGCCTACCATATCAACTAATGTTATATAGTTCTGTGTGTATATGTGTGTGTGGAGAGCTAACACAAAAATTTTGTTAATTTCTAAGTATTGGATGACTCAATGTTTCTTTAAAATGTACTTTTTAAAATTTTATTTTCTATTCTTTGTAAATACAGACTTGCACTTGATATTTGTATATAAACCTGACAGCAAGTGATATTGCTAGATATCATAAAATCTCATAGTTAATTTTATTACTATAAACTGTCTGCATATGCATTAATGCTGTCTACCGATATTGATAGAATTCATTCTTGCTTTCAAATTATTGTGTCTTTTTGGTGTTTGTTTTCTTTTTGATGTTGTTATCTTATTTCCTTCTCTTATTTTTTTTATTTTTTATTTTTTTTTATTTTAGAGAAAGAAAGAGAGAAAGTAAGGGGGGAGGGGGAGAGAGAGAGAGAGATTGAGAGAGAATCTTACGCAGGCTCCATGCTCAGCACGGGGCCCAATGCAGGGCTCCATCCCATGACCCTGGGATCATGCCCTGAGCCAGATTCAAGAGTCAGACGTTTAACTGATCGAGCCACCCAGGCATCCCTCTGTCTCTTATTTAACTCACCAGGATCAGATACTATATTGAATAAAAAAGTTAAGAACATACATACTTTCCTAAGAATTCAACATTTTGTCTTTACATAGTTTGTTGAAGTTTATTTGATGATACACTTAATTGGCATAAGGAAATTACTATTCCTATTTTTTTAGGTAAATTAATATCGATAATTTGGACTATCACTTTTGGCAATGTAGTAAGTATACAATGATATCGGATTTTGTTTTTATCTTCTTCTACATTTTGTTCATATAGACATCTTCTTTTATGAAATTTCTACTGAATGAATTTTTTTCATTTTTAAAATTAATTCGACAATGTGTTACTTGTTTGTTACATTACATTATACAATCTGGAGAAGAGTCTGTTATTGGACATATGAATTATACATCTTTTCTACATTCTTGACATTCCTTTTTAATCTTGTTATATATGCTGATGAATAGCAATTCATCAAAATTTCCTCTATGGCCAGTAGTGTTTTGTTTTTTCTTGCTTACTAAATCTTTCTATCCCAAGTCTGAAGATAAACTCCTATGTTGTAGTCTAAAGTCTGTATTGCTGGCCTTTTTGAAATGGACAAAACTATCAATCTGGAAGTAACTTTTAATACATTGTGACATAGAGTTCAAGACGCTTTTTTCCCCATATGTATATATTATTATACTATGACCATTACCTAAAAAAAAGAAAACAAAACAAAACAAAACACCTTGATTCACAAAACTGCTGAGTCACATGTGTCAGGTAAATGTTTATTTCTAGGTTTATCTATACTTGTGTATATACAAGTTTGTATTAAATACTATATATTTATCATAAATCTTGATATTGGGAGTGTAAGTCTTCCAGCTTTCGATATTTCGTTGAGCTTACTTAATAATTAAAGAAATAATCATATTTTTATTACTTTTCTTGTCAATTAAAAAATATGAGCATAAAGTTGTGGTATCTTGTGTTTTAATATCTAAACACTCTGAAATTATTTCTGGTATTGGTAATTTGTGCTACTTTTTTTTTTTTTGATGAGTGTTGCAAATTGTTTACCAATTTTTATAGTTATATTTGAAGAACCTTGTGGCTCATCTCCTATCCTAGTGGTCTTATCTCTATTTCTAGATGGAACTACAATAAACCTTCAGTTTTCAACTCACTTTGTCTTGTGTCTGCCTTGAGCATACACATCACACTTTTCTTATTCTTGCAGTAGGTTCTTAGATGCTGACATAAGGGATTGAGGTAGGGGACTATTGATAGATTCGAATACTGGGGATATACTGGCCCTAGGAAACTGTCAAATATAATGGAATGGAAGCCTATAAATACTTATTTTCAATCTTCTTGTTAACAATTTAAAGAAGCATTGATAAGTATAAACTTAATTGAGTCCTATTTGAATATAATAGTTATCAACCCAATTAATACACCTTTGATGCTTTTTTTTCTACTTTCCTTTCTTTTTTTCTTTTTTAAATTTTAATATTTATTTATTTTGAGAGAGAGAGACAGAGTGTGAGTCAGGGAGGGGCAGAGAGAGAGGGAGACACAGAATCTGAAGCAGGCTGACAGCTCAGAGCCTGATGTGGGACTCGAACTCACAAACCGCAAGATCATGACCTGAGCTGAAGTTGGATGCTTAACTGACTGAGCCATCCCGGGGCCCCACTACTTTCTTCTTTTAATGTCTCTGGAATATCCCTCGTTTCCTTCTTCCTGGCATAAACTCCCAAATAAACTACTTCACACAAGTTATTGTTTTAAGATCTGTTTGTAGTGGAACACAGACTACAATATTAATATTTTGAAGTAATCAACTTGTAGACTTTTAAATCGTTTTCTACTGTATTTTTAAAATATCCTAATTTCTGCTCTTTTTATACCAGTAACTTTCTTTTCTTTTCTATGAAATTGGCCTTTTTAATTTTATTTTTGAGATTTATGCTTAGATCACTAACCATCAGCTTTTCCTTTTCCTAATGTATAAATTTAAAACTACAAATTTCTTAGAAAACAGCAAAGTGCATCCTACAAGTTGTATTTTATATTATTTTCTCATCATCTAAATAAAAACATTTGATAGTTTTCATTAGGATATTTTTCTTGACCCAGGGAAGTTAGAAGTGTGCTATTGAACTTCCAAACATTTGGGGATTCCCAGTTATTATTTGTTTATTTAATTTAGGTAAATTCTACTGTAGTTAGACGCCATACATTGTGTTATTTGACCTATGAAATATATTTTTACTTTATTGCCTTTTCTCCCCCAATTTTTTGTGTATTATTTTATTTGGAGTTATGTAAATGCGCATTCTACTGCTGTTGCTTGCATAGTTACTCGCACATGCATTAGTAGAATTTTGTTAGGTGTGATGTTTGAAGTCTTCTTCCTTACTGAATTTGTCCAATTTTTCTTTCAGTTACAGACAGAACCTTTCATAATGCATAATTGAGACTATATATTTGTATGTTTCTCCTAATTCTGTCAAATTTGGTCATCAATTTTGAGAGCTTTATTGAGGTATAGTTTATATGCAATTAACTGCGTGTGTTTAAAATGTAACTTTGAGTTACTACTGACAAACGTATACACCTATGAATCCATTACCACAATCTAGATGATGTACATAGCCATCATTCTCTAAAGATTCCTAGTGTCTCTCCATAATCCATCTCTCCCCCCATTTTCTCAGCCCCCATATGGTTTCCAAACACTGATCTGCTTTCTGTCAAAATAGATTTGTTTTAATTTCCTATAATTTTATGTAAATGGAATCACACAATAATTACTATTTTTTCTGACTTCTTTGGTTCAGCATGATTATTTTGAGATTCATCCATATTGACATATGTATTAATACACAATACCTTTTTATTATTGAGTAGTATTCCATTATTTGAATATTCTACAGTTATCTGAGCTGTTTCCGGTTTGAAGTTACTACAAACAAATCTTTAGTCAATATTTGGGCAGAAGTCTTTGTCTTGATATTTGTTTTCATTTCTTTTGCAAAATACCAAAGAATTAAATGGTTAGATCATTTAATAGATGTATGTTTGACTTTTGAAGAAATTTCTAAATGTTTTACAAAGTGACTGTTCCATTTTATGTTTATACCAGTAGTGTGTGAGAACTTTAGTGCCTCCACGTTCTCATCTAATAGTGAGTGTACACTCAGTATTAAATTATACTTTCTAAGAAAAAAAATTATTCAAATTTATTCATTCTATTTCTAATCTGGCTTATGGAATTCTCTTTGCCTTAAGTATCTGCCCTTGCTTTGTCTGTCTAGTTGTTCTTACTTTTATGATCAATCTCTGACCTACCCAAAACATATTTTACCTCTTTTTTTTGTACAATGACTCTTTGTTCTTCATGTTCTGAAGTCTCTATGCCATATGTGCATTCTTAGTACTTGTATTTTAGTCTCTCTTATTAGGTTAGATGTTTATTGCAGGAAAAATCATGTATTATTTATCTCTTTCACCTGCTTTAGAGCTTGACACATATTAAGAGCTGAATATACTTTGTATTGTTAAATAAAACTATAAACAGAATTTTATAATTCCTTGTCTTGCTGATTATCTGTAAAAGCTTGTAAATGAACATTTCTTACTAAATGTAGACACATGGAATTGCATTGATTACTTCTAAGACTTGAACCATTCAGAGTGCAATTAACAAATAAAATGAGATATCAAGATACTTCTGAGAACATGATTTGATTTAAAATTTAATCATCACTCACTCATGACTGCCACTGGAGTTTAACTTATTAGATACCATCTGCTGCCTAAACATCTAGGGAATATTTTTAAGGAATATCTTTCTAGAGAAAATGATAATCTTGTGCCAACTTGTTTATCACTTATCTGTTTGCTGGCATTTAAAGCTTGTAACAACAAAAATTATAGTTGAGTGCATAAGGCAATAAATGAAAACCAAATATGATGCGAACACAATGAAAATGTAAATGACTTTTTCCCCCAGATTCATTACTTCTCATATTATAATAAGCTATGCAAACGTAAGACTAGGTTATATGGCAATAGAGGAGTGTTTCAGAAGGCAAGCTTCATTCAGGCAAGTGCTAGTTTGAGTGTGGGCTATACTTCTAAATACCACTGTGATCTTACACCATTGGGAAACCATTATAACTTTAGCTTTTACATCATAACTAGTAAATAATAATAACAATCTTATAAATTATGGTAGTAAGTGTATGCATATTTATACTTGGTTATTTTATTTGTGGTGCACAGAATTTGGGTAAGATGGCTATTTAGGACTGAAGGGGTCCAGGATATGCCACCTCAAAACATGCCACTTTGGCCTAAGGATTCTTATGAGCTGAAAGCAATTGAGAACCAATAGGTGCAGGAAGAGTTCTCTGCTGTTCCCTTTTCTGCCTTAAAACAGGGTATAAACTTCTCTTTGTGGACGTGTCCCTTTCTATCGTACCAAAAAGAGGACAGTGACTCATCATTAGACACGAGAATTGGAAGCGAGATGAATCTGTGGAAATAAACCTTACTAAAATAATCTTTATCTTCCATTAGCTTCTCCCATATATTTAGTAATCACTTCACTACCGTTTATGGCCCCTTGAAGCTGAAAGCCCTTTTCCTTTTTTGAATTTCATCTTTCTGTGAATTGCAGTGCGTGTAAATATGAACACAAGTTGTATCTCTTTTCTCTTCTTAATCTGTCTTTTGTTAGTTTAATTCACACAGTCCCAGACACTGAGCCTAGGAGGGTAAAGGAAAAGTTTTTCCTTCTCAACAGGACCTCTAGAGGTTAGATATGTTTACTTTTAAAAATAAGTATCTCAACTAAGAATGAGATGCTTTTTTAAAATTGCCCAGAAAATAAAAGTTAAAGGGCAAAAATAAGTTTAAAAAGGAATGATTTAAGAGTTACCTGGATTCAAATGTTTCTCATTACTAGGAGCTATTAACCTTTGCATCCTCTGAATCTTCACAGTTTTGATATAGAGCAGGCACACTGTGCTCAATAAATGCATTATATTTACAATGCTCCTGTGTTCTTTTTTTAAGTATTAAGTCTTTATTTTTTAAAGCAGTCATATTGGTTTCCTAAGGCTTCCACAAACTTGATAGTTTAAAATAAAGAAATTTATTGTTTCATAGTTCTGGAGTCTGTGCTGCTGCTGGAGGCTTTAAGGAGGATTCCTTGCCTTGCCTCTACTAGCTTTGAGTTCCTTGGCTTGTGGATGCAAAACTTTAAGAATCTCTACCTCCTTCTTCACATGGCCTCCTCCTCTTTGTGAGTCTTTCTTTAAATGTCTCTTTTAAGGACATACCAGTAATGCATTACTTAACTTGATATCAAGTATGTTTCCTAAATTTGATGCTGTGGACATCTTAATTTTTCAAATATATCTTTGTTTTGTGTCTTATATTCCATCTTGATAATCTGTGTCAATAGTCCTTAGATCTGTGTATGTATTCTAATAAAACTAATATTACTACTGGCTGCTATCTATTGAATACATACAATTTGTCAGGCAATCATTTAAACATCTCTCAAACATAATTTTATTAACTATAAGAAATCAGAGAGATAGCCATTTCACAGATTTTGGGGCTTTTAATGTTGATTTTTAGAGAGATTTTGGGAAAAATTCAAGATCTCACAGTAAGAGACAGAACTGAAATATGAAACCCATCTTTGTGTACAAAGTGTTCTTAGCTACTTGCTATATTCTTGTATTTCTGCTTTGCACTTCATTTTGCATGATCTTGAGAGAGAGGTTGGTCAGGGTTTCCCACATTTATGTTGGATCTCTACACTATGTACTAGTTTTTCTCTTGTGCTAGATCAGAAGCTGCTGTTTCTTTGCTGTGTCTTCTCTATAGTGTTCTGTGCTTTACTTGTAAATGCATCTTGCTATGAAACGAGTTTCTTATGTACATTAGGGAAATTTGAGCTTTACCTTTTACCTGTGTGTCGTCTATTCTGCCACGATGTTTTTTTTTTTTATGCTGAGGCCTGTTTCCTAGGCATTATTTATCACCAATTTATGACTGGATTCTTAGCTTCATTCTTCTACTTTCTGCAGGTTTTTAGAATTCCCAGACTTCCTACATTCTAGGGAAAGCTTCACATCTTCCAAAGCAGGGTTATCTGAACACTTTTGCTAATTTACCATATCTGAAAACCAACTATTAACTAATGTCTCTCTATGTGACTGTGTATATATATGGCTGCACATATAATGCATTGTTTTGCTATGAACATTATAAACCAGGCACAAAATAGAAATTATGAATTTGAAATCAACAAAAAATAAATATGTAGAGAGCTTCCATGATTTTTTCTACTTGCCCTAGTGGATGGACTAATACAAACACTAGAATTTTTGCTTTGAGATCCAGTAGGCAAATGAGCACATTCCTTTACTACATGGCCACAGGTGGCTTTGCTGTCTTTGACCACCTGATCTCATGGCAGTACTGGCCTCAGCCTGACTGTAATATCTCCTATGACTTGAATATCAGTCTTTTTGATTTTTGTTTATATTCTTCCATCGAAGGGGTTTTACTTATGCATCTGAGCTTTAATACTGAGAGCAGTAAGTAATTTTCAGAGTTCTGGTACTACGATATTCTGTTCTCACACTCAACAAGAAACAAAGTCTTTCTTTAAGCTCTTTTAGTTTCTGAATATTTTTTTTCAAAAGTTATGGAACAAGGACTAAAACTAGTGTTGAACTTGAACTTGAAGAAGTTCATTATCACAGAGACACTGGCAGAAGAAGTTTCTTAAATCATATTAACATTTTTAAACTTTTTAAGCTTCCTTGACATGTAACCACATAGCAGGTGCCTTCCTGTCGTGGACTCATGGGGACTCACAATGACTATAAGCCTCTTTTAACTGATTCCTATGAGAGGTCTCACTTGAATCTCTACTTGAGATGAAAGCATTTTCAAGTTGTTCTTTGACATTGATTTTGTGGAAATTATGACCCTCTATAAATTGTTTGGAGCTAATCTTAATACTGAATCAAGTAAGCACAGACAATTAAAGGTAGAGAAAAGTCACTTTTCAGTAGCTATCGATTTAACCAAATCCTGTCATCCATATTAAATGTAAAGATCTTTAGATCTTTCTGTGTTAACATTTATAATGACTGGAGTGTAACTGGAGTGATTATCTCAAGAATTTTGTTGGTAGTATTTTTGGAACCTATGAAAATAATTTATTGGGGGGTAGAATGGTGCCATTTTGTGAGCCATTCCTGTGTCATTTACTTACTCATCCTTCACAGCAATTTAAAAATTGAATGGAGAAAATCTTTAAAACAAATTTATTGTTAATTTGTGTGTAGTAAAATTTGATGCATTTTAAGACATGTTACCCTAAAAATCTCTCTCCTTACTGACTGTTGGTTCACAGTAGTCATGGGCCCAACTGTGGAAATAATTTCTTCTTAAAACTCCTCCACCCTCTGGTATCCCTAACCTTCTTAACTATATGATGTGGACATTTTGGTGACTTCCAATGAGAATACATAACACATTTGTCAATTCTTAGCAGAACATTTTTTTTAAGTTTATATAGTTTGAAGTCATAGTTTGAGATCTGGGTTTTAGTTCTAATTCTGACATTCACGAGCTGTCAAAGAAAAAAGCTGTTGCTTTTCTTCTCAATGTCTCTATTTCTTTAGCAAAATAATGTTTTTTGACTATTTAACTGCCATCAGGCTCCTTTACTTCTGTTCATCAGTGTTGAGGTAGGACAGTACTAGGTGTTACATACTTCTTTAGAGATATATACCTCTATTATTACAGATGATTTGAAAAGTGAGCAACTGCACATATCTTGCAAGAAGAGTGTTTTATAAAATAGATACAAACCCATCAAACTGTCTTTTTGTATTTTATGCTACATGAATTGATCTGTCCATACAATTATTCATAGAAATATGATTTATTTATAGAGAATCAGCTAAAGACTTGAACATATTTTTTCCTACTTCTTGAATTGAAGATTACTGTATCAGATACTCTCTGGTTTGGACATTTTGGCATCACTGGATAAACATCATTTATGTTTATGTCTTGAGTAGTTTATATAAACATTTTTATATGCCGAGTTTCTTGACATTATACCTAACATTTATAAATCAGTGGCAGTATAGTGAGTGACAGAGATCAGTATTACATTAAACACAACATGGTATTTTCCATGACTGCTTTGTTTTATCTATTTATAACAGATTTAAGTATTTTTGTAAAGTTATGTTTTTCCAGACATAAGTAAGAGTCAAGAACTATAGAATACACATTAACATCACCAGCTACAAAGTCAACATTTCCAAATACATATATCTGACTTCACAAATTTGTTTTCCTTGCAAAGACTCTATCATTTATTATCCATCTGTCTGTCTATCTATCATCTGTCTATCATCCATCACTTTCTAGTGAAAGAATTTGAGGCAACTCCTTCTATATACAGCTTTAATTAATCAGAATATCTTAAAAGAGGTTTTATAACATTTAATTACTTCAGTCTCTACTATTATTTATTAATGGAAAACAAATATTTAACAGTACATCCTTTAAAATTTATTTTTTTTGCATTTAATACTGATAGTTGAAGTTCTCATCTTTTCATTCTCTCTAGCCAGACCAAATGTATTTCCATTTTTTCTTGTCTGAAACAGATCTACTAAATATAGGACTTCTCTATGGATAGTGAGCAGTAATGTGTCTCAAGATACAACAAAACAAACAGTATTTTTCTGGGGTGTAGTTAACCCAAAGATATTTTATGTTTTACAACAACTAAATATTTCATTAAGAGTTAGTGGTAAATTCCTTCTTATTGAATGTGGAATAGTGTTGATATTTTAAGACAGAAAGGCTATTTTTTTTATTTTTTTTAACGTTTATTTATTTTTGAGACAGAGAGAGACAGAGCATGAACGGGGGAGGAGCAGAGAGAGAGGGAGACACAGAATCGGAAGCAGGCTCCAGGCTCTGAGCCGTCAGCCCAGAGCCCGACACGGGGCTCAAACTCTCGGACCGTGAGATCGTGACCTGAGCCGAAGTCAGATGCTTAACCGACTGAGCCACTCAGGCGCCCCATGAAAGGCTATTTTTTAACATTGGTCCTATCACTAAATTAGTGAAATACCTTTATTTCTTAGCAATCCCATTTTAACCTTCTAGACAAAAAAAATTTTTTGAGTAATACTGTTTTGAAAACCCAACATCCATTGGGTTTTTATTATGCGCCAGGCACTCTTCCAAGCAAAAGGATGTATTACTAACTCATTGAATGCTCACTGAAACCATGTTAGATAGCTACTTCTTATGACAGGATGATGAAATTGAGACTTGAAGGTATTACATGACCTGCCTTAGGCCTTAAAACTGGTAAGACTCATATTGAATGTTTCAAGACTCATGTGCCAGGACACGCATGTTACACTGTCTCATAAACCAAAGACTCAAAAATCTTTAAGTGATTTTCTAGTTTCAAAATTTTAAATAAAAAGATAAAAAATATCTCAAACACATAGAAAGAGTTATCAATTAGCACATTTCAAACCTTTGTGTGTTAGCAGTTTTCATCTGCAGCATGAATCATTACCTATATAGCTCATAGGGCAAATCTTACCTTCTGCCTTTTTGTGTATGACCCACACACTAAAAATAGTTTTTACTTTTTCAATACTTGGAAAAAATGAAAAGAAGAATATTTCTTGACCAATGAAAGTTATCTAAAATACCAATTTCTGGGTCCATAAATAAAGTTTTACTGGAACACAACCACACCATTAGTTTACCAATTGCCCATGGCTATTTTGAGTAGCTACAAAGGAGATATTTGGCAGTAAAAAGCTGAAAATATTCACTATCTCCTCTTTTTAAAAAAAGGGTCACCAGTCCTCAGTCTATAATGCTCATCAGCAAAGAGTTATTTATATTGAATCAGCCATATCAAATTAATAATTTTTAATTTATACATACATAATAATTTTTATCAAGGGACACTTATGGATATACAGTCTAAGACAAGTACCTGGATATTAAATTATGCCATAATACAAATACAAATGAAAAAATTAGAACAGCTAAGAAACTAAAATATAAGTATTTGATTTTATGTTTAACAGCATTTCAAAGAAAGGCTCAGACAATGTTGGAACATTTGGAAAAATATCTTTCATGCAAAGGAAACAGGTGATTTTAATGCTGGGGATATTTTGAAAAGAAGTAGGGAATGGATATTTCAGGTTATAGCTGGAAAGTAGCAAGTCAGTGATGACTAGATACAATAAGACATGAACAGAGGGTTGAACTCTGGTGTTGACAGTCTTCCAGATGACATACCTACATACTGCCATCTGTCCCATCTGGTTGTGTTCCCTCTGATGCTGCCCCTGCAAATCTGTCTTTGTTAATCTCACAACAAATAGCTCAATTCTATTGGAGACAACCACAGCATCATGGATATATTTTTCATTTCATATATGGAGATTATGACATTCTCTGAGCCTATAACATTGCTGGGTCATCCTCATGTTTCTGGAAAGTTTCCTATTCTGTTAACCTCAGCAACAATGTTACAACTTCTGTGTTCTTAAAGCTCATAATTTCAACTGTCTCCTTACATTTATCAGATTATTCTGCTTTTGTTTTTATAAGAAAATGAACTCTATGAACTCCTTTAAATTTCTCCCCATCACTTGCACAGTTATCTGTACCAGCACCTTGGCATGCCTCCTTCCTGCCAGTCTCAAAAGAAGGCATCCATCTTTTCTAAATTCAGTCCACTTACCTGGCATGGGACTCTGTTTTCTGCCCTTTCCCTGGAAATTTGGCTCACTTTCATGTACCTTCCATGTACCTATTGACATTTTCCCTCAGCATGCAAATAAACACATCAAAACATATCCCATTATCATTGGCATTTTATAAGACTTGGACTGAGATGGTTTCTTATTTTGCGTACTCTTTCTGAGAAATTTTATTTTTTATCTTAGACTCTCACTTATTTGAGATGTTTCCCAAATCTCTCTCATTCTCCCCCATCCTTGTTTGGGCTTCTAACACCTTGAAGTATATTCGCTTAAAATATAACCTAACAGTTGCAGACTTCTTCCAACTTGTAATCCTTTCCTTATTCTCCATCTCAAAGAACAATACCAATATCTCTCCTGCTTCAAAAAACAAGAAGCTTCAATCTTCTTCCAAATACCTGCTTTTAAGTTTCTACATTAATATTTCAAAACGTTTAACTGCTAGTGTGCCCATAACTATGTTTTTCACCTTCTGATTTCTTACTTTCTTTTTTTTTTTTGCATTAGATCCTTGTATTTTTTCAACTGAATTGTTTCATTTCTTCCTTATAGATTTCCCTGCCACAAGGCACATTTTTGCTCAACTTCACATGTTTTATTCCCATCACTTTCATCTTTTAAAACTTAGAATATGATTACAACAGTAGTATAGTATCCTTCTGCTTATTCCCATAATTTTCCTTAGCATGCAGAATTAAAATCTTAAATCCTATATATTATTTGCAGTCTTGTTATGACCGATCTGCTGGTGATTCTTCTATGCTCTCATCCCATCCTCACAATTTATGTTCACTATTCCTCATTCCTGACCATGCCATGCTTTCTTATAGCTCTGTGCAGGACACCTGAATTTGCTGGTTCACCTGAAAGACTCTCAATTATCTTCTGTTTGACTTCCAGCCCTGTATTCTCTGTGGAGCCCACTCTGATCTCTCCAGCTAGACCTCAGTGCAAGTACATCATTCTTTGTTTACTGAAGATATGCATTGCACATAGCTTTCATGTTAATTTCTAATTTGTTTTACACATGTCTATTTCTCAGTAAATAAGAGCTCTTGAAACTAAGGTATAAAGTGTATTCCTCCTTGTGTTCTGACAAGACAGATTTCAGTGCTATAATTAAGCCTTTAGTTTGGTAAAAACACAACAAAATAAAAAAAGTTTAAGTGACAAGTATGAGATCTTTGGCTCCACCAAGCCTCGTCTTCATAATTTGTTTCAGTGCTTATTATGTCAGCCTTTATGTAGAAAATTTAATGAAAATTATCTCTTTAATCAATTCACCATCACTTCAGGGTACATAGCAATATTATTCTCACTTTATAAATGATGAAATTGAATCTAGAGATCCACAGAGGTTGCCTCTATGCCCCATGATCTAAATAGTAGACTATATTCTTTGAGTCTAAGATGAATTCACAAATTAATTTTAAGTGCATAGGACACCCAAGTTTGTTACTGACTGAATCTTTATAAATAGCATAACTATTTGTTTCTCTACTTGAATTTATAAAGCTCACCATAAGTGTTCAAGATGCAAGAAATATGGAGTTTGGGCAGAATGTGTAAAAGAAATATAAGGATGTCAGTAGATAGCATAATAGTCACTACATAGGCTGAATGTGGTCTTAGTCTGGGATAACAGAGGAAGCATGACATATGTGTTATTAGAAGGTGATTATTTACTCTCATTGCTGTAAGTTAGATCCCACATAAAGAATTGCTTTCAGTAATTGATATAATAAGCTTGACGGCATATAGACTAATGTGGTTTTGTTCAGAGAAAAAGTAAGCTTGATGAGAAGGAAATATATGCCAACTTTGCCATAAATATGAACAACTCTGGAATATTTAACTAGAGTGGAGAAAGAGCTGCTTTCCAAATATTTGAAGAACTCACATGTGGAAAAATATATGTACTTTGATCTGGTTTTTATGGCTCTATAGTTTAGAAGTAGGCCCAGTGGTTGAAGAAAGAGTGTCCAGAGATGAAATAATTGCCTGAAGATTCACCGACTTCACCATAGCTGAAAGCGATCAGGCACACCCTGAATGGACATTAATGAGTTTTGTTATTAGACGCATGGTTGGATTAGCTGAAATTTAAGAATGACCCCGATCTTATTTTTCTATAATGTTGAAATCATATTGCTATTGACCTACAGAAATTTTAAATTTCTTAAGCATAATTCTTATGCTGGAATTATAAGTAATTTATGTACTTAAAACAAAATTTGAGTTTACTGCCTTAAAAAGTGAAGTGTGTCTTTCTTTCAACATAGAGACTTTGATAAGTACAATGAATTGCCATGACATGCAACATCACATCCAAATTTTAATGTCAAAACTTGACCTATTGCAAAGTCAAGTGAATTGTTATTCAGAGAAATTGAAAACGTATTTGAAAGTGTCCCCATAAATCTGTTTCCCAGATTTCAGTTTACATCAGCCTTTAAACCTTTAAAATGAAGGAAAGAGAGCATCATAAAATGGTCTGAAATTATGCAGAATCTGTAAGAAGTATCCTTCATAGTATAATGTGTAATAGACACCCTTTCAAAGTACTATCAATTTTCATGCCGAGGTTAAGCATTAAAAAATACTCTTTGGCAATAATTTAACGTTAATAAATAATTTTCTCAGGGAGAATAACTTTTAAAAATGAAAAGAAAATAAGAAAATAATTTTTAAAATCAGAAGACAGTCTGAAAAAAATGTAAGGAAACTATAACATTAAGTGAATGTAGCCATATAATATGAAGCCTACCTCAAAACAGTTTCTTTTTAAAGTTTTGCCTAGATAAAGATTTTAATTAGAGCTAATTTCATTAAAAACTGACACTATTGGAGCACCCGGGTGGCTCAGTTGGTTGAATGTCTGATCTCAGGTCATGATCCCAGGGTTGTGGGATCGAGCCCCGCATGAGGCTGTCTGCTGAGTGTGGAGCCTATGTAAGTTCTCTCTCTCTCTCTCTCTCTCTCTCTCTCTCTCTCTCCCTCTCCCTCTCCCTCTCCCTCTCCCTCTCCCCCTGTCCTTTGCTCACGCTCTCTATCTCTCTCTCTAAAAAATTAAAAAATATTGCAACTATTAAAATTATTTTGAACGCTTTCATAGAGCCAGTTATTAGTAATGATGTACAGAATTTTATACATTGTCTCACTGAACCTGATAGAATTTAAAAAAAGTTATACTATAAATAGAAAGAGAGGATTTTGTGCTTCATAATAGTAATATGTCGGAAGTAGAAAACATTTTTATTTTAATCAAGAAAAATATGTAATGGATACCTAGAAGAGTAAGGTTTACAAATAAAACATATTAGACTATTACTCAAATGAACTGCGTGGCAACTTCAAAGTATATGTCACTCTGTCCTGAGAACATAGTTGCATTTTTTAAATGTGAATATGGGTTGATAAATGTTCTTCTCTGCTCTCTTGGTAGGAGAGTTGGCTCCCCTTGAGAAACAGTCATCTTCTGTTTACTGATGAATACCTACCGGTCTCTGACTTTCAAGGCATGTGTGATCATACACTTCCTTCCAGGGATTCACATTGAATACTGAACTCACAATATTTCAGAGACAACAGTACATTTCTGGATGGCAGAACCAAGTTATTCATTTTTTAGAATGTAACAATAAACAAATTGAAACACCATTAACCAAATGGATGATCATCTAGTATAAAGAGAGCATAAACCAAAGGAACAGCGTGAGTATTGTTAGCTTTTCAACAAGAGGTGTTCATATCACAGGAACAAACACCTTCTCTGCCAGCAGGAAAGCCATTGTGGTGCGGAATTCTTCTTAAGGCTCTGTACTGGTAATTTCTATTATTTCATTGGAGTTAATCCAAAAGGTGAAATCCATTACTATGATAGCTCCAAGAGTTGAAATTTCAATGCAGGCTAAAAGAACAGATAACAAAATTGGTAATTAAATAAGCAAAGAGTTCTTAAGAGATAGTACTATAAACTTTTATATTTTCATATTAATTTTCATATTTTTCAACTTGAATTATCATATTTTTCAAATATTGGAGAAGAGAAATTGCAAAGGTTTTACTTTTTAGTGGTAGTTATTTGCCACTTAAAGGCTTAGTGATGAACACAGGGAACAGTTCACTTAGAGCTCGGTACATGGGCAAATGGGGTGTTATGTAGTGTTCCCATAAAATTCCAATATTACATCATAACAGATGTATAAAAAAGTATACACAGGGAAGAAAACATATACAAGGCAGTAAAAGTGCTTCATAATATTTGTAAATAAAATGCTCAATTAGAAAAATAATTTTCTATAACCTGAGGTTAGGTCCACTTTAGAAAATAGTTGTAAAATAAACAATATTTTTTTTCTCCTCAAAACTTCTACTGGGTCCAATAGAACTTGTTAAAATTTGGGCTAAACGTGTGGGGGATGAAGAGAGGGAGAAGAAGAAAGAGAATCTTAAGTAGGCTTCACACCCAGTGTGGGAGCCCAAGGCGTGGCTTGATCCCAGGACTGTGAGATCATGACCTAAGCTGAAGTCAAGAGTCAGATGCTTAACCAGCAGCCACCGGGCACCCTTCAGCTAAACTTTTTACATATATGTATAAAAGTATAGTGGTAGAAAAATTGGAAAAAGATTCTACTTACATATATTTTCTAAACTTCAAAGGGATTCAAAATGTTCTTTTTATCTTTTTTCCTTCCTTTCTAAGATCACTGAACATTTAAATAATGTGTTCATAATTTTACATCAATATTTCTGTAAATTTGTAACTGAGAAGCTGGCAGTTTTAGTGATAATATTTGTCAATACAACTTGGTAAAATTCAAACCCTGAAAATATAATACTTCAGAAAATTTTCCTTGTTCTTGGAATACAATTATTGACCTATCCATTATTTTACATTATACACATGTACTTAAAATTGTTTATATAAAATAAATTATGTAAGTGTGTTTTTAAATCTGAAATTAAGAGTCTATTCAAATTTGCTGTTCTTAGAACGTTAGAAAAAACATCCTTTCTAAAATGATATAGTTTGTTCTTTCTGAAACTCAAAAAATCATGAATTTTCAAGCTATGTCCAGTATATGGAAATAACCAATTCCAAATGTCTCCTTGGTATAATAAATTTAATTCATTAGATGGAAAATGCTAAACTAAAAAATTCTATGGGGTCCCATAGACCCTATAAAGGTGCCCCTCACTCTCCACTAAAATATTACTGCCTTTGGAATAAAACACTGTAATATACTTTGCTGCTATCACCATTCACTGGAGATTTTAGCCAAGGAAATGAGAGTCACTTTTAAGTATTTCTACCTGCAGTCTACTGACAATTTTAAAATTCTTTGTAACATCATAAAGCAGTCAATGGATATTCAAGATATCACACACATAAAACTTATTTGTCTATAGCAAAAATGTATTTTTCCTACAGGATAGCAAATACTTCTACAGTTAATATTTCATTTAAGATCATGTGGAAGCAGCCTGCTTACTGAGACATCTAGGTATCACTCATTACCAGCTTTTTTATTGGCTTGGTGAAATGCAATTGACATGCAAATAAATTGCACAGGTTTAAAATGTCAATTTGAATATATTCTACATATTTTTACACCTGTGAAACCACCTGCCATACCAAGAAAATGAATATATAATGCCCATTAGCTGAAGAAGTTTCTTTGTGCCACTAGCAATCCCTCATTCCTATATCCATTCTACCCCACCCTTGACCTCAGGCAATAATTGATCAGCTTTCTGGCACTATGGATTAGTTTTAGTTTTCTGTAATTTCATATAAATGTAATCAAATAGTATGTACTCCTTTTTTGGTCTGGCTTCTTTCACTCAGCATAATTATTTGAGATACATTAATGTAGTGTGTTATAATAATTTATTATTTTCTGTTGTGTTTTATTTCATACATGAATATATCACAGTATATTTATCCATTCACCTGTTGATAGAAACTTTAGTTATGTCCATTTTGAGCTATGTACATCCATATACAAGGCTTTGTACAACACGTGCTTCTATTTCTCTTGGGTAAATGCTGAGGAGCAGAATGACTACATTATATGGTAGATATATCTTTAACTTTTAAAGAACCTGCCATGGGGCGCCTAGGTGGCTCAGTCAGTTAAGTATCTGACACTTGATCTCAGCTCAGGTCTTGATCTCAGCTCAGGTCTTGGTCTCATGAATTCAAGCTCTAGGTTGGGCTCCATGCTAGGTAAGGAGCCTATTAAAAAAAAAAAAAGAGGGGCCCTGGGGGCACAGTTGGTTAAGTGTCCCACTCTTGATCTCGACTCAGGTCATGATCTAATGGTTCATGACCTCAAGTCCCCCATTGTGCTCTGCACTGATGTTCCAGAGCCTGCTTGGGATTTTGTCTCTACTCCTCTCTGACTCTCCCCTGCTGTGCTCTCTCCCTCTTTCTCAAAATAAATAAACTTAAGTTAAAAGCAAAAAATTAAAAAAAAAAAGAAAAAAGAAACCTTTCTGGGGCACCTGAGTGGCTCAGTCGGTTGAGCATCTGACTCTTGATCTCAGCTCAGGTCACAATTTTAGGGTTCATGAATTCCAGCCCTGTGTCAGGCTCTGTGCTGACAGATTGGAACCTGCTTGGGATTCTCTTTCCCTTTTTCTGCCCCTCCCCCAGTCACCCTTGCTAAACCAACCAACCAACAAACAAACATTTAAAGAACCTGCCAAAATGTTTTCCAAAATGATTGTGCCATTTTACATTTCTATGATCAGTGTACAAAACTTACAGTTCTTCCACATCAGCATCAACACTGGGTAGGATCAGCTATCTTAATTTTAACCATTCTAATAGGTGGATATTCATAGCTCTTTGGAGTAAAAGTTAGAATTTCCCCTAAAAAATGTTTCATGTATTTTGTCCATTTTTTGTCATTTCAATCAGGAAGGTAAATTTTATCCAGTTCCGTCCATCTTGGCCAGAGATGGAAGTCCCCACTAGCAGAAAATTTTCCAGGTTAAAAAAAAAAAAAAGAAGAAGAAGAAAGAAAGAAAAAGCAAAGCAAACAATCAATGTGACATGATAATATTCTTAAACATTAGATGATGTTATTCCTGAACTAAAAAAGAAAAAAGAAATTACAAAAATGAAAAGCATAAACTCTATAAATAACCAGCTCCCTAAATTAATTGACTTTGTTTTCCATGACAGGTATTATTCTATGTACTGATTGGTTTATTGTGCTCTTTGGAATGTGCGGATACTTTGTTTAACTTTGATTATATTTTCTTCTCTACCATATCAGTGATATTCTTCTTTGGGCCACTCTAGTTACAATGTGATCAGACTTTGTGCTTGGAGGCACTGAAAATTAAACCTGATCTTTAAGACAGCAGGCACTGTTCTGGTCACCGATACGTCTTTGTTACTTAGCATGTTGCCTGATACAGAACATATAAGTCACTGTTCTGTAGAGAAACAGAACCATTAGTATATATACAGATATATAAAAAGAGATTTATGATGACAGATTGGCTCATATGATGATGGAGGCTGAGAAGTCCCACAATAGATCTGCAGTGTAGGTCAGTAAAGTCGGGGGTGCAGTCCTGTCTAAGCCTGAGGGCCTGAGAACTAGAGGAGCGAATGGTGTAAATCTCAGTCTGAGTCCTAAAGCCTGAGAACCAGGAACATCAATATTTGAGGGCAGAAGTAGATGGATGACCCAGATCAAGCAGAGAGATCAAATTTGCCTTACCCCCACCTTTCTGTTCTATTTAAGCCCTCAAGGATTGGATGAAGCCACCCATCTTGTGGAGGACAATCCACTTTACTCAGTCTGCCAATTCATATGTTAACCTCTTTCAGAAATATCCTCAAAGATGTGTCCAGAAAGGATGTCTTACTAGCTCTCTTGGATTCCTTAGCCCAGTCAAGTTGACACATAAAGTTGGTTATCACACAACCACAAATAGTACGTGAAGGATTAAATAATAGTGAAATAATATATTAAATAGATATTCCCATAGTAGTTATGAAATAATTTAGTGTCATTGATGTTTATATAATTAGCAATATTTAAAAAAAATTCTAAGGCATAGAATTTTCTTGGGCAGGTATCCCAGTCTCTACCCAGTTAGATATGTCTGCATTATTGAAGATCTCTTTTACCATAGGAAAAGATTACATTGTATACAATATTATGGTGATGTTACAGTATATAATAGTATGCATATTCACTATGGCATTTGTTTTTTTTCTAAACATATGAAGACTCTATTGTGACAACAGGCACTAGCAGCATAAAGCATATGTTGACTGACTCAGTGTTTAACACTGGTTTTCTTTACTCTTTGCATAAATAAAATCATTAATAAAACTTCTTTTGAAATTAAACAGTTTCCATTTTAAGTATACCCATAAGTTTTTAATATAGAATATGTTGTACTATCGTTTTAATATAGGATGAAACAAACATAAGGCAAAGCATATTCCATTAAAAGCAGTAGCCACATAAAATTAACTATCTCTACTCATACTCTAAAAGAGAAAAGGGAATTTTAATCTGTAATTATTTTCAAAAATTAAAATTCATGATTTTTAACAGTGAGCATTTGGGTAGTTTCTGGGTTTTTTTTGTTTTTCATTTTTTTTTAAATGGACTTCTTAACTATGGTGTAAAGTGTGTTGTAAATATTTTTAGGAAGTCCATCAAGGTATTCAATCCTTTTTATTTCAGCACATTTTATTTTTATAAAACAGTATATTAAACATAGCATTTTAACAAAAAAGTTAATAACCTCATTGCTGATTGTGACCATCAGAATAAGTTCTAGAAAGTATTGTAACAAGTAAAATATTAAACATTACTGAGATCAATATTATCTGACAGTGGAATCTCTATTTCACACACATGCTGAAATTGCTTTCTGTTTTCCACAGAGAGGGGGAAAAATCTTTTCCCTAAATTCTTTATTACGCACATTCACCAATGCCAATCAATGTATAGAATGGAATGGAGACCAAGGGCTGTGGGGAAATACTGAGAAGTATTCACCAAGTTTCCTGAATTCATGTTGTAAACAAAACATATGTACCAGTCATTAGGAAGATATTTCTATTTGTGTGCATGTGAGGAGTGGGAAGGCCAAATCCATGAGAAGAAAAATCTATTTCAGTTTCTTATAGTTGAAAGCATAAAACATCATGGAGTACACATTCATGTCCTAATAAGGAATCAGTTTTCCCTTAGTTTCATTAGTTTCATTAGTGCATTAGAGAAATTTGAGCAGAATAGATAGGGTTTATAGTCATAAACCAATGATAATTTTGAATACTGAGAGAGACAGGTCTCTGAGTCTTTATAAATATGAATAGAAGCCATTCCTGAAGTTATGTAAAAAACAAACAAATAAACAAATAAAATAAATAGCATAATTTAATTGACATATTCCAAGGGTTGTCAAGGGAGCAAAACCTCCTGATGAGCTCTATCAATACAGATTATATTTGAAGGGAGTTGTTTTGTTTGAGATAGTGAAATTAGAAGCCTAAAAGAAAAACAAAAATAAAACATCTTGGGGTGCTTGGGTGGCTCAGTTGGTTAAGCATCCAACTTTGGCCTAGGTCACGATCTCACCATTCCTGAGTTTGAGCCCTGCATCAGGCTCTGTACTGACAACTCAGAGCCTGGAGCCTGTTTCAGATTCTGTGTCTCCGTCTCTCTCTCTGCCCTTCCACCACCCCCTTTTCTCTCTCAAAAATAAATAAACATTAAAAAAAAATGAACAAAAAAAAACCTCTTGGCACAGGCATAAGTGAGGTGTAAGTGTTAAGACTAACAATTCATACAATTATGAACCAGAACAGAGACTGTTAGCCATATTTTGCAAAAGCCTTTCATTGTTTTGCAGGGGAAAAAATGGGGAAATTATTAGTTTCTCTTGAGTGCATAATTATTGTATATATTTTTTCTGTACTAGAAAGAATAATGATTTCGCCTTTAAGATGTAGGTGTCCTAATCTCTAAAACCTGTTACTATCTTATCTTATATGGCATAAAGAAATTTACCAACGTGATTCAGGGAATAGACCTTGAGATGGGGAGATTATCCTGGATTATCAGGATGGGTCCAATCTAATTACATGAGTTCTTAAAAAGGGAATATCTTTCCCAACTATGCTAAGAGGGAAACATGACTATGGAACAAAGGTCAGAGAGATACCATGTTTCTGGCTTTGAAGATAGAGAAAGGAGCCCATGAATGAAGGCATGCGAGCAGCCTCTAGAAGCTGGAAAAGTTAAGGGATGTCTTCTCTATCAGAACCCTCAGAAAGAAACACAGGTATGCTGACATTTTGATTTTAGCTCAGGGAGACCCATGTTGTATTTCTGACCTATACAAATGTAAGGCAATAAATTTGTTGTACCAACGAACTTGTGGTAATCTATTATGGCACTAATAGTACACTAATATAGTTATTTACCCAGTTATGTAAACTGATGGTATAATAAACTACCTTGAATCTTTATTATTATGTATACATTCAGACTTCCTCCACTAAAATTGATATTGTCTTTTTAAATGCAGGAGTTTAACTATTAGAGAATAATCAAAGCTAGATATCTGTGCTTTTAGGTCCTAACAGACCACTGACTCTCAAGGGGAAAAGTTGGTAAGTCACACACTGTACCTGTTTTTTATTGCTGCTAAACAAATTACCACAAATGCATGGATTAATACAAAATCCATTTATTTATAGTTTTTATGGGCAGAAGTTCAAGAACCCAGCTTCACTGGGTCTGTGTTCAGAATGTTAAACAAGGGGGAAATCAAGGTGTCTGCAGGGCTGTGTTCTTGGTACTAGTTTCTTGCTGGCTGTCCATCCAGCTTCTAGAAACCAATGAGCTTCTAGAAACCATCCACCTTGTCCCATTTTCAGAGTCCATACTGACTGATCAGGTCCCTCTCATGCTTCCAATAACTCTTGCTTCTATTATCTCATCACTCTTTCTGCCTCCCTTTTGCACTTTTAAAGGCCCATATGGTTACACTGGGCACACCCAGATCATCTAGAGTACTCTCACCAAGGTATGTGACCTTCTTTCCATCTGCAGAGTTGCTTTGCCACATAATGTAACATATTCTCAAATTCTAGGGATTAGGGCATGGGCATTTTTGCAGGGATGGGAGGAAAGATTGTTCTGTTTACCACACTGCAATTTATGCAATGGCTTTTAAATCATCTCCCTTTTATTTAGGCACATGTAACAGAGGTAAGTAGCCAATTCTGTTATCCTAACAGCTTGCTGTACTGATGAACAAAGAAGAAAATAATGTGGCATTAACTGTCAGATCGCCTGGAAATTGAGGTGATAGTACATGTGTATGAGCACAGTTGTGCTATTTATAGTGTCTCTTCAGCCTGTTAGAATTAGCAAAATCAAAGACCCAAACTGTGCCTTGCTGACTCTTTTATCAGTACTGTCTAAAAACCTCATATACTACTTGATGACACTATAGGATTATGTACAAGGTTATGGGATATAATCCTACTTGTGGCTGCTCTACTCTGTAGAATGTTAGAAGTAGAAACAGAAAAATAGACAATCAATAACATTTTGGTTGATATTTGAAGGATAGTGACATGCAGGGTTTGTTTTGTTTTGTTTTGTTTTCTTTGTTTTTTAATGCCAAGGATTACCTAACACTTGAAAAGGAAAATCTATGGTAACAATAGATTTGGAAGTGTAGCTGTCACTATTCATTAAAGAAATTCTTTATAAGTACACAGATTTAAAACAGAGTCTCTTTGTATATGAGAAAGCTTAACGTTGAAGCTGTCGTATTTATAATACGGACAGAAAAATACAGTGATACCTATTTAGAAAAGCAACTCAATTCAAAAATATTTTTACCTAATACTCTGGCTGTTTTCTGTCTTTGATTCCTGTACTTTTAGAAGGTTTTCTTTTAAATATTTGTGATTTTTAAATTTATTCTGATGACACAACAGTGAATAGTTTGTCTTTTCCAAGGAACAGAGTTTCTAAAATACAGTGGATACAGGTTTGTATTCATGTGTGATGTTTATTTGTTCATTTTGTGCCCAATAGGGTTCTCGATCATATTAAATTCCAAATAATCTTCCTCTTGCATACATCTCAGAATGATTTTACCATACTCCTAAAGGAGTCTGCACCCAATGCAATAACTCAAAGTGAGCATTTGCGTATCTGCTCCCATTTAATTTTAGCGTTCAGTGCTGGTCTCACATCCTTACACCAGTCCGGTTTTGAATAGGCAAGACATTATGTTGGCTGGTGACATATCAAGGGTTACAATGCTTTGCAAAACAATAAGCATAGGTTCTGATTGCCATTTCTTTTTTCTTTTCTTTTCTTTTCTTTTCTTTTCTTTTCTTTTCTTTTCTTTTCTTTTCTTTTCCTTTTCTTTTCTCTTCTCTTCTTTTCTTTTCTCTTCTTTTCTTTTCTCTTCTTTTCTTTTCTCTTCTCTCCTTCTTTTGGATCAAAGATGCAGAGAAATTTTCATTTAGAGACTATATGTTTGAAAAGACTGAAACTGTAATAGGTCATTAAGACCATGTTCACCACGTTGAACCCTGAATAGTTGTGGCAGATGGTAAGGCACCTCTATAAAAATGCATCATTTTATTTGTGCTTCCGGGCGGGAAATGGTGAGATTGAGACTGGATTTCCCAAAAAGTACTTTTTTTTTTGGGGGGGGTAACAGATACATTTTTAAAACCTTTACAATGATGATATGTGGGCGTTGAAATTAGTTGGGTTTCTGATTTTGAGAGATCAAATGTTTCAGAAATTAGGTGAAATAAAAAAATCAAAGGTTATACTTCTTCCTGATCAATCTGTAGAAATAAGTATGATCACTCTATTCACTGAAAGTGTTATCAGGCTCTTTTCTAACATGAAGAAGTTAGATTTTGTTCTGAATGCTTTCCTTGTAAAGATGGTGAACCGTAATATGTGGGCAGTTTGGTAGACATGAATAATTATTTTTTAAATGAAAATTGGTCAAGCCAGATACTGTGTATGCTAGCTTTTAGCAATACAAATTGAACAAAGACACTGACATAAAGAAAACGTTTCTATTTGTGGGAAACAGGTTACCTTCAGAGTTAGGCAAGAGTTTCCTTATTCATAAGGTTGATATTCAGATATGTGGTCTCAAAGAAGGTTTCCACTGTCCACTTCAATTTTCAAGAAAACTATTTACCATGAAAAAATAAAGCTAGAGGAGACTCTTCACAATTTGGGCTAATCCCCTACTTAGCTGCAAAATAATGTACTTAGTCATTATCAGGAAATAAGTTACTGATATGTCAAAGAACTCTCAATTATTATCTTTTATTTATCACTTAAAATTTGCCATCCTCCTCCAAAAGAATTATATCATTTTATAATGCTCTAAAAGAGGATTTTAATCTTTGATGTATGAGTCAAGCCATATTTCTGTGGGGATAGAAGTTAAATAATCTGAAGTGCTAACTGAAATATTTTAGTATCATTTCCCTCAGTTGTTACTTGGAACAACTAGGCTAGAAACGTTGAGGTTTTCCTATAGGGAAAATGTGACACTGTGACCCACAGAGTTAAGGATCAGGTCCATTGTGGCATCCTTCACATTTGATTATTTTCTGTATTCATAGGATAGCATTTCCCATTCATAGATCAGTCAATACTGTAAGGTATTGCAAGCTTTTCCATCCAGCAACCTAGTTATAAGTATGGTTGGCATGAGTGGACATAGCAGAAATGGAATCCTAGAATCTATTTTAGATGACGGGAGATTAAGATTAGTTGCCAAGCTTTGACTACAATTCTAGAAATGGCACCATGAACAGACCACTTGCTTTTGATAATACATATTTCCCTTCATAGTAACTGAAAATACTAGATTAATGTAGGAAAAATATTCCAGAAAAAGCCAAATTGAAAGCATTGTAGATAACTAGGGGTCATAGACACAAGCAGAGAATTGAGCACAGAGCAATTTTTTTTAATCTACAGAAAATTCTGCTTGCTGCTCACTTTAACTTTTGATAGAGCAGTCCCTTGCACTTTTGTTTAAGGGCATCTTAAAAGCATAAGTCGTTTTCTAATGTCTTCACAACTTTTGTTTCTAAACATATATAACTGTGTTTTTTTGGAAAAAATATTTACCTTACTATCAGGCATCTCTTTGCCATTTTATTTAAAACAATGCAAAGTTCCTTTCACTGCAACTGCTAGTTTTATTCAATGTTGTTATTCCAAGGTGTATGGTGTTCCAAATGGGTTTTTCTTCTTGCTAATAAATGTCTTGGCTTTTAGTTTGACTGTTGAAATAGTGGAGAAGGTAGTCAATCAAAATGTACTTCTGTGCATTCAAATGAACCTTTTGGAAAAATGAGTAAGATCAAAATCTTTAAAAGTCCCTAGTATGTTCACTAACTGTAGAAGTGATTAATCTTTTTACCCTTATGTTGGCAGCAGCCATAAAGTGCATGCAATTAAAGTCTATAATGACATATTTCTGTGGCATGTACTGTGAAGCTGTCCAAGAGATGATAGGATAGAAAAAAATAGGATATATGCACAGTACTCTGCAAATAAGATTTCCTAATAAATGTGTTCAGGACCATACAATTTGGACACATTCAATGGTTTTGTCAAATATTTGTTTGTAATAACTGTTTTTCTGCCCAGATCTATGTTAACTTCTAGAATAATGAAAGGGAATACTTCTTTTTAATCATCTCACTGATTTCTAGTTTAAGTGAATAGACATCTTAAACAGAATTTTACATGTGGAGATGAGTGATGGCTAAGACACTATCAGTAAGAGACAATGTTTTTGCTGTTTTATACAAAAAGGAAAGGCCATTACATAGCATTTTAAGTGCTAAATTATTTGAAAATTATGCATGAAAGAAAGGTTCTTAATCATTTACAGATCTTTTTATTATATTCAGTACCTTTTGCAAAAACTGCTAGTTTTTCCCAAGTATCTATTCTTTTAAGGAGGCTTACAGCCCGCATGTACCTGACTTACCTGGAGACAGTACTTCCCAGTCTCCTTCATGTTTGGCTCTGATCCTGCAATTAATTTCTGGCTGATGGGATATAAACAAATGTGCAAGCTGTTTCTATGAAGGGGTAACCTTTTCTCACATCTTCCTTCCTGAAAGCTAGAATGCTATCACAGTGATGGGCACTAGATCATTCACTTGGGAGCACTAGGTGGAAGCTAAGGTTTGAAGATGGCTGAACAACAACGGGCACAGGGCCAATGATGCTTGTGGAGCTGGAGTGTGAGCCCTAGACTACCAAGTTTATAAGAAAGAGAAACAATGTTTCTAACATGCTTAAGACATTGTTTTCTGTTACTCAGAGTTTAAGTTAAAGCTAATTCAGAAGGAAAACTTTTAAAAACTGTATCATGCTAAAGGGCTAGTTGGCATCACTTTCAAAGTGGCATTTAGTACTCAGCATGTACTTTTATTTACAGAGAACATACACGTTGAAAATGTTAAATTAATGGTATTGAGTGAATTTAGCAAACTTAGGCTTAAAAACTACCTTTTAACTCACTTTATTTTAACTAACATAATTATAGAATTTAGAGAAGAATAAAACATAGGGATATAGAAAAGTTGTTCCTTTTGCACTGAGAATAAAGTGTTTTCATAAGTCAGACAAAAATGCAATAGCTGTCAGTGTTGGAAGTATGGCTTTAAAATTCCAGATTGTAATTTAACAGGGAGGATAGGAAGTATGAGAGTGTATATGGTGCCAATAATGGAATAGAAGTATAGACATAATAGAGAATGAGCAAGAGGTAGAAATGTCTCCAAACATTAGCAATATTGTCAGTAGAACTGGTTCTTCCATTCATGTCTTCTGTCCATTTCTTAACCGGATTATTTGATTTTGGGGTGTTGTGTTTGGTAAGTTCTTTATAGATTTTAGATACGAATCCTTAATAAGATATGTCATTTGCAAATATCTTCCCTCTTTCTTAGGCTGCCTTTTAGTTTTGCTGATTGTTTCCTTCACTGTGCACATCCAGATGACTAACAAACACATGAAAAGATGCTCAACATCACTCATCATCAGGGAAATACAAATCAAAACCACAAGAAGATACCACCTCACACCTGTCAGAATGACTAAAATTAACAACATAGGAAACAACAGATGTTGGCAAGGATATGAAGAAAGGAGAACCCTTTTACACTGTTGGTGGGAATGCAAACTGGTGCAGCCACTCTGGAAAACAGTATAAAGGTTCCTAAAAAAGTTAAAGATAGAACTACCCTATGACCCAGCAATTGTACTACTAGGTTTTTACCCAAAGATACAGACATACAGATTCAAAGGGTTACATGCGCCTTGATGTTTATAGCAGCATTATTAACAATGGCCAAACTAGGGAGAGAGCCCAAATGCCCACCAACTGATGAATGGATAAAGAAGCGGTTACTCAGACATCAAAAAGAATGAAATCTTGCCATTTGTAATGACGTGGATGGAGTTAGAGTGTATTATGCTAGGGGAAATAAGTCAGTCAGAGAAAGACAAATACCATATGATTTCACTTATATGTGGAATTTAAGAAAAAACACAGATGAACATATGGGAGGGGAAAAAGAGAGAGAGAAACACACCATAAGACACTCTTAATGTTAGGAAACAAACTGAGGGTTGATGGAGGGATGTGGATAGGGATGGGCTAAATGGCTGATAGGTGTTAAGGAGGGCACTTGTTATGATGAGTACTACTGGGTGTTGAATGTAACTGACGAATCAATAAATTCTACTCCTGAAACCAATAGTACACTATTTGTTAACTGACCAAAATTTAAATAAAGATTTGGAAGAAGAAAAAAAGAACTGGTTCTTCCAGGAACATGACACAAGAATAGTTCAATGTCCTGGGATATTTTCTCCTTTTATAGCTTTATTTTATATTGGAATATTTTGCTTTTTACTTACTTTTTTATTTTGATTTTCATTTTGAAATAGCTATTTGAAACAATAAATAGTTGATTGAAACTAGTTATTTGAAAAGAATATATACAAAGTAGAAACACTACAAAGAATTCCCAAATATAGTTCATACTGCTTTTCCAAATGTTAAAAACATTCATAACCACAGTGCAATGATCAAACCTGGCATATTAACACTGATATAATAATATTTCCACTTTATTGACCTTATTCAAAGGCTAACATTTGTCCTAATAAAGACCCTTCTGTAGGCTAGTATTTAACTCAGGGTCACAGTTTGCATTCAGTCATCATTTCTTCTTAGTCTCCTTCAACCTAGAATAGTTCCTTGTCTTTTGCTTTTATGACATTGAAACTTTTGAAGAATATGGGTCCAGTTTTTAGTAGACTATCCCTCAATATCTAGTATTTTTTCATAATTAAATTCAAATTATATGTTTTTTACAAGAATATCACAGAAGTGATTCTGTGTCTTTCTTGGTATTTTGTATCAGGAGGCACATGATACTGATATATTCCATTAATGATGATATCAATTTTGATCATTTGATTAAGGCATTGTTTACAGTGCTAGAAACTAATGTTGCAATTTTCATTCAAAAATGGATCTAAGTGGGTTCATCTCTAAGTTTTTTTTTTTCCCCATAAGTCATTTAAAATAAGATGCTGACCCCTGCAAGTCAAGATAAATTAACAGAGACAAGATTTTCCTGTGTAACTTAGCAGACAACTGGACCAAATATATGAAACATTATTTTCTTTTATAAATGAGCAGTAGACAGTGCAACACTATAGTTACCAAGAGAATGGAAACAATTGAGATAAGACTTATGATTTCACCAGCTCAATTACTGGAAGAATTTTCAGGTTACTTCAAAAACAATGGAGAAAACGATTGGTCACCAATTAGTAAGAAATGTTATCAATAAATAAATATTTACCGGGTGCCTGGGTGGCTTGGTCAGTTAGGTGTCTGACTCTTGCTTTCGGCTCAGGTCATCATGTCACAGTTCATGCCAGCCCCACATCAGGCCCTGGGCTGGCAGTGTGGAGCCTGCTTAGGATTCTCTCTCTCTCTTTCTCTCTTTCTTTGCCCCTCCCCTACTCTCTCTCTCTCTCTCTCTCAAAATAAATAAATAAAGATTTTTCAAAAAATGCAAAAAAAAAAAAAAAGAAAGAAATATTTACTATTAGACACTGAAATTTGAGGAGTTATTTGTTAATCAGCAGAGGTGAGCAGCATATCAGGATATGTTTGCAGATAGGACTTTCCTTTTAGCAATCTATAAAAAGATTTGCGTTTATAATTTTAAAACCCCAAATCACCATTTTGTCTGAAAAAATGGACATTGAGAAGGATAATAACAGAATACAGAGAATCACCAAAAGTGTGTAACAAGAAATGCATGCTAAGGGGTGGCGTGGTTATCATCCCTTCTAGAAGGTTATTCCTAAATGATTTAATAGCCAAGTTACAATAGGATTTATTGGAAATCTTGAGAACAACACATTCTATGGTTCAGAAAAAATTCTGTCTAAACTATTCCATAGTGTTTTCCTTCACCACTTTCAACTAGCCATAAGATTTCCCACAACCATACTGTAGGTTCTAAAACATGGCCAAGGAGTGGTAAGTATATAAAAACAACACACACACACACACACACACACACACACACACACACTACTGCTTTATCAGCAATTGCCACTAATTAGCAGTGGGATTTAGTTCTATTTTTCAACTCTATAACCTGTCAGTCTCCTTTAAAATACAGATACATTCAACAAGTGAGTTTTAATACTCCACTTTACTTTTACATAAAATTTATTTTTCTTTTTATGAACTGGTTTTGATGGATAAATTGCAGTATTAAAGAGAGGAGTTGACACATTAAAAGGAAATATTGCACAATTCATTACAGAAGTAAATTTCTAGTCTTTTTTATGTCAATTCAAATATAACTGTCAGAATCATCTTCTCAGCCTACACTGCCTTTAAGGAAGTTAGGAAAACTAAGATCATGATAAGTAACACTGGACTTACTTCTGAAAAATGATTTCTCAATAGTGTAATCAATGCCCGTTTGTAGAGACACACAAAATAGTATCAAAGGAGTTTAAAAATGACCTGTAAACAATTTAAAATAAAGCATTTTAATTACTGGAGACAGCATAAAGCCTCTCAGGGAAAATTCTATGATTTTGTTTACTTCATTAAATTTTAGATCTAATAAAACCATTGATATATTACAATTTCTTTCCTGCCCATTTTTTTTAAAGATGAGAGGCAGGCACTTTCCAGAGATTGTAAGTGTATACCTAGACACCTTAAAACTAAAAGTATATAAGCTACCCTTCCTTCTTCCCAATATTTAGAAAGAATGTAGGCTTTTATACATTCTTCATTAAGAATATAGAATGAACCCTTCTCTGCATTTAAATAAAACCAAAAAACCTATCTGAGGATATGAATATTTGCTTGTATAGAAAGGTATTTGAGTGACAACAGTTCAAGGGAACTTGTCAGACATACTTTACTCAGATAAATTCAACATGAAGGGAGAACCAGGGGGTTGAATGGGAATTTCAATGGATGCATCCTCAACACCCAAGTTGTAATTTCCTCTACTGAATTTTTTATTAGCTATTTTACATATCTCTAGCTTTTTCTGTCGGCATTTTATTTGTTATTGTACCTGTATTAAACCACTTGTAGTAGCCTCTTGTTGAGTGTATGTGAATCTTCTATATTATCTTTTCAACATAACTTATTGCTCTTTTTGTTCTTTCTCTAGTTTACATTTAAATATCCTTGAAAATTTAGCTAAGGCACCACAGTTTTAAGGAAGTCTTTCCAGAGCAATTAATTTAATTTAAAATTACTCTTTCATGCTCTGATAGTAACCTATACTTACCATATGTACCTAGGTGGTAATCCATATACTATTTGTGGATCTTCTTTATCAAGCTTTAGTATACTCAGAAGAAGAATTCCTAGACCCTTCAATTAACATTTTCAGGGAAAAAATAAAATTTTATTTATATAACAGAATATTATAGAAATAAGGCAAATCTTATTTAAGAGACAATGGCATTCTGTTTCTAGGTATTCTGGAATGACAGAAATGGATTTATACTCCTGCCCTGAATCAGTGATAACATATATGACAAAGTAGTTTTTAAGACATCAGATATCAGTAAACTTAACACAGTGATCCTGAGAGACAGGAAACCGATCTGTGGAACCCTACAATTATAGTGTTCCTGCTTTGATAGAATTTCCAGGACAGTGAGAAGGATAAGAGAACTTAGAAGATATCATGAGTTGTTTTGGACATAGAGCTAAGACACAAGGGAGATCATCTTGGTAGAGTTCATATAGCAGTGCTGGAAAGGGGAATTCAGGAGAGAGAGGGAGAGAGAGAGAGGGAGAGAGAGAGAGAGAGAGGCAGATAGAGACAGAGATGGGGAGAGGAAGAAGGGGAGAGAGAATAAACACTGGAGATCTGTAGGGAGTCACCTATACACCTATATTATTCAGGAAAGTACTGATCATGATGTGCATATGAGAAAACTCCTCTAGGCTGGAAAGAGGGAGGGAGGGGAAACATCTGAACAGATTAGAGAGAAGAGTATTCAGGGCTCCTGCATAATAGGGGAACATATCTGTCTCTATCACTCACACTGAAAACTGCATAATTCATGGATCTTTGGTAGATTATTCAGTATTCATTAGTGGAAAAACCAGTGATAATGAAATAAAGTGTGAGGTTTAGTTAACATTATTGTATCAACATTAATTTCTTAGGTTTGATAAATGTATTATGGTTACATAAGATGTTAATATTAGGGAAAGTTGAAGGAAAGGTTTAAGGAAACTCTTTGTTCTCTAGTCTCTTCGAAATTATTTATAAATTTAAAATTATTTCAAAATAAATATAGAGAAACAAATGGGCAAGCACAAATGAAAGTGAGCTTTTAAAAAAGACATAATAGTCCCATCAAAAAATATGATATCCAAATGGCTAATAAACATGCAGGTGTATTCAATTTTATTAGTAATTACAGATATGCAATTTAATACCACTAGGTCTCCACCGGAACAACTAAAATAAAAGTAGGTAACAATAATATCAATGCAAATAAAGAAAAATTGACAATACCAAGTAGAGGCCAGGATGCGGAAACCGGAATGCTTGTTCACTGTTTTGGGGAATATAAGTTGGAATAATTGTTTTGAAAAGTTGCCTGTTATTATTTACTAAGTTTGAACATAGGCTCGTACTATATACCATTAAGTTAAGTCCTAGGTGTACACAAAACATAAACAAATATATAGCATAAATGTTCTTTACAAGAATACCCATACGTGCATCAAAATTGCACGCATAAGAAAGTACCTGCATACAAAAATGTTGTTTGCGGTTATATCCCAATATTACACAGTGCTGTATTTAGCTTTGATGAAGTTAAACAGGCAAAACAATTCTATGATATTAAGTCAGGAGAATGGCTCCTATGAGCAGGAGGGTAGGAGTAAAATGGAAGAGATCAGGAGGGGGCTTTTAGGGGTTAGTAATGTTCCCATTTGTTGAACTATGTAATGGTTACATGGATGTGCTATCTTCCCAATCTGTTAACAAGCCAAATATTTTTTGTATCTGTCCTTCTTTCTATGTATGCTATGAAGAAAAAAGTTTAAATATACTTAATAAGAAGCAAGTTTCTAAATTATGTAATCTTTTCTTCAGCTCTTTCTTCTTTGGTTTGTTTTTCAACTCCCAAGAGTATCAGTGCACTGCTTCAAAAAGAATGAATATCTTTGATTGGTTATAGGAGTGCATATTAGTAACTGCTAGGAAGTCATTTATACAACTTATTGGACTGAAAATTCTGTTTGACTTTATATAGATATCTCCTCTCATTTCCTCCTATAGCTTAAAAATATACAAATATCTATCTGCTTCAAATTCATTGCCCATCAGACTGTATCCACAAAAACTAATTTTAAATGAGAGTCAGATAAAAGTGGAAGCAGAATGCATCCATCCCAGACTCATTAAAGTGGTGCCTTCATACACAAACCTAATTCTTAATTTCCAGGAGATCATATTTCTGAGTTGTTATTGACAAAGAGGTCAGGGCTAACCTTTTATGTCTGCAGAAAGAAATAACATGTCCTGTGGGCAAATGATACCTCTATTTTATTTTTCTTCAAATTCTTCCAGGAAAACATCATGTCATTAATTTGTCAGATTTATCAAAGACTGTCTCCTGGGAGATTAAAAAAAAGCTGTCATTAGAAATTTTTACTCTATTCTACTGGTGACCATGATTAGAATTTCATTTTCACACAGCCAGTGCTGGATCCAGGTTTTCTGAGGACTGAAGCTTATATAATTTTCCAGGGACCTAGTCAAAAAAGAAAAACATATATTATTTTTGCAGATTTTAAGAAACGTAAGGTGATGTGAACATACTGCCAGCACCCCTTCTGGGGAATTGGTACAATTAAAAAAAACTTTTGTTTAATAGTGAATATGCCTTTGTAGTCAGCCTAGAGCCTTGAGATGATCAGCTGTCAAAGGGAGGACACCTGCAGTGGAGAAACAAGTGGTGTAAATGAACAAAATGATCTATGTGTAAAAAATAATAATGCAAGTGTGATGACAAATGGCAGCTTGTGGCCTCATCATCATTGAAGTGATAATGGGGAGTGATGTGACACTGACACTGCCTAATACAATGGAGAGAGAACAATGTTCAAATCCACTTAAATTGTTATTTAACTCATTTTCCCATATTGAACAAATCAAAAGAAATGTAGATTTTTATTATGAAAGTTTCCAGTTTCGAAAAATATTAGTGACAAATTCAAACTATTTCTCCATGGAAAGTATTTCCTTTTGAACGTGGAACATTGGACTTTCACCAAGTCTAACACACATGAAGATGCTTAGAACTTGCCAAGCATGGCCCTATGACTAGTCTCAGCCAAGGGTTGAGGCTAAAGTGGTGACTAGACCCTGAAAACTTTACTTTTTGTAATCATTTAAATGAGAAGATAGTACCCCTGCCACCACCAAAATATTGCAGGAGACTTCTTGAGCTCTGGAATAACTTAAATTTAGGGAATTGTGATAAGATGGAGAAAATCCAGTGACTTACCATGAAAATCGAGGTAGACGTTATTGTTTGCTCTAAGCTCTCTTCACCTTTGTTGGTTTGTCTTTTTTTTTTTTTTAATGAATCCAAAGATACTAAGTGAGTTATGAATCCTACTAAGTTAGAAGTTCACCTTTAGTAACTAAGAATGCCTGGGGATCAGACTAGGTCAAGCACATCCAGGTTGGTATGGCCATAGATTGGAAGAACAAATATTGTTAAGTGTCTGTCCTACCCAAAGCAATCTAATCATTGAATGAAATTCCTACCAGCATTCTTCACGGAGCTAGAACAAACAATCCTAAGATTTTTATGGAACCAGAAAAGACCCTGAATAGCCAAAGTAGTGTTGAAAAAGAAAACCAAAACTTGAGGCATCACAATCCCAGACTTCCAGCTGTATTATAAAGCTGTACTCATCAAGACAGTATGGTACTGACACAAAAACAAACACATAGATCAATGGAACAGAATAGAGAATCCAGAGATGGACTCACAAATGCATAGCCGACTAATATTTGAGAAGCAGGAAAGTGTATCCAATGGTAAGAAGACAGTCTCTTCAGCAAATGATTCTGGGAGAATTGGACAGTGACATACAGAACGAACCTGGAGCACTTTGTCACACCAAATAAACTCAAAATGGATGAAAGACCTAAATGTGACACAGGAAACCATCAAAACCCTAAGAAAACAGGCAGCAACCTCTTTGATCTAGGCCGCAGCAACTTCTTACTAGACATGTCTCCGTAGGCAAGGGAAGCAAAAGTAAAAATGAACTATTGGGACTTCATCAAGATAAAAAGCTTCTCCACAGCTAAGGAAACAATAAACAAAACTAAAAGGTAACCAATGGAATGGGAGAAGATATTTGCAAATGAAATATCAGATAAAGGGTTAGTATTTAAAATCTATCAATAAATAATCCAGTGAAGAAATGGGCTGAAGACACGAAAGACACTTTTCCGAAGAAGATATCCAGATGGCTACCAGACACATGGAAGTATGCTTAATGTCACACATCATCAGGGAAATACAAATCAAAACCACAATGAGATACCACCTCACACCTGTCAGAATGGCTAAAATAAACAACTCAGAAAATGACAGATGTTGCCAAAGATGTGGAAAAAGAAATCTTTTTGCACTGTTAGGAGGAATGCAAACTGGTGCAGCTATTCTGGAAAACAGTATGGAAATTACATGAACAATTAAAAATAGAACTACCCATTTGATCCAGCCATTGCACTATGAGGTATTTACCCAAAGGATACAAAAATGTTGATTTGAAGAGGCACATGCACCCCAATATTTATAGCGGTGCTATTGACACAAGTCAAATGTGGGAAGAGCCCAAATATCCATCAACTGGAATGGATAAAGAAGATATGCAATGGAGTATTACTTGGTGATCAAAAAGAATGAAATCTTGCCATTTACAACAATGTGGATGGAACTAGAGTGTATTATGCTAAGCAAAATAAGTCAGTCAGAGAAAGACAAATACCATATGATTTCACTCATATGTGGAATTTAAGAAACAAAACAGATGAACATGGGGCAAGGGAAGGAAAAATAAGATAAAAACAGGCAGGGGGGCAAACCGTAAGAGACTCTTAAATACAGTGCACAAATTGAGGATTGTTGGAAGAGAGGTGGGTTGGGGGATGGGTTAAATGGGTGATGGGCATTAAGGAGGGCACTTGTTGGGAAAAGCACTGGGTGTTAATATGTAAGTGATGAATCACTGGGTTCTACTCCTGAAACCAACAGTACTCTGTATGTTAACTAACTTGTATTTAAATAAATTTAAAAAAAGAAAGAAAGAAAGAATGCATGGAAAAACTAAAAATCCTAGCGCCATGTCCTGAGAGAGATGCGTCATGCTCTGTCAGCATGGTGACTTTAAATGGATAGGTACAACATTAAGAAAATGGAGCAGCAACAGTATTTACAACATACTTTGCAGGTGATGTTTATTCAGGGGTAAAAAATAGGGTAAGTGTAGGCAGATGGATTCCAAAGAAATCAAAAGCTTGTTTAAATGCAAATGTTTCCAGGAAGAAAAAGCATTCAGAGAAGAAATGATATACAAATAAATTTCCCCTCAGCAGAGTGTTTTCTTCTTCAGGTTTACAAGAGGCAACCTCAGGTGTCTAATGGAGATACACTGAAGAACTAAAAGTGTATACCTTTGCAAAAGGAGTTTTAGTGCCTCTAAAAGCCTGCCGTCTGAGGCACTTTATCTACTGAATTGAACCTGCAACCAAATTACAATCTTCCGTCTCTGCATTTTGTATACCAATCTTGACTTCAAGATGAGTTGGCACTTCAAGGCATAAAAGTGTAATTTAGTCTCTTTTAATTCCCACTTAACTTCTGTGATAACAAGCAACTGCTTAGTGAGGTAATTAATGGAAAATTATGCTTTTCTATTGGCAACTTGGGATGCACTTTCTAGGACCAATGAAGTAAGCACTGAATCATAATTTGATATCAATTATTTTCTATCTCAGCTATTTGTTGTAGCGCTGTTATTAATCAGTAACCTGAAAGGCAGGAGAGGGAATACCTCTTGGTTTATCAAGAGGTTTTTTGGGGGAAGGCAAGAGGGGATAAATGAAATGTATCTTTCTCATGAAGATATATGTTCAATGTAAATCTCTTATTTTTTGCATATGGTCTTATTATTGCATGTGATATGCATTTGTTAGATCATTTAATCTCATGGAGTGCAGTGAAAAATTGCTTAAGGAAAAAAATGATGAAATCTTCATACCTCACTCACACTTTCCTGCAGTGGATGAAATGAATATTTAGCAAAGCGAGCTAGCAGTTTGCAAATGTGCAATTAAAATCCTGGCTCTTCTCTAATTATGTAACACTTAAGTTAAATGGTCTTAATAGACATATAATGATAGCTTTATAAACCTACAGTTACTTATAATCAAATGTAATTTCTATTTCAGTTTTAAAGCATCCATTAAATGTCTATTATGATTTTTAAGTAATTTGGCAGACATTTAATGAATACTTTACAAACCTAAATAGTAATTATTTCAAGAGACAACTGTTAACATATAGGAGTAACGGAGCTATTCATTCGAATACACAGCTTAAAACTAATTAGTGAAGTATATATGCAATACCCAATGGATTTACTAAAGAAGAAAATCACAATTTTAATGCAATTTTTCTCTTAAGATATAAACCATTTTTTCTAATTTTGTTCTGAGTCCTGTGACATGACCTGTCACATTACAAAAATGTAACACTGGAAAGCCACATCTTCTCACAATTCCATGTATACTCTAGAAAAAATTATTTCTGTGCCAGGCAGAGTAAAAATGTATTTTATACATTAATTCACTGTTAAATTTTAGGTACGTTGCTAGGAAACTAAAAACTAATATAGACAGGTTTTCACTGCACGTTGTAGGTAGGAGTCAGTTTCCAATTTTTCAGAATAATGCTGTTAATTTTAACAGAAGACTACTATTTCTCACTATATATAACAACTATAAGTTGGTCACATCTTTTCACAACTAAGATACTTTAGATTCTTTGAAATGACGGAAGACTGTGGGTTATAGTAGTCACTGAAATTTTCTCATAGAAGAAATCATTGTTTTTCATCAATGAAGCTTCATTCATAAGCTTTATAGGGAGATTTTAAGGCCCATTTCAAGAATGATGCACTTTAATTTATGAAAATTGAAATTGCTTTATTGTTTCTATTAGATATAGACATTTCAATAGTCCAAGTTTCAAACTCTGGATGATATAATTACACAAATACAGATCATTATTTGAAGGTGAGACACAAATTTTAGTGTTAATGTTCAATAGTATTATATTTTAATTTTGATTATAGTATCACATGTTAATTTCATAATCCAATTGTTTGCATGCTGTCTCAGCATTGAGGTCATTTGTAACTTTTCCTGCCCTAATCCTCCTTACCTTATATGACAAGGAAAAATAATATAAACATTTCTCTTTCTGTACTGGCACTCAATAAAATGCAACATTCAACTATTAGAAATGACTATAATATGAAATAACATGCACATACATATATATGCATATTCTTATATATGAATATATAATATGTAAGTATATGTATGTATATATATAATGAATATATAATATGTAAGTATATGTATGTATATATATATACTTATATAAATGACTATATCATACACATAAACATATATACAACACACAGGAAATATATAATAAGAAAATATATATTTTCATACCCCTGCCACAGATTCAGCAAAATATATAAAATTGCCTTGAACTATATGTAAAATAATGGTTAAACTGGTTATGATTTTGGTTAATCCTTATACAAAGAGTATTACATGAAGTAGTAGAGTGTGGTATTTAGACACAGAGCTAAATGTGACACTACTATTCTATGCTTTTTAAATTTATTGCAATGTTAATGATTAATAGACATCACACTTGTGATAAGCTCAGCAGTTAGGTAGATACATGTGACTGCAGTTCAGCAGAGAGGTTTGCACCTTGATATTATCAATCTGTCAGATATTTGGCATATAGATCATGAGTAAAGCCATATAATTATGTGAGATCAAATAGAAGTTGTATAGCTAGAGAAAAGAAGAATATAAAAGATTGAGTTCTGTGGTATCCCACACTAAAAGGTCAGGGAGTGAGGATCCACCAGCATAGAAGACTGACGAGATGCCAAAGAAATAGAAGTGACATCAGACAGAAATAGGTGACTGGAAGCCAAACGAAGTCACTCTACCAAGAAACAGGGGTTGCATTGTATGCTGTTGATATATAAATAGTAATAATGTGTTGGTATGTGTTTTATGCTATCGTGTTACGAAAGCACAATAAATGTGCTATATGCTTTTTGATAGTTCAGGTTAAGGATTGCACATTAATCATTAGCTTCAACAGCAGGAAATTAATCAGTAGCCAGACCAAAGGGGTACAGAAGGGTGGGCATGAACGATTGATGATGGAGGCTTAGGAGATAAAGGGAGATTAAGAAACTTTGGTATAAATAACTCTTGCAAAGTATGTTCTTGTAAAGGAAAGTTGAAAAAAATGGGGCAATAGATGAAGGTAGGTAGAACTGGAATTGATAGAATTTTTTTAAGGATATAGATCCAATGATGTATTTATAAATGGATGGTAAAGATCCACTTGAGTGGGAAAATTTCAGAGAAAGAACTAAAATATTGGAGCTACGATTTTGCATAGGTAAAGGAGAGGGGATGTAGTGAAGAATGGGAAGTGAAGACTTTAGCTAGGAGTTTCATGGTTTATCCATATGAACCAGAGAGCAAGAGAATTTAAACGTAATTGCTGGTAGTTAGACTAACATAGTGGTGAGATCCTGCAGAAGTTCTCTTGTGATTAATTAAATTTTCCCAGTGAAAATTGGAAGCAAGATCATTAGCTGAGAATGAAGATGCTTGAGGCGGCTCTGGAAATTTTAGGGAAAAGGAGGAAGTATGAAAGAGCTTTCTAGTAGAATGGGATGAAAAATGAACTGAGAAGTGTAGTTTGATTTCTGAGTAACATTAATGCCCAACTGCTCTGAAGTTAGCAGTCACACATTTAAATTGAGAGCACTCAGCACAATGTGTGTTTTTTTCCAGTAACATTCAGCTGCATGGGCACATACAATAAGTAGACAGGAAATGAGAGGTGCCCAATACCAAGTTCAATACTAAGTGGGAGTTCAATGCTAAGTGGGGAGTTCAATACTAAGGTGGGATATTTACCAAATTTATAAGGTAATACAAAAAATATGCATGTACCTACGTGTGTGTGTGTGTGTGTGTGTGTGTGTGTTGTTCTGCATGCTTTATGACACTTTATGTTGTCAAATTAATATATTTCATAATAAGATGTTCTGGAGGAAAAGGATGGCAGTTAGACTTTGAATTTTCCCATTTCTCCAATACAACATATAGAGGAACATATTAGTTCACTAGGAGTGTCATAACAAACTACACAGGAGGCTTAAGCAACAGAAATTTGTCTTATAGTTCTGGAGGCTAGAGGCCAAGTAGTAAGGTATCATCACATTGGTTGGTTCCTTCTGAGGACTGTGACAAAGTATCTGCCCCCGGCCTCTCTCCTGGGCTAATTTCATCCTGTGTCTCTTCACATGACATTCCTGTGTGTGTCTGCCTTCAAATATCCCCTATTTCTAAGGACAGCAGTCTTATTTGATTAAGGCCTACCCCAATGACTTCATTATAACTTTATTACCTCTGTAAAGTATCTATGTACAAATAAGGTCACATTAGCAGTTACTATGTGTTAGAATTTCAATACAGGAAAGTAACAGAGGGAAAATGATAAAGTGTGCCTTGGTGGTTTGCCTTTCTTTGAAAGTCATTGCTTTCTTTTTGCCTTCAAAGCAAGTTCTGGTTTGAATGGAAAGTATGGCCTCTCAGAACGATCAACTCCTGCTCACTCATTCATAGATCTAATTTGTGTAACTTGTACTTGCTTTGAGTTTTGCTGAATTGTCATGCATTGTGGATCTACTGGAATTCTGTGCTCATGGAACATTGCAAACACTTGTCTAAAAATGAAACAGGAAGGAACAGCGGACATGCACATCATACACATCTCCTCTGCTCACTGCCATGCTCCAGTGAGCCAATAGAACTTCCCTTATAAATCACAGATACAAAGATCAAATTATTAAGAATTTTAAAGCAGTAACAGAAGAGCATTAAGCCAGAAATAGGGACCTTCTGAGCATGGGATCCTGTGACTGGGTCACAAGGGCATTAATTTGGCCCTAGTCAAAGACAGAATTATTTCCCCATAAGTTCTAGAACAAAGCAGAGACATCTATTCCTACAACTGCAATTCAATATACTGTGGAAGTCCTAGCCAGAACAATATGCAAAGAAAAAAAGTTTATTCAGGTTACGACCCACGCCATTAAAAATAACATAAAAAACATAAATACTTAAGAATAAATTGAGCATAATATATGCTATACCTGTTCAGTGAAACTTTCACAACTTTGCTGAAGGGTCTAAATGAATTAAGACATATACCATGGTCATAGATGGGGAGACTTATGTTATTATGATGTTAACTCTCTCCAAATTGATCTATAGATTCAATACAAACACAATCAAAATTCTAACAGGTTTCCCTGTAGAAATTATTCAGCTAACTATGAATTTTATATAGAAATTCAAAGAACCTCTTACATCCAAAATGATCAGAAAGGAGAATAAAGCCAGAGGAGTAACATCTTTTTATTTCGAGGTTCGTATACAGCCCTTTTTAGGCATGTCATTAAGGCAGTTTGGCATAGATGGGCATACACATTTGTGGACAACTGGACATAAAGACAATGCAAAAAATAAAGCAAAATTCAGATGTCCAGACTTACATGCCTAATTGGTTTTTTGACAGTGATCTCATGGCAATTCAATAAGTAAATAATAATGTTTTCAACAATTTGTCCTGGAACAAATATAAACATATTGGGAAATCGAGGAAGAAGAGTCTTTACCTGACAGGATATGTACACATGCACACCCAGAGACACAAAGAATAAATGGAAGATAAGGATGCTGAAATGATCAACTATGGCCTAGAGAACAATTACAGCAGTGGGGCTTGTATTTTTTGGCACTGATTCTTTTTTGTAAATATTTTCCTCCTGGAAATTGTAACTAGCCACAATTTGAAGAAGAGAGAAATGTATGGTGAGTCCCCCTTAAATGGGAAACTTAGCATATTGTTAATGATCCACTTATATTCTGTCCGATCCCTTTACCAGATGTTTGCATGAAGCTTCCATATATGTTGCCATTCCCAGAAATCTGCACCTGCAAATCTATCAGGTAACCATGCACAGGTGGCCAGAACCCAATATGTCTGCACAAGCAGAGAATAACAATTGACTCAGAGTTTCATCCTGTGAATAGCTCTTAAACCATGACAATGTGCATGGAGGTACAAATACTCCAAGCTCCTTGCCTCCTAATAAGGAAAACATACTTTCTACAGATCATCTTTGAAGGACTGAGCTAAAGCCATTCTTTGTGGGCTTTTTCAAATGTTTCTTTTTTGGGCACCTCTCATTTCCTGTCTCATTTCCCCATGTATGTGTGAGTTTTTCCTGAAACCACGTAGTCATAAATCACACTTGTCTCTGGACAAAAACCCCACCAATTCTGATTCATGTGGGACAGTCAGATTTTATGTCAATGATCCTGGTATAATTACTCTACTATTATATTTTCCCATTTCACTCTTAGAATTCTTCCAGTTTGTATGGTAACTTCTATACGGTCACCATTTTATAATGCAAAGTTGTCATAGCCACAACCACATTCTACTCAGAAGAGAGAGTATAAAAAAATCAGTAGGATAATATAGGAGAGAAAGTGTGAGGCAAGGCAGGTTGACCTTGAAGCTTAAAAATAAAAACACATTCTGAACACACAAGAAAATTTAGTAAATATTCTTTGCAAGAGTCTTCTTGAGAACATTAAGAAAGGATAACCTCCAGATAGGGTAGTTGTGGATCAAACAAATAAATAAAAGGAAGAATAGAGTTGACAGTTTGGGCTGTGAGTTGTATATGCTCTGACAATGTGGAAATCATCCATCTAACACAAAATGGGAACATATGGGTTTGTTGCATAACTAGAAAGTAAAATAGCAGATTGCCTCATTGTAATTCCTAGGTGTCAAAGAGTATTATTTAAGGGTAGCAAATCAATAGTGAAAAATTAAACATAGATGCCAAAACAAAGAGAAATTAAAGTGATTAATATTTATTAAATATGGGTGATGGTATAATTGTGGGGTAGGGGAAAGAAAACAATACAACTTCATTTTAATGGAATTCAAATTAGGGAGTCAAGGGATGGCTGGATGGCCATGAGCCTGGATGGCTCATTTGGTTAAACATCTTACTTTGGCTCAGGTCATGATCTCGCAATTTGTTGGTTCAAGCCCCACCTTGGGCTCCGTGCTGACAGCTCAGAGCCTGGAGCCTGCTTCAGATTCTGTGTCTCCCTCTCTCTCTGCCCCTCCCCCCCCCCCTTGTGTGTGCATGCTCTCTCTCTCTCTCTCACTCTCTCTCTCTCTCTCTCAAAAACAAACATTAAAAATTTTTTTAAATAAAATAACATAGGGAGTCAAAAAAGAAAGAGCATATTTCATTAATCTAGAATCACTAAAAGAACTTCCAGAGAAAAATTAGAAACTTCCTTAAATATTAGAAATGCAGTAAAAGAAGATAGGAAACAGATCCATATTGAATGCTTTATTATATTATGGGCATTAATTTTATGTGTCAACATGACTAGTTATGGTGCCCAATACCACTGTGAATGTTACTGTATAATGAGATTAACACTGATAATCAATAAACTTTAAGTTAAGCAGGTTATCCTCTATAATGTGGGTGGGCCACATTCAATCTGTCGAAGACCTTAATTAAGAGCAAGGATTGGAGTTTCCTGAAGAAGGAATTCTGCCTCAAAACTGTAACACAGAAACCTTGCCTGAGTTCCACCTTGCTAACCTGCCCCATGGATTTCAGAACTGCCAGCTCCAACAATCACAATCACATGAGCCAATTCCTTGAAATAAATCATTCTCTTTCATTCCATCTTATATCTTCTGTCTCTCTGTATTTATGTCTTCCACAAATTCATGTGTTGAAGTTCCAACCTCTAATGTGAAGGTGTGTGGAAGTGAGACCTTTAGGAGGTAATTGGGTTTATTTTATTATTATCATTATTTTAATGTTTATTTTTGAGGGAGAGAGAGAGAGAAAGAACATGCACTGGGAGGGGCAGATTGAGAGGGAGACACAGAATCTGAAGCAAGCTCCAGGCTCTGAGCTGTCAGCACAGAGACCAACCCAGGGGTCCAACTCACAAACTGCAAGATCATGATCTGAGCTGAAGTCAACTGCTCAACCAACTGAGCCACCCAGGTGCCCTGGGAGGTAATTAGTTTTAAATGAAGTCGTAAAGTTAGGTCCCTCAAGATGGGATTAGTGTTATAAGAAGAGGAAGAGAGACCAGCGCTCTCTCTCTCCACCACATAAAAATACAGCTAGAAGCCTGCTGTCTGCCAGGCAGGAAGAGGGCTCTTACCAGGACCCCAAACTTCTGGCCCCTTTATGTTGGACTTTCCATCCTCCATAACCATGATAAACAAATGTCTGTTGTTTAAGCCACTCAATCTATGTTTTTGTTTTTTTATAGTGCCCCAAACTAAGACATGAGCTTTCATTTTTATTGGTGATCTTAATATTATGATTAGCAGCTTTTCTTATTAAATAATGAAGAATTTAGGCACTTCCTTTAATGTTCTCAAGGAAAGGGAACTATGGGAATGAATATGCCCTACTTCACAGCGACTTTTTGCTGGGACACTTCAAAGCAGAGCACATGGAAGTAAGTACTGTGAAAATTAAAGCAGCCTGAAACTTTGAAATCTAGAAAGGAGAAACAAAGAGCCCATAGTGATCCAGCTGGTAACTGGGAAACAGTGTAATAAGCAGGCAATCTAGATTATCAAACAATAAGGAACAGATAAAAATACCTGTGTGTTGAGGCAACCAGAAAGTTTACCACTGATACACCAAGTTATTCAACCCAGCATTTATAACAGCATTTTCTTCTACAGTTTATGTATACATGGGCCAATGTTTTTGTTCAGCTTCCTGGTTTCTCAAAAGAATTGTCTGGGTTCTTCCAACAAGTGTTTATCTTTAATTGACTTTGTTCCTTTTTCTTCTGAAGCTGAACATACTCATTGAATAGAAATCCAGTGAAAGCTCCTGATTCTCTTCACATATAGTTCATCAATTTCAACTAGTAAAGAAAATGTGAGACTTTCATTCTCCACTTTTCCTAGTTGATCAGGATTAATAACTAGAAAATGAGCATTCTGCTCTCCTTCACACATGATATGCACGTAATGGGATGATTAAATCAACATCACTCATACTCTCTAGTGTCATGGTGGCTGCATTTGATAAAAGTAAATGTGCCATTATGAAACTATATTTTGATAGATAAATGTAGTTTTTTATTTACATGTTAGTTACAGAGCTATGAAACATATCCACTGTCAACTGAATGCTAATGGGCATGACAGTGATTCCCCATGCAATGTTCACTCAGATGCATGCAATCATTTATTGTTGTTTTAATATTTTCTTTATAACGATTGTTGATGATAGTCTTTCTATAAAATTTATGCTTTATTGGATTTACTTTGTAGCTTACCTTTCACATGTATTGTTAAAATCATTCACTTTAAAAATATTTATGTATTAAGATATACATATATAAGAATAATAAATCTTTTGTTATATATCCACTCCATTTAAATAAATAAAACAAAAACAATACGATTGAAGCTCCTTGACTACTTATTCCCAATTTAAGAATTTCCATATTTCATTTCATGCATTTCATTATACTTTCAATATATTTGTTACTGACACAATATGGTTTGATGTTTTACATGTTGTACTAATGTCATTATACTGTGTGAATTCCTTGGCAATTTTATTTCCCTCAAAACCGTAATTATAATATTCAGACTTAGAGTCCCAGTTCATTCTTTTGTACACCTGTTTTGTATTGTACACGTGAAAATGCCATAATTTATGTGGACATTTTTCAGTTTATGGAATTTTAAGTTATTTTCAGTGATTGGCTATCACAAACAATGCTGGATTAGACATTATAATGTATGTTTCCTAGCGTACTAAAATTGGCATTTCTCTAAGATTGTCTGTGATTGCTGAGTCTTAGGGCTAGAATATCTTTTACTTTCTCATATTTTGTGAGATTGTTCTTGAGAATACTTGGACCTATTTTCACTACACCAACTATACAAAAAACTCTATTATATGAAATCTTGACATTTCATTAGCTTTTGTAATAATTCAAAACAAAATGCAGAAACTTGATAGTTCAAATGCATATGTATATGTACATGCATGTATTTGTGTATGAATGTCTTTATGTGTGATTAAGTATCACCCAGATCAAGATATTGCACATTTCCAACATCACACACACAAAATTTGCTCATTCTCCCCAACCCTGAGCCTTTAACAACTATTCCAAGCTGAAGCAACCATTTTTCTGACTTACACCATTGATGTAATGTTGCCAGTTTTTAAATTTATTAGAAATAGAATCATATAACCGGTGAGAATAATCAATGTTATTGCATGTAGAAGTAGTTTATTTGTGATGCTATGTAGTTGTGTTATATCCCATCACATGAAAATACCAAACATTTTTAATTCACTATATTGTTGATGGATGTTTACATTATTTTCCCTTAAAGATATTGTAAATAATGCTGCTATGAACATTTTTGTACATAATGAGGTACAAATGGAAATATTCACCCGTTACTCTTCAGTTTATACCTAGAAACACTAGTTTATGGGTTATTCTTATGCTTTAGCTTTAGGGTTTTAGCAGATATGCTATTGCAGATTTGAGGGTAGCTCTTCCTATATTCATATTTTTAAAGCCTTTATTTTTTAGACCAGTTGTAGGTTTACAACAAAATTGAGAGGAAAGTATAGAGATTTCCCATATAATCTCTGCCCTACACTCACATAGTTTCCCCCATTATTAACCTCACTAATTAGAATGGTACATTTTATACCAAGAATGAACATATATTGATATATCATAATCATCAAAAGTCCATAGTGTAACTTAGGGTTCCCTGCTGGTGTTGTGCACCCTATGGGAGTGCATTAAAGTGTAACAATATATACATAACATTATCATATAGAATATTTTACTGCCCTAAAAATCCTCTATGCTCTGCCTATTCATCACTTCTCACCAAACTCCTGGTGACCACTGGTGTTTTTATTGTCTTATAGTAGTGCCTACTCCAGAAAGTCATATAGTTGGAATCACACAGTATATAGCCTTTTCAGTTAGGCTACCTTCATTAACATGCTTTTAAATTTCCCCCATGTCTTTTTATGGCTTGATAGATCATTTCTTTTCAGCACTATATAATATTCTACTGTGGTTAGACCTTAATTTATTTATCCATCTATACACTGAAGAACATCTTGGTTACTTCCAAATTTTGGTAATTAAGAATAAAACTGCTATAAACATCTGTATTCAAACCTAGGTTTTCAATCCCTGTGGGCAAATACCACGGAAGATTACTAGTTTGCATGTGGCTGTCCATTCTGCATTCCTGGCGGCAGTGAATGGGTCTCTTGCTCCACATCTTTGTCTATATTTGGTGTTGTCATTGTTCCATATTTTGACTATTAAAATTTTGGTATAAAATTGTTCATATTATTTCATGTTATATATATATGTATATATATGTGTGTGTATATATATATATATATATATATATATATATATAATTTTAACATAAAAGAAATGTCACGGTACAAACTATTTTAAAACCTCTTTTTAGAATATTCACTAAGGGTTGACTAGGTGGCTCAGTTGGTTGAACTATCAACTTGATTTTGGCTCAGGTCTTGACTCATGGTTCATGGGAAAAGCCCTGAGTTGGGCTCCACCCACACTGACAACACAGGGCATGCATGGGATTCTATCTCTCCCTCTCTCTCTGCCCATCCATCCCCGACTTGCACATGCATGTGCTCTCTCTTTCTCTCTAAAATAAAACAAAAAAAAGAATATCCACTAGCATATTTTTATTCTATTAATGATTTGATAGTATCAGTTTTCCTTTAAAAATTTGTAAGATGTCATATCCATACAATAAATTTCGTCAATTAAAAAATGGCCAACACTTTCACAAATTTGTTGGAAAGATCAACTTACAAATCCAAGCAGCTCAGATGAACCAAGCATCAATAACAAAAGAAAGCTAAAATAAGTCATGTCATAGTCAAAATTCTGAAAGCCAAAGAGAGAGAGAGAAAAAAAAGCACAAAGCAGCTAGAGAAAATATTTATATTTCAGGCAAAATGTGAGGAGTGACATTTTATCACAAACAATAAAGACCAGAAGACCGTGGTATACTATCATTAATGAAGTAAAAGAGAGGATATATAATTCTAAATCTATCAAAATGTCCTTCAGAAATAAAGGTTAATTAAAGTCATTTTCAGATAAATGAAGCCAAGGGAACTTGTCACCAAGAGTGTTGAAATATGTGATTTATTCGGTCTCAAGAGAAATGACATGAAATCAAAACTGGGATCTACAATAAAGAGTGGAGAGCATTAGAAACCATAAAAATAGGTGTGGGTCCATGTGCATGTATACTCATATATGTGAGAGTGTGTGTGTGTGTGTGTGTGTGTGTGTGTGTGTGTGTTTTCTCAATTTCTTTAAAGAATAACTGTTTAGGGGCCCTTGGGTGGCTCAGTTGGTTAAGTTAAGATCCGACTTCCACTCAGGTCACGGTCTCACGGTTTGTGAGTTCAAGCCCCATATCAGACTCTGTGCTGATAGCTTGGAGCCTGGAGACTGCTTCGGATTCTGTGTCTCCCTCTCTCTCTGCCCCTCCCTGCTCATGCTCTGTCTCTCAAAAATAAATAAATGTTAAAAAAAATTTTAAAAAGAATGAATGTTTAATTAATAATAATAAGTGGTGATATCAATTTTAGTAACATCATTTATGAAAAAATGTTAAGAAAAAGAGGACTGTAAACAATTTTACTGCTTTGAGGTTTATGGTTTTGTTTTTTGCTTTGTAAGTGAAGTGCCACAATATTATGTCTGGGTAGACTTTGATAAGTTAAAGATACATAACATACATAAGATATGTGGTGATCGAACCCAAGTGGAACTTCTAAAGCTAAAAAGAAATGTGACCACAAAACCAAAGTAGAAATTAAAATGGCAGAAGAACAGGAATAAAGTAACAAAATGAAGATGTGACAAATAGCAAAATGGTCAATTTAAACAAAAACATATTAGTAAAATACATTTTACTATTTTTTAAAATATCGTTATAAATATGTATGGATGAAGCATGCATATTAAAAGCGGTCATTGTCAGAATAGGTAGGTATTAGCACCCAAAAACCTACAAACAGCATACTTCAAAACAAATATCCAGATAAGCTGAAAAGCAGACCATATTAAAAGATATATCTTGAAAAAAATTGGATAAGAAAGCTGGATTGTAGAAGGAGAAAATTAATATAATTAACTTAAATTTCAAACTTAAAAAGGATAGAAAAATATAAGAAGTGAAAGACAAAGTAGGAAAAAGGAAAAAGGAAAAAGTAATATATGAGAACAGAATAAGGAAAATAGGAAACAAACAATAGAGAAAAATTAAAATAGCACTGCTTTTTGTTTTTAAATGATTGATAAATGTAATAAACTACTGTATAGAATGATGAAAAAAAAAGAAAACTCAAATTATCCAAATCAGGGATGTAACGGGGTTGATGTCACGATGAATACTAAAAAAATTAAATGGATAATAAAAGTATTATTTATGATCAAGTTAATGCTTATAAATTTGATAACAGATAAAATTGAGAATTTCCTTAATAGCAAGAAATTAAAACTGACAAAAGAAGGAAAATGTAATCTGGAGAGCTTTATATCTGTTAAAAACAAGATTTTGAAATTAAAAACTTTCTCACAACAAAATATACATATCCAGATGAATTTACTGAGGAGTTTTATTAAACTTATTAGAAAAAATAATACCAATTCTATGAAACTCTATCAGAAATTATAAGAGGAGGTATGACTTTCCAGCTATTTTTATGAGACATTGTATCTCTGATCCCCAAACCATATACACACATTCAAAAAGGAAAACAAAACAAAGCAAAAAAAAAATCAATGAAATCCAATAGTATATAGAAATAATAACATATATGACGTGGTATGGATACTCGTAGGAGTAAAAGGTTGATACTATGAGAATAAAGGAAGATAATAAGTAATCAGATTGATACAGACAAAAAAAAAACATTTGACAAACTTTAGCAGTTATTCATGATGAAAGCTCTAGAAACTAGGAAAATAAGAGCATTTATGAAAAACTTACAGATAACATTAGACTTAATGATGAAGCACCAAATGCTATTCTTCAATATTGGGAACAAGAAAAAGATGTTTCCAGGCTCCATTTCTATTCACGATTAAATAGTGCAAGTCCTATTTGGTGCAATAAGAAAAGAAGAAGCAATAAAATACATGACAATAAAAAAGAAAGAAGCAGAACTGCCTTTATTGCAGACATGATTATATATGTAAAAAATTTTTTAATGTACATAAACAAAATAAAACTAGAACTAGTATGTATTTTGCAAGATCCAGAGAAACAAAATAAACATTATTTTTAAAAATCATCTATATTTCTAGACATTGGTAATGCATAAATGAAAAGTAAAATTAGGAAAGAATCAAAAAAAACAGTATATCTAAAATACTTTAATAAAAAGATTTGACAAATCTCTGTGTTGGAAATTATAAAATTATTATAAAATATTCTGGAGGAAATAAAAAACATATGGTTATAATCATATTTTTATATATTCTATCATCTATCTATATAAGAGAGAGGGATAGTGTATATGGAAAATAAAATCACACAAGAGGGTCCAAAAAAATCCTAACTTACATAGTCAAATTACCCTCCAACAAATTCAGTGTAATAAGGAGTGGGAAATCTTTTTAACAAATGCTACTGCAATAGTTGAATATATATTTAATAATTCCATAAATAGGTATATATGAATCTCTATGTATCTATCATCTATTAGCTGTCTAATAATGATTTAGATCACTGCCTTACATCAAAAATATATCAAGAGAAATCCTTGAATTAAATGAAAAAGTTAAATCTATAAGGCTTCTTAATAAATTTAGCAAGATATCTTCAACATGCTATAAAATTTTCCTAGAGAGTATACAGAAAGCAATAATCATAAACGGACAATTGCTAATCTATATTTTGCCCTACCCCAATTTCTATTCATTAAGAAAATGAATTGGCAAACCACAGACTAGAAGACAATATTCACAAAATATATATCTGAGTAAAGGACTTATATCCAGAATCCATAAAGAATTTTATAACTCAATAATAAAGTATAAAGAATCCAATAAAGTTTGGGTGAAATAATTGAACACATTCCAAAGAAGATGATTAAATGGCAAACAATAACAACAAAACCAAACAGATGAAAGAATTCATAGCATCATTAGTTATCATAGAAATGCAAATTAAAACTACAAGGAGATACCACCACACACCTACTAGAAAGGCTAAAATTTAAGTCTAACGATATAGACTGTTGGCAATGATATGGAGCAAACTCGTGCATTGCTTGTGGTATTAAATAGTACAGCCTCTTTGAAAAAAGTGTTTTGCAGTTTCTTAAAAAGTGAAACATAAACCTCCCTTATGACCTAGTAATTTCAGTCCAAAAAATTAAATCGTATATCCACAAATGACTGTATAAGCATGCTATTGATGCTTTTATTCATTACAGACAAGACTGGAAACAATTCAAATGTCCATCAGGAGAATTGTGAAACGAATTATGGCATATGTATACAATTGAAAACAACTCAACAATAAAAAAAATAAACTATTGCTGCATATAACAGTATGGATTGACACATTGTGTTGAATAAAATAAATGAAAAAAAAAAGAGTGCATACTGATTGTATGATCTAATTTGGATAACATTCTAAAACCCGGGGTGGGTATAGACTAGAAGGAGGCATAAGGGAAATTTCTGGGATGATGAAATTTATACTTTGATTTAGATATTGTTTACACTAATGTATACTGGTGCCAAGAGTCATCATATTTTACAATTAAGATCTGTGCATTTTTCTGTATGTAAATTTTAATTCAATAAAAACTAAAATAAGCAAACAAAATTTGTTAGAAAAGGAAATGAGATATTGAGGGCATAGTGCTAGAAATTTGTGGAGTTGGGTTCCATAGCCCAGACCTCTATTCTATAAATTCAGTTCCTCTTAATTTATAAAATTGAGAACTAGGCCAATAATGCTCTTATTCTAAAACCTTAGGAAGAGTCAGGAATGCTTAAAAGGATGGAAAACAAGGAATTGGCTTTGAAACAATGTACTTGGAACTATGGATACTTTGCATGCATAATGGTATATGCATTTATAACATATTAATTTCATCTAGATTGTAAATGTCTTTGCTCCAATTGCATCTCACTTTTGTCTATGTCCATCCTATTTTTAAATGACTTTAATAGTGATTGGAGGAAAGATATAGACTCTACCAATTTTCTTTAATTTTGAGACTTTATATGACTGGAGAGATTCTACACGAATTATTTGCAATTAATATGCTAATAGAGGAAAAGATACCATACTAGGTATCTTATTTTCTTTTTATATCTCAGTTTTCTAAATGTGTTTCTGAAATACATTTATCTGCCAAGTTTAAAAAATATATTATGAACTCCTTATGAAACAAATTTTAAAATGTTAGAGAATGAATATATAGTTATGATGTATTTTATCCTAAAATTAAAACTCAATTTTAATTTAACAACAACGTCGCATTTTTTCCCCCTCTTATGTTGTGTGAAAGGTAAAAACACAGAGAAAGGAATGCATTCAGGACTCCGAAAACAATTTTGCATCAGGAGGAAACTGTTGTTTATCTTCTTCAGGACATTTATGTGTAGTCAATAAATCATTTAATCTACTTCAAATTATTTTGCACAATAATGCCTAACTAATGTGGGGATAAGGTTAAGCCTTCTATTGATAAGGAGTAAGTCTGCTCATTAAACTTAATCCATTGTACTGTAAATGTCACTCCCCCAAGCTCTTCTAGTCAATAGCCTCTACCATCTTTCCCTGTCAGATGAGGTAAAGTCCACCTATGTAAGTATTGATTCCATTCCTACTGTAAGCTAACAACGTGCACATTGAGCGTTTTGTAGTCTCTTTTAACCCAAACAGATAAGATGACTATATTATACAATTATTATTGTTCTATTATTTTTTTAAGTTTATTAATTTATTTTGAGAGAGAGAGAAAGCATGGGTGGGGAAGGACAGAGAGAGAGGGAGAGAGAGAATCTCAAGCAGGCTCTGTACTATCAGGGCAGAGCCCGATGTGGGGCTCAATCTCATGAACCTGAGCCAAAATCAAGAATTGTATGCCTATCTGACTAAGCCACCCAGGCGCCCCTACACTTATATTTTAATTAAAGATATTTAAGTTTTAAATATCTGATGGATTCTTTTTGGCCTTTTTAACATATTAACACTTTTTCAGAAGAGTGCTGTGTGTGTGTGTGTGTGTGTGTGTGTGTGTGTGATTCTCTTCAAAACCTTTTCACTTTATTTAAAATATATTTATATTGCCAATATACTGCCAATTAGGATAGCATATTATAACTTTCAAAAGCACTGTGAATGTGACTTTTGGCACACGAAGGGGATTGAACTTAATATAAAAAATTGATATTAGCTGTAATATTCAAAATATAATAAGACCTCTGGGTCCCCTGCTTTTCACATTAAGAAGTAGCCTGAGAAATTTGCTTGTTTATCAAAGAAGGGTATATTTTCCCATGCCCTCTTCAGAAATGGCCAGACAATGAAAGAAATGGAAATATATACCAGGGGCTGGAGCTCAGAGCCCAGAAGCTCAATGCACAGGAGGTCACTCTCAGAAAAGAGAACATAGGCTTAATAAACAATCATTCCCACCTTTAGCATAGGGCAGGGAGTATTTGCAATGATGTGGATGGAGCTAGAATGTATTGTGCTAAGCGAAATAAGTCAGTCAGAGAAAGACAAAAAAAATATGATTTCATTCATATTGGGAATTTAAGAAACAAAACAGATGAGCATATGGGAAGGAGGGGAAAAGAGAGAGGGAAAGAAACCATGAGAGACTCTTAACAATAGAAAACAAACTGAGGATTAATGGAGGGAGATGGGCTACATGGGTGATGGGTATTTTAAGGAGAGCAATTATGATGAACATTGGTTGGTGTATGTAATTGGTGAATCACTGAATTCTACTCTGGAAAGCAATATTGCACTGTATGTTAACTAACTAGAATTTTAAAATCTGGAAGAAAAAAAATAGGGCAGGGAGTTTCTCACTCTTAGCACTATTGCTATTCTGGATTGATAACTTTTTGTTGAGGGCAACTGTCCTATTCACTACAAGATATTTATCAGCATCTCTACACACTGTATATCTGTGGCACACACCCCTCATTGTTGACCATTAAGAATATCTCTAGTCATTGTCAAAATTTGCCTGAGAGCAAATCGTCCCCAGCTGGAAACCTTTTGAATAGGGGGTATGAATTAGCAATATTTTCTCAGAAACTTTTAATAGGACTATGGACCAGTGACTGCTGTATGTTTTCCATTCTTCCTCTTTTCAAATATGATTATTTGTTGCCCTTCTGGCGCTGTTGCTTCAGTGTATGTTGGGAATAAAAAGGGCCACATAACTTGTCTTCATTTCATATGTTTCTGGATCTAGAAATGATTGAACTAAACTTTTGAGTTCTTGGGATGAGGTGATCATATTTTGCACATAGGAAGAAACCATGGCCGAGAGGGCACAGTCTAGTACTTTCCATTATTGTCCCAAATATGCTGCTGATATTCTTTGCCACATGATAGCAGTTCTCCCCAGTATATATGTGATATATGTTGCTCATTCCTTCCGGTTCTCAACCTTGGCCTGTTTTGGCTAGTAAAACATGGCAGAAAAGACCATGTGCCAGTTTCGAGTCATCCATTTTACAGGGATTTGATGTTTCCTCTTTGCCTTCTTGTGCCCTCTATAGGAGAAGAACATGACTAGGCTGATGAAGGATGATGAGACACATTTGGAACACTCACTGCAACTGAGTTACCCCAGCAAAGACCAGCACTGATTGGCCAAATTGCAGATGTATTACCAATGCCAGCTTTTATCTACAAAACTACCCCAGAGAAAGAAGTTAGGTTCTAACAGCCCAATTTGTTGATTCCAATTTATATTAAGTCCAAAGGAAAGTAAAATTATGTATGGTGCTCCAAATCTGAACAGTGGTTGCCCATGGATGGTGGAATTGACTGAAAGAGGACACAAGGGAAGTCAGTGGATGACTGGAGTGCTATATCTGTTTATTAAACTCATTAGATTACAATCTTCAGATCTTTTTTTTCATTGTGAATTTTATCTCAACTATTTTTCTTAATTATATTAATAAAATATTATATATGAGTTTTTAAACTCATAGAACATTGGGAAAAAGAAAACAAATTGATTAGTAAACATGAAAAAGATAGTAAGAAGTAAAATAATAATGAAAATAACAGTAAATTAAAAGAAAACAAAATAATATGATAGATATAAGTCCAGATATACCTGTAATTCCAATAGATATAAATATGTGGGATATAAAGGTCAAAGCAAGGGGGACTCTAATATTGTATAAAAATACAATCCAGCTCTTTTCTCTTTTCTTTTTATTTTCCTGATCAGTTCAGTTCTACAGCATTTAGGTGTAGCAGAGTATGAAAAGTATCTTTAAGGAAAGGCATCCTACATGGAATGTTGGAGAAGGAGCATAGAGAGAAGGGAATCGTGGGCTTTCAGAGCCTGAGTGGGATGGAGAGGGCATCAGATGATGACTGGCGTCTGTCAAGGGATGTCACTGCCAAAACAAGATGAAAAGAATCCCGAGTGTGGGGAAGCTCTTTGTGGACTATCAGAAACCTGCAGGGTGAAGAAGACATTAAATTCAGATGGTATCCCGGTATGCAGAGTGAGAGCCTAAGCAGGGTGAGGACGAGAGATATGGGACTATGGGATGGGCCTGCGAAGAGGGTGTCTGAGCCTAAGCAGAGAGCACAGGGGTATATGTGGCTGGAAGTTCCCAAGTGGCTTTTCAAAATCTAAACAGATGAGGCATGCAGCCTGGCAGGGATATTAGATTCTAACCAGGAAGCACCCTAACAGTCATCACCTTAATCAAGTATCACATTGAACATTATTGGCAATGGGGAAAAAATAAAAAATGGTATGTGATATAATTGAAAACAAGGAGAAAAATACAGCATCGCTATGTTTCTTTTTTAAAATTTTTTTTAATGTTTATTTATTTTTGAGAGACAGAGAGAGACAGTGTGAGCAAGGAAGGGGCAGAGACAGAGAGGGACACAGAATCTGAAGCAGGCTCCAGGCTCTGAGCTATCAGCACAGAGCCTGACGCAGGGCTTGAGCTCATGAACTGCGAGATCATGACCTGAGCCAAAGCAGAAGCTGGATGCTTAACTGAATGAGCCACCCAGGTGCCCTAAGCATCACTATATTTCTGCTGAAGATACGTAAACTGAAGATACGTAACCTGAATTTAGGTGGAAATATCAGACAACTCAAATTAAAACATATTCTTCAAAATGTCTAGCTGTGAACTTCAAAGTATCAAGGTCATAAAAGTTAAATTAAGACTGAGATACTGTTCCAGACTGTTCAAGGCATTATTCACAACTAGATCCTTTTGCTTATAAGAGATTATTGGGACAATTGTCAAAACTCGAATGGGATTTGAGAATCAGATGGTGGTAATTTATCTATATCAATTTCCTGGTTTTGACAGCTGTATTATGGTTATAGAGGATAATACAGCACTGTAGTATTCATGAGTAATGGAACATCAGGATAGAATAGAATTAAATAAGCAACAGGCAGAAGAGAATTACGAATTCAGGAAGTTTTCAGTATAAATGAGAAAAAAGGAAATTTAATATGTTATATGAGTATTTGCATTCTCTTTAGAAGAGATATTTATTTAAGAAATTGTGGTACATAATTAACTAAATATGCAGCAAAAAAATAATAAGTAAATCTGACCCACTAAGTTGCACCATAATCACAAATAAATTCCCTAGGCATGACAATTCCTGTATTACCAAGGTATCATCAGTTCAGGCCTCACAAATATGGGCATCTCATAGAGGTGCTTTCTAATTCTTGCAGGCATCTTTTTTCCTGACTTCACTATTTTGGAGGATTTATAACAAATATGCTTGCTGTTTTCCTAAACTTATTTGAAGAGGCTTTTCCTAGTCCCTAATGACTCCTTGCTATTTGGGGTAGCTTTGTTCTATTAGTCTAAGTACTAGAGAATAAGCTCTTCCCTACAGACTTTAATCTGCATTCTCCAGTTTTTAACCATAAACTTGTACATGTGTCTGTACCTCCCTTATGAGTCCTTAGACTTCAGTCCTTCTTGATTTTTCTAATTTTCAATTCATTCTTTGTTTTTTGCATGACGGTGTTCTCTTTGTTATTTATGAGTTTAACTTCGTATTAGAAGGTATGCACACGTGTGTGTGCACATGCACACATGTACCTGAAGCAGGTGGAAGATTTCTGTAACAGCTCAATCCATATTAGTAAGAAATCAGTTATGTGTTAAACTGTTTCCTATATTGCTTCTGTAATTTCTATTTATTTGAAACAGGACAGAGGGTTTGCAGTGTGTTCTAAGTCTGTCAATTTCAAAGCAATCTATTAATTTTTGGTTATTTATTTGGAATGTGTAAAGGTAGCGTTTGCCAACTGTGTAAGAAAAAAATGACTTAAAAACCTGTAAATGGAGAACGGTATATTGACTGATTATTGCTGAGAATTGAGGAAATATTACCCTGAGGCTATTTTAGGTAGGTAGCAGCTCACCATGGCTCACAGGATACCTGTATTTTCTAGAAGCAATGGTTGAGAATCACTGCACAGCAATTTATACTTTATAAACTATTTATACATATATATTATTTCTTCTGTTCTTCACAACGATCTGTTGACATAAGTATTATTTCTGCAAATTCCCACTATAACAGAATGTGGTACAAAAGAAAATGGCTTATCTCAAATTGTTTTCCCAATGAGCAGTAGAGAAATCATTCAGAGCTGAAAGAAAGATCCCATGATCTGTCTTCTAAACTGCATGGCTTCCAAGCATAAACCATAGTCAGGCTTCCTTCCTGACTTTTTTTTCCTCCCTTCCCCCACTCCCTCCCTTCTTCCCTCCCTTCCTCCTGTCTCTCCTTCTTTCCTTCCTTCCTTCCTTCTTTCCTTCCTTCCTTCCTTCCTTCCTTCCTTCCTTCCTTCCTTCCTCCTTCTTTTCCTTCCCATTCCTTTTCTTTTTATTAATTTAAGTAACTTTCCTTTTAAGGAAATTAAATGGCTTTCTAATACAAATGGAATTGGCATTTAGTAGTTTACTAAGCTGACTGTAAATTAAAAGCAAGTTTTACTGTCCTGAGACTTAACTAGTTATTAATGAGTACAAAGTAGGCCCATTCAATAGAGTATTGAAAAGCAACCACATTTTCATTCTTCTTCAATCAATATATAACAGAAAAATATTATCTGCCGGTAAGAATGCCCTTAGTCTATTTATTTTCTGTTTAATAACCATCCTTTAAGCATTGTACAGGCAAAAGCTACATCTTTTTTCTTGATTTCCATTCTTTACAGTAAGACAAGTTTTAATTTTTAAGAGAGAAAATGCTTGTACACATGAAAACTAATTACCACACATCATTTTTGAGGGAGAAAAGAGTAAATGCTTAACAGACTTAACAGAGTTCCTGTTCCTTTCTGAATAAATATCTCTGATTATTCTTTTCTGTGGTTGACTAACTTTATAAAACATGATTATGTCTAATGCTCTATTGATGTATTGCCGTCTTAGGCAGAGTTAATGGTATACTTAGCTTGGGCCTGCTTTTCTTTCTTTTCTCATTTTCCAAGCTGCATTGTGGCATAGCCCTTAGTCAATACAGCGGCTCCCTCCTGAGCAAGCATTAAATTGAACAGATGAATGGCAGCATTTTAAAGTAGATCTGATAACCCAAACAGCCTTGTGGGTTTTAAAGAGGCCAGATCAGATAAAAAGAACTACTAGACACTTGAGAGCTGACATATTCTTCTGAAAAAGAAAGGATCTTGAGAAATCAATTGGGCCATAGAGAATATTCTCCAAAAGATCAAATAAGACAAATGAATGTTTCCATTTTTCTAAAGAAACATATAATATTTAGTGGAAATATGCTTTCAAATAGTCAAACAGATTCATCATATTGTAATTTCATATAAAAAGAGTTGAGCCTAATATTTCTAAAAATGACTTTAAAATCTCTTCTGTTTTGCCAGTAATCTTAGACTTTAATTCTAAAAAAATCATCTTGAAATATTTTCTATCATAGTAGAAGTCCAAAGAAAAAATACATTCCTCAAAAAGTGAGTTCATAAATCATTTAGTTTCTCAGTACTCAAAAGAGAATGGAGTAGAATTTCCTGGAGGCTGTGTGTGCCTATGTGTTTTAGAGTGTATAGGTGTGACAGAGAGAGAGAGAGAGAGAACAGAGAGTTTCAGTAGAGTATTGTAGATTTGAGGTTCAACATAATATTCATGGTCATCAATTTTCAAAAGGATTATTAAAAAGTAACCCTTCTTTTTAATGATACTGGTCTTTTAAGTCTAACATTTTGTGTGAAAAAACTATGCCAAATTAGAATCATATTTGTCATTATCTAAATAAACAATCAATGAACTACATCTGTTTATTAACTTAAATGATTTTTTATTCCTTTTATGATTACAAATCTATATTAATTTTATGAACTTATTAAATGGAATAGGCCTCTAAAATTTTAAAAAAAAGGAAGGAAGGAAGGAAGGAAGGAAGGAAGGAAGGAAGGAAGGAATGTAGGGTAGAAGGGAAGGAGGGAGGAATGGAGGAAGAAGGAAAGGGCAGTTACCTTCAAATGTTTTGTTCATTGTCATGCTAAAGAAAACTCCACAATTTCCAGGAAATAAACCTAAATAGAGTTGATGTTAACTTACAACCAATATGTTGGGTGACAACAATCAAGTATCAAGACAGTGGTATATGAAAACTGTCACATTAGTGCCAAGAGACATGGCCTAGTTTGGAACAACTCTGTGTATTTTTTAAATGGCTGCAAGCAAACAAATGGTGCATGACATTAAACCAATTACATAGGGCAGTGGAAATGAGTAATTACTCAAGGGAAATGAAAAATTAACAGCTGAGCACATATGCTGATTGTTTTAAGTGTAAATTAATAAAAGTATATGCTCCTAGAGGGCAAGAACTATTTCAAAACAATTTTTATTTCCCAGAACATTAAGATCAGTGGGGATGGGTAGTTAATAATAGATGGCCCATAAATACGAACTAAATGAACAAATGGATATTTTTTAAAAAGAATTATGTTTATAAAAATAATGATAGAGAAAATATTCTCTTACTTTTTGATGTATTCTGGCCTATTTTTTCTTCTTTTATGCACTTACTAATGTGAGAGGATGAACGTGTTAGCTCTAGTATAGTTTCTCTCTCCAGCCAGTCCTCCTAATACTCTCTGACTTTTTTCCCCTTGCTTTCTTCATTTTTGTATCTCTGACATACTGCAATAATGTGATTTATAATAAGAAATATTTATTCGATCTTAGTCTCAGTTCCTGACACAGAGCTCCCAAACCCTTGGAATTTCCTAAGTAATTAGAAAGCTAAAGGTGTCTTTTGTTCATTAATAATGCCTTTTTCAACCACTCCTGAGTTTATTAATGAGATGATTTGTGAAGCTCCTGAGGATGAAGGGATTTTTGCCACCAGGGGACCCACTCCTGTGATTATAGGGTTAGAACTTTCACCCTCTGACCTGCAGGCAGGGGAGATGAACTGGAGATTGATTTAATCAGTCATGGTTAATGATTGAATTAAACATGCCTATATAATGGAGCCACTATAAAAATTCCTGAGGATTCAAGAGCTTTCAGGTTAGTCAATCCATTGAGGTGTTGGCCTGGTGGTTTGCCTGGATAGGGCATAGAACCTCTGAGCCTGTCCTTGTGGACCTGCCCTATGCATCTCTTGTGTCCAGCCCTTCCTGGGTTATATCCTTTTGTAATAACCAGTCATCTTGTAGGTAAACTGTTTTCCTGAGTTCTTTGAGAAACTCTAGAAAATTAATCAAACCCAATGAAGAGGCCCTGGAGACCTCTAATTTATATCCAATTGTCAGAGGTACAGGTAACAAACAACTTGAGCAATTGCAACTAGAAGATTGACAAGTGAAGTGTGTGTGTGTGTGTGTGTGTGTGTGTGTGTGTGTGTGCACGCACGCGCGCGCTGCGAGGTCTTGTGGGGCTTAACTCATGGAATGTACTGGTACCTCCACACAGATAGTGTCAACTGAATTGAATTGTAGGACACCCAACTGGAGTCAAATAATTGCTTGGTGGGAGAAAAAAACAAAACAAAAAAACCAGAAATTACACAAAGTATCAGAAGTAAAATATTCTGCGAGTAGAGTGAGAGTGGAGAAGAAAAACAGGTGTTTTTCCTTTTCACATTTTTAGTAAAAGCCTATCTATTCTATTCAAGTTTCTTTAACCATCTAGTACAATACATCTTACCACCCCACTCCCCTAAATAAAATCTTAGGGATTTAATTTACAAAAAGAATTCTGTAAGTCAAATACCAAGATCAAAAACAGTTCATAGAATGTTATCATCTTATCTTTTGCTGATTCCATGATGGGTAAATTATTTGGAATGGATTTTTCATCTGGATAGACCATTCATATTTGTCATTGTAGCTTCTAGACTGAATTACTGTCTCTTTAATATGTTGTGAGTTGCTTTAAATTTCTGGACTATACTTTCTTAGATTAAAAGGCCCAGGTTTACATGACAGCCATGAGTAAGAGGTGTCAATTCCTACTTGCTTTTCAGTCAGTTAGGGTATCCCATCCTCTCCCAACAAGATAGAGACCTGATAGCTTCTTAATTTGCTTATTATAAATTAATCAGTATCATTATTTTGTTCAATAGTGAACACAAATTGTCTTCCATAAAAAAATGAACATAGTACATAGGAAACACAGACAAATAGGTAGAAGCAAGAGTTATGACATGTTGTTATGTTCAAATATTTTGCTTCTGATTTCCTATACTTAAAAGGCAGCAATTTGAATGGATAGAAACAGAAGGCTGTGGGTAATGTTAGTAGAATAAATATGATACTAATTAATGATGTTATTACTTTTTCATTTCTTTTTTATGAAGATTATTCCAAAATCTAGCATAACAACCAAAAGATATGGTGAGCTATTTATTTTAATGATTATCATAATAAGAAAACTAATAGAGAAGGAAAGGACCAATGAAAAATATTAAAAACATTGGGTACACCAAAATATTGCTCTGGTTTTATTGATCTAACTCATTCTTCTGTGCTTGACAGAGAACATTCAATAATCAGAATTATCCATCTATCATTTTGACATTGCTCTTTGGAGAGTAATTAACAGTACTAATTTATGTAATTTATTTAGCCCATCAGGAGGTTTCAGAACTCACATATGCTGTTGAACATCTGTGTACTTAAACTTTACATCTATGGATGCATTTTATTTACATTTTAGGCAATGTGATATGACTGGCATAATATTTTAAGTAGTTATTCTTTAAAAATGGAGATGAGTTTCTTCCCCAGTTATATTTTTTTGAAGAAGTTTAAGAAAGGATTTTCAGATTTTAAGTGCAATGAGTGTTCTTTCATTGTTCTGTTGTAGTGTGCATAAGTCTGCCTTTGCAAGGAATGGAACCAGAGAATATAATAGGAAATGGCGCTCTGAAAAAAATATTTAGAAAGTCTGTAATAGTATTAACCAATAGAAATATGATGTGAGCTACACATATAATTTTAAGTTGTATAGTAGCCACATTAACAAATAAAAATAATGAGGTAAAATACTTTGTATAATATATTTAACCCCATGTATCACAAATATTATATCAACATATAATCAATATAAAATGTGAATGAGATGTTTTACATTTCCTCATTTGTCTAGGAATATCTTGGTTTTAAAATGGAAAGTTCCATTTTAGAGGCTCAGTAAGCCTCTTTATCCTGGCCAAAATGGGGTGGTTGGTTACCTCAACTCCTATGTCCTTTGTTGAAGCCATGTGAAACCATGTGCCTGGATTAAAAGACAACATTTTCAATCCAGTCTCTTTTACCAGGCTCCCTACTTTCACAAAACTTAAGTCTTTATCTCCTATTAAGACTTTGAGCTTGGGGCTCTTGGGTGGCTCTATCGGTTAAGCATCCAACTCTTGATTTCCACTCAGGTCATGATCTCCCAGTTCATGGGTTTGAGCCCCATGTCAGGCTCTGAACTGACAATGCAGAACTTGCTTGGAATTCTCTCTTCCCTCTCTCTCTCTCTGCCCCTTCCCTTCTCATGCTATCTCTCAAAATAAATAAAAATAAACTTAAAAAAAAGGACTAAGTTTTGAGGCCAAAAACTTCTTTAGTTTTGCTCTGTAGTCTTCAGATATAGGATGTTCAGACAACGAGTATGCCTTCCTTATCAAAGATCTTACGTTGGGGGCACCTGGGTGGCTCAGTTGGTTAAGCATCCGACTTCGGCTCAGGTCATGATCTCACGGTTCATGAGTTCAAGCCCCATGTCGGGCTCTGTGCTGACAGCTCAGAGCCTGGAGCCTGTTTCAGATTCTGTGTCTCCTCTCTCTCTGCCTCTCCCCTGCTCACACTCTGTCTCTCTCTCTCTCTTTCTCTCAAAAATAAACAAACATTAAAAAAAAATCTTATGTTGCATTCTGTCTCTGCTTTAGATCTGCTTTTGTGAGGCTTTTCTCATAGTAGCCAAATGCAGATAATACATACCAATATTCTGAATCTTTCCTGCCATTTTTTCTATTACTGTGGCCTTGGTCAGTGCATGATCTACATTCCAAAGTACCTGAAAAAAACATTTTTAACAATTTTTTAAAGGAATGAAAGACAATAGTCTTCTGTCTTCTAGTAGGTGATTAAGCCATGCCTCATACCTAATCATGAAGTACCTTATATCTATCAGATATTGGGACACAACTCAAGGTCTCTGCCACAGAGAAGTATCCAACTGAAGAAGTAAAGCATCTCACCTGATTAGAGACGTGACTCCTTCTGTGGGGGTTGAAGGATGAATAGGCTTCAAGGGAGTGAATAGTGTTTGAGATAAGGAGATAGAGGGCTTTCTACCAAGAAGAAATGGAACAGATACATGCAGGAGGCATGGTACTATTGTGTATAAAGTTAAAGTCACAAGAGCTCCCCCCACTCCTTCCAGCATAATGTTAAAGGTGGAACTGATGAGGGATAACATGGAGGAGATGAGAGTGAAAGGTGGAAAAAATTTGGCCATGCAGGGAATTTATCAAGAATGAATGGTTCAGACCAGCTTTATTTATTCAACAAATTTAGTTTTCTAAGAAAGAAATCTTATCCAAAAGAGTAGCAAAGTTATTTCTAGGAAGCAATATAATAAATGAAATAAGAATTCAAATGAAAACAAATTCTTTGAAATTTCAAATGGCTTCTGACAACCTAGATTGCAAAAAAAGTTTCTTACCCCTTTAAAAAAATTTTTTTTAACTTTTTATTTATTTTTGAAATAGAGAGACAGAGTGTGAGTGGAGGAGGAGCAGAGAGAAAAGGAGACACAGAATCTGAAGCAGGCTCCAGGCTCTGAGCTGTCAGCACAGAGCCTGATGCGGGGCTCGAACTCACAAACCGCGATATCATAACCTGAGCGGAAGTCGGAAGCTTAACCGGCTGAGCCACCCAGGCACCCCATTCTTACCCCTTTTTAATCTTGTTTATACCCTTAACCTACCACTCCCTTTAGTGATCCCACATCTGAAACTGTGCCCTGTCCTGTATGGTGCTTTATAATTTTACACGGCAAAATTTCAAATAGCCAAGGTAGGGATGGCTACCCTTTTTTCAGTCTGTGGATATGGTTAGTTGTAGATGCTTCCTCCAGAAAAATCCCTGAAAATTTATCCAAAGTCCCAAATCCTAAAAAAGGACTGAGCTAAGTTCATTCTAGATAACACAGGTAGCTCACAAAAATGGGGAACAGACATACATATGAGCATATTTTTTTTCAGTGATTTGTTTGTCTGGAAAGGTTATATTCCTCTGGGCAGCAGAGTAGAAGTTGTTATCCCAGACATACCTGAAAGTCAATATTTAGTTCAATACTTTTTCCACACTGAGGTTTGAAGTACTCAAAAATAATTAACATAAATCTGAAGATTTAGGTGTTGAAATTTTTGAATTACTTAATCTGTGATTATTATTGTTCTCATTATATAAGGTGGTATCCTAAAGAAAGTGCCAGTTATGCAGACTTTTCCTTTCTACCTATCCATCTTATCTAAATAATATGTATGCTCTCTGTCTTAGTTTGGAGGCTCTAACGTTACCATAAACTTGGTGGTCTATAAAAAACAGAAATATATTTCTCATAGTTCTGAAGGCTACAAGTCTGAGATCAGGGTGCTGATATAGTTGGGTTCTGCTATGAGTCCTTTTCCAGGTTACGAACAGCCAACTTGTCATTGTGTCCTCAGAGAACACAAACAGGGAGAGATGGCCCTCTGGCTTATTTTGATGACAGCACTAATTCCCTTTATGAGGACACTACCATCCTGACTAATTATCTCCCAAAGTCTCCACTTCCAAATGCTATCACGTTAGAGATTCAATTTCAACATATGAAATTGGGACTGACACAAACATTCAGTCTGTAACACTTCCGAAACAGTTTATATCAACACCAATCACTTTCACCAGTTTTTATGATTCTTGTTTTCATCAATCAGGCTGCAGCAAGTTTTGGTCTCTGTCACAAACTCAGGTAGGCTAAAAAACACAAAAAACAAAAGCAAAACCCACCACCACCACCACCACCACAACAAAAAATAGGTGTGAGCCCAGGTGACTGCTTACTTTAGGGAAAGTTTCTTAGCAAAGAAATCTTGGGCCAACCACCTTGAAACATAAAAATTTTATGGTAGATTTACTGCATAAAAAAATTGTAGCTGGATAATGTCTTAGATATCCATGGATGAATTTTTATTTGCTTTTATATTTCTCATTACAGGGTTTTCACATATGTTACATAGATGTCACCCCAGGCTGGGCAAAGAGGAAGAGGCCTCTAGGTCATGGTTTTATAGGAGTAGTGCTGCTTCCTGGAAGCTCTTGAGAAAGATGGCAAGGGCTCTGTGAAAGAGTAGTATGTGCTCTAGTTAGGAGCAGAATCATAGCTAGAATCTAGAGATTTTCAGATTCCTGAATATAGCCCAGAAGCAGCATAGAGGTGGCAACTTTAAAAATATCATGCAAAGGAGGAAAGTCAGTTGTCGCTATGCAATTGGATGACAGATGACGAGACAGCCATCTCTTCAAATGCATTGGAGCTTTGTAAATGACACAACTGCTTACAGTCATAGGTTGGGGAGGGAAACCCCTACATTTTCTGTGATTCCAGAGGATCAGGGCTGCCAAATTTTAGACATAAAGACAGATGATATTTCTTGCACAACTGTTTTTGAAGCCTGGGAGTCATACCTATTAAAAATGAATAATGGGGGACCCTGGGTGCTCAGTCAGTTGGGCGTCCAACTTCAGCTCAGGTCATGATCTCACAGCTCATGTGTTCAAACCCCGCATCGGGCTCTGTGCTGACAGCTCAGAGCCTGGAGCCTGCTTCGGATTCTGTGTCTCCCTCTCTCTCTGCCCCTCATCACCTCATGCTCTGTCTCTCTGTGTCTCAAAAATAAATAAAACATTACAAATAATAAAAATTAACACTGGGCAGAAGTGAGATTCTATTGCAAGATAGAAATATGGTGAAACTTCCTTTCCACAGAGTCACATCATTTTTCTTTTCCGAATGCTGGCTCTTTGCAGCTCTGCAGGAATCAGTCCATTCTAGCTCAACATGAAAGGCCTCTTGAGTCTCCTTGTAAATAAAAGCTCAGGGCAGAACAAGCTCTTGAAAAGAGGTTCAGATTTTTTAAAATGACTTAGTACTTACTTCTTACATCACTCAGCAAGACAGAACACATAAAAAAATGTTTTATTCAAATTGAGGGTTTAACTCCCAAATTTCTAGATCTTTACTCCTGAATTTTTGGAATGTCAGCAGAACTCTGTACATGGTTATCCACTCCTCATTTCTTACATGGCTCTGGTTAGTGCCTTAGAATGAATAAACTCAAATGCTGGGGTGGGGGGTGGGGGGTAGGGTTGGTAGCAAACCCAAAAAGAACAGAATTAAGGGAAAGATTCAATCTCATCTACATACATCCAAGAAGTGCTCTTTCAAAATTAAGCACAGTTGAGAAAGCCATTCTGAATTGGCTGTGTTCACAGATTCATAATAACATAATTTAGTTGTGAAATGCTTATGAAGTTCAATGAGCAGCTTTAAATACAGATATGCTGTGGATTCTGATAGGATAGAATTTTTTTATTTTAATTTTTTTAGTTTTAATTTAAATTCCAGTTAGCTAACATATGGTGTTATATTGGTCTCAGGTGTACAATATAGTGATTCAACAATTCTATACAACACCCAGTGCCCATCACCACAAAAGCCCTGCTTAATACCCATCACCTATTTAACCCATCCCCCCCACCTCCCTTCTGGTAACCATCAGTTTGTTCTCTACAGTCAAGAGTCTCTTTCTTGTTTTGCCTTCCTCTCTTTTTTCCCTCTTTGTTCATTTGTTTTGTTTCTTAAATTCCGTATATGAGTGAAATAATATGGTACAGTATTTGTCTTTCTTTGACTTATTTTGCTTAGCATAATAGTCTCTAGCTCCAACCACATCATTGCAAATGGCAAGATTTCATTCTTTTCTATGGCTGAGTAATATTCCATTGTATATATCTATATCACCTATACTTGTGGCATAAAATATATATCACATCTTCATCTGTTCATCAGTTGAGGGACCCTTGAGCTGTTTCCATAATTTGGCTGTTGTATATAATGCTGCTGTATATATATATATATATCAAGGCACATTTACCCCTTTGAATTAGTATTTTTGTATTCTTTGGGTAGATACCAAGTAGTGCAATTGCTGGATTGTAGGGTAGCTTTATTTTTTAACTTTCTACTGTGGCTGCACCAGTTTGCATTCTTACCAATGATGCCAGAAGGTTCCTATTTCTTCACATCCTCAATAACACTTGTTGTTTCTTGTGTTGTTGATTTTAGCCATTCTGAAATGTGTGAAGTGGTATCTCATTGTGGTTTGATTTGCATTTTCCTGATGAAAAGTGATGAGCATCTTTTCATGTGTCTATTGGCCATCAATTTCTTCTTTGAAGAAATGTCTGTTCTTGTCTTCTGCCTATTTTTTAACTGGGTCATTTGGCTTTTTGGTGTTGATTTGTATAAGTTCTTTATATGTTTTGGATACTAATCCCTTATCAGATATGTCACTTGTAAATATCTTCTCCCATTCAGTAGGTTGTCTTTTAGTTTTGTTGGTTGTTTCCTTTGTTTTGCAAAAGCTTTTTTTTTTTATGTAGTCCCAATAGTTTATTTTTGTTTTTGTTTTCCTTGCCTCAGGAGACATATCTAGAAAGAAGTTGCTATGGCTGATGTCCAAGAAGTTACTGCCTATGTTCTCTTCTAAGAGTTTTATGGTTTCAGGTCTCACACTTAGATCCGTAATCCATTTTGAATTTATTTTTGTGTATGGTGTAAGAAAATGGTCCACTTTCATTCTTTTGCAAGTTGTCAGGTTGGACGTTAAGATTTTTTTTTTAATGTTTTATTTATTTTTGAGAAAGAGAGAGAGAGAGAGACAATGAATGGGGGAGGGACAGCAAGAGAGGGAGACAGAGAATCTGAAGCAGACTCCAGGCTCTGAGCTGTCAGCACAGAGCCTGACATGGGGCTCAAATTCATGGACCCTGAAATCATGACCTGGACTGAAGTTGGGCACTTTACCGACTAAGCCACCCAGGTACTCCTGCCAGGTTGGACTTTAGATATCAGTTGTTTTCCCATAATTTTCACCTTAGGGAATTATTTAATTTGCCTGGTTTTCAGGGAATAATAGAATAATACCTCGTTTACATGATTGCTTCCATTAAATACACACATGCACACACACTGTGTAAAGTATTTTTAATACTGCATGACACCTGCTTATGGTATAGTATATAGCAGCTGCATATTTTTTAGCTTATAAATTACAAAGAGTTTCTCAATTTTATTATTAAACCCAAATCTTTCTTAAATAAGATTTGAAGAAATAGATACAAGATAAAACTTGGCTACTGACAAATACACCCACAATTCTTCTGATGGTTCATGATAAAGTAATTATTAACTTGACTCAATCAAACAAATTTATTCTTCATTAAATATGAATATCTTTTTCTTCTCTAAACAATTACTGAGACATACTTTGTTTTCTATTTGGGATGTTTCCTCTTTCTTCAAGTACCCAAATTTGAGAAAAAATAATCAACAATTAGATAAACTGATCTTCACTAAAAATAATTTAAAAGACTATTTGCCTTTATCTCAGCATAAGTATGGTATAAAAATAAATTTAAATTGTTTTGATAATGCATATGGATAGATATAGCAATACATATATTATATCATAGTTTCAATCTGGTTCTCTATTTTTAGCCTGATGATATGCTACTTGGCAGGAAACTGGACATTTTCATAACTTTTTATTTAGGAGGAAAACTAAAGGTCAAATTATATTGGTAATGGACTAATATTCACATATATTTAATAGTGTAATGAAAGACAGCTAGCATGTATGCTCTACATAAAATTGCAACTCTAATTCCAAAAGTTTCTTGGTTTCAACAAATATGCACATTTACCCTTGTAAACACATTTTAAATCTTCTATTTGTATTTTTTCAATTTTAATTTTAATTTTTTTAAATTTATGTATATATATTTTTTTCTTTTTAGAGAGCGAGAGAGAGAGAGAGAGAGTGTGTGTGAATACAAGTGCATGTGAGCAGGGGAGGGCCAGAGAGAGAGAGAGAGAAATCTCAAGCAGGTTCTATGCTGGGCATGGAGGCAATGTGGGGCTCAATCCCATGACCCTGGGATCATGACCTGAGCTGAAGCCAAGAGTTGGATGCTCAACTGACTGAGCCACCAGGCACCCAATGCTCCTTTTGATTAGTTACTGCTTGTAAATATATGCAAAAAATTGAAGTCTTCATAATTACAAGGCTAAAATCTTCATGCTACTGGTTTTCTTTAAATTAGAGTAAGGTATAGTTAGTCACGTGGGTCAGAAGGGTAAATTAAGCCAGGCTTAAGGTGGCCCATGTCTGAAGGTGGCCCAAGCACGTTCAACTCTTTCATTTAATATATAAATGAGAGGAGTAACTCTGAACTAATTAAGAGTACAGAGCCTCTCTGACTCTGTCCCCGGTAAGATACAGTGAATCAAGTAGCTTGCTCTCCCAACTGAAAGGGCTGCAGTGTCCCCTGCTCTTTGTAGTAAAACCTGTTTTTAATTATAATAAAGGAATGTATATATTTCAACTGTGTCTATTGCCACTAGACTATTAAGCACCTAGCTATCTTGTTTCGACAGCCCATACTTAAATTTGGTGTTAAAGACACATGTTCTTATAAATCTGGATTTAGAATATCAAAGTTCGCTCTCGGTTTCTATTTTCACGAGGGAATCATAACAGTTCCTATTTTGTAGGGCTGGTGCAAATAGTAAATGAGCAAATAGAGGCCCGGTAAGTGGAATTGTGATGAGCACATTGTAAGGGCCACATGGTTGATATTATTATTATCACTATTACTGTGATTATTATCCCATTTACAAAAATGACCCAGCTAATAATTATTAAAAAGGAAACACTAAGACAAAAAAGTTAAATGCAAACTGCATAAAATGACTTTATAATACTAAGAGTTTCAAACTTGTATTATTTGAATAGATTAAGACAATGAAATTACAAATATGTATTTTCCATTTTTTCTTTCAGTTAATGGTGATTTATTTCTATGGAATATTTATAATTAAAAAAAACCAACAAGAGGGGTGTCTAGGTGGCTCAGTCAGTTAAGCGTCCTAGTTTGGCTCAGGTCACGATCTTACAGTTTATGGTTTATGGTTTATGATTTCGGGCCCCACGTCGGGCTCTGACGGCTCAGAGCCTGGAGCCTGCTTCAGATTCTGTGTCTCCCTCTCTCTCTCTGCCCCTCCCCCACTGTCACTCTGTCTCTCTGTCTCAAAACTAAGTAAGCATTAAAACAATTTAAAAAAACCAAGATTTGTGATTACTGATATGCAAATGTATTGATTTAAAACAATAGCTCATTTTAATTCGCTAATATACATCCCCGTATTCTTACTTGAAATATATAGTTCTAAGTCCTTCAAATACATACTGATATAAACATGTTATTTTAACTTATTGCCAATAAGCAATCCTGTTTTCTGTCTTCAAATTAAGAAAAAAATACAATAGAGTGTTTCTCATCTGGTAGCTCCTGTTAGGATGAAAAGCTTTACCAGAATCACTTGAAATTCAGTAAGAACCGCTCTGTTTTCTGTAACCCATGTTCAAAATCAGTTGATAGGTGCCAAACAAATGGAGACAAAAAATTTTAGTTTTTTTTTTTCTGGATAAACCTTCTGCTTACAAACATGTCACCTCTTAACTAGGTACATATCTAGCCAGTCACTGGCACAGCTGGATAATCACAGGTTTACTGCACAACTCTATAGATTTAATGGTGCTGGGAAGAAAGTCCATGCTTGCTGGTAGGATTATAGCCAAAAAAATGGCAAGAGAAGGGGCTGATCTGCCCAGGTTCAGTTCCTGCCCACCAATCAAGGACGTCACATATTGTCCCCCAGGGAAGAATAATAGAGAACAGATAAAGGGCAGAAATATAGCTATTTAAAGGGTTCTGGGCAGAAAACATGAAGGAGAGGAAAATTGCATATTCCAATAAAAAATATATGCACTGAATACAATCAAATAGTTTTATTAAAATAGGACTATTTTTATTCAGGTTTTCTGATTTATGTTTTGTGAAATGGCAAATAATTTATTATTTTCTTAAAAATGTATTTCAAATCAGGGAGCCTGGGCTGCTCAGTTGGTTGAGCGGTGAACTTCACCTCAGGTCATGATCTCACAGTTTGTGAGTTGGAGCTTCACGTCTGGTTCTGTGCTGACAGCTTGGAGCTCAGAGCTTGGAGCCTGGAGCCTGCATCAGATTGGGGACCTCCCTCTCTCTCTGTCCCTCTCCCGTTCACTTTGTCTCTCTTTCTCTCTGTCTCTCTCTCTCAAGAATGAATAAACATAAGAGAAAAACTTTTTAATTAAAAAAAAAGGTCTTTCAAGTCCCAGTGTTAAAAAACTTAGCACTGGTAATCACTACTTTTTACTCTGAAACACTATCTTGCCTCAGATTTTCAGAATATTATTTTTTAGAAAGTGTGTCATTTCATAACTAGCCACAGCTCTCAAACATGTAAACTCAGGAAAGCAAGATTTAAAAATCAATAATGCGTTTGAACTTCTATAAGGTTTTTTAAGGCAATGCCAGGAAATAAGACATACTGGCTTTCACTTTCGATCATCTGAAAATAATAGCATAAATTATGTAAGCAATGTCTGATTTCATACAGTCATATCATGCTTCTCATTACAAGGTGCTCATTTAGTATGGCAAAACTCCATTTTCCACATTAATGGTTCTTGAAGGGTGTGGTTTTCTTCCAGAAGACATTTGGAAATGGCTGGACACGGTTTTGGTTGTCATAAGGGTTTGGGGGATGTACTGTTCTTATCTGGAAGGTAAAGATCACGTATATTACCATGTATCCCCCATTCACACAGCAGCCCTGATACTAAATAATCATCTGCCAAAAATGTCAATAGTGCTAAGTTTGAGAAACCCTGTTATAGATGAATGTTACTTGACTTATCAAGGTTTTTGTTAGAGGGATTTGCAGCTCTTTTTTTTAATATTTAATTTATTTTGTTTTTAGGTTTTTCTTCATGAGCACTCTTGTTATTTCTCTCTCTCTCTGCAGCCAATGTGGGGTTTGAATTCACAACCCCGAGATCAAAAGTACCCCGCTCTACTGACTGAGCCAGCCAGGCACCCCTTAATGTTTATTTGTTTTTAATTTTTTTAACATTTATTTTTGAGAGAGAGAGAGAGAGAGCACAAGCAGGGGAGGCGCAGAGAGAGAGGGAGACACAGAATCTGAAACAGGCTCCAGGCTCTGAGCTGTCAGCACAGAGCCTGAGGGGCTGGAACTCACAAGCTGTGGGATCATGACCTGAGTCAAAGTTGGACACTTAACCGACTGAGCCACCCAGGTGCCCCCGCCTCTTTAATGTTTATTTTTAATCCTAGTTGATCATTTACTGATTTTCACTTTCAACTTTTTCTTTATCAGGTAAAAAAAGTATTCAAAGATTGTCACTAGCCAGTGAATCAATGTGCTACATGCAGTTAATTTGAGTTTAACAGAGGTATGGCAGTTTAGAAAGGTTACATAACATATCTAGGATGGTCAAATAGTAACTGGTAGGTTCATGTTTAAAACCTAAATTTGTCTGACTACAAAATCCACATACTTTTCATGATTTTGCACTTTTCTTTTAAAAGTTCCCAGGTGCTCAAATTTAGTGCTTTTCATTAGTGTGTTCATTATATGCCATTGGTATTTTTACATTCCATCAAATAAAACTCCAGGGAAAAGAATAGATATACTAAGCTTTCAAATAGAAAAATGAATAAAAACAAACAGACCTTAGCACTCATTTAAGATAAGTTTGTCCTTAAGATGTTTTCATCGAGTTAGGAAATACCTGGGGCTACTTTAAAATGGAAAATATTTTTTTCAAGGTTTTTATAGCTGTTTTCATTAGGTGACAATAAAACAATTTTCTGATCTATGGCATCATTTAAACCAAGATACACTATGATTCTTTTTCTAGCAAGAGCAACTGTCTCCCCCTTTTAAAGTATGTTCTTAACTTAAAAAGAAAAATTATTAAAATGAAAACCGATAGATAATACGTTATAGATCTTCTGTGTGTTAATGAAAGATGAAGAGTTTTAAAAATTCCTCATCAATTTTATTTTCAAATTCTATAAATCATTTTGCTTCTGAAATAAATTATGAATTAATTAAATATGAATGAAAGTATAAAATACATGCCCCGCTTTCAGGCAATATATGTCATTTGGAGGCACTAAATGTAATCACTAAGATGAAGTTGGAAATCTGAGATTTCATAAGAAGTTCACTGGATTTATATTCGGAGATGAACTGACAACCAAGTTCTAACATTTATTAACTGAATGATCATGAACACCTATTTCAAATTTCTTGAAATTTTGTTCTGTTACCTGGAAAATAAGCAGTTACATTTGCCAAGCAGTTTGGCTTTTGAAGACATAAAACAAAATATAACTCAAATTTCTCTGAAAAGTGGCATACTCTATAAGATACATCAGCTACATTTGGATCCTACAGTTTTATATTTATTATTATAATCTTTTTTTTGAAATATAATTTATTCTCAAGTTAGGTAACATACAGTGTATACAGTGTGCTTTTGGTCTTGGGAAGATTCCCATGATTTATCACTTACATATAATACTCAGTGCTCATCCTAACAAGAACCCTCCTCAATGCCCATCACCCATATTCCCCTCCTCCCCTCCACCCCCCTGGGGTGGAGGGGAGGAGGGGAATATCAATAGATAAATAAAAAATAATTAAAAAAACTAATAACTGCAATCATCTCTAAAAATTCCAATTTGCAGGGAGCGTGAGTGGTTTAGTCGGTTAAGTGTCCGACTTTCGCTCTGGTCATGATCTTGTGGTTCATGGGTTTGAGCCCCGCGTTGGACTTTGTGCTCACAGTTTGAAGCCTGGAACTTGCTTCAGATTCTGTGTCTCCCTCTCTCTCTGCCCTTCCCCCACTTGCTTGCTCTTTCTCTCTCAAAAATAAATAAGCATTAAAAAAATTCAACATTGCATCAAGTAAAATACATTATTTTGGATATACACATTCATTCCCCTTGAAATATATGCATTTTATATTCCACCTAAAATATTACAGTGATTATAGTTTTTAATTATTTGCATTAATAAGAAAATCTAAAAATAGCTTAATATAGATAAAGTACAAGCATTAATATTTCTCTCTATATGTCAAGGATTTAGAAATTAAAATGAAGAAATACACATTTTACATTAAGGATAAAACTATAGCACATTCAAGAATAAATTTTTAAAAAGGTACACATTCTAAATACAAAAGCTAAAAACTTTTACTGAAGAGCATGATAGAAGCTCTGAACAATAGAGAGATGTACTGTGATGTTGGGCAGGCAGATGTAAGGTTTAAAAAAAATTTTTTTAACATTTATTTATTTTTGAGAGACCGAGAGAGACAGAGCATGAGTAGGGGAGGGGCAGAGAGACAGAGGGAGACACAGAATCCGAAGCAGGCTCCAAGCTGTCAGCACAGAGCCTGATGCGGGGCTTGAACTCACAAACCATGAGTTCATGACCTGAGCGGAAGTTGGACGCTTAACCAACTGAGCCACCCACGTTCCCCCAGATGTAAGGTTTCAAAGTGCCTATTCTGAATGTTTGTAGGGAGTGACATGAGCAAGAAGGAGGGACAGGAGTTTCCATCTCTCATTCCCTCACAGAGACACTGATTTTGACAATCACTCATGGATGAAAATACTTCCATGAGAGCCCAGGAGTCCAGTGGAACGGTCCTAGCAGAATGTTGAGGGATGAAAAATAACAAAAAACAAGGATAGATGCTTTTCTGAGGTTAAGACTCTCAGTTTTACTTTCTCTTGTTTGTTTTCTTTTTTGAAATAGAGAGAGTGTGCAAGCAGGGGAGGACAAGAGAGAGAATCTTTTTTTTTTAAATTTTTTTTTTAACATTTTTATTTATTTTTGAGACAGAGAGAGACAGAGCATGCATGGGGGAGGGTCAGAGAGAGAGAGGGAGACACAGAATCTGAAACAGGCTCCAGGCTCTGAGCTGTCAGCACAGAGCCCGACGCGGGGCTTGAACTCATGAACCGCAAGATCATGACCTGAGCCGAAGTCTGACGCTTAACCGACTGAGCTACCCAGGCGCCCCAAGAGAGAGAATCTTAAGCAGGCTCCATGCTCAGCCCAACACAGAGCTTGGTCTCATGACCGTGAGATCATGACCTGAGCTGAAATCAAGAGTTGGACTCCCAATCAAATAAGCCACCCAAGGACCCCCAATCAGTTTATCTTTCTCCCTTCTCTCCCAAAGCTGCACAACTCAGTTTTGAGACACAGACCCCCTTAGCCTGTGACTTCTCCCACTGAGAAAAGTAAGTGTGCACAGATGAATGGGTACAGATTTGGTATATATACAATGCAATATTATTCAATCTTAAAAAAGAAGGAAATTCTACCATTTAGGACAACATGGATGAAACCAAAGGGCATTATGGTAAATAAGATAAATAATGCACGATCTTACTTATATGTGGAACCCAAAAAAGCTGAATTCATCAAATCAGAAGATAGAGTGATGATGCCAGATGTTGGGGGTTGAGAGAAATGGGGAGATGTTGGTCAAAGAGTACAAAGTTTCAGTTACACATGATGAATCATGTGAATTGTTTCAAAAATTTAAAAATCAATTAGACAATTAGAAAAGTACATAAAAATTTATACCTATCGATTATATTCTATTGCTTGATCCTTTAAAACTAAACTCACTTTTATTTGAAATTCTATGTAAAAGCATATTTACTGATGCATTTTCCATAGTAACCAAAAAGAAAAAAAAAACAAATATGTGTGTATCCAAATATAAAATATCAAGGAAATGATAAATAAATTGTTTCATCTACATCATGGAATAATATGCAAATGTACAAGTGATCATCAATGCATTTTGTTTTCTTCTTTTTGACCTTAAAATTTTTGTTTTTGCCCCGTATGTTCATCATAAAAAATATAGACTAACTTTAATTCCCAGCTCCACTTCTTAATATCCTTTGCCAGAATGCTGCTTCACTGTTATCATTTGTTGCTTTTTTCCCAAAAATGCTCTCCCACTGTTGCTGCTTATCATAAACCTTTCCAAAACTTATGTTTCCCTTATCCAAAAAAGAGTCAAAGCAAACAAATAAAACAATAAAGCTTCCCTCCAACATTTTGTCACATCAAGCTGAGTTTCTCTCTCTCTCCATTATTTTACAACCGCACTGGCTCTTTTCAATTCCTCATTACCCATTTGTTAATAAATTTCAAGAGATTGGTCCTACCTTTGCTCAAACTAATCTCTCATATATCCATAGAAGTCTCCATGGTTCCAAATCCAGTGACTCTGCCAATCCTCATGATCTTTGACCACTATGCATATGATACAGTTGATCATACAAACCTTCTGAAAATTAGGGCATATGGACCAGTGCCTTGGTAGTAGAGATAGAAAAGAGAAAATATATTTTAGAAATATTTAAGTGCTAAGCCATGTTTGATTGTTTGCTTGGATGAAGGAACTTGATGACTGCCTGAATATCAAATATTATGGAGAAGAGTTATATATATATCTGCTCTTATGGCAGCAACAGAATAATACCTTATAGGAGAAGGATAGTATTTTCAGAGAAATGCTGAGGCATCTGTAAAGCCAGCTTTGGGATAATTATGACATATTTTATCAGTAGCATATGAATCTGAAGATCATTGCAAACTATGATAACGTCTATGAAATGTCTAATAGAGTAAGGTGAAAATTGTCCAGGAATAGTCTCTGGGAATGCCAAAGTTTTAGAAAAACATATATGAAAATAAACCCTTGGGTAGAGAAGAGAGAAATGGAGATATGAACTGAATGTTTTTTACTGCTTTTCCATATTCACTTCTCACCCAAATCTGTACTTCCTTATGCTCCAGTACTGAAGTCTGAGGACCAGTTTATGTATTTGTTCTCTGTCCTCCGTTTGGCTTTGGCCAATAGAGATTAGGTACAAGGAGAATGAGGTCAAGGAATTTGTTTCTGTAGCACCCTTTCTTGCTTGCCACAGTGTGTTGGTTATTATTAACCTAATTTTCTCGAGATGATAGTAGTCAATGGTGGGATGGCATAGGGAGTAAGGTTGCTTACCATTTCCTGCTGTTTTGCTTTTCCTTTTTTAAAAACAAGTTTTAACATTTATTCATTTTTGAGAGACAGAGAGAGACAGAGCATGAGCAGAGGAGGGGCAGAGAGAGAGGGAGACACAGAATCCAAAGCAGGCTCCAGGCTCTGAGCTGTCAGCACAGAGCCAGATGCAGGACTTGAACTCACAGACTGCGAGATGATGACGTGAGCCAAAATCATATGCTTAACAGAATGAGCCACCCAGGTGCCCCTGCTTTTTCTTTTTAATGGAAGCTTTATTAAATTATTCTCAGCTATACCATTGGAACGTGCCATGTAGTTTTGCTAAGAACCCGATTGGTGCAGGGGTATGGGAAGACTAAAGAACATGGTCTCAAGAGAAGCAAGAAAGGATTTTCAAAATGGTTTGTGTAATGTGTATGAGTGTGGATAGGAGGTGGTGGAGACAATGTACCAGAGTGACCCATCAAGATTTGGAAAAGATAGAAAAAATCATGAGAAGAATCCAGTATGAAATTTCATACTGGGTAGGGACAAAAATAAACATATATTTGCAAAAAAAGAAATATGTCCATTTTCTATTTAATTTAGTTCAACAATCATTAATAAACTCTTATTTTTATTCTAGGAAACAGAGGACCATCTGAATTATACTTGGGGGAGAAATTATAGAAAGAAGAGGTGAGGGATATCACAATAGGCTAGTACCATAGTTTACTTGAGTTTGTCTGTGTCTGTGCTTAATCATGTTTGCACAAAATGGAAGCACTGAACAAAAAATTTTTAAATGTTATTTGAAAAAACATACTTTTTTTCAGCTTATGAAGCATTCGCTTTCATCAAAGTCATACAAATTCTTCAGCATAGACAGACTATCCACAGACATAGTAGGTAAATTGCGTGGCTGCTTTTAAACCCTGCACTTCATGTGCTCATTGACTCTTATCAATTGAAGTTGCAAATATCCAAAGTGAAATGCACTTTGTATGGTTATTAGAAACAATACTAATAACTCTTCATGAAACAAAACCCTAAAATCATGGAAAATTTCTGGTGGATGATGATTATAAAGAAAAGTTAAGTAAACAGAGTATAATAAGCTTGACATTCTTGGGAATTTAGAAGCCAGAATAATTAGCAAGTCAGAGACAGAGTCAGTTTCTGCCACCTCACCCCAAGTTCCCACCATTTTTCAAGGGATTGATATATCTGGGGATTCTGATAGCTGAGTCCTATGTCCAATTTAGAAAGAGCATCCTTAATGTTAGCTGAAGGCAGTGGAGTAGAAATTTATCACTAAGGAATGGAATACATGCCTTTTGGATAAAAGCCACTTGGAGGAATGCAATTTGTGCAGTATAAAAGTGCATGGAAATCTTAGCTGTATTTTTCTGTAGATTTGTGGATAACTTTTTATGCCTTTAGGGACAGAAACCCTAAGTCATTCTTAGAAAAATAGGAGCCATCTTAACGAAGAACAAACATTTCACAATAACATTTACAAAATTGCTCTCACTGTTCTGCTTTTTGTTTTATAGACCAGACCACCTGGGATTTTTGTAACTCAACAAAACTTCAGGCTCCCTGCATGTCCATCCAAGTTTGCATGGGCAACATGTCCTTGCCAAAGTTCAAATCTAAGACTATCTGCTGTGCAGAGGATATCCTGCTTGGGAAATAAGCAGAATCAAGGGGTATAAATAGATATTGTGCTAATCAAATACATCTAACATGATTTTGAAGAGACCTCTACACCACTCAGTCTTTTGGGTTTGAATTAGAGTAGATAGCCCATGAACGAAGGAAGCAAGAATGGAGAAAGAACCATGTCTGGCATTTAAAGCCCATGCAAGTACCAAGTGTTTTCATTCTAAATAAAATGAATTCTTCTCCAAATTAGCAAAATAGTTTGAAACAACAATTTCACTGTACAAAATGAAACTTGTATCCCTTGATTAATAAACATCATTGGTAACTACTCTTCTGTATTCTTCAGGGAAGAAAGTAGTATGTAAGCAAAGGTTAAATTTGTAATGGGGTAATAATGAAACTTCTGGTAAAATGCTCTATGTTTTAGAGGAGGAAGGAGCCTTCTAGATGCCCCTAAAGTTACAGATATGCACAGCGACTCTTTTATTTTTCTTGGAGGAGCTGAGCCTGCCATTGTGGTCCTATCTTCCGTAGGGAAAGATATGGGGAGAACTTTTCTATCTTCTGCTCACAAGTCACTCACTTGCCACTCACTTCTTTCTACAGAATTTCTCCTTTTATTTGCAAGAAGGGACTGAATATGCATTGCACAGCCACTGTAGATGGTCCTCTGCAGAGAGCTTTGCTCAGGGCTCAACCATTAATTTCCTTCACTGTAATGCAGGGGCCCTTCAGGGGTCCAGACTTGCCTGTGACTCAGAGAATGAGTAAAACTTGGGAAGAGAAGCATGAAAGGTCATTCTGAAGCCTAATAGGCCTCACATTTAAAGCATGTTCTATAGTGTTTCATTAGTAGTGGATCTGATAGTCAGCCTCTACCCACCTGATTCCCAAATTTTACCTGCCAATTTGTTTGGAAGTTGGCATAGATTTTAGGGTCTGAACAATTTTCACTCCTAAAATTCAAATACTTTCCACTTAGTGTCAATCATGTGTTTTTCCCTGTAATTCCTAAAAAAGTCTCATGCCACTCACTTAATTTAATCAATAACTCTAAGAATAGAAATTCCACCTTTATAAAATTGCATCACTAGAAATCAGGATGATCACTTCATTTACTTAGCTTTCCTCATGTTAGATAGCCCTTTCTTGAGTATACAGAGTGCTCTAACACATATAAAAGCTCAATAAGTTTCGCTGACTTATTTTAACAAGTGCAATGTATTTTTTCTTTGCCAGAGAAGCTGTTTATTTGGATAAAATATTGACACAAGGAGGAAGTCAACACTTAATGATTCAAACATGTCCATTGTTACTATGCCTACGAGAATACAAGATGCAAACAACTAAACTTTAAAATGATTTTGTCTTTCCCTGATCAGGAAAAACTCCCAAAAATGTGATATAAACCAATGTACAAATTGAGTAAGCATATACTGTATTGCCAGTCTATATTTCTGTTTTTTTATGTAAGTCAAAATCTGATTCACACTGGAACTGTGTAAATCCATATTAGGAAAGTGGTAATGTATCAAAATTTACAAAAGAAAATCTGATAGTGCCACAAAGAATGCCCTTCTGTTCGTATAGTTTTTTTTCAAGTTGAAAGGCTTTTTGAAAACTGACCTTGCTATTCAATGTAGTTTCCATGAAAGAATCTAGGTATGCCAAAATCATTCCGATGAAAAACAGTAGCAATTATGTTGCCATATTCTCATTTATATGACACACACACACACACACACACACACACACGTTATGGTGTGGAAAGATTAGATCTTTTTTTCTAATCCCAACCCAATAATATATTTATATTCTCTTCCAAACAATACATATTTCCACACACTTAAAACCGGCAAGTAATCTTACCCTAATCTCGTTCCCGCACAATGTACAGATACTCCGTGTTTCACAAGAAAACACATTTCAGTTTGTCACACAAAAGGGCATGATGCTTTTGGGAAGTATCATGGACTGCAGCTGGAGGTCTAGTCACAGGAATAATGGGAGACACATGGACATTTGCCCACTGAGAGCATCTATGAGTCACTTCAAGGAGAATTTCATTAATACAAATAATCAAGTAACAGAATTAAGATTTTCAAGGTAGTTATATTCTATATTTCAATGTAATTCTCACCTATCCTTTACTTATTATCTAAGGAGATTAAAAACTTGCACCCAAAATTTTTAGGAAGCCTAACACAGAACAGATCTCACATGCTTATGAACAATGGTTTTCATATGACCAATGGGAAATAGATTCTCTACCTCTATATCTCTTCTGTATTACTCTAAGTTTGCCTATCCATCCATTCTTCCTTCCTGAGAATGGCTTTTCCTGTTGAGATCTGAAGTCATTTCTTGTAATTTTTCAACTTCACTCTTTCTTCACAACTTCTGTAACACTAACAAAACCTGCAGTTCAGTCACAGAAACATGCAGTGCTTTCTCCTACTTGAGTCCATCTACGTAGACGTGTTTGCCGTTTTTAAAAATTATTTTAATGTTTATTTATTTTTGAGAGAGAGGGAGACAGAGCACAAGTGGGGGAGGGGGTGGGGGAGGGGGAGGGGTAGAGAGAAAGGAAGACAAAGAATCTAAAGCAGACTCCGGGCTCTGAGCTGTCAGCACAGACCCTGACTGGGGGCTTGAATGCAGGAGCCATGAGATCATGACCTGAGCCGAAGTCCAACGCTTAAAACTGAGACACTCAGGTGTCCAGACATGTTCTCCTTTTTACCTGTTTTTCCTCAATTCCTAATTTACACTTTTGATTTCACTTTAAATGATAACATTTTTGAGAAATCGTCTCTTAAAGTCTCCCAATCTATAGGTATCAATTTGACAGTTAAAATACAAGATGCAGTTAAATTTCTATTTCAGGTAAAGAACACATAATTTTTTTAGAATAACTGTACTCCCAATGGTGCTCATGTATGTCTTTTGTTCCTAAGCATCTAGGTGGATGATGGGTGGAGGGACAAAGAACTCCACCATGAATGTGAGTTTGTGAGCAGAATAGAGGCTAAGGAGGATTTAAATTGGCTTAATGTGAAGTAATTTTAAATTACAAGACAATGGGGCCTACAATTAAAATTTTGGTCTACAAGGTTTTTCCGTAACCTTAAAAGACCAGGCACTTAAGCCATTATTTTGCGAAAAATTCGTTGATTCCCCTCCTTTCTGTGAAATCTGTTTTGAATTATATTTGTGAATGATCTAACTCAGTTATACTGTTTCCTGGTACAAAAGGCTAGATTGTTTGACTAGTGACTAAAAAATGGAGGATATTAAGTGCCATTGCTATTAAGCAGGTAGAGTGAAATTTTACTCCTGTTATGTATACAGAATGAGGACATAATCATTTAATCTAGGTAAGATGATATACACTCAGAAGCTGATAAAATGTTTATATGATTTGAGGGAAAAGGTTTTTTCATTCAAACTGACACACATGACTGAAAATTACAGGACATAAAAAACACTTTCTTTCTTTAAAATTAAACCATGGTGTTGGCCATTCACTAATAGAACAACACATAATTCACTATCGGTTTTATTAAATCTAGACCAAGTAAAACCTAATATTACCTTCAGCTTACATTGTATAGAAAATATTTTAAATATTTCCTTAAAAATAAAAAACAGAAATAAATAAAATAAAAATAAATAAATAAATAAATAAGTGGGATAAATAATAAACAATAATAAATAAATACAATAAATTAAATGAAAATAAATATAGGCATCAATAAGATCATGATAGTGTTCATTCTTTATGATATCTTTATAAGAAATACATACATTTCATATATACATATGTATATATATATATATATATATATATACACATAAGATGTATATAGGCATATGTATACGCATAAGAAAAATGTTAGAATAAAGACGTTGAAATGATCAGACATCACCCAACAAAATAATATCAGTTGTTCTGGTGGTTATCTCTGGCTAGGAGCATGGAATACAGTTAACTTAATTTTCTTCTTTGCCGAGTAACATTTACTAAATATTCTTTTTTTTTTCAATATATGAAGTTTATTGTCAAATTGGTTTCCATACAACCCCCAGTGCTCATCCCAAAAGGTGCCCTCCTCAATACCCATCACACACCCTGCCCTCCCTCCCACCCCCCATCAACCCTCAGTTTGTTCTCAGTTTTTAACAGTCTCTTATGCTTTGGTTCTCTCCCACTCTAACCTCTTTTTTTTTTTCCTTCCCCTCCCCCATGGGTTTCTGTTAAGTTTCTCAGGATCCACATAAGAGTGAAACCATATGGTATCTGTCTTTCTCTGTATGGCTTATTTCACTTAGCATCACACTCTGCAGTTCCATCCATGTTGCTTCAAAGGGCCATATTTCGTTCTTTCTCATTGCCATGTAGTACTCCATTGTGTATATAAACCACAATTTTTTTTATCCATTCATCAGTTGACGGACATTTAGGCTATTTCCATAATTTGGCTATTGTTGAGAGTGCTGCTATAAACATTGGGGTACAAGTGCCCCTATGCGTCAGTACTCCTGTATCCCGTGGGTAAATTCCTAGCAGTGCTATTGCTGGGTCATAGGGTAGGTCTATTTTTAATTTTTTGAGGAACCTCCACACTGTTTTCCAGAGTGGCTGCACCAATTTGCATTGCCACCAACAGTGCAAGAGGGTTCCCGTTTCTCCACATCCTCTCCAGCATCTATAGTCTCCTGATTTGTTCATTTTAGCCACTCTGACTGGCGTGAGATGATATATGAGTGTGGTTTTGATTTGTATTTCCCTGATGAGGAGCGACGTTGAGCATCTTTTCATGTGCCTGTTGGCCATCCGGATGTCTTCTTTAGAGAAGTGTCTATTCATGTTTTCTGCCCATTTCTTCACTGGGTTATTTGTTTTTCGGGTGTGGAGTTTGGTGAGCTCTTTATAGATTTTGGATACTAGCCCTTTGTCCGATATGTCATTTGCAAATATCGTTTCCCATTCCGTTGGTTGCCTTTTAGTTTTGTTGATTGTTTCCTTTGCTGTGCAGAAGCTTTTTATCTTCATAAGGTCCCAGTAGTTCATTTTTGCTTTTAATTCCCTTGCTTTTGGGGATGTGTCAAGTAAGAGATTGCTATGGCTGAGGTCAGAGAGGTCTTTTCCTGCTTTCTCCTCTAGGGTTTTAATGGTTTCCTGTCTCACATTCAGGTCCTTTATCCATTTTGAGTTTATTTTTGTGAATGGTGTGAGAAAGTGGTCTAGTTTCAACCTTCTGCATGCTGCTGTCCAGTTCTCCCAGCACCATTTGTTAGAGACTGTCTTTTTTCCATTGGATATTCTTTCCTGCTTTGTCAAAGATGAGTTGGCCATACGTTTGTGGGTCTAGTTCTGGGGTTTCTATTCTATTCCATTGGTCTATGTGTCTGTTTTTGTGCCAATACCATGCTGTCTTGATGATGACAGCTTTGTAGTAGAGGCTAAAGTCTGGGATTGTGATGCCTCCTGCTTTGGTCTTCTTCAAAATTACTTTGGCTATTCGGGGCCTTTTGTGGTTCCATATGAATTTTAGGATTGCTTGTTCTAGCTTCGAGAAGAATGCTGGTACAATTTTGACTGGGATTGCATTGAATGTGTAGATAGCTTTGGGTAGTATTGACATTTTGACAATATTTATTCTTCCAATCCATGAGCACGGAATGTTTTTCCATTTCTTTATATCTTCTTCAATTTCCTTCATAAGCTTTCTATAGTTTTCAGCATACAGATCTTTTACATCTTTGGTTAGATTTCTTCCTAGGTATTTTATGCTTCTTGGTGCAATTGTGAATGGGATCAGTTTCTTTATTTGTCTTTCTGTTGCTTCATTATTCGTGTATAAGAATGCAACTGATTTCTGTACATTGATTTTGTATCCTGCAACTTTGCTAAATTCATGTATCAGTTCTAGCAGACTTCTGGTGGAGTCTATCAAATTTTCCATGTATAATATCATGTCATCTGCAAAAAGTGAAAGCTTAACTTCATCTTTGCCAATTTTGATGCCTTTGATTTCCTTTTGTTGTCTGATTGCTGATGCTAGAACTTCCAACACTATGTTAAACAATAGCAGTGAGAGTGGACATCCCTGTCGTGTTCCTCATCTCAGGGGAAAAGCTCTCAGTTTTTCCCCATTGAGGATGATGTTAGCTGTGGGCTTTTCATAAATGGCCTTTATGATGTTTAAGTATGTTCCTTCTATCCCGACTTTCTCAAGGGTTTTTATTAAGAAACGGTGCTGAATTTTGTCAAAGGCCTTTTCTGCATCGATTGACAGGATCATATGGTTCTTCTCTTTTCTTTTATTAATGTGATGTATCACATTGATTGATTTGCGAATGTTGAGCCAGGCCTGCAGCCCAGGAATGAATCCCACTTGATCATGGTGAATAATTCTTTTTATATGCTGTTGAATTCGATTTGCTAGTATCTTATTGAGAATTTTTGCATCCATATTCATCAGGGATATTGGCCTGGGATATTGGTAGTTCTCTTTTTTTACTGGGTCTCTGTCTGGTTTAGGAATCAAAGTAATACTGGCTTCATAAAATGAGTCTGGAAGTTTTCCTTCCCTTTCTATTTTTTGGAATAGCTTGAGAAGGATAGGTATTATCTCTGCTTTAAACGTCTGGTAGAACTCCCCTGGGAAGCCATGTGGTCCTGGACTCTTATTTGTTGGGAGATTTTTGATAACCGATTCAATTTCTTTGCTGGTTATGGGTCTGTTCAAGCTTTCTATTTGCTCCTGATTGAGTTTTGGAAGCATGTGGGTGTTTAGGAATTTGTCCATTTCTTCCAGGTTGTCCAGTTTGTTGGCATATAATTTTTCATAGTATTCCCTGATAATTGTTTGTATCTCTGAGGGATTGGTTGTAATCATTCCATTTTCATTCATGATTTTATCTATTTGGGTCATCTCCCTTTTCTTTTTGAGAAACCTGGCTAGAGGTTTGTCAATTTTGTTTATTTTTTCAAAAAACCAACTCTTGGTTTCGTTGATCTGCTCTACAGTTTTTTAGATTCTATATTGTTTATTTCTGCTCTGATCTTTATTATTTCTCTTCTGCTGGGTTTAGGCTGTCTTGGCTGTTCTGCTTCTATTTCCCTTAGGTGTGCTGTTAGATTTTGTATTTGGGATTTTTCTTGTTTCTTGAGATAGGCCTGGATTGCAATGTATTTTCCTCTCAGGACTGCCTTCGCTGCATCCCAAAGCGTTTGGATTGTTGTATTTTCATTTTTGTTTTTTTCCATATATTTTAAAATTTCTTCTCTAATTGCCTGGTTGACCCATTCATTCTTTAGTAGGGTGTTCTTTAACCTCCATGCTTTTGGAGGTTTTCCAGACTTTTTCCTGTGGTTGATTTCAAGCTTCATAGCATTGTGGTCCGAAAGTATGCATGGTATGATCTCAATTCTTGTATACTTATGAAGGGCTGTTTTGTGACCCAGTATGTGATCTATCATGGAGAATGTCCCATGTGCACTCGAGAAGAAAGTATATTCTGTTGCTTTGGGATGCAGAGTTCTAAATATATCTGTCAAGTCCATCTGATCCAATGTATCATTCAGGGCCCTTGTTTCTTTATTGACCGTGTGTCTAGATGATGTACCCATTTCTGTAAGTGGAGTCTTAAAGTCCCCTGCAATTACCACATTCTTATCAATAAGGTTGCTTATGTTTGTGAGCAATTGTTTTATATATTTGGGGGCTCCGGTATTCGACACATAGACATTTATAATTGTTAGCTCTTCTTAATGGATAGACCCTGTAATTATTATATAATGCCCTTGTTCATCTCTTGTTACAGCCTTTAATTTAAAGTCTAGTTTGTCTGATATAAGTATGGCTACTCCAGCTTTCTTTTGACTTCCAGTGGCATGATAAATAGTTCTCCATCCCCTCACTCTCAATCTGAAGGTGTCCTCAGGTCTAAAATGAATCTCTGGTAGACAGCAAATAGATGGGTCTTGTTTTTTTATCCATTCTGATACCGTATGTCTTTTGGTTGGCACATTTAGTCCATTTACATTCAGTGTTATTATAGAAAGATATGGGTTTAGAGTCATTGTGATGTCCGTAGGTTTCATGCTTGTAGCGATGTCTCTGGTACTTTGTCTCACAGGATCCCCCTTAGGATCTCTTGTAGGGCTGGTTTAGTGGTGACGAATTCCTTCAGTTTTTGTTTGTTTGGGAAGACCTTTATCTCTCCTTCTATTCTAAATGACAGACTTGCTGGATAAAGGATTCTCGGCTACATATTTTTTCTGTTCATCACCTTGAAGATCTTCTGCCATTCCTTTCTGGCCTGCCAAGTTTCAGTAGAGAGATCAGTCACGAGTCTTATAGGTCTCCCTTTATATGTGAGAGTACGTTTATCTCTAGCTGCTTTCAGAATTTTCTCTTTATCCTTGTATTTTGCCAGTTTCACTATGATATGTCATGCAGAAGATTGATTCAAGTTATGTCTGAAGGGAGTTCTCTGTGCCTCTTGGATTTCAATGCCTTTTTCCTTCCCCAGATCTGGGAAGTTCGCAGCTATTATTTCTTCAAGTACACCTTCAGCACCTTTCCCTCTCTCTTCCTCCTCTGGAAGACCAATTATGTGTAGATTATTTCTCTTTAGTGCATCATGTAGTTCTCTAATTTTCCCCTCATACTCCTGAATTTTTTATCTTTTTCTCAGCTTCCACTTTTTCCATAGTTTTATCTTCTAGTTCACCTATTCTCTGCTCTGCCTCTTCAATCCGAGCCATAGTTGTCTCCATTTTATTTTGCAGCTCGTTGATAGCATTTTGTAGCTCCTCCTGGCTGTTCCTTAGTCCCTTGATCTCTGTAGAAAGAGATTCTCTGCTGTCCTCTATACTGTTTTCAAGCCCAGTGATTAATTTTATGACTATTATTCTCAATTCACTTTCTGTTATATTGCTTAAATCATTTTTGATCAGTTCGTTAGCTGTTGTTATTTCCTGGATGTTTTTCTGAGGGGAATTCTTCCGTTTAGTCATTTTGGATAGTCCCTGGAGTGGTGCGGGATTGCGGGGCACTTCCCCTCTGCTGTCTTGAATAACTTGCGTTGGTGGGTAGGGCCGCAGTCAGACCTGATGTCTGCCCCAGCCCACTGCTGGGGCCACAGTCAGACTGGTGTGTGCCTCTCTTCCCCTCTCATAGGGGCGGGATTCACTGTGGGATGGCGTGGCCCATCTGGGCTACTTTCATGCACACTGCCAGGCTTGTGGTGCTGGGGATCTGGCGTATTAGCTGGGGTGGATCGACAGGATGCACAGGGGCGGGAGGGGCAGGCTCAGCTCGCTTTTCCTTCAGAGATCCGCTTTGGGAGGGGCACTGCAGCACTGTGAGGGAGTCAGACCCACTGGAAGGATGGATCCGCAGAAGCACAGCTTTGGGTATTTGCGTGGTGCAAGCAAGTTCCCTGGCAGGAACTGGTTCCCTTTGGGATTTTGGCTGGGGGATGGGCGAGGGAGATGGCGCTGGCGAGTGCCTTTGTTCCCCGCCAAGCTGAGCTCTGTCGTCCAGGGCTCAACAACTCTCCCTCCTGTTGTCCTCCAGCCCTCCGGTTCTCCAAGCAGAGCTGTTAGCTTATAACCTTCCAGATGTCACGTCCCTCTTGCTGATGGAACACACTCCATCCTGCCCCTCTGCTTTTGCAAGCCAGACTCGGGGGCTCTGCTTGGCCGGCGGGCTGCCCCTCTGCCCCTGCTCCCTCCCACCAGTCCGTGGAATGCTCACCACCTCTCCGCCCTTCCTACCCTCTTCCGTAGGCCTCTCCTCTGCGCTTGGCTCCAGAGACTCCATTCTGCTAATCCTCTGGCGGTTTTCTGGGTTATTTAGGCAGGTGTAGGTGGAATCTAAGTGATCAGCAGGATGTGCGGTGAGCCCAGCGTCCCCCTACACTGCCATCTTCCCAGGATCCTCCTTACTAAATATTCTTTAACAAACAGCTTTTCATCAGATAAAAAGAAAAATACTTTTAAAAATAATTATAGTTTAAAGATCTTTTACCTTTTATTACTCACATAATTTTCCATAGGCCCAAGTAAATATAGGCTCTTTTGAGCTGTATACTGCTTAGAAAATCTAAAGTGGGAGACCAGCTGGATGATGAACCAGCATAGAAGGCAATAATTTGTTTCCTAATAAGCTACATACAAGTCACTTCTTGAGTGAAGAATTGGTCAAATGTAGTTTGCTTGCTATTATTATTTATATGTTCAAGTGAATATGTTTAACATTTTCCCCAGGGTCCTTCTTTGTAGTTATTGATGATTTCAGCCATTCATTGGCATATGCACACATGCTGAACTAAAATATACCTGGGGACAGATCTCTCACTTTTAAAAAGGAGTAGATTTTTTCAAGAAAACACTGCCCTACAGCCTGTGTGCTAAGAAATTAATCTTTACGAACACGGAGAAATCCCCACTGTGCGAACGAGTTCTCAGGGCATAAAACATGGAAAATAACCTGAACTTCATCATCTCCACTCAAATATTTCCCCATGTTTATCTATTGAAAATTACATAGCATGTCTAATAGGGCACTTTCTAAATCTATAAAATACTATGCAGTTTTAAGCGAAGTCACTTTTACTGAGATGAACTACCACGTGGCAAAGCAAGAACATAAAAATTCATCTAAAAAGGCTTTATGAAATAAATTTATTAAAAAATGTATTCCTTAAAAGTGTATTACTAAGGGACAAGTCAGGCAGACATAAAGTTTAAAATATAACCAAAATTATTATTGTGTAGTCCTATTAAATTGTAAAATACTCAACAAATACAATATTCATATACACAAGTATTTTTAATAACTATTACATGTACTCACATTTTATTTTATTTTATTTTTTTAACGTTTATTTATTTTTGAGACAGAGAGAGACAGAGCATGAATGGGGGAGGGACAGAGAAAGAGGGAGACACAGAATCGGAAGCAGTCTCCAGGCTCTGAGCCATCAGCCCAGAGCCCGACTCAGGGCTCGAACTCACGGACCGTGAGATCGTGACCTGAGCTGAAGTCGGACGCTTAACCGACTGAGCCACCCAGGTGCCCCATGTACTCACATTTTAATACACTCCCTTGCTATAGCGTGATAATGAATCAAACTACCTCAAGTGCTTTTGTTTCTTCTGGATCAACTGTTTGTGTTAAAATGAGATGCAAAATAAATAATTGATATAAAAACATTGAAATCTACTTTGTAATCATCACAAACTGTCCTCTTTGTTCTCAAAGTCACAAATATGTGAGAACTGGAAAAATTTTGTTTGTTAATATTCTGGCTTCTGAATTAAGAGTCTTCTAACTTCACCTACCTACAATCCAAGGTGGGATGAAATTCCCTTTTCTTTTGAAGACACTCATTTTGAATGAAAGTTCTATATACATCGTCACCATCTGCGACTCCTTTTTAGCTCATTTCAATCACTCAGGGCCCATCACTCCGTCGAGACCCCTTCTTCCAAGATGGTGGATTAATTCCACATTGGAAAAGTTCATGGAGCTATCAGAACCTTGCTTAATTGCTGGAAACATCTGAAACTGCTTCTCCTTTGATATATTCTAAACTTGACAAGTTTAATTACCATGAGGACAGTTTAGTCTTTCTCTTTCTGCCTTTCAGGATGCTCTTACCCTAACTTCAGTGCTGGTCTCTGGCTCTGTGTCATCCTCTTTTTTTTTTTTTTTTTTTCCTGCTCTACACACTCTCTCTGAGTGAGCTTATCTATCTCAATGGCTTTAGTTCATAGTCTCTGAGGTCTATATTTATCCACTTTGAATCATTCTCCTCTCCATGTCTGGATGTTTATTTTCTGGGTATTTCTACAAAGAGGTTTCATTAGGCACCTCATACTCCACATATTATAAATGGAATGTCTCCTCATCTTCATTCACATTCTGGCTCAAACTATGACTTATAAACCTAGGTGAAGAAATCAGCATTCTGGATATAATCTCTGACTCTTCATTTTCTCATACTAGAGATAGTCAATTTACCTAGTACTCTCAAATTAATTTCTGAATATTTCTTGAGTTCGTACATTCTGCAGCCTACTCCCACCATCTTAAACTAGACCAACATAATTTCTTGCCTGGAATATGGCTCTGACTTCCCTTTCAATTTGCCCTACACAGATCAGTGAATGCAAAGTTAACCAGGGTATTCCATGCCTCAAACTTTTCAAGAAGCTTCTCATTGTCCTTTATAAAGACCCACTTGCCATTATTTAATAGTTCTCTATGACTTGGCCCATGCTGATCTCCAAGTGTCTCCTCCTATAACATAACTTGCAGCAAATCAATATAATTTTTTAAATCTAAGTTGGCAAACTTATTCCAGTTCTCCAATATATTTTAAGTAGCGCTCATCTTAGAGAAATTACCAGAAGCAGATAGATCTAGTTTTATTATTATTATTATTATTATTATTATTATTGTTATTATTATTAATTTACCCCTCTGATCAGTAGTAAAACATGTAAAATTATTTGAGCCCAAAGCTTGTATTTTTAATTGGCTATTTCTTTTTTTTTTTTTATTTTTTTTTAACGTTTATTTGTTTTTGAGACAGAGAGAGACAGAGCATGAACGGGGGAGGGTCAGAGAGAGGGAGACACAGAATCTGAAACAGGCTCCAGGCTCTGAGAGCCCGCCTGACACGGGGCTCGAACTCACGGACCGCGAGATCATGACCTGAGCCGAAGTCGGCCGCTCAACCGACTGAGCCACCCAGGCGCCCCTTAATTGGCTATTTCTATGCTCACCACTTTTAAAATCTTTTCTATTCCTCTTTCTGAGTATGTCCTCTTTTTGCAAGTGTTTTTAACATTTTCTTTCTCAGCTTAAGATGAAATCTTATAAGAGACTATTTCCCATTTAATTACATACATGTAAGATAAAATTTCACTGACACTGACAGCATCTTCCATGGCATGATTCATTTCCCCATTTGAAGAAACGACTGATCTATGAATCTTGTTTTCTTGAGAAATCAGATCCTAATCATTGTTTCTATTTTTGATCTTCAATGTAAATATATACAATATAACCATGTTCATATTACTTTTACATTTCACTTGAAATACTTCTGAATTTTTTGGAGTCTTAAAAATGTAACACATGTGTACCTGGTTTTACTTTTGCCCGGCCGTATTAACTACATCTTTTTCACACATAATCAACATGGGGAATAAATAGAGGACTTTAGGAAAAAAATTACTGTATGTCACCACCTAGTTTTAGATATAAATATTAATGATACCTTTGAAACCTCTCCATGATCACATCCTATACCTAACCCCAGATCTACCCATAGTTCCAAATATTCTATTTAATATTATCTTGTTTTTCACTGTAGTTTTGCAGACAGACATTTTGCTGGTTTTGGCACATTGTAAATAGGATTATCCTGTGTGAATTCTTATGCAATGTACTTTTTCTTGTTCAATACTATGTTGTCAGAGTCACCTATGTTTATGTATGTGGCCATAGTTCAATCACTGCACAGTGTTCAGTTGTATGAATAATAAAATTTATCTATTCTAATCTCAGTTGAAATGCAGTTATTTACAGATTTTTTGCATTTAAGAACAGTTCTTCTGTACTAAATTTTATTATGACCCATGGTGAATATTGAATTTACATACCTAGGAAAGGAATTGCTATATGAAGAAATATGCACATTTTCCATGTTTCATAAAATATTGAATTGCTTGCCATATTATTTCTGCAATGAACTCTTCCATTAAGAGAATATGTTCTCTAGAGACTCCAGATCACCATCCAACTCTTGTTATTATTCAACTTCTACGTTGTTTATCAATCTGCTAAAGGTCAAGTTGTGCATAATTATGACTTTAACTTTTATTTTCCCTATAACTGATGAATTTGAGCAACTTCACACAGATATTCATGATTTATATATTTTATTTATAAAATGTTTGTCAGTATCTTTTACATACTTTTCTATTACTTTGTCTATTTTCTATTAATTGTTAAAAATGTGTTTTGGCTGCTAACAATTTGTGGGTTACCAATGTTCAAACTACTTTCTTTATAGTGTGTTTTCATGAACAGAAGTTTTTAATTTGAATTTAGCAAAAAGGTTCTATTGTTAATAAACTTGTATAAATAATTTTATGTTGATAGTTATAAAAATATATATAGCCCTCAAGAACTTTCCCTTTTGCTAAAATCATAACAATGCTACACTTGTTACAACTAAGAAATAAATATTAGTACATTACTATTAACCAAACAAACTCCCATATTTTATTGGAATTTCACTAGTTTTTCCACTAATGCCATTTTTCTGTTCCAGAATCAAATCTGGGATACCACCTTTTATTTTGCTGTCATGCCTACTTAAAATTATCTGTTCTGTGATGCTTTTTAGTTTCAGTTTAAGTCCTTTTAGTTTTTGATGATCTTAATGGATCTGTGAAATACTGGGCAGGTATTTTGTAAGATATTTTCCAATTTGGATTGTCTAATATTTTTCTCATTATTAGTCTGGGGTTATGGGTTTTGAAGAGGAATTACACACAGACAAAGTGCCCTTCTCATTTCATCATATCAGCAAGAATATATCAACAGTAGTTACCACTGATGATGTTAACCTTAGTCACCTGGTGAAAATATTGTCAGGTGTCTCAACTATAAAGTTAATTTTCACCTCCTTCCAACACTTATTCAAAAGCAGTCACTAAGCCCAGCCTACACTCAAGGAGAGGTGGGCTATATACACCATATACTGGAGGTAGGGAGTGCCTACATTAATTATTTGAAATTATTCTGTAAAGAAGATTTGTCTCTGATCTTCTAAGCAATTCATTCATTCATTCATTCGTTCCTTCATCCATTCATTTGTTTATATCATAATTCATTTATTCATTCATATTGGACTTAGTTATGTGTATTTTATACTTTATGTTGTAATCCAGTACTATGTTATTTATTTTGCTGCTTAACTCGCTCCAGCTTTGGCCACTGGAAGCTCTTTAGGTTAGGTTTCTATGTCCATTGTACATGTCTCCATCATTTGTCATCATTCATTTATTAATGGGCTCAACCTTTGTGTTCATGCATAGCAGTTTCAAAATTTTTACTCATATTGCCAAGTGAAACAAAAGAACAGCTATATACAGTTCCTTTTGTTTTTAAATGAAGTTTCCACTCAAAACACAATTTCCAAAAGATACTGATCAGTCCTTCTTTTTCCAGATCCCCTACATTGGGGATATCACATATAGTTGCAACATATATTTTTATTATCTTATATTTATATTTATATTCTTTAGATTATTTTGTCATAGTCTGTATTCCTTTCTGTGGTCCTCATTTGTTAAAAACAATTTACTTTTAATGTCTTATTTAATCTCTATGTAATTTGAAGTCATAAAAAATGCCTCTTTATTTTTTCCCAAGAGCTTACAGTGTTTATTTTATTTTACATTATTTTATTTTGTTTCTGTATTTATTTATTCACCTTTATTTCCTTATGCTGGCTCATATGTACTGCAAGTACATATTAAGTCAAAGTGGTGACGGGCATTCTGTCTGAAATTATTTATAATCTTACTGGTAATGCTACCAACATATCACCATTAACTATTTAATTGATAATGATGTTTTGAAGATATGCTTTGCTCTCAGATAATGGCATTTGAACTTGTTTCCTGCTCAAAATTAATTAGCTTTTGGACCACACAGCAAGTGTGAATTTAACTGAGTTCTGTATGGATCAAGGGGATGTATTGTCGTCATAAATTCTACATTTCTTCTTCTTTCCATCTCCTCTTCTTTGGAGGATTCATTTTACAATGAAGTTTTAGCGCTTCGGGGGCTTGGCTTGATACAAAGGCCTGAGGCTCTCTCTCCATCTCCCCCCCACTCCCCTCACCTAGGCCACTGAAACAAAGCATTTATCACTGGGAAACGCCCACACCCTCATGGCAGCCTAGAGCTCCAATGCCTTGTACTTCTCCGAAGTCCTTCCCTTTTCTCTTTCAGGCCTGATAACTTTCCTTTCTACCTTACCAGGTCAGACATGCATTTAACACTTTTCAAAAATATTTTACCAATATTTTACATTTTTCTGTGTTGAAATTATTTTGCAGGATCAGTAATTTGTTGTGTTCTGTTTTCAAATATAATTTCCCTCAATATATATATATATATATATATATATATATTTGCCCCTTTTACGATCCTTCTCTTTTCAAAGACAACTTAACCAGGCATTTTCAATGTATATATTTTCATACACTATTTTGTTCATATATAAGGTTTTCCATTAATTTTCTAAATAAGATGAAGTAGGGAAATGCAACCAATGAAGAGCAGAGAAATGGAATATTACCTGTGATAGAAATGCAAGAATAGGAAAGGATTTGAAAATAAAGGTGAAGACTGCAAAATATTACAGTGAAAAGACATGGTATTCTTAGTATTAGCAATCTCATAATTTTCAGACTGCCATAATACCGTCACATTTTTCACACTGCTGAAGAGATAGAAAAGCTGGTATTATTATAAAATATATAACTCCAGTTCTTTGGATTTTATTTATGTATTTATTTATTTATTTATTTATTTATTGGACTGCAAAATGTGTAGGATTATGGGTCTTAGAAATGTAAACCGATCAGGGAAATACAAATCAAAACCACAAGGAGATACCACCTCACACCTGTCAGAATGGCTAACATCAACAACTCAGGCAACAACAGATGTTGGTGAGGGAGCTGAGAAAGAGGATGTCTTTTGCACTGCTGGTGGGAATGCAAGCTGGTGCAGCTACTCTGGAAAATAGTATGGAGGTTCCTCAAAAAATTAAAAATAGAACTACCTTACGACCCAGCAATTGCACTACCAGGTATTTATCCAAGGGATACAGGTGTGCTGTTTCAAAGGGACATGTCCAACCCAATGTTTATAGCAGCACTATAAACAATTCCAGCCCAATTATGGAAAGAGCCCAAATGTCCACTGATCAATGGATGGATAAAGAAGAAGTGGTATATATATATACAATGGAGTATTACTCGGCAATCAAAAAGACTGAAATCTTTCCATTTGCAACTACGTGGATGGAACTGGAGGGTATTATGCTAAGCAAAATTAGTCAGTCAGAGAAAGACAAATATCATATGACTTCACTCATGTGAGGACTTTAAGAAACAAAACAGATGAACATAAGGGAAGGGAAACAAAAATAATATAAAAACAGGGAGGGGGACAAAACATAAGAGACTCTTAAATATGGAGAACAAACAGAGCTTTACTGGAGGATTTGTGGGAGGGGGGATGGGCTAAATGGGTAAAAGGCATTAGGAATCTATTCCTGAAATCGTTGTTGCACTATATGCTAACTAATTTGGATGTAAATTAAAAAAAAAAGTAAACCCAGACAAGTTATTAAAATAATTAAATATGACATGCAAACTTAAAATCATATGCAGATAATTTTTTTTATCCTGAGACTGCTAAATTTCAGCTTTCTGATATATTATAACTCCCAGAAAATCATATCTTATTATGAACATCATTATGTTGAAACTGATACAAATTTAGCAGCTAAATGGGCAGATTTAAAAAAAAAATGCTAATCAGCCTTACTAACTCACTAATTATCCATTTCTTTATGTAGAAGAAATAAGAAATTGCTGAAGGTTTTGCATATCAAAGTTGAAGTCTGTTATAATAGCAGGAGAGAAATAATGAACAAATATATTCACTGGTACTTCCAGATAAAAATTCCTAAAGTATCATGATTTCAAAGATGTCAGAGCTTTGAAAGTAAGGTTCTTTTGTTAAGATAACAAAATTGGCTTGGTTATATTAAATGTGAAATGACAATCTACAAATAACAAATGATAATTCAGTTGAAAACTTTAAGTCCACTTTGCTCATTCACATTCCTGAAACATGTGCACCTATGTGTGTGTGTGTGTGTTTCCCCTCACACTTGGAAATAGTTTAATTTTCTTTACTTCCAGTGAACAAGTTCACTACTTGTTTCCAGAAAACCATTCTGCTCAAAAAACAATGATAATAATTCCTGGCCTTCCCTTCCCTTACTTCCCTTACCTCTTTCCACTGCTTTGGTCCTTTGTAGTAAAATCTTTCTGTGGTATTTGGTGAAAGAAGTAAGGATTGGAAGCCCAAATCCATCCACAGTTCAGTGGTAACTGGGCATGAGGGTATGGACCAATGACCTAGACAGCTAACTCTGATGCTGAGGCTCAGACTTTGCTACTAGATTGAATGAGTCCAAGTCAAATGGATTGTTTGCACTGCTAAATTAATTAAACAAAGAGGTCATTAAACAGAGATGACTCTAATGCCTTGGGAACCTACATAGGCAAGCTAAAACCTAAGCCAGAGTCAATTCCTGCAAAGGTACTCATATCTGAGAAAATTAAATGTAAGAACAACCAGTCACAAACAGCCCAGTAGCCTTTCCCAAATAAGGGAGGTATTTAAGCTATCGCAATCAGTTTTCTTGCTTTGCTTCCTCATCTATCCTATAAAAGCCTCTCCCCTAGCTTCTGTGGGCAGAGCACTCCTAACCACTTTTGGTTTAGGCTGTCCATTCAAATCTATACTTGCACAAATAATGGCTTGAAAACTTTAATGTACCTTAGCTTATATTTTAACAGCATTTATCAGCAACATAGATTCCAAGACAGCCATTAATTAGGGTTGGGTGTGAGAGTAAAAGGTAGTGTTACTAGGAAAAGATTCACATGGTTCTCTGTCTAACCTCCAAACTCCCCATGATTTCTGACCATTTTTTTCTCCAGTGTCCCTTCAGTTCTGTTGCTCTTGTTAGCCTAAGACAACCACTATGATTTTTCTAGTTTGTGTGGTCAGAAACTGTGACTAATACACCATTATTCTTAGATTCTCCATTGGTTATCTCCCCTTCTGGGTCCTATTAGCACTGTAAATTCTACATCAGTATTCAACCCTTTATCTCTTACACTCATCTTCCAGTTAGCTACTAGATATATACATCAAATGTTCAAAACAAACCCCTCGACATAAACTCCCTCTTAAAACCTATGACTCTTAAGTTTTTACTTACAATTGATTAATGATGTCATCCATTCATTTACGCCAGGCAGAAACATTTGAACTATTCTAAACTATTTCTTATTTCAAACCATTTATTCTAAATCAGTTACAGATTTCAGCCTAATTAAATTCCTGAGCATTTTTAGATCTTTATCTTTCTCATCTTTCTTATCAGCATTGTCTTAATTTATATCCCCCAATATTTTGTCTAGGATTTTAAATTTTCTTCTACCTAATCACCTTGACTTCAGTTTTAAATCCTCTCTCAAATTAAAGTTATTCATAATATATTTTTTCTAAATAAATTCTTGCCATAGGACTTCATTGCCTAAAATCTTTGAAATAATCTCTGTGGTTTACAGGACATCAAGCCAGAGCCTCTGATTGTGATTTATAGTGCTTTCCGTGGCCCTCCTCAACCTGGCTTTAACTATGACCACTCCCTGACATGAACCTAATTATCCAGAAGTCATCTGTATACATCATTCCTTTGTTCACACTATTGTTTTTATTAGCCACATATTTACTTTCCTAAATAAGTTACACTTTTCAGTGTAACTTAACTCAGATGCTATTTCTTCTTCTATGAATTACCTTTGCACTCCATACATAACGTATATTAAATAATATATATTAAATATATTAAATAATAGAATATATATAATTATATATATAATTATAAACATATATTATTTAATATATATATTTGTCATTTTCCATTTGATTTTAATTTACATCCTGTCCACCCAGAGCAGACTGTGAGGTTCTAGAGAGTTGGCGTTCAATAAGTATTTTTTGAATGAGTTAAGGAGTATTGGCAGATATATAGGGTATCACAGTTGGTGTTGATGTCAGTGGGAGATAAAAAAATAGTAGAGGATCCCAGTGATCAGTAGATAAAAATCAAGTAGGATGATAAAAGGATGGCTTAGGTAAATGAATTTAGAGTCAAAGATGAGCTATTATAGGAGACTGGAGATGGGATTGGGACAACCAGATTCAGATCTTTTCATTGTTTAAATGTGAGTCCAGGGTGCGTGGGTGGCTCAGTTGGTTGAGAGTCCCACTCTTGATTTCAGCTCAGGTCATGATCCCCGGTTTGTGTGATCAAGCCCTGCATCAGGCTCTGTGCTGACATTGCAAAGCCTCCCTCTCTCTGCCCCTCCATCATTCATGTGCATGTGTACGTGCTCTTTCTTTCTCTCTCAAAATAGATAAATATTTTACAAATAAATGAAAAAGTGTGAGCCAATTATACCTGCTTCATATTAACATGCCTATGACCTATGAACAAGTTTAAGAACCATTTCTACACGCTAAGAGTGAAAGAAAAAATAAGTAAGTTAAGGGAAACTGTGCCATGTAACAAACTGGTCATGTGTGTTTACAAATGCCAAGAATGGAGGCTGATAGACAAAAACTGTTCAAGAGAGAACTGAAGGAGCAGGAGTATAGTTTAAAAGTGCAACATTTGCTCATTTATTTCACAGATTGTTATTGGGTGGTGACTATACTACAGTTATTTACTTGGCTCAGGCTTCATGGCTGAGATAGAGTGAAAAAAAAAAAAACAATTACAAAACAACCAAATGAGTGATAAGATAGAGAAGGTAGAGTCCCGAGTAAGCAGAGGGGAGTGACATTTAACCAGAACTTAGTTTCACATCGTACTTGGGTTTGGGCGCTATTGTAAAATCTGGACACAGAAGATGACATTGAAATTAGTAAGTAAAAGAGATGTGAGGTTGATGAGAGTGCAATTTAGAGAGCTTACTATGCCAAGCATTGTTGAAAGTGGTCTGCTGTATTAACTCAATCAACCCTTGCAATGACCTAAGACTATTATTGTCTCCATTTTAAATATCAAAAAAACTCAGGCATAAAGATTTTAAAAATATGCCTAGGGGCACACTGGTATTAAGTGGCAGAGCCAGGATTTGAACTAAGGCAATATGGCTCCAAAGCCCATGGACCTATGACATCATGCTGCCTCTCTTGTAAGGATTAAGTCAGGGATTAATAACACAACAGGGAAATGAATATACTACCATGAACTTCATAAAAAGGAAGATCTATACACAAATGGCCAATAGTCATGAGAATGTTCCGCTCACCAATGAAACGCATACAAGCAAATTAAGACAGGAAATACAATTTTATTTTACCAGATAGGCACAACTTTAAAAAAGATTATAATGCCAATGGTATTGACAGCATGGAGAAGAGGTTAGACCATATGCTGAGACTGTTTTTACAGGTACAACATTTTTATTTTTATTTTTAAATGTTTTATTTATTTACGTGGAGGGAGAGGAGGGAAAAAGCGTGCATGTGCGGGCAGGGGGAGGGGCAGAGAGAGAAGGAGAGGTAGAATCCCAAGCAGGTTTCCTACTGTCAGCACAGAGCTACACACGGGGTTTGAGCCCATGAACTGTGAGATCATGACCTGAGCCAAAACCAAGAGTGGACGTTCAACTGACTGAGCCACGCAGACTCCCTTACAGGAACAACATTTTTTTTAAAGTCTTTCAATATGTAACCAGTTTTGAAAACTATCTACTAAAATTCCCATCATTTTATCTTAGGAAATACAAGCAAATTTTATGCTATTTCCACAGCTTCCTTACAGATACCCTTCACTAAATGCTTCCCAAACATTCCCCCTCGTATTTAAATCTGCTCTTCCCTCAGTATACCCCTTATTAATTAGCAATACCCATGTCACCTTATTTCCTCCTCCCTAAAACTTTGAATCTTTCTTATCTAGTAATTCTCTTACCCATGAACTGTCAGTTACAAAATTCAATTGCTTCACCTTCAGACATGCTTCAAACCCATGTATTTCTAACTGTGTGGCCCCCATGCTCCTATGTGCCTCCAGAATGTCTTTAATATCCAGGCAAGAATCCCCTAACCAGTCTTCCTTCTTCCTCTCTTGCTCTCCACACGCAGAGAAATCATCTGCAATTGAAATCATATCATGACACTAGTCAGTTTAATTTCTTAATCTGACTTCCCATTATCCTGCAGAATTGAAGTAAACATTGTGGAGTCTGTACCCTGAATTACTTGCCTCTGCAGACTTCTTCAAACTCAGTCTGTGCTCTTCTTCCCCTCCATGGGTACACTATGCTTCTCCTGACCACTGCTAGTCTTCATTCCCACCATTTTCTCTCTCTTCTGAGGGCTCCTGCATTCGTTGCTTCCCGGGTTTTCAGCTTGAGGACTTCCCAAATGGCCCTTTTATCTGCTTAACTCTACTTCATGGCACTTACAGTGACTTCAGTTAAATATTTTTGTATTGGATTTTTAAAAATTTCTTCTCAGTGCTTCCCAATAGATTATAATCCCCAAATGAAAAATCAGAGTCACTGAACCTTAGCAGTCCTCAGGGCAAGAACTGTATTCAACCAACCACCCAAAGTCAAAGCTAGATAAATATTAGGCCATGAGGCCCCATTATTTCCTACAGGGACCAAATCACATAAGCTTCCATTTCCTATGCCCCAATACATCATTTCACTTTTGGGAAGTAAAAGGGGAAAGTAAAAGAGTAAATATGGAGTATTTATCAGAAGGAACCTAAGTCATCTGTATTAGTCTGCTAGGCTGTCACAATAGAATACCACAGACTGGGTGGCTTAAACAACAGAAATGTATTTCCCATAGCTCTGGAAGTTGGAAGTCCAATATCAAAGTGCCAGCAGGGTTAGATTTTGGTGAGGACTCTGCTTTGCAAATGACCACCTTCTTGCTGTGTTAGTGGGTCTTCACATGGTCTTTCCTCTGTGTGCACATAATCCTGACATGTCTTCCTTTGTTTATAAAAACACTAGTCCTATTAGATTAAGGCTTTACCCTATGACTGCATTTGAACTTAATTATCTCCTTGAAAAAGTCCTTGTCTCCAAATACAATCACACAGGAAGTTAGGGCTTCAACCTAGGAATTTTGTTGGGGAAGGGGAAATACAATTTAGTATAGAATGGTCATAAAAAGGAGATGCTTTGAATCAAAACAGCCTAAGATATCATATTAATTAGTCATATTCATGAGAAATATTAGATCAGTTATAGAAAAAAAAACATTTTGAAAGAGCAGAATAAAAGTAGATTCTAAAATTTCAACGTGGCAATAGTTATTTAATTTGTAAATTAATCCATAAGTGCATAAATATACATGTATGTACTTTTTATTAACAGCATCATGTATAAATAACAATATTTCAAAACAGTCTAAATACTTATTTACAGGACTTTACTTAAATAATATTGCACATTCATGCATTACTGGAATTTTTGATATGCAATCAATGAAATTATGGGCATTGACTACAGGTATTGAAATGGAGATATATCACTGTCTCTGATGTTTTATTTAATGATACATTTCATCTAGATTAAAAAAAGAGATGCCTATTTATCTATATTAACATGTCAATGTATAACAATATATAAAGTACAAAATGTGGAATGATATATAACAGGCTTAACAAAGGTTTCAGTTGTCTCTGGGGACATTATGGTAATACACTTAAAATCACTACCATGGGAGATAGCTCAAGGTCATGGTCAGGGATAAAGTTTGGGGAGTTATATAGCCTGCCTCATCAGTCATAGTTGAGGGGTCTTTGGCAGGTTATTTAACTTTAGGTTTTATAAGTCTCAATTTTCTTATCTATAAATAGGTTTAATAATTATGCCTACATCAGAGAATCATTGTGCAATTAAATGTTAATATATACACAATACTTAGCAATGTGCAGGACACTGTGTGCCCTTAATAAATGTTATATACTATAAACTTTTGTTATTATTTGATACATTTCCAAATAATTTTATTTCAAATCAATACATATACATTCATTTTGAAAAAAATGTTATCTAAGCTTTAGATGATCACCATTTTTCTTTCTCCTACTTTCTTAACATTGAACAAGGATGCTGGTGGAGGGGTTTTCTCCTCCACAAATAGTCATATGTTTAGCCAATTATTTTATCCCTTTGCTCTTCATCTTTAAGTTTTTCCACTAACTGCTATATCTACAACAGATGCAAACAAAAATTCTTTGTATATGCAAACTGCCTTCATCAGCTCCCAGAGGCCAAGGAATAGACAGGGAAATGATTGCCACTATGACCTAAGGAGACAAAGAGTATGTTGCGAGTTTTTTGTTGTTGTTGTTGTTGTTTTTGTTTTTTTGCTCATGAGAGATTAATGTCCTGCTATCTTAAGGGGGAACTGAGGGGCGCCTGGGTGGCTCAGTTGGTTAAGCACCTGACTTCGACTCAGGTCATGATCTCACACTTCATGAGTTTGAGCCCTGCATTGGGCTGATATCTCAGATCAGACACTGGAGCCCGCTTCAGATTCTGTGTCTCCCTTTCTCTCTCTGCCCCTCCCCTCTTTCATTCTGTCTCTCTCTCAAAATAAATAAATAAGTAAATAAATAAATAAATAAACAAACATTAAAAAAAATTAAAAGGGAATTGAAATGTGGTATGGGATGCCCATAAGCTAATGATCAATCAGCGTGACAACAGATTTGGGAATTCTCAGTGAGATAACTGAAGTATGAGACCTATTTTATAATAATCCTCAATGAGCAGAAGTTAATGGAAAAGAATGACAAAAATCCATGAGGCGTTCTGTGTACAAAATCCACTCATTCTGATTTCTTTGTTACGCATTCCTTCACTTAGATTTAAGTTTGAAGACTTCCAAGTGTTATAAACTTTGCTGTTTAAGTACCATTCTATATTAACCCGGAAAATACGCATTAAAATATCACATTGTTGTTTGCTAGTTTGTAAAAACACAAGTAGAATGGACCTGGCATTCATGTTCTAGGGTTTTGATTTCAAGTTGTATGAATTCATGGGAAGTTTGGAACTGCACTTGGATCCCTGACCCTTCCAACCGATCTCAGTCACCAGTGCAGGAATGTGAGTTTCCCTACTTCAGCAGGAGCTGTGCAGAGACAAATTATTTTGGTGCCAGACTGAATCCACCTCAATAGCTGCTTGGGGATGGCATTTCATTCGGTCGCAGAAGCCTTGCAAGTTTCGCTCTTTGACCTTCCAGATGACATCTTCGGCCTGATAATCATTATTTTCTACCTCCGGCTCACTAGGTTTCCCTAGCAGAGCAGTCATTAGACCTCCACAGGCAGCGTAAATGACCAGATATAGATGTTTCTGTTTTCAGAAATTGGAGGGGAGGAGATAAGAGGAAAAAAAGAAAAGGACTCCAAACTTGCTTTTACTCATCACTGCCCCTTTCCCTTGCCGGCTCTGAAGCCCTTTGCCATTGATTTCCCTGTGATCCTTTATTTCCCTGTGATATTTCAAACCATGCCTGCCTCTACAACGCAGGTGTAAATCAGCCTTGTTATGGGCTTATCCCAGGGAGTACTGTGTGACGTTTCTGTCTTACAATTCTGAAAACTGCCTTTAAACAAAGGTTAAAATTCAGTTAAATAAGGCATGTAAGGAATAAAGTAGAACCACGCCTGGGGGATGACAGAACTCCACTGAGCAGGTTAAATATGCCATAACAATGTTTCCAGAGGGAGGGATCAGTGTGGAGCAGGTATTGATACAATGGCAAGTAACCTGTTTTTCTGAATCCCTTGATGCTATTGGCTGCTGTTTTCTTACTCCTTCTCTACTCTCCCCACATTTCTCACCTCCTTCCTTAATATCCTCTTCTCTTTTTCCCTCCCTTGCCTCATTTTTCATTTTCTACTTCTGTCTCTCTTTCCCTGTAAAAAACTCTTTCATAAATCAGGAATGGGTTGCAAGAATGCTGAAAGCTTCCTAGTCTTTGTCTCTACAGAAATTGTTCCCTTCTTTCAATAGCAACAGGCTATAAAAGGCAAATCATTCTATAAATATGATTTTTCCCAGTTCCATTGGTTTCGCCATCATATTTAATAGACTGTGATTGTCTCTTATTTGCAAGAGGATTCATGTGCAAGAGAAGTAAAGAAATACAGAACTCAATCTCTGCCCTAGTGGTGTTGAGAGTTATTCTCTGGGTATGGAATAAAATATAAAAATTAGCATCGAGAATATGATGGAACAACAACAACAACAAGATCAGTGCCTAATAAATGGTACAAGATAAATGGTCAAGGTGACATTTTCATCAGCAATATTAATGTTCAAGGCATGTAAAGTGGGTGGGAGGCATGCAAAGAAATTGTACACTCTTTTCCCATGTGTCTATAGCAGAGGTTCATGAATGAACTTGAATTTGGGTCATTGAACTTCCTTGCACATCTAGAGACTTAATGGAGCTGTTGCATTACCATGCTACCATGTAAACTTAGTGTTAAAGCCATTGATGGTAAAAGTTTTAATTTTTGTTTTACAACACATAAGTTTGTATTATTAAAATAATCACACAGTGTAGAAAACAATTACACACACATACACACGCACACATACAATTTGCCCAGCTACTCCTCTGCTCTTATTTCAGTAACCCCCATATTCAGCTTGCTTTCTTATCTCAATATCTTTAATATTATTGTATTATTCCTTGGGATCTAAGTTTTCTGTCTGTTCACTCTAAATGATGTCTTCTCCCTGCTCACTGGGAAACATCAGAAATAAAATATTACACTATGCCTCCGCTCCACATCCTTTCCCCCAAGCTGTATATAAACAAACATTTTGTTTGTTTTTCTAGATTACATAACTAAACTTTGTATTTTGCCAGATGAGGACATTTTATCTTTTTCCCTTGTGTTCTCCTCCCTATCAGGTGCCACACATTTTCTATCACTTACACTATTATCTTACATTTCAAAATAATTAATATCTACTTTCTAAGTGTTCATTTTAATTGAATTTGTGTGCCTGTGGAATAGTGTTTGAATATAAATAAAAGCATTATTGAGCTTATTAAGATTATGAAAATATAATTTCCTCCTAAAGTTTTAGGTCCTTAAGGTACTTTCTAATTTCTCTACATATCAGCAGTTTGAAAATACCCCATTTAGTTAGCTTTGCATTTGACATTTCTTGAAGAGATTTTTGTTTTCCTAGGAATTTGTTGTACTTTTTTATTATTGACATGAGGATAATACAGTTCCTTTTACTCAGACCATCCAGTTTCTTAATCATAATATTTCTTAAAGGAATTTTAACTTTTCTTGCTTATTAGACTTAACAAAGCCTAATTAATTTTCAGTCCTGCCTCTGCATTTCTGCACTTCTTATTAGATCCAGAATTTACTCAAATGACTACTTGAACTCAGTGTCTTCTGGATTACAATATTACTTCTTCATTTACACGAAGTATAATCCAAGTCATTTTTTTTTTCCAGAAAGAATACCTGGGACATAAACTTTCTTAATTTTTTTCCATATGGAATAGGTGAACACTTAATTTTATAAAGATGGGCCAAGAGCTTTCCCAATCATTTTATACTCCAACCAGCAAAATGAGAGCTTTGCTTCCTCCATATCCTTGCTGATGCTTAGAATTGTCAGGTTTCTGGGGCGCCTGGGTGGCTCAGTCAGTTAAGTATCTGACTTCAACTCAGGTCATGCTCTTGCAGTTCGTGAGTTTGAGCCCCACATTGGGATCTATGCTGACAGCTCAGAGCATGGAGATTGCTTCGGAGTCTGTGTCTCCCTCTCTCTCTCTCTGCCCCTCCCCTGCTCATGCTGTGTTTCTCTCTCTCAAAAATAAATAAACATTAAAAAAATTAAAAAAAAGAATTGTCAGGTTTTCTTATACTTTTAAAAATTGTATTTTTTAAATATTTAAAGTGTAAAATTTGATACATTTTAATATATATATATACACCTATGAAATCATTAGCACAGTCTAAAAAATGAGCATCTCCTTTATTCCTAAACGTTTTCTTGTGCCCTTTATTTTTTGTAATATCACCTGCCCTCACATCTCCTTCCCTCTCCTCTCCAACCTGCCTTGCTGGCAACATTGGTCCTCTTTCTGTCACTGTGCATTAGCTTCCATTTTTGAGAATGTTGTATAAATGGAATTATATAGTTTGTAGTTTTTAAATGCAACTTATTTCAATCAACACAATTGTTCTATGTTTTCTTCCTTTTTCTTGTTGAGTAGTATTCCATTATACAGATATACTGCCTTGATATACTGCTATTCATTTGTTGTTGCACTGTTTGCTTGCTTCTGTTTTGTAACTCCTAGACATTAAATTCTAATGAACATCCATGTCCTTTGATTAAAGAGGGCTGGGTGAGAACTATGTGTATTCAGGCATATCGTATCACTTCATTTAGTAAGTGGCAATGGCAGCTCAGGGTGGCGCCTCTCTCCACCTAGACAAATGTCAACTTCACTCCTGTCTGCCAAGCTGTATTCCACAGCCTCCCAATTATACAGCTGCTCCCAATTACAATGTCTACATTTTCCTTAGTGAATTGTTCTTTCCTTTTATTCTCAAATAAGGAAGCATGCTCAGTTTTTGTCAAGATAGAACCTTGACTGATTGGCTCTGCCTGTCTGCATTTGCCCCCCCGCCGGGTACATGCTTTATTTACAAGGTCTCTTTATCTGCTAAGACCAAATGAAAAGTTCTTCTAGCGCTTCACTAGAAAGAATACTTATTGCTTCTACTACATTAGATATTGGCAGTCATTGACTTCACCAGTTTTGGTGGAAGCAGTTTTGCCAAAGATGGAAGACGTGACACTTTGGGACAGACATTTCCTCCCTTACATAGAGAATGGGACGTCTCAGCAATATCGCTAAAGGACTTCGGCAGTTACATTCATTTTCCAGTAAGCAGAGAGGCCTTTGGTAGGCAACGATGGCATAACTACTTTTTTGTATATTGTTATAAAAAGTGATATCGTCAAAGGGAATTTAGGCAGCAAAAAAAGATTGTGGATTTTATTTGAATGCTAACAAACAAACAAAAAAACTGGCTCATGGGATGTCCATGAGTTGGATGACAGTGTTTCAGAGAAACATTAAGGTTATATCTTAAGATCTTAGAATCTCCTAAAATACAGATTATCATGAAACCAGAGGAATATTGGTCTGTGATTACTAGTTCCAACATAATTTTGCCCCGGTTCTGTGAAACATCCGAAAAACATAATAGACTTATTGTGATGGCTTTGACACACATATTTTTCTCTCTTCTCTACAATAACATCTAATTCAAATAAATTGGTCCCAAATGCTCTGCCTCTGGGGAAACGTCCATAATATGCAAGTAAATGAGTCCCATAATCCATAACTCAGGCTAAGCTAATGAGTATACTATCTCACGATTGATTAGTCCAAAGGCAAGCAACTGGCCCAAATTCCTCAATCAGTGTTTTTGCCTGAATTTTTTCAAACCATTACTCTGGAAAAAAGACAATTTCTTCACATTGGTGAAAACTGTAAATCATAAAAAACAGTGGAGTGTTTAGTGGTTACATTTCCTACTGTTTAGAGAAAACCATTTTAAAGTGAAAAAGAAAAAGAAGATGAAGCCATCAAGCATATTGAAAGAAAAATAAATCAGTATAGAGTCCTGGTTGCATTATAGACTTTGGTCTGTTTTTGTTTGTTTTTGTTTGTTTGTTTGTTTTAATGTTTGTTTATTTTTGAGAGGAGAGAACAGGAGAGGGACAGAGAGAGAGGGAGACACAGAATCCGAAGCAGGCTCCAGGCTCTGCACTATCAGCACAGAGCCTGATGTGGGGCTCAAACTCACAAACTGGAGATCATGACCTGAGCAGAAGTCGGATGCTTAACTGACTGAGACACCCAGGCACCCCGGTCAGGTTGTTTTTAAGCCTATTTCATCTTTGCCTTCTTTATTTTGGTTATTTACATTTTTTTCATTAGATTCTTTGAGTATTGTTGAACAGTTTCAAACAATTGAAATTATTGTTTATTGTTTTCCTAAATTAAGTTGACTTTCTGTCAAGTGGCTGTCTACATTGTTTAATTTTCTACATTATAGACTTTCTGTCTACATTATTTAATTTTCTCAGATTAAAGTTGATAAATATTGCTATAGGAGCTCATATTCACTTTGTTGTTTTTTTAATGCTTATTTATTTATTTTGAGAGAGAGATAGAGAAAGAGAGTGGGGGGAGGTAGAGAGAGAGGGAGAGAGAGAATCCCAAGCTGGCTTTGAAACTGTTAGCACAGAGCCCTACGTGGGGCTTGAGCTCATGAACCATGAGATTGTGACCTGAGCTGAAACCAAGAGTTGGACATTTAACCGACTGAGCTACCCAGGTGCCCCAAGTTCACGTTGAATAAAAACAAATATATGTAACTGTGCCAGGAACATAATTTAAAATCCAATGTTTTCTCAATTATTAAGTGATACATAATTCTGAGATTCTGATATTGGCTTACTTCTTGCTAATTTTTACAATATCATAAGACTGTTTCTTTGTTTTATACATGTAAGTTTATTTCTAAAGAGAAAATTTACTATCTTCTTAATTTGATACACCTTATTTTTCACATGGAATATGATGTGCTTTGTTTGTTTTGTTTTGTTTTACACTAACATTCATTTAGCAAATGATGAGAAATCTCAAACTATACAGATTGAAGTGTCTTAAGGTGTGTATATGATTTTAGTGACTTCAGAATTGTATCCATAACTTACAGGTACGAAAAATAGAATTTCAGAGAAATATTATATATATATGTATATGTGTATGTGTCTGTATACACATATCAAAATATCAAATAACTGTGTTTTAATAGGTTAATTACTTTAAATTACAACTATGATTTTTAATAATGTCACACGATCAACTAAATCACATTACACAGAAATCAGAAGCATGCATATTGAATTCCTTACTATATTAGATTTTAATTCTTATTCTAAAGATACAATATTTAAGATGACAGTTTTATTGGGCAATTATACGAATGCTAATGGTATTCCATAAAATGAATATTAATGTAGTTTATTTTAATTTATTGGTCTTTTAGATTTTTAACCACCTATTCCTCCCACTTCTTTCCACTGTAAGCTTCAATCAAAGTGATGATTGATGAGAAGATAGAGAAAATATCTATATCTTTTTCCCCAAGCATTTGGAGCTCTATATCATGCATCACCAAAGCAACTTTTTCTTTTTTTTTTTTTTAATGTCTTGACCCAATGGGATCAAAATTTTATTTTCAGTCAAACTTGGATTTATTGGATTTATTTTAGAATCCAAGCTATAGATATTTACAAAGCATGCACACATTTCAATACAAAGTTCTTCTTCTTATTATTGTTTATTATCAAAGCAAGAACATCTGAAGATGTGGGGCATAGTGCATATGTAAAACCATGTAACGCTTGCTTTGAAACTCTGGTGATACACCCGTGTTTGTATTAACAGGACCTCACCCATCCAAAAATAAATGCAGTCAAGCCTCCAGATATCTCTAAACATACTGTACTTTTACTTTCCACCTGAGCACAAGACATTTCTCAGATGTTTGTGATCTTTCTGTATTAAATATAAGGTATAAAGTTTATATCCATTGATCTCCCACAACTCATAACTTGTTAGTCTGAAGTGAATTCATTTCAATTTTACCTTTCTTTTCATTTAACGCCATCAATAATTTCAGATGAGAGCTCTAATATGCTCATGTCACATTAAGAAAGACAAATATATAGGGGCACCTGGGTGGCTTAGTCGGTTAAGCTTCCAACTTCAGTTCAGGTCATGACCTCACAGTTTGTGAGTTCGAGCCCTGCGTTGGGCTCTGTGCTGACAGCTCAGAGCCTGGAGCCTGCTTTGGATTCTGTGTCTCCCTCTCGCTCTGCCCATCCCTTACTAGTACTCTGTCTGTCTGTCTGTCTCTCTCTCTCTCAAAAATAAAGTAAAACATTAAAAAATTAAAAAGAAAAGTATATTTAAAAGGAGGAAGCCACTGGATTAAAAATAAAACAAAACACTAAAACAGTACCAATAATAAATATATTAGCGAACGAAGTTGGAGATCTCAGTAAAATATTCAAAAAGACTGTCAGAAAAGTGTCAACCAACAAAAAATTACAGCTACATGAAAAATTGGAAGAATGCTTAAGCAGTAATGAGTTAAATGTATAATTTTTAATATAAAATGTAAATTCCTCACATAAATAAAATTGAGATAAATTAGTTGAGATAATATGTTTTTAAACTATGCAGCACAAAAATTAAATTTTATTAAACAAATAAAATACAATTAATAATATTTTTATAAATATGAAAACTTTATATCACTTATCAAAGCTGATAAAAATCATAATAGGCAAAATAATTCATTTGAAAAATTAAATTAAATTAATTTTTCCCCTATTTGAGAAGTCCTTCAGTCATTTTTTTCATCGAATGGTTATTCCTGATTACTTAGCTCTCAAAGAATTAAGGAATTGATGGTGACATCAACGATATAAGTGATGTTGGGGCACGTGGGTGACTCAGTCAGTTAAGCATCCACCTCTTGATTTTGGCTCAAGTCGTGATCTCATTGTTCTTGAGATAGAGCCCCGCATCATGTTCTGTACTGACAGTACGGAGCCTGCCTCAGATTCTCTCTCTCCCTCTCTCTCTGCTGCTCCCTCTCTCATGCTTCTTCTCTCTCTCTTTTTCTCAAAAATAAATAAATAAACTTGTAAAAAAAGATACAAGTGATGTCATATTTCATCATTTTAAGTCATCTTTGAGATGTTTGTGAATGGTAAATGGTGTAGCTGTATAAGGAATTCAATTCCATTGATTTAATAATTTGACAATAAAGTGTGCTCAAGTTCCTAAGTGTGCTCAAGTTAATAACTTGTCACATAAGAATCTAAGAAAATCTTTCCTGTGTACATCAAAATAAATGTTAATAAGACTTAGTGGTGTACAAAATAAAATTTCTTAAAATGTAATAAATATTATTTAACATGCAATTATACCATATTTCATATGTATTACAAATGTAACTGGCTTCTGCTCCCACTGGATGATGAATCATACATATATTTATCATATGTATGTTATATCTTAATAATCTCTCTCTCTATATAATTATGATTTATATGTGTATATGTATGTATGTATAGACAAATATACATACACATATAAAGATTCCTAAGTGCTCTCTAGTATGTGTTTTTTTCACTTTGGTGAGTGTGGTTCATTTATTATGGAAAGTTCTTCAAAGTGAACACCACCTCTTTCTGGGGTTTCCCTGAACATTAGAAATGTTAGCTGGGGAGGGCACTTGAATGGTTCTGTCTCTGATCTAACTTTCATTATTGAGTTTTGGATCAGGGAGTTCCTCTCTGGAGGATTATGTGTCATTTAACAGATCATTGCTCCTACAATCACAGACTTACCAAATAGAGTCATTATACTTCCTCCTGGAGTAATATACCTTCTCCATTAAGGTTTAGCTTCTGCCCTGGAGACTGGAGAACTAGTAACTCTTCCTCAAGATGGGGTGATTAACCTCAAATTGTTTTTCAGCACTAGGTTAAGTTACTCCTCCTTAAGAAACTTCTTAGTTATTCGGAAGTTGATAAGGCATTATAGTTGTCCCCTAATAAAGTTTCATAAAGCACAAGATAGGTGATCAAGTCATTAACTCAGGGTCACATACTAGTCAATGGCCTTCATTCCCTGTGAATTCAAGGTGAAACCAAATTTTATATGCTTGGCAAGTATTGTATGTTTTTGATACTTGCTTTCATTCCCCCAGCATGTCTGAATTAGAAGGTCAGAACTTAGGTTATTGATTTTGCTAAATAAGGTGACCAAAAAATGGTAATTAAAAAAAAATACACACACACACACATATACAAATACACTAGCAGGTATCTCATTTGTAAAGGAGGACACTTGGGTCAATGATTTTTTTGTAACCCCATTGACATCTACTGCTTGAATATATGTGTTAAATTTGCTAGTATAGAATCCCTTGACCCTATTAATCAGGTGATATCAATTTTTTGATTCAATTGTTGTTGCTGACTTGGAGAAAGTTGACCATTTCCATATAGGAAATGGTCACTACTGATAATTTTTAAATTGGAAACAGTGGATGTGACTAATTCATAGAAGAGAATTTTTCTAGTTTGCTCTAGTAGTGATATGTATGCACAATCTAATTCTAATGATTTAGTCAAAATTCTAATTAATATCAATAATGGGGAAGAAAGATATTGAATAACACAATTTTGAAGATATCATGATTCTTAGCTTCATCACTGTGGGTTTCTCTTATACCTATATAGTCATATGTTACCTACCTATAGTCATATGTTTAAAAGCTTTATATTTCTTAAAAAAATTAAAAATTGATAGATGATTGAATGCAAAAGTTAAAAGTTTTTTTGTTTTTTTTTTTGTTTGTTTGTTTGTTTGTTTTTTTTAGTAATACCTGAGTATTTTCATCAAACATATACTTTATCCTTAGGTGTCTATATGTCCTTTCCTATCCCTCCCCGCACTCCCCCCAAACCAATTCCACTGACATTTTAGTTAGGTCATTAAGATTATTACTATTAATATGTAATAGCTTCTTTAATCTGTTCTCATCAGTTTCCTGTCATCCAATTTACTCTAGATATTTACCAAATTAATTTCCTTTGATTCCTAAAATCAAAATTTTCACCATGTAATACATACATATACATATACACATGCATATTACATACATACAGTGGCTTTTCATTCCTTATCAAGTTCAACTTCCTCATATTCCTCATGTTGATCCTGAGAGTTTGATATTAACCTTCCCTTGTGATACTAACTGTTCTTTGTGATAAAACCATCCTATGTATTAAAGAGGCAGACTTTAAATCACACCTATATCTTTTATTTTCTGTTAGATAGCCTCTTATTAACTTGGAAATACTCAAGTTTATTAACTTGGCCTAGAATGCCTTTTCCTGAATCTTCAAGGGTAGATTCAGTATAATTTGTTACCTTTTGAAAGACCCTCAAGGATGATTCTTCCTTCCTGAGACATCCATGGAACTTTTAATATTTCTGTATTGTCACTTGCATTCTGCTTTGTATTATAATTAATATTTTATACATATAAAAAATCTTTACTTGATCACCATTGTAAAAAGAATTGTATTATGTTTTAATTCAAGACAACGTTTTGTAACAAATTAGAAACTCTCATTATTTTTTTAAAATTTTTTTTAACGTTTATTTATTTTTGAGACAGACAGAGACAGAGCATGAATGGGGGAGGGGCAGAGAGAGAGGGAGACACAGAATCAGAAGCAGGCTCCAGGCTCTGAGCCATCAGCCCAGAGCCCGCCGCAGGGCTCGAACCCAGGGACAGAGAGATCCCTGAGCTGAAGTCAGACACCTAACCGACTGAGCCACCCAGGTGCCCCTAGAAACTCTCATTAAATATCCTTTGAAAAAAATGAATAAAGTGATTTTAGTTTAATTAAACATACACTATATTATTTTATTTTGTGAGAAAGCGGGGCGTTTTAAAAAAGATTTTATTATTTATTTATTTATGTATGTATGTATTTATTTTACAGAGACCGTGTGCATTCACTAGGTCTCAAGCCAGGAGGAGGGGCATCAAAAGAGGGAGGGAAAGAATCTTAAGTAAGCTCCGTGCTGTCAGTGTAGAGCCCTACACAGGACTCAATTTTATGATGGTGAGATCTTGCCCTGAGTCGAAATTAAGAGTCAGATGCTTAACTGACTGAGCAACCCAAGCGCTCCAAGATTTTCTTTTTTGGGGTAATCTCTACACTCACCGTGGGGCTGGAACTCAAAACCCTGAGATCAAAGTCTTACTCTCCACCGTCTGAGTCAGTTGGGCCCCTGAAGGTGGGACCTTTCAACAAAGAGAATATCTGAATAGTTCTTTTACTTTTGATTTTAGTGAGGTATTTATTATTTTATCTAAAATGGCATATTTGGAGTCCATGTTTTTCCAACAGTTTCTAAAAACATCTTTTAACATTGATATACTTATTGTTATATTATTATATGATATAATATTATATTACCTCTATATTATAATTATATTACCTCTGACTGGTTTGGAATTAGTACCACTCTGACAGACAAGGCTCTTGAAAACCAAGATATATGCATCTGAATGAGGAGCTAGAGAAGGAGACAGAGCCTTCAAGGAATGTTTTTTGGTCCAGCAAAATATAAGTCAAATTTATTTTTTGTGATTTAGGAAGCAAAGCTGTTTCCCCAAAAAATAATATATAAACCATTTTTAATGTTTTTATTCAATTTTCACTGTTGGAGTAAAAACATGCATATCTGTTGTGAAAAGCAAGAAGTTAATAAGATTTTACAGCTGGTAGCTCTCAGACTCTATAGAGACCACAAAACTGGCAACATTTTCTATTAAAAATATTTGATATTTATTACAGAAGTCTATATAAAACTATGATGTCACAGATACCAAAAAAATTGTGAGAAGTTATAAGCAAAATAAAATTGCAATTTTGCTTATTTATGCCAGTCATTTACAAAGTGTGCTAAGTGAAACTGTCACTTTGATAGTTTCAATGTGGAATTGCTCAAATCTACTTAAGAATGCAATGATTCCTCAAACTATATTTTTCTTCAAGAACAGTGAAGCAGACCTCTGGGTCTATTTTGTCAGATAAAAATTCAGTATCAGCCTTCTTAGAGGCTGAATTGCCACATGCTGCCGAATTAATTAAGAAACTGACTTCAAGAGTGCTGGGTACCTTGCAAACACAAATGTGCCTGTAGGCGGCTTTTCTTTAGTGGCTATCTCACTTTGCCACTACGTTTCTATCTTTGCATCACACTGAAATTTCCATTCCTCTCAGAAGTGGATTAAAACTTATCTCTTTTCGAAGAATGGAATGAGATCACTTAAGAAGTCTGCATCATTCTTACTGAGAGTGAGGGAGAAGCATTTGTCGGCACTGATCTGAAAGCAGTTTCTAGTCATTTATTAACACTTTCTGTAAAAGCACTACTAAAAACTAAATGATACATGACTTCCGAAGCCTGGAAATTCAGAGAGAAGACCCAGAAAACATGTTGAGGGCTATTTCCAAAAATATAAGTTGAAAAAAAAAGTCAAATTGTTACAGACCCACCAGACCAATGTTACACTCCCCATCACGCTGCTTCCCACCATGAGACGTAAATATAATTGGAATAAATCTGTAAACATTCTAGCATTGCTGCGAAATATCTGCAGGAATTCACCTTAATGTAGATGAAGTACATACGATTCATGATGTCCCCGTTACAAAAGCAAAATTAAAGAGGTATTCAAGTCTCCCTAGGGTTGTCAATTGCTACTAGATTTTGATTCTGTACAAATATAAGCATAGTAGAACCACTTTGTCACCAGCTGGAAAATGACTTTCCATGGTGGGAACTTCACTTACATTAGGATAGTTTTGTAACATTTAGCAATTACTGACTTTTCCAATTTGTGCATGTGTATTTCTTTGAACACTAAGCCACCTTTTCTCTCCACTTCTAATGTGAAGGATGTATTCAGCCTCAAGATGTTTGATTATACTTAAACTGCATTATGAAATGTACTGAGCAACAAGTTCGCCAATAAACGAAATAAAAAAAAAAGTTGTTACTGATCATTCAGGAGTCAGTCATGAAGTTCCCTACTATCTTTATAGCCATGAATATATAATTTCTATTGATTAAAATTCTCCTTGACAAGAGTATATCCCAATGAAACAAACGGGCTAAGTATACAAAACTATGGAAAGAACACTGAAGCCTACGTGTTTGGGTTTGAATCCTGGTAGCAGTCCTGTACTCTTGGGAGAGTTTTTGTAATTTCATCATGCCTTAGGTGCCTCCTGTCAAGTGGAGATAATAATAGTAATAATCTAGTAGGGAGTATGGAGGATTAAATATGTTAATAGACATAAAGAATTTAGAATAATGAGGGACAGACAATATGTGTTAGCAATTTTAATTTTTATTACCAGGAATACAGTCTTAGAATATTTGGCTCTGTATTTATTGACGGCACATTAGTCTAGATGCCAGCAAGCCCAGCCACATGCTAATGAAATTAGCTATATTTTTTCATGGATTCTAGAATACGTTGCTCCCTTCTGACTGAAAGTTGTAATGTTTGAAGATTTCTCAGCCTCAATTTTCCTAGAGTACATCAAATTGTAGACTTCACTGAGTGAATTCTTCACTGAGTGAATTCCTTAAACTACATGAGGACAAGACAGTCAATGGTCAAGAGTGGGGAGATTATGTTTAAATTTCTTATAGAGTGAACCAGAAACTTGAAACTTGAAATTTCACTTTATCTTTTCTCTTGTCCCCACATCAAAATTGTCACAGAGTTTTATTGGTTTTGCCTTTGAAATTTATTTTAAAATATGTGTAATTCTTTTTCTTTCTTTCTTTCTTTCTTTCTTTCTTTCTTTCTTTCTTTCTTTGAAGAGCACATTATTTCTTGTTGAAGACACATGGAAATTTTTTCCCATCTTCAAGTCTCCCAGAATACCAATCTGTTAACCATATTGTGGGCAGAGTGGTCTCTTTAGCATAATAATTCAGTCATTTTACTTTCTTACATAAACTCATCCAGGAGTTCCGGATTTCGTTCAAAATAAATTTTAAAGCCTGTGATGGTTTATACAAAAACCTTCATGTTTTGGTCCTTTCTACTTTACCATGCTGATCATCTGTCATTTTCTAGAATGTTCCCCTCCTTTTGCTCATGCTCCATTTCTGGACACTTTTTCTTCTATCTTCTTGCCTTTGTACCACATCTACTCTCAGCAGTAGTGGTAATTATTTCCATAATCCTCACCTGTGGAGACCATTATACATGTACTTCAAGACTCATGTCTTTATTTTTCACTCTCCAGCCCAGAATGAATTGGAACTTTGATTTGAGTTTCAAATTGTTCAGTATATTAGTTCTTACTTTGTTATTAGTTCTTATTTTGTGAGCAAGAGAAATTATTTTTCAAGCAATCCATGAGAATTTGGGGGGGCAAAGTTGAGTTTTGTTCTCAATGTCCCTGAAATCTACATGGGTCATTGAACCAGGAGGCAATCACTAAATGATAGTTGATTAAGGGATGCATTCAATTTTATATTAACAATATTTGAGATCAATCCTGACCCTATGTTTTATAGCCAGCTGTCCCATTCCTAGGTCAAGTACCCAGCATCCAGTAAGACAGTCCTAATTTGCTACATTTGTTATACCTTATAACATTTCCCCCCTTGATCAGACTTCTAACAATGTTTTAGAAATTGAATTCTCACCTTGGATCTGTTGCTCAGTTCTCCTTCACTGGTCTTTACCAACCTTTGTTTTCCTTTCTGGGTTATAATTTATTCTTCTGCCTTTAGGTTAAAATTTTGACCTGTATGTGTTTTACAGGTCTAAGTGACATTTATAAGAACGCTATATCTCAAATTTCTGAGTATGAGAGTCATTGTTAAAACTTTTTTGGTGGGTGTATTGAAATATTGTAAATCGGGGATGAAAATATTGGAAAAATCAACATAATCACTAGAAGTAAATAGTTTTTCATAGGAAAGGAGCAGAAGTCTAGTTATGACGCATTCCTTAGAATGATGGTGACTTGAAATGTTCTTAATTTCTCCAAAATTATTTACTGATTATAACTACTTTCTCTATTTAATTGGGTATTCTAACAACTAAATATTTTTGTTGAATATTAATTCATAAAATTATTTTCTTTAAGGAGATATGATAACATATTTAACATGTTATAGTCTATTATTCCTTGATGATTAGGAGAATAAAAGCTTAGATGGGGTGCCTGTGTGGCAGAGTAGGTTAAGAGTCTGACTCTTTATCTCAGCTCAGGTAACGATCTTGCAGTTCATGAGTTCGAGCCCCGCATCGGGCTCTGTGCTGATGGCAAGGAGCCTGCTTGGGATTCTCTATATCCCTCTCTCTCTGTCTCTCCCCTGTTTGTGCTCTGTATCTCAAAATAAGTAAATAAACTTTAAAAAAAAAGAGAGAAAATAAAGCTTAGAAATGCAAATTGTAATCTCAAATGTCCATTTTTTCCCTCTCCATTATCACCTGTCTTAAAGTATTGGCAACTGGTGGACCTCAATTAAATTACAGATGACTTAGTCTTAAAGCCAAAATTGTTTTTTAGCTTAGAACTAAATATTTTGGGTTTTAGTTTTTACTTTTTTTAATATTTATTTATTTTTGAGAGAGAGAGAGAGAGACAGAGTGCAAGCAAGGGAGGGGCAGAGAGAAAGGGAGACATAGAATCTGAAGCAGGATCCAGGCTCTGAGCTGTCAGCACAGAGCTCGTCCCAGGGCTCAAACTCACAAGCAGCAAGATCATGACCAGAGCCAAAGTCAGATGCTTAACCAACTGAGCCACCCAGGCGCCCCTAGATAATATTTTGAAATAGAATGTGCTAAATGTTCATGGAGACTTAGCAGAAACCATTCCTTTGTCTTGAAACAGGAATTGATTTTTCTCTAGCAACAAATGGAATTTGAAACGACATGTTTGAGTTCAATTTCAAATTGCAAATCTATATTTGAAAGGGTGCTAAGTTTGCCAAATTGAACCCTTGAGTTCAGTTAATAACAAAAAAATGAACTCCAAGGGATGCAACATCCAAATTAAGGTATACAACAGTATTTGTAACTTGCAAACCCCTTTATCCTGATATGAGTCCTTTTTTCTAATAATATATATTCCCTCTTGACCAAGGTTAAATCATTCTTATTTTCCTTTTAATCCTTCTGTTCTTATTTTCATAATTTTTCATTTATGCTTTGTTCATAAAGTACACATTATTAGGTATTGCCTAGCTTTAAATTTTATATAAATTGAATCATAATATACATATTCTATCTGTGATATACTCCTTCCTACTTGTTTCTCTGTATAACCATATTTCATTAACTTTTAGTTCTGAGAATTATTCTTCTGTATCCATTTACCACAAATTACTTTTTTATTCTAGTTTTGATGGGTATTGGGATGTTCCTAGTTTCTTACTCAGAAGCCATTCCATTGAATATCCAATAATGTGCACATGCATAAGTTTATCTAAACTAAATAGCCATAAGTGGAATTGTTCCTCTTCACTAGACATTACCAAACTATTATACAAAGCACATTTCCTAATTTCTTCTTACCTTGCTCATTACCTTATGAATGTTATCCTTTGTATATATTCATAAATATTTATATTGTAGACCTCTTACATGTGTTAATTACATGGTTATGAAATTGTATGTCAAGTTTTAATTTTGATTTCCCTGATTTCTAGTGATATTTATTTAATCAGCCATTCATTTCTTTCACTATTCTGAAGTGCTTGCTCTAAAGTTTTTTTAAATGTTTATTTCTTTATTTTTGAGAGAGAGGGAAACCATGAGCACTGAAGAGGCAGAGAAAGTGGGAGAGAGAGAATCCCAAGCAGGCTCCACACTGTCAGTGCAGAGCCTGATGCAGGCCTTGAACTCAAGAACCATGACTTGAACTGAAATCAAGAGTCAGACACTTAACCAACTGAACCACCCAGGCACCCCTATAGTTTTAATAGTTTTATTTTTTTTAATCTGAGTTGTAACAATGGACAAAGAACATTACATTGATGTTGAACATAACATTGATTAAGGAATCAATCCATCAAGAAGATATATCAATCAATTACAAACGCATAGAACCAAAGAAAGGCTGCTGGAGGAAAATCCAACTATTTATTATAGAAGATTTTCCAGGCAGAGGCTCACTTCCATTGACTTCCCTATACTTTCTAAGAGACAGTAGGCCTGGATAAGACAGGGGCCAAACTTTCACAGTAGCTTCTTGAAGATGGACAGCCCTTACACCTGTTTCTTTTCAGAGTCAAAATCAATACCATAAACATAGGTCTTGGTAGGGAGTCCAGGCATTGTGCTCATCCTTCCACCAGAAGGTACACAGAAACAATTCTGACCCAACACTGGCATGGAGGTCTCCAGTGGGCAAGTCGAAATCAGTATGCAGTCTTTTTTTGCTCTGGAGTATGAGACAAGGACAAGTGTTATCTTTTGAAATACATTATAAGATTTGATATGCTAATATACTTACAGGGCTGTGGCATCACAGCCCTGATAATGTATGGACTACATTTTAGCTTTAATTCTATATGCTAGAGGTAAATACCTGGAAAGGGAAATTCAAAATTACCATTTACAGTACTATTAAAAACATGAAATACTTAGGGTGTTTTTTTCAGAATATGTGAGAGACATGTTCACTGAAAACTGCAAAATACTGCTGAGAGAAATTAAAGAAGATATAAATAAATTGAGAGATTACTCTGTCCACTGGTTGGATAACTAAATATAGTTAAGAAGCCAATCCTTTTTTTTTAATGTTTATTAATTTTGACAGAGAGAGCATGAGCAGGGGAGGGGCAAAGAGAGAGAAGGAGAGAGCAAATCCCAAACAGGCTCTGAACTGTCAGCACAGAGCCCAATGTGGGGCTCAACCTCATGAACAGTGACCTCATGACCTGAGCCTAAATCAAGGGTCAGACGCTTAGCCAACTGAGCCACACAGGTATCCCAAAAAGTCAATGCTTATCAATTTGCTCTCTCTAAATTCAACAAGATCAAATCAAAGTCCCAAGAAAGTTTTTTTTAAAAATGTAAAAAAAATCATCTTCTACTTGACACAGAAATACAAAGCATTTAGATTAACTTCAATTATTTGGGGGAAAACATATTTAAAAGACATATATTACATAATTCCAACATTTATCCTGAAGATATGTTCATCAAGAAGTATGCTACTGATTGAAGGATAGACACATTGACAATTAGCAGAAAAAAGTTCACATGTAGTTATGTATATATAATGTTCCTTTCAAAGTATCAAATGAATTTATCAGGGAAAGAGTAACCTTTTTTAACAAACTATGGTATAATTCCTTATTCATACTTTAAAAAAAATAAAACTTTTACCTTACTCTCTATAAAATTAACTTGGAAACTATCATTGCCCTATATATAAAAGCTAAAACTATAAAAGTAGTAGAAAAAAAGTATTAGAAAAAAAGTCCTAAGATAATACCTTTTTAGTCTTGAGATAGTCAATAACTTGGTAAATAGGATGCAAAAAATAAGATTCAAAAAGTTTGAAAGTGAAGATGAATTGGGCTTTAACAAAATTAAAGCTTTTCCTAGAATGACTACATCAGGAACACAAAAAGTAGGTATATACTAGGAGAAGATATTTGCAAAAGAAGTATCTGACAAAAACTTGCATCCATAATATATAATGAACCCCATGAACCTCAATAATAAGAAAACAAAGATAAAAACATACAAAATATTTGAATAAACACTATGCAAAAGAAGATATACAAATAAGCAGTTAGAACTTGAAAAATTTTCTCAACTTTAGTTATTAGGGAAATGCAAATGACAAAGCCAAAACAAAATATAAACACTGACAACACCAAGTGTTTTTAAGAAGGTGAAGCAATTGAATTCTCATACATTGCTGGTGGAAATGTAAGACAATATAATTACTTTGGAAAACAATGTGGTGATTTCTTAGAATATTAAACATATGCCTACCATAAGACCCAGCAATTCCTTTTATTGGTATTTACTCAAGAGAAATGAAAACATCTCACCTCACAAAAATTGCCACATGAATGTATCTGGCAGTTTTACTTATAATAGCGAAAGCCTGGACAAAATGTCCAATGTGTTCCCATGAAACACACTGATGTTTATCTGTGTAATGAAACACTACTGAGATATGAAGAGGGATACATAATTGACATCAATAACATGGATAAAAGTCAAAAACATGCTAAATGAAAGCATCCAGAACAAAAAGAACATACTGTATTATTCCATTTTTATGAAATTCTAAGGAAAGTGAATCTTACCAATAGTGATAGAGGAAGACCAGTGGTTGTCTAGAGCCAGATGTGAGGGACAGTGTGAGTGCAAAGTGGTACATGTAACTTTTTGGATGAAGGAGAGATTCTATATCATTCGTGATGATGTTAACATCACTGAATACATCTGCCAAAACCAACTGCACATTAAAGTGGGAATATTTTATTTTATGTAAATTATACTTGAAGTAATTTTTAAAAATAAACATAATTATATAATATTCTGTGTCTGATGAATGATTGTTGTTCATGGTATCCTGTTTCCATCTGCGTGTGTATGTGTATGTGCACGTGCGGTCTTTGCTTTAAGTTACTCATTTTCCTTGAAGCTTTTTCTGTGAGAATACTTTGGGTTTAAAGATAACCATGAGCTATTTAGAAAAGATTATTTCTTTCTCCTTTAGGCATTATTTGTTGGAGATAACCGTAGACTAAATTTTCAGCATGAGACTTTCAGACTGCCTAGAGAGTGACATTTTAGATCATAAATCTATAAGAATGCTTATTAGTCATTTTGTATAATGATGCATTTGAACTGTCTTGTAAACTCTGTGGTGTACAAACAATAATAATTTATCTCTTCCTTATAATCTTAAAGTTCTGGAGTGCTCAGCTCCAGGCTGTAGGTCAGGTTCAGGATCATATCACATGTCTTTTCTTGTTTCTAGCCTGAAGGTGCATTGACACTGGACCATGCAGTTATGGTAGAGATAAGGAACTTCACAGTTGTGAAGGTCTACTCATTTTCCGTTGGTCAGATAGAGTCCTATGACAATGCCAAAGTCAATGGCAATCCCAAAGTCCTCTGAACACAGAATGGGATAGGAGAATGAATGTTTAATGAGCAGTATTATAATATATTACATAGGTAATGCGTATCATAAGCAATTTTCAGGAATGTGATTTTCCATCTGTTCAGCATCAAGGTACAAGATAAGCAATTTTCCTAGGAGTACACTGGACATGGGGTGAGGAAACAAGGTTTATGTCTGCTGCTCATCTCTCCAGTGAAGCTATAGTTCTTTGTGATGCTTGTTTTATGATGGGTCTCTCATTAAAGCCTTCACCTTGCCATGGATCAGTAAATATCCTTAAAACGAACGTAAGCTGAAGCTTATCTTCCTTCTCTAAATCATTGCCTTCACTTACTTTTTAACCTATATACTATTACTTTGTTTTTTTTTTTTCTGTTTGTTTTTTGTTTGTTTGTTGTGCTGGCTCATCACTGCATGTAATAGAATTTTAAAACACTTTAAGGACTGTTTTAAGAATTTTTAAAGTTTAGAATTGGTGAAGATGCTAAATCTGTCAATTGGCTGAAACAGATACCTAAATTCTTTACTTTCAAAGAATTTAATTTGTTATAAACCACACATTTGAGTCCATACCTTATATTACTTCCCCTATTTTGTCCTCTCTCTACCTCAGTTTCTTTTTCTCCCATACCTTCATTTCTTCTTTAGTTCTAACATGCACTTTCTCTGGTGACAAATAAAAGTGAGTTCTTTGAGTTCAGTTCCAAAGATATGCATAGATGATAGCAAATTATACTACCTCTATATCTCTGCCACAATGGTCTCACTATAATAGTGAAAGTTTTGAGAGAATTTTTTTCTATAAGGAATATTAGGAGAGCATTTCTTTTAGCTTTATAACCACAAAAATACATAATCACTTACACTAGAAGTAGAGGGAGGTAAACTCTTTAACTTTGAGTTTAACTAAAATGCATAAATCTATGAGTTTGACTCCCCCCCCCCCCCAAATATAAGTAATACCACCATAAACATTTATCTTTCTCTGTCTTGCTCATTTCACTTACCATAATGCCCTGCAGAATTCATCCATGTTGTGGTAAATTACAAGATTTCCTTACTACTTTTTTTTTAATGTTTATTTATTTTGAGAAATAGAGAGGGGGAGAGAGAACATCCCAAGCAGGCCCCACACTATCAGCACAGAGCCCCACGTGGGGCTGGATTTCACGAACTGTGAGATCATGACGTGAGACAAAATCAAGAATCAGCCACTTGACCAAGTGAGCCACCCAGATGCCCAGGGATTTTCTTCTTTCTTATGGCTGTCTTATATTCTTGATCTGTTTACTCATTGATAGACCCAACATATTTCTATATCTTGGATATTATACATAATGCTATACTGAATGCAGAAGTACAGATATGTCTTTAAGATAATGGTTTGTTTCCTTTGGATATAGACCCAGAAATAGAATTGCTGGGTCATATGGTAGTTCTATTTTTTTAATTTCTTGAGTAACCTCTATTCTGTTTCCATAGCATCTGAACCAGTTTACATCCCCACAGCAGTATACAAGGGTTCCCTTTTCTCCATATCCTTGCCAGCATTTGTTATTTCTTGTCTTTTTGGTAATAACCTTTCTAACAGGTGTGAGGTGATATCTCCTCTTGGTTTTGATTTGCATTTTCCTGATGATTAGTGATGTGGGAGAAATAGAGATGGTGGTAAAAGCATATAAACTTCCTGTTATATGATAAATAAGGTTTGAATATCTAATGTGTCACATTGTGAGTATAGTTGATAATGCTGTACTACATAATTAAAATTTTCTAAGAATAGAACTTAAATGTTCTCACCAAAAAAATGAGGGAGGTAAATATATGAGGTGATGGCTGTGGTAATGAACTCAATGGGAACAATCCTTTCACAATTTATACATATATCAAATTATCATGTTGTACACTTTAAATATATTACAGTTTTGTATGTCAATTTTACCTCAGCAAAGCTGAAAAATACAGAAATCTGCTTTGCATAAGTAATTGCTGCTACACTCAAGCACTACTAATCATTCTGCCCACTTTTAAGTTACAACATCAGATCAGATGCTCCAATATGTCTTATTCGGTAATCAGTATATCAAAAGGGAATGATACTCAAAGGGGAAATATTTGAAGAACAAGAAGATAGTTAATTGTCTGAAGCCCCTTTGTGTGATAGATATATTCACAGATCAATTAGAAACATTCTAAGAAATAATCATTTTTCAAATCTAACCCAATGAAATAAATGGAAAAGTTCCCACTGCCTGAGGTAATCTACTTCTTTAAATAAATGAACTCTGAACTCCGTTTCTTTTGTTACAGTCCCTTCCCATGAAGATTTCTTGCAGTTTCTCTAAATAGAATTATACTTCTTGATTCGATTAAAGAATAGTCCAGTATATTCTTTTGGATCAGCTCCAGTTCTGCATGATATTTTTAAGCCACTTTACTAAAATATTATTGACATAAAGAAAGTCATACATATTTGTTGTATACAACCTGATGATTTTGGAGATAAGTATACAGATGATCTTTGAACAATATGGGTTTGAACTGTGTAGGCACACTTATAAGTGTATTTTTTTGATCAATACAGTACAGTACTATAAATGTATTTTTTCTTCCTTATAATCATCTTAAGAATATTTTCTTTTCTCTAGCTTACTTTATTATGAATATAGTATATTACATATAGGGCATACAATACATGTATTAGCCAACTATTTATGTTATCAATAAGGTTTCCTTTTGATCAATATTAGGCTATTAGTATGTAAGTGTTGGGGAATCAAAAGTTATGTGTAGGGTTTTGACTGCAGGAGGGGTTAGCACCCAAGCCTAGCATTGATCAAGGGTCAACTGCACCATGAAACCATCAACACAATCTATGCCATAACATATATATTTCTTAGAAAAGTTTCCTCCTGCTGTCTTTAATTTTTACTATTATTATTATTAGGTGATAACACTTACCTTAAAATCTATCCTCATAGCAAATTTTTAATAATAACAATATGGTATTATTAACTATAGTTACTATAGTGAATAGATCTCTAGGACTCATTTATCTTATATAACTGAAACTTTGTACCCTTTGACTAATACCTCTCCATTTCCAACTTCCCATAACCCCTGGGAACAGCACTCTCATTTATGTTGCTTTAAGTTTGACTATTTCAGTTTCCTTATATAAGTGGATTCATGGAGTATTTGTCCTTCTGTGTCGGGCTTATATCACTAAGCAGGGTGTCTGTCCTCCAGGTTCATCCATGTTCTCACAAATGGTAGGGTTTCTTTTTTTATGACTGAATAGCATTTTATTGTATGCATATACCACCCTTTCCTTATTCATTCATTCATTGATGCACAGTTAGGTTGTTACCATATCTTGACTACTATGAATAATGTAATCAACATGGGAGTGTGGGTATCTATTCAAGATCTTGACTTCAATTCTTTTGCATATATAACAGAAGTGGGATTGCTGGATCATATGGTAGTTATTAAAAACAATTTTTGAGGTGCCTTTATGCTCCTTTCCATAGTGAATGTACCAATTTACATTCCCACCAACAGTAGACAGGATTCACTTTTCTCCACACCTCATCAGCACTTGTCCTTTTAAAAATTTTTATTATTGATGTTTTGTAGTTGACAATGTTATATTAGTTTCAGGTGCCTCACCATGATTAGTGCAGTTACCATCTGTCAGTATACAATATTATTACAATATTATTGACCATATTCCCTATGCTGTACTTTTCATCTTTGTGACTTTTTTATTTTATAACTAGAAATTGTACCTCTTAATCCCCTTTACCTGTTTTACCCAGCACCCCCCCAGACCTCTCTGGCAACTACCAGTTTTCTCTCTGTATTTATGAGTCTGTTTCTGTTTGTTTGCTCATTTGTTTTGTTTCTTAGATTTCACATATGAGTGAAATCCTATGGTATTTGTGTTTCTCAGTTTGACTTATTTCACTTAACATAAACTACCCTCTAGGTCCATCCATGTTGCTACAAATGGCAAGATCTCATTATTTTTATGCTAATATTACACACACACACACACACACACACACACACACACAATGTTCTTTTTTCTTCTTTATCCATTCATTTTTCAGTCGCATAGGTCGTTTCCATATTTTGGCTATTGTAAATAATATTGCAGTGAATATAGGGGCACCTATATCTTTTTTAGTTAGTGTTTTTATTTTCTTTACATAAATATCCAAAGGTGGGACTACTGGATCCAATATATATAAATAACTTTAAACAATTCAACCATAAAAAATAGATAATCTTATTAAAAAATGGACAGAGGACCTGAATAAACACTTTTCCTAAGAAATACAGATTGCCAATAGACACATGAAAAGATGCTCAACATCACTAATCTTCTGAGAAATGAAAATCAAAATCATAATGAGATATCACTTTCCACCAGTCAGAAAGACTGGTCTCAAAAAGACAAGAAATGGCAAGTGTTGTTATGAATGTGCAGAGAAGGGAATCCTTGTGTACTGTTGGTGGGAATGTAAATTTGTGCAACTGTGGAAAACAGTATGTAGGATCCTCTCTTTTCTAAAATTTTATTGATTTATTGATTGATAATAGCCATCTTACAGGATATAAGGGATGTCTTTCCATTTATTGTGTTTGCTAAATACTTTTTCTGTGCTTTATAGTTTTTAATGTGCAAGTTTTTTACCTCCTTGGTTAAGTTTGTTCCTAAATAGTTTATTTGTTCTGGTGTTACACTAAATGCAATTATTTTCTTAATTTAATTTTGTGTAGTGATTTGTTGATGTATAGAAACTTTACTGATTTTTGTGTATTGTTTTTATGTCTTGCAATTTAACTGAATTTATTAATTATAACAGTTTTTTTGTAGTCTTTAGGGTTTTCTGCATATAATATCATGTCATCCACAAACAAAATTCTACTTCTTCCTTTCCAGTATGGATGACTTTTATATCTTTTTCTTGCTTAATTGCTCTGGATAAGAAATCTGGTATTACTGAATAAAAAGGGGGAAGGTGGGCATCTTTGCCTTGTTCCAGATCTTAAAGGAAAAGCTTTCAATTTTTCATCACTGAGTATGATGTTAACTGTGAGCTTGTCATATATAGCCTTTATTATGTTGAGATAAGTTCCTTTATACCTAATTTGTTGATGACTTTTATCGTGAATGGGTGCTAACCTTGGTAAATGCTTTTTTTTTTTTTTGTATCAATTGAGATAATCATGTGATTTTTATCCTTTATTCTGTTAATGTGGTATTTCACACTGACTGATTTGTGGATGTTGAACTATCCCAGTTGGTTATGGTGTATTATCTTTTCACTGTGCTGTGGAGTTTGGTTTACTAATAATTTGTTTAAGATTTTTACACACATGTTCATGTGGGATATTGGCCTATAATTTTCTTTTACTATAATGTTTTTATCTGGTGTTTGTTTCAAGGTGATGCTGAGGTGGTTTCAATGAGTTTGGAAGCATTCCCTCCTCATCTGTTTTTAGAAATAGTTTAAGAAGGATTGATATTAATTCTTTTTTCAATGTTTAAAAAATTCACCTATGAAGTCATCCTAGTCCTTAACTTTTCTTTATTAGGAAGTTTTAGATTACATATTTAATCTCCCTGTTTTTTTTTTCCCTGTTCAGGTTTTCTATTTCTTTTTAGTCTTGGTAGTTTGTATGTTCTGAGTAACTTCTCCGTTTCTTTTAGGTTGTCCAACTTGTTGGCATACAATTTTTCATATTAGTCTCTTACAATCTTTTTTATTCCCCTGCCATCAGTTGTAATTTCTCATCTTTCATTTCTGACTTCACTTAATTGAGTCTTCTCTCTGGTTTTTATGGTTAGTCTATTTAAAAGGTTTTCAATTTTGTTGTTATTTTCAAAAAACCAACTCAGTACAATTGGTTTTATTCTATTGTTTTATACTCTATTTCATTTATTTCTGCTCTGATCTTTATTATTTTCTTTCTTTTCCTAAATTTGGGTTAAGCTTTCTCTAAAATAGTTCCTGGGGTTGTAAAGTGAGGTTATTTGAGATCTCTTTTTTTCTTTTTTTACATAGGTGTTTATTGCTATAAACTTCTCTCTTAGTCCTGGTTTTGTTGTATCCTGTAAGTTTTGGTATATGTTGTGTTTGTTTTCATTTGTCTCAAGACATTTTCTAATTTTTCTTTGGATATTTTCTTTAACCCAATGGTCATTCAAGAGTTGTTGTTGTTTATTTTATTTTAAAAAATTAATGTTTATTTTTGAAAGCCAGAGAGAAACAGAGCATGAGCGGGTGAAGGGCAGAGAGAGAGGGAGACACAGAATCTGAAGCAGGCTCCAGACTCAGAGCTGTCAACACAGAGCCCGAAGCAGGGTTCAACCTCACAAGCCTTGAGATCATGATCTGAGCTGAAGTCAAGCACTCAACCCACTAAGCCACCCAGGTGTCCCATCCCAAGAGTGTATTGTTTACGTTCCATGTAATTGTGAATTTTCCTGTTTTTCTTTTGTTATTGATTTCTAGTTTTAAGCCATTTTGTTTGGAAAAAGATATTTGGAATGATTTTAATCTTCTTAACTATTATTTATTATTTTCTGATCTAGCATATGATTCATCCTGTAGACTGCTCTGTGTGCATTTGAGAGAAATGTGTATTCTGTTGCTGTTAGATGCAATGTACTGTATATGTTTGTTAGGTCCTTTTGGTCTGTAATATTCAAGTTTGCTCTTTTTTTAATTCTTCTTCTGTCTGGATCATCTATACATTTCTTAAAATGAGATACTGAAATCTATTATTGTATTGGTGTCTATTTTTCTCTTCATATCTATCAGTGTTTGCTTTATATATTTAGGTGCTTTGATGTTGGGTACATATATATTCATAATTGTTATATCTTCCTGTTGAATTAACCACTTTAATATTATATAAAGACCTTATTTGTCTGTTGTGACAGTTTTTGACTTAATGTCTATTTTTTCTGATATAAGTATAACACTCCTGCTCTCTTTTGGTTACCATTTGCATGGAAAATTTTTTACATTTGGTCAGAGGCCACAGGTGGGCCTGGTGCAGTGGTTCCCAGGGCAGCAAGCCTGGTGACTGGGACCATGGGTGGGCTTCCTTTCTCTTTTCTTCACAGGAAAATTCATGAGCCAATACTGAAAATTCTTTTGGCACCGCTGTGCCTGGTTGGAAGATGGATGGTACAGATAAAGTGAGACTTTTATTTCCACTTTTTATAATGCATCTTTTCTTGCTTCTTTGCTCCACTAGGGTACTGTAACCGCTCTCCTGAATTCCAGAGCTCTCATAAAGGCATCCTTGTTCTTTATGAAAGTGAAGTCAGTGTTTCTGTTGGGGGAAGAGTACAGAGACATACTATTCTGCCATCTTCTGATGTCACTCTTTCCTGTTGATATTTTTAAATGCATGTTTGGTTCCTTTTTCTTTTTCAACGTATTGAATTAGATTTTTATTGATATTTACAAATTATTGAAGAACAGGTCATAATCTGCTACACACTGATACTCAGACCCAAATTTGCAATTATGTGTTAACCATCTTCACAGTCTTCCCTCTACATGTCCTCAACTGTCTCCGGTTGTTTTCCTACAAAGCTTGTTTTATTTTGTTTTTTTCTATACAACTCACTACAATTGACTAATATCTCCAAATTTTTTTCAGTATCTTGAAATATCAGAGAGATTATGAGCCCTTCTCTCATGCACCTACAAAATCCAACACCAAAGTCTTTTTATTTTATGTTGAAAGAGACTTTCATAATTGATCTCTTATTTTCACATCCTTGTACTACCTTTGTTCATAAATATATTACATTTTTGTCCAAAAATATACAATCGTTTTATTCTTTTTCAATGTTTCACAAACTTAGGAATCCCAAATGTAACCAGTTTCTCTCCACTACTACCATCTTAAAGTAAATACATTTTATCTGGCTTGAATTACTTTAATACCCTACTAATTATTTCTACTTCTAGTCCACTACCCTCTCTAGTCCCTCCATAGTCAATCATCCACCTAAAAAATGAAGTGGTATTTTGAAAGTACATAAAATCGTGCTGGTTCTTTTCTTATAACTCTCAAAGTCTTCCCATCCCAGATAGAATGAATCCAATGGTTCTTACATACCTACAAGGCTGACATGATCTCTGGTTTCCTCACCAACCTCGTTGCCTTCTGCACATCTATGTATATTTTTGTGCCCACACTGAGCTCATTGGTTTTCTTAGCCCTTACAATCCCACTTTGTTCTTAGAGTAATGGTTTTTCCATGCCAGTGCCAAGAAGAATTTCATTCCAGAGTCATGACCATGTCCCTTATTTCATTCATGCATTTGCTCAAATGTTTTTCCTTCAGAGGACACTGCTCCACCCAATGTAATTGTCATGCATTCCCATTTACTCTCTGATCTTTCAACCTACTTTCATTTGTTTTTTTTTTCATAGAACGTATATACCTGTTACTACCTTTTTTTATATCAAACATTGTATTATATCATTTTATTTTTTATCTGGTAATATATTATATTATGCTATTTGTATAATTTATTTTACACTTTCCATTGAAATATAATTTCCAAGTTGTTAGGATTTTTGTGCTATTGTTTGGACTTTATGTAAACAATATTGAATAAATGATTGAAAAAAATACAACATTCCTCTAAACTCTTCTGAACTCTCTTAGAACAATGTCATAAAACATAGTAAGATCAAATAACTTTATTGCTTAAGAACTTTTGACATTACTTATTTCCAAAAGTTGACAGAATGGCATTGATTTTTTATCACGTTTTACCAACCAGCCCTTTCAAGCATATTCCTACAATATGACACCAAATATAAATTTTAACCACTCAATATCTAGCATTTTTCACATCTTTCACTAGCTAATGCTGTTTCTCTTCTGTACAATTGTCCCTTAAACCATGGTTGTTGAATCCCTACACATTACTAAGTATAAATTCAAGTGCTATTTCTCACATAAGACTTCTTTATAGCCTAATCATAATTGAGTTATACTCTCTAGCATTGCTACTGCACTTTGCTTCCAACTTTACTATATTGTGAATTAGTATTTTTCTTATGTTATAGTCATTTGTGAAAAATGGAAAACTGGCAAGATTCTTGGGAAAAGAATCTACACTTTTTCCATTTTCTATACACCACAATGTCCCCAGCATGGCATAAAGAGCACAGAATAGCATTGAATAAATGTTTACAATCTAGAATAGAATTGAACAGAAAGAAATGGAAAGGGATAAAATAAAACAGAATTCTTTGAAAAATCAATCTTCCAAAAACCTTCTCTTCCCCTGGAAATTTATTGTGCTTTTTATCTGGTTTTTTATCAGCTGTGACATTTGTCTTTTTCTCTAACCAAATGGTAAACTCCAAATAAACAGCTTTACCTTCTCATGTATATGTTTATAATTCATATAGTATGTAGCACTAAATAGATACGTAAAAGCTAATAATCTTATTTATTTTTAAAATGTTTTTAAAGTTTATTTTGATACAGACAGAGACAGCATGAATGGGGGAGGGGCAGAAAGAGATGGAGAGAGATAATCCCAACAAGGCTCCTTTCTGCCAACACAGAATCCTCTGCAGGGCTTGAACTCATGAAGACATGAGATCATGAAATGAGCCGAAACCAAGAGTTGGATGCTCAACTAACTGAGCTCCCAGGTGCCCCTTAATACTTGGTAATTTTAAAAGGAATAGAATCTTATATTGCAGAGCCTTAAATATGAAAATAAAAGAAACAATTTAGTTCAAGCTCTGAACTTGACAGATAAGAGCTGAGTACAAACAAAAGATGTTTCTTTTCCCATATAATATAGTATTTGATGACAATAATCATGACAGCTAGACTTAATTTGAAGCTATTGCTTTTAAAAGGGTAAAGATACAATTCATTATAAATTAAACATTTCAATTGTCTTTGAATTTCTTTATATGCTAATAAACATTATTTTTAGGTAATATTTTTACAATCTTTATTACTCACTAAATTTCCAAATTACTAAATTTAAATCGCAAAATAATGATAGTTAAAACTGTCTAGAAAACTAATACAAGCAGAAGCAATCTGTGTATATACTGTATGTAGCGTGTATCTACATAAACACAATTTTCAGTAAAAGGAAGTAAAATGGAAATTATAGACAAAGTTAAGAATTTTTAAATGCCCAAAATAGTAGATATCTTCAATTTTTCTTAATTATTTAGTGCAGGGATTGAAAGAAGAAATGGTGCTCAGTTTTTCTAGTGTTCATATTGTCTAATACACAGTGTAATACTATATGTACAAGGACATGAGCAATTACATGCAATAAGTCATTTTGAAAAATGAAATTACAAGAACCAATGGAAAAATAAAACAGGAAAACCAAGTGTAGACTTGATATCTGTAAACTTCTCTCTGAAAATAAAGTAATTAAACAGAAACCTAAATGATATGTGATTTGTATCTAGTCAAATAAAATATTGAAAGTGTATATATAGATAGATACACATGTATCTATATATGTGTGTGTGTGTGTGTATCTATATCTGTCTATATATTTGTCTATATCTATATCTTTCTATATCATCTATATCTATATCTACCTTCTTTGTGTATTTAAAAGCTTTTATTTTTATTAGTATGTCCTGTGATTAGACTTTAAAATGTGTGATTATTTCTTTGTTGATAATATGTTATTAGAAATATTAGTCTCATTCTATGGTTGATTTGATGGTCTGACACCTCAGGGAGCAATGATTTTGATTTTGATTTTTTTAGCCCTTAGACGGCTAAAATGAAATACCTGATCTTTAGGTATGGCTTTTAATAGGTAAATATATAATCTGAATACACATGTGTTAGATGGTGAAGCATAATTTTCAATGATGTAGCTGGTATTATGAATAAGATAAATAAATAGGAGATTTAATATTATAATACCAAGATCTTTATAAGGAGGAAACAGTCTTCTAGGATAAGAAGGTCAGGAATAATTTTTGAAAGTAAATGGCTGTATCTTGTCATTGAAGAATTTGAGAAGCTTATAGGGAGTCCCAAAAGTTAGGTTTTCAGAAAGAACATAATATAAGCATTTAAAAATCAGATAAATATATAATCACAAACCAAACATCCCTTTAAATCCCAAAATCTCCCACATTCTGCTTTATTTGTCAGTATATTAAGGGTTTTAAATATAAACTACCAACTCGACCTAATTCAATATCTCTGTGTTCATAGAACATCTTGAGTAAGTCTATTTTATACAATTTCAATATTATTAAAATTAAATATATGAGCAATTGAGAAGGAAAGAATAAAAAAGAACAACCTTAATAATGATGGTTGAGCATTTTGATATAGGGTATTAGATGGTGTCTGGAAGAGAAAATAAATCATTGAAGTTTATAACATGTTATTTCTAGCTTGTGGGAATATAACATATATTAATATTTAATTTGCCTCTGTTTCTACAATACATTTTTGTGTCAAAGTATTGCTTTTTAAAATTATAACAATTTTTTACTAAAGTACAAAATTGTCCACCGAGTAAGATACATTCATTTACAAAGCCAACTTCTAATGGGAAATCAGTAAATAAAGGTTTCTTTGTGCAACATAGTGTTTTAAGTAGAAATAATATGCTTATAGTTAGACTCTCACTGCTCTTTAATGGAACAAATGCAGACAAATTATCATAATAGTGTTTCACTTCCTTCAGGGCTCAGTAATTTGAGAAAAGATAAATGGATTTAGTAGTTGTGAAGGGGCTGAGAGAATAATAAAAGAAAGAGTATTAAAGGTCAAAAAACAACTATTTCAAAAAGACACATTATTGTAATTAAATACAAGAGAGAGTAAATAAATAGACACATTATATATTGAGCAAGAAATAGCTTAGTTAAATGTTAGGTAAGTGGACACAGATTTTCAAGGTGTGCATGTATTTAAGTGATGTACATTAATAGAAGAAGTAAAAGGCCTATATCCGTGATCATATACTTAGGAAAGAAAAGAGAGGGTAGGGAAGAGCAGAATCACGAGGTGGAAAAAAGAGGTATGTCATAACTCAGTGAAGGCTAAACTTAGCATGATCATGGCTAAACCATTTATAGACTGCTTTGGAATCCCTTTAACCTGATGTAGAGATCTTTCAAGAAATGAATTTCTTGGTCTCATGTTCTATATATGTGCTCTCAGCTTAATGCATGTTCAAAGAAAAAATTTACAAGCAAGAATTTGAGGAAAAAATATCTACTTTCAATGAAGCTGGTAATAATTATAATCTTGGATACAAATAAGTTAAGTCAGATTGATAACTGACATTGCAGATTAGAGAAGAAACAAACCTTTATACTCACAAAGGGGCTGCCCAAAAAATTTCAGCTATATCATCATAAACTTTTATAATGTTTGGAATAAACAGAAGACACAAAGAGTACCAAAGAGTGGAAATCATGAGTCATAAGCAAGATTTGAAATAAGATTGGCATGACATCAGACTCGTCCACAGCAGCTGAGAGATAAATGGAGCAATGTCTTCTAACATTCTCAGGAAAAATAATTTCCACCTTATTTTCCTACACAGCCAAAATATAACACAATTGAAGAAGGAAGGATAAAGACATTACCAAGAATTTTGTATCAGATAACTTATCTACAATGCAAACCCAGAAAGATGTTAGAGGGTATGTTTTATCAAAAGAGAAATTAAATTTAAATTTTTAAAATGTTTATTTTTGAGAGAGAGAGAGAGACAGAGCATGAGCAGAGGAGGGGCAGTGTGAGGGAGACACAGAATCCTAAGTGGGCCCCAGGGTCTGAGCTGTCAACACAGAGCCCAAAGTAGGGCGCAGAGTCACAAACCATGAGATCATGACCTGAGCTGAAGTTGGACACTTAATAGACTGAGCCATCCAAACGCCCAGAGAAATTAAATTTTAAATAACGAATTATGAAATGGAGTCAATAGAATATTCCACCCAGGCAAGGAGCAGCAGGTGTGCACAGAATGCCAGGATGGCATCTACCAAGGAAGCAAAGACTCCTGGAGCCGGGGAATTGATCATTCAGGACAGTATGTCTGAGAGAACCAATCTCTAGAAAATTTTATAGAGTGGCTATCGGAGTGTGGAAGAAGACATGTTCATGAGGACAAAATTATCAAGGACAAACTGATAAAAAATGAGTCTATTATTAACACCAGGAACAAAAGTTGCATAAAGAAATAAAACAATGACTCAGCCAAACAATGGCCAATTTATCATAGTTATAACAATGATATTTTGTATTGAAGAAGCAAATCTCATGATATATAATAATTTCTTTCCATTTTACTTATTTATTGTATTTTTATTTATCTATAACAATATCTATAAATGTGTTGGTTGGGAGAAGTCCTTTCCTTGCCTTCAGAGCTAAAAGTTGGGCAATCCCATGTTTCTTCTGGTAACGGTAAAAAAATAAATAAAATAAAATAGACTTCTAAAATTTTCCTTCCATCTCAATTAATATGATTTCCTGAATCTCACTTGTAGATTTTAGACTACTCTAACAAATTCTGCCACATCAACTTTTGTATTTCTACATTATTTTCTATCAGCTCAATACAGAATTTCGGATCAATATTATAGAACCATGATGTGCCTATATCAATTCTACTCTTGCCATCCTCTCTGAATATTATACTTTAATCCTGAAATTATCTCACTTTTCTACTCTGCAGAATTGTTTCCCCTCCTTTGATTATTTCATTTTTTGATACATACACATGCTAATACCCGCCAAATTAAAACAAAAACAAAAGAAAATATCCCTCAAACTCACATACTTTTCCAGATGCTTCATTTCTCAACTTATTTTGTTGCAAAACTTTGTAAGAATCCGTGGTCTCCTTCCCTTCTGTCTTATTCTCTCATCCTTAACCACTAGAATGATACCTTTGTCCTCACCACTCACTGGAAGAGTTATCTTTCATAGTGTCTGGCTAATTCTTTGCATCACAATGGATCCATCAGTAGCATTTGACATGTTGATAGCTCTCTTTTCCTTCTCTTGGTTCTGCAGTATTACTATTACTTGTTTCTTCTAATATAATAGCCATCCTTTTCATTTCCTTTGTTGGATTAACATAACTCATTTTTTTGGAGTGTCCCAGAGATTACTTCTGAGAGCTTGTTCTCTTTATCTCACTTCCTCGGGGGTCACATTGAGACCCTTAAGTTTAGAAATTTACCCATTTCTTACAGGTAGTCTAATTAGTTGGCATATCATTTTTCATAATGTTCTATTATAATTTGTATTTCTGTGGTTTTGGTTGTTATTTCCTCTATCTTATTTATAATTTTATTTTGGTCCTTTCTCTTTGCTTTTTGATAGGTCTGGTTAGGGGTTTACTAAGTTTATTAATTCTTTCAAGAAATCAGCTCCTGGTATCATTGATCTGTTCTACTGGTTTTTGTTTGTTTCTATATCATGTATTTCTGTTCTAATATTTATCATTTCCCTTTTTCTGCTGGCTTTACACTCCATTTGTTGTTCTTTTACTAGCTCCTTTAGGTATAAGGTTAGGTTGTATATTTGAGACTTTTCTTGCTTATTGAGGTAAGCCTGTATTGCACATACCTCCCTCTTATGACCACTTTTGCTGCATCCCAATGGTTTTGGACTGTCATGTTTTCATTTTCGTTTGTTTCGTATATTTTTTTAAAAAAATCTTTCATTTCCTCATCGACCTATTCATTGCTTAATAGGATGTCTCTTAACCTCCAGTATTTGTAGTTGACTTCAAATTTTATAGTGTTTGTTGTGTTTTGTGTGTGTGTGTGTGTGTGTGTGTGTGTGTGTGTGTGTGTTTGTTGAGGCCTGATTTGTGACCCAGTATGTGAGAATGTCCCATGTATGCTAAAAAAGAATGTGTATTCTGCTGCTTTATGATGGAATTATCTGAATATATCTGTTAACTTCATCCAGTCTAATGTATCATTCAAAGCCATTGTTTCCTTATTGATTTTCTGCTTAGATGATCTGTCTAATGTAAGTGAGGTGTTAAAGTCCCCTACTATTATTGTACTATTATCAGTGAGTTCCTTTATGTTTGTTATTAATTGTTTTATATATGTGGGTGCTTTCATGTTGGGTGCATAAACATTTACAATTGTTATATCTTCTTTTTGGATTGTCCCCTTTATTATGATATAGTGCCCTTCTTCATCTCTTATTATAATCTTCGGTTTGAAGTCTAGTTTTTCCAATATGAGTATTGATACTCTGGATTTTTTTGATGTCCATTTGCATGATAAATAGTTCTCTATCCCCTCACTTTCAATCTGCAGGTGTCTTTAGGTCTAAAATGAATCTTTTTTAGTCAGCATATAGATGGATATTCTTTTTTATTCATTCTGATACACTGTGTCTTTTGATTGGAGTGTTTACTCCATTCACATTCAGAGTATTGATAGATATGTATTTAGTGCCATTTTGTTACTTGTTTTTTCATTTTTGGAGCCATTCTTTGTTCCTTTCTTGCCTTTGTCACTTTTGGTCTTTCTTTTCCCACTCAGAAAGACCCCTTTAATATTTCTTACAAGACTGGTTTAGTGGTCACCAACTCCTTTAGTTTTTGTTTGTCTGGGGAACTCTTTTATCACTCCTTCTATTCTGAATGATAGTCTTGCTGGATAGAGTATTCTTGACTGCAGATATTTTACCTCAGCATGTTGAATATATCATGTCATTCCCTTCTGGCTTGTCAACTTTCTGTTGAGAGTTCTGCAGTTTGCCTTATGGATTTTCCCTTGCAAGTTAGGGACTTCTTTTGTCTTGCTGCTTTTAGGGTTTTCTCTTTATTGCTATAATTTATAAATTTAATTATAATATATCTTGTTTTTGACTTGCTTTTGTTGATTTTAATGGGAGTTCTCTGTGCCTCTGGATCTGAATGTCTGTTTCCTCCCCAGATTAGGGAAGTTTTCATGTATGATTTCCTCAAATAAATTCTCTGCCCCATTTACTCTCTCTTCTCCTCTAGGACTCCTATGGTACCAATATTATTGCATTTGATGGAGTCACTGAGTTCCATAAGCCTATTCTCATGTTCTATAATTCTTTCTCTCTTTTGTTCAGCATCATTATTTTCCATTATTTTGTCTTCTAGGTCACTTATTTGTTCCTCTGAGTCTTCCATCCTGTGTCCATTTCATTAAGCCTGTTTTGAATCTCAGTTATTGATTGCACATTTCATTTTGAACTGATTGCTTTTTATCTCTTTTACCTTTGTCATAGGCCCTTTTTGAAGTCTTCCATTCTTTTCTTAAGCCCTGTGAGTATCCGTATGATTGTTGCTTTACATTTTCCATTAGGCATGTTACTTATACCTGTTTCCCTTAGATCTCTGGCCATGACCTTATCTTTCAGTTGGGGTGAATTCCTCCATCTGGGCATTTTGTCTAAGTCTCTGCCTTCTTTTATGTGTTAGAAAAGCCCATTATGGGGCACCTGGGTGGCTCAGTCGGTTAAGCGTCCGACTTCAGCTCAGGTCATGATCTCAGGGTCCGTGAGTTCGAGCCCCGCATTGGGCTCTGTGCTGACAGCTCAGACCCTGGAGCCTGCTTCAGATTCTGTGTCTCCCTCTCTTTCTGACCTTCTCCTGTTCATGCTCTGTCTCTCTGTCTCAAAATAAATAAACATTAAAAAAAAAAAAAAAAAAGAAAAGCCCATTATGTTTCTAGCTCCAGAAAGCAATGGCTTTGTGAAAAAGAGGTCATGTAGTGTTCAGGGCCTGGTGCTTCAGGGAGTGTCTCTGATGTGTACTACATGTACTTTGCTGTTGTGTTCTGGCTGTTCTACGCTTCAGTCTAGTTGTCTGCAGAGACTCTTCTTGCCTGCAGTGGGAAGTGTTTGGTCTTTGGCCAGAATGTGGTGAGTTTTAACTAGGTGTGCTCTGGTCAGCTTGTTAAATGAGACCTGATACTACTTCCACGAAACACACACAAACACATATTTATAAAATTATAAAATATAAATATAAAAATATATAAAATATAAAGATATATAAATTTAAAATATAAAATTATTATTATTATTATTGTGATTGATGTGTTGATTTTTAAGATGGGAGAAATAACAGCTTATTTGTATGCTTATGGAAATAATCCAGTAGAGAGTAAAACTTACTGATGTAGGACAGAAAGAGAAGGATTGCTAGATAGAGTCTTTGAACAAGTAAGAAGTGATGAATTAGTAAATAAATGAAGGGATTTTTACAGGAGCAAAGATATCTTATATTCTGTAGCAGCAGGTGGGTAAAAGGAATACATGACAGAAGGGCTGATTGATTTCAATTTTCTAATAAGGTAGGAAGTAAGATCATCTGATGTAAGAATAGTGGAAGATATATCAGTGTGGTTGGGACAGGGAGCATACCAGCATGCTTTCCTGGCAGCACTGAGAGCCCTACCAAGCCCTATATGATCACAGTTTTAGATACGATCTGGTCCCTAATATTATGATCTGATTTCTAATATTGTGCACTACAACTTGCTCCTTTATAGTCTTAGCCTAGCTCTCTTAGTCTCTTAATCAATTCTATAAAATACCAAGCACATTCCTGCTTTAAAGATTTCAACTGCTCCTTTTGCCTGAAAATCTTTCTCTTGATTTCTACATTGATCTTTCCTCATCTCATCATACCTTTATTCAAATGTAATTTTATGAAAGAGGTGAGTTCGTAACCAACCACTCTCTATTCCCTTGTTTCACTTTATTTTCCTTGTTTCCACATATCATTACTTGACATATTATTTTTTTTATTTGTACCTGCCTTTTTCTGATAGAATTTTATTCCCATGATTCTATTCTTACGTCCTAGAAAGGAGACTGGCAGTTAGTAAGTGGTCAATAACTAACTCTTTTGAATGACTGCATGAATGAATGATTATTGGGGGAAGTGGAAAGAGAATTTAGCAAATTGCCACATGCCACAATAGACAGTGCATAACAGACAATGTCTGTATTGCTTATTCAAGAGACATGGGTATGAACATAATATTTAAATAACTGGAGTTAAATTATGGTAGAAGAGATAAAATTATCAAAAGAGCTTGCCTTTTAAGACAGTGCTGACATGAAAGAGAGGATGGAAAGTACTTATTTTTGCTATATCCATTTAGCATGGTTGATTTTTTAAACTTAAAACCTTAATAACATTGATAAACACCAAAAGCAAATTATCATAAAATACCAGTTTGTGTGAAATGATGCATTTTGCTGTCACTTCTGTTATCTAAAACTGTGACCAGGTTCCTCTGCTGCCATCACAAATGCAGTAATTTGAAAAAGCTGAAGGACCCCCAAATCAATGCATCTGATGGCAGATCCTCCCGAGTTTGGGGAGTTTCATGTTCTCTTTTCCCAGATTGTAATCACTTTTTGTAGCAATCTGCAATTAGGCATAGAAGAATATCCATTTTAATCCGTCTTAAAAAAGCTGAGTTTAATACATTCAATGCACTTTCTAATATGACTAATTTCAAGTCTATTCTTCTCTAGCCAGGAGATGTGACAGTAGAGGCTATCTTGAAATGTATGTTTTCCAGCTATGTGGTGTCATGCAATTTAACTCACATCTTCATGCAATAGTTTCTTTTTTGTTAAAATGAAGATGCCCATGCTTTAGAACTATGTTAATGAAGAAATTAATAAACATGCAATGTATACAATAGTACCATTACATTGTAAATTGATAAATGATAATATTATGTTAATATTATTTTAAGTGATCTCCAAATGGTTACATGGGCTTGAGGTTCCTTCTTTTTATATATAAATAATGGGAAGTAGATGCAACATTATATACCCAGGGCAAAGAATAAGGTTTAATCAAGAGCTCATCTTAACTGCCAAGCAATCTTAATTCACATTTGGTGAAATTTTGGAGGTTCACTATACAACACCAAAGGATAATCTGTAGATTTTGGTAAAAATGAAAAGTGCATGTTAAAATTCTCTGTAAATTGAGTTTAAAATGCTAAGTTTGAAATGGAGAGTTGGAAATGTTAAAAAATTGTTAGCTTTACTGGTTTAAGGAGGTTCGTGTGTTATTCCCAGGACAACGATTCACACTGCCTCCAGTGCCCAACTGTGTGCTATGTAGTCCTAACTTGTTTGGATTCTTTGTTGCATCCCTATGAATTCTTTCTGTGTGCATTTGTGAGTGTGAATGTGTCTGTGAATGTGGTATATGTGTATGCCCATGTGGTAGAGTCCAGATGTATATAAGAATTCTTTCAAATCATTTGAAAATCCATGCTTCTTCACAGAATATTAATCATACATCAGAAAATTTTCCTCTAAGTAAAATATTCTAGAATAAGTACTTGGGTTCAGGTGGATGATAAGCCACATGAGGGTCATGGGATATCAAAGATAGAAGAGGTCTGTAGAATTTTCAGCTCTTCCTAGAATATTCTCCATGTTACATGGAGGAAAATGCAGTCTGAAGATGGGACAAAGCCAGAGCAAGATCTCTGACTCCTGTCGAACTATTTCAACTATATCATATAGCTTCAAACTGTCCAAAAGGACAAATGTAACTCACGTTCACTGATGGATTGGACGTTATATCCATAATTTTATTATAAACTTTTCTGCTCTGTGTGACTTCAGTGCTCTTAAATATACATATACTTCGAGAAAGATGCTATTTGTACCCACTCCTTGATAAGGAAGTGGAGAAAATGACACTATTTATAGGAAGATAAAGAAAGTGGACATTTTATGAAGGCATATGTTTTAAATTAGATGAAGACATAAATCTGCTGGTGAAATTACCTGCAAATATACAGACAATACTATAGCTCAAGACAATACAACACAAATCAGGTAGAAAATTATTCGCCTATAAATCTTAATCTCCCACAATTTTATTTTCTCTCATCTATTTGCTATGTGGCACTCCTGAATTTTAGGTGCTAGGTCTATTACTTGGAAATAGGCTTGCCCTAATAAAACTGACATTTCTAAAGGGCTGTTTTCATAGAATCATGCTCTTGCTTCTAAGATCCCTAATTCAACACCATTGACATAGCCTCGATTCTTTGCAGAGAACAATACCGGGAACAAAGGGAGAAATAAAAATAAAAGGAGAAAGGAGCTGAAAGTAGGGAAAAACCCTTAAAGCTGTTTTATTCCTCATAATTCAAAAAGTTATAACATTCACTTCCATCGAAACTAAACTTCTCCATTTTCACACTACCTTTGTACTATCAGTGACCAGCAAAACCAGGCAGAGTTTTAAATTATTTTTGGATAAGTTCTCCTCTTTAACAAAAACTCAATAACTTTTTTTTGAACCCCAAATTTTATCTCAAATAATGGGTTCATTTTATATTATACACAGGCAGTTTTCATGGAAGCAGTGAAAAGCCAGCAGGTTTTTAAGCTAACATTTCCTGTCTAAAAGCATAACATGAAAGAATAATGACTAATCTGAAAGCAGAATGAAATATCTTATTCAACTCTTATGAAATTCTCACTAGCCAAAGTATTCTATTCTGTTCAATTATGTCATTTCAGTGTTTCCTGTGGAAGGCAGCATTTCAGCCAAGCTGAAATGAGCTGAAGTGAAACACTTCATCTTTGCAAAAAGCTGTTTGCATGTCATGGTATCTCAAGCTCTTAGGTATCCTATACATTATACTTCAAGTATCCTAGCCAAATGTGTTCTTAAAGGAATTCTATATATTAATTTTTGACACTAGCTCGCCAGCTCTATCTCTCTGTTTCAAGAAAGATAAATTTGCTTGTTCTAATTACTTATAGGTGCCACTCATTAAATTTTACTCCCACTGTTGTACGAGAAATATGAATTAACTATTTAGGGAAAAAAAATAAATCAGAAGCAAAATATGGCAAATCAGGTTTTATAAATAAATATTTCAAAAACTAGTTTATGTAATGTTGGCGAATGATGAAAACAAGGTTTTATTTCAGATAAAGTTGTATCTCATGGATTAAGCACAAATAGTTTCTTCAGTAAAGAATTTATCATTGCCTTTATACCTTTAAAACACATAGTCAGTGATTTATTGCACAGTACATTCTAAACTTATTTGACCACAGAATTCATACTTCTCAAAGCATCTTGCCAGAAAAGGGTTTCAAGGGGCAACATCTTAAAAGGCTATGTGAATAAAACCAGTAATAGCACACTTTATAAATTTTAATACCTGCAGATGTTATCTTTCCGTTTCTTTCCTCTCAAATACAAACAAATCTTTTAGGGACAATAGGTAATTTAAAATATACTAATTTTATCTGAGCACAAGTAAATGATACCATAAGGTAGTAATTGGACCCTTCTTTGCTTATTATTTTGTTTGTGCATTTTCTCAGTTATACGCTGAACTGATAGTATTCAACTGTTAGCTATTCATTTGCTTATAAATCTAAGATAGCTTAAAAATAATCCTCAAAATGTTCCTCTAATGCCTTGGTTAAAATTTTATTGTTGCAGCTTATTTTTCCTTTACCTTTTTGTCTGTTGAAATGCTGCATATATCTTTAGTTATTTCTGTAGATATTGGATCATTTTGAAAAATTCAAATTTATCATCTCCATTATTTTGTTCACTTTCTTTAAAAGGAAGGCTATTTTGGGTGCCTGGGTGGCTCACTCAGTTAAGCGTCTGACTTGGCTCAGGTCATGATCTCATGGTTCGTGAGTTCAAGCCCCTTGTTGGGCTGTATGCTGACAGTTCAGAGCCTGGAGACTGCCTGGGATTCTGTGGCTCCCTCTCTCTCTGCTCTTCCCCCACTCATGCCCTGTCTCTCTCTCCTTCAAAAATAAATAAACATTAAAAATTTTTTTAAAGGTAGGCTATTTAATAATTTTTATTTCACAAAGATTTCACTATAAACATTTCAATGCCACAAGAAAACAATTATATCCAGAAAAATTAAATTGTCAAATGAGGAATTTTCACAAAAGTATGTATTAAAACATGAGAAAATGTTTGAGTTGTATATACTATTATCTTCTTACTTATTCTTTTCCAGGCGATAATGAACCGACAGTAGATGCATTCCTTGCAAAGAAACCCACCACAGGGCACCTTTGTGGCTCAGTTGGTTAAGCGGTTGACTCTTGATCTTGGGTCAGGTCATGATCTCGAGATTCATGAGATCAGGGGCTCATTAGTGAGCTGATTAGTGAAAGCTGCACAGACAGTGTGGAGCTTGCTTGGGATTCTCTCTCTTTCCCTCTCTTTCTACCTCTGCCCCTTCCCTGATCATGCTGTCTGTATCTCTCTATCTCAAAATAAATAAACTTTAAATAAATAAATAAATAAATAAATATTGAAGTAATGAACAAATTCATCCAAATTGGGGTTTTTAAAATGTTGGCATTTTGGTTCGTATTCTGGTTTATTTGTCTGTCTGTTCACTGGTATGTGTTCTTTTAGAGGGGCAGAAATGCTGTTTTTTAAATTACTAACATTTTTCTAAATAATTATTTCCTAAATAAAGAAAAAATGTGAATGTCATCTCACCCCTACTACTGCTATTATTTTGGTGTTATGGGAGGACTCACTGAGTTCTGATTCCCCAGAATTTAAAGATATCTCCCTTGTGTCAAATATTATAGAGGTTACAGACAGATGTATTATCCTTATGTTATTAAATCAATACAAACTGATGTTAGAGAAATTGGAGGATCTTTGAGATTAAAGGAAGTAAGACCTGTGTGGACCTGCTTCCTGTGAATTTAGCAATTTCTCTTTCATCATATTGGACCTCCTGAGGTTCCAGAGTAAGAGGACTACAGAATTGTAATACATTTTGGGTTTTGTTGTTGTTGTTGTTTTGTTTGATTTTGTTTTGTTTTTATTACAATATAAAGTTTACCCTAGGGGCACCTGGGTGGCTCAGTCGGTTGAGCGGCTGGCTTCAGCTCAAGTCATGATCTCACAGCTCGTGGGTTCGAGCCCCGTGTCATGCTCTGTGCTGATGGCTCCGAACCTGGAGCCTGCTTCGGATTCTGTGTCTTCCTCTCTCTCTGCCCCTAATCCACTCACATTCTGTCTCTGTCTCTCTCAAAAAGAAATAAACATTAAAAAAGAATTTAAAGTTTAACCTACTCATCAGTCTTTGCAATGGCTCAAATGTTTCCCTCTGTTCTGTGATGAGATATCATGCAAATCTTAACCACGAAAGCAGGAGAAGTACTTAATACAGAGGAATTTCAGTACTTAATACAGAGGAAGCTGATTATACGGGAGATGTAAGAGGCTGGCAAGGCAAACCAGAGATTAACAGGAGAGGAAGCTACTCTTACTCTAGAGTTGAGTGACAGATGAGGTTTTCTAACCTGTATCTGGGAGCCCAGCTTTCCTTGCAGTATCTGAATATACAAGGTGTAGGTTTCTAGGAAGCTAGAATATATGTATATATTTACTCTCTGGAGAACCCTGACTAATGCAGCCCCCATCATCACTTTGATTTCCTTGTTTAGCTCTCATATAAAAATTCCATTAAACCTCTCCTCTCCACAACATGAGGCCATTATAGATCGTACAAATAAAGATATTCTCACCATTTCTTCAGTAATAAGAGACACAAAATCCATCCATATTCATATCTATATTTAGGCATTTTGCAGACCTCTCTGTTGGGTACAGATGTGGCTTCTTGTGGTTTGGTGACATTTACAATAAATTCTTATGTAATGCACAACCTCAACCAAAATAGTAATGGAAAAGGCAAAGAAAAATAAATATATGGTAAATATCAATAAATAAATGAATGAACGCATAAACAAATCATATAGTAAGAAGAATTTCAGAATATCTGATGGACTCCAGACATGGCCTTCCCTCCCTGCATTATGTGCTATAAATTTGTGTCAAATTAGGATGCACTGAATCTCCCCAAGAACTCTTTACAAATGAAGACCCAAGGTCCTGACACATCTGTCCCACTCCAAACATGCACAGCGCATTCAAACACACACACACACACACACACACACACACACACTCAAATGGAGATTTGGGAGGGGCTAGGAATTGATGCAGATGATTCATAAATTTTACAGTGAAGAATGGTTTTTACCAAAAGCCTTAGTTTTGAGTTAAATATATTCTCTTGTCTCCGAAGAACACTAGAAACCATCTCACCCCAATTTTGTTCTTTGAAGACCATCTGTTTGACATTAACTAATTGCTTTCAACCTTTATGTTGCATATTGTCTTACTTAGAAATAGACTTAAATTGAGAATTCATAGGCTGGTAGTTCCTAGGGGAGCTTCTGGGATTTGCTCCTTTGGAAAGGCAGCAAAGGAAGCAGGATTGGGAAAAGGAGAATGTGGATTATGTTGCAGACTCAGCAGACTTCAGCCAGGTCCCAAATGCACCAAAGTTCAGATATTTAATGGAGGTAGTCCCACATTGGGGTGAGGGAGTGGAGCCTTACACTAATCATTAGATGTTGACTGCCTTCGGAAATGCAATCTGGCCTTTGGCCAGACAAAGCTTTTCAGAGTAGGGCAATTTCCAGAGATGACTGATAGTTCAAAGGTGTCAGCTGCCAGCATCCCCAGCAGCTGAATAGTAGTAAGTCTTTCTGGTCCGCGACAGATACGGGCAGTACATGAGAGCATTAGCAGTGTCGTATCTGTATTAAAATTCCGTATTTTCTTCAAATTTTTTCATTCTCTAAAACAACTGTAGTTCTCCATAGCCACTTCTTTTCCTATGTGTAATTGATGGTCTATATGCACCAATCTGAAATCCATCAGTGACTTCCTCATTTTGTGATTTAAACATACATATAGATACATGTGTGGAGAATTAAGTATTCATGAATACACATATGTCAGTTTTCCACAAATAAAACACTTGTCCCTTTAAGAGAAAGAATATTAACATACAGTTATTTGAATATGCAAGCAGTTAAAACTAAATTAATGCTTAGTAGAGATTATTGCACTTATTCTTACATATGTGAAGAATAGTAACATTCAGTTGCCAGATATATTTTTGGTTTAGTAAATGTTAAAGATTACTTTAAAATGCATACATGATGAAACAAAACATCAGAGTATTGGTAATTGTTGAAGCATTATAATGATATGCGGGGTCATTATACACTTTTGTTTACTTTGTATATGTTTCAAAATAACCTTTAACAACTTTAAATTTATTATTTTTTTTTTTTTTGAGAGAGAGTAAGTGTGAGTGGAGGTGAGGGGTAGAGGGAGAAAAAGAGAGAATCTCAAGAAAGCTCCACATTTAGCATAGGGCCCAAATTTGGACTTCATCCCATGACCCTGGGATCATGACTTGAGCTGAAATCAAGAATCAGACACTCAACCAACCGACTGAGCCACCCAGGTGCCCCCAACAATTTTAAATTTATATCAGAAATAAAATACATGCAAAATGGCAATGTTGGTGTATTAGGGTTCTCCAGGAAAAAAAAATGAACCAATAGGACACATGCACACACAGACACACACACAGACACATACACACACATCAGGAATTAGCTCACATGATTATGGAGGCTAAGTCCCACCATCTGCCATCAACAAGTTGGAGACCCAGGAAGCTGGTGGTATAATTTGGTTTTAGGCCTTTGGAGTGAGAATCAGGAGAACTGATGGTGTGAATCCAATCAAAAGTCAGAAAAAGATGAGATATGATGTCCCGCTCAAAGAGCAAAGCAGGTAAAAAAGGGGTGAGACTCTCCCTCCTCTGTCTTTTGTTCTATTCAGGCTTTCGATGGATTGGATGATGGCCACCCATATTGGGGAGGGCGATTTACTTTACTGAGTCTGCTGACTCAAATGTTAATTTCATTCAGAAACACCCCCATAGACACATCCAGATAATGTTTATCTGAGCACTCCATGGCCAGTCAAGTTAACACATAAAATTAATCATACAGATGACTATTTTTATTTGGTATAATAAAATAAAGTGATGACAGCAGACGATAATTCAATTCATGTTGAAATATGTTTTCAATATATGAGTGAGAAAAAAACACAATAAAATTCTTAGAAAAGTAAAACACTGAAGTGTTTATATTTGAATGTTAATAAACAATTAAAAAAATCCTAAAGTAGATTTATGAATAAGGAAACATACACTGTGAAAATATTAAAAGCTCATGTATAATAGCTATTAGACAGTAAGATTATGTCAAAGCAAATTATAGGAATCCCTTCTAATCCACTAAGAGGTCAGTATTTGAAAATACACATATGCATTTATATTCACATAACTAAATTTAAATTAGTTCACTCCTTCTAGCCCCACATTTTAACTTATTCATCCATGGTCATTATACATTAACAGGATTAACTTTGCAAGTAAAATTCCTCAATCTTTTCTATTTTACTTTCCACTTACAAGCTGCTACTCATAGAAAGACATTACACTAGGGTAACTGTCACAGGAATACTGAATGCGAAATAGTTGTTATGAATACAGACATTGCAACATCAAATTTAGTGTTTATTAAATGTCACCTGATTTTAATCTTTCCTATTCTGATGCAACTCACCTATCTGGATGTAGCTTTACTGGTTCTTGTTAAATTGATTACTGCATTTCATATTTGTAAAGGGTTCATATTTGTAAAGGGTTTCATATTTGTATGGGTTGCCTAACCCACAAGGCTGGACTAGAAGGTTAATGACAGATTTGCTTTGCAAAATGTCACACCAATTGATGCCATGAGACTGGCCATGGTCCAATGGTAATTCATTTATAAATGTAATAGCACTCTAATCAATTCTAATCTAAAAATATCTGAAAATGACATTTGTCCTTAAAACTTGTGAACACTGTTGCTGAGTAGAAAAGCCAGCATAGACTGAACAGAATTTGGTTAGCAAACACTCTAATCACTAGAGTTAAGACAGTCAAAGGAAAAGAAATAGAACATGTGTATATATCTAGATATGCATCTATCTCCGTGTATAGTACTTGCCACTTATTTTAAACCAGTCTCATGCAAACAACAAAAAAATAATAAATGGTTATCAATTTCCCCCTCTTGAAGGTGGGGTTAGTTCTTTTCATAGAGTCTGATTCTTAGCAAGATATTTGCATTTCATATAAAGAAGTGATAGATTTTATAACACTTTCATGAGCTAATCTGAGCGGTAGAGGAAACTAAGGGGAGCCCAACAACAACAGTTACCATAATTTCATTGATAGGAATTTATTTGCAGTAGACTTCTCTGCCTCTGCAAGGGATTATGAAGACCCCCTTCACTTGCCTTAGACAGGAAGGGCAGATAGCTGAATTCATGGTAACTTGCCAATCAGAATGACTCCAGCATTCATGGTTCACAGTCCAGTCTCCCTGCTAGTCAGTATTTCCTCAGGCTAGACACATTTTTTTGAGCCAGAATGGGAAAAACACAGTGTTGGTGCTACTCAGAGAGAGCTAATATTTTTTTTTTCATATAAAACATTGAAGGTTTTGTTTACCAGAAATTCTTACATGAGAATGAAGAACAAACACTTCCTGGGGAAATTCATATGCCAAGTCATCTGAAGCTCCTGCCCCACCTAAATCTGTTCTAGAGCACCTGGGGTAGGTGGCAGGTGGCCCCTGGAGAGGCAACTACACATGTGACAGAGTTGTGAAATTCTCATGGTGGCCTCAGCGTGAAACTTAGGGGAGAAGAAACCATGCCTAGGGAGAATCTCTGTGAAAAATCATCTATGATATGCAAAGCAAAATTCCTTCTCATAGACTCTTAAGGAGGACTAATAGTAAAGATAAGCGATATCCATTTTTGCTCATTTGTGACCATACACCGATGTGATGGCCTGTAACTTTCCTACCCAGAGTAAATAAGATTGCATTTGTAAAGATGACTGACTAATGAGCAAACAATACTACTCTGCCCTAAGCCTGTAGCAAGATAAAAGTGTTATGAAAGGGTTTTCTAAGAAGAAAATGATTTTGTAATATTGTTTGTGCATTATGAACAAATATCTTCATGTATTCCAGAGTCTCATCCCTGGAATCATTAATGGAATATGTAGTGCTGGGATTCTCTGTTAGCCGCAACCAGAATCACTTGTGTCACTCAGAAAGGAAAGGATATATAGGATTTTTAATTTCAGTGGCCTCTTAATATATTGCAATGTGTATGAGTGTGGAAGGGGAGAAGGTATCTATAGGTGCACGCACGTGTTAGTGTAGTTTTTGCAGTACTGAAATGAATCACGTGAGAATTTAAAAAGTAAATAAAATGACACTGAGCGTATCGCCCAGAGCCAGGTGGACCACAGAACCAGGCATGGAAAACATCTGGTTGGGAACAGTAAGCAAAAGTGCATTCGGAACTGGGAAATGAAAAGTAACTTGCTGCTAACACCGATGTTAGACCTTCCAGCTCATGTCCCAGGCAGAGTTTGTGCTGGTTCTCCAGGAAACCCAGCCAGTGGCAGGGGCCGCTGGTGCTGAGAAGTCTTTATCTTTCCAGTTTCTTTAAACCACTGAGTGCTGTTTTAAAATCTAGACAGGTGTATCTGATTAGTGAAGCCTAGGACCTGGGCAGGTACCCTGGGTATAAGGAAACCTGGTAAAGCAAATATCTGCTATTTTTAATGTCTATAATGGGGAGTTGACTGACTGACTTCCACGCCCAAGGTCACATAAGTTAGGTATTAACCAAACAAAAGATGGGGCGATCAGAAACTTCAGTGACAAAAAAATAAATAAACGTGCTTGAGGCCACTTCATTGACTACCAAATACCACGTAAATCTTCTCTACGCAACCCTTATTTGAACAACAAGAAGTGTTCTTTTTTACAAGGCAGGCTATAATATTAATTTTTATTTCTATCTTTTACTGCTATGATGACCACATATTCTGGTTTTCTCAGCACAGTCATTGTTTACACTTGTCATCCTCTCTTCCTTATGACACAGTATTTATTCCAGGTTTTAAAAATAGTACTGTTATTAAATGTGGTGTTACCTGAGCTGAGATAGGTTATTGAGGTTGCACTGTATTTCCGATCTCTGTTATGGTTTTGTCTAATGTTGTGCAAGACACTTTGGTAACAGAGTGTTAAATCTGAAAGACATCCGGTAATAACTTCCCAGTTGCAAAGTAACTAACACCTCCCCTCCAAGAAGAGCACGAAGGGCATAATTGGTAAATTATACACAGAAAAAAACAGGGAAGGCTACCTTTTTGAGGTTTAGGTGGTGGTGTGAGACATATTTGATATCGGTGCCCTTGTCAGTCACTTGGTGCCTTAGCCTGCTGTATAGTAGCTTGGTCACAAACTACCAACCTTCCAATTAGCAGGGTCAGTGGGAAATATGGGGGATCTTTCAAATGTATGTGAAATATCAGCAGAGAAGAATGTGTAGGCATTTTTGCCATACAATTTGTAGAAAGTAGAAAGTATTTGTAGAAAGCATCATTCATACTCCTACAGTGGTTTTATCTTTTTCTTATAGTGTGTAAATCTACAACTATTTATTTTATTGTCATAAGAACATTTTTATTTTGCAACAACATATCTTGATATTAATAAACTGAAGGATGCATATTTAATAAAATGTTAAAAGCTAACTTTCCATTTCCCAGGGCAACCAAGGATAAACATACCTTGCATACAGTATTCACTAATGGACCACAGTCATTAAGCACAGAAAGTAAGAAGACACAAAATCTGCAGAAAAAGCAGCAGCATCTACTTAAAAATCATAGTGAATGATAAATAAAATCTGTGAACTTCCCAGCACCTGCCGTGCAGTATACATTTAACAAATCTTTTAAAAATATGTTTTCAGTACAACTGGCTAGAAAAAATTAATAAAGTCTAAATTTAAAAAAATGAAATTTTCACAATTAAATATAGTAATCTGTTATTAAATTAAACAATAAACTTTAAGATTTTCTGTAGAAGATCATAAGGATAGACTAGATTTGGGAAAATTTGGAAAGATAGGAAGGATGGAAGGAAAGAAAAGAGAGAAAGAAAGGAGTCATGATGACAGTTTTGTAAATGAGAGAGGAGACATGACTACAGATTAGGAGACTTTAAAAATCATGTATTAATATGGGGTACCTGGGTGGCTCAGTCGGTTAAGCGGCCGACTTCAACTCGGGTCATGATCTCGCGGTCCGTGAGTTCGAGCCCTGCGTTGGGCTCTGTGCTGACAGCTCAGAGCCTGGAGCCTGTTTCAGATTCTGTGTCTCCCTCTCTCTGACCCTCCCCCGTTCATGCTCTGTCTCTCTCTGTCTCAAAAATAAATAAACGTTAAAAAAAAAATCATGTATTAATAAATTCTACAATATATACTTCAATATATTTGAAAAATATGTGTTCTAATATATTTACAAGCCTAGAAAAAATTATTTCTTGAGGAAGGGAAAATTATTAAATATAAATTTGTTTATATTTAATTATATTTTATATATTTGATAACTCAGCAAATTTAAAATTCTATTAACAACTTGAATGAGCCAATGAACAAAAAATGAAAAAAAGGAATAGGGGAAGATAAAGAAAGGAAAGAAAAGAAATTTTATGTTCAAAGAAATAATTTGAAACGTAGTTGCTGAAGGCACATTTATATATTACATTGGAAGCATAAATTTCATCTATATCAAATGAAATATATCATTTCTCTATGTCAAGTGAAATAATTTCACTCATTTTTGATACAAAGTTTTCTTAAGCATCATATAAATGTTATACAAAAGTTGTAAATGTTAATAAATATTGGTTAATGACCTCATTAAGTGAAAAGGAAGCATTTACAAGTTTTCCAGAAGTGGCATGAGAGGCTTTAGATCAGTTTTGCTAATTACAATAAAAAAGCTAATTCATGGAATCAAAGAGGAGATTTAGAAAGTTTCTAAAGTAAGTATTAAAAATAGAATTGCCTTTGAATTTATAATAGAAATGCAAAATTTAGCATTTGTAATGGTGAAATCATCTACACCGAATTAAGAAACGAAATGAAATAGAAAGTTATTTGCAATTGGATGGTGATATAGACATAATACAGCCGTTCATACACACACACACACACACACACACACACACACACACACACATATACGTATATACCTATATATGTGTGGGGGGGGGTATGTGTAGGTACATACATGCAAACATACATGGTGAAAGTAAATGAACTACAGCATTTTTGTAATAAAGTTGATAATAAATACTAAACAAAAACAAGCATTAATAAAGCCTTCAGCATAGCAGTACACAGTCTTAGATATATTTGATAACATTAAGGGTTGCTGTATGTATCAACCTAAAGGTCCTACAATATTATGGATATTTTTTGCAGATAAATTATTCCATTTTTATTATTATTTTCAAAATGTTATTTGGAAATCTATAATCAAATTAGAAAACAAATGGAACACTCCAAACATTGAGCTTTTGAAATTTTTAGTAAATGCCAACGATTGAAAACAAAATATTGTAAACAAGAAGGTACTGAAAATTTTCCCTTTAAAAAAGCATGGGGGTTGCCTGTGTGGCTCAGTAAGTTAAGCATTCCACTTTGGCTCAGGTCATGATCTCATGGCTTGTGGGTAAGCCCTGTGTTGGGCTCTGTGCTGACAGGTCAGAGCCTGGAGCCTGCTTTAGATTCTGTCTCTGGCTCTCTCTGCTCCTCCCCCACTCGTGCTCTGTGTCTCTCTGTCTCTCAAAAATAGATAAAATGTCAAAAAATAAAATAATAAAGAATTTTTAAAAAGCGTGGGAATATCTGAATAGTTATACAATGAGAGCTCAAATTGTGTAAAGGATCTATTTTGAAAATCTATAATTAGCTTTATAATGTATCTTATTGTGAGAGTACTTTTTTGAAAAGCTCCTATTCTTTCTTTAAAATGTTTATTTATTTTTGAGAGAGAGAGAGAGAGAAACAAAGGGAGAGAGAGGAGAAAGAGAGAGAAAAAAAAACACAAGGCGGGGAGGGGCAGAGACAGGGAGACACAGAATCTGAGGCAGGCTCCAGTCTCTGAGCTGTCAGTGCCAAGCCAGACGAGGGGTCGAACTCACGAACTATGAGATCATGACCTGAGCTGAAATCAAACACTTAGCCAACTGAGTCACCCAGGTACCCTGAAAAGCTTTTATTCTTAATAGGACAACTTTATGTTCTGTAATTAATTAGAATAAAATTGAGAAAGTCTATAAGCTTGTAGCATCTAAATTAAGGAATGCTTTCATATTTGCCAAAGAAAATTTCTTTAAAAAAAGGAAAATGATAGTACCTTTGAAAAATAAGTATACACACATTTTTCAACTTAAAGTGTGTGTGTATAGGATATATACATATCATTCTGCTTATATACATATATATACACACACTAAGTGGAAAAAAGAAAGTAGGGGCGCCTGGGTGGCTCAGTCGGTTAAGCGTTCGACTTCAGCTCAGGTCACGATCTCACAGACCGTGAGTTGGAGCCCCGCGTCGGGCTCTGGCCTGATGGCTCAGAGTCTGGAGCCTGCTTTCGGTTCTGTGTCTCCCTCTCTGTCTGCCCCTCCCCCGTTCATGCTCTGTCTCTCTCTGTCTCAAAAATAAAAACGTAAAAAAAAAAAAAAAAAAAAAAAAAGAAAGTAGAATTGAAAATACTCTCCCATGTAGAATTTTTTCTGTACTTGCCATACCTCAGTGCCCATAGAGTCAGCATTTTCTTGTTTAAAAATAAGATAGTATATAGAGAAACTTAAAGAAGTTTCAAATTTATCAACCATGATGCAACTTTGAAGAATATCACTGCCTATTTCATTAAATCATTAAAAATAATAAAATTTGGAAAGAACAAGTAAAAATAGTACTACTAACATATTATGAAAAAATATGTTGTTAAGAAATATATGAAAATATGGAATAGATACTTTAAGGAGGTACCAAAATGAATTTTTTAATGTCCAGATACTCTATATAGAGAAATTATTAATGTTGCTTTAATGTAAGTGTATGTGTGTTGGTTTGTATGTATGTTGCTTTTAGATAGAATTTTACATTTAAAATTATTTTTGAACAGTATTCTATAGGTCCACTCATATAACATTTTTTCAATTAACAAACAGGTATTTCAGAAATAATGTATTTGAATTATTTTGGGCACCTCTTTACACTCTTCAAAGTTTCTTAATTTGGATATTAAATATGTCACCTTTCTTTCCCATTGTCTTTACGGAGCTTCTCATTTGGAGGGTGGTTTTATCCGGGCAGAGCAAACAGTCATTCCTGGGAACAGAACTGTGAGAGAATTTTGATGCACATTCACATAGGTCACATACAATGTTACGTTCTGGCTTATCTTTGAAAAGTAACTCCCTCATTCTACTCCTGAGACCGATATTACACTATATGTTAACTAACTAGACTTTAAATAAAAACCTAAAATGTTAAAAAAAATAAAAATAAGAATAAATAAATAAAATAAATAAATGAAAAAAACAAAAAAGATGAAAAACAGCTCCCCTCCACCTCACTTGTGAAGTCACTAAAGATTGTTCAAGCATAGGAGGGCAGCCTCCTTAAACAGAGGGGATGAGCTGCCTTCAGTGGTCAGGGTGGCTCACTGCAGATGGTCTGTTAAATGTGCCCTGAATTTTTCAGCTGTTTCTGGACACACACATTCCATTTCTCCCTCTTCTCTGATTCAATGACTTAGATTTCACATGAAATGCAAAGCTATGCATTCAACTGCTGTTAAAATTTGACATTCTAAATGATAACAGCATTTGCTTTCAGCCCATCTGAACCTTACAACTGCAGGAGAATGAACATCATATGAGCAAACTCAGGATGTTCCTATTTCCACCCCAGAAGTTGAGCACAACTCCAAATTCACCTGCAATATTAGAGCAAATATCCCACCCCACCAGGGTACTTGACTTTCTCAGTCTCTTTTTCCTTATCTGGATTTCCTAAAAACAGATCCAGAAACTAATCTTACATGCTAAAGTGTTATTGAAGAGTACAATCCTAGGACAGGAGTGAGGCAGAAAAGTAAGGAGAGAAAATATGGCTAGGAGTGTTACTGTGCCCATCGAAGATTTATAGAAAGCATAAATACTTGCTCTGACTGGGACGAAGCTTAATAGAGGCATCTGAACTAATGCATTTCGGAACAATCCATCTGAAGGAAATAAAGGAGAATTTATCCTCTGGCTACCTCCAGCCTGGTGTGGACTGTTATTGCCCCACCCTGAGTCTCTGTCACATTCTATGGCTTCTCCAGAGTCACTGGGATTCCAGAACAGCAGTCACATAGGCACACAAGCTCTTTGCCAGTCAACGCCATCTGCAGGGATCTGTGAAGCATAGCCACGGTGGCGGTAGAAATAATAACCCGGTTCAACCATCATAGATATGATGCAAGCCTTTGCAAAAGTTACCTTGTTCCGAAGTCAAGGCAAAGAGGCAGATGTGTGATGAAAAAAACTCAGTCTGATGTACTTTTCATAGGTTTTGATGACAATGGCAACTTAGTCTCTCAAAGGCTGTTCCTACTGGGTACTGCATTTCAAGTGACTATGGGTGATAATTTGGTAAAGAGTATTACCATCGCACTTTCTCCATTGCTGCAGTCCAGGTTCTAAAAGTTAGATGGATTTTTTTAATTAAGCTGAGAAGTTTAATAGAGTGCTCAGAGATAAACCCACTCATACAGGGTCAACTGATCTCACTGAGGGTGCCAATAATACACGTGGGGGAAATACAAATATTTTCAACAAATGGTACTGAAAAAACTGTATATCCATATGCAAAGGAATGAAATTGAACTCTTAGCTTACATTACACACAAAAATCAACCCAAAATGAATTAATGACTTAAACATAAAATTTGAAACAATAAAACTCTATGAAGGAAACTTAGGCTAAAAAGTTTTGGACATTGGTCTTGCAATGACTTGTTTCATTTGGCATCAAAAGCACAGGCAACAAAACCAAAAATAAAGTGGGACTATATCAAAGTAAAAAGCTTCTGCCAGCAAAGGAAACAATCAACACAGTGAAAAGGCAGCCTATAGAATGGGAGAAAGTATTTGTGAACTATCTACCTGATAAGGGTTAATATCTAGAATATATAAGGAACTCCTACAACTCCATAGCAAAAAAAAAAAAACCCACAAAAATTAATTTAAAAAAAAAACCACCAAAACCAAATAACTCAATTACAAAGTGCACTTCTCCAAAAAAGACATCCAAATGGCCAGCATGTACATGAAAAGGTGCTCGACATCACTAATCATCAGGAAAATGCAAATTAAAACCACAATAAGATATTAGGATGTTTTTTAACAGAAGGGCAAAAGATATGTTTTGTCAAGGATGGGGGAAGGCAGGATAGTTCAGCAGCTATGGAAAAGAGAACGAAGATTAATTGAAAATTAAAAATAGAACTACCCTATAGCACCAGCAATTTTGCTTCTGTGTATATGTCCAAAAGAATTGAAATCAGGATCTCAACATTATCTGCACTCCCGTTCACTGCAGTATTATTCACAACAGCCAAGACATGGAAACAATGTAAATGTCTATTGAGAAAGAAATGGATGAAGAAAATGTGGTAAATACATCTAATGGAATACTATTCGGCCTTAAACAAAGAAGGGAATCCTGCCATTTGCAACAACATGGCTGAACCTAGAAGACATAATGCTAAGTGAAATAAGCCAGTGACAGAAAGACAAATACTGCTTCATTCCACTTACATGAAGTATTAGAATATTAAAACTCATAGAAGTGGAGAATAGAATGGTGGTTGCCAAGGCAGGGGGAAATGAGAAATTGTTCAGTGGGTTTAAAGTTTCAGTTATGCAAGATGAGTAAGTTCTGGATATCTGCTCTGCAACGAAGTATCTACAGTTAATAATTCTGCACTTTAAAATATGTTAAGAGAGGGGCACCTGGGTGGCTCAGTGGGTTAAGCTTCCAACTTTGGTCATGATCTCACTGTTCACGAGTTTGAGCCCTGAGTTGGGCTCTGTGCTGACAGCTCCGAGCCTGGAGCCTGCTTCGGATTCTGTGTCGCCCTCTCTCTCTGCCTCTCACCTGTTCACACTCTGTCTCTCTCTCCCTCAAAGATAAATACATTAAAATATTTTTTTAAATATATAAAATATGCTAAGAGAATAGATCTCATGTTTTTAACACCAAAAAACCTCAAGAAAAAAAAGACACAAGAGAGCACTTGAAAATGTTTGGAGGTGATGAATATGTTTAGTACCTTGATCGTGGTAATAATATCATGGGTGTTTGCATATGTCCAAACTCATCAAGATGCATTTATTAAATGTGTTCTGGAGTGCCCGGGTGGCTCAGTCAGTTAAGCATCCAACTTTGGTTCAGGTCATGATTCCATGTTTGTGAATTCAAGCCCCGCGTCAGGCTCTGTGCTGACAGCTCAGAGCCTGGAGCCTGCCTCAGATTCTGTGTCTCCCTTTGTCTTTGCCCTTACTCTGCTCGTGCTCTGTCTTTCTCAAATATAAATAAGCATTAAAAAAATTTTTTTAAAAACAAATGTGTTCTTTTTTTCTATATCAAATACATTACAATAATGTTAAAAAATAATATTTAATGATAAATGATATTTATGTAAAATCCCCATTTAGAAAATGTCAAATTTAAAGAATCAGATAATCTTGAGAGAATATTATCTTAATTTTTTCATAAGTAGAGATCATTAATAATAATGTTAGAAGACTTACAACATAGAAATTTCAGATTCAGACTTTGTTGCAAAGGCTTATATTAATTTCCATTTATTTATTTTTAGTAAGTACATACTAGAATACAAAGAAAAAGTATGGTCAAATGAAAGGATAGTATTAAGGATATGTACTATGTTGTCTAATTCAAACACTATGAAGCTAGTACTTTTGAGCTCTATTTAAAATGAGCCACTGGATTTGAAAGTAAATGACAATCCTTCCTTATTAATCTTCCTTTTCATTGCAGTTCTTGTACTTTGTATTTACTGCCTATTCATTTTCTTTGATGAGAAATGCAAACTACAGCAATGTGTCTAATGTGTTGACTAAAAATAACCCTCAACTATATTTTAGACAGCTCCAAAGGCTAGACTGTATTATCTGTTGAAAGATCAGAACAAAGACCCTTTCAGTTCATGAAGAATAGATGAAAAATTGCTCTAATTAGTTTATTTTAATATGTAGAGGGGAGTATAAGTTGTCTACACATTATAAATGGCTAATTTTTAGTGATTAGTTTTTATTTCTAGGCATTGTACCCAACCACCTGGCTTGCTCCTGGTCAAATTTACTCTTTTCATCTTTTTCTTCAATTAGTTCATGCCAAAAAAAATTATTGTGATTTAAATGTAAATGACAGTGAGATCATAACATGTCATAAAATCCGCTTCTCTTCCTTATCTTTATGAGAACAACTATCCCTCCAGTCACTCTTTACAGAATCTTAAATTTTCCCCAATTACACACCTCCCACATCCAAATGTGCACTATTTTCATTCTATTTAATCTGCTAAGTAGCTCTTACCTTTGGCATCTCTTCATTTGCAACTTTCCCGTCTTAATTCAGTCCCTTGTTGCCTTTTTTGTGGATTGCAGCAACGCATTTTAACTGTTCCCAAGAGTTCTTTTTGGCTCTTGACTTGCATTGCTACCACTAAAATAATTTTTTTAAGTGTAAATATTAACACCCACCTCTTAGCAAAAGCCAGACAATGACTCACAAGATAGAGCACACAGCCTTACATTAACACACGTTATGGGCTACCTACATTTCCCCCTAACCTTGTTTCCAGCCTTGACCCATGTACAACATCCTCTTTAATCATACTACACTGAAGATCCCTAAGTAGACACCCACAACTCCTTGAAGATGCAATCCATATACGTGTTGGTTAGCTATCCTGATAGCTTAAAGTCAGTATTTGGTCCAGTATTTAAAATAAAATAGTGCTGTATTTGAAAGATTTTCAATTGTTACTTTTAATTTATTAAAGTTTTTTCTTTGTTTTTAATACAGGATAGAAGTAATGAAGTAAAAAGTAAGACAATAAAGGTGGGATTGAAATATACTCCAGGGGGAAAAATAGTAAATTCATCAAATTTACTCATAATACAAAGACGGTTTCTAATTTTTAATTACCAACACCGCTCTCAGTCTTCAAGAGGTCCATTCATACATAGGAAGTTTGTGGAATATTTATTTGTTGGATGACAAGTCAGCAGTGGGCATATGCTTGTGAATAAGATTTGGTCCCTGCCTACAAGATGCTTGGAGTCTAGGGGGAGAAATAAACAAAGACAGCTATAGATTATGATAAAGAATAATGAGTTCATTCAAGAGTCTCATGGTTTCACCTCAGGAAGGATTTTTATTTCCAACTGGAGTTGTGGTTGGATGAGGATTTATTAGAGGAAAGACTCCAATAAGCCAGAATGATGCGAGTGTCAGTCAGACTTTTCATAACAAATGATTAGCAGTGTGAAGATGAGGATGCAAAACAAAGCATGGCATACTGATATATGTTAATTTCTTGAAACTCAAGAGAAATGTCAATTGGGCCATGTGTTACATTTATGTATTCTTACAATGATATTTTACTGCTATTGTTGTAATGATATTTTCACATAATTAAAAGCAGTAGAACTAGGGTGCCTGAGTGGCTCAGTATGTTGCACATCTGACTTTGCCTCAGGTCATGATGTCATGGTTTATGAGTTAGAGTCCCCCATTGGGCTCTCTACTGTCAGTGTAGAGCCCACTTCGGATCCTCTGTCCCTCTCTCTCTCTGCCCTTCCCCCACTTGTGTGCACTCTCTCTCTCTCTCAAAGATAAATAAACATTAAAAAAAAGTAAAGGCAGTAGAACTTACTTTATTACTTTATTGTAGAGAACAGGGTATAGGATGGAATCAGAAATGAGAAAGAAATAAAAAGTAATCTAACTGTTGATTGAAGGATACTATACAATTTTTTGTGACCAATTTTGACAAAAGATTATGAAATACATTTTTTAGATTTCCCTCCTTGAACAATACACTTAATTCTCTTAAGTTATTTGGTTCAAGGATTGAAGATTACTTGTGAAACTCAATGAATTAATAGGTTTGGAATAGAACTATCAAAACGCACTCAACCATGTAACATGTTTCTTAACATAATACTCATTTTTTAAAATACGAGATAAGCTTATTTTTTGCCTACAAAAACTTTACGGTTTATTCAAATTTTAATTTGTGTCACTCATTCATGTTTAATTATAGGTCTAGACAAACAATGTTTTCATGGAACTCTTTGACTCCACAAAATTGTTAGGGAAATTAATTAAAACTGGCAATGGAAATACACCTGTCTTCCTTTTCCTTAATGGCCTACTAGTTGGCTGGTGAAGTCCAGGAAGAATTACGTTAGCATGCATCATGTCACAAACTAATAAATTTTTATCCTCTACTTCCTCTGTCCTGTTTCACTCCTGCTAGTGCCTCAATTGTGTCGGTGTTAAAATGGGCTTATATCAAACCAAGAAGACGAGACAAAACCAACTTCCACTGAGGAGAAAATTTTCTTTCTTTTTTTTAAGTTCATTTATTTATTTTGAGAGAGAGAGAGAAAACATGAGTAGGGCAGGGGCAGAGAGAGAGAGGGAGAGAGAGAATCCCAAGAGAAGTGGGGCTAAAGCTCATGAACTGTGAGTTTGTGACCTGAGATGAAGTCAGATGCTGAACCGACTGAGCCACTCAGGCGCCCCTGATGAGAAAAACTTTCAACTGAAGACATTTATCTTACGGAAGGAAGTATAAAATAAATATGAAAAAGAATATTTTATTTGAACATTACATCTTATCTTTATTTGTTCTATATTTCAATCTGCTAAGAAGAAGCATCTGAATTATTCTGTTTAAAATAATTCTAATACTAATATTCCAGTATCATTTTATACATTGTATTGATAAATGCAGGAATGTATTTACTTGTTTTTTTAATAGTGTTTCATGAGCAACTAATTATCCACAGAAAAATAGAGTTTATTATAATCACCAGATTTTCTTATTCATACTTTCTTGAGAATGTATATTTATCTTATTATTATATACTGTTACATAACTAGATAACCATATGGTAATGAAGCACTTTTTTTGGAAGTCTCAAAGAGTCATTGAATAATGAAAGAAATTTGGCACACTTACATATTAATACTTTGATGTCTAGATTTCAAAACTGCTATGTTTATAATAGATTTTGGAAATCCTTGCATAGTGTTTTGATCCATCTGCTTTGAGTCAAAAGCTCAAATAGTCTAGACTTGCTAGGCTCCACAAAGTAGTCTTATATTATTACTGTTTTTTTAATTGTACTTGGAGAAACTTAACACTAAGCTATATGTATTTTATTAAACAATTACATTATTTACTTAAGCAATGTTTAGGATAAATCTATAATTAGGCCTAAATGACATACTTTTCAAGGTATAGTATGATGAAAATAGCATCAATGGAAAAGACGTTCACATATTGATTAAGCTACAAACCTGGTCCAAAGCAGCAGATAAGCATTTATTCCTCCTTTACCCTATTGTTATTAGAATTCCTAATATATTTAATCTTTGCTGTTTTCTTGGTCTTTTTGGTTTGGGTTTTTTGTTTTACTTTTTTAGCTTGTCAGTTATTCTTTTAATTTCTTTTTTTTTTCAATTTTTTTTAATGTTTATTTATTTTTGAGACAGAGACAGAGCATGAGCAGGGGAGGGGCAGAGAGAGAGGGAGAGACACAGAATCTGAAGCAGGCTCCAGGCTCTGAGCTGTCAGCACAGAGCCCGACGCGGGGCTCGAACCCACGAACTGTGAAATCATGACCTGAGCCGAAGTTGGACGCTTAACCGACTGAGCCACCCAGGCGCCCCTATTCTTTTAATTTCAACGTACCGAATATCCAATCACTATTTTTATAATTACTAATTCAAATTTAGATTTTTTTTAAATAAAATAACATTGGATAAACTGAAGTACTGTTGAAATAAAGAAAACCAACAGTGGAGAAGAAGAGGGACAGAAAAAATACACGTTGTCATAGTATAGAACATTTCTACCAGGAAATACATAATTTATATGTCAACAGCCAGCACTTCTACTTTTATAATAAATCATTATATCTAGCATGCATGCATTTATTTTCTGATTTCATTTAAAGCAATGACATCTAGGTGATCATCAAAAATACCTGAGTAAAATCGCAATTCTATACAAATATTGATATGAAATTAGGCATATTGAGGCTATATTCCCAAAATATACTGAGACTAGCTTTTAAATAATACATTTTTATGTTCTTATATTTATTTATTTATTTCCAGAGAGAGAGAGAGCGCACACACGCGAGCAAGGAAGAGTGTTAGAAGGAGCAAGAGAGTCTTAAGCAGGCTCCAGGCCCAGTGCAGAGCCTGATGTGGGGGTGGGGTTCCATCTCACAACACTCAGATCATGACCTGAGCTGAAATCAAGGGTTGGATGCTTCACCAACCGAGCCACCCAGGCAGCCCTAAATAATAAGTTTGTTTTTTTTTTTTAATTTTTTTTTAACATTTATTTATTTATTTATTTATTTATTTATTTTTAATTTTTTTTTTTCAACGTTTTTTTATTTATTTTTGGGACAGAGAGAGACAGAGCATGAACGGGGGAGGGTCAGAGAGAGGGAGACACAGAATCCGAAACAGGCCCCAGGCTCCGAGCTGTCAGCACAGAGCCCGACGCGGGGCTCGAACTCACGGACCGGGAGATCGTGACCTGAGCCGAAGTCGGCCGCTTAACCGACTGAGCCACCCAGGCACCCCAATAATAAGTTTTTTTAAAAGCTGAGGTAGAAATGTACACTATGAAGTTTGGTCAAAAAACTCTAAGATCCACTGTATGAGTTAACTGTTGTCATAAAAAAAGTTAAATAATAATAATCACAAAATCTCAGTGGAATACAAGTATTTACTTAGTCATCAGTCTGCAGAACGTTAGGAGCAGATTGACCTAGACTGTGCTTTCCTGAGTGTTGTCTGTTCCAGGTGTCTCCCATCTTTTCTTTGGGACAGCAGGTTAACCCAGGCCTATTTTTGTTGTTGTTGTGGTTATGATGACAAAGGAACAAAAATGCAAATGTAAAATGGTGACTAAAAATCTCATTGGCCGGGGCACCTGGATGGCTCAGTTAAGTGTCTACCTCTTGATTTCAGCTCAGGGCATGATCTCGTGGGTTTGTGAGTTTGAGCCCCACAGCAGGGGCTTAGGATTCTCTCTGACTCCCTCTCTCTCTGCCCCTCTCCAGCTCACATGCAGGCTCTTGCCTGCTCTCTCTCTCAAAACAAATAAATAAGCTTAAAAAAATCCCATTGGCCAAAATAAATCAAATAACTAAGCCCAACTAGAAAAGGAAAGTATACCTCACCCAAGCTGATGGCAAAGCAAGATATTTGGCCAAGCTTCAAAACAAAAGAAATGAGACTCTCTCCTCCCATGGAAGTAAAGAAGAGTGGTGAGTATTTCTAAAAAAATAATCTCATTTACTACAATCACTATTTTAGTAAACTGCATGTTATAGTCTATAATTGGCTGTAGCAAAATGGAGGTAATTTTGTAATTTGTACCCATGCTTCTTGAAATTATCTTCTGAGAAGTTATCTGTGATCTAAGGTCTCACAAAGTTTTTATAAATAAAAATGGTTGTAAAATAAATCCCAAAATACTTGTTTAGCAGGATGTAAGTAGGGGGGCTTTAATATTTTTTCCTTAGTGAGAGAACACGATACTGAAAGCATGAGTTCTGTAGCTACTTGTATTTCGAAGTGGATATATCAGGGCAAGGAGGAACTGGCAAAATACCATTTTAAATTACTATTTGATGTGTTTCTTGTTTTGCTTTTCTATGTAACAAAGAGTCTTGGGCGACTCTAATCCAGCAGAAGAGGGGGATTTCTTGGCTAGTCGCATGCAATATTGCTTTATCTATGGCTTGCACTATAGGCACTGCAGGAACATACATGCACTATATTCTAAAAACGTTTGCATGATTCACAACATCAATGACAAGATAAAGAATCCTGACTCTCGATTCCCTACATTCATAAAGTAAAATACATACTATTGCCCTATCTGTAATCATTGTGTATGTAAATGATAGATGCAGGCCACCCAAAAGGAGAGTTTTTACCAAGTTTTGCAATCAGGAACTTGCCTAAAGAAGATTATCTTCTTTTCTACCTTCCTAAAAGTGAGGTAGGGGTAGACAATGGTGAAAATTTCCCTCTCTTTCATATTACACCCAAGTAAGTTGTTTATTTAGAAGGAATTTCTTTGCATCAGCGGACATAAAACATAATAGTACATGGGAGGAACCAATGTACTGACTAGGGGCAGAAACAGAAGCCACGCCCACAAACTTTAATTCATAGACATGAGAGTGTAAATACTCATCTTCCCTTTCAATTGGAATGGGGCACTTAGAAGGTCATTTCAGTTTTAGAGGTTCTTGTAAAATCAGCTAAGCTTTCCTTTGGGACTGTATCACAGCTCAACATTTTTTCTGCTCAATCCCATTTCTGTCTCTTCTTTAACTGATGCTAATGCCAAGAGCAATTCCTAATGAACCTTGTACACACCCATCTCTACTTCAGAATCTGCTTCTCAGAATATCCCAAGGACTGATGGGAGTTGAACCTAATAAATATTCATGAGCCAGTTCACCAAAGGGATTGTAGCCTTCTCAAAGAATTGTATCATAAACGGGGGCCATAGAAATATTTTTTTTATTTTATTTAATATATGAAATTTACTGTCAAATTGGTTTCCATACAACACCCAGTGCTCATCCCAAAAGGTGCCCTCCTCAATACCCATCACCCACCCTCCCCTCCCTCCCACCCCCCATCAACCCTCAGTTTGTTCCCAGTTTTTAAGAGTCTCTTATGCTTTGGCTCTCTCCCACTCTAACCTCTTTTTTTTTTTTTTTCTTCCCCTCCCCCATGGGTTTCTGTTAAGTTTCTCAGGATCCACATAAGAGTGAAACCATATGGTATCTGTCTTTCTCTGTATGGCTTATTTCACTTAGCATCACACTCTCCAGTTCCATCCACGTTGCTACAAAAGGCCATATTTCATTCTTTCTCATTGCCACGTAGTATTCCATTGTGTATATAAACCACAATTTCTCTATCCATTCATCAGTTGATGGACATTTAGGCTCTTTCCATAATTTGGCTATTGTTGAGAGTGCTGCTATAAACATTGGGGTACAAGTGCCCCTATGCATCAGTACTCCTGTATCCCTTGGATAAATTCCTAGCAGTGCTATTGCTGGGTCATAGGGTAGGTCTATTTTTAATTTTCTGAGGAACCTCCACACTGCTTTCCAGAGTGGCTGCACCAATTTGCATTCCCACCAACAGTGCAAGAGGGTTCCCGTTTCTCCACATCCTCTCCAGTATCTATAGTCTCCTGATTTCTTCATTTTGGCCACTCTGACTGGCGTGAGGTGATATCTGAGTGTGGTTTTGATTTGTATTTCCCTGATAAGGAGCGACGTTGAACATCTTTTCATGTGCCTGTTGGCCATCCGGATGTCTTCTTTAGAGAAGTGTCTATTCATGTTTTCTGCCCATTTCTTCACTGGGTTATTTGTTTTTCGGGTGTGGCGTTTGGTGAGCTCTTTATAGATTTTGGATACTAGCCATTTGTCCAATATGTCATTTGCAAATATCTTTTCCCATTCCGTTGGTTGCCTTTTAGTTTTGTTGGTTGTTTCCTTTGCTGTGCAGAAGCTTTTTATCTTCATAAGGTCCCAGTAATTCACTTTTGCTTTTAATTCCCTTGCCTTTGGGGATGTGTTGAGTAAGAGATTGCTGCGGCTGAGGTCAGAGAGGTCTTTTCCTGCTTTCTTCTCTAAGGTTTTGATGGTTTCCTGTCTCACATTCAGGTCCTTTATCCATTTTGAGTTTATTTTTGTGAATGGTGTGAGAAAGTGGTCTAGTTTCAACCTTCTGCATGTTGCTGTCCAGTTCTCCCAGCACCATTTGTTAAAGAGACTTTTTTCCATTGGATGTTCTTTCCTGCTTTGTCAAAGATGAGTTGGCCATACGTTTGTGGGTCTAGTTCTGGGGTTTCTATTCTATTTCATTGGTCTATGTGTCTGTTTTTGTGCCAATACCATGCTGTCTTGATGATGACAGCTTTGTAGTAGAGGCTAAAGTCTGGGATTGTGATGCCTCCTGCTTTGGTCTTCTTCTTCAAAATTACTTTGGCTATTCGGGGCCTTTTGTGGTTCCATATGAATTTTAGGATTGCTTGTTCTAGTTTCGAGAAGAATGCTGGTGCAATTTGGACTGGGATTGCTTTGAATGTGTAGATAGCTTTGGGTAGTATTGACATTTTGACAATATTTATTCTTCCAATCCATGAGCAGGGAATGTCTTTCCATTTCTTTATATCTTCTTCAATTACCTGCATAAGCTTTCTATAGTTTTCAGCATACAGATCTTTTACATCTTTGGTTAGATTTATTCCTAGGTATTTTATGCTTCTTGGTGCAATTGTGAATGGGATCAGTTTCTTCATTTGTCTTTCTGTTGCTTCATTGTTAGTGTATAAGAATGCAACTGATTTCTGCACATTGATTTTGTATCCTGCAACTTTGCTGAATTCATATATCAGTTCTAGCAGACTTTTGGTGGAGTCTATCGGATTTTCCATGTATAATATCATGTCATCTGCAAAAAGCGAAAGCTTGACTTCATCTTTGCCAATTTTGATGCCTTTGATTTCCTTTTGTTGTCTGATAGCTGATGCTAGCACTTCCAGCACTATGTTAAACAACAGCGGTGAGAGTGGGCATCCCTGTCGTGTTCCTGATCTCAGGGAAAAAGCTCTCAGTTTTTCCCCGTTGAGGATGATGTTAGCTGTGGGCTTTTCATAAACGGCTTTTATGATCTTTAAGTATGCTCCTTCTATCCCGACTTTCTCAAGGGTTTTTATTAAGAAAGGTGCTGGATTTTGTCAAAGGCCTTTTCTGCATCGATTGACAGGATCATATGGTTCTTCTCTTTTTTTTTGTTAATGTGATGTATCACGTTGATTGATTTGCGAATGTTGAACCAGCCCTGCATCCCAGGAATGAATCCCACTTGATCATGGTGAATAATTCTTTTTATATGCCGTTGAATTCGATTTGCTAGTATCTTATTGAGAATTTTTGCATCCATATTCATCAGGGATATTGGCCTGTAGTTCTCTTTTTTTCCTGGGTCTCTGTCTGGTTTAGGAATCAAAGTAATACTGGCTTCATAGAATGAGGCTGGAAGTTTTCCTTCCCTTTCGATTTCTTGGAATAGCTTGAGAAGGATAGGTATTATCTCTGCTTTAAACGTCTGGTAGAACTCCCCTGGGAAGCCATCTGGTCCTGGACTCTTATTTGTTGGGAGATTTTTGATAACCGATTCAATTTCTTCACTGGTTATGGGTCTGTTCAAGCTTTCTATTTGCTCCTGATTGAGTTTTGGAAGAGTGTGGGTGTTTAGGAATTTGTCCATTTCTTCCAGGTTGTCCAATTTGTTGGCATATAATTTTTCATAGTATTCCCTGATAATTGCTTGTATCTCTGAGGTATTGGTTGTAATAATTCCATTTTCAGTCATGATTTTATCTATTTGGGTCATCTCCCTTTTCTTTTTGAGAAGCCTGGCTAGAGGTTTGTCAATTTTGTTTATTTTTTCAAAAAACCAACTCTTGGTTTCGTTGATCTGCTCTACCGTTTTTTTAGATTCTATATTGTTTATTTCTGCTCTGATCTTTATTATTTCTCTTCTTTTGCTGAGTTTAGGCTGCCTTTGCTGTTCTGCTTCTATTTCCCTTAGGTGTGCTGTTAGATTTTGTATTTGGGATTTTTCTTGTTTCTTGAGATAGGCCTGGATTGCAATGTATTTTCCTCTTAGGACTGCCTTCGCTGCGTCCCAAAGCGTTTGGATTGTTGTATTTTCATTTTCGTTTGTTTCCATATATTTTTTAATTTCTTCTCTAATTGCCTGGTTGACCCATTCATTCTTTAGTAGGGTGTTCTTTAACCTCCATGCTTTTGGAGGTTTTCCAGACTTTTTCCTGTGGTTGATTTCAAGCTTCATAGCATTGTGGTCTGAAATTATGCATGGTATAATTTCAATTCTTGTAAACTTATGAAGGGCTGTTTTGTGACCCAGTATATGATCTATCTTGGAGAATGTTCCATGTGCACTCGAGAAGAAAGTATATTCTGTTGCTTTGGGATGCAGAGTTCTAAATACATCTGTCAAGTCCATCTGATCCAATGTATCATTCAGGGCCCTTGTTTCTTTATTGACCATGTGTCTAGATGATGTATCCATTTCTATAAGTGGGGTGTTAAAGTCCCCTGCAATGACCACATTCTTATCAATAAGGTTGCTTATGTTTATGAGTAATTGTTTTATATATTTGGGGGCTCCGGTATTCGGCACATAGACATTTATAACTGTTAGCTCTTCCTGATGGATAGACCCTGTAATTATTATATAATGCCCTTCTTCATCTCTTGTTACAGCCTTTAATTTAAAGTCTAGTTTGTGTGATATAAGTATGGCTACTCCAGCTTTCTTTTGGCTTCCAGTAGCATGATAAATAGTTCTCCATCCCCTCACTCTCAATCTAAAGGTGTCCTCAGATCTAAAATGAGTCTCTTGTAGACAGCAAATAGATGGATCTTGTTTTTTTATCCATTCTGATACCCTATGTCTTTTGGTTGGCGCATTTAATCCATTTACATTCAGTGTTATTATAGAAAGATACGGGTTTAGAGTCATTGTGATGTCTGTATGTTTTATGCTTGTAGTGATGTCTCTGGTACTTTGTCTCACAGGATCCCCCTTAGGATCTCTTGTAGGGCTGGTTTCGTGGTGACAAATTCCTTCAGTTTTTGTTTGTTTGGGAAGACCTTTATGTCTCCTTCTATTCTAAATGACAGACTTGCTGGATAAAGGATTCTTGGCTACATATTTTTTCTGTCTAGCACACTGAAGATATCGTGCCAATCCTTTCTGGCCTGCCAAGTTTCAAAAGAGAGATCAGTCACGAGTCTTATAGGTCTCCCTTTATATGTGAGGGCACGTTTATCCCTTGCCGCTTTCAGAATTTTCCCTTTTTCCTTGTATTTTGCCAGTTTCACTATGATATGTCGTGCAGAAGATCGATTCAAGTTACGTCTGAAGGGAGTTCTCTGTGCCTCTTGGATTTCAATGCCTTTTTCCTTCCCCAGTTCAGGGAAGTTCTCAGCTATAATTTCTTCAAGTACCCCTTCAGCACCTTTCCTTCTGTCTTCCTCCTCTGGGATACCAATTATGCATATATTATTTCTTTTTAGTGTATCACTTAGTTCTCTAATTTTCCCCTCATACTCCTGGATTTTTTTATCTCTCTTTCTCTCAGCTTCCTCTTTTCCATATCTTTATCTTCTAGTTCACCTATTCTCTCCTCTGCCTCTTCAATCCGAGACGTCGTCCTTTCCATTTTGTTTTGCATTTCGTTTAAAGCGCTTTTCAGCTCCTCCTGGCTGTTCCTTAGTCCCTTGATCTCTGTAGAAAGAGATTCTCTGCTGTCCTCTATACTGTTTTCAAGCCCAGCGATTAACTTTATGACTATTATTCTAAATTCACTTTCTGTTATATTATTTAAATCCTTTTTGATCAGTTCATTAGCTGTTGTTATTTCCTGGAGATTGTTCTGAGGGGAATTCTTCCGTTTGGTCATTTTGGATAGTCCCTGGAGTGGTGAGGACCTGCAGTGCACTTCCCCTGTGCTGTGTTGCATAACTGGAGTTGGTGGGCGGGGCTGCAGTCCGACCTGATGTCTGCTCCCAGCCCACCACTGGGGCCACAGTCAGACTGGTGTGTGCCTTCTCTTCCCCTCTCCTAGGGGCGGGATTCACTGTGGGGTGGCGTGGCCCGTCTGGGCTACTTGCACACTGCCAGGCTTGTGGTGCTGGGGATCTGGCGTATTTGCTGGGGTGGATAGGCAAGGTGCACGGAGGTAGGAGGGGCAGGCTTAGCTCGCTTCTCCTTAGGTGATCCACTTCAGGAGGGGCCCTGTGGCAGCTGGAGAGAGTCAGATCCGCTGCCGGAGGTTTGGCTCTGCAGAAGCACAGAGTTGGGTGTTTGCGCGGAGCGAGCAAGTTCCCTGGCAGGAACTGGTTCCCTTTGGGATTTTGGCTGGGGGATGGGCAGAGGAGATGGCGCTGGCGAGCGCCTTTGTTCCCCACCAAACTGAGCTCTGTCGTCCGGGGGCTCAGTAGCTCTCCCTCCCTTTGTCCTCCAGCCTTCCCGCTTTCTGAGCAGAGCTGTTAACTTATGACCTCCCAGACGCTAAGTCGTGCTTGCTGTCGGAACACAGTCTGTCAGGCCCCTCCGCTGCCAGCCAGACTCAGGGGGTCTGCTTGGCCGGCGAGCTACCCCTCTGCCCCGGCTCCCTCCCGCCAGTCCGTGGAGCGCACACCGCCTCGCCACCCTTCCTACCCTCTTCCTACCCCCTACGTGGGCCTCTCGTCTGCGCTTGGCTCCAGAGACTCCGTTCTGTTAACCTCTGGCGGTTTTCTGGGTTATTTAGGCAGGTGTAGGTGGAATCTAAGTGATCAGCAGGATGTGCGGTGAGCCCTGCGTCCTCCTACGCCGCCATCTTCCCTCTCTCCCATAGAAATATTTTAAGTAGGGAAGTGAAATGATCAGATGCTAGAAACTATTCTAGTAATATCCTAAAAAATGGATTTGAAATAGCACAGTATCAACAGGTAAGAATATAATGTCATTTTAGTCATCCGGACAAGAAATAATAGTAATAATAGCTGATAGCTAACGCACATATGAAATTATTCTAAGTACTTTACAGATAACATGCTATTAATAGTCACAAAAATGCTATGAGGTAAGTAAGATGTAAGTCACTTCATAGTATAAATGAGAAAATTGAATCAGAGTGGTTAAGTAAATTGTCCAATGTCATGTGACTAGTAAGTGGTAGAGCCAGAACTTGTACCACTGGTACAGCTTAAGAGTGTTTCCTCTTCCCCTCTATAGTTGCTTCACCAACCGAGCCACCCAGGCAGCCCTAAATAATAAGTTTTTTAAAAGCTGAGGTAGAAATGTACACTATGAAGTTTGGTCAAAAAACTCTAAGATCCACTGTATGAGTTAACTGTTGTCATAAAAAAAGTTAAATAATAATAATCACCTAGTGATAGTTTGACAATAGAGACAACAAAAGAGCTATATGAGCAGGATAATATAATAATAAGTCAGTAGGAATTGGTAATGTGATTGGCATATTTGGACATCTGATTTTGATATACTTATGAGTCCAAGCAGAATTCTTTCGTAGCTGGCTGAAGGCAGTCTTTAAGAAATGTGAAAAGGAAAGCCATCAGTATATTAGTGATAGCCAGAGCCAGGACTAGTGACATTATGGTCTATGGAGACTGTGCAAAAGGAAATAGAGATGATAAGACCACGGATAGTACCCAGTGGAATGTCTACACTTAAAGGTTCTTTCCACCAAAAATAAAACTACATATACAAACATATAAGAATATCTACAGTAGCAACAGAAAGAGCTACGATATGTATGTGTCTTTTACATACATAGATGGTAATCAAATTTAAGTTATTCTAATTCTCCACCTTTTACCTTGGAGCATCAAACAAGTTTATCAAATAACAGTAGAAAATCTATGAATATTTATTTCAACTAATGACTGCTAAAAACCTGCCAAGTTTCAGGAAAACTTTCTAGACAGTGAATTTCCAAATGTCTTCAATTTCATGGCTTGGTAACTTTTAAAGATACCAATATATTTGGATAAATGAAAATATTAGAATGATTAATTATGTGATTTCGATATCAGTTGAAATATCTGCTCTTTCTTTCATTAACTCAAATTTGTTTTACAAGAATTATAAATTTCAAATAACTTTGAAGTAAAAGCACTGAAGAATTGGTTTTATTATAGAAAATTAAAAAAAATATTTTAACTAATAATGAGTTTTATTTGAAACAAAATGATTTTAGGGTGGCCCAGTGGGTTGAGCATTTGACTTCAGTTCAGGTCATGAACTTGCGGTCTATGAGTTCCAGCTCCACATCGGGCTCTGTGCTAAAAGCTCAGAACCTGAAGCCTGCTTCAGATTCTGTGTGTCCCTCTCTCTCTGCCCCTCCCCTGCTCATGCTCTGTCTCTCAAAAATAAATAAACATTAAAATTTTTTTTAAACAAAATGACTTTATATTCTTACTAGTACTAACATAGAATTATATAAATGAAATGTTTTCCCCATGAATTTTGTCTTAAAAATGAACTTTTTGCTATTAATGTTTTTTTCCCAAATGTTTTTAAGTCTATAACATAGTGTGCTTCAAAGATAAGTGTCTCCATCTTCTTTCCTCTACACTATCCCTGAAAAGAAATCAATACTTCACGAACTAAAATTCAAATTTTCTCTAAGTTCCATTTACTTTTGATGTACTGTTAAAATAATGATGACGTTTTTCCTCCTTGCCACTTTAAGAGCCATTATTATTAATATAAATGATGAATATTGCACAAACATAATTGAATTATCCCAGTTTATCACTTCTATTTGTCATAAAAATTACTTTCCATATATATTTCAGCTTATAAGATGCTAGGTTAATTTTTCAAAAAATTCTCTATAGTATTTACCTGAAAAAAAATACCCAGTGACCTAGGTTGATAAAAAATTAACCTATAACTGGTTATCACTTGGATTTCTATGGAAGAAATAAGTTTAAAAGGACATAGATTTTACATATTGGACACATGATTTTGAAACACTAGTACTTTGTACAGAGGCAATTATATGTCTGGAAATCAAATATTTTCAAATAAAGTTGTGTGAAATACACTGTTAAATAAACCTATACTTGCCCTTTCATCATTTTTAAAGTATCCTAAGAAGTACATAAATAGCAAACGTCCTTATTATAAAAACTTTGGCATCTCCCTGTGAAAAAAAAGAAAGCTTACGTCTTAGTTTCATGTCTTCAGGGAACTTGCAATGCGAATGATGACAAATATAATGGATAATCCAAATAAGTTTTTTTATTAAAAAATGATAAATATACTAACATGTTGCTCAAAGGAACTTGACGATTTTTAAATGTTCAGGTTAGTTTCCACTTAATATACATAGAAGTAACTACTTGTTTCTGGCCATTCAAAACCATTGACACCTGGCTTATGAATGTGGACTATCTGGGTATAGGTTGTAGTTTTTAAACTATTATCTTTTTCTTTCTTCTAGAGACTTTTTTCATCCTACAAATGTAGTTCATCTCATGCTCTTTTCCATTTATTCCATAGTTTTGTCTAGGTAACACTTGTTTTATGTAATTTCATTGCACATTATAATTTATTTTATTATATATATACATATATATATTGCATTTAATAACAAATTGAAGATAGTGCCATTTTAGTAGTATGCTAGAGATATTTTTTTCAATATATGAAGTTTATTGTCAAATTGGTTTCCATACAACACCCAGTGCTCATCCAAAAAGGTGCCCTCCTCAATACCCATCACCCACCCTCCCCTCCCTCCCACCCCCTATCAAAACTCAGTTTGTTCTCAGTTTTTAAGAGTCTTTTATGCTTTGGCTCTCTTCCACTCTAACCTCTTTTTTTTTCCTTCCCCTCCCCCATGGGTTTCTGTTAAGTTTCTCAAGATCCACATAAGAGTGAAACCATATGGTATCTGTCTTTCTCTGTATGGCTTATTTCACTTAGCATAACACTCTCCAGTTCCATCCATGTTGCTACAAAGGGACATATTTCATTCTTTCTCATTGTCACGTAGTACTCCATTGTGTATATGAACCACAATTTCTTTATCCATTCATCAGTTGATGGACACTTAGGCTCGTTCCATAATTTGGCTATTGTTGAGAGTGCTGCTATAAACATTGGGGTACAAGTGCCCCTATGCATCAGTACTCCTGTATCCCTTGGGTAAATTCCTAGAAGTGCTATTGCTGGGTCATTGGGTAGGTCTATTTTTAATTTTTTGAGGAACCTCCACACTGTTTTCCAGAGTGGCTGCACCAATTTGCATTCCCACCAACAGTGCAAGAGGGTTCCCGTTTCTCCACATCCTCTCCAGCATCTATAGTCTCCTGATTTGTTCATTTTGGCCACTCTGACTGGCGTGAGGTGATATCTGAGTGTGGTTTTGATTTGTATTTCCCTGACGAGGAGCGACGTTGAGCATCTTTTCATGTGCCTGTTGGCCATCCAGATGTCTTCTTTAGAGAAGTGTCTATTCATGTTTTCTGCCCATTTCTTCACTGGGTTATTTGTTTTTCGATAGAGATATTTTTGATGTGACATCTTAGAAGTCAAATCTGCCTCATCATCTTTTTCATAATTATCATTAAACATTAACTAAAAATGATTACACTTATTCCAAAGATGTTTTATTATATCATGAAACATAAGTAGATGGTAAATTGAGGTTGTGCTTCAGTGAACACAGAGTAGAAATATTTTTCCCTGTACCTCTGACTAAGACCAACTAAAAATCCTGTAAGTTATATATAAAATGAATATAAAAGACTCTGAAAGATAGGACATATAAGTCAGAACAGCTAGAATTGTCAGGACCCAGGGAATGACACAGAAGTGACATTTCTAGGGTTTCCTTTTGGCAAGTATATCCCATCATTGGTGCTGGAGAAACTGGTAACCCAGAAGGGCCAAAGAGACCAGGAAGAAGAAGAAGAAGAAGAAGAAGAAGAAGAAGAAGAAGAAGAAGAAGAGCCCCAACAAAAAATTGTTTGATTTTAGCTAAAGAACCAATAAAGGGTTCACCTAGAAAGCCAAAACACTTTGATACAATAATCACTCTACTCTTGCAGCAAGTAAGAGTAATGCATGTGTAATGTGGGAGGAAGGGCTGGAAGAGCCCCCATTTCCAGTGCACTAGCAAATGCCTAGCAGGGGACTCTAGCCTTCCACCCTCAGGCTGAAATAACGCACCCTCAACTACCTTACTGGGGTGATGACAGAGAAGGTCATATAGGAAGCCAAGATATTTATCCTTTGCAGGTAGTAATGAGCTGTCTAACCTGGGCAGTATCAGTAAAGACCAGGCAGGAAGCCTGGATTCCCATTCCTACTCTCACTAAGAGGTGAAGTATAGCTTCCTCACCACCAAATTGATATCAAAAGAGTCCAGATGAAATATAATATTTAAATGAGAGCCAGAGTCTCATAATATAATACTCAAAATGTCCAGGTTTCATTAAAAAATCATTCATTATACCAAGAACTAGGAGGTTCTCAACTCAAATGAGAAAAGGCAACACAGATATGATAAGAGATGTTAGAATCACCTGAAAATAGTTTAAAGCAGTAATCAAAACAATAACTCAAGTAAAGAATAATTATAAAATTGACTGAAACAAACATACATGGAAACATACAGTCTCAGCAAAGAAACATAAGATCCAATAAAAGAACCAAAATATATAAGGCAACAAACTTATACAACTGAAAGGAAAAGATAGACACTTGCACGAAAGTAGTTGGAGGATTTAATACCCTTTTCTCAACAATTGAGACGGTAGGACAAAAAATCAGGAAGGATATAGAAGAACTTAACAGTGGCATCAATAAATAGGATACAATCGACATTTATCAAACGCTTTACCCTCAAGAAAGTAGAGTAGATATTAGGTGCCTATGAACATATACCAAGATAGACCATATCCCAGGCAATAAATCTATTCTCAACCGGTTAAAAGAATGGGCATCATCAGGTATGTTTTCTGATAACAATGGAATCAAATTAGAAATCAATAGCAGAAAGATCATATGGAAAACTTCAAACACTTGGGAAGTAAACAATAGTTTGTCAACTAATCTACTAGTCAGAGACGGATGCCTCAAGGGAAATAAAAAATATATTGAACAAAGTAAAAATGAAACTATAACATGAAAAATGTGTGGGACGCAGCTAAAGCAGTACTCAGATGGAAATTAATAGCACTAAATGCTTAGTGCTTCAGCAGTTTTCATCAAGATGCGGTGCAACATTTCTACCCAAGCATCCTTAAACCAAAGTTTTCAGCATTAATTTTTCCACAAGTTCTCTTTGGTGTGTGACTTTTCCTTTCCCATGCTATTAAATATAGTTTGTTTCCTGTATTTCCATTATTACTAACTTGCAAGTTTCTTATTTGGTTAATTGAAACTTTTAAGAACTCACCTGCTGCCTATTCAGATATAAATCATTAATCGTGGATGGATGTTCAGTATAGTACAAAAGCTAGCCTGTGTTGAACGGGAATCTCTGCAGATTAACCTAATGCAGGATGGCTAGCTCATGCATATCTTGTCCTGACTGTGTTGATAGTCTCAATTGATCCATGACACTGTTTGTGTTCCAGGTAGCTACACACTAAAGATACACCCAGCTGGGAGGCTTACCCTGATTAATGTCCTTCACATATAAAGTGCAGATGGCATGACACTTATTACCTTTATTAATTTATTAGGGCTGCCATATGGGAGGAATAGCTTTCCTTTGAATGGGAATCACTTGGGAATTGAAAGGACAACCCATTGCTATGGGGACTACATCAAGTTACCCAAACTAGCCGAAGATGAAAGAAATCAATGAACTGCTTGGACAGAAGCAGTGTGCACTGGCATTTTTCCACAACTCCTACTCTGAAAACCAGATGGAATGCAGTATGTCAGGGGAAGCAACATTGCAAGTACGCTCTCTATTAGGGAAATGTTTGCTGGAGTTTGCATCAAGTAAAAGTATTCTAGACTGAGTTCATAAGACTACTCAGCTGACCATTAAGAGGGCATTGGTTAAAATTATGCACAATAAAAATGTGGTGAAATGATGATGGGATAACGTGTTAATGTATATGTACAGTTTTAAATCCACATATTTATCAGTGTTTTTTTAATGTGACATGTGTGCTAATAGGAGACATATACCATATGTGCAATTGCTTAGGAAGCAAATTAGGAATTCAATATTTCATATCTAGAAATAGGTAACTTTATAGTTGGGTCTTCCCTAAAACCTGTGTTTTTCAAGCTTGAGTTTCATACGTTATGCAAGGAAGATGCTCAGTAAACATGTGTTGAATTAAATAATCTTCTGATAAATTTCACTTTAGATGACAAATTTTCATTACCATTTCATAATTCACTAAAAAGCCTAGAGATCTTTTTTTAATGGACCCTAGAATGTGTCATCTGACTGCTGCTCACTGTGAATTAAAAGTTTACCTTGCATGTTAGCGTTCATAGCAAAAGTTCTTTTCACTGTTTTTATTTTATAATGAATTTGAGCATCAGAAAATCTAGGCCAGTTTCTGAATAAGTTATTAGGTCATGAAGATATATTTCCTTATTTTCTGGTGAACACTTACAGTTAGATGCAAAAATACGTACTAAAAACCTTCATATTTAAAATTGCATTATCTAAGCTTCTGCACCACTACTAAAAATAAAAATACGTTGTTCTGAAAAATTTTTAAAGAAGATAAATCTATCAGAGCATCTGCAAATCAAACAAACCATATTTCACCAAATACCTGAACATATGGAGATTAGACACCTCATGCATTAAATTTTAAATGAACTGACCTTATTGGATCCTTGACAGCAGGGAAAAGGAAAGTATCAACAAGAATGAAAATATATCAGTGCACCAGACTTATTGCGTTAATATCAGATAAATAAAATACAGCATCTGTAGGATGAACAAAGGACAATATATACATTGACATAAAAGTTGGCTCATATTCTTTGGGTTACTTACCGTTGACCTCTCCCCTCTCATACTTCACATCCTAAAACTATTGGCATACAGTTATTCAAGAGATGTTTGCTAAATAGCCATTCTGTTAGGCATTGTACTAAGTACTGGGGATAGTACGATGAAGAAAAAAGACAAAGATGCTGTCCTAATGACACTTGCCAGCAAGTGGGACTGCTGACAAATACAAAATTAAAATTTAGCATAATCACGGTGATAGACAACACACAAGATATTATGGGCATAAAAGAAAGACATTTCCCCTGTGCCACGTAGGGGAAATTGTATTTAAGCTGAGGCTTGAAAGATGCATAATCTCATGAACAAAAAAATGAGTGCTCAAAGTGGAAGAGGAAATAAATAAAAGCTTGAAGGTGAGACAGAGCTGTGGCTACTTCCAGAACTGGAAGAAGATTTCTGTGACACGGAACCCTCCAGAGTGAGGATAACGAGATCAGGCAGAAATAAGCAGCAGGCAGATGATAAAAGTCTATACGTTGATGTTGACAGCTCATTAGGTAAAAATTGTAAACTGGCCCCTTCTGCCAAGCATGTACAACAGGGGACCCAAATGTTCCCATTTCTCAGTAAATACAAAGTCCCAGGTATTGTATATGTTCTACCAGAACTCTTCACAGGCTTTCAAGGCTCCTTCTGACAAATATTAAGGGCAAAATAATTTTATGAGTAAATGTGAAAAATAAAGAATGAATCCAAAAGTCAGAGAACCGGGAATTTTACCATCTGCTTAGTCTGCAACTACTGGTTAGCTCTAGAACTGCTTGGTCTAAAGCTAAACTTGGCAGAGATTTGAGTTTTCTTCAACTGACCCTAACAATGAGAAGTAACTAAGGCATACAGGCATAAGGCATAAAGCCATCATGTCCAGAAAGTCTGATGGATGTCTTCTGCTTTTTTCTGAGGACACTAGAAGAGACTCTGTATTGTTCTTTGATAGTTTCCTCATGAATAAGCATGAAGGCAAAAGCGTGGTTGGTCTGAAGCTCACTTCATTGCATCCATTTTTGTCTGCCTCACCAGTTTTTCTTAGAAATGTGTTGTGATGATGGAATTAGAGTGTAATAACATTTTTTTTGAATACCAATAATTAACTGGTCTCTACTAGTTGGTGATGTCAGTCAGGAAGTTATTCAGCAGTCTTGGCAAGAGGTGATGCATTAGGACAGTGACTGGGAGGATTGAGATGGACATATTTAATGGGCAAAACTAATGGCATATGGTGTCAAATAGATAAGAGAAAAAAGAAGAGCTCATGTTTAGATATTGGCCCTGGTAAATGGTGATGCCATTGCCTGAGTTAGGGAACATGAAGAAAAGATGGATGGATTATGCAGCAAAGTTATTTAATTTGTTCAATCTAGTACAGTTTGTTTGGAGGTATCCATAGGACTTACAGTGGAGCTGTCTGGTGGACAGCATAGCAGCTGACTATATAGGACTGTGACGGAGGGGAGGAAGTTGGAAAACCAATTATATATCTTTTCCCAAAGTTTGAAGACATATTTGGGCAAAAAATGATATAGCCATGGCTGCAAGATGCATGTTCAATGGAGGGTTATATTTGTAATTATAGAAGAGCCATAAATATGTTTAAATATAGATGGGAAGAAAACAGTATCAAGGGAACAATTAAATATTCAGGAAAAGAAATCAAATAGCACAAGGTCCTTGAGAAGGCAGGAGACAATTCAGTCCCAGGGACACATGTGGAACTTGGATTTCAATAGGAGGACAGAATTTCTCTCATTGTTATAAGAATAAGGAGGAAATATCAGGTGGGCATGTAATAGATCCAGTCTTTGATCCAGCAGTAGGCATTTTCATCTGACAGCATATATTTTTATCTATGAATGGGAGGCAACACTGAAAGTATGTTGGTAGGATGGCTATCTCAAGGAGGTTTACTTGGAAATATTGCTGAAGAGAAAGAATACCTTGAAAATCAAGAGACAAACTTGATGGGCAAAACTGAGTGCCCAGAATTAGTGAGATATGAGTTTCCACTAAAATCTTTTGTTAGATTTTGGGGGCGCCTGGGTGGTTCAATCAGTTAAGTGTCTGACTCTTGACTTTGGCTCGTCATGATCTCAGGGTTCATGGGATCGAGCCCCATGTCTGGCTCTGCACTGATAGCGTGGAGTCTGCTTGGGATTCTCTCTCTCTCTCTCTCTCTCTCTCTCTCTCTCCCTCTGTCTTGCTCTCTATCTCCCTCAAAATAAATATATAAACATTGATTAAAAGATACTTTGTTAGATTTTCTCCAGCAAAAGTCCATAGCCTTTATGTTTCATAACAAAAGGAATATGTAGAGTTCACAGTTTTGATTTAATTTCTGAATCCTTTAGGCTTTTCCCTGTGAAGTACTATTGTGAACTCTATCTTCAAGTAATGGCTAAGGATCATCTATGAAGCTAACTTTAACATAATTCTGGTAAAACCTAATTTGGGGGATAATTTCCAAATCACATTGGTAATGGTTGGTTTTATGTGTCCATCTGGCTGAGCCATGATGCCCGGATATGTGGTCAACCATTATTCAGGATGTTTCTGTGAGGCATTTTTAATAAGATTCACATTTAAATTGGTGGACTTCGAGTAAAACAGATTGCTCTCCATTATGTGGGTGGGTCTACCCAACCAGATAAAGGCCTGATCGGAAGGAAAAACAGACCTGCTCCAGTAAGAAGGACTTCTGCCAGAAGACAGCCTTCCAATGTGAGCTGCAAGAATGGCTCTTCCCTTGGTCTCCAGCCTGACGGTCTTCACAATGTGTGAGCCAATTCTTTAAAATAAATCTCTCTCTCTCTTACACGTTCTCACACATCATATTGGTTCAGTTTCTCTAAAAAACCCTGCCTCATATAATGTATTTAAAATTAGCTTAATGTTTGTCCATCTCTTCATTACTTATTTCATTTCAATGGTAATCGAGAAACTTGTTTAATCTTGCTAAATTTTCTGTGTAAGAACATAAATTTTAATTTAGCAATACGTTATCAAATTATTAAAAAAGATATTAATTTCCTTCCACTCTCATTAAGGTGAAAATTTGCACCAACCACATTGGGTTAACTTTGCTTAAATGTTATTTTTACCCCAGAAGAAAAATCTTTCCAGTTTTCTATTTGCTTTTACTCTACATTATTTTAAAGTGATCAACTTCATTTTTTTTCAAATTATATTTAATGAAATATTGTTCCTACTTTAAAAAACCAAACAGATCAACAGTTTTTATTTTGTAGCATTTTTGAAAGAATTACTATGATATAATACTATGTAAAGAGATCATATGCAAAAAAAGTTGAAAGACAGAAACCAGTGTCATAAAATTTGACTTTTCAATAGGCATGTATAAACATAAGCATATTTTGACATATGTAAAGTGTCAATTATTTCCTGAAAGTAATTAATACTTTCCCTAGTAATAACCAACAATTATAATGACACACAGACCAAAGTGCTGTTGATAAGCAAAATAATTTGTGAGAATGTACTTTCTATCTTGTCTACGTAGCGTTGTTTTGAAAATTGCCAATCTTATAGAAACATGAAAAATTTATTAGAAAAATAATTTCTTCCATTGGCACAAAATTTGTCATAGTTAATTTTTAAAAATGTGTAACTACTGTGCTGCTTTTAATGCTAATGTATGCTTTTCATGCTTCTGCATTTAACTTTGATAAATAGCATTTCATTTTTAATATACACTGTGATTTTACTATATGACTTACCACTGTTTTCAAATAATCTGTATAATTATGGCCTATTAAAATATATGGCACTTTGTATAATAGTTGTCTTCTACTTAAAATTGTGGGCAAATCATTTGTTTTTAATTCAACTTTCTTTCCATCAGATACCTTCCCAAAAGTTACAGCTATTTTTGTACAGCCTTTCAAATCTTATCATTTATTATTTAATAAGTTTCTAATTTTAGTTTTTAATGTTTATTTATTTATTTTATTTTTTTAATGTTTATTTAATTTTAAGAGACAGAGAGAGACAGAGCGTGAGTGGGGAAGGGGCAGAGAGAGGGAGACACAGAATCTGAAGCAGGCTCCAGGCTCTGAGCTGTCAGGGCAGAGCCCGATGTGGGGCTTGAACTCACGAACTGTGAGATCATGACTTAAGCCAAAGTCAGACGCTTAACCGACTGAGCCACCCGGGCGCCCCTAATTTTATTTAATATCTACTCGCTACTTTATGATTCATGACAGCGAAGACAGAGATCTTGTCCTACTTTCCTTTTGGCCTGGTTTATGACAATTAGAAAATTGCCTTTATTCGAAATTGTCACAGCTCCATCACGTCAATTTAAAGGTATACTTAATTGTTTAAAAAATATATATATTTACAAAGGCATGCGAAGAATATTTCCCAGGTTTCCTCAAGAAGCCGATAATAATTTGTTAGCAACAGTTTTGCCACAAATTGGGTATGTACTTAATTTCCATCCATCAGAACCTACAGCTTTACACAGGATACAGTCTTTCCAGACATTGTGATAACACTACCCTATTCTGCCTCAGTTTGTTTCTCCTCCTTTTCTGTCTTCTTCACCAGGGCAATCTTAACTTTCCTGTTCTCTGAGCTCTAAAAGAAAGATGAGGGGCACTTGGGTGGCTCAGTTGTTAAGCATCTGACCTCTGAATTTGGCTCAGGTCCTGATCTCACAGTTTGTGGGTTCGAGCCCCCAGTTGGGGCTCTGCACTGGCAGCACAGAGCCTGCTTGTAATTCTCTCTCTTTCTCTCTCTTTCTGCCCCTTCCTCATTCTCTTCCTCTCTTAAAAATGAATAGATAAATTTAAAATAAATAAATGACTGGCTGCCTAAAAAAATAAAGGAAAGATGAAATTTTAAGTTAAGAATTAGAGAAATGTTGTGTGTGTGGGGAAAAACGATATCTTCATATCCTCCTCCTGTAAAAGTTTACAAAGCACAGTGTTCTGACTGTAGTGGTATAGTGATGTTCTGTTGTAACAGTGAAGTTTGCCTAGTGTCTTTGGCATGTAGCTCAATCATTTGCATCTAAAGGAGACACACACACACACACACACACACACACACACAATAAATAAATAAATAAATAAATAAATAAATAAAACCACACAACTATTTTTTGTATAAATTACAGGTTCACAGAGAAAATGTGCATAAACAACTCAGCTTTTCTTCACAGAAGGAATCAATTACTTTCCATCTGTGTTAAAGAAATTGGTTCTTATATCAGAGAGTAAAAATATAAAGCATTAAAATCCATTTCAAATAAATATTGAATGCTTTCATGTACGAAAGAAAACTTCTGTTATTTTCTTTGAAGGACATTAAAATGAACTGGGCATTTTTGCAGCTTTGAGTTACTTAAAAATGAGTCAGAATATTCTTATGCAAACCACAATTTAAATATAGTGGCTAAAAATAATTACAAATACAGTACAAGGGATTGGGGGAAGTTTATTAGGTCTTCATCATCCCATTCAAAAATATGTTTTCACAATTTATTTTACCTATTCCCTCATTTTGTAAATGGACTTAAATATGTCAATAGAGGGAATTAAAGTTTATATCACATTAATAGCACTGTTGTAGAGTCTTTGTATAAGAAGGTCAGCAGAGGCACTTTGATAAGGAAAATGAAAGCAATGAAAATGTTCTAAATAGGTTTGCTTATAACAGAACAAACAGTAAATAAATAAAGAGGAGACAATAGCTGTGAAGGACATAGTTGGAACAATTTGAAGTACATATTTGTTTGGGAGAAAAGAATGGTCTTTCAGATTTTTTTGAAATCCATTTTGAGGTTTGGGCAAGAAAAAGGAAAAAAAAAAACTATTTGCAAAATGTTTGAAAATTCCAGTAATACTATTTTTGGCATTCTAGAAATTCTTCCTACTATCCACTCTACAGTAATTAATTCCATTCCCTAATTAATCACTCCTGATAACCTATAACATGCTAATTCTTATTTTCCATCTTAAAACAATTTTTTACCCTGTTTTCCTCACTCTGTATCCTTTGCTGGCTCTCCTTTGCAGAAAAACTTTTAATTATTTTTTAAAATTTTTAAAATTTATTTTGAGAGATAAAGAGTGAGCAGGCGAGGGACCGAGGGAAAGAGAGAGAGAGAACCCCAAGGAGGATCCCCACTCTCAGCACAGAGCCCAATTGGGGCTCCAACTCAGAAACTGTGAAATCCTGACCTGAGCCCAAATCAGGAGTTGGTTGTTTAACCCACTGAGTGCCTTAGGCACCCAGCAAACTTTTTTTTTTAAGTAACTGCCACATTGTTGCCACTTCTCCCACTCTCTCTTCAACCTCCCCCAGTTTGTCAGTCCACCAATCCACAGGAATCTCTCTTCACCTTCGCTGTACTAAATTAAATCATCACTTCTCAGGCCTGCAAGAAAGTACACGCACCAGCACTCACTGCATTACCTTCACTAGGCTTGTAGGACTCCACACCTCTCAGCTTTCCTGCTGCCTTACTGGTGCTCCTTCTAAGTGTTTATGCCGGTTTCTCTCCTTCCTCTGCTAAAATAAAAAATATGTATATATTTATTCATGACACTTGACAGGGATGGTAAAGCAGGCTTTATTCAAGGAGAGTATCACAAGAGGCCCAGGGACCACTGCAGAAGGATCTTGCTACGGGTGAGAGATTACACTCAATTCCAAATACAACATGGGCAAGTGGGAATTTCTAGCCACAGAGCAGGGTGGGAGTCACTGAATGGAAAATTACTAAGAGGAAGCATCAGAGTTGTGAGGGGATTCTGGCTAAACCAATCCAACAGGATTTTTGCTGCAGGCAAGCCAGGGTGATCAAACATGACTTGGGTGGTGGAGAATGAGGAATCCAGTTAGCTATTGGAGCAATCAGATATCAAGAGATTCTAACTAAATTGACTTGACAGGATTCTTGTTAAAACTGAACAATGTGAAGATGAATTTAAAAGCTGAAATTCTGTGCTGACAGCTCAGAGCCTGGAACCTGCTTCGGATTCTATGTCTCCCTCTCTCTCTGCCCCTCCCCTGCTCATATTCTGTTGTCTCTCTCTCTCTCTCTCTCTCTCTCTTTCAAAATAAAGAAACATAAAAAAAAAAAAAAGATGAGGGCTAGAGTTAAGGACTAGGCTAGGATTAGGACTCACTCAGTCTTTGCTCTTTCTTTTCTATGTAGTCACCTGCACTTCATACCCTGCTCATGTCACAACTGTGCATGTCTCAAGTCCCCCTTCTGAATGCTAGCCCTATATCTGCCAGTCTACTAATCTTCCTTTGATGTGTAGGCATTTCAAAGTAGGAGAGCCAAACTAAGCCTATGATCTTTTCCCTTCCCCCATCTTCACCAGAACATATCCAAACACTGACTAATTCTCACTCCATCCATGTAGTCATCTCTCACCGGAATGACTGTAATAGTCTTCAGAGAAGTCTTCCTGCCTTTTCCGATCACCTCTTCCAGTCTGTTCTCAACAACACAGCAAAATGAGCCTTTAAAAATGGAGATAAACAAGATAAAGTTATTTGCAACCATAGTGTCAAGATGAAAATCCCACAAAACAGAATGGTTAACTCACCCAGAACCTATGATTTTGAGAAGTATAGTTAAAAACCCCACACCTTACATGCCATAAATATTTCTTGGACTCAGATAGGAATTAAATAGAATTTTTAGTAGGATACAGAGAGCATTAGCATCATCCTACATTTTTGAAAAAATTAGATGCATTGTAGGATCTAGACCATTATTGGCAATGCACATGGAGATACGCAACTAAACTGCCTCATTTAAAAATGTTTATTACTGTTATTATTTTAATTGATCACTGTAAAAACATTGACCTGAGGGAGCTAAAGACATGTACTTGGACAGTCAATCCTTAGGCTTATAGCTGTATGGTATCTTGCCTTTCTTTGGCAAAGTTACGGTTTATAAAAACTAATGAAAGTTCTTCTCTCTGACTCACCTGTGGAGACTATATATCAGTTATTGTGCTAAATATCAGCACATATACTTCAGCAGATGATGTACATGTCAGATGAGACCTATTGTACAACAGCATCATTTTGCGCTAAAAATAAGCCCAGATATAAAAATATATTTGTATCTTTATTTCAGATGAGATTCTGAGTTGATCTTAACACTCAAAAATAGAAATAGATTAAAAAGCAAGATGATTCAGTGTCTTGTATCTATGGATTTTCAATCTCCCCCAACATGTCTTTCAGTCACATATACATTGATGAGAGAAGCAGCGTGCTTTAGAGCGAGGGTGCCCCACACTTGTAGCCAGAAAATCTGAGACAGTATGCCAGTTTTCTAGCTCTAGGAGGAAGAAAATAAGATAATTGTAACATTGCTTTCCTCATCTGTGTATGAAAAGCAATAAAATTTGCTCTGTATAACTAATAAGACTGTAAGGAACAATTTAGCAGTTTTTAGAAAAAAATGCATTTATAATAATTCAGTCTATAATTATAAGTGAATATTGGGCCTAAGTTCTTAAACTATATATATATATATATATATATATATATATATATACACACACAATATTATATATTTGTAATATATATAGATATATTCATTTCAGGGTCTGTTTAAAAAGTTCGACTCATATGTCTAAAATTCAGCTTACCTTGACTCTTCGGAATAAAATAGAAAAGAAAAGAAAATGGAAAAAGGAAGGAGAAAAATGTATTTAAAAAATAAAATATTTCTAAGTGTTTTCTTGATGTATTCCATTATGTATTTAGCAATTTTGTCACAGAGAAAGAACAACATCAGGAAATTGGCTGCAATAAAAAGCACTGTAAAATAATACTAATTGTCATTTCAGGAAGTCTTCTGGTTTGTTTTTTATTTCTGATGCATGTGCACTTAATCCTCCAGTATATGCATGGAAATAAAATTAGTCAAATGTCAAATGGACAAACTAAATTTTAACAAATATTCATTGGCATGGTCAAATGTAGCACTTAGCCATCTCCTGTTGTAATGAATATTCTAAAAGAAAACTTGGACTTAAATGTTTAAGTCGTCATGCAAATTATTTTTAATTTTTAGGAAAGAGGCAGATCTCACAGGCTAGAAAAATAACCATGCTTAACATATGGAACAATAGTGTAGTCCCTCACAGAGAATTATGAAATTTCACACAAACATTATTTTTGGAAAATAAAAGATTATAATTTATGTGTAAAAATTCTTAGCTGTTTTCTTCATTTCAGATGTAGCACTTAATATTCAAACATATGTAAACCTCTGCCAACAAAAGTCCTTATAATCAATATAAAGAAAAAAGTATCACACACAGGAAATGATTTCAAAGTTAAACTGTTGGAATCTATAGAAAACTGTAAAAATGTAACACATGCATATTAATAATAATGACTTTCAAATGACAAATTCTTTCGAAGTTCGGGGGTGGGTAGTGATAACTGAACAGTGCTATCTAGTGTAAAGCCAAAAAGCTAGAATTAGCCAAGAAGACAGAACAATTAAAAAAAAAGAGTAGGGTTACCTGAGTCACTCAATTGTTTACTCATGGGACTTCACCTCAGGTCATTATCTCATGGTTCCTGGATTCCAGCCTCACGTTGGGCTCTGTGCTGGCAGTGCAGAGCCTGGAGCCTGCTTCAGATTCTGTCTCCCTCTCTCTCTGCCCCTCCCCTGCTCAGAATCTCTCTCTCTCTCTCTTTCTCTGTCTCTCTCTCTCTCTCAAAAATAAATAAAACATTTTTTTTAAAAAATAGGAAAAAAAAGTAAAGAAAACCAAGGTATAGAAATGTTTATGTGCCAGAAGGCTTTATATACAATGAAGAGCCCAAATTTGCCTAAAAGAGTTAATATATGGCCATTATAAGAGATAGATATGGGGGTATAGCCCAGAGATTTCTTAAAGAGGGCCTAGAACAACCAAAAAAAGTCTTTAAATCAGTAAAGTAAATACAAAGTTATCAAATTATTCTTGAAGGAAAAACAAATATGTATTTGTCTAGGTCTGAGCCTGAGGCTTTTACTTTCTTAAAAACCATAAATTAAAATTGTGATCTACTGAACACACCCATTCTTCCTGTTTATAAAGGAAAGTGAGCATTATAACTGAAATGGTACTTTGTTTGACAATGTCAAATTAACATATTACCTGTGCTGGGACTTTTAAAGTTCAATTAAGCTGTTTGTTTCCAGCATGCAGCCAAGCTGGAAGCTAAAGACTAGTATTTTCTCAGTAGGTCTCATGTGGAAGCTCCTAAATTCAGCAACTTCTTCCACAATCCCCACTGGCTTTTCACACTGCATCTTGATGGGAAATTAGTTCCGGCAGCATAATTCTCTTAGCTCTTGTCCCTCTCACTGACATCAAGCTTCTTACTAACAGTCTCGAAAATATGTGATTTTATTTAAATAGTAATTCATATTTATTGGGTTTCTATTGGCCTAACTGCGAAACCATAACCCACTAACCTCATAGTGGAAACTGTCCTTGTATGTGCACACCTGTTTTGGTTACTACAGTATAGGACAACTCTTATAAATATTTTTAAAAATTGATTGTGGCTTTATGGTCTAAATTTTCCAGTTATGCTCACCCTGTGACTATTTGGATTTGTTGCTTTAAAGCTGTGGTTCTCCAATGTTAGCTTATATCAGCTTTATCTAGTGGATTTGTTAAACACTGATGGCTGGGCCTCATACACAGTTTGGGATTTAGTAGCTTTGGGGTGGAATCCAAAAATTTGCATTACCAGAAAGTTCTCAGGCAACACTCAGGCAGGTGGTCTGGGGAATAGACTTGGAGAAATACTACTTTAAAATCTGTTGACTTTTTGTTAGTGGTATGATGTTAAGAAAGGCACTTGGTATCTCTGAGATTCAGTTTCCGCCTCTGTATCCAGTAAAGGTATAATTATGTCAAGACATTGTTTTGAGAATTAAGATACAATATGTAAATGATTCAGCAGAGATTCTGACACATAACTGATAATTAGTAAACCCTAACTGCAACTCTTTCCATTTCTAAAGCTCACCACTACATGATGGTCAACTCAAACTTATAATAGCAGAAGAAAAATATTTATAAAATCGTCACTAGATGCTCTCTTTGGAGGTATGGGAAAAGAGAAGTCTTAAAGCACAGTTGAGGCAGAGACTGGCATCTTCTGAAAAGCTCAACGTCTTCTTTCCTTCCAGCCACAATGCTAATTACAAGTTGAAGATGTTGCCCATTTATGAGAATCAGCTATACTAATGCTTTCTTCGTGACTTGTGAATATATTAGGTTTCAAAGCTGTCCATTTATTCATTCAATAATATGTGTATGTGTAGTGATCACATCAACTACATATCAGAAATGGTTCTAGGAAATATAATGATAAACAAGACTAGAGGAAATCTCCTTTTTTGTGAAGTACACAGCACAAAGCAGGTGGAAGACTCATAAGTAGCTAAACAAAGTTCAATGAAGTGAGAGACCGTGGCTGGTTAAAGGGACGTTTTGTTTGAATCGAGTGGTTAAGAACAATCCTTCTGGGAGGGTGGTGCCTTGGAGCACGGATGAGAGAATGAGCATTGCTGAAATCTGAAACAAGAGCCTTCTGAATAAAGATAGAGCAAGTTTAGGGGCTCTTGGGTTGAAGCAGACTTGAGGTGTTTGACAAAACGTGTACAATGTATGTGACAAGGAGACAACTATAGAACTCAGCAATATGGAAAATAGGGCTCCTTATGAATTACTATTTCAAATGTTTCCATGGGAAGCTTAGTTCTTATATCATTTAGGAAAGCTCAGGATGGCAATGGTTACAAACAAAGCAAATAAAACAAAACTGAAAAAGCTCAGTATCTGAAACTGATAGAGTTTGTTTCTTGCTCATGTTATATATCTATTGTAGGTTAGCAGGGAGGATTACTCATGTCTATCACTTTGGAACCCAGGCTGACAAGGTTTTATACCAATACTAGCTTCCACAATAACAGGGAGTAGGAAAAAAGAAAACGAGAACCCATACACTGACTAATAAAACTTCTTTGGATCATTTGTGTTCAGTAAATGTTATTTATGCTCTGTTGTGGAGGTTAAGCACTTCTGCCCATTGCATCCTGGTGTCAGAGTCCAAGGGAGACACAACATAGTCGCGCGCTGGATGGAACAATAATTTACCCACACAGAGAAGAAAGAGAGCAAGATCAACCTCTGTAGGGGATGCATAGTCTAGTGCGTATGTCTAGTCCTCCTTCATGAGAAGACACTGCAAGAACAGACACAATGTAGATGGATAGCAATAGCCCTAAAGTCATGTGTTTAGACATTAAATCATTACAGCTTGTCATATATTTATGTTAACTTAACAAGGTATTAATGTGATTTACAGATGGGAAAGATGTAAAGAAACTCAAAGTCAAGATGTAAAGGACAATTGTGAATTTCATCCACCAGGAAAGAAAATATGATAATGCAAACTGTAACTTACATCAATAGATCAATATAATCAAGTTTCCAACAATGTGACTTATATTTCAACTTTGTCGGTAACTTATTTGTTTATATAAACTTAGGTATAATCGATAAAGCATCATTCAATTTCCTCATAAATGCAACTTTCTGGCCAAGTCCAATTTACATCAGCAACTCTGGGATTGCATTATGTTTAAGGTATATAAATATTTTTCTGCAAATATTGGTTTTGCCTACTGAGAGCTCAGAGATTTTATTTTGAAAGATGATGTGTTCTTCCTTTCTAGTTTGTCATAGAATTTCATTAAACTACTCTTATTGTTTCTCTTTGCTTCCACATAATCCCCTCCAGTTTTGATAAGCGTTATCTATAAATGTGCTTGAGAGAGCAGATGGTGTTCACGAGAGACAGGCTAGATTCGTTAATCATGAGGAAGGAGATGGATTTAGATATTTCATTTTCTTTTTGATGCATCCTATTTTAATAGAAAGAAATGATTACATAAAGCTGTATTTGGGTCATATTTGTACAAACACACCTGTCACCATTAGTCACATGCATAATTTCTACGTGCTACTAAATCTGTTTTAAATTTTTTTTAAAAAAAGGAAGAAAAAACTATTCTTGCACTGCTTAGAAGCGAATTGAAGGTAGATACATAAAGTATATGACGGCCTCTGCTCAGAAAGAAAAAAAAAGTTTCAGTACATAAAACTAGTTACTGAATCTCATTACTTCCATAATATGCTTCTTTCATTTGCATCAGGATTATCAGTATAAATAAAATATAGGGTGCATGGTTAAATGTGACTGGGAATTGTGATAACAGAAACTAGTATATTGCCTTACATTCAAAGAGGTATAGCTGTAATACACAGCTGTGTCCCAGCGCAAGTAAATATGCTATTCTTAGTGTGTGTGTGTGTATGCACTCACTATATGGTAACATAAATTTGGGTATAGATATATATAAATATATATTTCCTTGAAGTGAGAGAAAAAAGCATCTACCATTTTGTTCTAAAGTACTTGATAACCTGTATGTGAATATTTCATTATTTTAGAGAACTGGAATTTGCTGCTGAAACTACTAAGAAATGATAAATGCCAAAAAAAAAAAAAAAAAAGGTAATGAAATACAATTTGATTTCCCAGAGAATAAAAGTTCAGAGGGAGTTGAAGACATTCAGATGCTCACTTCTGTAAATGGTAAAGTAAAAATGCTCATTCTTATAAAATGCAAAAATAAAAAAGGACATGTAAAATTATTTGGTAATTTGTATTTATGCTTAATGTTATCATTAGCCATATTATATATGTTTTATATCATAGAGCTTGAAGGATTTCTCTAAGCTTATATAAGTCTAATAACCATTGAAGGAATGAGCACAATAAGAGATATGTTAAATATAATTAGATTGTCTTGTTAGGCTTATTTATTTATTTATTTATTAGTGTTTATTTATTTTTGAGAGAGAGAGACACAGCATGAGAGAGGGAAGAGGAGAGAGAGAGGGAGACAGATAATCCGAGGCAGGGCAGGCTCTGAACTGTCAGCACAGAGACAGATGTAGGGCTCGAACCGTGAGATCATGACCTGGGCTGAAGTCGGATGCTTAACCAACTGAGCCATTCAGGCCCTCCTGACTTATGAGGCTTATAATGGCTTTTCCTAATGAAATATTAGAAAGTAACCTAAGCATTATTTTTTATATTTGTCCCAAATAATCAAGGATCCACTTAGTGTATCAATCTCTGTAAGATATGGGAAAGTAAAAGCAAAGTATACATTTCAACATGATTTATTTCAATTTGATTCAGATCAACCTATGTTTATTTTCCCAGGGCTAATTATTATAATGGTAACAGATAAGAATTTATCAAAAGTGAAGGGGAAAAAAAAGACTTTCTTAAAAATTGAGAGAATTTGTTCCCTGTAGATCTTCTTCACAATAAATATCTCTCTGAAGTTCTTACAAGAGAAGAAAAATAATATAGATCAAAGACTCAAGATATACATAAAAAAGGAATGAGTACGAGAAAAGGAATAAATGATAAAACAAGATCTTAGTTTCCTCATTCTCATGTTATACAATAGGTAACTGCAACTTCAAAATAGTAGCAGAAATAATGTATGTTCCTATGAATAAGTGAAACAAACAACAGCAATATTATAAGGGACTGAAGGGAGGTATGTCCTGGGAATAATTTGTTATAAGTTATCTGCACTAGCCATGAAGTGTCACAGTGGTATTTGAAATTGGCCTAGGTTAGTTGTAAAAGTATATTTCAAATTCTAGGCCAATCCCCACGCTTAAATGAAAAAGAAGTAAACTTGATATGCTAAGAGATGAGAGAAAATGGAATCATATATAATGTTCATTAAAACTAGAGAAGGCAGGGGCGCCTGGGTGGCGCAGTCGGTTAAGCATCTGACTTCAGCCCCGTCACGATCTCGCGGTCCCGTGAGTTCGAGCCCCGCATCAGGCTCTGGGCTGATGGCTCGGAGCCTGGAACCTGTTTTTGATTCTGTGTCTCCCTCTCTCTCTGCCCCATCCCCGTTCATGCTCTGTCTCTCTCTGTCCCAAAAATAAATAAAAAACGTTGAAAAATAATTAAAAAAAAAAAAAAACTAGAGAAGGCAGAAAACAAAGGGAAGAGAAAAAATGAGACGAAGAAGTGTGAGAAATAGAAAATAGCTAAGAAGTATGGTAGATATTAATTCAATTACATTAATGATCACTTTAAATGTAAATGATCTGAATATACCAATTAAGAAACTGTGATTGTCAGGTGAATCTATTTTTTAAAAAAGACCTAACTATACATTGGCTATAAGAAACCACTGTTAGTATAAAAACACAGAGAGATTAAAAATAAACAGAAGGGGGGAAATGTACCATGGTAACACTACTCAAAATTTGGAGTAGTTACATTAATTTCAGACAATGTTGACTTGAGAATGAGGAATATTATCAGGAAGAAAACAAGTCATAACATTATGATAAAGGGGTTAATGCTCCATGAAAACATTTTAATCTATAACTGGTATGCATTTAGCAACAGAACATCAAAATAGGGGAGGCAGAACTGTGACATCACAGCAAGAAGCAACAAACAAACTCAGTCTTATACTTGAAACTTTAAAACACCTCTATCAGTAATTGATAGATGAAGTAGCAGAAAATTAGGAAGGATATAGCTAAATTGAATACCAACACCAAGCAAAGGAATCTAATTGACAATTGTAAAATACTTCATCTAATAACAGCAAAATACACATTCTTCTCAAGTTCACGTGGAACATTCACAAAGACAGAACAGGGCCATAAAACGTACCTTAACAAATTTAATAGAATAGAAATCATATAAAGTATGTTCTCAGGCTATAATAGAATTAAACTAGAAAGATAGCTGGAAAATTGCAAAATATTTGGAGATTAAATACATACTTCAAAATGACACATAGGTCAAAGAAGAAGTCATAAAAGAAATTTTAAAAATTATTTGAGCTAAATGAAATGAAAATAAAATTTATAAAATGCTGTGAAAGCAATGCTTACAAGGAAATCTGAAACATTGACCATATATATAAGAAAAGAAAGATCTGCAGACAGTAATCTCAGCTTCCATCTCAGAAAATGAGAGAAAAAGAGCAAGCCTAAAGCAAACAGAAGAAAAGAAATATTAATAATTTTGTTATCAAAATTATTTGATAACAAATCAATAAAATTATCAATAAAATTATAAACAGGAAATCAATAGAGACAACCAGTGAAACCAAAAGCTGACCCTTTATGTGATATTGGCAATTTACATTGCTTTTCTGGGTCTCGCTTTCTCTGTCTGTGAAATGGAATAATAATGTCTACATTTAGATTGTATAGAACAGAAGATCAATACAAAAGCATGGAGCACATACTAGGAGCAAATTAGATGCTTGGTATTATCATTTTAAAGACTGTTCTGCACTAGAAACTGATATTGATAATAGATACAAGTGGAGATAAATTATTACAGTACTCATTACTATGAAATATTAAAAAGAAAGTGGTTCAAAAATATCTATTATATTTCCATAAGTAACACTTGTTACTGTATTACTTGTATAGTACAAGTAATACTTGTACCTGAACACTTGTTACTGTAAAACATCATATGATTTCAAATTTGATGTCTGAATACTGAAAAAGCTCAATTCCAATAATAGATTTATAAACTCTTTGTTGAAACCCTAACTGTGGAAAGTCTGAATCTTTTAAAACATTTATTAGGTAGGTTTATCTTCTGTAGCTACTTTCTGGAATAATCTGACAGAGAAAGCACTGTGATTTTGTACATAAAAATATGAAAGTTACAAGGTGACAGCTGTGCATATTGATGTCTTTATATTAAGCTTACCAGAAAAAGGACTTTTGATGATACATTTTTTTAACAGAAATAGATGAAGATTCAGTGTTTTTTTTCTTTAGAATAAGCTGTCCCCAGAGATTCAGTGCTTTCAAACAGTAAAAAGCCTGCTGATAACATGACTGATATGAAGTACTCAGATCCAGAAGGTGAGCAGAAGTGTTTGATGTCCCTGCATTAAACTCAGAGGACAGAGAACCAGACAGATCCAATTACTGAATTTATAATTCAATAACTAGCTTCCCCTCCCTAACCCAATAATCCCATCAGCTCTGATTCTGTTTAAAGAAACACACACAAACATTTTTCCTTTTACCATATGTTGTCATAAATGAACCAAATGGCAGCATTAAACATAAGATACTGGCTTACAAAGTATACTTAGATGAATTTAAAATTAAATATTTAAGGCTAATTAATTTCTCTTTTGGTGAATGATATTCACCATTATAATAACTTTGTTCATGTAATTTCACAGACCTTTATAGGGAGTGGTGCATTACTAACAGAACACCTAGTAGGCAGAGTACTGCTATTTAGGCAGATGATGAGCCTCTGTGGGCTTTGATTTCAGGGTTATGGGGAACATCTATACTCCCAAATCCTTTCTCCCAAGTGACATGAAATCAATGCAAGTTGTTAGCAGGAGTGAAAGCTTGTCATAAAAAATACCCTTGACAGATGAAAAATGCTGAGATAATTTTCAAATTAAAGTATAAATTAATATTCAACATTTTTCCAATAGAGAAGGAAATACTAACAACAGTATGAAAGGAGAGAAGTACAAATCAGTAAAGACGTATAGCAAGAAACAAAAAAGTATAGAAGTACAGAAAGCAAAGTTGGGAAGTTTGGAAAACAAACTTCTCTTTTTATATGTTATGTTGATGTCATGCTATGTCATGTTATGCTATGTTGTGATGTGATGTGATGTGATGTGATGTTTTCACCATAATTGATCCTTGAATATTGCTATTTTTTTATTTAGAGACAGTTTATTCATTATTTTTCTGGAATATGAGCAGCAAAATTGTGACTAATAGGCCATTTTCCACGTGATTATTTTAAAGATGGGGAGAAGAAATGGAGTCACTGTAAAAAGACAGTTATAAAGACCATACAAACTAAAGAATGTAGCTGAGCAATATACTTGTATTGAGGACATAAATGAGGATTTGATAAAGGGGTGGAGGATTGTTTATGCAAAGCTAACCAAACAGGTAAGCTTCTCCTGGAACCTATATAAACAACCTTTTACATAGTCAAGCAGCCTTGGGGTGATGTGGATAGTGGCAGTATGCTTTCAACTATTTAAAAATATAATACAGTGTAGTCTTAATGTAGCACTAGATTGGGAACTGATACTCATATATTTTTTTTATGTTTTTTAACGTTTATTTACTTTTGAGACAGAGAGAGACAGAGCATGAACGGGGGAGGGTCAGAGAGAGAGGGAGACACAGAATCTGAAACAGGCTCCAGGCTCTGAGCTGTCAGCACAGAGCCTGACACAGGGCTCGAATTTAGGGACCACGAGATCATGACCTGAGCCAAAGTCGGACGCTTAACCGACTGAGCCACCCAGGTGCCCCGTTACTCTTACATTTTAGTTCAGACTCCATTTAGGACTCTATGACTACAAATAAAAGTGCCTATTTCCCCTGAGGCAGTAATATCTACTCTACAAACGTAATAAGAATTTTTATAAAGACAAATATATAAATATGTTTACCTTTTTGTAAAGTGGCTTATTAAATTCAAGATATCATTCTTTTCTGTATTTTTTTAGGCATAGTTCCCTTGGTTTAATTTTCATTTTGGTTGACTCCAGGTGAGGCTGATTAAAAATTCTTCTTTCTTAAATAATCAGATATTGAAACTATGAAATCTCACAAAATGTCTAGAATGACTCTTAAAGAGTAGTTCAACTTTATTCGATGTGGAAATCCCACTTATTTGGGCACGGATTTTGTTTCAGGTGTTATTGTTTAGAGTTGAACGTTGTCTAGAACTAGGCGGCATATTTTCTAAGAAATTTGAAGTCAGTAACTGATTTACTGGTATTAGAGTCATAGAAAGGATAATACAGCCACTTTGCCCAAGGTATGCCTGTGTTACTTTGTTATTTATGAGTCACTGGCACTGTTGGAAAACAAACAGCTGCATCAGTATTTTCCTGGATATTAAAGTCACTTTTATTGATGCTTCTGAACTTGATGTATCATCTCAAAGGGACACTGCAAACAAAGCCCTTGTAAATATACAATTTATTACCAAGGAATCTATTTAATGAAAATGTCTGCTGCATGTAAGAAAGACTACAATTGTCTGTTTGGAAAACATTCAAATTCTATTTCCAATTATGTGTTAGTGTGAGCTTTCCTTAGGTTTTGCTCTTTATCTTTCTCTGTTAAAACCCCAGTCAGATGATTATTGATCCCTCTTCTACAAAGAGACAGCTGTAAATGTGAACAAAAAAGGCATGTATTTGATTATTAGAAATGTGTTATAGAAATGTAACCCAGCAAATGAGCAGTCTGTGAAATAAGGCTTATTTATTTTGTAAGTTGGATGAAATAAATAAAATGTCATATTTAGGTTACTGACTCATAATTAGGAAGTATTTTGATATGTAGACTACCAGGAAAAGTTTAGCAAAGTGAAAAAGAAGTAATGTACACCATTATTAATCAATCAAAAATTCTTTTCTTCTACAATGTAGACAGTTTAAACTACTATTGGCTTTTACCTCACATTGGGAGAGCATATTTTATGAGAGTTTAATTCGTCATAAATATTTACCTGTTATTTGTGATAATGGAGTCAATGCATATCTCTTAAAAATAAAATGCCTAATTAAATCCGATATTCTATTTCAAACTAGGACATAAACCTTTCCTCATAAAACAGGTAGTTTCTTTTGAGATGGTCCAGATTACAAAATGACTAAAATGCTATACCTTTTTTTTTTCAAAAGAAAATTAACATAGTACACTGATTTTAAGAGGAAAAAAAGCAGTGCACTTATATGAATGTAAAATAGCATTGAATTCCCATGTAAACGTTACTCTGTGAGTCAGCACTGTCCTCTTTCTTTCCTGGAGAACAACCAAAAGCAACAATAGAAATATAGGAAAACAAACAAACAAAAAAACATGGTCAACAGTTTTTAGTGAAATGGAAAAACATATTTAATCCTCACACTCCAAAATGCGTGTAAGTCTCTTCATGGTGGAGTTCGTGCACACGGTGTGTGGGAGGAAAGGATGGGCCAAGCAGTGGAACATCGCAGAGATCCCCAACAAAAATTCATTGCCCTGCAGTTGTTGAGCATCTTATCTTGATGTGGAAAAACAAATCACCTGTTCCTTAGTCTGCTCTGGTTGCACTAAAGGAGCATAGATACCATGGCACTATAAAGAATTATCCATATGGTCTCTGACATGGCAGATAGAAAGAAGTCCATGTAAACACCTTCCCAATCGACTCCCAGGGAACTTCTTCAACTCAGGAAACACCTGGGTTATGATTGGTGATACAAAAGAACTAGAAACCTTTGACAAAAAGCTATTTTTATATAGAAGATGAAAAGGGAATCAAAATTACTACCGTAACAAAGAATAACAGAATATATAGAAATATTGACACATAAAAAATAAAATCAAAACGAAATTATTTTGCAATGGCTTAAATAAACCAAACAGAGTTATTATATTATCTTAATTTAAAAGTCGAAGGAAATGGGGCAACTGGGTGGCTCAGTTGGTTGAGCGTCGGACTTTGGCTCAGGTCATGATTTTGTGGTTCTTGAGTTCAAGGCCCCTGTTGGGCTCGCTGCTGTCAGCCAGTCAGTGCAAAGCCTGCTTCAGATCCTGTCTCCTTCTCTGCCCCTCCCCCACTTGTGCTCTATCAAAAATAAATAAACCTCAAAAAAAAAAAAAAAGTCTAAGGAGAGACAGAGGGAGACAAAGAGAGAGAATGAATAAAGAAATCAAATATTTAAGCTACCAGTTATTAGGAAAGACAAGAAAATCAAACGTTCATGCATGATTTCTCTAGAAATTACAATATACATTCTTAGACTTTCAATTTATTTAGAATAAATGTTGCTTTACTGAAAGTAAAATGTAGACCATTACAGTGATTTAAGTCCATTTATCAACCACCCCATTCTTTATGCTTTAGAATTCAGAAACATCTGAGGATGTTAAAACATCCCATAAGACATTAATATAGGTTCTGTTCTAACTATGATATAGGGTTAGGGCTCCTGGGTGGCTCAGTCAGTTAAGCATCTGACTCTTGATTTCAGCCCAGGTCATGATCTCATGGTTAATTAGTTCGAGCCCCGCCTTGGGCTCTGTGCTGATAGCCCAGAGCCTGGAGGCTGCTTCCAGTTCTGTGTCTCCCTAGCTCTCTGCCTCTCCCCAACTCTGTCTCTCTCTTTCTCTCAAAAATGAATAAACATTAAAAGAAATAAATATCGTATAAGGTTTACAATGTACTTAGAGGAAAAACAGTCCTTTATATTTACCTAGATGTTTGCAATTTTAATGCTCTTCATTATTCCTTAAGATCAGAGTCAATATATGCTTTTCATTTCCCTTCAGTTCAAATAATTGCTTTTGACATTTTTTTTTTAAATAAAGTTCTGTAGGCAACAAATTCTCTTAATTTTCTTTTATCTAAAGATATCCTGAGACACCTGTTTAAGCATCTGACTCTTGATTTCGGCTCAGGTCATGGTCTCACAGTTAATGTAATCGAACCCCTCTTGGAGCTCTGTGCTGATAGAGCAGAGCCTCCTTAGGTTCCTTTCTCTCATCTTTCTCTCTGCCCCTCCCCTGCCTGTGCATGCACACATGCTCTCTCTCTCTCAAAATAAATAAATAAACTCCAAAAAAAGTCATCATTATTCTTGACTTCATTCCTTTTTTTTTTAATGTTTACTTATTTTGAGAGAGAGAGAGAGGAAGAGAGCATGAGTGGGGAGGGACAGAGAGGGAGAGAGAACCCCAAGCAGGCTCCACACTAAGCACAGAACCTAATGTGGGACTTGATCTCACCACCGCAAGATAAAGACCTGAGCTGAAATTAAGAGTCAGACGTTTAGCTGACTGAGCCACCTAGGCGCCACTCTTGCCTTTATTTGTAAGGAATATTTTCATTAAATACAGATTCTTCATTAAGTGTTATTTTCTTTTAGCATTTTAGAGACGTTTCATTTTAGAGATGTTTAAGGATGGTCTTCTGGCCTCAATAGTTTCTGATAAGCTAGATTTAAGTCCAGATTTTTTTAATTTAAAGATCTATGCTTTTCAGTAATTTAACTATAAGGAACAGAGAAGTGATTTTCCTTATGTTTTACCTGCTTAGAGGTCATTGGGTTGATTGTATATATATATATATATATATATATATATATATATATATATACAGATATATGTATTTAAAAAATACATATATATATACACACACACACCATATCTGGGGAAAACTTGACTATCATTTTTCAAATATATATATATATATATATATACAGATATATGTATTTAAAAAATACATATATATATATACACACACACACACACACCATATCTGGGGAAAACTTGACTATATATAGTCAAAACTTGCATATATAGTCTGTTTTCTTAATGAGACATCTTATCTCTTCATCCAAGTGAGTATATCTTCCTTTCCTATTGGACATAGTGATATTAGCTGCCTTAAAATCCATGTTTACTAATTTTAACAACAGAGTCTTTGTTCTTGGTAATGAGGCTGGGTGACATTTTCTTGATTTTTCATATTCATATGTTAATTCTAAATCTTAACTCGAATACAGAAGCCTTGCATGTTATGAAGAATATATTCCTCTGAAGAATTTTCTGTTTGTTTCTTTATTATAGCAGGCATTTGCCTTGGTTGGACCTAAATGCAATCTCAAATTCTTTTTTTTTCCTTAAAAATTTTTTTAACATTTATTTATTTTTGAAAGACAGAGACAGACAGAGCATGACTTGGGGAGGGGCAGAGAGAGAGGGAGACAAAGAATCTGAAGCAGGCTCCAGGCTCTGAGCTGTCAGCCCAGAGTCCAAAGCGGGGCTCCAACCCACAAACCGTGAGATCATGACCTGAGCCAAAATAGGATGCCCAACCGACTGAGCCAGCCAGGCACCCCTGCAATCTCAGAAACTCAAATTACAATTTAATTCTTTAATATTTAGCTGGTTTGAGTTGGGTTTGCCCCATACCCGGTTCAGTGATAGAACATATATTTGGACAGAGTTTAACTGGTGATCTGGAGGCTTCTCAACTCAAAATATCTCCATTCTGTGAATCCTGTTCTCTTTTCCTAACTCTTGTACCTGCTTCAAACTTTGTATTCTAGCTCTTAAATTTGGAAAAAGGGCACGTTTTCTATCAGAGTTTCGGCCTTTATGCACAGAACTGACTATGGTTTTCTTTCAAGTGAATAGCTGTAAAAACAAGAAATCTTTCTATTGCTAGTACCTTTTCCCAAGTACTGACTGCTCTCCAAATTTTGCGTGAATCTGTTAATGAATTTCACGGCCTTCAGATAGTTTTTAGAAATTATCCAGAGTTTCTGGCAATGAACAAATATCAAACTATGATAAAATAAAGAAAAGTTAAAGTTCTCAAAGATACCATTTTATCTAATGTACTAGCTTTACATCCCAAAGAAGACTATTGAAAATTTGGGTGAGTATTTTTAGTTGGCAAAATGATTTAAGTGACAACAGATATTTATCTCCTAAGGGGCATTGATGCTAGATGCCCTGCAATGACTGTTATAGTCACATAAAGGGCAAAAAAGCTGGTGTCCCACACAATTTTCAAAATTTTTCCAGACATTCAAACATTAAAAAGACTTGGTTGGGGTGCCTGGTTGGCTCAGTAGGTTGAGCTCCTGACTTTTGGTTTCAGTTCAGGCCATGATCTCATGGTTTCATGAGTTCATGGCCCATGTCCAGCTCTGCGCTGACAGTGTGGAACCTGCTTGGGATTCTCTCTCTCTCCCTCTCTCTCTCTGTCCCTCCCTGCCATCTCTCTTTCTCTCAAAAACAAATAAATAAACTTAACAAATAGGAGTTGTTTATAGGGGTGCCTGGATAGCTCAGTCGATTATGCATCCCACTCTTGATTTCAGCTCAGGTCATGAATTTGTGGTTCATGGGTTGAAGTCCCACGACTTGACAGTGAGGAGCCTGCTTGGGATTCCCTCTCTTTCACTGTCTCTCTGCCCCTCCCTTGCTCTCTCTCTCTCAAAGTAAATAAATAAACAAACAAAAAAAAGAGGTGCTTATAATTAGCTTAGTAACCTCTGTCAGGTTTATACGTTTTCACGAAATACTTAGAGGAGGGGATGTATATTATACCGAATATCTTGGCAATATAACTACCTTATGAAACAATAGATATATTTAATTTGTTTTTGCATCTTTATCAAGAGCTGTCCACAATTTTGTATTATCACATCAACCATGCCACCTCCATTCAAAGCGTCTGAGTGACCAACACATCTCTGCCTGTATGTTAATTCTATTTAGTACACACATCTGACTGCTTAATTATGATTCTTCTTGTAGGCCCATCTGTATATTTACATATGGAAACATATTTTCTTAAAAATTCATTTTATTTTTTCCATTATTAGAGTTATAGCAGCATACTGGTTTAATTTTGAAATTATGTAGATAGAGAGGTACAGAATGAATTTCACTGAAGCATAGTACAGGAGAGCATTACAGTTTCCTTTATAATGAAGAAAGTGGCATTGGGTCTGATAGGACTGAGAATGACAGATACATCCAATTGACAAAAAATTAAATGTTTAATAATACATTTACTTTGCAAGGCTCTAGGGAAAGAAGCATTTTAATATATTGCTGGTGGCTGTACAGATTGGTAAAATTCTTAGGATTGAAAATATATACAGATGTTTTGAAGTATCTGTAACATTTGCTAATGGAAATACCATTTTCTATCTGAGGACTCACTTAAAAGATGTAATAGCATGCATGAAATGACACGTGTACAAGATGAACCATTATAGCATCACTTGTATTAACAAAAGATTATAAACAACTATGTAATCAATTTTGGGGTGCTGGTTATATAAATTAATTCACATTCATATAACAAAATGCTGTGCACCTGTCAAATGCAATGGGAAGATATGTCTGTTCTGATATGGAGAGGTCTCCAAAATGAGCAGATAGTATATAGAGTGTATGTTCTATTGTGTAAAGAAGGAGAGAAACTTATGTGTTTGTGTTTTATTGCATATGCCTTAAAAGAAATCTCTGGAAGAAAACACAAATCTGAAAAAAAAAATGTATACATACAGTGTGTATTATAGTAAGAGTGTTGTTAAATTTGAGAAAACAGACTGTTGTACATAGGAACCAGATGTTGACTTTCCACTGTGTTTTAATTTTAATTATTTAACCAGTTTGATGCATTAATAGTAAAATTCAGTTTAAAATATGCTAAAATATAATTAAGATCTCTGCCTAAACATTATATTTTGAAAATTTTGGATATAAAGTGTATCCTGGACCTTCTCACTGGAAAATTCACTATAGCTATTAATAAGAACAAAATCCATTAGTACAGGAATAACAGATTGTGAGTTAAAAAGCTGAACATTTACTGATTTCTATTGCTAAATTCATGCTGTGTGCTGTTGTGTACTTAATCCCTGTCATGTTGTTAAAATGCCAAGAACAGGCACACAAAAATAGTGAAATAATATGGCAAGACATTTCCTGGCTGGAAAGTGAAGTCACGAATGGTTGTCTATTTGTGTTCTTTAAAGAAAAATCATGAACAAAGAAAAGAAACAAATCCAAACTTTCTCAGTGGGGTGAGGGGTTTGAGGAAGGTGTTGAAAGTAGTCTTTGCCCCTGCCTGCCACCATCTGGACAGCAACCAAAAATAGCCACTCTGTACCTCATTAAAGTCTTGTGGTTTTTTTGCCTGTTTTCAGCAAATGCAAAGTTTTAATACAGAGTCTTTAGCCTAGTTATAGGTGATTGTTTATAATGATTTTCCTGTATTTTGTAAACCACCTTAAATAATCAATATTTCAGCAGATATATTACTTAGGAAAAATGGGCACACACAGCTCACTTTTGATTATTATTTTTTCATTTAGAGTTAATACTAAAACTTCCATATAAGAATGATTTGAAGAATCAATTGGTTCTGAAAAAGAGTGGTATGTAGGAGATGATTCTGAAGTAGTAGTTACTTAGGAAATACTTAGATTATTTATTGGGGATGGTAAGAAGTAAATTCATTGTGTTCACAAAGTAGGCTAGTTGTTTAATGAATGTACTTGAATGCATTAATGAAAGAAAACATTAATAACAACTACACCAACATTACAAATAAAAGTAATAGATGAATTCTGGAAACTACCAAACATCCATTTAAGGTAGCAAATTTTATGTGTATATCTGTATTTTAATTTCTTACACCCTATATATAGTTAGAAGTAATAATATGGGTGGAAAATAATTGAAAAAATATTTAAATTAGTTTTTGTTGAATAAGAGAATACATGAGTTCTATCAACAAAAATGCAATGAATAACAGAAAATAAATAAAAATGAAATATATTAGATTTGATTTGTCATCTGTTTTGACAGATTCAAATTTCTTGTGTGTTTTCTTCTTTAAAAAAAACTTTATTAGATTAATATGATCAATTTATCTAGAAAAACATGACTTAGCTTTAAACTAGAAGATTATCACTTTTCATTAATTATTATTTTTTTTATTTTAGTAATTGAACTCTAAAGAAACATGATACTAATGTTTTGGAGGAATAAAAAGGGATTGATAATTTGTTTTGATATTAATGACTTGTTTAAATTTATTGTCATAGTATTGTGGAAAATCATTTTCATGCATATCTATTTTTTATTTAATCTTGAAAGATAAATACAATTTTTCACATTAGGCAAGTAAATAAAGTTGCAAAATGATTATATGATTTTCCCATGTTCTCTGAATCCAAAGTCATTGTCATTCTCTTAACTGAGTATCTATGGGACATATTGACCTATTATGTAAATGACATCACCCACTTTCTTTTATTATTTTATCATATTAGGTCTTATTTTCTTTTGAGAGGTTTCAGCACAACTGGGAGAGCCTCTCAACTATTTTTGTCAATAATTATATTTAAAATAACAACTTTAATAGAGATGTCATACTTTTAACGGTTTGTCAAATCAATCAGTTACAATCTGTCTAAAATTATTCTGCTTGTCTTATCTCAGTTATTACCTATATGCCCATTGAATAGGTGAAATGAATAATCTCATAGTCTTAATGAATAAGATGGACACAGCATTCTATTTTAGTCTGAAATCTGCTCATTTAAATTACTCTTATGCAAGTGTCCTACCTATTCAATTTGGAGTAAGCAATTATATTTATTTCACTAGCAACGAGAAGATAGCAATATGACTCTTCTCGAATGGAATATCTGAAGAACTTATTGGTAGAGTGGAGCATTAGCTCATAAGTGTATTTGGAGGGTCAATCTATTGCCAAACTCCAAATGATCAAAAGGTGACCAACTCACTCTCTTGCAATTAGTTGTCCAATGTTTCTCTAAAACATTAGAATTTGTATTTATTTTGAGTTCAATATAACAGAAAAAGCAATTAAGAGTAAAGTTATAATTGTCTAACTTAAGATTAAATCATGAAGTTATTTTTGTAACATAATTAAACATTCCAACCAATAAAGCATTATTTAACAACTTTAATCACATCATTGTTTATCTTCTAGATATCACTATATAAATTTTTTGGCTTTGTAAAATGTCTACATATGAAAAATAAATTAGACATATAACTGATGTAACTAAAATGCTAAACATAACTAAAATAATAATGAAATGTGCACACAAATATCCACTAGATAGCATAACAAGTAGTATATTCCTTGTACTTCAGGAATTCTAATAGAAAGAACACTTTCCAATCTTACCTACTTCCCTCATTCCAGAAATTAAATTCTGTTTGAATGGTGAATCTTTTGTATATAAATAATGTATTTTTGACTAATATTTGACATTTAAATACAATCCCATTGTGCACATTCTTTTGTGATTTGGTCCTTTTGCTTAACATCAGTTTTGTGATATTCCCCTAATTTGATGTCTGTAGCTATAGCTTATTCATTTTCTTCCTGCCTTTCATATTCCAGCTACTCTCGACACACATTTAAAGAATTTTTGGTTGTTTGTTTTTCCTCTTTTTCTTTTCTCAGTTCTTTCAATTATGAGTAAAACTCCTTTATACATAGCTCTTGGATTGTACATGTTGGAGTTTCTCTAGGAGGGGAGTTACTGGGTTGCAAATATTTAACTTCATTAAGTAAACTGGACCAAAATATACACCTTCCTAGATTTACTGGTGCCAGAATCAGAGAACCCCAGTCATACCTCACCTCCAAAAATCTCTACTGTGCCCAACATAGTAACAGTTGCATCGGCTCCAGATTGTAGGTCAACCCAACCAGATCACGAAAGCTCTGGGAGACTTCATAACACTCTGAAGTGCCTCAGATTTTGTACAGAATGTGATGAATTTTGACCAAGGAATGATGGGAGACTGGAATAAAATAACACCTTTCTCACCTTTTGTCCCTTCTCACAGACTGTTCTTCAGCCCGATGGTTTCCCAAAACAACCTCTCCAGAGAAAATTCACATGACGGAGCAAGCAGCTGTGTTTCCTGGGAGCTTGCGACACTGCTCTACACTTGAACTAGAATGTTAGATATGCCAAACTCCTTCTAAAGTTAGTGTCCCACTTACACACGACCCAGCAGTGTGACAGACCTATTTTTCCATGACCTCATTAACACTTTCCACTCTCTGATTTCTAGTTCTGCCAATACCAAGAGTGTAAAATGGCATTTAATTTTAACGTTAGATTGTATTTTTCTGAGTATCCAAAGTGTCCAAAGCTTATACATCATCCCTGTCTCCTCCGTGAGATACCAGTTCATGATGCTTGTCTCTTTTCTTCTGTGGTTGTTTGTCTTTTTCTGATCTGCATTATTTGTATGAGCATTTCATATCTATATAACATAATCCATCAGTTTAGTGATTAATATAGCATATGCTAGTTTATGATTTGCCTTTTGCTCTTTTTAGTTCATACTTAAACATAAAATTGTAGTTGTAATGCTAATGATTTATCAATATATTTCCTTATGTTTTGTGTACTTTTTGTCTTTTTTTAAGAAACCTTTTGCTATTTTATAATTGTGAAGATATTTGTCTCTATCATTCCCTAAAAGTTTTATAATTTTCTCTTCATAAGTTCACTCTTCACAAGGTTGAATCCACCTGGAGTTGATTTTTGCCTTGGTTGACTCAGGAATACAAGATGAGCATCTTTTATTTTAAAGTCTGTATTATATTAATTAATCATCAATATTACTTTGATATGAGCCAAGTTTAGATTGTGTCTCTTCTCTATTCCACCCCAACAGTCTAATGTTCTATTCTGGTTCCCAAATTCTATTGTCTCATTTAAAAATGCCATATGATTAGGAGTGATATTTGGTGAGGAAAGTCCTATCACATTGTTTTCCTTTCTCCATTTTACTTCCTTGAGATTCAGAAGTCATCTTGAAACCACAGATAGTCAAAGAGAGTCTGCCCCTAACATCACCGGACCACTACACGAATATCAGCATCTGCCTATCTCTGAATGTTTTGGTGCATTGGAGAAATATTTCTCTTTTTTTTTAAGTCATTGTTATTCGGGATTCTGTTATGTGTTTTCAAACCATTCTGTGAGATAATTTCTAGAGTGTAGGACTGTTCTTTTACTCAGAGCTGATCCTCAGCCATTACATCTATTCTGCCAGCTGCTAGAATAGAGCCTATGTCCTGTAGTTTGTTGAATTTTTTCATTGCCACGCACATTTTCACTATTCCAATTTTCTATAGGATCACTAGAGACCAGTTGTTTACAGCTCCCTCTAAGTACCCTGGCCACAACAAGCCACTTCTAAGAGAATTCCAGGAAAAAAAAATCTATGGAAGGCAGTGTTGCCAGTAATTTTGAGCAGTGTTTCTTCTCAAAATCATAGTTTAAATGAAATATCACTTATTTAAGATTTAACAGATATATAAACAAGCTGTATCCTTTTTAAGTGTAAGCAAGAAACAAAAACAAAAACCAAAAACCTCACACTTGTAAAAGAAGGATGTTGATATTTAGTACATACCATAGTGTCAGGAGCAATGATGACTACCTATAATATCTCATTTAAATTATCTACGTAATCCACTGGGAGGCAGGGAGGTAATTTTTATAAATGAGAAAGATAACTCTCGCCAAACATATTTATGTCTCAGTTGTTCTTATTCCTTTATTGGTTCAGTTGATACTGTTCCATTCTGTGAAAATAAATCTCACAGACTGTTTGGTTCATCACAAATGCTGAACTGCCATCTTCTTGTATTCAGGAAAGAACATCATTTTATGGAAGCTTCTGGCTACTACAATTGCACTCTAACTCCAGAAAGATAGACAGCCTTGGACAGTGCTACTGAAGAGAAACACATGTATAAAGTTCTCCCGCTAAGATCATGGATCAAACCACTGAATTATACCTAACTCGGTGGTTCTAAATCCTAACTGCATATCAGTAGTATTTGGGAAACTTTAAAATATACTGATGATTGGACACCATTCCTAGAAATTCCTGTTTAATTTGTCTCAGAGTATGTTCGTTCATGAGTTACCTTTTTGTTTGTTTTCTGTGTTTCTTCTGTTATGTTTTGTTTTTAAGTTTCCTCTGAAGCCTAGTATGTCATTGGTGTTGAGAAATTCCAGTCTGATTTTCTAATGCTGGGACAGGAAGAAAGTTAGGACCATGTTGCTGACCTCTATAGAGTCAGCCTTAACTTGGGGAGTATGAGAGTGGCCAGCTTTCTTAATGTTCCCAAGCTTTCCATCAGGCAATTTTGGTCTTACATACTTTAGAGACCTACTCATTAAAATAGTACATGCCCTCTATATAGGAACTAATTTGAAATGTTGAGCTCAAAAGTAGGTTATTAAAAACAGAAAGTTACCAGCCATGCCTTCTTTAAAATACAAAAAAGGCACAGGCTAACAAGACCAGTGCCTTGATTTTTAAGTACTATACTGTCATTAGAAGAAAGTGAACACTCATAGTCTTTCAAACAGTTAATCCTCTAATAATTAACATCAGGAAACTCCTGTAAAGTTCACAGAAACTTTCTCCTGTGCATGATTTACATTGCTATTTTTCCTCTAACTTGGTTTCTCTTGTATTCCATCTTTGTTCTATATTTCCTTTTTCTTTTTTTGATATATACATTGGAATTTTATTTTATTTTATTTTTCTTCCATTATTTTATTTAAATTCAAGTTAGTTAACATATAGTGTAGTATTGGTTTCAGGAGTAGAACCCAGTGATTCATCACTTACATATAACACCCAGTGCTCATCACAAGTGCCCTCCTTAATACCCATCACCCATTTAGCCCACCCCCCACCCAGCCCCCCTCCAGCAACCCTCAGTTTGCTCTCTGTAGTTAAGAGTCTCTTATGGTTTGCCTCCCTCTCTGTTTTTACCTTGTTTTACTTTTCCTTCTCTTCCCCTATGTTTATATGTACTATATTTCCTAAGAAATTCTTTAAATGGCTGATTTGCTAAACACTTCCTTTCCAGAATTTAACACTGTAGTGTATCTATTTCTTTTAATATCCTTACTATCATTCTAAAGGCAAGATTATGGGAAAACAGTCATATTTCAGAAAAGAAACATTAAAGCATGGAAACAAATTTAACGTAAGGATTAAAAGTCTGGAATAGTAAACAATGACTCTAAGTTGTCTTGCTTTGTAAAATAAGAAAATAAAAGGACTATAGATGTAAACATAGCAGTAGGAAATAGAATGTATTTAGAAAGGAAGAGAATAAATTCAGATAATAAAATTCTTATTGAAATAGAGAAATTCAGGGCACCTGGGTGGCTCAGTCGGTTAAGCATCAGACTTCTGTTCAAGTCATAACTCCCAGTTTGTAAGTTCAAGTCCTGTGTTGGGCTCTGTGTTGAGGGCTCAGAGCCTGGAGCCTGCTTCAGATGCTATGTCTCCCTCTCTCTGCCCTCTGCAGCTCACACTCTGTCTCTCTCTGTCTCTCAAAAATGAGTAAAATCATTTAAAATTGTTGAAATAAAGAAATTCATGTATTTATTTGAAGGGTTCTCTCTCTCTCTTTCCTCCATTTAATATAGTAGATAAGAATGAAAGAAATAATAAAAGGTTACTTATATATTGAGGAAAATATTATGGGAGTTAATGAGCTATTTAATGACAGATTATCTCAGTCTTTTCTCAATAAACTAGAAAATGACCTCAACTGAATGAGGGTGAAGATTTTGGCACAAGAAGAAATTAGAGTTTAAGAGGGACAATGAGACACTAATCAAAATACTGATGACCCACAACAAAAACCAAGTTTAAATTAGTGATCATGAATATGTAGCAAATCAAGTTTTATGTCTATTCTTATTTTTCCAACATGTTTTGTTCCCCTGGAAATAGAAAGTGCAGTGACAGGAGAAAGAATGTGGATAGTGAGACATAAATTAGTCCACTAATTCATTCAACACTTCATTTCATTCAAAGTTACTTAGTATTTCTAATGTGCTGGACACTGAATAAACCAAGGTAAATAAGAAGTATTCTCTGCTATTGATGAATTTATAGCATATCAGGCAACAGGTGTTTGAAGTAAAGAAGATGATAGTATATTTTGTCAAATATTAAAAAAAAATTCTTATCCAGGATCATATTACTCATTGATTTGCAAAGATAATCTATTTTTTGCAAAATGTGAGTCAGGCTGTAATGAAATAATTTGGAATTTCCAATAGTTAATGGTAACGTTATATCATTACCACTTTCACAGATCAGTAGAAAAAACTTCCTGCTCAAGAAACATGCATTAATTAGCATGTCCATAATCTCTACTCAGTTGGCATATGCCAAGCTCTTTGCATAACAATTACATTTTTATGCAAAGCTAATGGAAATAAATACAATACAATGGATAAAAAGAAATCTCCAAATAAAAAAAATCCCTAGATTATAGTAAGTTGAAATATATATGAATTATTGTAGTTCAATGTTTTTATTACTTTCATCTGATAAATAGACAGTTATTTTTCAGAAGGAAAAATTTTTAATGACAAGGTAATTAAAATGAATGTGTCAGTTTTAAGGATCTTGTCTGATTTTACTTTTGTAACAAGATCTTCCTTTCTTCCTCTATTTTTCTTTGTCTATGGGATGTGTGTACATGTGTGTGTGCCTGTGTGTGTGTGTGTGTGTGTGTGTGTGTGTGTAATGATGCCAGTTTCTTCTTTGCATGTGAATGCACAAATACTTTTATATTTTATTTTTGTCCTAATTATTGCTTGTCAACTCAATCTTCTAATAATGAAAATATAGGTAAAATAATAATTTAAAACATAAAACAACTTGATGAAATACCATTAAAACACACTGACTTACTATAAATTGGAACTGTATTCCTAAAATAGTGTGGTTTTAGAAAATAATCTCATCGCAAAATTCATTCAACATATCATACATAAGAAATTAGTGAGAAAACATGAGGACCTGTGTTAAGACACTGAAAAACCCTGTATCAAAATGCATGTTTTATCTGTGCACATGTGCAAGGGGAAGGGTTTTTATTCGACATAGTTGTAATACAATTTTTTTCAATGTCTCAGAGCAAAGAGCAGGTATTTGAGCAATTAGAAGTCAGAACAGGTGGCTTTTGAAGGGAATGAAATATTCTGAAATCCTTAATCATGGAAGCTACCTGAGAGACCTAGAATCCAATTGTGAAACTGAAATTAACATGAAACATTTTGACCCTAGAAAACAGGCAATGGTAAGGAGACAATAGGTAACACTGCCTTGTCTATTTCATGATTTGCTTAGAACCTGCTCTCAGTAAAACAAATGAAAGGTATTTTCCTAAATATGGTTTGCACATTAAAACATTCTAAAAGAATAAATGTTAGCATTTGCAAGTTATTTGCAAGAGGGCATTAGAATTTCAAATCATATCTTTCTTATACTTCAAATATGCATAATAAAATTTAGTTGCACACAGTTCTCATTTAGAGCTCTATTCTTTCTCTTCTCTCATTCTTTAAACAGGTGTATCTCTCTATTTTCCCCATGACCTGAGAGCAATTTTTAAGTTTATTTTCTTCATCACACATTTTATTCTCCCTATTTCCGTGTTACGAAGTTTAATTATGTTGTCTTTGTGATTTCCTGATAATTTGTCCTAATTACATCTAACTCTGTTTTTGTTCTGTCTGTAGAATCACCTTGTTTTCTTTTTTTCCTCAAAGGGTCTGTTTTCTTTACTTAAACCAAGAGAAAAAAATGGAAACATTCTTAAATCTTCTTTTTAACATTCATACTGTAGTCTTCTATTATGTTTCCTTTTTTTTCCATTTTATTTGGTTGTTGCATTGTTTGGTTCTATTGGATGAAAGATCATTAAGTTCTATTAGCCTGCAGTTCTATTAGCTGCATTTGTAGCCTGTCCTTTGCTCCTCAACCTCACTCATGGGCCTCCAGGCTGTCAGCATGTTTCCCGTAATCAGCCCAATTACTGCATCCAGCTTCTGTTGCCCATAATAGCTGAGCTAAAAAACAGTCCTCTCTCTCATCTGTATGATTCCTTATTGTGAATAAAATGTTATTTCTCTAGTCTGTTAAAGGCATGGGTCTACTAAATTTACAAATTTTAAAGGAAATACTTAGCATTTTAGTCTGCAACATTTATAGTTAGATATATTATAGCACCATAGTTTATTTTTCCCCCAAATAATGAATGTGAAGTTATTTTATATCTCTCTTAGAAAAGAGTCCATTTTGAAAATATTTCCAAAATAAAGGAATCCGTTGTGAAGGTAAATTGTTGTACAAATTTGAAAATCCAAATGAATAACAACTTTTAAAGGATAGTTATGCCTATAAAACTAAAAACGCATATCTCAGCCCCTATCTGTATGCCCACTGCATCTGTATTTCTGTCTCTCTCCCCTTTGGTTTTAGTGGAGCCACTGGGCTTCAGGGATCCATCTTTTAAGAAAGTTCTATTCAATTGTGCTAGTTTAGTATGAGAAAGGAGCTTAATATCAACATTGTTTTGCCTTCCAAATAGTGAAAGAGATAAAGTAAAAGGAAAGGTTTTTAGTAAATGCCTGACTTTCAAACTTGGAACACATCCATTGAGTTCCAAATAGCACTCAATTGTGTATGATTATTTAAAGAAAGTTTCGTTATAAAACTCTAACTATCCATTGTACTAAAAAGAAATCTTTATTTATGGCTTCTCAGAGGTGCATCTAAAAAAAAAGTAAAAAAGTGATTATGTTGTGACAAGTTAATTAAATGCAATTTTGCAAAGGAAAAAACATCAACATATTATTATATCTGGAATATGGCAAAACATTTAGTAGTTTGATTAGCTGGGACTGCCATAATAAAGTAACAGAATAGGTGACTTAAACAACAGAAATTACCATTTATTTTCTTACAATGCTGGAGAACTATTTCTGGAGGCCAGAAATCTGGGATCAATGTGTTGACAGGGATATTTTCTTCTAAGACCTCATTCCTTGCCTTGTAGATGATCATCTTCTCGTTCATATGGTATGCCTTGTAGATGATCATCTTCATGTTCATATGGTGTTCTCCCCACATATGCATATGTGTCTATGTTCTAATTTCCTTTTCTTTTAAGAACCCCAGTCATATTGCGTTAAGGCCCACCCTAATGACATCATTTTAACTTTATTATTTCTCTCTTTTTTTAATATTTATTTATCTATTATTTATTTATTTATTTATTTATTTATTTATTTATTTATTTATTTTGAGAGAGAGACCCACAGCATGAGTGGGGGAGGGGCAGAGAGAGGAAGACACAGAATCTGAAGCAGGCTCCAGGCTCTGAGCTGTCAGTGCAGAGCCTGACATGGGGCTCAAACTCATTAACCGTGAGATCCTGAACTGAGCTGAAGTTGGATGCTTAACCCAGTGAGCCACCCAGGCACCCCCTTAATTATCTCTTTAAAAACCCATGTCTAAATCCAGTCATAACCTTAAGTACTGGGTGTTAGGAATCCAATGTATGAATTCAGCTCATAACAAGTATAACCAAAAAGAGTTGTACATTATGAGAAATAGTATACCAAATAAAGATAGATACATTTAACCTTTTATCATATCACTATTCCTATCACATCATTATTCTTACTGGGTCCTTGACAAATTTGCTTTCTCTCTTTGATATTCAACCCTGCCCACCTGATACTTGTTTTCGTTCCTACCTCTTTAACACTGAGGAAAAAATATTTCAGTCTCTCTTGATACCAAATCTCCCAAAGTGAAATATTTGTGTATCAATGTCTTTATTGGGTATAGATTTAAATTTACTTTATTACAGTATTTGTCCCTTGAACAACATGAGGGTTGGGGGCACTGACTCATGTGCAGTCAAAAACCTCCATATAAGCTTTGACTTGCCAAAAACTTAACTGCTAATAGCCCACTCCTGACCAACAGCCTTACCAATAACACAACAATTAACACATATTTTGTACGCTATATGTATTATATACTGTATGCTCATAATAAAGCTAAAGAAACAAGATGCTATTAGGGAATCATTGGGAAAAGAAAATATATTTATAGTACAGTACTGTATTTATCAAAAAAAAATCTGCTTATAAGTGGACCCACACAGTTCAAACTCATGTTGTTCAAGGGTCAACTGTAGCCCTCCCTTATCTTTGATTTCACTTTCACTGTTTTCATTCATTCATGGTCAGCTATGGTGTGGAAGCAGATTATCTTATTTCTGACATGTAACCAGAAGGTCAATAGTAGTCTAACGCTATGTCACAGTGCCTATGTCATTCATCTCATTTCATCTCCTCATGTAGACACTTTATTATCTCACACTATCATAAGAAGGGTGAATATAGTACAATGAGATATTTTGAGAGAGAAAGACCACATTCACATAACTTCATTATAGTATATTGTTACAGTTTTTCTATTTTATTATTAATTATTGTTAATATCTTACTATGCTTAGTTTATAAATTAAACTTTATTATTTGCATATATGTATAGGAAAAAACAGTATATATGAGGTTTGGTTTATTCATGGTTCCAGGCATCCACTGAGAGGATGCCAGCTTCCCCTTGCTGCTGTTAGCACAGACTTAGTGGCTAAAAACAGCACACAAAAACTTCACAAAAAGACCAAAATGGGTCTCAGTGGGCTAAAATCAAAGTGTTGGCAGGGCTTTGTCCTTCTGTGGAAGCTCCAGGGGAGAATCCATTTTCTTGCCTTTTCTGGCTGTTGGGGTTTGCCTACATTCTTTGGCTTAAGATCTCTTCCACCTTCAAAGCCAGCCATGGCCAATCAAGTCTTCCCCATACAGCATTACTCTGACACTAACCGTTTTACCTCCCTCTTTTACATTTAAGGATCCTTGTGATACATTGAGCCCAACTGGATAATTCAGGATAATCTCTCTAGTTTATCATCAGCTGATTGGCAAACTTAATTCAGTCTACTACCTAATTCCCCTTTCTGGTATTGGGACACATAAATCTTTAGGGAAGCAAGAATCATCATTTTGATTACCCACTTGCTAACTGAAATATTGAAAATCAGTCTTCTGTGTAGAGACTTAGAGCCCCCCACTACCCCAATTTCTGACACAATATTATTGCTTTGGAGATTGAAATTGAAACATTAATGACACAAGTTTCATGAAAATCCATTCTCAAAATTAGATCATGCTAAAAGTTTCTCTCATCAAAGTGATGAATCAAATTTTGTAAATAACTCCAAACAGCCATTCTGTTTGTGTTTGGATTCTCACCACAAAGCAGACACTGAAGCAGACTTGAGTTTAGGCAGTTTATTTGATAGATGATCCTAGGAAGTACAAGTGAGGCAGTAGGGATGGTGATATGTGAAAGAGAAGAAAATTAATAAAGAATTAAGTGACTAATAGCAATGCTAACAGCAACTTGGGCTCAATGTCACTGTGATTTTTTTTTAATTAAATTGTGTCACACTCATGAGAGCTTTCCATTAGGATGCTTGGGAGGCTAGGTATTTTCTACTGACTCCTGTCTCTTATTGTTGAATGGTTAGCCCTAGGAAAATGAAGACAAGCACAATCCCAGATTGACTTGAGTATGGAAGCATGTGGTCTTGTGGTGCTGGAAGATACCCTCAAGTGGACAAACAGATTGATATACAGGTGCTTAAGATAGGAAGCTGCCAGCATGCAGAAAATTGCAGAAGTTTCAGGTCAATTCTGAAGTTGTGTGAACAGATATGAGTGAGATAGGGTGTGCGTAGACTGATTGGTCCCTCAAAATTTAATACTGAAGCCCTCATCCCCATTGTGATGGTATTTGGATGTGGGGGCCTTTGGAAGATAATTAAGTCATGAGGGTGAAGCTATCATAAATGAGATTAGTACTGTCACAAAAATAAGAGAGATCTTTCCTTCTCTGTGCCATGTGAAGATACAGTAAAGTGGCCCTGTTGGCAAACTGGGAAGATTGTAGCTTCATCAGGAACCCAACCATTCTGATCTCAGACTCAGCCTCCAGACCTGAGAGAAATAAACCCTTACTATTTAAGCTACTCAGTCTATGGTATTTTTGTTATAGCAGCCTGAATTGACTAAGACAAGGTGGTTTCTACAATCTCTGAAAAGGACATAAAATAAAAGTTTAGTGAAACAAGCTATAGTCTGTTCTCTGAAACCATAATGAACATTAATCATTTTCCTTCTTTATCACACATTCTATATTTCCTACATCTTTAGCCAACAGTCCTGCCTGTCTAGGTGGTTTGCCTCTACCTAAGCCCTAATTACATGCCTTGTGATTGCAGTTGCTATTTACCGCCATCACTGGGCAGACACACACCATCAAGCACTGCAATGAATTTCTCAAGTTCAGACACAATACTTCCTGCTCCAATTATTTTGCAGTTACTTCTTTTATTTGTTTGATATTTCATTAGCATGAGGCCCAAAGTTATTAAATGGCAGTTATACTGTTAGGATAGGGAAATTCTGATTCATTCTATGATATAAATTTGTTTCACATACACTTCATGGACCATGACCTATAACCCTTCAAAGCATAAAATTGCAGGGTTTAAAAGCCTGTGACTTCTCAGTTTGGTCACACAGAGTGATAACAAGAGGAATCGATCCTACTTTTACCCTTCTTTCCCTTCGCATTCTAGCTATTGGACACACAACATCCTATAATCTCAATTGGTTCAACATTTATACTATGTTCAAGAGGACAGATTGGCAATCCTGGCTGATCGATAAAATATGACCAATAGATTCTTTGTTCATTTATCCATTGTCAAAATCTTTAGCCATAAATAGGTCCTTTGGTTCAAGGTAGTTTTTCTGAATCTCAGTCACTCAGAAAGCCCTGCCTGGCAGAGACATTGTAGGCAGAGGAGGAAAATCCAGATCCTGTCTATGAATCTCAAAAAGATGAATTACTTCCTCTTACTACGATGGGAGAGAATTAATGCTTTCTCCATTACTATTAATGGATGCAAGGTTTATGATTCTATATAATCAAATAGACATCAACTGGAAGAACTCTTCAAGGAGTGGTACCATATTGAATGTTCAGTGTCAGTCTCTGGTACTAACAAGCATTCAGGAATGTTAGTAATTACATCGGCCTTGATGAAAGGAAACACTTGCCAATATGCTCATTCATAGTTTCCACCCAAGTGACCACCAGCCCACTGTAGGAACATGGGATGACTATAGACAAATGGTGGCTGATTTCCTTTGAATGAATAATCCCTTCCATTTAGTTTTTCAGTGTCTTCATGGCAGTAGACATCCTGTGATAGGCAGTGAGATGATACAGCAAGATCCATTTGCTTTGGACCCATTCCCCTAGTCCATTCTCAATCCTCTTTTCCATACATCATGGTTTCTAATCTTCCAAATGTACTCTTTTCAGGTGCCTGGTCATACATCCAAGTCATTACCAGTACCATCATTTCCTCTTAAAAGCAACTGGAAAAAACAAGTTGGGCCTAGTTTATAAAGATTCTTATGTGCTTTTATTCTTTAATCGTTAGTGAATAATTAGTAATTTTCCTTTTAAAATTTTTTTAATGTTTATTTATTTTTGAGAGTTGGGAGGGGTGAGAAAGAGGCGGACAGAGAATCTGAAGTGGGTTCTGTGCTGACATCAGAGAGCCCCATGCAGGGCTTGAACTCACCAACTGCAAAAGGTCATCACATGAGCCAAAGTTGGACACTTAACCCACTGAGCCACCCAGGCTCATTTTCCTTTTTAATGCAGATCATAAGTTGGAAACTTCTCCCTTTTCCCTGTTAACCCTCAGAGAAATATTTACTGGCATGGTTTAACCCCCAAGCCTCATACTGGAAACCTACTAATGTAAAGTACAATTAACTTAAATAACACATAGGATACAAAGAATATGAGCCATCATTTAAAAAAATTTTTTAACACTTATTCATTTTTGAGATACAGGGGGAGAGAACATGTGAGCAGGGAGGGGAAGAGAGAGAGGGAGACACAGAATCCGAAGCAGGCTCCAGACTCTGAGCTGTCAGCACAGAGCCTGAAGTGGGGTCTCACAAAAGTGAGATCATGACCTGAGCTGAAGTTGGACGCTTAACTGACTGAGCCACCCAGGCTCCCCAGCCATAAGGTTTTTTAAAGAACATGGCCACAAAAAAAAAAAAAAAAAAACCCAAAACAAACAAACAAACAAAAAACACATACCAAATATAAATAACTTCCAAGTAAGTAAAATACTTGCAAGGAAGTAAAAATATCAAATATAAGCAATCTAAGCCAAAAGTAGTATTCACATAAAATTAAGACAGCTGTTAATACTGTGTAATTCCATTTAGATGAAAAATCTAGTATAGGCAAACCTGCAGAAGCACACAGTAGATCAAGAGTTTCCTAGGATAGTCAGTGGGGACAAAGCTCATTGAGGAGCATAATGGGAAGTGATTATTAATAAATGCAAGGTTTATTTTGGGAGATGATGAAAATATTCAAACATTAGATTATGATGATCGCTACATATAGCCACAAATATATTAAGAACCACTGAATTTTGCATTTTAAATGGATGATTTTTTGCATGTAAATTATATTATAATATGTATATTGAAAAATAAAAGTAAAGTAAGCAAGAAGGTGTACCCATTATATGAGATGCTCAAATATATGATGACTTCCTCTTTATTGGGAGATGGTAAGGACATGATCTACATTAGGATATGGTTTTCTTTGCTCCTACTCCTAATGCTGGCAGAGCATTAGACCCAGGACTGATATTTGACTAAGAGATTAAGCATATTTTATCAGGATGATAGAATACGTTGATTATTTTAGAAGATTAAGCATCAACTTCTTGCTTTTGTTAGAAAAATTGAGTCACAACTTTTACAAATACAATTTGTCCATATTTTTGTAATTAATTCCATATAAACATCAGTTTTCTTATTCGTTTAACTGAAAACCAGAAATTCAAATCAGACTATCTTGGACAGGAAAAACAAACCTATAACAAAATTAAGGAAAAGGAAAATAATTAATTTTCTGCCTAATTGTCTGCCTAATTTCTGCCTGCTTTTAAAATCTTAAAATGTAGTATATTCATTTCTAGAGGTTTCAAACACTGCCCGTCTGTACCAAATGGGCAGCTCATCAGCTATTTGCAGTCCACACTGGTTCTCTAAAGGCCTACACATTGCCTATACTTAATTCACGGCATCCGGTGTGAGACAACATTAAATTCCTGCAAGAATTGTTCTCATGTCTCTGTTCTTTATTGAAATACAAATAATTATACCCTCTATTTCTTATATGAAGGTATCTGATTCTATCCCATACGTATCATACTTCATCATCTAATGGCAAATTCTTTCCACAAACCATCCTACTCTTCTCTTCTTGTAGTTTTTAATTTGTTTTATTTTGTTTTGCATGTGTTTTTATGTCTAGCTAATAGGTTCTCCCTTTCTGGAGCTTTTCTAGCTCAGGATTATTGTCACGATTGACAGCTTTCAGGTTAATACCCTTCAGTCAGGCTTCAGCTCTTACCTCCCTACTGAGACTGCTCTCAGAAAGGTTGCAGAATGCCTCAATTTTGCCAAATCCATTGGTCACTGTAAATTTATTTTTCACAAAAATAATCTCATGGTAAATGAGGGTCAAAATATCAACTCTCATAAATGACACTTTCTGATAATCCATCTGTTGTCAATTATACCACCTGGCAATGGCTACAGCTCAGATTTCAGCCAGAACAGCAAACTCTTAGAGATTTTTTTTAACTAATAGATTTTCTGAGTCAAGATAGACCCTTGATCAATATTTCTTGGTCTATAATTTTTTTTATTGAAAGGTTGATGTTTTCTAGTTTACACCAAGAAGCTTAATATATAGGATTTGCACTTACTATTTGTTGAGTGTTTGACATAATTTCAGGAAAGAAGGCCAAGTTAAAAAGACATGCATATGTAATACATCATATAAGGGACATAAAAAATACCACTTGGATCCTGGGGAAGATGTGTTACCTTCTGATAATTTTGGAGAAATACAGGAATGCTTCGCAAAAGATGTAGAATTTTCTGATTTCTTCACCTGAAGAAACATTCCAGTTGTAAGAACTGTCATGAATAAAAACATAAAGGCAAAAACACGCTGAAGGTAATGAATATAATTTATAACCAAAGCATAAATTTCTTTTGTAGTGGTGTTAGGATATGAGATTGAAAATATAATTGAGTAGGATATTTTAACACCCAGTATTGACAAGCCTTGAAGACTTCCTCTACTTCTCATCAATGTCCCTCTTTGTCAAATGTTATAACTCCATGAGCAAAAACCATGTCTACATTTGTAAAGAGAAAACAAAAAATTGAGAATATGTATAAAGTTTGCATCCACTTGAAAAAAATCGATAGGGCTACATATTAAATTAGTGGCATAAAATTATTAAGCATTTTACTGGCTTCAACACATTTCGATGTTTAATTTTTAAATCTCATGTACAGCTAAGTGTTTATGGATACTCCTGGCCCTGCATGGTAGCCAGAGTGTCGTCAGCTCAAAGCCACCAGGTGCTTCAATCTTGGTTCACTCTGCCTGCAGTCCAATAAGGGACATGAAATCCAGATTATTTCTGTCTGATGCACAACTCCTCAAACAGGTAATCCTGCACAGGAAACCCTCCTTCAGACTAGCTGAATTTTTTTTCAGGGCTGGGCCACAATCTGAAGCTTTCTACCCATCCTCCTTCCTTCTCTCTTTCCCGGGAGGCAGCTGGCTTACCCCACCTACGTCTGCTTTCTAACTCTGTCCTTCACCAGTACTTGCTCTAGTAAATCTCGTACCTGTCTAATTCTATCCTGGTGACACTTTGCAGAAGAACCAAACTAGCATCCTACGCCATGGTCTTCCTTTGCAACCACCCTCAACCACTATCTTTTTTTTCAATCATGACATGCAACTCAATGCTTCTGTGCCTTGTTAAATGTTTTGTATTTGCTTGTCTGTTTGTTTGTTTGTTTTCTGAGATTCCATCTCACTGGATTTTGGTTTTAGCCAATGACAGAATATTTATCTCGATTATGAGTTGTGTTATGTTATAATTCAATAAAATACCCCTATTACCTTTTTACCAAAATATATAAACCTCAAAGAAAGTAAGTATAAAAACTTATCTTTTTTAAATGGCATACACTCAACAATGCAGAAATATTTAAAGACACATCACATCAGGCTTGAGCCTTTCTATCTGAATTAGTGTACTTGACTATTTGGAAGAAGGGTTGTTGCTAGAAACGACAAGCATGATAAAGGGCAAGGACTGAAAAAGTATATGTGAGTGTGTGTTTCTTTTACTTTTTTTTTTCCAAGCAGGGGCGTGGAGGTGGGAGACAGTTCAGATCAGGGAAGCCAGAAGGATGAAGATGTAACGTCAAAGTGAGAGACTAGTCTGATGCAGCTCTTGTTAAAGAGGTCTGTGAGCAAACAGGGGGAGCCAGGAGGATTCCTTAGCAGAGTGTTAATGAGGGAATGAGAAAGACAGAAAGAAGAATGAATTATAAGAGAAATACATATTAGTTTTCTTACTTTCTAGAGATCTGACACTAATTTTAGAAACTTGATTTGGTCAAGGCTGTCCATTCAACAAGAGGGTATTGTCTCTACCAAACCCTGAGGTTCCTCCAAAGGTCCTGAAACATTCCTGCAGGCATTTTAGAAAAGGTTTTCTGAGAAAAGAGAAAAGAAGCTCAATGTTGCCACCTTAATACCTGGATTTTTAAAAATCCCAGTATATGAAAGAAGCTGTGTGGGTGGGTACTTTCGACTCCATCAGGAACTCACTACATGGGGAACATGGAAGCTAGGTCAGGTTGTTTTAGTAATTTTGAAGAGAAGACTAGAATATCAGCAATCAATGAATAGAGAAAGGACTTATTAAAACTGCCATGAGTGTAGAGCACACTGCAATATTATTTTGCAGAAAAAATATTTGGCTTTATATTGTTTCCTAAATAAACTCATATATTATCATTAAAATATTTGGTCACCTATACACACACTTTTAAGAAATATACCTGCAGACTTCTATTTCTTATATATTTTGGATCATTTCAAGTTGGCAATTGCCATGGGATTCTTGGAAAATCAAAGTTTAATACTCAACACCATTGATATGACCTTGTGTTCCTGATAAATGGAAGCATTAAGACTCTACCCAACAGGGTTGCATTTCCCACCTGCATTTTGACCAGTTTCCTTAATGACCTTGCCAGCTGATATAAATTGCTTTTTGGAAGGAGCCCAGAGGAGTGTTAGAAAGCTTAAAGATTTTGCTTCATGTTACAGTAGATGGCTTTTAATAGTGAAGAAAAAAGGTGGCAACTTCTGACATAAAAATGCCTCTTCTGATGTTGACAGTAGATAACAAGCACTCCTCTTTGCTAGTAGTAGAGTGGAGGCTTATTTAAACAGAGACATACTAAATAAAATAGACTAATTCAAATTATAGGCTGTTCTTTCTCATACTCATATTGTGACCTCCGTTTGGCTGTTCTCATCGTGATCACTTAGACTAGTCCAATCTATTGTCTGATATTTTCTGCATTTAATTCGCAGCCAAGCAGTGTTTCAGCCTCATAGTTAAGAATGTAAAATATAATTTTCTTTAAATTACATGAATGAAGTACACGGAAAAAATAAAAATTACTGCTTTCTCTTAGATTTGTAAAGACAAACAATTTTACAGTATTCCAAAGAGAGTCTGTAATTTTGTCGAATAATCTCTCATCTTGAATTGAAAAGATATAATAAATTAAGTCATGAATAAATATGTAAGTATCCCTAACATGAAGAAAATGAAGCTGGTTTGGTTTTAATACCTATATTTTATATGAATTATGCATTACCTTATATTTATCACATCTATTACAATTAGTCTTCCATGTCTGTTCAATGCATGGATAACTGAATGAATAAACAAATATGCACAAATATGCACACTGTAGGGACCAAATAATTAGATGATTTGATTTAAATGTATACACACACACACACACACACACACAAACAAATTATAATGTATTTATCCTAACGGTTTTGGAAACTATTCAGGTTTTTCCAGGGCTATTTGCTCAACAGATTTACATTGTCTCACCTACCTTCCACATATATCATCACTTTATGTCTTGGTTTTTATTTTTAAATTTTTTTCTGTATTTTAAAATATTCTTGTATTTTTCTGCAGGCTCAGAAAACAATCGCCATCTTCACATGTAAATATGTTCACCATTCCTTCCCCATCTCACCAACACATAATCCCCAAAATAAAATGACATGTGAAAATGAAAGTAACAGAGTGTATTACCTTTCTATGAGTACTTGAAATCTTTATTTAAAATAAACTGGACAGCAAACAAAAAGGTACAGAAACTATACTAATGTTTCAAAACACGACAATCAAATGTGTGCAGATTCATTTGGGAAACATCGAGTGTAATTTAAATGAAGTTTAACAAAACGGTTGAGACAATAAATTGCTTTCTGTCGTAGTTCAGGGAAATTTACCTTTTACTTGCCTAGCATAATATTATCTGGAAAAATGTATCCTTTGATATTTCCTGCAACACTTCTTTTCCCTGTAGATTCTACCAGGATAGTCTACATTCAAAAAAATATATAGAAAATAGAATTAAGTAGGATGAAAAAACAAACCTCTTTGGGGTGCCTGGGTGGCTCAGTCGGTTGAACGTCTGACTTCGGCTTAGGTCATGATCTCACAGCTCATGAGTTCGAGCTCTGCATCAGGCTCTGCTGACAGCTCAGAGTCTGGAGCCTGCTTCGGATTCTGTGCTTCCCTCTGTCTCTGCCCCAACCCACTCGCATTCTGTCTCTGCCTCTCTCAAAAATAAACAAACATTAAAAAAAAATTTTTTTAATAAAAAAAAACCTCTTTGACTATCACTACAGAGCATCCATTGAAGCACCAATATAATGCTATGGTCACTCAAATCCCAATTGCCTCATATCTTCATTTCACCTGCTGGACCTAAACAGATTGAGACTTTCACAGTAAAAATCCAATTTTCCCTCTCAATCATTGTGGCATGGGCTATGACCAAAATTATGGCTCTGGTAGCCACTTTCAATGTAGCTCAAACATTTGGGTGCTGTGACTAAGATATAATATAGCTAGAAAATTATAAATTGCTTTTTGTTGGTTTGATTCATGAGTAGGTAGGCAATATCATAAAACTGTTTCATGTGGTTAATATTTTTGTTTTCTATAAACATTAATTCACACTTCTTTGGAAAGTTTTGCTAACAGAAAAAATAACTAATGAAAGTACGGACTGTGTCATAACTTTTTCCATCACCTTTTGTTAGAACATAAACATGGCCTGACATTTCTTTCCTTTCCACATAAACCTGTGAAGTGTATCAAAAAACCTGCAGATGATAGGTTTAACATTATGATGAGGATGGGTTAATTAGCTGGAGCATCATCCTGATAGGAAATTCATACACTATCACTTAGAACTCATGTACAACCTTTGCTATAAAATGATATAATAAGTCAAAGTGCCTTTAATGCCTGAAAAATAGCAGAGTCCTCTTCTAGAACTCTGACCTTTTTCAGAATTATATTTCCATCATGTGTGATGATTATAACAAGTACTGCTTTGTTTCTGGCTCCTTGGTGTTTGGGATTTGCAGCTGAACATTTGCAGGAACACTGTTGTACATCAGGAACAACTCAAATTTTAAGTCAGTTACAAATCTATAATAAATTATACATCAGATATTGTTGGACACCATTCATCCTATTTCTATAAATATTAAGATTCAGAGAAATGGGAGCTCAGGAATGATGCATAGCCTCTCTCCCCACCCCCCACAAAGACTGTATAAAATAATGTCACAAATTCATAACTGGCTCCCAGGCCTTAGCATTAAGTGCCCTCACCTTTCTCTCCTTCACATCAGGAGTCAAAATACTTTTCTAGGTTTCTAGGTTTTCAGCCAACCCTACCTCCAAAGGGATTGAAAATTGAGAGAGGAGCTAGATTTTAAAGCATATATGCTTTTTAAATCATGAAAAATGGTGAAGAGAATTACTAATAAAGAGAAAATTTAATGGAGAAATAATACACCCCAAAATGAAGGGTATAGAGAACAAAAATATGTATCATTTGCCATTTATATTTTATACTATTTTTCATTTTGGTATAAGAAAAAAATCAATATTGTCTTTCATTTTGATGAAAATAATTTATTCACCTATATAAGGCATGCATTTATAACTCAAATACACACATATGACTATCTATCTATCTATCTATCTATTTATATCTTTAAATACATTCTTAAGCAGTTTATTAAGTTTCTAATATTTCCAGACAACGTGTTAGGTGTAATGATATGAGGTGTAAAAAATGAGGCCTGGACTTAGCTTAAGTAGAAAAGGTACATATTACTCTAATACTTATGAACATAAAGGTGTCACATCAAGCCCTAAGTATTATTACAATAAGAAGCAACATAGTTTCATGAGCATATGTAAGAAGACTGTATAATATAGTAGCTTCCCTGACGAAAGCTATTTGAGATGGGGTCTGGAGGATGAGTAGTTATTACACCACTGAAAGTAAATGGCAGAGTTGAATTTGTAAGAACATTGTAAGCAAGAGTAGCACACGTGGAAATCTTGTGGCAGGGTGGAGTAAGGCACTGTAGAATGTGAACAAAGTTCAGTGTGCCCAGAGTAGGAAGGGAGAGGGGAGTTTGTAGAAGAGAGTGCCAACATCTCACCAAAACATGTTTATTATTCTCCCTGAATTCACAGTATGACTATATTTTCCATCTTGCATTACAGTAGTATGTGATCATATGACTGAGCTTTAGAAAATAGAAAGTGAATGGAAGTTATGTGTGCTAATCCCATGTCTGGTCTAAAAAACCTCCCTTTGATGTTTCTCTAGACTGGTTGCTTTCCCACCAGAAATCACTGATCTTGGGAGTCATAGGTTAGTAAGGGCAAAGCCTCCACCAGTTTGGCCTCCTAAATGACCACATAGAATGGTGGTTCTCAAAAATTAGTGTGCATCAGAATCTCCCAGAGAGATTGTTCAATCACAGATCACTAACATTTCTTGTACATTAGGCCTGGGTAAGATCTGAGAACGTGCATTTGTAACCAAGAACCCAGCTAACAATGATGCTGCTGGTCTGGGAACCACAGTTTGAGGCCAGTGGCATATGACCTTGTAAGAAACTGAGGATTATTATGTGTGAAGGAGATAATTTCTTTTGTGTTTTTCTCTATTGTATATTTTTGGTTGTTTTTTGAAATAGACAATGTGGCCCAAATCTATATAGAGATTAATGTAATACGTGTAAGTTAGATATCACTCCTTTTTGGAAAGATGCCTATTTTCTAATTACTACCATAGGTTTATGCAGGCAGCATGTGACTCAGTGCTGGTTTGTATGAAGGAAGAGGAAGTTTGAAGTAGAATGGTTAGAACTTTATTGTTTTAACCCCATATCCACATAGCAGGTCCTGTGGAGATGGTCAGTTTCTGCCTTGCCTAAAGGTAATGCCTAGAAGTGCTGTGGGTATTTTGTGATGATGATGAGAGATAGAATGAGGGCAAAGCCATTCCAATAAGCCTGACAAACTTGCTCCCAGGAATAGGAGTATCCCGCAGAATAATGGTATGTAGATGAGAAGCAATGACATTAGACGTCAATGCAGGGATGGAGCACCGGGGTGGCTCAGTTCCCTAAGCAACTGACTCTTGATTTCAGCTCAGGTAATGATCTCATGGTTCATGAGACTGAGTCACATGTTGAGCTCTGTGCTGAGAGTGCAGAATCTGTTTGGGATTCTCTCTCTGCCCCTCCACTGTTTTCTCTTTCTCAAAATAAATAAATAAACTTAAAAAAATAAAGAAGTTAACTCAGGGGCCTGGAGTAGCTCAGTTGGTTGAGCATCTGACTTAATTTTAGGTCAGGTCATGATCCCAGGGTCGTGGGATGGTGCCCCATGTTGGACCTTGCTTAAGATTCTCTCCCTTTCTCTCTCTCTCTCCATCTCTCCTCTGCCCCTGGCCCCTGCTTGCATTCTCTCTCTCCCTCTAAAAGTAAACGAAGAAGAAAACGAAGAAGAAGAAGAAGAAGAAGAAGAAGAAGAAGAAGAAGAAGAGAAGAAGAAGAAGAAGAAGAAGTCAATCCGGTTGAAGGATAGTGAAGTGTGTTGGATGACATCACTTCAGTGGTTTTTAACCTAGGGCAGTCAGTTAAAAGTTTTGTGCAGTACTATGTACACTTCTTGTATTAATAAAATTGAATAGAACAAAGGAGTTATATTCTGAAAAATGCACTATTTAGCTAGCATATTTAGATAGATATGCAATTTTTTGCCATGAGTAGTTATGTATATATGTTTTTAATTTTTTTTATGTTTATTTACTTTTGAGAGAGAGAGATGGAGCACGAGAGGGGGAAGGGCAGAGAGAGGGAGACACAGAATCCGAAGCAGGCTCCAGGCTCTGAGGGGTCAGCACAGAGCCTAACACGGGGCTCGAACTCACAAACTGTGAGATCATGATCTGAGTCGAAGTCGGAAGCTTAATCGACTGAGCCATGGAGGTGCCCCAGCTATATTTTTTTTCAGAGCTACTAGAACCAGAAAGTTAATCTTTCCAACTCTAGCTACCTAGGAATAATTCATATTGCTGATATTTTAACATTTAATTTATTTAGCAATATTTATCTGAATGTGTAAAACTTTGATATTGCTGCCAGTTAAGGCATGAAATGTCATTACTGCCAGCTAAAATCACTCATTAGACAGAAAGTTTCAGGCAAGAAAGAAAAACCAAGTCATTTCTAATAAATTAGATAATTGTACGATTTGCATTATTAATAGTGAACTTAATGAAAAATCTTAACTAGAGTTTTAAGAGATTATTCATCAGTAAATTCAGTTTTCCCAGGGAGAGACAAAATAATTTATACATGCATACTTGATCCAAAGTACATGGATAAAGCTTGAAGGCATTACTGAGACAAAAAAAATAAAAATAATAAAAGAGTAAAAAAAGATAAGTCAACATTAATTATATTTGACCAATGGCAATAAATTTAAAATTATAGATTGCTCAGTATATTGAACAATTATTAAGATCATGGGATCCTGATTCACTTTCTTCTTATTCTAGGAAAAGTCTTCCTATTGCCAAAACTCAACTGGTCGATTTATTCTCTGGACCCCAATCTTTCCATCTTTCTATAGAAATTGTATAATTTTTCTTTCTCCTATTTTCAGTCTCACTCTTTCACCTGTGTTTAGCCCATAATTATTTCAACAAGGTCTAGTATTTTTCATCTAGAAAGAAACAAAACATCCTCAGGAAATACCTCATCATGTCATTCTCTTTCTCATACCCTCTCCTCTCCTGTATACCAATAAGAAATTCAGTAAATGCGTTTCTGTCTTTTTAATTTATTATACACACTGTAGCCAGAGTGGTTGTGTTAAAAACTCTGATTTGTTAATGTGGATCTGCTGCTTAACATAGTTCAATGCTTTCCCTTTGCTCTTAAGAGAAACACACCAAACTCTAAATGTCATTTCTTTATAGCATCTGACTCTGCCATCTCTCTTCAGACTCAGTTTGTGCTTCTTGCTTGTCACTTAAAATCCATGTAATGCTCTGCTTCTGTCATTTCCTCAAACACATTTTCTATTTCCTGCCTCAATAACTTTAACTTGTTATTTTTTATTCTTTTTTATGTTTATGTATTTATTTGGAGATAGAGAGAGAGCGTGAGCACCTGTTGGGGAGGGGCAGGCAGAGAGGGAGAGAGAATCCCAAGCAGGCTCTATGCTATCAGTGCAGAGCCCCATGCGGGGGCCCAATCTCACGAACCTTGAGATCATGACATGAGCCAAAATCAAGAGGCGGGGCCTAGCCCTGAAGGCACTCTGGTGCACCATCATTCTTAATTCTTGAAATGTCCTTCCCACTTCTGGTTAGCCCCTGCTAATATTTTTGCTAATAACCTTTCCCTCCCTTTCACCTCATTTTTAAGATAAAAGTCCATGGCCTCTACATTCGAGAAGCAATTTATACTTCCTCTTGATAACACTTGCCTTCATTCATTTGATATCTATTTTCTTTATTAGACAGTAATCTCCATAAAGGAAGGCATTGTGCTTAATCTTTAGCATCTTATGGTGTTTCTCACATAGTTTGCAAAAGGAATAAATGAATGTCTTCAAATTAGGGTAGAAGTGAAACTAGCTGTATTTTATTTTTCTTTTCTCTTTTTTTTTGTATTTTAAGTCCATAAAAGAAACAATTACTGATTACTGTTTGTAACTATGTACTTGATTCTAACCCAGTTAATGCATTAAATACGCAATTGAAAATATCCTTATTCATCAGGGGCACTTGGGTGGCTCAGTTGGTTAAGCATCTGACTGGTTCCAGTCATGATCTCACAGTTCCTGGGTTCAATGAGCCCTGCGTTGAGCTTTGTGCTGACAGCTCAGAGCCTGGAGCCTACTTCAGATTCTGTCTGTCTGTCTGTCTGTCTCTCTCTTTCTCTCTCTGCTTCACCCCGACTCATGCTCTGTGTCTCAAAAATAAAAAATAAATATTAGAAAAAAAGAAAATGTCCTTGTTCATGAAACATCTAAAGGTTTTTGTTAGTTGTACTTACATACATAAATATGCATAATTTTAGAAATATCCTGATACAATTGTATTTAAGTATATGTATCTTCATCTTACTCCAACTGGAACACTTATTCCATAAAGTTTTTCAAAAGTAAACTATTTCACAAAAGAGACATAAATACATATAGATAGATGGGGGGAAGATGGAGAAAGAGAGAATAGATGAAATGTGATGTAATTTTCAGAAAGCCTGAATTCTAGCATTATCTCCAGGTAAACGTCATTGGTAATTCACTTAATTTCACTGCACTTCAATTTCTACTCTCCTAACATGGGATAGTCAACCTGATGAGTAATAAAGAAGTTGTGGTATATGTATGCATATGGATATATATTCCAATGTGTATATACACATATGTATATGTATTATGTGTGTGTGTGTGTGTGTGTGTATTCCATTTTGTGTGTGTATGCACACACACCCACACATACACACAATGGAATATTACTTAGCCATAAAAAGAATGAAATCTTGCCATTTGCAATGATATGGATGGAACTAGAAAGTATTGTGCTAAGGGAAATAAGTCAATCAGAGACAGACAAATATATGATTTCACTAGTATGTGGAGGTTAAAAAATGAAATGGTGAACATAGGCAGAAAAAAGAGGCAAACCATAAAACAGACTTTTAAGTGTAGAGAAAAACTGGAGAAGAGGTGGGCAGGGGATGGGTTAAATAGGTGATGAGGATTAAGGAGGACACTTGTGATGAGCACGAGGTAATATGTATAAGTGATGAATTAATAATTCTACTCCTGAAACTAATATACTAATATATGTTAACTAACTGGAATTTCAATCCTTGAAACAAATGCAAAAAAGAGGAAATGAAGCATAGGAATAAATGCACTCTTTTTCAGAAGTAAAGAGAAAGAGAGGAAGAAAAACTGAAATTAAAGAACACATTAACCCCAAGGGAAAAAGAAATAATTTGAGTTCTCTATTAGACTAGAGTAACTAACACTTTTATCTCAGCTGATTGTAGCATTGAATTTAAACGGGCAAAAAAAGAAAAACAAAGGGACAGTCATATCATGCTTTGAACATTTCTAATGAATTGATAAAATAATGTTTGTGAAATTTCTTTGTAAATTTAAAAATATTATTTAAATTTATCCTATTATTTATTTAGCGAAACTTGCAAAATCATTTTACATCTTTATATTACAATAAGATTGTCTTTGATTTTGAGTATTTCTTGTATTTTTATATTTTTAGACTTTTGTCTTCACCCACTAAATCCTTACACGGGTTTCATATATTTTTTCTTTAGACCAAGCATCTAATTGTCATTTTTATTCTCCACTTTATAATAGCTGTCATTGGATAATGGAAGAATCAATCAAAAAAAATTTTTTTTTCATGTCCCTGCAGCAACAGAACTTTATTATTTTTACTCCAGTGACACTGAGAAGTTTGAATCAATATTGACAAAACATCAAGTCCTTTTGAAAAACCCTGATGTGATAGCACTCAGAGTTTAACCATTTCACATCTTTTATAGCCAGAAAACTCAAAATTTATTTTCCTCAAAAACACATGCATCCTAATCCCTTGGAAAATCATTCTGCTGCACTTGAAATGTAGTCACCATAATTGACTTTCTAGGCACAGAACTTGGATTCATCTCCATATCTGAGAATAGAATCAAGCCCTAAACAAGGAGAACTTTATAATCAGGTTGGGAAAATTAATGTTTCTTTAGAAGGGGAAGCAGATCTTGAGAGCAATCTGATTTTGTTCCTGCTATTGACAGAAAAGTTGCGTTTCTAGCTGAACTAGTAGAAAAGCTTACTTGCAGATAAATGGATACTTTAAACCTGGAAATAATTTACACTCAAACCTTGTTCATCATTGATATTGATCACTGGAAAAGTCTCCAAACTGCGAGCATACCAAAACCTTTTCCTGTTGAAATACTTCAAATATTATTCTTGATGTTTTAATTTTTAAGTAGTAAGATGGATATTATAATCACCTTTTTTCTTGCATAAACCACACAATTTCTCAGACTATCTTATACATGTTCTTCTAATAAGTTTTTTCCAAATCTATCATCTGATCCCTGAAGTTGTTTTTGTTGTTGTTGTCGTTGTTGTTTTGGGGGGGGAAGCTTTTCTTTTTTATTTTTTTTTCTTTTTTCTTTTTCTTTTTTCCTTTTGGCCCTCACTTGCCCTTTATCTCTGAGAAAATTTATCTGAATCTCCAGTTTTTCTATTAAGCAGTAATTCTCAGACATGATATATCATTCAATGGTTGATCTCATTCTTAGCTATGAGCTTAAAACTTGATGAAAATTGAATGAGAAAAAATTGTAATGCAGTAAAATAGAAGAACAGACTATGGAGAGTGGCCACATAAAAACATAAAGCTATCTGTTTTACAAAATCCCATTTATATGATTATTCTGGTCCTCAAAGCAACATAAACTTGAGTTAAATACACAATCTGTAATGTTGGCATCTTCCTCTTTTCGCAAGTATGGATATTGAGTCAAATTTAGTTAGTTAGTTTTGTACAAACAGATGATAGATGGGCAACTTTAAGTCAGTTTTTCCAGCCAATGTCCTGAAGTTCTTTGTAATAAGGTGTAAGTCTGTTTTTTCATGAAGTACAAACGTGAAGATTCTCATCCTTCATTCTTTTTTGAGTTTAATTTTCTTTCTGTGCCAATTAATTTTGTTGAATCCCTCTCTCTACTTGTTTAGTCTTCTTTGAAATCAGTGGTTTTAATATCTGAGACAGCTGGCTTATGTGCATGTCATAGTATTTTGAAAACTCTATAGTATTTAGTGATTTCCAATGAAAGTAAAAGGGGAAAAAAGAGAGAGAGAGAAAGAGAGAGAGAGAGGCAAAGCAAGAAACAGACTCTTAACTATAGAGAACAAACTAATGGTTACCAAAGGAGAAGGGGGTGGGGGGATGGGTAAAGAGGTGATAGGGATTAAAGAGTGCATTTGTGATGGGCACTGGGTATTGTATGGAAGTGTTGAATCAATATATTGTAGTCCTGAAACCAATATTACACTGTATGTTAACTAACTGGAATCTAAATAAAAATAAAATACACACACACACACACACACACAGCCCCAAACTTTAAGTATTTAAGTTGGCATTACCATCAGAATCAAAAACAAGTTCGTAAAAGATGATAGTAAACAGTGATGGGGAATTTCTATCTATACCTTTTAAATGTGCAGAAATATTGATATACTGGAACTACGTTCTCAGTCAAACCTGTTTTAACGTCTTTTGAATTCAGGGTTAAATTGTTTCCTGATTTTATATGTAACTTACAATGGTAGCCTGATTAATCATAAAGACAGCTTGAAAAAATAGCAATAGCTGTTCTTAAAGGAAGTATATAGCTATAGATATATATACATGTGTGTATGCACACATTTCCTATCTGTATCATTCTATTTACTCATCTTATTACTTATATATACATGTAAATATATGTATATATGCATGAATGTATATGTATATAGACAGGTATATAATATTATATATATATACTTATTTATCTGTATAGAAGTAAATTGCACATTCTTGTTTCAAATTGAGCTCACTGTAGTATTTATATTATTATTTAAATTTTTCTTTTTAAATAATTGTCCATTGAAAGCAAACATAGATTTGTTTTTCTCACATGGCATAGATAAATGCCTAGCCTTACAATTATTTTCGTTTAAGTATGGAGTATTTACACAAAAAAGGAGTTTGTGAAAACAAAATGGAAAAGGAGTTAAATTTCTTGCTCCAAAAGAAAGGAGTCAAGCGTGATATAAAACACTAAATTTATGTAACCTCCATGCTCCATCTAGCGGAATTGAACTTTCCAAAGGGGACAAATACAGATTGATGTTTTAAAAAATACTATGGGGTATAAACTATGATTTTGCAGTACAACAAGCCTAATCTATTAGTAGAAAATGTCCATGAAAAATTGACATTTTTAAGCAAATTTACATTGCTTCCTCACTGTTTTGCATCTTGTCTCAGGAAGAGTTGATGACTTAAGATCACGATTGATTTGTGAGTACTGTAGAAATGAGACAGAAAGTATTGGCTTTTGTTGTCAAGGAGTCCATTTAAGACAACCAATAATCACACTGGGAATTAGACTGTATGAAATTGAATTGTATGGAATTGAATTGTAAAAGAATTTATGGCATCAGTAATTACGTTGAAAACAAAATGAATATCTTAAAGGATTTGCTTTCATATGTAATTCCTCCTCTGGATATTATATTTTCTTGTTCATATTCAGAACCGACTACTATTATATTGGCATCTGTTTTCAGGGGACGTAAATACCTTTAAAAAAACTTGAGTGAACTGTTTCAAACTTTGGGCATGAAGAGAGTAAAAGTAAGATGGGGAAGTTGTTTGTTAATATCAACAGAGTTTCATATAACACATTTTTTGTCACTTATCCATCCTTCTGTGTAATAATTGGTCAGATGATCATTGAAAAATTAATTCATTTTGTCAGGCTAGAGACTTGAAAAGTACTTGCCAAATAGGTTATTTTATTCCATTGGTTAAACACATACATACCCCTACAAATGCATGCATGTATATAAACATTTCTATTAATTCTACACTCTGGATAGTTTTATAAAAAAAATAAAAACTATTTAAAACTTACTCCCAGTAGCAACTATGGCATGGAATCATTTATTCATTAGAGAAATAATTTATTTGTTAGACATTGTATACAAATATTAAAATTTCTTTTAAACCTTACTACGTATCATTCAAATAAGAATATTTTATTTCAGTTTATTATAATTCTGAGAAAATATAATTTAAATGTAACTTTTAATTACAAATTTATACTTTATAATGTAAAAGCATTAATAATTTAAAATATATTTAAAAGGTTGGTATATACTATTTTCCAATTCAAATACTTACCCAGTCATATCTAAATTTTTATCCAATGTTTTCCAAAACATTTATTTAGTGATGGAAACTAAATATGTTTTGAGTCATTCTTAAATTGTTTTGCCTATGACCAGTGGCTTAATCTTTCCAAAGTAATGCTTTCAAAATGCTATTTCCCATTTCAATAATCTGCAATCATGTTTAGTTTCCTATAAGATAAAGTCCAAAATAAAATTATCTTAAAACAGATTTACCTTTATGGATGTGTTTTGAACATTTATACCTTGAATTGCTTTTTTTTAAGATAGAAATGAATCACCTGGAAGGTATTAATAAATTATTTCTCCAGTATATTGAAAAGTCCAATATTGAAGAAATATGAGCAGAGGCATTATAAAACAGGAATAAGTGGTCATCTATTCCAAAAGTATGAGTATCAAAGCAATATCCTTGGATATATTTGAATATGTATTTTCATATTCAGTAAATTTGAAGATCCAAGCTATTAAATAAATAGCATCCATCCATTTAAGAATTAGATGAAACTGTGAATAGTAAAATAGTCATTGTAACTTGAGTCTCAAAGATGGCTTTATTTTTCAAACTACAGTGAGACAGTATTTTTTAAAAATAGGTATTTCTCAAAGAGAAAATACAGATACAAGTTCATTAAGTGACTTTTCCATCTCAGAAGCATAGATTGGAAAACTTGGCACAGGAAAAGGAGAATCAGGGTGTCATATAAAAAGAATTCTATCTGGAGAAAGGCAGTGAGAAAAGCTACTCCTTATTGCCCAATAGATAGAGGAAAGGAGAAGAGAGAGAGTAAAATGTTTCCTCAAAGAAGAGAAACCAGTGTCCTTGTTTTTTTTCCCCTCTTTGTTTTCTACTTCTTCTCCTTCTTAACGATGTGGAAGAAATATCCAGATATATTTTAAGAAAGCCAAGGACATCAGAGTTGATAGCTTTCTTTCCTGAGAATAGTCTGAAGGTCTGAAGGTTCATAATGAAGTCTTACAACCTCACAGTTTGGAGCAATTCCTAACATGCAGTGATAGTGAAACATTGCCCAAAGAAGGTGTCTAGTTGAATGAGTCTGTGGAAGAATTCATGACTCCTGAGAGGCGGTGAGTTATGTTCAAGTGACACAGAAGTGTGTGCATGCTCAAGTCTGGGGAAGGATAATGTATGAGCTGAGAGAGTCCATGAACAGCAAACTCAGGGTCAACATAGTTCACATTTGCCATTAGAGTTGAAGAGATTTCCAGCAGTATGACTAAAGGTCTAGTTAAGACTAATTCCCCCTTCATAGATACCAGTTGGGTGAGAAAATTAGACAAACCATGATCCAATAGTAGATCTGTGGACCCTCTGACCAACTGGCCAAATGTATCCAGCTATCATCTTGAAGATAACTAGGTGGTGAAAGAGAGAGGGGTGATGTGCAAGTGTGAGCAACAATTAATGACAGTTCATGTAGAAGAAACCGCAATGTAATTAATGAGACAGTTCAGTTTTCCTCTTTATCCTAGTTAGGATGGTCTTCCAGGAGAAACAGTACAGTTCAGAAAATAAAGAAACTACGTTTTTTCTGCTTATTTCAGTGTGTCAACTTTTCTATTTGTTATCTAGCATATTAGTTTCCTATGGCTGATGTAGCTAATTACCACAAACTTCAGTGACTTAAAACAACACAAATTTATATTTACTAGCTCTGTGTACCAGAGGTCTCATTGGGCTAAAATCAAGGGCATAGAGGGATTTGCTCCTTCTGGAAGCTCTAGGGGTGGATATGTTTCCTTATCTTTTCTAGCTTCAGAGTCTGCCCGCATCCCTTTTGCTCATGACCCCTTCCCTCATCCTCAAAGCCAGCGGTGTGTTTATTCAAATCTTTATCTCTCCGACACTCCTGCATCTTTCCTAAAGGACTTTTATGATTACCTTGATCCCACTGTGATAATCTTCCCATATCAAGATCTTTAATTTAATCATCTCCTCTAAATCCTCTTTGCCATGTAAATTATCACATTCACAGGTTTGGGCAATTAAGATGTGGTCGTCGCTGGGGGGAGGGCATTATTCTGCCTACCACATACGTGACATCAAGTTCAAAAGAAGAATCCAAACATTTGCCCTAGCCCACAGGAGATCATTACTCTAATATAAAGAAAAACATAGAGATTTGTTAGAGAAACTAAAATAAATAAATAAATAAACATATTGTGCATCCATGGAGTTAGAGAAATTACAATGTATTCAGTTCAAGACCACCTAAAAATATTAAATTGCTAAGTTCTGTACTTAAGTATATGATTGTGGGTTTTATTTTTGGAGCCCTTGCTAATCCCCCAAAATATCAATTTGGGGCTCATCTCACTCTTTAATATGTGTCTCAGATAAATAGTATAGAGACCTGGTCAGAGACAGTTAGTTTTTTCTTAATAGCCACACTCATCATCTTTCATTAGTGACTAAACATATTTTGGCAGGAATGGGCACATTATTAAATTCTGACTATATAGATGTAAAGCAGTCCATAGAATTCCCAGGGAGTACTCTGTTAAAAAAAAAAAAAAAAAAAAAAAAAGAAAGGAAAAGAAATGCACTTCTTCCTGGCCAAAATTGCTAACATTGTGTGCTATGATAGGAGGATTTCAGAAGCACTATCTTTTCTATCTCTCTCTCTCTCTTTTTAAAGAGAGAGAATGAGTATAAGTGAGGGAAAGGCAGAAAGAGAGAGAGAGAGAGAGAATCCCAAGTGGGGCTCAATCTCATGACCATGAGATCATAACCTGAAGTGAACTCAAGAGTCAGATGCTTAACCAACTGAGCCACCCAGGTGCCCCCAGAGGCACTATCTTAAATTATGAGGCATTACCTAAGAATATAGAGCAATAAGACAAAATATCCCAAGCTAGTTTACTTCTAAAATGTCTACCTCCTTATTACCATGTTATGAAAAAGAAGTCAGTTTTTATCTTTTCAACAACTATTAGTTTAAACATATATATTTTATCTAATTGAATCTAAATCTGATACAGACTTCATAATAAATCAAACATCTAGTAGCGATCAGTGAAAAACATAGTCCATCAAAATAATGTTTCTGAATCAGGTGAACAGTCACATTTCAAGACTGTACCTTTGTGGGTGGTTGCTAAGATTATGGAAAAGTAGGTACAGTTTAGAGGACAAAAATGAAGAAATAGGTTTCTCCATGTAATATTCTCATAAATGCATTTGTGTTGCAATGGCAGTGTATTTTTCTCACACTCATAACATATTAGCTAGTCTTTAAGAACCGTAATCTTAACATTATTGTTTTTCCTTTCTGATTTTATGTACCTAACTTTATTGAATTCTTTTTTTTTTCACATGTCCTTGAGTGTAATGGGAGCAAGAGAAAGGATGTTGAGTTCCAGCAAGCAGAGAATAAAAAATTGGATATTAGAAAAAAAAAATAAAAGCATAACAACAATGACGAGTAAGTTCTGTATTTATTGATGCCTAAACACAGCTTCCATTGTAGTATGTAGCACAGACTAAAAGGCCTCAAGAGAAAAACAGCATGGCCCACGTAATCCACGGGGGATCCCACAGTTACCAGAGATGTCCATCCCACACTCAGTATGAAAGTAGGAGAGCTGTGATAGCCAAAGGATTTACGTGGTTTAGGATGAAATGATGCATCACTGTTAACTGGAGTTGTCTGATGAATGCTCAGTTGGCTGCACTGTTGAATCTACAGGTTAACATTCATTTCCTATTTTGATAGTATCAGCCTATACATATATTTCAACTGTGAGAACCTGAATGTTAAGATTTTTGGCCCCTTGAAATTAAAGGAAATTAAATATTCTTCTTGAGTTTCAAGTGTTTTTATTATCTACTCAGGCATAGCCATTAGCAATTTATTACAAGAATTATTCAGATAATTCATATGTGGGGCTTACATTATCCATTCACAATTTTCTTCTTAGATAATCTGAAATATTTTCTACTAGACCAGTCTCATTATGATCCCCAATGGGCCATGACTCTACTCATGCACCATTGCTCATGCAATAATCTTCCAAAATGCCGTTCCCATTCCTTTGTAAGATCTAAATTATGTTCACAATTCAAGAAGCTTGGGAAGTTTTTTATGAATAAATTCAGGTGGGAATATTCTAAAATCTCTGGAATTGTATTAAAATAATCTTGCAGAGTTTAGCAAGAAGCTGTTCATCTTTTTAAAATTTTTTTTTGATGTTTATGTTTGACACACACACACGCACACAGAGTGTGAGTGCGGGAGGGGCAGAGAGAGGAGACACAGAATCCGAAGCAGCCTCCAGGCTCTGAGCTGTCAGCACAGAGCCCCAAGCAGGGCTCGAACTCAGGGACCACAAGATCATGACCTGAGCTGAAGTTGGACGCTCAGCCTACTGAGCCACCAAGGCGTCCCAAAGCTGTTCATCTTTATTGTACACACACACCCATACATATACACACAGGCACACATACTGCTCTAAAGTTGGAATAGAAGCAGAGACTTCTAAAATTCCATTGTATTTTTAGGGTGCCCGGGTGGCTTAGTCAGTTAAGCATCTGACTTAAACTCAGGTCATGATCTCTCAGTTCCTGAGTTCAAGCCTCACATTGGATTGTGTGCTGAGAGCTCAGAGCCTGGAGCCTGCTTCGGATTCTGTGCCTCCCTCTCTCTCTGCCCCTCCCTGGCTCGCGCTCTGTCTGTCTGTCTCAAAAATAAACATTAAAAAATTAAAAATCCATTGCATTTTTAAATGAAAAAAACATAGCATAATCTTCTAACCATATTGCATATGACATATGATTTACAAATATTTTTTCCCATCCAGGAACTGTCTCTCTTAATGGTTTTGTTTGTAGCTCAAAGGTTTTAAATTCTATTGTAGTTCTATTTATTTATTTATCATCTGTGGTTGTATCTAAGGAATTGCTTTTTCATTTCCTCTAAGACTTTTATCATTTCTAGCTCTTATATTTAGGTCAACGGTCAATTTTGACCTAATTTTTCCTTCTTTTTATCTTTAACCTGGCTACCTCAGTTTCATCCCTGTGTCAGCTACTTACTGTCACTTACTCTTTAAACGTTGTGTTGGGGCACCTGGGTGGCTCAGTTGGTTGAGCGTCTGACTGCAGCTCAGGTCATAGTCTCATGGTCTGTGAGTTCAAATCCCAGGTCAGGCTCTGTACTGACAGCTCAGAACCTGGAGCCTGCCTTGGATTCTGTGTCTCCTTCTCTCTCTGCACCTCCCCTGTACTCTCTCTCTCTCTCAAAAATAAGTAAACATTAAAAAAAAATTTTAAAGGTTGTACTTTCTCCCTCTTTGCCAATAAGATTTGAACCCTTCATTCTTAGCTATATATGTGGCTTGGATGTTGCTATCATTATGTAGAGAGGGGACTTCTTTTGCCTTATACACCTAAGGTTTAGATGCTTTTCCCTGGTCGCTTCTAAGAGGTACAGCCTAGGGCAGGCACAGTCTTCCAGGCCTCCACAGATGTGGGTGGTTTTATTTATAAGCTCTTGGAGTCACCCCCAGCTCTGAGTGGCTTATCGTTCAGTGTTTGGTCAGAAGTCATATTTAAGCCCCATGGGCCAGTGATCCTTTTTCCCTATGTTGATGGGTCAGTGTGCAACCTGAGCAATGCTTTAAATTCCACCTTATGTCCTGCTTTGGTTACTCCTGAGTGGGTGCAACTTAGAGCATGTGTACAGCCGACCCGGTCCCCCGAGTTGGCTCTGATCCCAGGACAGCTCTCCTCATCACTTTTCTTTTTTAATGTTTCTCTCTTAAACTTCTGGCCTCCCAGCTGTTTTGCTCTTCTCACTGAAGTACCAGCTTCCTCTTAATTGCTTTCTACCAAGATCTTCACTATTTTGGACAATGTCCTTAGGTATAAAGTTCTCCACTTTCTGTCCAAATAAAATCACTCCCTTCAAGCACAGCTGAGGACCCTGTGGCGTTTTAAGTCCTGTCTCTTGCTTTGGTTACAACTTTTGCACCACTGCACAGGAGCTGGGAGTGGGGACCCACCCTTCCCAGTAAGGCTGCTATGACATGGTAGTGATGGGGAAGGTTCTGGTCTTTTTGGCTTGCCCCTCCTGACATGGAGTCTGTATGCTTTGAATAAGATGGGGTGAGGTGACCAGGACCCCAGAATTCTCCACCTGCTGCAACTGGGGTAGAACTTCAGCTCTAAGAGTAGGGCTAAATGGGAAAAGAGAATACTGATTCTGTCTTACCACACCTGCATGGAATACAGGTTTCCCCCACCATCCCAAAGTAGAACTTTCCTATGAAAACTTTTGTACACTGGAATGGCACATAGTGAGAAAGCAATTTTAACTAATTTATTTGGAAAAATTTTAAGTGCTCCCAGATGCCAACAATAACCTCTCTTAGGCTTTTTTGATACCATAGGACCCATCTTGCTAATAGATGCATAAAATAAATCTAGATAAAGCACAGATGCTCACAGACATAGTTCAAAGCTATGGCGGCTCAATGGGGGAAATGCTGAGTGTAGATAAAGGGCTTGGGGGTGCAACCCTCATCGCTGCTGTAACCCCTAGCTGCAAAACAAACACTGAACTCTATTTTCAGTTTATGGGGTTTTTTTAAACCGAAATCCCTCTCAGATTTCTTTGAGTTAGCAAAAACGAGTACTAATGTAGATCTTTCATGAAAGCAAAGTGACATAACGTGAATTTTCAAAAAGCAGAGAATATGTGTACAGTTTCTGCAACTTGAGATTGGGAGGAAGAGACAGTAGAACGTTTCTCCACTTACTCTTTGCCCTTTGGACAATTTCCAAAGACTTTAAGTGCTTTTTAAAAATTTATTTATAATTGTCATCAGTTAAATGGTTATTTTACTGGCAAGAGCATTGTTGTGCCCCTTCCTTCACCATTCTGGAAGTCCTGCCTATACTGTAGTTGGAATATCTTTAAAAGTTCTGATTTCTATAAAATGTAACAAATTTTGTCTTGGATTTTTGTATATTGATTCGGAATTTCAGCACTCTTAGAGATCAATTTATGAACTATGAGCCTGAAAATATGAATAAAATAATAGGTCTTAATATTAAAAGGTCTCGTATTTTCTTAAATTAAATTAATGTGCTGCAATACTTTATAATTACATGTTAAGTAGTTCATTTACATAGCTTAGTTTCACTCACTAATGCACTTATTTAGTGAAGATTACCTAGGACTCCAGAAACAAATTTACATGTGTATGTAGGATGAAAATTTGATCCCAAGTCAAGAAATTGCTTAATAATTCATAGATTTCCAATGTTAATTTAAAAAGAATGCTACATAATTAATTTCCTTGATAATAGAACTTACTCTATTATGATCATGATCATAGCAATATTCAATAAGGCAAAATTTCTCTTCCATTATCTATTTAAATATATTAGCTTTTATAGAATTTTTTAAAATTTGTGTACATTTCTTATTTAGACAAGTTTATTGGTTAAACATCTTTTATTTATATGAATTTTATTAATGGTAAAGCAGCTAGGCAAAACAAAAACAGAAACACCAAACTATACTATTATCTTCCTTTTTACTGCATATGGTCTTTTTCTTAAATCTAAGAAATTTAATTTTGTTCTAAAATTTGTAGAGAATTGACTGCAATCTCTCTCTAAAATAAAATCCTTATCTGAGGAGGTCAGGAGAGGTGGATATAACTGATATGGATTTAGGCAGGCCTAGAAGTAGGTATAAAAAAAAAGGACTTGTAGAAAGAGTTTGAGAACACATTTCCTAGATTTTAATTAGATATTTATCTTTCATCTTCATATCAGAAGCAGAGATACTTTTAAGTTTGTTATCACATGAAATTTTGCTGATATGAAGACATAAAATTATGTACATACACATATATACATATAAACAACACGCTGAAAGCGTTTCCCTGAGTAATGTAAATTGACACATAATGTTTACCTTTATTGAAAATTGCTGAGTCAAACTTGCTTCTCACAATTTTTTATGCATCTTTCATCCATATTCACTTAGAAAATAAACTTGCAAAAACAAATCAAAACTATGTTTAGAAATTCAAATCAAGGAGGCATAAATTTGTTTACATATGTAGTTGACTCTTGATTGACTTGGGTCTGGGGCACTGACCGCCCGCACTGTGGAAAACCGATATATAGCTTTGACTCCTCAAACACTTAACTGCTACTAGCCTACCGTTTACTGGAGGCCTGGCTGATAAATAATCAATTAACACATATTTTGTATGCTATATGTATTATATACTGCACTCCTACAATAAAGTAAACTTGGGGGAAAATGCTATAAAGAGAATCATAAGGAAAAGAAAATACATTTTGAATACTGTATGTATTTATTGAAAAAGGTCTGATATAAATGGACTCACACAGTTTGTCATGTTGTTCAAAGGGCAACTGTACTCTTGTTGTATACATAGCTTGTATGAACATTCTTGTGAGGACACACTACAAAGTATTATCTTAGTAGTTTTCAGTGTTGCGTGTGTGTGTGCATGTGTGTGTGTGTGTGTGCATCTATATCTACACCTGGAAAATTTTCCCATATATACTTCTGTAGTAACTTCAGCCTATACAAAATGTCTTAGAGGATTTACAATAATGTATCATCCTGGTAGCTTGAATGTGATTCACCTCAGACCATTATTTTATTTTCAGGCTTTCTGTCTGTTAAATTTACTGAATAACATACCCCAAATTTAATGGCTCTTAACAACTATTCATTTAGCTCATAATTCTGCAGACTAACAATTTGAGCTGCGTTCAGCTAAGTGGTTTGTTTAGTACCTGTGCCAGTGGTAAGTTACTGGATTATTGGCTGGAGCCATTTGGTTTATGAAAGCCTTGCTGGGGATATTGTTGACTGGGGTCCAATTTCATATAGTTGCTTCTTGACTACAGACTAGCATGAATTTATTCACCTACTTATAGGGTTATAACCAGTAAGAGAACAGGCACTAAGCTGAAAGGCACTTATTTAATGGCAATTACCTAGGACTCCAGAAACTTCTCAAGTTTCTACTTACACCACATCTGCTATTTTTTCATTGTCCAAAGTAAGTCTCATGATGATACTGAAAATCAGTGAGAAGTCACCTCTTGATAGCAGAGCTAGGAATCACCCTCAAGGGAAATGAGAAGGAAGGAAACTTTGTGGCCAGGTTTGCAATCTACCACCCCCGCCCCTTACTAGTTGATTATATTTCATCTGAATAATGTAGGAATTGAGTTGTTAGTTTATTTTTCAAAATAGCAAGAACCACATCCTATTTGTGTTGTTCTAAGTGGTATTTTACAATTAAATTCATTTCTGCATAGGTTAGTTTTTACATATAGGCTGTGGTTGATGGTTTCTCCATTCTTTTGAAATTACGAATTTGAAAATTTGTGAAATTTGAAATTTGAAAACAAGGTGAACCTTGTTGTGAATTATGTAGCAAATAATTTGTACTGATAATCTGTATATAGTAATTTGCATATATATATACACATATATGTGTGTATATATATATGTATATATACATATATATGACTTACAGCAAAGTCAATATTAGCCCAATAATGTCACTTTCATTGATTTGTTGTTGGCAATTCTTTCTGGCATAGGCTAGAATGAGGCAGGACTGATCACAAGGAAATCTATCTTTTAAGATGATGATAACAATAAAATAGAAAAAAAAACTTTTAATCTTTAAGTTATGTGAACTTGTCTTAGGGAAACATAGCACTGAATAATGTATCCTGAATTAGAATTCTGTTGTTATTGTTTTTGCTGTTCTTAAGGGGTTTTGTTCTTGTTTTATTCTCTTTCCCCTCCTTTCTTTATCAATGGATACAAACACTCTTCTATTTTCATTTATAACAAACATAAAATAAAGCCTCCCATAATACGTTTTATAACTAACATTGTTGTCTGCATAAAATGTGATGAAATAAATACCAGACATAGACTCCTAGGTAATCAGACTTAGGGACAATCTCTTCACCAATAAAGTGACCGGAAAGGCATGTATACGTGGTGGGTAAGAGTATTCTTTTCAGGAGATGGATTAAGTAGGTTTAATTTGTGTTTGTGAAATGTTAATTTAGAAATGCCCTTAACCTGTCTTGAGATGCCAAATGAACAAATGAACAAATAATATAAATAAAACAGTTTTGAAAATTAAATGAGTTAAATGAAAAGAATTTATGAAAGCATCTTTGTCCATGGTAAAGTTCAATATCTATATCTATCTACATCATCTATATCTATCTATATCTATATCTATATCTATATCTATATCTATATCTATCTACATATCTATCTACATATATAGATATATCTGTGTGCATGTCTGTATGCATGTGTGCATAGATACACATGGTAAGTCCAATGGCACACAATAAAATTTTAATTAATCCAGTAAAACATTTTATTTTAGTATACACTATAGAAAACCCATATATATTTCTTGTAGAAAGAATTCTTTTAAAGCTTCATATGCTTACATAAACTCAACATTTTGTCCCCAAATTGTTTCAATACATATTTTCCATTTACAATATTCTAACTAAAAATCCAATAAATCTCAATTTTTGCTCTCAGTAAATTGTGGATTCAAATAGAATTAAGACGTGCAAGTTGCATTTATTTCAGAAAAACAGAAACTGCCCTAGTTATTTCAAGGAGAATGAATTTATTACAGGGGCTTAATGACATACCCCTAGTAGAGAAACTGCTGAGGTGGTAAAAAGGTCTCTGCCATCTCTCAGGAAACCAAGAGAGAAAGGACTCTGATGACCCCCGATGACCAGCTGCATGTGGACAGAGTGGATGGTTCTCTGCACAACAGCAGAAGCTGCTGGCAAATGCCTCGCTTCCTGTACCAGCGCCCTGGTGCCTGCTGAAAGCTTGGACAACTCAACTTTACACCTGTAGCTCATTGGCTTCAGAACAAGTTTCTCTATGTCTTCACCACTTATTAAGGAACTTTAGACGGATTTCTCTAAATTCCTGCCCTGTAACTCTGAGAATATATGACTTGCAATATTTTGAATTTTATTGCTGGGACAGATCCAAACCTACAGAAATACCATGAGTTACAGAGTGCCTCAGTGTGCCCCTTACATTGTTGCACTGTCATTTTCCCAAAATCCTCTATTTAAACTCAAGAGAACAGTCACTGTTTTTCCCTAACACCTGTCAGCAACTGCTCCTAGTTCACAGATGGAACTGTGTTTGTATTTCGACACATGGTATCTATTCACATTTTGTAAGACATGTCACTGTCGGAAACAAAAAGGAAAAGGAAAATGTGACATCCTGGGTGCCACTATGGCACAAAGCCACAAGGAATTGTGATCAAGGGAGGTATTTCCAATTATTGAAAAATATTTCCCAAGTTTCGTTACTTCATTAGAATTTTCATGATTTTTTTTTGCTGAATTTAATCTTTCACTATTTAGTCAACAAAATTGTTTTATGATTATAACAGTAAAAAATATACAATATTACTTGCTCAAGTACAAAAAGGACTGATAGTTTTGAAATCTTTTACTGAAAAAGCTACACTAAATTGAAAATATTTGGTTTAGCTCTTTCTGAAAACACCAGACAGCAAATGAAATGGAAGCTATAAAAATGCATAAGAAGTCAAGTAATTCACCAGTGATTAATGATAATGGTGATATAGATAAGACCTTTTGTGATAAATATACAACTGGGTTTAGAAAATACAACAAAGAGTAATTAGATTAAACTGAGTTATAAACAAAGAACATGTAAAAAAGATACCCCCAAATAACAGATTTTGATATTATGCTTGTATTGCTGAAAGCATAAATTGTTGCATAAATGGAGGAACTTGTATGATTTAAGTACTTTTGAAGCAGAAAACTCATTTAGTTATTTTATGAGATAAAGACACTCATTGTAAATCATTCTTACATTTGTATGAGGGCAAAATAAATTGCCTTGATAAAATCAAACTGATTTAAAGTATACTTCTTTAATAGCACTGGATGAATTTAAAGTGTGCTATATCTTGGATCAAGGCTAAACCAAATTTCTCTCTCATAAAGAAACACACACACACACCACACACACACACACACACACACACAGATACTCACAAATTTCAATGTGAGCTCAAAATACCTATAATTCTTTGTAAAAGGCTTTAAAGATGATAAAATATAATAGGTTTCTGTATTATAATGAGAAAGACAAATATAATTTTATAAAACGTTTACTTGTTATGTTTGAAATGATTTGAGGGCATGATTTTTAAACCACTCCTACCAAAACATGTTGATGGTTCCTCCTTAACTCCTCCTTAATTCTGTTGAAATTCTAATAAAGATACAAATTTTATACCCAAATGTTGATGAAAATAAAAATATTAAAAATTATTTTATAATTGAACATACTTCGTAGTTTCTAAAGTGAGGACCATCTCTCGTTCAGACTCTCAACACTTGTGCAAATGTAGTGAGCAGTAACTCGTACAGTAAATAAATGAAGCTCACAGAAGTAACTAATTTGCCAAAAGCTAGAGGTAGCAAATAACCAGCACACAAATTCTGTTCTGAAATCTCCAGTCTAGGAAAAACAGTCTTTCCCCTATTTCAGGATCTTTGAAAAGTTTAGTTAGAATGAGATTAAATAGGGGTTCCTGGGTGCCTCAGTTGGTTGAGTGTCCTACTTAGGTCATGATCTCACAGTTTTGTGAGATCTAACCCCACATCAGGCCCTGCACTGGCAGCAGGAAACCTGCTTGGGATTCTCTGTCTCCTTTCTCTCTGCCCTTCCCCCACTCACACTGTCTCTGTCTCTCTCAACACAAATAAATGAACTTAAAAAAAAAGAAAAGAAATGAAATGAAATAGACTAAATACTCTTTGTATAACAAGAAGGATAAGCGATACTTTATTATTTTTATCATAGCACATTTTTTCTATTACCCAAATACTTCAGTCAATATGTATCATCCCAAGAGTAGGATTTATTTTATGTTACTATAATGTACATTTTTTAGTCATTCTTCTGCAATCCTGCTCCTTAGTTAAGGTTGGGATTTTGAGTTGCTGGTCAAAATTTCAGGTCTCTTTACTTTTACAATGCTTAATAGATGTACATAGTGTATTTCTCAAAACTCAAATGAGTAGATTTCTCTGTATTTGCTCTTCCTCTGAGGGTCTCTTTGCCCTCATATCCACCCTTTGCCCATCTTCTGCTCTTCTAAGTGTCTCAGGAGCTTCTCCTTTAGAGGTGTTCTTTCCTAGTGTTCCACGTCACTGTCAACCTTGCTTTTCACTGGATTCTGCCTCTGGCAAGCACTGGCCAGACATTGGCAGGTAGGAGAACCAGAGCAGTCAGGCCATTTCTTCCCCCTCCCACTCTGTCTCAGGAGGCATTTCCATAGCAGAGACTGTGATCCCTTCAAACCCATTCCAGCCAGACAAACCCACCTAATTCTAGCTGTTCTGGTAGTATGGCCTCTGGGCTCCAATGTCCCCATACCTCTATGTGCCTTTGCAGCTTATAGGGGTGGAAGCTTCCAGTAGTTGCTCATTTCTGAGTTGTATTACCTTCCCTTGTGTGGCATCTCAGCATTTTCTTTATGGTTCAACCAATGCCTTGAATTATATTGCCTACACTTTACATACTGATGTTCTGGGTGTGTGTGTATTTGTGTGTGTGTGTGTGTGTGTGTGTGTGTGTGTGTGTTTTCTGCTTTGACTGCCTGCAATGTTTTCTAATATATTTGTCACTAAGTAAATAAATATTAACTGAGTCAAGTTTGGTCAACAGAGTAGACTGCTGGCTTGTATACAGAATAATGTGGTTTTAAACAGAATAAAAAATTAGGGGCATAGTTTTATGATACAATGAAACAATGGCATATATAACGCCATTAGCTGACAAAACCATGTAATTCTTATTAGTTCAATGGACATAATTTCAAGCATAGATATAAAGGATCAGTTGTACTCTAAAATAGCACTATTTCTAGCATTTTCCATTTTGACAAATGCACATTTTACTCTGATCTTCAAAATGACATCTTCACATGTAATTGTTTGTTACCATTATGTAAAGAAAATAAATTTCATGATATAAATCATTACAGATTAAAAAACTCTTATTCAATAGTAGTTCTATGTAATATTTTAATTAATAAAAGTGTTCAACAGACCACACTTCTAAATTATTTCATAGAGCTCTGTTTTAGCAGAGTCTGGTAAGCTAAAAGATGTACACTTGTGTGAGCATAGAAAAAGGTCTGCACAGTTTCAGACTGAATATGTATTATAAAACTTGGTTCGCCAGGGAAACACTGCATTCTAGTTCCGCTATATTTGGATGGATGCATCTCTTCATTTATATCCAATAGGGAAATAAAAGCTCACTGCTTCTACACAATGAGGTAATGAACAGTATAAATAGTTCATATAACTTCTAGTAATGCATCATGTACCCAATAACCATCCACATAATATATGAAAAAGTGATACTACAGTTTTTGAAATAAATGTTTATATGGAGGCAATTATTTTCTGCTTTCATGTATTATGTGAGGTTTTAATGCCTTCATACCTCAAATTTTCTTATTTTAATATTCAGTAATAATACCCTACTTTGATTGCAGCTTATACAAATTTTCTTCCTGAATCTCTATTATTCCTCATTGTCTATACCATGTCTTTATTTAGTTGCTGTTTATTTTAATATTGTGATCTATTCTTATTTAGAATCATTATATCATTTTAAGCCTTTTTGTATTTGACATTAATTTTCTAACATTGGAAACAGTACTCATCATGTTATGCCCTAAACGAGCTTATGTGTAGATTCTTGTTTTTAAGTAATGATACAGTAATTCTACAGAGAATATTGGTTAAAAATCTTAAATTTCTCTTTGATTCTTACTTTGCTCCCAAGAGTAGTAGTCTGTTATAAGCATACTCTCCCCTGAAAAAATCTTTTGCACTCATCTTTTGCTTTCCATTGGAAAGCCACCATCCAGGACTCTTAACTTTTTACTTTCCTCTACTATAAAGTTGTAATTGTATGCTGACATCTTGGGATTTTTTTTTCATGACAATGAAAACAAGCTAATGTCTCTTAATTGCTTACACTGGTTTTCGTTGACCGCTCTTCCATTTGAAGTCATTTTTCTGAAATACCATAGGATTCCATTCTAACATCCTCTGACATTCAGCCTCAGACACTCAGGATCTCCTGTATCTTGGAGGATAAGGTCTAAACTCATCAAGCTGGCCTTAATTTTTTCCCACTAACTGGCCTTTGCTGACATTATAGTTTCAGTTACTACCTATTTTTTTCCTACAAAACATCCACTTCAGTTAAACTGTTTCCATTCATGCTTCCCTGAATATGACAGATGCATCTTCCACTGTGCACATATAATTTCCTCTGGAAGGAGGAAATGGAGAAATGGGGTTAGAAACAAAAAATAGAAATAGAAAGGAAGGGGACAAAGGTAGAAAGTGTTTGAATATTTATGAGCAATTTCTATTTATCAGGCACTCTGATTTGGATTTAGATATGGGTGAGCTGGGCATTTTAATAGGGAAAGAATCTACAATGTAGATGTTTTCTAAAATATCACTGGATATTAAATATCAGTGAACCTGTAACTTGTTGGAGAAAACTTAATTTTCTCAAAACCTTTCTCAGGAAGTATGCAGTACATAGGTGGAGGAAATAATTTTATGAGCTCTCAGATTAGAGATGAAAGATGATACGTTAAACAATATAATCAAGTAACAATAGATGCACATTAAACTATATTAATAGGAGGGAAAGTATGTTAACCTCAGATATTTTCTGAGGTGGGTAGTGTATGAAAGCTTGAACTGAATAGCTCTTGCTACTTGGGAAAGCTGAATGATGCCATCAGGAATCTTGCTTTTACTGTATCTCTTCTATACAGTCTTCTTCTTACTTTCTAAATATTGAGGAAATATTTAAAGAACATTAATTCTCAGGGGCATAAAATTATTAGGAGGCAAAGGAGACACATGGATCTTAGTATGCCCATATAGTTATTATAGTAAATGCTTTAAAATACATTATTCTATATAATATTTATAAAAACCCCAGGAATTCATTGTTAGTATTTCAATTTGCACATGAACATACATAAGCTTTAAAAATAGCGAAGGCATATTTTCAGGTCAGTAATTTCAGAGTCATAAGACAAACAAGGTGTGTCCTATTCTTACATTTTATGATTTTCTAAATATATATGCAACACTTAATTGACTATTACTTATCAACTAAGTGCAATACATAGATGAAACGTAATATGAAATATTGCTCATCTGTTTACAAGTGCAGTTTTTAAAAGTAAGATTATTATTTCTGGATTTGGCTGTGGTTCTTCCTTTACTGCTCCTCTGCCTTCTTCCTCTCTACACAATCCCATCTAATAAACAGTCAGATAATTTTCAGTATCTGTGAAAAAAAAGTACATTTTGCTTTAAACATCAATAGAATAATATGTGTCTCCTAGATAAAAATAAATCACCGATCTATTTTTTTAGTAATTGGAGATGAGCATAGACTTCCTTAGAACTACTAAATCATGAGAATGTATGTAAACTGTGATAACTCAGGTAAGTGCTGGAACTTCGCCTTTAAAAAAAGATCACTAGAAAGGTTATAAACCTAGAAAATCTCATTCACATTTAAGAAATGAAAGAAATAATTGGCAACTTATGTCAGGTACCCAAGTTTCTCCTTTAAAGGAAATTATCTGTTTACAGAGCTACTTTTAATCAGGAGGGGGCCATTCTGGGTTACAGGACAGATGCAGTTAAGGAATAAATGGCCCCTTGGTGGAATGAAGAAGTTATTGCATTTCGTCATTACTAGACCAGAGGACCAAAGCAGAGGCAGTAAGAAGAATGAAATTGATTATGGACCATGTTGCCAATGCAGAATTAGAGATTGGATAGCTGTGTGCTTTGTTGTGCCACAAAAACTAAAACCACTCTTACTGATATTCTCACTTATGTTTCATATACAAGTTTTGTCTTTTCCTTTTTCTTTCAACATGTAGGCCTTCCTGGATACACTGCAGAAAAATTTTTATCTTGAAACTAAATTGTTAACATCCTAAGATTTAGACATCCGTGGAAAAATGGTGCTATGGAGACTAATATACATGGATAGAGGAGACTTCTGGGAATGTTTTAAAGAAAAGTAGAGTTAGTCAAGTTTATCTTGGTTCAATAAAATGCTTGGCTTTCAGAAATCAAACATCTGTGGATGTTGCCTGATGTCTATTCTTAAAGAGTGAATACATTGAGTAAAACATTACAGATTTAAGACATTAGCAGTGCTAGACAGCACAGGGTGATGGATGGGGGTTCTGTGTCACACAATGTGGAGGAAGGGGGCTTTCCTTTATGTTAGTAGATAATGATTAATTCTAAGTTTGACACAATTTTAGAGAGGGGAAATGCATGAGTTATATTTCTTTCTTAAAGTCAGCTTTTATATGGATATCATATAACATGATAAAATATATGCCATTAATCTTAAACTATCTGTAGTTGTAGTGAAATCTATTAATTGCCTCTCAAATAATGAATAATCAGGCAAAGGGGGGTTTAACTCCTCCAACAGGAAGACACTTTCTCTAATGGATCCCATTTTAATGCTCTGATACAGACATTCTGTTTGCACCAGCTTTTCAGTGACAAAAGGAGCCCAAATGATAACTTCCCCAGCTACATTGTTCATCCTCTAGTCCATACTGACCCCTTTATTTTTTAAGTTTATTTATTTATTTTGAGATAGAGAGAGAGAGAGTGTGCAAATAAGGTAGAGACAGAGAGAAAGAATTCCAAGCAGGCTCTGCCATCATCACAGAGCTCCTCCAGTTGGTGCTGGGATTCTCAAACAATGAGATCGTGAACTGAGCTGAGCTCAAACAGGGAGATCATGACCTGAGCTGTAATCCGAAGTCAGATGCTTAACTAACTGAGCCACCCAGGCACCCTTGACGCTTACTTTTTGTCTACAGAAGCCCATTCCTTCTGGAACGTCATGATTCTCACCTAGACAAGCATGTTCCCGGGAAGGGTCAACCAAAATTCATTCAAGTTAAGTCAACGGTTCCAAGAGTCAAGGGGTAATGATGTTTTAAAGTTTAATGTGTAGCACACTCAGTAGAAAACAAAGCAAAACAGGGGTACTGGGGTGGCTTAGTCGGTTAAGCGTCCGACTTCAGCTCAGATCATGATCTCACGGTTCGTGGGTTCAAGCCCCACATCAGGCTCTTGCTGACAGCTCGGAGCCTGGAGCCTGCTTCTGATTTTGTGTCTCCCTCTCTTTCTCTGACCCTCCCCTGCTGATGCTGTCTCTCTCTGTTTCTCAAAAATAAATAAGTGTAAAAAAATTTAAAAAAAAATAAAAGCAAAACAAATTTGGATAAGACAGTTTTTCAGGAAATTTAGCTTATCTGGTTTTGCCCCCTCTGGCAATGCAGCCTGAATTCTCATCCTAACATTTATCTACCAATCTATCTATTAATCTATCCAACTAGGCAGATCTTTATCTATCTAATATCTTATTGAAGAACTAATGACATTTTTAAAAACTTTTGCCAGGTGACTTATCAACATTGAGCACAATTTGGATTTATTTGCTACACTCTATCACCACTCCTCTGAGTGTCTCTTTTTGGGAGGTGTGGGGAGTGGAGGTGGAGAACTGTGGCTCATGTAGAAGCTCATCTGTTATGTATCTTGTATTTGCATCCTCTACTCTATCCCCTCCCCCCACCAAAGTTTAAATACTGAATTATGATCTCTAGGTTTCTACAGTAGCTTCCTCCTTCCAATTGCTTAGAAAATGTTTGTTTCCTTTAGTTAACTTGGTATGCTTCCCTTTTTTCCTCCCCCGGCTTTGGGTAGAGTCACCTAACCAAAAAACATACAATCTGTATTCAGATTTATATGTTTCTTTCTGTTCTAATTTAACAATAGGGACATAAAAAAAAGTAGTAAAAGTAATCTTTTGACAATTGAGCACAAATCTACAGTTTGTGCAAACTATTTTAAAAATCACATTTTTATGAGACTTATGCAGTATTATTGAAAGAAATAATAACTGAACAAATAAAACTGAATCGGGTTGATTTTAATTTTATTTGAAAGAGCAAATGCTGTTTGCTACTTTGTTTGCATTTGTACATCTTTGTCCATGAGTGAGATTGTTCAGAGCTCTTCCTTTCCTAAGTGTCTTATAATGTTCTTCATAATCTTGAATCCATTTAGGTTACATTTTTCTAAGAATTAACTAGTATCAACTTTTTACTTTCATATATTTGAACATAATAGTTTCTACTTACTTTATAAATTCTATTATCCTGTAATTATGTCTCTAGTTTCATTCCTAATGCTATTGCTGACTTTTTTTCCTCTTTTATCAGTTCTGTAACAGTTTTCCTTCAGTTCTTCGTGTTATTTTTATTTTCTATTTATTTATTGGTATGTATGTTTAGAGAGAAATGGTGTTAGGCAAACCAGTATACGGTATTGTCTGAAATCTCGTTTCCATTTCAATTATTTCTATTCTTAGACATATTATTTGGTTCCTTCTGTTGTCCTTCTGCATATTTATATTTCAAGGCTCTGTATTTTGTTTACTAATAATAGACTTTATTTTGTTTAAACCTAGATATTTATGAAAAATGTTGTGTAAATTTTGATATGTAGCATTACGGATATATTTATGTTTAGCAACTAGCACATATTCAGAAGCATATTGGTAGTTAAATGGTGATCTGTATGAACAAGACCCAGGGAAAGGGAATGAAATAAAAATGGATGCAGATTGTAATAAGTTTGTGAGTTTGATAGGGGAAATTGAAGGAATACCATTTATGAATAAGGTAATATAAGCATGGATTCCACTGCATTATTCTGAAACTGTTGACATTACATCAATATATAAAAGCTAATGCTGACTGACAGCTATTTAGAAAAAAAGTTTTTAATTATTCTGCTGTAAAACCAAACATCCTCATGAATATCCCAAAAGAACTCAAAATAAGCATTTTCAGTTGTCAAAAAGTAATCAAAACATATTCAAATAAATTAATTCCTTAGTTTCAGAATGAAAATTAACACGAAAACCATCTTGCAGATCAGATAAAATCAGTTTTTCTGACAACATATCCAAGCACATGTTCAATGTGCTACTTAACAAGCTAAGACTAAAAATATCAGAAGTTAATGAACATTATCCAAAAACATGTCGATCAAAGAGAAAGTTTCACATCAGGATGGGATCATCAAGCATTTGTTTTTTAAGAAGCAAGGTGCAATAACTCATAATCCAGATCTGAGTTCCTTCTTAAATGATTCTGTAACTGAAACACTTTGTCCTGCCATAATCCATTATTTTTCAATATGAATATTTGTGTTTTTAATCAAACAATACGTTTTGATGGATATGTTGCTTATGTTTTAAAAATACTTGTTTAAAGAATTCTGTGATATCTGGCAAATTATTAACTCTTTCTGACATTTATTATTATTTACTAATATTGCATAGGTGAAAAAACTTAACTTAAGCCACAGGCCTCTTTCAAACATCTGGTCTTCATGTACACTCTTGTTGATAGTACTCTAGTATTAGGAAACATATCTCAAAGTTTATTTACTTAATTTTTTAAGTTTATTTATTTATTTGTTTATTTTGAGAGAGAGCTCAAGCAGGGGAGGGGCAGAGAGAAGAGAGAGAGAGAGAGAGAGAGGGAGAGAGAGAGAGAGAGAGAGAGGAAATCCCAAACAAGCTCCATACTGTCAGTTCAGAGTCCAATGTGGCGTTTGAACCCACGAATGGTGAGATCGTGACCTGAGCTGAAACCAAGAGTCAGTTGCTTAACCAACTGAGCCACCCAGGCATCCCTCAAAGTTTAAAGATATCTACATGATGTTTGCTTGATGCCTTATCTGATGTACAAAACAAATGTTTCTTAGAATATTATAAAGAAGACTAGAGTATTTTTCAGGTTGCAACTTGAAGAATTAGTAATAACAAATTAAAAATGGTAGAACAAAGGATGTGTGTGTGTGTGTGTGTGTGTGTGTGTGTGTATCTGCATGGGTGTTAGGTTGTACATCAAGATAAAGAATAAAATGGGAGATTACATTTAAGGGCAGATTATGAGGAGTTGTTCATAAGCAACAGCTATATGATAGGCACTAGGGAAGAAGTTGAAGTGAATAACTAAATTTCAGAATTACAATTTAAAGGAATGCGAGAGAATAATTTATATACAGAAAACCAGAGATCATATGTATTGCTTATCTATTGCTGTGTAACAAATTACCACAAACCAACAGCTTATAACAATATACATTTGTTATCTCATAATTTTTGTGTGAAAGGAGTACAATATGATTTTTATGAGTATTTGCCTTCATTATTTTTTAAAATGTTGCAATCAAGGTGTTGGTTGGTCCCATGGTTTTACCTAGAATGTCTATTGGGAAAAAAAGTCCACTTCCAAGTTGATGTGCTTACTGGAATTTGTTTTTTTTTGTTGTTGTTGTTGGTTGTTGGACTGAGGACCTCTGTTTTTCCTGGTTGTTGGCTGGAGGTTGCCCTTAGTTCCTTGACACCACATGGAACTACATTTGGTAATTCACAATCTAACATTGTGTTTCATCAGAGCCAATGAGGGACAGAACCAATATGAGTGTGCAGGAAACACAGAAGTCAAAAGTTTTTGTAACACAAACATGAAAGTGATGCCCATGACCTTTGCTGCACTCTACAGGTTAGAAGTAAGTCACAGCTCCATGAACATTCAAGGGGAGAAGATTACACTATAGTGGGACTACTTGGAGGTAGAAATCACTGGGGCCATTTGAAAGCCAAAGTATCTCATGCTAGTTAGTTCTTAAAGAACCAATTTAAGTCAATTGGATGTTGTTATACAGGCAATTATTATAATGCCATAAGGGACAGATTCCAAATTTAGTTTTCAGAATTCTCCAAACAAACAAGCAAACACCCACCTAGTGCACCGTGGGATCTCCTGCATCTGCCATGACCAGGAATCTACAACCACAACAGTGGTCACCCAGATCCTTGATACGATCCATAGCAGCAAAAAGAATGCCTGCACCCTAACACTCAAAAAAACCCTTTTAAATTTTTTTAACGTTTATTTATTTTTGAGACAGAGGGAGACAGAGCATGAACAGGGGAGGGACAGAGAGAGAGGGAGACACAGAATCAGAAGCAGGCTCCAGGCTCTGAGCCATCAGCCCAGAGCCCGACGCGGGGCTCGAACTCTCGGACCGCGAGATCGTGACCTGAGCTGAAGTCGGACGCTTAACCGACTGAGCCACCCAGGCGCCCCAAAAAACCCTTTTAAAATAGGATCTGATCTATCCAACCTGCATCAAAGTTTCATACTAACAAACACAAATATCACCAGCACCTTCATTCCAGTGGAAAAGGCAAATAAAATGCAGCCTCCATTACCTGATGGTCATTTTAACCTTTCAAATCTCAAGCATAAATATGTGCTTGGCAAAAGTAATGTTACATGAAGTTTTGAGACACTGTGGAAAATATTGTATGTAGTCTTCTAAATAAATTTACATTAAAGGATACTATAGGAGTTTTGGAGAGAGTTGGATAACATAATCTTCATTGCCATAGTCTTCCAAAACCATTGGCCACTCAGAGTTCCCAAACACATAATTTCTTTCTAGTTAAACTTTCAACCTGTAATAAAACAATAGCTGTATTCTTCTACCTAAGATAATGTAACTACAATTCCTGTAACAAATGCCTCCCCCTTTTCTAAATGGGACAATAATTAGTCATTGAAACCATCTTGAATAATGTTCATTTCCCCTATATCTCAGTTTAATGAATATCTTGCAACCAAAGAATGGAATAGTAAGTCAACATTATATTAAAAATATGCTTCATGTAAAATTACAGAGGAATATCGATGTTATATGTATTCATTATATAGCTAGACAACAGATAACATGTAATGAAAAGAATATAGGTAAATTCTATCTATATCAATTTGATAGCTCTAATTTATTCAACTTGTTATGAAATCTGATGTATCTGGTATTTGTAATACTTTTATTTTTTTATTTCATGTTTTCCTGACTTCTGTCAACCCCTTTGTTTGTTAGTATCCTTTTACTAATGATAAAACCCAAAACATATTAGAAAAATTAGAACATTTTCACATCCTACTTGCATGAGATTCATGCAAACACCTACTGCATTTTTCCTTGATCATGCTGATATTATAAAGCTCCTCAGAAAATCTGGGTTTCAGAAATATGTCTCCATGCCAATATTGTAAAATACCAATTCTATTTTTCATTGACAATCAGGGAGGAGCCTGCAAACATGTCTCTATCAGTAATTTGCATTTGCCATGACTCAGGAATTGCTATTGAATATAGGCATAGTCAGAATAGCTGAGCAATAACCCATATGTATACAATGTATACCTGCTGTCTTAATTCTCACTACTCACAAAGCTAGGAACTGATGCTAGATCTCTGTCATAGCTGTCCAGGTAAACCAAATCTCAGAAAGAAACAGTAGAGACAGAATCATAGTCTCTCTCTCTCTCTCTCTCTCTCTCTCTCTCTCTCTCTCATTGAGGGGAAACTGCAGGCCCAGAAATCTGTGTTCTATAGGTTCTCTCTTGGAGAGAGACAGAGAGATAAAGAGAGAGAGAGAGAGAGAGAGAGATACTTGGTGTAATTTTAAAGAAACCAAGTAATAAAGGAGATGGAAATGTAATCCTTATCCCTTCAACCACTAAGCATGGAGTAGGGCTGAAAGTTGAGCAAGTCTTGAGGGTTAAGAATAGAAACAAAGTCTTATTTTGTTAGTGAGTATAAAAAACATATGCCAAAAGTAGTTCAAATGATAAAATTCTAACTAGAAAATATAGAAAACATAATGTTGCAGAGACTTCTAATTTTCTCCCAGTAACCATTGACCCTTCTTCATCTGATTTTTATAATTGTGAGTTTTAGGTGCTTCCATGACCACCTTTGTGGACACTATATTTTCCAGACTTCCTTAAAAAAATGTGGCAACATGACTACATTTTGGTCAATAGTAGAGAAATAGATTATGTTATTGCAAGGAGACCTTCCTCCCTCCAGTCTTTTCACCATCCCACAGGATGTCACATGAATATAGGGGTGGTCATACAGATTTGGCAATTTGGATAAATACTACAGCTAGAGAGAGAGACAATAAACAAGAAGATTTATCTGCTCCTAATTGAGCAGAGCTATTTGTTCATACTGGAACATCTGAGAGCCTCTGGATTTGCATGAGGAAGAGAAATCAAAATCCACTATTTTCTTTTTTGTTGTTGCTTTTGGTTTTGTTTGTTCTATTTTATACGACAGAAGTTTAACTTATATGCTAAATGAAGTAAGAGGGACACCTGGGTGCTCAGTTGGTTGAGCGTCTGACTCTTGATTTCAGCACAGGTCATGATCCCAGGGCCATGGGATCGAGCCCTATGTCAGGCTTCATGCCCAGTGTGGAGATTCTGCTTAAGATTCTCTCTCTCTCTCTCTCTCTCTCTCTCTCTCTCTCTTTCTATTTCTCCCTCTCTCTCTCTCCCTCTGCTTCTCTTCTCTGCTATTTCTCTCTTTAAAATATAAATAAATAAATAAATAAATAAATAAATAAATAAATAACAAAGCAAGAGGTATTATGTAAGTTGTTTGGGAGAAGAAAGTTTCCAGAACTAAAGGTAATCTCCAGTGTCAAATTGTACAAAAAGCCTATTAAGATAATTATCATAATATATCCATTAAATTTGGTACTCAGAAAATAATAACTGAGTGTTATAAAATAAAGTTGGGTATGACTATTGTGACAAAAATTTAGATGTGTAGCAAGTTAAACAGTGAAAAAGAAGTGTGAATTCTAGATGGCAGGTTGACCACTCTCTTCTTGCAGGTCAGTTTCAATGGTAGAAGAACTAGGGAGCCTGGGTGGCTCAGTCACTTAAGCATCTGGCTTCAGCCCAGGTCATGATCTCACTGTTCGTGAATTTGAGCCCCACGTTGGGCTCTGTGCTGACAGCTCAGAGCCTGGAGCCTGCTTCAGATTCTGTGTCTCTGCCCCTCCCCCTCCTCTCAAAAATAAATAAACATTAAAACAACAACAACAAAGGTAGAAGAACTAGATTGTGACAGGAATCTTTTCTCCTTTATTCCAAATGACTCAAATTGCTTTTAGTTGTAATTGTATTGTATGTTATAGCAATATATCTGCTATGCATATACAACCTGTTAGTTATTGGTGCATTTACATAAGCTTCTTTTTTTTTCCTTTTTTAACTTAAATTTTAGTTAGTTAACATACAGTGCAATACTGATTTCAGGAGTATAATTCAGTGATTCATCACTTACATACAACACCCAGTGCTCATCTCAACAAGTGCCCTTCTTAGTACCCATCACCCATCTAGCCCATCTCCCACTGACCTCCCTCTGTCAACCCATAGTTTGTTCTTTACCATTAAGAGTCTCGTGGTTTGTTTCCCGCTCTTTTCTCCTCCTCTTCCCATATGTTCATCTGCTTTGTTTCTTAAATTTCATAAGTGAGTGAAATCATATGATATTTGTCTCTCTCTTATTGACTTATTTTGCTTAGCATAATAAATTCTAGCTCCATCTACATCATTGCAAATTGGAAGATTGCATTCTTTTTGATGGCTGAGTAATATTCTAGTGTATATATACTACATCTTATTTATCCATTCATCAGTCAATGGAAATTTGGGCTCTCCCCATAGTTTGGCTATTGATGATAATGCTGCTATAAACATTGGGGTCAATGTGTCCCTTTGAATCTGCCTTTTTGTATCCTTTGGGTGAGTATGTAATAGTGTAATTTCTGGGTCATAGGGTAGTTCTGTTTTTAGTTTCCTGAGGAAACTCCATGATGTTCTCCAGAGTGGCTGTACCAGTTTGCATTACCACCAATAGTACAATAGGGTTCCTTATTCTCTGCATCCTCTCCAACACCTATTATTTCTTTTGTTGTTAATTTTAGCCTTTCTGACAGGTGTGAGGTAATATCTCATGGTGGTTTTGATTTGTATTTCCCTGATGATGAGTGATGTGGAGCATCTCTTCATGTGTCTGTTATCCTTCTGGATGTCTTCTTTGGAAAAGTGCCTGTTCATGTTTTCTGCCCATTTCTTAACAGGTTGCTTATTGTTTGGGTGTTGGGTTTGATAAGTTCTTTATAGATTTTGAATACTAACCCCTTATCAGATACATTGTTTGCAAATACCTTCTCCCATTCTGTAGGGTGCCTTTTAGTATTATTGATTGTTTTCTTTGCTGTGCAGAAGCTTTTTATCTTGATGAGGCCCCAATAATTTGTGTTTGGTTTTGTTTCCCTTATCTTTGGCAATATGTCTTGTAAGAAGTTGTTCAGGCCAAGGTGAAAGAGGTTACTATCTGTGTTCTCTAGGATTTTGATCACTTCCTGTCTCATTGAGATCTTTCATCCATTTTTAATTTATTTTTGTGTATGGTGTAAGACAGTTGTCTACATTCATCTTTCTGCATGTTGCCATCCAGTTTTCCCAACACTATCTGTTGAAAAGACTCTTTTTTGAATTGGATATTCTTTCCTGCATAAGCTTCTTTTTAAAGTATGAGAATAAGAAAGTATCTGAACTTTCACTTTTTAATTTGATTAATTCAAGTGAATAATCATGCTCTCATAAACACCAGGCTTGGATTCCAATAGGTGCAAATTTGTATCCTAAATTTGTCAATAATACTATGAGGCTTTGGTGAAGATACTTCTTTATCTCCATGTATAAAGTGCCAATAGCAATAGTGAAGTTATATAGGTCTGAGTATTAAATTAAATAATTATATATATATGTATATATATACATATATATATCAATTAGCATTCTATCTATAATGTATAACATGTATATTAGCAAAAGTACTTGGTCTTTGATAATCTTTTAAATAGTTATGATAATAATTGTGATTATAGTTACAACCTTCATAATCATCGTAATAGTTAATGATATACATGCCTAAAATTTTTATAAATTAGAATTTAGATGAGACTGTACTACATTGCTAGGTTTCTTGTTGCTAAATATTTTACTAATTTTGCAATAATAGATATAAAAATCTTAAATCAATAGCTATATTTTAAGATTTCTCCCATTATTATTCAAACTTAGAAAACTACACACAAGACAGATACAAATATATTCATGATGTAATTTTGTCTAAATCTAGTTCTTATTTTTTATAAGCATTAGTATAGTTCTAAGAAGTATTCCTATGCATCAGTGTGAATTTATAGTTCTATAATTAAAGATATGTTTCTGGACTCATGAAATTCTAAATGGTTCACAGTCCATTGCATATAAATGAATTGCAAAAGTCCTTTTCTCAGGCTTAGGGACACGGTTTTATTTGTTGTGTTTGCTTATTGTAGTTTCCATTTATTAGCTGTCATTTGGCTGTTTTAAGTTCTCTCTGTATTATTTTATTTGACGTTCATGACAACCCTATTAAAATACACATTTTCTTTTTGGATTAAAAAGCTTAAAATATTGAGGTTATTCTAGGATTTTAATGAGAGTTCAGACAGTTGGAATCTTGTACTTGTCCTCATGCCTGTTATGTTTTCTTGCCTCCCTGCCTAAGGTGTCTTGATTAATGCAGAAATGAAAAAAGCCATGCACTCTAGAACCACTTACATTAAACCCATGACTCTTAACAGTGAGCAGAATGAGGGACAAATAAAAATTTCAACTCTCATCACTTCTTTTAAAGAGAATTGTCAAGTGTACTTATTTAAGCCCTCATGGTTTACCATTACAATAAGTTATTAATTTTCTTCCTTCTTCCCAAAATTAATCTTCTAAGTAATTACCTTCTTCTGACTATTTCTATTGCTGAAAAAAGTGTATTAAATAAGTTTCAATGTTCTTGTCAAAGAAACTGCTAGAAGTTTGTGCAGAAGGGGTTAGGGGATGAGGGTGGGAGGGCAAAAATATTCCTGGCAGTAAAAGAAATATGTTTGCTTTGTAATGTTATTTTTAGCTTTATTTTAATATCACTTTGTTCTATAACCCACTCTTATCTTTTTCCTGCCAAGAACATATCTATGCCAAATTATTATAAGTTGAACCACATCCGAATTTAACTTCTTTGAAAAAAAAATCATGCTAATTATGCAAAAAGAAAGTCTTAAATACATTAGCATCAAAATTGTTTTAGAATTCTAACAGTCATGAATAAGGGATATTAATGCCTTTTGACAAAATAATTAGGGTATTTATTTATTATAGCCAGTATTATATTCCATAATCCTAGAAATATATTGGCTTTGCCACAATGACATAATGATTATTTTAAGTAGAGTTAGCAAATGCTATACATTGGTCAAAACTAAATGTTTACAAAGAAAATCTGCATTTTTCTCTTGTTTCTAATTTCTAAATTTATAGTAATTCTCTGGATTAGCAAAATCATACTTACCTACACAAAAGTTTCTTTAGTTCTAATTGTTGTAATAAATTGTATTATACTTTTCTGGATAATTGTTAACAATCATTTATAAAAGAAATTTATAAGGACAAACAACAATAATTAAGGTAATGAATAAATATCACTTGTAGAAGGAACATATATATTTGAATCTATATGGTTAAATAATGTAAACTTTGTACAGTGAAATTTTATATGTGGGTGTGTTTGGTTATATGTATTTTATTAAATATAATTTTAAAATTCTTGCAAAAAAAACTCTCAAACTGGTTAGCATTTGAAAGATATGAGATATGGGCGCATGGGTGGCTCAGCTGGTTGGGTATCCACTTTAGCTCAGGTCAGGGTCTCAGGGCTCCTGCGTTTCAGCTCCATGTGGCCTCTGTGCTGACAGCTCAGATTCTGGAGTCTGCTTCAGATTCTGTGTCTCCCTCACCTTCTGCCCCTCCCCCTCTCATGCTCTGTCTTTCTCTTTCTCAAAAATAAATAAACACTAAAAATAATTTAAAAAACACTTTAAAAAGAAAGATACAAGATAAAGTAATGGAAGTATGAATGAAATACTATACATTTCCAGAATACAAACAAATATTATACAAAAAATACAAAACAAATATTATACATTTCCAGAAAACAAAACATTTCCAGAATAAAAAAAAGGTAATGTTTCTGCAAGCTTGCCATTCTGAAACATCTGTCTCTCTGCATGTAGACAAGGCCCCAACCGCTCTGGAACCATAGTCTCTACCCCTGCACTGCAAAGGTCTGTGGGTCCTCCGGAACTTGAGAGGGGGCCACTTGGGAGAGAGACATTTCAAGGAAGTCATACTCCATGTTTTCTATTCTTATAGTTAGCCTATTCTGGAACTGGAGTTAACTCAAAGAAAGCTTTAGCGGATTATGTTTTTCAAAAAGGATCTTGTTTCTAGGAAAAAATAGTTTGGAAAGCTAAAGTTGAGGTTTTCACTTTATAATAAATTAACTGGCATATATTAATTATTATATACCTACAGGTGTCAGATGATAACACAACTATACTATTCTATTTTATAAATATAAATAATTTCATAAAATTAACAAAATCTAGGACTTTACCTGAGAGTTTAATTCTTAAAATATTAATATATGTAATTATAAATACAAATGGATTTTTATTTAAAAATTCTAATTTCTTTCCAATAAGAATGAGCAAAACACTAGAGCCACGTGTAGCAAAACAACTTTTTTTTTTCATTCTTCTGCAATTTTTTTTCTTTTTGTGTATGCTATTTTAACTAATCTTAGGTCAGGAAATACTATATGTCCAACTCATTTTTCCTTTTCCTGGGCACATAATTAGATTATATTTTTCAACCTCCCTTGCAGGTAACTGTGGCTGATCTTACTGCTACGTTCTATTTAAGTGAAAGCAAATAAAAGGCATGCATACTTTTTCGAAATCTGTGTCATAAAATTTTTCTCATTTGATTCTTTTTTTGCCTCTGTAATTCTGTTTTTTATTGAAGTATAGTTGACATGTGATTTGATTCTTAATACTCTATCCTATTTTATTAGGTTAATGAATTTAAAAATGATAAATTTGGGGTCCCTATGTGGCTCAGTCAGTTAAGAGACTAACTCTTGATATAAGCTCAGATCATGATTTCACGGTTGTGAGATCGAGTCACACATTGGGCTCTGTGCTGACAGGGCAGAGTCTGCTTGAGATTCTCTCTCTTTCTCTGCCTTCCACCCGCCCCCCACCCCATCATGTCTTTCTTTCTCTTTCTCAAAATAAATAAATAAACATTTAAAAAAATAAAAATGATGAATTTGCAGTTTGGATGGTGAAGATGGTGAAGGCACAAATGATCTGTGAGTCACCACTTGGAGGAGAATTGCCCACCAATCAGGAATATCCATTTTGAATTCTCTAAGTCAGCATATAACCACTGATAATTGGGAGTCTATCTCATAGGTAGTTAGTGTATTTTAATGCTTAAGTTAGCAATAAGTTCCTTGCTCCTAAATGACAAGAAAATAAGGAACACATCTAACTGGTCATTGAGTGCAAACTGATAGTAGATGCTGAACAGATGTAGACACCCATGTTATATAGCAGCAAAGGTCATATTCCTACTGAGCCTGTGGTTTAGGGGCAAGTGGATGAAGAGAATTAGCATGAATATTGGGATTTATTCATTGCAATAGGGAAGATATGGCAAGAAAAAGAGACATCCAGGATATCACTGACTAGTTTGAAAAGATAACTGAAAAGAATAGAGAATTCAGAAACAATCTTATGGGTAGGGTCAACTATTTCCAGACCTCAAAAGTAAGAAATAAAAAACAGTGACTCTTGGGGAAACAAATAAGTCTCCTTAAAATTCCTCAGGAAAAAAAAAATTGCTAGCCATGCTGCAAATGTAAAATGTAGAAGACACCTTTCCCATCTTGATCCTATGGTTTCAGATGACCACAAGAAATTCTTCTCTGATGTTCATAGAGGAGAATGTGTGGGTAAGGAACAAAATACATTTCATGTGTGATGGTTTCCATTTTCACCAATACAAAATGCAGATTATTTCTGAGTCAGAATGCATCTAATAATCATTACAAGCCATATAGCAGTGGTGATTGATGTCTGTACATGCACATACAAAGTTGGAAGATGGGTTCTGTGGCTTGAATCTCCAGGAACACTCTTAAGACATACTATGTCACCAACACTTTTGGTGGAACAGAGTCTAATATTGTATGAAAAAACAATAGATGGAAAACTCAGGGTTACAATCCAGAAGAGTCAGATTCTAAAAGTGAGTATCAGGAATAATTTATCCAATTTATTTCATACATATATTCCCTGTTATTATGCTTTTTCAAGAAATATTTTAACAATTGTAAGTGATAGCATGGTTGGGCATTTTTCCCTTAGTGATACATAAAATAATGGTGTTTAAAAAACAGATGGCATTTTAGATTCCACAGAATGCAATAAATATTAGAAAGAACTTTGGGTACATTTATTGGCACATTGAATGAAGTAGAAAAAAATAGATAAGACTCATGTTGAATTTATGAGGAATAATATTCCCATCAAACAATTAACCCTATACAATGAATATTTTACTCTTTGAGACTTAAAACATGTCTTTTTTTTCCCCTAAATTAGCCTAAAGAGTGCATCCCTGCAACACTAAACTCAATGTAAATGAGAATACTGGCCAAAGAAGAACAGCCCAAGGTTACCTGAGAATAAGAAACCAGAAAGCATTTTCTAGGGAGAACTAATTAGGGCTAATCCCAGGACATTTTCCCATTTGCAGGGAGAAAACTTTCCATCTTGGCTTTCCCGGATTTTACTACTTTTACAAGTCAGTGATTACTATATGCCTCCCTCTCTTTCATTTCTTGAACGTAGTTACTGTGTCATTGAATTAATTTTGTATATTTGTTGAGAGAAGAGAAAGGTTGACTTTGAGTTCATAGCCCATTGATATAACATCTTAATAGAGAGAACTGTCCAACACCTGGAGTGAGGGAGTTTCAGTTTGATAGGATTTGGTGTTATCTGTGATAGAGAGATGTTGAATTGTTCTATGCATTGAAGAAATGTTGATAGATGATTGGTAAAGTGGGAGATGTAACAGAAATTTGTTTTCATGAAATATCTGCTTGGGTATACAGCTACCCAATGCCTTTAAGCTCCATTGTAGTTGTTTGTGGCCATGTGACTAAGTTTTCAACAGTAGGATATGTGCAGACAAGTATATGACAACTCCAGGTCTAGATCATAAGGATCTCCATAGATCATTACCTACGTTCTTTCTTTTCCTACACGATTAATGGAGAAAAGCATGGAAACTTTGGAAGCTATCTACAGAAATTGGTAAAATCATAAGATCATTGGAGACAAGCTCCTTAAATCATAGTTTAGAAGAAAGCTACACATCAATCAGGAACACTCATTTTATATAAATGAGAAATATTTTTTTTTTTTGGAAAATAAACTCTAATATGTGAAGCCAATAAGATTTGAGGTTTATCTCTTAGAGTAATATTTGACCTTAGCTAGTCAATCTTTATTATAATACCCAAGAATATCTATATCTTTGAAGCAGAGAAAATATTTCTAATGGTCAACAAACTTATGTCCCTTTTGTCTATGAGTAGCTAACAATCTAATTAGGAAATGTGCAAATAATTTGAACAGATGATTCATTAAAAAAGACATATGGATGGCAATTAAACATGAAAAGTGTTCCATATTACTAACCATTAGGAAATCCAAACTAAAACCATGATATATTATTACTATATACATGGTAGTATGACAAAAATTAAAAATATTATAGCATCATGATGCTGGTAAGGATGTGGAGAAACTAGATGTCTCTCACATTCCTGGTCAAAATGTAAAATAGTACAACAATTCAGGAAATAAGTCTCATACTTTCTTAAAATAATGAATTCACACTCACACAGTAATCACATCATTAATCCTAGAGAAATGAAAATTTATGTTCACAGAAAAACGTATACACAAATGCTCATAGTGTCTATATATATTTTAAAAATTTTTTAAATTCCACTGTAATTAATATACAGCATTATATACACTTCGGGTGTACAATATAGTGATTCAAAAATTCCCTATATAATCATATGATCACTGCTCATCATGATAAGTGTAATTTTAATCTCCTTCACCTACTGCACCCATCCCCCCACCCACCTCTCTTCTGGTAGCCATCATTTTGTTTTCTATAATTGTCTGATTTTCAGTTTGTCTCTCTTTTTTTCCCCTTTGTGCATTTTACTTCTTAATTCCACATATGAGTGAAGTCTTATGGTACTTGTCTTTCTCTGATTGACTTATTTCATTTAGCATTATACTCTAGATCCATTCATTTTGCTCCAAATGGCAAGATTTTGTTCTTTTTATTGATGAATAATATTCCATCTTGTGTGTATATACCACATCCTCTTTATCCATTCATCTATTGATGGACACTTGGGTTGTTTCCATAATTTGGCTACTGTCAAAAATGGTGCAATAGACATAACGGTGCATGTATCCCTTTGAGTTAGTATTTTCATACTGTTTGGGGAAATAGCCAGTAGTGCAATTATTGGATGATAAAGTCATTCTATTTTTAATTTTTTGAGGAACTTCCATACTGTCTTCTACAGTGTATACTAGTTTGCATTCCCATCAACAGTTCAAGAGGGTTCCTGATTTCTTCACATCCTCACCAACACCTGATGTAGCTTATGTTTTCTTATTTTGGTCATTCTGAAAGGTGTGAGATGATATCTCATTGTCGCTTTGATTTGACGTTTCCTGATCATAAGTGACGTTGAGCACCTTTTCATGTTTCTGTTGGCCATTGGTATGTCTTCTTGGAAGAAATGTCTTTTCTTGTCTTCTGTCCATTTTTTAACTGGATTATTATATATTTTTTTGGTGTTGATCTGTACAAGTTCTTTATATATTTTGGATACTAATCCTTTATCAGATATGTCATTTGCAAATACCTTCTCCCATTCAGTAGGTTGTCTCCTTCACTGTGCAGAAACTTTTCATTTTGATATAGTCCCAATAGTTCATGTTTGCTTTTCTTTTCCCTTGCCTCAGGAGACATATGTAGAAAGATGTTGTCATAGCCAATGTCAGAGAAATTACTGCCTGTATGTTTAGAGGGAACATGCCTTAGCATAATAAAAAATCCACAGCTAACATCATATTCAATGGTGAAAACTGAGAATTTTCCTTCTAAGGTCAAGAACAAGACAAGGATGTCCTTTCTCACCATTTTTATTCAACACAGTACTGGAAGTCCTAGACACAGCAATCAGACAAGAGAAAGGAATAAAATAAATCCAAATTGGTAGGGAAGAAGTAAAATTTTCAAAACTTATAAAAGCAAAGTACAGACATCCATTGCATTTCTATACACTAGTAATTAAGTAGCAGAAGATAAATCAAAAAACAATCTGATGTATAATTGCACCCAAAATAATAAAATACCTAGGAATAAACTTGACAAAAGATGTGAAAAACCTATCTCTGAAAACCATAAAACAGTGATGAAATAAATTGAAAATAACACAAATAAATGAAAGATATTCAATGCTCATAGGTTGGAAGAACAAATATTGTTAAAATGTTCATACTATCCGAAGCAATCTACACATTTAATACATCCCTATCAAAATACCACCACCATTTTTCACAGAGCTGGAACAAACAATCCTAAAATTTGTACAGAACCACAAAGGACCACAAATAGCTAAAGAAGCCTTGAAAAAAAAGCAAAGCAAAGCTGGAAGCATCACAATTCCAGACTTCAAGTTATATTGCAAAGCTGTAGTGATCAAGACAGTATGGTACTGGCATAGAAGTAGACACATAGATCAATAGAAAGCCCAGAAATAAATTTTATGCAATTTTATGGTCAACTAATCTTCAACAACAGAAGTCATAATATGCAATGGGAAAAAGACAGTCTCCTCAACAAATGGTGTTGGGAAAACTGAACAGCTACAAGCAAAAGAATGAAACTGACCATTTACTTACACCATACACAAAATTAAACTCAGCATAGCAACTTTATTTTTAATAGCGCAAACTAGAAAGAACCTAAATGTAAAAATTCTGTGGCCCACTCATACCATTAAATATTATTTATCAATAAAAAGGAACATCTCTGCACACAATTTAGATAGATTCAAGGGCTTTAATCTAGAAAAAAGATGTTATCAAATAATTGTGTACTGTATGATTCCATCATAACAGTGTCTAACTTATACATTTACAGAGATAGAGAACATATCAGTAGTTAGTAGTTGTTGAAATTTAGAGGGTAGTGAAGAGGGTATAGCTAGTAAGGGATAGCATGAAGGAGCTCCATTGTGGTGAGTTCTTAGTATTGAATACCGAGATGATTATAAATATACACATGTCGTAAAATTTTACGTAAAGATACACCATGCACACATACAAAAGTTAGCACATGCAAAACCTGGTGAAATTTGAGTAGGTCCTGCCTGTACCTAGTAAATTTTATTGTGCCAGTTATAATTTCTGGTTTTGATCTGTACTATAGTGTTGCAAAATATCACCACGGGGAGAAGGCAGATGAGGGACAAGATCCTTCCATAAAAAAAGGGATAAGACCTCTCCATTCTATCTTTACAACTTATTATGCATCTTTAGTTCAAAATCCAAGTTACAAGTTCTATCCACCTATATGAGTTGCATGATTCCTTTTTTATTATGAATTATATTGTGTTGCTTACATTTTGAGGTTATTAAATACACTTCCTTTAAAATCAGCTTGATATTGTTCTGTTCTTTGCATTCAGTGTCCTGAATTGTCTTACTATTATTTTAATTTATGCTTTTCGGGGCTTTCTTTCTTAGTGCTACTGTTTCAATGTAGTAGAATTAAAAAAATGACTTATTCATTTTCTCTCTCTATGCTTACCTAATTCTACTGTTCCTTTTTGTTGTTGCTGTTACTTACATTTTGGTGCCCCAGAGGAGAACCAACTTATTTGCAACTTAACTCTCATTCTCAGATTATGATACTGCAGTGCAAATTGCTCTTCATGACATTTTTTGTTTCTCTTCCACTAAATAGATTCCTAAGACATGCAATCACAATCTTGGACAGTGATCAGAGAACTCCAGGGGTTCCTGTGGCAGGAGAATACAATCTCAAATCCAATTTTATTGACATGTGCCTGGATCTCTGCCCTGTTAAATTCAGGTTCTTTCTAGACCCCAGTATTCTAGAGGATTCCCAGTTGTGGAGCACGCTCATGGCTTCAGTCTCTGTTTACCACTGTGATTTTATTCCGTTCCAAGGCCCAAAAGATCTTTATCTTGTTCCTGAAGACAACTATGACTATTTTTATAGTTATCTTTGTAGAGAGAAGAAATATTTAAAATGCAAATTTACATTACCATCTAGACTGCAATGGGCTTTGCTTTTCTGCCTGTACGCCTGAATAATTCTTTCTGTATCTTTGAAATTCTACATATTAAACAGTCAGTAATGATCCATCTCAGTCTTGCTGTTACATTTTTCACGGAATGTGGTTTGCTTTCATTTTGCAGATTTTCTTCTTTCATTCCAGGGAAATGGTCTGTGTTGCATCTTTGAATAGCTTTCTATTTCACTTGTATTCTGTACTTGGCAAACACTAGGAATCTTCTGTTAGTTGGTCTATGTATCCACCATCTATAATAATCAACTTTGTGACTGTTTATTTAATAGCTTTATAGCTTTAGTGCCTTTTACCCCATGTATTTACTGATAATCTCCATCAGTTTCTCTATTTTAGCAATGCAGTCCTAATTGAATATAAACCCTGAAATCTCAGGTGTTAACACACCATTGTTTTTCATGCAAGGTTGGTTTGGGCTCTACTTGCCCTGATGATGTCAGAATACAGGATATGTTCTATTGCTTAATACCACCTTATTTGCATATGGTTTCTAGAATCGTTACTGTGTGGGCTTCCATACCACTTCCAGTTACAATATGCTGGCAAAAACTAACCACATGGCCTTTATCCACCTGCAAAGGTGGCTGGGAAGTGAAAGAGGAAAGGACAGAATAATTGGGAAACATGTCATGCATTTGGAGCAGAGAAGACTAAGACGAGTCTAAACCTCTTTGTTTCTGTGAAATGGCAAGTGTTCTCCCAACGATGTATGCTATGCTAACTGAAAGGGACATGCATTGGGACATGGCAATTTAAGGGATTAAAATAAATTAGGTTTTTAATGAGTCAGTTATAAACAATTGAATCTAATAGAAGAGCCTACTGTCCATTCAATCTAATAGAAGAGCCTAGTCCATTATGACAGTAAAAATAGGTAATAAATATGTTAGAAACCATTATTATGCATGCATAAATATCTACTCTCTATAAAAATGCTCTATATTTATAAAAATTATTAATGGGATACCAATCTTGTAATTTTTTCAGTATCTATATTAACAAATGTTTTCTGAAAATAAGGAGAGAGAATGCATGATTAACATAAAGTTTCATCTGTCTCCCTAGAAATAAACAATGTATAGTGCTACTGATCATAAGAGGGTAGGTAAAAGCACAAAAGTGTTTTTTTATTGGTAAATAAAGACATTTAGGAAAATATTTGTGAAAGTCAGGAAAGTGTCATTAGTATTGACAAAAGGATCATTAATTAATTTGGAAGAGGGGAATGTAACCAGTTTAGTTGTGTTTTAAATTTGTTACATCTATACAGTTAGAAGATGAGCAAATAAAAATATATTTAGGAAAAACAGTCAGTGCAACAAGGAAGAGATTGAATAGGGCTGAGTATAATAATTAATTGAGTACAAACTTCATAAGTTTACAGTATTGAACTTCACAGAAAAATAACAAGTAAACTACCTTGATTTCAAAAGAAAGTGATACCAATATGCACCTATTAGAATGGCCAGAATCCAAAACATTGAAAATGCCAAATGCTGGTCAGAATGTAGGGCAACAAGAACTCTTATTTTATTCATGGGAATGCAAAGTGGCAAAGCCAATTTGGAAGACAGATTGGCAGTTTCTTATAATACTAATTATACTCTTATAATATAATTCATTAATCATGATCTTGGGTATTTACCCAAAGGAGTTGAAAACATGTTCACACAAAAACCTACACATGAATGTTTATAGTAGCTTTATTCATAATGGTCAAAACTTGGAAGTAACCAAGATGTCCTTCAGTAGGTAATGGATAAAAACTAAATGAAACAAAACACACCATGGCACATCTAGACAATGGAATGTCATTCAAAGTAAAGAAATGGCCATCAAGCCATGAAAAGAGGTGGAGGAAGCTTAAATGCATATTACTAAGTGAAATATGCCAATCTGAAAATAATATATACTATTATGATTCCAACTCCATGACATCCCCGAAAAGGCTATGGGGAAAGTAAAAAGATTAGTAAAAAGATTAGTGGTTTTCAGGGGGGGTGGGATCAGAGGAATGAGGTGAGGAGGGAAGATATGAATAGGAAAAGTCAGAGGATTTTTATTTTCATTAATTTAATTTATTTTTTTAATGTTTGTTTTATTGTTTTATTGTTTATTGTTTTATTATTTTAATGTTTTATTGTTTTTGAGACACAGAAAGAGAGAGCATAAGTGGGGGAGAGGCAGAGAGGGAGAGACACAGAATCCAAAGCAGGCTCCAGGCTCTGAGCTGTCAGCACAGAGCCCAACGCGGGGCTCAAACTTGTCAACCGCAAGATCATGACTTGAGCCAAAGTCCGACGCTCAACCGACTAAGCCACCCAGGCGCCCCTACAGAGAATTTTTAGAGCAGTGCAACTACTCTATGTGAAACTATAATAGTGGGTACATGTGATTATAAATTTGTCAAAACCCATAGAATGTACAAAACTAAGAATGAGCCCTAATGTAAGTTATGTACTTTGGTAGTTATGTGTTAATGTAGATTTAGAATTTGTACCAAATATACCACTCTAGTGGGGAATGTTGATAATGGGATAGGCTATGCATATGTGGGAGCAGAGGACATATGGGAAATCTCTGTACTTTCCATTCAGTTTTGCTGTGAACCTAATTAAAGCTGCTATAGATGCACCTGGGTGGCTCAGTTGGTTAAGCATTTGACTCTTAATTTCAGCTCAGGGCATGATTTCACAGTTCATGAGATCAAGCCCCATGTTGGGCTCTGTGTAGGCAATGTGGAGCTTGCTTGGGATTCTCTCTCTTCCTCTCTCTCTGCCCCTCCCCTGCTAGCTCTCTCTCTCTCTCTCTCTCTCTCTTTCAAAAATAAATAAATAAATAAAAACATTTTAAAAAAAAACTATTAAAAAAAAAGCTAGGAAGGAAGGGAGGGAGGGAAAACACATGACATAGTTGAGATCATGTGTATTGAAAATATTACCTCTGTCAAGAGTTAGCCACCATATCTGTTTCAGAGGAGCCAATACAGGTATCTTAGCAAACACAATCATTTAGACTTGGATGTCGCAGCATTTCTCTGTACTAACCTGCTGGCTCTAAGCTACTATTTTTGCAGCACCCACATCCACTATGTCAATCTGCATATAGACTGACTTTCTATCTTTGCTTTTTTCTTTTTTTTTTTTTTAGCGTTTTTTAAACTTTTTTATTTATTATGAGAGACAGAGACAGAGCATATGCATGGGAGGGGCAGAGAGAGAGGGAGACACAGAATCTGAAGCAGGCTCCAAGCTCTGAGCTGCCAGCACAGAGCCCAAATCAGGGTTGGAATTCACAAACTGCGAGATCATGACCTGAGCCAAAGTCGGATGCCTAACCGACTGAGCCATCCAGGCACCCCAATATTTGCTTAATATTTGCTTTTCCCTTTGACTGGGTTCCAGATGTGTGAACCTTTAGTCTTATTATATCTTTCTGGTTTCTCTTCTACTATTAACTGAAAATAATTTTCTTTTTCACAAGCATCTATTGGTTCTCAGCGGTTGCTACTTTGTGTCTCAGTCTCTTTTTTGGCCTGGGAGTTGACGTATAGCTGTGTTGGAGTTGACCTAAATAAAGCTGACCTAATAAAATAAAGAATTAGTTCCCCCACCCCAAAATAACTACTACTTGGAAAATGTATGCTGGACAAATTCTAATCAATCAATAAATTAAATATCATTAAATTTTAATTATAGTTAATAAAAATAAAATTTATGAAAAATAAATTATTTTTAAGATATTAATTTGTATTCATTAATTTTTAGTTCAATATGTTATTTTTGTGAATAGACCCATATGGATCTCTTCTTCCATCTGGAGCTAAAATCCATGATGCTAACCATTTTGCTATGCTTTTTCTCTAAATACATTATACCTCATATATGCTATATACATTATACTATATATTCATTATGACCAAATATGACAAAGAACAGTTAGACTAACAAAAAAAACTAAGACTAATTATTCTGAATTGCATTGATGAAAATATAGTAACAGGAAGAAAAACTTTAAGAGCATGTCGGTTAAATTCTTCCTGGAATCTAGCCCTCACATATTGATAAGGAATGTGTTGAAAGGTGACCAACCAGGTTTGAGAGCATTTGTTTGTATTTACCAATTCCTCTGCCTGGGATATTTTACTCACAGGTAACCCCAGGCATGAGCTTACCTTTCCACACTTTACTTCTCACCTTAGGTGTTCTCTCCTGATCTAAAGCACTTCTTCATCTAACACAGCCTTCTCTCTGCTCTGGCTCCATTATTCTGTATTACAGTTTCTTTTTATATGCCCCAAAGAACTTATTGACATTTTCAGTCACTATATTTATTTGTATTTTGTACTGAAATAGTTTAAAAGGTAACTTCATTAATTAGAGAGAAGAATACCTTTAATCAAGGAGGTTCTGAGACTTAGGAAATATAGGACCATGGGCAAGATACTTAAATTCTGAATCCTAAGAAGGAGTTGCCACTTGAGGGGTTTGGGACCCTGAACAAGTAATTTGACATCTGCATCTCAATTTCATATCTATAAAATGGTAGTGATGCCACTCACATCTCATAAGTTTGTGAATGCTATAGAGATAGCATTTTTTAAATTTTTTTAAAAATTTATTTATTTTTGAGACAGAGAGAGACAGAGCATGAATGGGGGGAGGGTCAGAGAGAGAGGGAGACACAGAATCTGAAGCAGGCTCCAGGCTCTGAGCTGTCAGCACAGAGCCCGACGCGGGGCTCGAACTCACGGACCATGAGATCATGACCTGAGCCTAAGTCAGACGCTCAACCAACTGAGCCACCCAGGCGCCCCTCAAGAAATATTTTCTATGAGGCCAGAGCTAAAGAAACTTCCACTCTAATCTACCATAACCATTTTGAATCTCCCTAAGTGCTTCTACTGTGAATAATAATTTTAATTACTAAGTTTTCCTACACAAAAGGCACACTGCTTACTTTGCAAAATATCTGTAGAAAAATATATGCAGAAATGTTTTACATTTCTTATTGGAAAATTAAGGGATAACACTGTATTAAGTTCTAATAGCTTTTTAGAAGTGTGTTGGCTGTATTAGCTAGTGTCTTTTCATGAAAAATACTTCTTTAACATTACATATTTATACACTAAGATTTATTTTGAAAGAGAGAGACAGAGTGCATTTTCCCTTGCTTCTTTCATAATTCTTTCCTTGTCTGTATTTTTTTGTGAATTTGACTATGATATGCCTTGTTGATGGTCGGTTTTGTTGAATCTAATGGGAGTTCTCTGTGCTTCTTGGATTTTGATGTCTGTGTCTTTCCCAGGTTAGGAAAGTTTTCCACTATGATTTGTTCACATAAACCTTCTATCCCTTTTTCTTGCTCTATATTCTGGGACTCCTATGATTTGGATGTTATTCCCTTTTGATTAATTACTGAATTCTCTTTATTTCCACAGAAAAGGATTCTATGCTTTTTTCAACCCAGGTAGTATTCTTATTATCGTGATTCTAATTTCTAGTTCAGAATCTTGCTTATATCTGTGTTGATTTAAGTCTTGGATGTCATTTCTTTCTGTTCCTTCTTTTGGGGCAAATTTCTTCATTTTGACGTTTTGGAGGAAGAAAAAGAATTAATGAAAAAGAAAATAAAAATTAAAAACAACACGAGGGTATCAAATAAAGGAAGGAAATAAAGGAAAATCAAATAAAGGAAACTAGATTCTAAGTGCATTTTGGCCTGGTTATTGGAAGACGCTTGATAGAACAGAGATAAAAGGGAGAAAAATGAAAAAAAATAAAAGAAAAAATAAGAAAACATTTAAAAATTTAAAAGGATGCATACAATAAAATAGAATAAAATGAAATGAAGAAAGTACAATAGTATAAAAATTTACAAAAAATAAAAAATACAGTAAAATTTTTTTAATTACAAAAAAAAACTGAAAATAAAAATAAATGTTTCCTTTCTGTATCCAAGAATAAGAAAAGAAAAAGAAAAAGAAAAGAAAGACAAAAAAAAAACAAATAAATGGAGCAGTGAGCAGAATGAAATCCAAATGAAATTATATCCAGGTTCCCCTAGAAATCTAACTATGAAGAACTTTATAGTCCTTACACTAGCAGGAGGAGAGACATGTGGTCGTCCTTCAAGGCCTGAGCTTGGTTGGGGCTTGTTGTAATAGTTCTGTACTCCACTAGGTCGCGCTGCTTAGCTTACTGGGGTGGATCAGTGTGGTGCGTGTGCACATGTGTGCATATAGTATAAGCCCATGCCTGGGAGAGGTGAAAATGACATCACTCAGCTCCCCAGTCTCTGGTATCAGAACTCTGCTCTCTCACCGACCAGCAATCAAGCACCCCTCCTTTGTCTCTGGCTTCCATCCATTTCCTGCTTCTACACTGTCCACATCTAGGCCATCAGCCTGCCAGGTGGCACCTCCCTTCTAAATAATATCTCATATGGGGCAGTGTTTCCAAACCCCCACCTCTGAGAGCCTTGGAGAGGGCTTGGATCCATTCCAACCATGTGGGGGAGGGCCTCTCTGAGCAATGGCCAGGGGCCAGTTTGACGCCCAGGAACATTCATGTGGTTGTGCTGTTGCAGAGGCTCAGCAATTGTGGCTGGGTGCCTGCTTGCCACAGGGAAAGTTCATGGGATAGCAAGGCAGCAGAGGTTTAGAGATAATGGTAAAACATTACACAAGGCTGGTGCCATATTTCACTGCCCCCCCCCCCCCCGCTCCCCGGCATTTTTATTCCAATACCAGCAAATGTGGCTGTTCTCCAGGGTCCGCTGGAAACTTTGCCTGTGGGGAGGCTGTAGGGCCTCTACCAAATGTCCTCCTAGCAGGGGAGCCACCTTTACTCATGTGGACCGTGGACCCTTGGACCTCACTGCCTACTCCTAGGCATTTCCTTTCCCACCAATGCACCACCAGATATTGAACTGTGGCATTTCTGACTCCACTCTCCCCTGTTTATAGAGTCCTAATGGTATTGAAACCCTCTTTTCTCCTTTTTCCCTTTCTTGTTCAGTCACTTGTGAGTGTTTCCACTCTCTCTCTCCAGCTACTTTCAGAGGGAGTGTTTTTCCTGTGCTTTCCCCCCTTCTCTGTCCTCTGTCTACAAAAACAGCTCCCTACCCTCTGCAGCTTCTCTGTCCCCCACTTCACTTCTCTGCACTGCATACAGGCTGAGTTCTGTGCCTCAAGTTATGTATATTTTGTGTTAATCTTCAGATCAATTTTATAGGAGTGCAAAATGGTTTGCTGCTGATCTAGATGCATTTCAGGAGCAAGAGAAGCAGAAAAGATGGCGATCTTAGCCCCTCCCCAAAGCTATCAATATTTTAGAGTGACAAAAATTATTTCTTTATAATCTAAATACAAAAGCTTAATTGTGGATGACATTTTTACCTATAAGCTAGGACATAGTAGTTGTGTATGTAGGTATACTAATGTGCAAAATAAGGGCAAATGTACTGCAATGTTTTTTCCTTGGTATATTATCAAACTGTTAAATAAACATGAAGTACCAGGGTACCCAGAATAGAATGCATGTTTGACTTTTCTGATAGTTGGATTTATAATAAATTCTCAGTGAAACACTTGATAGAGAGTTGAAATGGATTTTAAACCTATTAAAGAAGCTAAATGAAAGCTAAGTATTATAAAAAGCCTTTTTTTTTACAATTTTCTGCAAGTTTATATATTTTCAAAAGGTTGAGTTCCATATTTTTATGTATCACATTTCTGTATACAAAAATATAAGCTGATTGTATATATATATATATATATATACATATATATATATATATATACACATAAAATACACATACACACACAACACACACACATACATCCATATATTTATAAAATAATGTAAAGGAGTAAGTGAAAAAAAAGTATAGTATGCTGCTGGAAAATAAATATATACACTGTGCCTTTAATAAAAGGGTTTCTGTATAAATCTTTTCCCTTTGAAGATCTCAGAATACATATTATAAAACATAAATTATCACAATTGGTAATATATAAAAAATGCAGTTTTTGCCCTTGCTCTGAGAAAAGTATGTTCCCAATTTTTTCATCTCCTTTTCTAAAATTTATTTTTAATATATTTTTACTTGTTTATTTTGAGAGAGAGAGAGAGAGCACAAGCAGGGGAGGGGCAGAGTCAAAGACTAACAGAATCCCAAGCAGACTCCAAACTGTCAGCGCAGAGCCTAATGTGGGGCTCGAACTCAAGAACTGCGAGATCATGACAAGCTGAGCTGAGATTAAGAGTCAGTCACTCAACTGACTGCACCACCCAGGCACCCCTTTCCATCTTATTTACACAGTTGAAGACTAAGCCCCAGTATCATTCTGAAAGAGTGTTTCACATTTTTTATTTAATCACTTCTTTGGAGAATTCAACTTCGGATAGTAAAATTTTCACTTGTAATGTTTATGTACTGACTGTGAAATGTTCTTAGAAAAAAAACTACAAATACAAGCTGATTTCGCTAGAAAATTACTGTTAAAGCAATTTTAACCTTTCAAAATTAAGCTCGCTCTCTATCTATATCTATATATATATATCTATATATCTATATCTATATCTATATCTATATCTATATCTATATCTATATATATAATTCTTCTTCCAACTGTTCCTTTAAATGGGGCCTTGGTTTCAACACAGTTACCTAAATGCTTTTTTCCTAATGTAACACTAACCAATGTGTTCAGTATTTTTCAGATGACAAGCAAAATTTTGATGTTATAGCTACCCTACTAATATGACTTGTAGTCGTCCAAGATCCTCATTTGATTTATAGAAGATACTTCAACTTCCTTTAAATCTTCCTTTTAATGAACTTGAGTCTTACCTTTTTTGTAAGAACATCAAAATTCTTAAATGCAGCTAAATAGAAACGTCTGAAGAGGCCGAGACATTATTTCATCAGTTACAGGAAGAGAATGTTTTTTACTTTGATTGAATGCACTGCCTTTTGTAGCAATGATTAGTTTGCTACTTTGGGTTCTGTAGCCAGAATGTTAATGTCTAGCATGCTTTTATTCATTATAAAGCCTTGAATTTTTATTTATGCTTAAAACAGATAAAATAAGAAAGTATACAAAGTTTTTAGGTTACATTTGATGGAAGATTGCTAAATCTTTTCTTTCCTCTCCTCTTTTTCCTTCTCCTTCTCTTTCTAGTTCCCCATGAGTCAGTTTTTTCCATCAGGCTCCATAAGCCAGAATACCATTGCTGTATTTACTGGAAAGCTTATATTTAATTATGTGCCAGGTACAGGATTCTATATCAATTAAAACATAAAACAAAACTTTCACATTTGGTGATATGTCCTTCAGGACTAACAATAATGAACAAATTTTTCATGGAAAATAAATTTCTTTCAGTTAAAAATTTTTTCATTTAAAGTTAGTTTTTTAAGATAGAACATGCCTGTCAAAACAGTAAGCTTATTCTACCCGTCTCCATTTTAGTAAGTTATAATGTAAGTAACAGTCAGCAAATAGGTATTTCATTTATCCAGTGTATGTGTGTTAGAAAGGAGTCTTGAGACCCTGTCTCATCCTATCCACCTACTTGTTCCCTGAACCTGACAGATTTTCTTGAATTCCACAGCAGACCACATTAGGACTAACACTATAGTAAGTTAAATAACTATTGAAGAAAACTATATTTTCTTATAGAAAACTAAGTTCCATTTTATTTTAATTTAGTTTAGTTTAGTTTAGTTTTTAGTTTAGTTGAATTTAGTTTAAATATTTATTAATTTTTTCAGAGAGTGCAAACTGGGGAGGACAGAGAGAAGGGGACAGAGGATCTGAAGGAGGCTCTGTGCTGACAGGCTGACAGCTGTGAGCCCGTTGTGGAGCTCAAACTCACAAACCATGAGATCATGACTTGATCCCAAGTTGGATGCTCAACCTACTGAGCCATCCAGGTGCTCCAAATGCCATTTTAATTATATTTTTAAAACAAAACTTAAACAGCAACTGCCCAGCTGCTAGTACACCTGACCTCCTTTGATCTGATTTTTCCAAAACACATATTTTCTAAAAATTACATATTTTATTTATTTATAAACGTTTTATTTATTGTTTGTTTACCTCCCTATAATGTAAGATTCATGAAACAACTTTGTCAATGAATGAAGGAATGAATGATCTGGTTTCTTGCTTAATTCTTGGATCACCTTGTAATTTCTAATATGATTTCTTTTACAATTTCACTTCACTTTGAATGAGTGAAGCAAATTAACCTGGTAACATGTGAATGAACTTTTTGGTGGAAACTTAGAAAAAACAGAATTATTCTAAATTAAGTTAACCAAAGAAAAATTTATAAGGAAAAAATATATTGAGATGAATTGTTAAAACAATTTTAAGTTACAACAGAATATTTATTAAGGAATTAAAATACATATAATAATTTGGTTATAAATTAAAATACAAGTACTCATGCTTTAAGAATCTTTTGGAATTAATTTTCCCAAATTCCTAGAAATTCTGTGCAATAGTATTCATATGATCATTTAACAAGGCACATAGAGTGCCGACTATATTCTCATCCCTCTACATAAAGTAGTTCTCCAAAAGTGTCATAGTAGCATTAATATTAGAAACTTATCATTGACTAAACATGAAATCTTCCAAATAGAAAGTTTTCTTTTTAATTTTTTTTAATGTTTATTTATTTTTGAAAGAGAGAAAGAGACAGAGCATGAGTTGGGGAGGAGCAGAGAGGGAGACGCAGAATCCAAAGCAGGCTCCAGGCTCTGAGCTGTCAGCACAGAGCCCAACATGGGGCTTGAATTCACGAATCATGAAATCGTGACCTAAACTGAAGTCAGACGCTTAACCAACTGAACCACCAGGTGGCCCAAAATACAAAGTTTTTGCATATTTATTTTATAAAAGTTAAATTTCATAATTTTGAAATATTATGGAAGACAAAATTTTTCTGGGTGGGTTTCTATAATCTCTAACTAAATTCCTATCCCAACACATAATTTCATAGATGTGCTTTATTCTATTTAATTCTGTTTCTTACCTCGCCTGGATCCAAATGTGGAATTAAAGCCTAATATTCAAAGCTTATGATGGAATCAACTAATCAAGTATTCTGCTCTACGCTGTCACTGTACCTCCCCTCTTTAAGGAAGATTAGATGGTACATATTAGAAATTGGGATGTTCCTCTCTTCCCAGTTAGGTCTTACTAACTGGCAATGCGTGTGTGCATGTGTGTGTATGTGCCATATTAGAGTAAAAGGCAGATTATCTAGTCTATTTTCCCCTCACTTTATGTTTGAAGAAAACATTATCTAAATGATTAAGTGATTTACTGAGAACTATAGCTAATTAGTAAAACAATTAACATCGGAAACCATTCCTTCTAACTCATGGCTCTGGGATCCTTCATTATAAAATCTTAGATTCCAAAGATTCTCATAAAATTTTAATAAAATGAAGTTCTTCTTTGCTGCCATATGAGTTCAGTTTACAGTGTTATTTTTTTATTTTCCTTACCTAAGATAATTTTGTGTGTTTCATCATCAGAATCTCTTATGACATTTGGAATTTATTATGGACTTAATAAAACCTAGCAAATAGCATTGAACTTTCAGAAGAGTAGTTTCCCCACAAATTACATAAGTGCTTCTACTACTACCTGATCAATAAAATTATTTATAGATAAAAACCTTCACTTCCTATAAAAACATGTGAGTCATGCATATATTAAAGAATATTATATTAGATTTCTCAAATGATGTGATTTTGTCATATAAGTCCTTAATTAACAATTTCAAATAACAAAGATGAATATGTGGTTTGTTACCAACAGAAAAATATTCATTAATGATGTTCACCTAAGACGTGTTATCTTAGGTGGTACTAGAAGTGATGATAATTCAAAATATTTAATGATCTTTAGAGCAAAGGCAGTAACAGACACCTGTTACAGACACGTGCTGATTGGCTGAAGAGCTGAAGTTGTAGAATTTGAAATCTAAAACAGCATGTGAAAAAAAAAAGAAAAGGAAATAAAGCATGTGAAACAGACTAACCTCGTGAGGTTTGAAGTGCAAAGGTGACTTGAATTTGCTACAGTTGACCTCAAGAGGTGTCTTTTGGTGAAAGGAAAGAGTAGGGCATAGAAAAGAAGATCTCTGGGAGGCTTTAAACTGGTAGAATGGTTTTATTCACTAACATAACGGGTATGGAGAAGAGGATGTGAAAAATGCTGCACGGTGGGAGGTGGGCCTTCATGCTCAAAGGAGGCCAGTGGGTCAAAAAAGAGACAGAAAGGAGGGAAAAAATATGAGATTGTATTCTGAGTATAACCATCCAGTATCAAATCTAAGACAAGGAGATTCATAAAACCAGAAATGTACCTTTGACTTACCACATATATTTCAGACTCAAAATGATTACTAGGGCCACCTGGGTGGCTTAGTTGGTTGACCACCCTACTCTTGGTCTTGGCTCAGATCATGATCTCATGGACTGTGAGATCAAGCCCCACGTCTGGCCTTGTGCAGAAGTGCTGAGCCTGCTTGGGATTCTGTCTTCCTCTCTCTCTGCCCCTACCCCGCTCATGTGCTCTCTCTCTCTCTCTCAAAATAAATTAATTAATTAAAAACAAAACCAAAAAAAACCCAAAATGATTATTAAATATCCAAACAAACAAAATCCATCAAAAGTCACAGGGTAGTAAAAGCATTCATAGAGTCATACAATGCAATACAATATTGCTTGTAAATTAAATTAATTAAAATAATATTTGACAAAATAAATTATTTAGTTTTAAGTGAAAATAATAAAGTTTAATTTACAAGAGCAGAATTCCAAGATCTTGATATTTCATTTTTTAAAAATAATCGTAGAATCCCTTCTACAAACATACAAGTCAAATTTCTGAAACATTTGTTTGGGAACATGAGTATTACCTTTAACAATTTCACTCAGTTCCTTCAGTCTTTAGAACAATCATCAGGGTGATGCATCCACTTGCCACAATAAAGTAGAGATGGTTAAGGTAAAACATTTCTTTACAGATCTAAATTCAAAACAGATATTAAAGTATACTTAATTAAAGTTTTTGCTAAACACGTCAGATGTGCTACTAAGTAATATCAAATTGAACAAAATAAGATTTAATTACTAAATGAATATATAAAGTTTGAATACTAAACTACTTGCATTAGATAATATCTTATATTTTATACCTGTAGACAGTTTTTATAAAACAAATCATTCATAGGTATTCACCTATAATTATTTGAAATCTTTCTATGAACATATTTTGTATTTGACATTTCCACTTAGATGACATTACTATGACCTATTGCAATCACATTAAAGATATAATCAAAAATATTTAAGGTCAGTTATCTATTATTGCCACAACTTTCTGGTAAATAAAAGTATAATCATACATTTAGCAAAATTTGATACAGTAAATATAGTCTACATATTTACATAAAATACTTCTACGTTAAAAATTCAAGTTTACTGCTAGAACAAATAATCACAGTATCATCTTTTCCACTCCAATAGCCTTATTTGAATTGTGCATTGGCTCTTTTTTTTATTTTTCCCTTTCTTCTCTGTCTCAAGAATGATGTTGTTTTGAGGTAAAGACTGTTTAAAATAAAAGTTAATTAAAAAAGAAACAAGTAATACATATTTAAATAAAACTTCTGTTATATCACACTCCTGAATGTATGTAGGTGTTAATAATTTCCTTTCCTTTTCCTGTTTGGCTTCTCCTCAACAAAGAATAACTAGGTGATTAGGAAGCAATTTCAGGTAAAGAAAACAATTAATTGCCTTCTGTAGTGCTTTTATACTTTAAAAACAAGGACCACTAATTATCTTGCTAAAGGGAAAATTGATTATGCCTTTATTTATAGTATATTGAGTCTCTCATCACTTGAAAAAATAATTGAGCTGCATATAGGCTTTGCTAAAAGTTATTTCTTTGTATATGTAATTGTTGTAAGCACCTTTTGGTACCCATGGCATGTTTTCCTTAAGCTTTTAGTAAAAAAATTATTCCTCAAAACTGCTCAAATAACTTTATTTTTAATAGCAGTTAAGACTTATTTACATTTCTACTTGATTCCTAAGGTTTTATTTGTTTTATAATGGCAGAAGATTTTTTTAAATGATGACAATGAATGAAAAAAGTAAATCTGTACATCATAATTAATGTACGGTGGCAAATCAATAGATGAACATATTTTTAAATTCTGTTTAATGAGTTTTTAGACCTTGTAAAGAAAAGTCCCTTGTATGTGGCTTTAGATTGCAGTGTGATTTCTATGCGCTTCTGCCTTTCCAATGGTTTCCCTAGAGTTAAAGGTAAGATGGGTTTCAATTTCTTTAAAGTATGCAACTTAATTGCTTTGTGTATGAGGTCAGAGGAGTGGTATAGGGAAGAGAGTGAGGTCAGCCTGAGTTTCATATGAATCAAAAAAAAATTGCTAATGTAACAGAGAGCTAAATAAATAGGCATGCTTTTTGTTTTTTAGGTTTATTTATTTTGAGGAGAGAGAGAGAGTGCATGCACAAGTGGGGGAGGGGCAGAGAGTGAGGGATAGAATCCCAAGCAGGCTCCGAGCTGTCACCACAAAGGTAAGCATGGGCCTCGAACTCATGAGCCATAAAATAATTCTAATTACATTAGTAGAGAACACATTTTGAGTATTTAAAATAGCTACACTTTTTTTTAATACCAATTCACTTTGACATAAAGGAAGGGGAGAGATATCACAAAACTACAGTGATAAAACCATATGTAACAAAAAAATAAAATGTTACCTTCCAAATTGGCTTTCTGGTAAATCTAGATTTTCATATCTGGTTTCAGTTCAAATGAAAGCATTCCTGGGGCTCCTGGGTGCTCAGCTGGTTGAGTGTCAGACTCTCAGCTGAGCCACCCAGGAGCCCCAGGAATGCTTTCATTTGAACTAAAACCAGCCCCATCCCTGCCCCAGGTGCCAGCCAGCAGGTGAATGGATATTTCAATAATATAGCTACAAGAAATTGAATTTAGCCAATAAGGTGAATAAGCTTGAAAGAGAATGTATATCCAAAAAGAAATGAAGTCCAGCTTACAACTTTGACTTCAGCCTCATAAGACTCTCAGCAGGGTCTGTGCTCTGCCCAAGATTTCTAACTTGCAGAACCATAAGCTAATAAATCGATGCTGTTTAAGCCCTAAGTTTGTTGTAATTTGTTACACAACAATACACAACTAATACAGCTAGGAATTTCATGCCCACCTTAAATTTGATTTTATTACGTGGAAGAAAGGAAGAAAATAATACAGATGGCAGTATAATGAAATAGAAAACATACATACATTAGAGATAACCATCAAAAACAATAAATAGTTGGGTCTCTGAAAAGGTTCATGAAATTGATACATTCATCAATCGGTGGGAATGACAACTGCATAATGTTGCATCTTGAAATCTGGGACTTTTCAAATTGCTGATCAATTGCTTTTGCAAACTGTCAAAATGTTTCTTATAGTTCCGAGCTTCACACATCTTTGCCCATGTTTGGGCTTATTGTCTTTTGTTGTTTTAATTTTCAATTTTCAATTACTAAGGAGTTTAGACTTATCCCAAACATATAAATTCCTTTTGTTGAAATGCATAATCATAATGTTGTATAACTTTATAGAGATATATTGTTATTTTTGCTAGAGATATTTAAATAGTAAGAGGGTCAGCCCTTTGACATATCTAGTTATTCTCTAACATTTCAATGTTTTTCTTAGCATTATATATGACTTTTGTAACTTAATGATATTATTTTTATTTAAAATATTTATTTAAGATTCATTCAATTTAACATTTATAAAAAAAATAATTGAACAAAATTATTCCAAAAAGTGAAATTTATAATCCAAAATGTGAATATGAGATATATTATGTTATAAACCTAAGATTTCCAGTTGATTTATGTTCTTATGTTTATTTTTTCCTTCATTTTTTGAGATTATTTTGCTGATACTTTCCTAATTTTCTAAAAGGATATTTCATGCCTATATTTTTTTAAAAGATACTTCCCTCCTATATACTTCACTCCCAATATGTGTAAGTATAGCTCTTAGTTTACTTATAATTTCTGACTTAGCTGGTTCTTATACGTTAAATTATAATATTGGTGTTACCATTCAATTAAAATATTTTCTAGTTCTATTGCAAGTTACCTGTTCACATGTGTGGCAGCTAGAAGTGTGTTTAACTCTCAATATATGGAAAATATCTAATTATCTTTATGTTCTTAATATCAACTTAATAGCATCCTTATCAGAGAATTTATTATGTATAATTTGGGGGGGTATTTTGACTGCTTCTACAGTTTAGCATATTGTCCCTTTGTATAAATGTGGCATGCACACTTTTTAAAGATTCATATTTTTCATTTGTTGGTTATAGAGTTCTAAAGAATTATTCCATTTTTAAATCATTTTTAACTTTATTTATTTATTTATTTTGAGAGAGAAAGAGAGAGCACAGGCTGGGGAGGGGCAGAGAGAAGGGGAGACAGAGTTCCAAGCAGGCTCTGTGCCATCAGCACAGGGCCCAATGCGGGATTTGGACTCACAGACTACGTGATCATAACCTGAGCTGAGATCAAGAGTCAGACTCTTAGCCAACCATGCCACCCAGGTGCCCCAATTCTATGTTTGCATGCTAAATATTAAGTATCTTTAGGACTTCCGGTCAGTGTGTCCAAAGGGTATTGGCTATAAGAATCCATAGCTTCAGAAAGAGTTATCCTCTAGATAGTAACTTATTCAAGAGAATAATATGCTTGGGGATAAAAATGGCTGCTCTTTGTAAGAAATGCATGATCTCATACTGAAGAAATAGGCATTCCAAGTTGAGTCCATAAAGGAGAATTATTGAAAGCTAATATGATTTTTTATATACTCATTTGTTTTTATAAAATTTTACCTAGGAAAATTTTATAGCATCTTTCCTTATATGTAAGATATTATTTAATAAATTAATTCTGAAATGCTTATAAGTAGACTCTTTTTTATATTATAGACTCTTCTTTCACTTTATTTTAAAATATTGTTTTTGATACATAGTCAATTTATTATCCACACTCCTGAACCTTCTGGTTAGTTGTGTTATATATTGTGTTAAATTCCAGTACTTTTTTTTTTTTTTAAGTATATGTAGTCCCGCATTTGGAAAATACTGTTTCATGGTTACATTGTTTTTGTGTAATAAGATTGACTTATAAGAAATATTTTGATTGTGTGGTTAGATGTAGAATTAAGACTGCAGCATTTTAAGTTTTTCCTAAGTACAACTCTGTTGTTTGGAGCCAAACTTCTTTACCTAGAATTAATTTTTAAATTTAATCATATGCTTGTCTAGCTTGTTAAATAGATAATCATGTTGCTAAAAATCCTGGTGGATGTCAGTCATCCCTATTTTCTAGAACCAACTTTTTCAATTATTGAAATCAGATTAAAGAGATTTTTGCATACAGTATTAAACACTCCCATTGAGCTGAGTTAGAAGTAAAGAACTGCTATTTTGATCTGGTGCCTATAGGTTATGTTTTACACCAGAAATGGACATCTTATATCTTAAAACTTCATAGAGAATACATGTCACCATTTTTAGGTAACTGAAATATGGTTGTGGCTTTTTAAAAGAAAGAGTACATAACGTAAGAACAAGAACTATGAAAACTCTTACATAACCACCTGTAAGCTGCATTAAAGAAATCTTTGCAATGGATCCTTTGCTATTAGGCTAAAATTATAGGATCATGAACACTTTTAGAATTGTACTTTACAAAAGTATATTTATTTATATTTTAATCAAGTATTTAAATAATTAGAGCAGAATATATTTGATGAATAAGTGAATGCACAATTTTATAAGCATTAGCCACTTTATATTGGAGCACTTTTAGATAACACTTTAAGTGCCTCTGTGAAAATAAAAGGAACAGATTTGTATAGTTAGTCATTTTAAACTATTATTATATTTTAGTGTTGGCCTGTCATGAGGCTTTTACAAGAACTCTAATTAATGTTTTCTCTTATTCTTTTCAATTTCTATTGTAATTTAAACAGTTATGTGGTATAGGTTCCTCTGAGCTTCTTTATAGAAAAATAGCTTGGTAGGCACTTGTTCAAGTAAGCAATCATTTTAAACAGTGGCTTTTCAACAGTTTTTTGGGGAAATTACTTTTTAAAACTTTGGGAACATAGAATACCAATAGTGTGGATAAGGTTATAAGACCCAGTATATTGGAAAAGCTGTCAGAGTCTTTGCAAAGTTCTAACCTACAAAAATAAAGTAATTTATTGGCTGACATGCCTTTACACGCAGAATGTGTCTTTTTTTAATCTGTGAAAAACAAAAGTAACACAAAATTTACTTACCAGAAACTATAATTTTCTCAAGATAGGTAAAAGCCTATAAATTTTGTTGCTTATGAATATCTACAAATGAATTCTAGACCCTAAAATCATATACCTAAATGGAAAAGAAGAGAGTAAGCAAATAAATATTTAGTCAAATCTTAGTTATATTTTTCTCTTTATAAATAAAATATTTAGGTTGCCTGAGCTGACATTTTAATTGTGATAAATATCATTAAAAATAATTTTTATATCCATCCATATTACTGAAACATCTGGTATCATATTTTCTGATCATACTAAAATTCTGTAATACTGTTGGAATTCAACTCCAGAAAATATTGTGCCATTTTATAACCACCTTTAAAATAAAGTGTCATAAATAGATCCCATGCTGAACTATGCACTTAATCCCACAGCATAATATTTTTCTAAAAAAAAAAAACTGCCCCAATAATATATATTTACTTTACAGTATAAGTGGGAAATTAAGTAATGTTTATAAAGTATAGTAATTTAAATATTTTAGGATATAGGTAAATAAAACTTAATTCCCTCCACCACAGGAGGCATGGCTTTCCATGAAATGCTGAAGAAAAATATATTCCTTGCCTATGAGTAGGTAAAAGGATAGAAATCATGATGACTTCAATTAATGCTTCATATAGCTTATTAGCTTATTCAGTGAGAAAAAGGGAGGATGAATTTATATTATAAAATACATATAAATGAACACTTAAAAATTAATTGAAATCTTCACTTCCAATTTCTGGTCATGTAAGGATCTTGGAAGTCATTGCTCGCCCCTAACAACAAATAAAAAGCTGATCAAAATGAAAAATCAACAACTATACTTGGATCCATCAAAGAAATGAAGTCACAGGGAAAACTTCTGCCTCTAAAATTGTAGAGATAGACAGGCAGACACAGAGAAACAGACACTTAACTACAGAGAACAAACATGGTTACTGGAGGAGAGGCGGGTAGGGGATGAATGAAATAGGTGATGGGGATTAAGGAGGGCACTTGTGATAAGCACTGGGTGATGTATGGAAGTGTTGAAACACTATATTATACACCTGAAAATAATATTACACTGTATATTAACTAACTGGAATTTAAATAAAAAATTTTTTAAAAAGAACCTTAATTCCACGGCAACCCAGGAACAGAAAATTCCCCAGGAACCAGTGCTGTGGTAGGAAAACCTGAAATGTGATTGATAAATTGCTGGAGTCTCAGTGTGGACCAGTCTGAGAGTTTGGGGAAAAACAAACAAACAGATGAACAAACAAAAAAAACAACTCTGGGAGAAACCATAATTGAGGGCCCTAACACTCCTGTTTTTTACCTCTAAGAGCTTGATCAAAATATCACAGTGCATATCAGAGAAAAACCTCCTCAGGCTTCTGGGAGTGGGAGGAGAAAATAAACCATTTTGAAATACTCTACAATGTTCTTTTCTTAACAAAAGCTGTTCCCAAGAGAAACGATGTTACTAGAGTCTAAACTATTAGGTAATTTTTTAGAGCCTGAATGACAGATGTTTCTTCACATTAAGTATGATATTAGCTATGTGTTTTGTGTTTGTGTGTGTGTCTATTGTCTATTTGTTTTCTGTTTTGTTGAGGACGTTCCCTTCTATTCTACATTCGCTGAGTTATTTATTTATTTATTTATTTAGCACGCACAAGCAGGAGAGGAGTAGAGAGAGAGGGAGAGAGAAAATCCCAAACAGGCTCTGCAATAGCAAAGCAACGTTCGAACCCATGAACCATGAGAGCCTGAGCCAAAACCAAGAGTCAGATGCTTAAGCAACTGAGCCACCCAGGTGCCCCTTGCTGAGTTTTTTAAAATCATGAATGGGCAGTAGATTTTGTCAAATGCTTTTAATACTTTATTGATATGGTGATGTGATGTTTGCTTTTACCCTGTTGATGCAATTGATTACCTTATCTTGAGTGTTGGACTGACCTTGCATACCTGGGGTAAACCCTACCTGGTGTTGGTATATAATTCACAGAGCCTGTGCCCCTGAAGTGTGAGCCTCACTCGTGCTTCACAGGTTTTCCTCCCCCACTATGTGAGACAGATCCTGTCCCTCATATAATGTACTGTACACTTGGCCTCCTGTTCACCTGTGCACCTCTGTTCCCATTGGACATGGCAGTCTCTTCCATGTTTGCACGGAGGCACTTGTGTCTTCAGAGGGACAAATCTACATGATGGAATCATCACAGGGAGTACATGCTAGGGACCAGTGAGAGGGTTTTGAGTTGTGTTTGTATTTGTCACTGAAATGTTGTAAGAGGTATCAGAAGTCTTAAGGGTCTTAGTAAAAAGTCTTTGTGATTTAACTTTATAAACTATATGTAGACTATAAGTAGTCTCAGATATTTTTATTTTTCCATGGATTTCTTGTTTTCAATTGAGAATATAATAATGTGAAAATTTTGGGGCACCCGGGTAGCTCAATCAACTAAGCATCTGACTCTTGATTTTGGCTCAGGTCATGACCTCATGCTTCATGGATTCAAGCCCTACATCAGGCTCAACACCAACAGTGCAGAGCCTGCCTGAGATTTTCCTCCAACCTCTCTCTCTGCCCCTCCCCTGCTCACGTTCTCTCTCTCAAAAATACATCAACTTTAATAATGTGAAAATTTTCTTAAGATTACATGTTAAGTTTGTAACTATTTAACATTTCAAAAGGGGTATATCGTCCTCCCTTCTCTGCACTCCTTCTCCCCTATTCCTTCTCAACTACCTGGGAGAAAACAGTAGCAAAGTGTACTTGGGCCATCAGTTAGTGGAGTCCTAAATGTCACAGGAAAATGCTAATATTGCTTCTTACACATGACTTGAGTAAAGCCATTGTATACTGAATTTAACATTTATTGTTTTTGTTCCTCTGAAATAAATATAGACAAAATTTTGCTTTAAAAAATTCCCAGAATTACTATGGGAAATATATGGAGAGAAGAAAGGGTCAGTCCAGTTTCGGAAAACACCGGAAGGACAACAAGATATACTTGCCATGCAGCAATCTGTTAAGTAGGCAATTAGTTCCCATGCTGGCTGGCTGGTGGTCAAACACTATGCATTGTCCAATATACTGGATCTACTTGGACATCACACATTTCAGTTTGGTTTATTAAATGTATAATATCTGTTGCTTAGACAGATATTCTTTGGGAAAAAAAACTGTGAAGATCTGAGCACACACATAAAAGTTTGGAGATTTTCAGAGAATGTTGGGAGTATTTTATTTTTCTAGGTCAAAGAATTGGGACACTTTGTTATTTTATGGCTAGGAAGTATCTGATAGGCAGGGGTCATGTGAATCTGTTGTGATATAAAATTAATGTCCTATTTAGTTTCTTTCTCAATATCTCAAATTTTGAAGATGTGAAAATTAGTCTTACAAATGGGTTATTTCTAAAATTAAAAATTAACAAACTGGAAGTCAGAGCGTTGACAAAGGAAAGAACATTTGGCATCACAGTTTCTCCAGAGAAATTGAACCAATAAAAGTGGTCTTGTAGGAACTACCTTCCATGATTATGGAGGCCAAGATTTCCCATTACCTTCTATCTGCAAGCTGGAGAACCAGGAAAGGCAATGCTATAATTTGGTCTGAATCCAAAGTATTGAGAACCAGAGGAGGCAATGCAGGATGTCCTGGCCCAAGTCCAAATTCTAGCAACCAATATCCAAGGATTCAAGATGAACGTCCCCGCTCCGACAGAGAACAAATTCTTTCTTCCCTCACTTTTGGTTCTATTCAGGTCCTCAATGAATTGGATGATGCCCACCATACTGGTGAAGGCAATCTTCTTTACTGTGTCTACTGATTCAAATGTTAACCTCTTCCAGAAACATTCTCACAAATGCATCCAGAAATAATGTTTTACCGGCTATCTGGGCACCCTAACTTAGGCCAGCATGACACATAAAAGTAAGCATCACAGGTATCCCAGCAAAGGCTGCTGTAGCATATCTACCATAAACAGTCTGCCAGTTTACCCCTGCATACCATCGTCAGATTTGGAAAATAAAAACACAGAGTGCTCAGTTAAGTTTGAATTTCAGGTAAAATAAAGTAATTTTTTAGCATAAGTATGTCATATATTGCATGAGGCATACTTTTACCAAAAAATGTTTTGTTGTTTGGCTGAAATGCAAACTTAACTGGGTGTCCTATATTTTATCTGGCAATCCTACCTTCTGTGATATTTTTGTGTGTATTACTGCTAGCACCTTTCATCTGTTCTCCCCCACATCAGTCTACTGAAAAAAAAGCCACATTTATGTTTTTCAATAACAACTCAAGATCTGGAAAGGAAATAGACCTTGGAGAGAAATCACTGACAAAAACATTATTTAGTAGGGCTTTTAAATGAAGCAGCTATTAAAGAGTAGAAAGAAATATTTCCCTCCTGTACTTAAAAATTTACTTGAAAACACCCAAATTCTTCTGATTTTTCAAGATTCAACTCAGATTGCTGAAAAAAAAAATTTAGTCTTTGCTTTTTACTGGAAATAAATGACAAATAAAAAAACAATTAAAATTCTTCTGCAAAATTTAATTGTTGAGTGTTATTTAATTTTTAACATTAATACCAGCATTTGAAGAAAAAAGTGAACAGCCTTCATTAATCATCTGCTAGAAAAGCTGTTTTTAAAAGCGTATGTTATCTACCAGCAAATATTGAATTGCTTGATTTAGTGATTCAATTTGACTTTGGGGGCATCACAATAATTACAAAATCATATTAAAGTCATTTAAATTAAGTGCTAGTTGGCTTTCATAAGTGTTATAGGGGTGCTAATTATTCATCTCTTCCTTGGGTTCTAACCAGTTAAGAATAGCTCTGCTGGGCATACAGGTATTAGGTTTATAAATTACCCATGTGCATTTATCCCCAGTGAAATGTCTCCGCTAAACTGAATCAGAGGATGTTGTACAGGCCTAAGGTCAAATGAAGTTTTCATTTTCCTCTCTGTTGAACTGAAGACAGCTGCACCCACAGTTGACTTAACCACCCTGCAGCAGTTGAGAAGTTAGCCTCTCCATGGGCTTTGGACGGCAGTTCTGAATAATGTTAGAAAGGCTGGCAGCTTTTAAAATTCCCTATAAGGGTGAGAGTGCCAACAGAATTCCATTTTAGATGAATAATCAGAGTCCATGTTGACACTTACAGTCTTTGATGCTCTTTTTAGGAACTCAACAAATATAACTTCCCTGCAAGGTGTGATGCCCATTCCAATCTTTTGGATACCAGGCTGTGTGATGCCCAAACCAAGGGCTGGAGAACATAGCTGTTGAAGTGGGGCTGCAACGAAACAGCTAAATGCTTTTCAGAATGTGTTTCAGTTACCAGAAAAATTCTAATTACACTGGTGCACAAAGCCAAATGGAAGCTTAAGGGGCTGGAATAGTTTAGGACAAGGACTTCTTGCCCAGTTTTTTGTTCTTTCCCAGTAACTGACCACACTGAAGGGATCAATATGCAGACAAATGGTTTTATTTCATATTTTCCATGCTTAGTTCACTGATTGTTATAAGGCTGAGATCAAAGGTTTATTTAAACCATCAGCTGAAATTTAATGCTGGGTGATCACTTGTAGATATACATTTTGGAAAGCATGTTCAGTTAAGTCTCTTTCACTTTCTTCCTGTTTTTGTTTTTTTGTTTTGTTTTCACTTTCTATTTCAATACTAGTGCAGCTTTACTATCTTCTAGTTGTGGGATGGGAGTAAATTCTATGTGTTCCTCACATTTTGTGTTTTTTTATGTTCATTTTTGAGAGAGAGTAGGGGAAGGGCAGAGAGGGGAAGAGAGACAGAGAGAGAGAGAGAGAGAGAGAGAGAGGAAGGGGCAGAGAGTGAGAGGGAGAGAGAATCCCAAGACTTTGCGCCATCAGTGTGCAATGCCCAGCGCAAGACTTGAACCCACAAACTGTGAGATGGTGACCTGAGCCAAAATCAAGACCTGAGTCAAAATCAAGAGTGGGATGCTTAACCAACTGAGCCACCCAGGCACCCCAGTGTTCCTCATATTTTGATTTATTATCATATTCATCAATTTTAAGTAACATATTTTCACATATTACCATATTTGAAAGTGGGTTGGGTCTCACAATCAAGAGTATTGATTGTATTTTTTTCCTCAGTAAAATACATAGCAAGTTATCATAAGTCTACATTTTGTGGGTTTTTTAAATTTTTATTTAAATTCTAGTTAGTCAGCATACAGTGCAATACTGGTTTCAGGAGTAGAATTCAGTGATTCATCACTTACATATAACACCCATTGCTCATCCCAACAAGTCCCCTCCTTAATGCCCATCACTCATTTAACCCATCCTCCCCCTCCCCCACCTGTCCTCCAGCTTGTATTCTGTTGTTAGAGTTTCTTATTGTTTGTTTCCCTCTCTCTTTTTTACCCCTTCCCAATGTTCATCTGTGATTTTAATAGCAAGTGTTATTTTTTTCTTGATGGTCATAAAATAATGTGTCATATGGCAATTGATAGCCTCTTAGACCTAAAGAAATGTAGTTTTTATAAGGCAGTCTTCATTAGCTATTAATATGTTTCTTTTGCTGGTCTTATGGACATCTTGATTCTTAAACAGTCTTCTCTAATTTTGCAAATCCCTCAATTCTAGTACATAACCTCTGGTGCCATTTTGTGCGTTTCTATAGATTTCTCTATGTTTACATGCATATTAATGGATATGTGGAGATTAAAATCTTGAATAGTTTGTTTCTCGATTTTACCCAATTAAAAAAAAAGTGATGCTTAGTCCATGTCCCTTTCTGTTTATTAGCTAGCATATCTTGGAAAAAACATCAGAGGATCCTACTGAGCTTCTCTACTTCTGAGGAGCCAGAGAAAGAGCCTGTAACTCTGTTTAGGTAGAATGTTTTTTTGAACAAAGGCATGCTACAGTGTTGTTCTTAGTCTTCTTGACACCTTTAATTTTTTCTCACCTTCCAAAAGTACGTGAATTAGCTGTTCTAAACGTTTAAAGATTGTCTAAATGTTGGCATACATGATATGAAACTATTGAGATAAACATAGATGTTTTGTCAAAATTTCACTCTTCCTTCGGAAATCTTCCTAGAACATAGCAACCAAATAATCTAACAAAAATTTTATCATTGATGTAGAAATAAAACTAACACTTTTTTAATTTTTTAAATGTTTTATTTATTTTTGAGTGAGAGAGAGACAGCGCAAGTAGGGGAAGGGCAGAGAGAGAGGGGGACAGAGGATCCGAAAGGACTTTGTGCTGACAGCAGTGAGCCTGATGTGGGGCTCGAACTCATGAACTGTGAGACCATGACCCGAGCTGAAGTCAGGCATTCAACCAACTGAACCACCGAGGCGCCCCATAAAATTAACACTTTTAAACAAAATTTCACAAATCTATAGGAGCCAACAATTTCTTCTAAAATCCAAAGAAGATTCCAGACTCTTCAATAAAGGCCTGATTTTAGGGTATTTATAATATGCATGTTTACACACTAGATGTATAGTTGAGAAATTTTTTGTTGTTGTTTTTCATTAAGTGACTTTACAACACTTGACTTTTAAATTAAATTTGAACATCAATTATAAAATGGCTAAACAAAAAGTACACTTTGTATTGCTGTATTTGGTTTTAAACAATCTCTACACCCAACATGGGGCTTGATCTCATGACTCTGAGATCAAGAGTTGAATGCTCTATTTACTGAGCCAGCCAGGCAACCCTGTATTGCTGTATTTGACCTGAAGATAAACTAATTCAATAGAGGAGAAGAGTGAAGGAAAGCAGAGATCTCCTGGAAACTATCTCACTTTTCTCTCCTAATGGTGAAATTTTGGAACTCAGTAGATGCCTTGAGTGAAATTGTGAAAATATCATAGAAATTGGATGATGGAAATAATGGATGAAAGAAATTGTTCTTTGAAATTCATGAGCTGAAGCATTATTTTTATTCACTCCTTTTTATTTACTAAAACTTGAAAATAAATGAGTTGTATTGTTTTGTACCAATATTATCTTCAAGTTTACATCCAACAGCTTATGTATGAATGGATTGACAAAAATATATCTGTATAATTATAAGTAAAAATGGCATTAATATACCATTAATGACTATCTATGTCCTTGGAAGATGATTATCCAAGTTTTTAGCATTGGTGACTAATGCAAAATCTAAGAAAAGATATATACATCAACATCTGTAAAATACATTTTTAAATTAGAGTATATTTTAATGTTTTTCCCCAATGTGAATCTATCTTTAAGGGGAGGAAATATGGTTTTAGCAGAATTGGAATAATTTAAATTACATCTAAAAAATAGTTAGCCATAAAGGGGGGCATGGGGAAAGCCCTGCATGCTGGCTATTAGCATCTCAGTATGTTGCCCATTATGCTAACATGTACACCATTCAGAAACCTAAATAAAAGAGAAAATTGCTTTCCGTAAATTGGACATCATAAGCACACACTGAGCATGTAATGAATACAAAGATGGAAGAATGTATTCATTAAGCATTTTTGTTTTATCATAATAAGGGTTATTCTTGATCATAGAGATATTAATGGAAAACTAAGTTTAATGTCACTTTTTGTACAAAAATGAAACACTAGCATTTAGAATTAATGAGGACACCACAGTTTTGATATTATGTTTTTTAAAAATATAAAGAAACTGAATTTTAAAGGATTCCTTTACTTTATCAAATTACTACTGAACTCAAGGCAATTCAATAAATATAGTCTCTTTCATGAATGTAAGTCACCCTTCTTCATAAATATTTATGTTTCATTCTTAAAGGTTGTTTTGTGGCCACGATAATTTGGCATAGCTACTTTGCTCTCAGCTGCTAACTTCAATGGGTGTCAACATTATATGCTCTACTAACAGAATAGAAAAATCACGTATCACTGTGTCCACCTATCTGTGTGGATGGACATGTATGAATATACACTCTTTCCTCTCCCAGTCATCTAAATTAAAACCTGGTACTGTTTATGGCAGATATTACTACTCTTTCTCTTCCTCTTAGCAAACAAAGGATATGTTTCTGCTTATATTTCGCTGGTCAAAGTAAATTATCTGTCCAGGCCTCACTTCAAAAGAGCTCTTTGTCATTGCCATGCTATGCCTTAAAAAGTCAGGGTTTGATTTCCCACGTCCCTTATTTTTAGACCACTGCATTTACATAAAATCTTAAATGTGTTATTATTCCTCCCCTTCTCCCAATACAGTGGAGTTTGATTGATGTTGCATTGAATCAAGATTAATCTGGAAAAAACTGGCAATTCTACAAAGCTTATACTTCCAATCCTAGTACTTGGTGTATTCTTTTCCTCTGGATATTTTACAATATATCTCAATAATGACTTATACATTTCTGTGTAGAATTCATACACATATCTTAGCTGATTTATTTTTGTTACTATTGAACTTTTTTATTTTTATATATATATTAAGTTTTTGATAATGTTTATTTATGATTGAGAGAGAGAGAACTTACCCACGTGAGTGGGGTAGGGGCAGAGAGAGAGAGAGAGAGACAGAGGATCTGAAGCAGGCCCCACGCAGTCGGCACATAGCCTGACACAGGGCTGGAACTCACAAACAGTGAGATCATGACTTGAGCCGAAGTCAGACGTTCAACTGACTGAGCCACCCAGTAGCCCCAGCTATTGAACTGTTTGTAAAGTAACATTTTCTAAATTTCTGTTGCTTATATATAGAATACGGTTGATTTTTGTTGATTGAGCTTGTATTGAACAATCTTGTTAGTTTACTTAGTAGTTCCAACAGTATGACTGCAGACTTTAGATTTGCTTGACATATAATTATGAGATCTTCAAATACTATTTATAAATCTCTAATAATTACTCCTTGCTTTCTATTGGCCTAAAAAGAACAGGGAATGGTACTTCTATAAATTAGGACTCCATCATTCCATCTTAAACAGGAGGTAGTACAACCAGTGAGAAGAACTTTGGTCTAGAACTTCTAATTCAGCTATAGCTCAGGGAAGCTGGATGATATTAGGAAAGTCATTTTGGCTTTATACTTCTTACTTTCTTCATCCCCAAAATGGTATCAGTTAAAGAGATTTCTCAGTCTTTTTTCAATTGTAATCTTCTGTTATTTCAATCTATGACACATTCTCATAGGATTTCAAATTTTACTACTATAAAGTGTCTCAATAATAAAACAAAATAAATCTTACTTCAAAAGAGCTGTATTTTCTAAAGTCATTAGGAAAAAAAAAGGCTAAAAAGAGCACGTTAATTTAAATCATCCTGAAAGATTTATTTTTGGGCTTGTCAAACCTACCCACATAGGTCAAGCAAAATATTTTCATATTGAAATGTTTCAATGGATAATATTTTTTTCTGTTATTGGTAACATTAATCTCTCTCATGAACATTTTTTACACATGTATATATAATAATGTTTTGAATCCATGGAGACAGGCTTTGGAGTCAAGTGCCATTTCCTTGAAATATTGAAACCTAAATGGACAGCACTTACTGAAAATAAGACTGACATCACCACCCTATTCCACACACCATATGTCACCGAATAGCCTCCACTCTCTGCCAAGATGTAATTCAAATCAGTGACCTAGAAATAAAAGACTACATATCCCATTACCAATCAATCCCCTGAGCCATTCAGTCTCCACTCAGTAATATTTTAATAAATCATTTCCGTTTATATTGATGAGCTGTTAATGCAAATTGTAAGTAAAAGGACAGTTGACTTTTATTAGCAAAGACATGAATATATAATATGTTACACCAAAAATGCCACACTTTCTGCTTGAGATGATACAATATCATATCCTCACTAGAGGAAAAGATGAAATACTAGTAATTTTACAGAACTTCAAAAATTCGTATTTTTATTTTTCATTTACTATTTTATATTGTTCCTCACCAACTGGCTATGACAGATAAAAATTTATAGAATTCAAGTTTCATTTTACCTTACATTATTTCATTTGTATTAATTACTGAGATGTAGTTCTAATGATAGAAAGAGTTTAACAACACCTCCTCACTGTTGTAAATGACAGTTAATTGAACTTTGTTTGGTTTAAGTTCACAGCAATGGTTGTTTAATTCTACACACATACATTGATTCTATCTGCCCTTGTCCCTTCACTGCTTTTCTTATACTGGTGATATCATTTATATTATTAGAACAATAGCGACACCATCAACAACCAGTGCTTTAGAGGTTTTGAGATTATAAACTGCTGTCACATTAATTACTCTTTAAGTCTCCTCTAGGCCCTATAATTCATATATATAGTGACTGAACCACTCACTACTTTTTGCACTGTAGTAAATACTGGGAATACAGAAAAAAAGAAAGAAAGAAAAGCCCAATGCCCAATGAGTAAGGGAGCAAGGGTTATTTCTTTTTGAAAGTTTATTATTGTTCTAAGTTCATTAATTCTATAAAGAATCAAAAACTAATCATCCTCCTTAAATGTGAAGAAAACAAAATGCAAGTTCCAGAAATCTACTCTACCTGAATAAAACTTAGTGATAATTGATGGGAGGAGGATGAAGACGCTATGGTAAAGTATATGGTAATTGGGTCACATGTAATTTATTTATTTTTCATTATTTTAAAAGTGTATTCGTTTATTTTGAGAAAGAGCATGAGTAGGGGAGAGGCAGAGAGAGAGGGAGAGAGAAAGAGCATTCCAACCACACTCTGTGCTGTCGGTGCGGAGCCCACAGCAGGGCTTGATCCCACCAACCATGAGATCATTACTTGAGCTGAAATCCGGAGTTGGACACTTAACCAAATGAGCCACCCAGGGACACTGGGTCCCATGTAACTTAGAGTCTGTGCAATATTATGGGGTTTTGATCAAAACATTTTCTTGATGAAAAAGTCTTATAAATGTTCCATATTACATTTTCCTATAAAACTTTCACATATGCATTAAAACATGTCTAAAACATGACAATAAATAATTTGATTTTATTATTATTTCTAAACTTTTCAAACACAAAATCGTGTTCTTTATGGAAAACTGACAGTAATATAATGTGGGTACTGATCTATAGAGTAATAGAAGCATCAAGCTAGACATAATGGAAATAATTTCTAGAACTCTTCTCACCAATGGATTTAGAGATATTATTTATTTCAAGACTATGTTAAAAATAGAACATTAGCATCTACAAAGCTATTTTATTCCATTGCACTCACTGAAAATGCAACTAATCAGGCCATAGTTCAAACTTACTGCTTGGAATTTTGCATGTTAACAAGTTCCCCAAGTGATTTGTAAGCATAAGTTTGAAGCACTAATGTAAATCAGTGGTACTCAAAAGTGGTCCCTAACTCATTACATCAATATTACCTGGAAACAAACTTAGACATGCAGATGTGTAGGCCCTGTCCCAGACATAATGAGTTACAGAACTAGAGTTGGGACCTAGTGATCTACACTTTAAAAGGCCCTTCTAGATGATTATGGTGCAAGCTAAGGTTTAAGAATTACTGTTCAACAATAGCTTTACATTATTTGGAGGTTTCTTTGTCTTTGCTTGTTTGCTTGTTTTTTTGTTTGTTTTAAACATAAATATCATAAATACGCGAGAGTCATTTGCGGCAAAGATTGACAACCACTGATCTTCATGATAACTTCATCTGCTGTGAAGATGGAAATGCCTTGTAAAAATAAAGGACTCCTCTAAGGACCAGGGCAATGAGGTCATGGCAGACATATACATCATGTTATCAGAGTGACTCACAATGTCCCCAGTAAATAAATGGAATTAGCTGTACTTTTTTGCCATAGCACAAGGGCCTCTTGGGATTAAATCCCTCAGTGTATTAGGAAGGCCAGGAGGAGGGAATCTCACATCACTATACTCCAAGCACCTTCCAGTCAGGCAGCGCATTCTTCCTTTCCCCCTCCCCCACTCTCTTTGCTTTCCTAAGCCTCACAGCCAGCATGGGTGTACTTTTCCCATTATGAAACCTACATATCAAGAGCTGTTTACTAACTTGCCTGAAACTCATCCTTTCCGTAGTCTCCAAGCCCTCTGCGAAAACGGTGGTAATACCATTCTGTGGATTCATACACAAAACTCAAGACTATTTTAGTTCCAAAATATACAAGCATACATAAAATAGGGGGAAATATCTTCATAAAACTTTCTTGAAAATAAGAAAGTTACCAGTTTTGTTTATGCGGATGAGGAAGCTAACATTAAATTTATATACTGTGGCAACACAAAAATCTTAGAAATACATCTGAGAAACTTGTTATCCAATATTGTTTTGTGACTACCATCACACCACAAATTTGACTTGGCCTCATCTCTTTTCAGACACGCTGAACAGTCCTGGTTTCTCTCCTCTTCTCTCCTTTATCTTCCCTTTACCCTGTCTCAAGAGATCTAATTTTGTCTCCATGTTTGCATTGAGAATAAAGCACTTCTTCCTGAAAGGAGTAACCAAATACAGCATTGTGGTCAGAAGATATGAGCTAGTCTCCTTAGAAAGTTATTATATTTATACAAGGTGATATAGATTTGTATCAAACAGTTCTAGTATACACTGTGCAGCCATTCTGTCCTGTTGGGTATTTTTAACTTCTAAAAAATTAAAATTAATAATTATAAAACATGCCAGTTTTAGTTTCGTGAGACCTTACTTAGTCCTTTCATCTTCTGCCTCGTTAGCATCTAGTATGTGAGACGCTTGTGCAAGTGTATGGACTTCACACTTTTCCTTTTGGTTAAATCTCAAAGACAATCACTCCTTTGACAATGCTTTCACTACAGTAAGTAATTGAACCTTCTTTTCAAGGACAGCATGCAGATGCCTACTGATAAAAAAAAAATGCCCTCAGATTCCATCAGGGACTGCCTACTACATACTGTTTCAGGGTGATGGTAAGACAAATATTTAGTGCTGTTGCTTCTGGCCAGTCCAAGCTGTGGCCACAAAGAAGAGGAGAGCCATCTGTCTGCTAGTCTGGGGGTCAGTGGGAAAAAAAATGGAAAATTATAGAGAGGGTATATTTAAAAAATACATCCAGAAAACAACCTGAGCAGACCAGCTGTACAGCATGAATTGTCTGAATGCTCCTGTTACAGTAGAGTTGTCCTTGTTTAGTATAAATCTATATTTAATCTATTTCACTTGTTAATACATTCAAGAAGAAAAAATGAACTTGGATTGGGTATGATAAACACATAATTTAGCACTGCATCCAAAGATACTGTGATTGGTAGTCTACCAATTGAAATAGAGGTTGTGTTTGCAAAAGTTTAAAAGGTTATATGTGGGGCACCTGGGTGGCTCAGTCAGTTAAGCGGCTGACTTCAGCTCAGGTCATGATCTTGCAGTCCATGAGTTTGAGCCCTACATCGCGCTCTGTGTTGACAGCTTAGAGCCTGGAGCCTGCTTCGGATTCTGTGTCTCCCTCTTTCTCTGCCCCTCCCCTCCTTGCCCTTTGTCTCTCTCAAAAATAATAAACATTTAGGGGCGCCTGGGTGGCTCAGTTGGTTGAGCGCCCAACTTCGGCTCAGGTCACTATCTCGCGGTATGTGAGTTCGAGCCCCGCATCGGGCTCTGTGCTGACTGCTCAGAGCCTGGAGCCCGTTTCAGATTCTGTGTCTCCCTCTCTCTCTGACCCTCCCCCGTTCATGCTCTGTCTCTCTCTGTCTCAAAAATAAATAAATGTTAAAAAAATTTTTTTTTTAAAATAAAATAAAATAAAAATAAACATTTAAAAAATTAAAAATAAATAAATAAAAGGTTTTATATGTGTGTGTGTGCTTTAAAAAAATGTAAACACAGCAAATTATGTCTTTCTTCTAATTAAACTGGTAGTAAATGGAAAAAATAAATCCTTCATCATGGTGCTCCTGCCTGGGATGATAAACAGTAAGATAACCCATTTTAGATAATGTAATATTTTTATGAATGTTGGTTTTATTATGTTTTATTTTTATATTTCTTTTTTTAGTATTGATTGCTAGGGTTGGAGCTTATTTGCATTCAGTGTTTTCTCCCAGTGGGTTAAAATCCAAATATTTAAACATGTCAAATGTCAGATTTAGACATTAACCTTAACCCTACTGGTGATTTGTCTGGTCTCAATTCCTGCCATTTTGACTAAAGTAAATTAACAGCTATCCATAATTTTGATCTTTGACTTGCCACGCTCTTCAATTATGAAGCACAGCTCCCATCAAATCCTGCATACTCAGCCTGGATCTTTACCTCAAGTCACTTTGGCAGAGCCTATCTCCAAATTAGTGAAGTCATCGATTTGAGATTAAGTGTCACATAGACATGGTCACATGACTGAAGATGACAGGTAAGAAGGGGTACGTGCTAACACAGTGATATGCAAATAGCAGGTTATCAATAATATTCAAAGAATGAATGAAAGATTGAATCAGTGGCATAAACTGGCTATTGAGGAAATGTCCTAAATAATAAGAATGCCAATGTGTTTCAGAATACACAATATTATTCAACAGCAAATATCTTCCATGTAGACACATCTGATATCGATCTACATAAAATCGCTCTACAGTGCTTTATGTGGTTTTCTAATATAACATTTTTTTATATTTTATGGTTATTTACTTGGCTTATTCATCACTTTTCCTGGGTAACAAAAGCATAAAATATAGCATTTCTGGAGATCTTTGGAGGTTCACTTCTTTTTTACACTGCATTTTTAACCAAACTCTTAACATAACACTATAAAATACTCATATTTCAAGCATTTCTAATGGAATTATCATAAGTAGAGTAGTTTCCCTCTTGAGGATTATAACAGTATTTGATTTAATTAAAGTGATCAAATTAAAGGAAATGGCGGTGTAACCCCTGGAGTAATGTATATTCCAGTTATGGAAACTGCCACTGGAGTGCAATACTGCTTGCATACTACATTTGAAATATTTTCAGATCTCACATTGCAATAGAATATTCCATTATGCCAAATAAAATAAATGCTGATAGTTTGAGACATTTTAGTTAAATTAAAGATGTATTTCCTTAATAGTAAACAATTTATAATCATTGTTTTACTGCTCTGATTTATGACTGCATTGTATAGATAGATACTTACATGCATAGATGCACTCAAAAAGTGAGAAAAAAATTTCAAAATGTTGATGATGTATTTAGTTCAATTCCAAATACACTGTGAAGGCACATCTCTGCTTAAGTGCTAAGAAATCATTAAATGTGATGGGACAGAATGTGTGGATCTTGCTGTATAAAATACTAAGTGATGATAAAATAATTGATATGCTCCAAAAATACTAAACATGTCAGGACTTTGAAGCTCTCACGTTATTCTCTCCCCAATTTTTAGAATTCCTAATAGAATCTTATGCAGAACCTGTTATCATGCTTAACATATATTCTCATTCTTTCCTTGAATAGACGTGGATATTTGAGATAAGTCATGTGACCTGTCCATCTCTAAAATAATTCTACCTTCTGTAGTAGGTATCTAAATGAGCTTCAGTATTTATTTTTTTGATAAATGTAAGCCATTTATATTACACTGGATCTCCATATTATGCAGTATTCTACTGATATTGTAGACACTATTGAGTACATAACTTATAAGCAGTATAAATATAATTTATAATATTTTCATAACTTAAAGAGAAATTGTACTAGACTGCAGATACAAAGACTGTGTTCTGTATCTTAGCCTCAACCACCAGAAGACTGTATGATCTGGGAAAAATCATTAACTTTTCTACTCCAGCTGTTTTCACATATTGAATGACAGAGGAAAAGGACAAGGAGAATCCATGGAGAAACTATGAAAGGTAAAGATCATGATCACCAAGCATCCTAGGAAATGACAGGGGAAGAAAATTAATAACTAATATTAAACTAAGTGTCTACATTTTGTCATATAATGAATATCTATATTGGTGAAGCAAAAGTTATAAAGTGTTTAGATTATTTAAAATTTTTTAGATTAGTTATAATATTTATATTCATTTTCTACTATGTTCTCATAGATGTCTATGGTATAACCCAAGTAGAAATTTATTCTCTTCATTTCAGAAAGAAGGTTATATGTCAGTTTAGGAAATGCTAAGTGTCAAGCTAGAGATGGGAAACCAGATTTCCATACTACAAAGATGTCTTACAATGCTCTTTCCCATCATCTCATTAATTCACTGTAATTGAGGATCTGTCTGGTTTATCCATTAAATCAGAGGGCAGTCTTACTCTGTTTGCATGGCTGAAGCACTTAACCCTGCCTATTATGCAAGTCCCAAGATTCTTTTTAGACCCTGGGGTGATGAATGAGTAAGGCACCATATCTAATAGCAGAGGTAAGAAAGGTTTCTGAGGAAGCCAGTACCTGTCACTTCAACACCTTCCAAATTGGATCAATGTTTGAAGTGATGGGCCACATGTTAGACTGGATAGAAAAGAAATTGATATAAGAAGTGGTAAATAGATCAAAAGTCCAAGGAGCAATAGAGGGCTTGGAAATCCTGGAAAGATTATAAAGCAGCCATAGTGAAAATAGCAGAAAAAGAAAACTGAAAGGATGATTGCTGGCAAAAAGAAAAAAATGGGCTTTGATATTTAAGTTTCAGAAATAATCACTAAATGATTCTGGGCACATCCATTTTACAGAGCATAGTGATCATTTTGCCCATTCTATAAGAAAAATACAGTTGATATTTTATTTCTTTTCTTTTCTTCGTGTGTGTGTGTGTGTGTGTGTGTTTTGATTGCAGGTGGTACATTCTAAGTTATTTGTAAAGCTACATGAAAGCAGCATTTACATGAAATTGGAAAATGCATTTTTGGGAGATTAGATTTATAAAAATCTAAAATTGGTAACTTGCAATCAGTGCACTTAGTCAAGATGGATATCCCATCCTTCCTTTAATCAATTCCTAAATCTTCTGGGTTCTAATTTCTACACCTTTTGAAATCTGGTTATTTCTCTCATTCCAGAGCAAACAACTATCATGTTTCAGACAGATCTCTTCCAGTCTGGTCTACCTATTTCCAATTTTGTCTTCTTCCACTAACTCATTCCATATGCAGCAACTACTTTCATCACACACACACACACACACACACACCCAACAGAAAAGAAATAAGAAGACAAAGTCTACATGACACTTTGGTATTTTAAAGCCATTTTTTATGTATTGATAATAATACAATAATAGCAGGGACTTTAACACCCCAATTACATCAATGGACAGATTATGTAAAAAGAAAATTGAACAGGAAACAATGGACTTGAATGACACATTGGACCAGATGTACTTAACAGATATATTCTGAACATTCCATTCTAAAACAACAGAATATACATTCTTTTCAATTACACATGGAATATTCTCTGGAATAGATCATATGTTACACCAGAAAGCAAGCCTCAACAAATTAAAAATAAATAAATAAATAAAAGTCATACCATGCATCTTTTCTGACCACAAGCTATGAAACTAGAAGTCAATCACAAGAAAAAAATCTGCAAAGACCACAAATACATGGAGGTTAAATAACATGTTACTAAAAAACGAATGAGTGAACCATAATATAATAAAAAAGAAATAAAATGTATATGTAAGCAAATAAAAATGAAAACACAATGGTTCACAACTTTTGGGATGCAACAAAAGCAGTTATAAGCGGGAAATTTATAGCAATACAGGCCTACCTCAATAAGCAAGAAAAATCTAAAATAAAAAACTTAACCTTGCACCTAAAGAAGCTAGAAAAATAACAACCCCCCCCCCAAAAAAAAAACAGAAGAAGAAAGGAGATATGGACTAGAGCAGAAATAAATAATATAGAAACTAAAACAAACTCCTCAAAGAAGTCGGGATAGAAAGGAACATGCCTTAACATCAAAAAAGCCACATATGAAAGGCCCACAGCTAATATCTTCAATGGGGAAAAACTGAGAGCTTCCCCCCTGAAATCAGGAACATGACAAGGATGTCCATTCTCACCACTGTTGTTTAACATAGTGTTGGAAGTCCTAACCTCAGCAACCAGACAACAAAATGAAATAAAAGGTATCCAAATTGGCAAAGAACTCAAACTTTCACTCTTCGCAGATGACGTGGTACTCTACATGGAAAAAAAAAGCCAAATGACTCCACCAGAAAACTGCTAGAACTGTTACATGAATTCAGTGAAGTCGCAGTATATAAATCCAATGCACAGATATCTGTTGCATCTCTATACACTAATAATGAAGCAACAGAAAGAGATATCAAGGAATCAAGCCCATTTACAATTGCACCAAAATCCATAAAATATCTAGAAATAAATCTAACCAAAGAGCTAAAAGATCTGTATGCTGAAAACTATAGAAAACTTCTGAAAGAAATTGAAGAAGACACAAAGAAATGGAAAAACATTCCATGCTCATGGATCAGAAGGACAAATGTTAAAATGTTGATATTACCCAAAGCGATCTACACATTCAATGCAATACAAATCAAAATAGCACCAGAATTCATCACAGAGCTAGAACAAATGATCCTAAAATATGTAAGGAACCATGAAACATCCTGAATAGACAAAGTAATGTTGAAAAAGAAAACCAAAGTGGAAGGCATCACAATTCCGGACTTTAACCTGTATTACAAAGCTGTAATCATCAAGACATTATGGTATTAGCATAAAAACAGGCACATAGATAAATGGAATAGAATAGAGAATCCAGAAATGCACCCACAAACATATGGCCAACTTATCTTCAACAAAGCAGGAAAGAGTATCCAATGGAAAAAAAGACAGTCTCTTTAACAAATAGTGCTTGGAGAACTGGACAGCATCATGCAGAAGAATGAACTTGGACCACTTTCTTATACAATACACAAAAAAAAACTCAAAATGGAAGAAGATCTAAATGTGACACAGGAGACCATCAAAACCCTAGAGGAGAAAACAGGCAGCAACTTCTTTGACCTCAGCTGCAGAAATTTCTTGCTTGACATGTCTCTGAAGGCAAGGGAAATAAAAAGAAAAATGAACTATTAGGACGTCATCAAGATAAAAAGTTTCTGCACTGCAAAGGAAACAATCAGCAACACTAAAGGGCAAATGATGGAATGGGAGAAGATATTTGCAAATGACATTTCGGGTAAAAGGCTAGTAACCAAAATCTATAAAGAACTTACCAAACTCAACACCCCCGAAACAAATAATCCAGTGAAGAAATAGGCAGAAGATATGATAGACACTTTTCCAAAGAAGACATCCAGATGGCCAACAGACACATGAAAAGACGCTCAACATCACTCATCATCAGGGAAATACAAATCAAAACCACACTGAGATACCACCCCACACCAGTCAGAGTGGCTAGAATTAACAACTCAGGAAACAACAGATGCTGGCAAGGATGTCCTCTATTAAGTAATCATGTATGGTTATATGTTTTATTATATTATCTATTGAGGTAAAAAGGTATATTAATACACATATACAAAAATTAGTTCAAAGTGTGTTAAAGACTTGAATGTAAGACCTGAAACCATAAAGCTCCCAGAATAAATGTAGGTGGTAAGTTCTTGACATCAGCTTTAGCAATATTATTTTGACTACTTTTCTCAGGCAAGAGCAACAAAAGTTAAAATAAACTAATGGGATTACACCAAACTAAAAAGTTTTTGCATTCACTATGGAAAAACCATCAACAAAATGAAAAGGTATCTTATTGAATAGGAGAGGATATTTGCAAATTATACATCCAAAGAGGGGCTAATATCCAAAATACATAAGGAACTTACACAACTTAATATCAGAAAAACAAGCAATCAGATTAAAAACTGGGCAAGGGACTTGAATATGCAATTTTCTAAAGGAGACATGCAGATGGCCAAGAGGCATATGGAAAGGTGCTCAACATCACTAATCATCAGGGAAATGCAAATCAAAACCACAGTGAGATACCACCTTACACCTTATACCTGGCTATTATCAAAAAGACATAAAATAAAAAGTGTTGGCAAGGATGTAGAAAAAAAAAAGAAAAAAGGGAACCCTTGTACGATGTCGGTGGAAATGTAAATCGGTGCAGTCCTTATGGGAAACAGTATGGAGTCCCTCCAAAAATTAAAAATAGAATTACCATATGATCCAGCAAATCCACTTTTGAGTATTTAACTGAAGTAAATGAAAACATCAATTTGAAGAGATATATGCACTTATATGTTTATTGCAGCATTATTTACAATAGCCAAGATGTGGAAGCAACCTAAGTGTCTACCAATTGATGAATGGATAAATAAGATGTCATCTATATACAATAGAAGATTGCTCACCAATATTGAAGAATGAACTATTGATAATGGTGACAACATGGATGGACCTAGAGGGTATTATGCTAAGTGAAATCAGTCACACAAAGACAATACTGCATGACTTCGTTTATATGTGGAATCTAAAAACAAAACAAAAACAAAACAAAATAGAAACAACTTAAAACTACAGGAGACAAACTATTGGTTACTAGAGTAGGGAAGTGTTGGGGGTGAGTGAAATAAGTGAAGGGGATTTAAGGGTACAAACATACAGGTATAAAATAAATGTTATGCAGATATAATATACACTTTATATGGTGACATATGGTAACTAGACTTATTGTGGAGATCTTTTCATATTGTATAAAAAATTCAATTACAGTAATATACACCTGAAATTAGTAGGATATTGAATGTCAATTATACTAATAAAAAGTATATTAATAGATTTCTAAATATCTGTTGCATCATCTTGAGAAATTATTCTTTTGATGTATAGCTTTTTTCTAGTATTTGTTAATTTCTTGCATATTTAGAGATTTCTTTTTTTAATGTTTATTTATTTTTTGAGAGAAAGACACAGAGCACGAGCAGGGAAGGGGCAGAGAGAGAGGGAGATACAGAATCCGAAGCAGGCCCCAGGCTCTGAGCTGTCAGAACAGAGCCCGATGTAGGGCTCCAACTCACAGACCGTGAGATCATGAACTGAGCCGAAGTCAGACAACCTACTGAACAACCCAGGTGCCCCAATTTTTTGCATATTTAAATAAGAAATTATTTTGTCTTTTTGTTATCTTTTCAGGTTTCATATCAGAATTTTATTGTCTTCATAAATATATTGTTTTAAGCTTCAAAAGCATAAATCTCTACCTAATGGTTATTTTCCCCTAAAGTATTGAAACAACTGAATATAAATTTTTCTGGGTTTAAAGAAACTAATACTTATTAATAATTTCCTGTATGTAGAAACAACATGTTTATTTCATTTGCTTTTACATTTGATATAGGAAGAAATTGAGCTTCAGAGAGTCTGCATAGTCTTCACAGGATCTATTACTAAACCATGAAGCTGAGATTCATTCTAATGTCTGTCTTTATGAGCAACGTTCTTTAACTCATGGCATGTTGTTTTCCAACCTAGAACATTTGGAAAAATAAATAGAAGTCCCTTATAACATAGAAGTCCTGATGGGAAATAAAGTCTAGGTAGTGTAAACATTCACACCTTACTTCTGAAGTTCTTCACATGAGTGTAATTTAGCACCCAGTGACAAAAACATGCTACCATATGTCTTCTCATCCAGGGTTTGCTCTTTTTATGCTCATTTTTCCCCAAATATTTTAAGATGCTTAAATAAAAGAGAAAGTTCTCCAAAATGTCTTAAAGGACAATTTAATTAATGAAGTCTTTAATGAGTTAAGGTTTTAGAGCTGTGCATTCTTGTGACACCGTACTGAAACACCCAATTAAAAGATAATTAGGATAAATCATGGTGAGAAAGGAGATAACCTCACATCTCCAAGTACAGACCATCATGTTTCACATAAAACTTTCAAGGTGACTCTTTTACCATCTTTCGAATAATAGGGATTAAGTAAAAAGATAAGAATCCTTTTCATAGTAGCAAATTCTATTTTAATTATACCATTTTAAAACTGATGTATCAGAAACATATTTTGTGAGATTATTTGTTAATAAGATTTTCTCAAAATAGAAGATATGTCAGTTGTTTTTATTGTCATTTAAAAGTGCTCATAGCTCATTCATCCATCCATTCATTCATATGTTCATCCATTTTAATGCTCAGTTATTCATTCACAGAATATTGAGTATCAGCTGTGCACTAAGACAGATCAAGACCTCTATGGACAATATATATTTGGATTTCATCCATAACTTAAAAACTATGTATTAAAGTTTTTCTCACATTTTCAAGTCTTCAGTGATAAGAGTTTACTCCAGAAACAAATTACCTAAATATAACTGCCTTGAGAGACATAAATTATTTGAAATAGTGTTAGATATAAATTTAAAAATTCTTAATTGCCTCAACTTCTAAATAAAACTCCAATATGCATTTCACTTACTGAAATTATTATAGGAAAATTTCTAAATCATTGAAACTAGGAAATAAGTTAATCTTCAGAAGACAGATATTACTATCTACAAATTTATGATACATCGTGTATTTATTTATAAATAAATCATCAGGCAAATCAAAAGAAAATAATATGCATGAGTAAATCTATATACATATATGTATATGTGTATATTTATATGCATGTGTGTGCACATAAGTGTGTTTTTGTGAGTGTATGTAAGTATTTGTATTCAATATATAATAATGGAGCCAGACTACTGAGATTTTAATCCTGGCTCTTCTTTTTATTATCCTTTTGATTTTATACAAGTTGCTTCCACTCTTTGGACTCATTTCTTTTATGTTAAAAATAATAGTATTACCGATTCTACCTGAAAGATTTGTTTTCAGGATTAAATGAATAAATATTTAGAAATAGTTAGCAAAAATGTCTAGTATGCAATGAAAACTAGTAAACTTTGGTTATTATACTGTGTATATTTCACTATTGTCAGAGAGATATGAAGGAATACTTGTTTTAGATCTAAGTTCTGAAAATTTTATTTAAGATATTAAAGGAAAAATATCCCAAGAGAAAATCAAGCAGGGATGGCATTAGTGAGCTTATTTCCCCACTTGTATTTTGCATCAGGATGGATTTGGGGACTTTATCTAGGTTAATATTTAGGTGATTCAACATCAAGTTAACCTTGATTTGATATGGACTGTTGCCTGATCCTTGAGAGCAGATTTCTATCTGTTTCTTTTCCAGAAACATAATTCATTTCCTTATAACCTGCTTATAAGCTTCATCTTTACAAAAATGGACTCTCTCTTGCTCTCTCTAAGCCAACGAATCAGACCTCAATCAGCCCAAGAGCAGGCACTTAACAACCTTATTATACATACTTCCTGACTATCTGAGGTTTCTGAATAAACCCTGCTGTGACTTGCTCCTCCTCCCCCACTTTCATGTTCTTTTCTATTGGTTGAAAACTTTTCTTGTTTCTGATTTTTTAAAATTTTATTTATTCTGAGAGAGAAAGAGAGAGCAAGGGAGGGGCAGAGAGAGTGGGAGAGAGAGCAAATCCCAAGCAGGCTCCTCACTATCAGCACAGACACCGAAGCAGGGCTCAAACTCACGAACTATGAGATCATGACCTGAACCAAAAATAGAGTCAGACACAACCTACTGAGCCACCCAGGCACCCCTCTTATTTCTGAGTTTTTTAAAACACCTATAGGTTGCATCAATCCTCAGTCAATTCTTCAATGAAATTGTAAAGGTGGAAACTTCTCTTTGTCTGCTAATAGCTAAATTTATCTTCTTTCAATTGTTACACACTTCTGGCTAAGCATATGACTATCCATAATAAACTTTATTTTCCGACCTTCCTTGTGTCCAGGAATAACTATATAACTAAGTTCAGGCCAATGATATGTAAATGGCCATCTGGCATCTGACCATCTGGAAGCATTTGAGAGATGTTCTAACTAGCAAGATGAGATACACTCTTCATATTCCTTTTCATCTCTTCCTCATTCTTGCTTGCAGAAGAACAAATATGAGCTGTCAACAGGACTCTGAGGTTGAAAAGCACAAAATAATTAACTTTGTGATGTGTTTTACTTATGAAATGAGAAAAAAATAGGAAAGTTATTTTGTCTAGCCTAGTAGCTCACTGTTCTTCGTCAAAGAAGTTATTGTAGCTAAGAAAATAAAACTAATATCAGCCTTATGATATTTGCCCTGCTTGTTCCTTCTGCTAGAATGATGAGTACCTACATATTTTTTCTTCCAGATATCCTCATGGCTAACAACCTCACTTATTTAAAATTATCACCTAAAACCCTATTCTTTACTACTCTCAATTTCATTAATTTGTCCTACTTCCCCTCATTGTACTTATTATCTTCTAATACATTAAATAATTGAGTATCATGATTCGTGTACCTAATGCACTAAGATGTCAGTTGCACAAAGTAAGAGATCTTTTTTCTTTTGTCTCTGATGTGTTCCACTTGACTAGCACAGGGTATGAGACACAAACTTCAATTAATATTTTTGAAGAAAGGAAGGAAAAGCAGTCAATCCAGATAGAGAAATCTGCATGTGAAGACTATGAACTGGAAATATTCTACAAGGATATATATTTTTAATTGCAGGATGGCTGCAACTTAGAAATAAAATGAAAAAAAAGCATCATGACCTAAGTCTGAGATATCAGGAAAGGGCAAATGACACAGAAATTTGGGAAAAACCAAATAATACAGATCTTGTTGAGATTTGGTGCTTTTAAGTATCATTAGGAACCAGTAGAAAGAGGATATGGTTTGGAACATTGACAAAAGAATAGCTGAAATGACAAGCCATGAGATGTACTTCATAAAGAGGAAAAAAAGACAAAAGATATGTATTCTTCATTCAACTCAATTAATACATTGGGAATGTAGAATCTAATTCAACAATAAACAGTTGACCTCACAGAGTTAAACTACAGATGTCAATAAACAATTGTATAAACAGGTCCAGAAATACAAGTTATTAGCAGAGAATGGAGTTTGCAAATTAATTACTTTTATAATTTCCAATTGCAAGTGATGGTAATATTCATGATTTGGTTCTGGAATGGGCACTGTGGCTGAAATGAAGCATTGGAGTGAGGAAAATACCAATGGAATAAAAAATCAAGAAAGTAGGAGATGACTTTGTAGGCTGAATATTTGGGTATGTAAGCAATGAACACTGTTTTTAAAGGAAATAGCTAACATAAACAATAAATACCCATTTGCTTAAATAAATATAGGGGCACCTGGGTATCTCAGTTAAGTGTCAGACTTTGGCTCAGGTCATGCTCTCATGGTTTGTGGGTTCGAGCCCCATGTTGAGCTCTGTGCTGACAGTGCTGAGCCTGCTTGGGATTCACCAGCATAGTTTACACATTTCTGTTATCCTTACAAAATACAACTCCAAGACTTGAATGCAATATCTGAGAGTCTGCCTGATGTCTCCATTGCTCACATTCAACTAAATGTGTTTCCCAGTGCAGTTTCATGGTACATTTAGCAGCTACACTGCACCACAGTGTCATACTGAATTAGCGCTGAATTAGAACTCTGTAGTCCTTTTCTTTTTTCTCATGAACTTCTTAAATCTCTACTATACTTGACATTTGCTTAGACTATTACAAAGGAAATCTTACAGAAGCATGTACTGTGGTAGACTGGACAAATTATCTTCACCACAAGAAGTCAATTGATGATACGTGAGGTCAGTGCTTGTGTTTGACCAGGATTAACACCTAATTATGATGTAGACTGTGTTTATCTTTGGCCATTCCCATCCTCAGTGGTCAGTATCAACCACTCCATCAACAAAGCTAATTTGTCTCTTACTGTTAGATGTTAAAGTCATGTGACTACCCATCTGATCCTTTCTTCTGGAAACACCTAAGCACTCACTGTAAGTAATATACTAAATTGTGTACTTGAACACAACTTTTAAAAATGTACATTTAAAAGCACCTCATGAGTGAAAAGAATGCACGTTCTTAATACAGTCTGAAATAAACACTTAGGTTATGATTAACTAATACTTATAAAATGGAAATACAGGGGCGCCTGGGTGGCTTGGTCGGTTGGGCGGCCGACTTCGGCTCAGGTCATGATCTCGCGGTCCGTGAGTTCGAGCCCCGCGTCGGGCTCTGTGCTGACAGCTCAGAGCCTGGAGCCTGTTTCGGATTCTGTGTCTCCCTCTCTCTGACCCTCCCCCGTTCATGCTCTGTCTCTCTCTGTCTCAAAAATAAATAAACGTTAAAAAAAAATGGAAATACATATTGTAGAAGCATTATGGTTGGTGCTGTTGTATCTGTATTTGGACCTCTAGGGGTTAATATGAGTTCCAAAATTCACTAGTTTCTCTATGCCTCAATTTACTCATTTGCAATATCAGGAGAATAGTAACAGTACCTCCCACTTAGAATTTTTATCATGAGTAAATAACACAAAGCATCCAAAGTGTTTATAAGAGGGCTTACTATGCACTGAATGAGTGTTAGTTACCATTATTAAAATATGTATAATTATTAATTACATCATATTTAAAATATTATACATCCTGTATGTTTTGTATGGCTTTCAAATATTCATTTGCATTCTTTTCTTCTTAATAGAACTTAACATTGAAGAAATTTCAGTAATATTTCCACTGGCAATATTTTAAAATAAGTAAGTCTTTTGAATACTCCATAAAGTTACTGAAACTAGTATTTCATATTCTAAGGAATATTTATAATTTCTAGGTCAGAAAAAAATTAAGAAAGGGCCTAGTGCCCACAATTATTCTTATATAACCTTTCAATATTCTCAACAACTTTGATCAGTCATGCATCAATTTTCTTTGAAGAAAGAGGAAAGGGTTCTGCATTTTATAAGGAGAACATATCAGTACTTATATTTAATTTACAAAGTGAAGCTTTAAATATTTTTAAATGGAACCGAGATGCAATCTGATTGAAAAACCATCTTCTGACTTTTCACTTTCAGCAAATGCACACTCATCATGATGATAGATGGTTTGCTTAAAGAGATAACTAATTTGGATTTCAATTGGGGAAAATATATGCTAACTCCAGTATCAGTTACATGTTCTCTAGTTCTCTTCCCCCATTCCTTTATACTTTACCAAATACATGATATTTTCTGAGCAGAAACTTAACACTGTCTATTCAAAAAGCTTCCATTAACATTGAAATAAGATGGTGGTGGTTAGGAGTTGACCTGCACAGTCTTCCTGACCATGTTACCTAAAAGTGTACACAAGACAGGTAAAAAAATGAATTTAGATATTGGTCATTTTGTGAGAAAATTTCCAAGCTTCCCTGTAATTCTCAACTTTGAAATATTTTCTCATATTTAAAGTAACAAGAGAATGAAGACTATTTCCCTCAATGATAGCAGCCCAAATTTGAATGGACAATGCTATCCCCCAGAAGAGGCCATCTATATCAATATACTTGAATTTGTAGTAAAGCTAATAGACTAATAGAATGTTAACAGAATCTTGTTTCTTTGGTGACCATCTTACAGGTGGTCCTTCCTTCCTTCTTTCCTTCCTTCTTTTTCCTTTCTTTTTCCTTCCTTCCTTCTTTCCTCCCTTCCTTCCTTCCTTCCTTCCTTCCTTCCTTCCTTCCTTCCTCTCTTCCTTCCTTTTTCTCTTTCTTTCTTCTTTCTTTCTTTCTTTCTCTCTTTCTTTCTTTCTTTCTTTCTTTCTTTCTTTCTTTCTCTTTCTTCCCTTGTCTTTCTTTCATTCTTTTTAAATATGCAGGGCCTACTGCCTTTTTCCTACTAGTGCTTTGGTTTTGCTAAAAAGTTAACAGGGACATAAGTGTAATTCTATAATCTCTTGCATGTGTATAATTAGTAATATTTGTATAGTTGACATCTGGAATCTACTTATGCAGTTTCTCTAGCCCAGTGAATATGATATTGTTATGATAGACTTATGGCATTATGATAAAATCAAGAAGATGTAGCATATATACTACATGGCAGGTGTCATGGATGTTATTGGTCCTCTGTCTCGCTCTCATCGCCTTCCTAGTTACTGTAAGAATTGGCTTATACCAACTCACAGCTTCTCCTTTCTCAGAAAAATTGGCCTTGACCAATGGAAGCTGCTTGCCCAGAAAACTACAACAATGCCCACTCCATTCCCAAACTTCCTATAGACCTGCTTGGTACAGGGATACAAGAAACTGGCTTCAGTTCCAGGTTGACCTATCTGAGGTCCTGTTGGCCTCCTGAGATGACACTGTTGCTCATTGTACTTTTCTTGTCCAAACTTGGTGTCCTTCACAGCCCTTCTGCTGAGAGCACTCCTTCAGTAAGGTGCTTAAACAAAAATCCTTGTCTCAGGTTCTGCTCTGGTAAATCCAACTTGAGATAGGAAAGGTCAACATTGCTCCTCCATCCTGATTATCGAAATATATCCAGCTCAGGCTCACTATCATTTTGCTCTTTTTTACATGTTATTTTTATTTACAGAAGTCCAATCACTTACTAACATTGAATGTTTTTAAGTTAACTTACTGAAGGCAGTAAATTTACAACAGATTCCCCACTATTGGCATTTTCTTACTGCAAACTCCACACAAGAACTCTTGGATCCTGGAATTAAACTTGCACATAGGGAGCTCACTATTGGCATGACTTCCAGAACGGGCCTGGAGTAGATCTGAAGAAGGATTGATGAGGGAAAGAACAATCTTAATTATGAAGAAGAGACCCAGTAATTTTAGTCTTGCTTTATGGTTCTCTAATTACATATAGGTCATGGTTCCATATTATACAACTCCAGGATGTTACCATTTATAAAGAAGGCAACATAGAGTTTAGTGGAGCATTATAGAAATAGTAGTATTCCTAACCAGAAATTTTCAGATTTCAGCAGTTTGTTAGAGACAGAGACCAGGAGGTTTGGGCCATATTTTGTGTGCACTGTGAATTGAAATAATTTATACAGTTCTAAAAAACAAATATATTTTTAACTGAAAGAACATAAGATATATGAAATGTAAATCTTAATCTCAGCCCAAACTTGTAGGATCTTGAGCAGGTCAGTTTTTATTTCATGCATTTATCTGCAATCCCTCCTTGATTTCCACCAAAGTATCACTAAAAAAAATTAACCCCACCAAATCCTTCAGCAAAAATAAGATTCCACAAGGGAAAAGAGAATAGGAAAAGAGTTAACAGTCTGCAAAGACTGCCATTAAAACTTTAGTGGCTGGAATACTGATGAATAAGCAACAACTGAGCAAACTGGAGAAAGTTGGAAATGAAGCCTGAGTAGTAATGGTGTTGGAGTAAAAAAGAAAGCAAGTTGGAAAAGCTCAGGAAATGAGGGTACTAGGCATCCTGTTGGCTACAAATACAGTTAAATTTTCTGGGTTCTTCCTCAGCTTTGCATCCATTCCTCTCTCAAACCTCTAGAGATTGAAATGGAAACTGGCATTCTCTAGTCTTGAAGCAAAATAATACATAAAATAAAATAATAATAAAATAAAATAATAATAAAATAAAATAAAATAAAATAAAATAAAATAAAATAAAATATTTGGGGGCAGAGAATAGGTACCACAACTAAAATCTAAGAGAATACGTTCAAGAATGTATAGGAAATATTAAGGCCTTATAAGCTCTTACAATTATGGTAGAGTACTAGTAATCCATATATTTACCCTTTGGGCAGAAGATTGAATGATTTCTGTGCACAAAATTGACCTACCTAAGAGAAAAGATTTAGAGATACTGTTACTTCCTTCTTACCCCATGTATTGCCATGGGGCCACTGAGCTTTCAAGTGATCCAGTTAAGAGGAGCACAGCAGTAGATAAGCCTGAATAGGAAGACAAAGTTCTTAATTAAATTCCTAGTGACTTGCTGTTGAAACATCTGAAAATAATGGTATCAAAAAAAGGACAGTCACTGAGTCTGTGAAAAAAAAAAAAGAGGCCACATCTTTGATGAAGCCAGTAGACAAAAAAAAAGAAAGAATATTTGTAGGGGAGATAGAGAATAAAATTATTTGAAAATGGGAAAAAATGTGATGGCAATTCAATATTCAAGAGAACTTGTAGGAAATGAATCTGGTAAGTATAAATACTAATGTAAGAGGAAAAATAAGGGAAATGACTATCTTATCCATCTTTGAATTTCAACATCCAAATAATAGGAGTTAAAAGAAAAACAAAAGAGAGGGCTTGAACATATTAAAAATTAACAACAAAATTCCTAATAGCCACAAAAATCCCCCAAGATGGGGCACTGAGTTGAAGAAAAGGAAAACACGGAATTAGGAACAAAAGAGGTGAATTGAATGTGAATTCCCACAACTAGGAAATTCCCAGGATAACATGCAACTGGGTTAAAGGACAATCAGCCCAAATTGAAGCAATGATAAAGGACTTCTGGAAATGTAATTCCAAACAGGAAAACAAGTGAAGCTGATGGAATATGTGATGTGTTCGACTTTCTTCAATTTTCTGGTAGAATATGAAGATAAATGAATATGAAGACTATGATGACAGGTATGAAGGAAATTAAGTATTAAGTACATGAATAAGATTATTATTAATTCCAGGGGAAACAAAAAAATTATGACAGTAAATTTTATTATAGTACAGTACACAGTTCAGCTATATTTAACTTTGAGCTTATAACAATATAACCACATATTGATTTAACAAACAAACAAACTATACTGGGATGATGACATGATAAAGGTGTTACAGCCAACCCCGCATAGGGGTGGGCAGGGAGATGAGGGAGTAATGTAAAAGAACAGAATGTTCTCTTTCCAAAGAGATAGGTCAGTACATAATGTCTAAAACTGAAATTTAAGATTTATGAATGTTACTTAAAAATGTGTAGATAAGGGTACCTGGGTGGTTCAGTCAGTTGAGCGACAGACTTTCGTTCAGGCCATGATCTCAAGGTTTGTGAGTTTGAGCCCACAGGTTGACAGGTTCACTGATGGCAGCCTGTCAGTGAAGGGCCCGCTTCAGATCCCCTGTCCCTTTTCTCTGCACCTTCCCTGTTTATGCTCTCCCCAAAATAAATAATTTTTTTAAGTGTAGATAAACCAGAGAAGAAAGACTTAAAATCTTGAAAGTGGTTGTCTCTCAAGAGGAATGTTGGAAAAGGAGGCTTGGTCTAGGGACTGGAGATGTTACTCCAACCTACGTGTGCAACTTGAATTTTTAATGTACAGATATTTCTTTGATAAAGTAACAATATTAAAATATTAATGACCTTTACAATGTCAAAAACTTAACTTTTAAAATATAAACATAGTATAAAGAAGACCTAAGAAAAGTATAGCGATCTCCATCTAGGTCTTTACCACTCACTGTAATTTGTCCTAATTTGCACTCCCAATAACTCTTAGAAAGGAGCAGTTTAACTGCATTTGTATGCAAACAAATGGAATTCAAATTTCTTGTCTTATAAACAAAGATATGAGTTCAAATTCAGGGTTGTTAACTCTAGTTTTAGAAAATAAACAGGATAGAAGTGCATCAACCGTCAGTAACACAGTGTAAAAAAGATAGACACAATTCTCAGGTATCAGTAACTAGGAAATGCATATGGGGCATTCCTAAAAAAGTCTTCCTTCTGAGGAGAGGGAAAATAATATTTCTAAAGCAAAGGAGTGAATTTTAGAATGTTGGTCAGAACTAAGATTCTATTTCAGTGAGTACATATGTAGAAAATCTAGCTAGTTTGATGAAAGGCAAAATATACAGATGACATTAAGGTTCATGAAGGATTTCTTGCATTAGGTCAGAGTCCTGGACTAAGAGTTAGGAATTTGCATTATCTGTAAGAGAGCAGATGCCTTTCACAATGAGCTAATGCCAGTGAGCAGTGGTCAAACATTACAAAAATAAAATGACAGTTGCAAGAGTGAGATTTTTCATCTGTGGGCTCAGAGATCTTCAGAGTGATGACATCCAATATCTTAGATTGTTCTGAAGAAAAGCTATCATAATAGTATGTGAAGTGAGATTTAGAATTTGTTATCTTTAGAACATAGGATTCTTGTATTGGTCCTACTCTCTCAGCAGAAATCTCAAGAGGTTCAATAATGCTTGATACAAGGTAATGAACCTCTTCCCCAATCAAGGAGTTGTGTTATCATTTGGCAAATAGATCATGGCATGCATTTTGCTTCGGGTCTGATAAAGAGTTGGAAGCCTAACCAAAGGGATTCTTATGTAAATGAAGGTCATATTACAGAATATTATAATTATAAACTAGAAACAATTAGGTAATTCCAGCTGAAGACTATAGAAAACACTACACTCAACTGACAATCTTTTATAAACATGCATTTAAACAAAATTTTAAAAAAGGTCTATCTTTGGATGTATGATTTCAGAGGATTGAAATAATTATTTAAGGGTATGATTTAATTCCTCTTTAAAAATATATTAATAATACATTTGAGACAAAAACAACAATATGTGAGACAAGGGTTTTTTTCTCTTTCTCTTCTATCTATGACATGAAATGAATAGGCTGATTTTGTGTAATACATATAAAAATTTATGTACTTTTCTATAGGCATACTATACCTCAATAAAAATTTTTATTTAAAGGTGAAAATACTAAGAGACGAGTTTTTGAGCAGCTAAATTTGCAGTGCACACCCATTTCTGGGCTAGAGAAGGGCAGATCACCTAATTATTTATATTCTACCAGCCAGCCTCCAGTGGTGGTAGAGAGAAAGAATTTTCCTCCTTTACCCAGGAGGAAATTACAGTGCTGTTGAAAATGACATCATTATGTGGCATCAATGAACAAACCAACAAACAAAAGAATGAATAATCACTATATGGAAAAAAAAAAGCCATTGATAGTGTTCACCACTGAAAATGACAATCAAAGAAAAAGTTAACAAAACTAATAACTATAAAGAGAACATAAGGCATTCTGAAACCATTCAGACTAGTTACATATTTGTCAAGTATGACTAATAACATCTGAGGAAAAATCATTTTACACGGTCATTAAAGATAGAATGCAGACAAAGGAAATAGAAGACAGGACTAAAGCCTAAACAGTCCGTAGAGAAAGTGAATAGACATCATTGAATTCCTGATTTAACAAGCAGAAAAATAAAGGTGAAAAAATATATTGGCTAAAATACTAAAATATTCTAGAGGTGCCTGGGTGATTCAGTCAGTTGAGCATCCAACTTAGGTTTATGTCATGATCCTGCAGTCCGTGAGTTCGAGCCTCGCGTCCTGTTCTGTGCTGATAGCTCAGAGCCTGGAATTTGCTTCAGATTCTGTAACTCTGTCTCTCTGCCCCTCCCCTACTCATACTCTGTCTCTCTCTTTCTCTCTCTCTCATAAATAAATAAATGTTAAAAAAAGAAATAAAATAAAATACTAAAATATTCTAATAAAAGGCTTTGAAAGATTCCTTGAAATTTTCCAGAAAAAGTACAAAACATTGAGACGTAACTAATAGAAGAGAAAGAGAGAAAACAGAATTATTCTAGCCCTCCAGATCAAACAAATAGGAATTCTAGGGAAAAAAACACGAAAAGAGAGGAAAATAAACAATTAATTATATATGTATATATATATATATATATATATATATATATATATATATATATATATATATATAATTTGAGAACAAAAAGTCATAAGTTTTCAACGACAATGCCCCCAGTGGGTCCCAAATGGTACCTGGGTTTGTTGCTCAGAACATCAGCCTTTTGAGATGTCTTTCTTACAATTTCTGTCTACTTCTTTCTAGTGCCTGGGAACTGCTGGGCCCCAGACAGGATGACTCAGCCAGGACTATGATTCAGATCCACTTGCCTTGGGCCCCAAGGAAGATATTCCTTCTCCAACCCCAGCCTACTAATACATATATGATTGACTGAATGTTTCAAGCAGCTCTGAGACTTATGTCAGTGTGACCAATGTGGTCAGTAAGGTACTTCTTCTGAGAGATCACATGATATTAGATCATTGGGATGTCACTATCTTGGTGATTGGGGGTGACACTCATGCAAGTTAGAATCAGAAGATGTTCAGGATTCTGGACTAATAGTGGTCCACTCCTGACTCTTGAACTCGAGTCACATGTGTGAGCTCATGTTCCATCAGTATTCCAACCACATTACTGTCTCTGGCCTATGGCATCAGAAGGTTGTAGGAGAAGTTGCTGGCATCCTTTACCCTGTGCATCCTTTAATCTGCCATTGAATCATAGGGAAGTCACCCCAAACCTTGTGCAGGTGTCTTCTCAGTGTCATGAAGGAACTCCAGTAATGGCTGGCTTTATCTATTCTGAAGTCTTTGAGACCTGGTCACCCTCAACAGTAATAACTGCACCTTCCAATTGATGTCTTTCCTTTCCTTTGATCCATGTGGTAGTGTGGTGACAGCAGGGTTGACTGGGTAAATATTAAACCATGCTGGACAAGGGATGGGCAGTCATTATGAAAATGGGACTGCTTTACTAGATCTGTCAATGGGCTCCTTGCCTTTCTTTTCCAGAAGTGGCTCAGCATTGAGACAGATTGCACGCAAAGAATGCAATAATCACAAGTTGAATTCAAGACAACAGGGCTAGAATATATGCAGTTAAAATGTCTGTTATAAAATCTATACAGTAAATTTAACATAACCATAACAGTCTTTCTTTCCTCCCCACCCCACTCTCTCCTTTTCTCCCTCTCCTTCTTTATAACACTTTACAACAATGAATAAAGGCTTCCAGGCATGAGATAAGTGTGTGAAATTAATTAAATTTATTAATAAAACTAGATTTTATTAAAAACCAAAACTGTAAGTGATGAGAATACAATGTAGAAAATTGGAAAAGATGAAGCCAGAGAGATGCATGACAATCTGGATACAGCTAGATGAACTCGACATAGAACATTTTTTGGTAGACAATATTCCACACTTCCCTCCAACACTGACATGCAGAAATCTCATATTGAATGGAATTATATATATCCATACATATATAAGATGGAAAAATATTACTTGACCAAAGATGAAGGGGGAAAGTTGCATCCTTGCTACTCTGGGAGATTTCTCAGGTATTTCAAGGTATTAAAGCTGCCAAGAAAGCTTGCTAGGAAAAAAGAAAATGTTTAATTATGTTCATTTTGATACATTTATGCCTATTTGAACAAATAACATTTCTCCTTTTTACCCAATACTAACAAATTGAAGACTGAGCAACAGTTTTGGATACATTATATAAATAATGAGGAAAAGTAAAATAAATCAGTTGCTACATGTAGGATTTTTATTGTAGACAGATTACCCTCAAGGTAGGTTAGATAAGAGGTAAAGGAGTCAGGCCAGCATGATGGAAAATAGGTGACTCTCGCAATAATCTAGGAGAGATAAAATAAGTTTTCAGTCTCTGACATTAGTTGTAGGAATGGAAAAAGGAAGAAAAGGGGTTGAGTAAGGTGTAATGAGTGGCAGATGGGACATGAGGAGTGAGGAAGACTGGGATTTTGGATAGGTCTCAAGTTTCCAGACTAGGTGATTATTCTTGTCACTGAGATAAGGAACAGGAACACCTTTGATCCTCTTTTGTGCGTTACACAGCTGCTTATACCAACTCTCAGACTTAAATTTGAAATGAGTTGTAGATTCAGTCCAACTAGAACTGGCATTCCAACTAAAAGAAGGAACCAATACAAGTTTGTTTCTTGGGAGTAGGGCTAAGGATGGAACAGGTGGGATGAGGAAGAGAGTTTTTAAAGTCACATTGCTTAGTCTCTTTCATATACAAGTATCACTATGAAAAAATTTAATATTAATTCCTTACCATTATTCTAATCAAAATACATATTACATCTGTAGGCATGAAATAAGGAATACATTAACTAGAAATTATTGGAAGTTACTGGAAATTATTCTAAACATGTCCAGATTCAAATAGAACACTACAGGCAAACAAATTTTGTAGTACATACCCCAGGACAGGTTTGAAGATGTGTGACCACATAGAGAAGAAACACTAGATGAGAACAAGTGAACTTGTTATTTTTTGTGTGGGAAGATGTGCCGAATCCACAAAGAAATATGTATAGAGGAAAAAAAAAATGTTTTCAAATTTGTTGACCAAATTTTCAGTCTCCAAGAGTCTGAACCATTGATGTTCCACATTTCAAAGATTAAATTCCCAGATGTTTAAGATCTGAAAAATTTAACTGATATCAATTTTTTTACATTAATATCTATTCAAAAAGGCAGTACTAGATTATCTTATGTGTAGGGAGGTCTCTAGTGTCTGTTTCTAGTAATAATGCTTTAATAACAGAATTTTGGAGATTTTTGTATTGGTGTTCAGAGATTTTGAAATTACTGACATGTCAGTTTAATTCTTTGTAAAAGTGCATACTTTCAGAAATGCATTTTGTCACCTACACTGTACACATCCATGTGCAAGCCTACACATACACACACATTGATTAGTTAAAACAAGCAGAAATTACTCCCTTGGAGGAAGAGATTTTCATGTCATCTCTTTCTTAAAACAGCAGTTTTCAGATCAACTTTGAGGTTAGACAACAATCTAGAGTTTTTCTTTTTCTTTTTTTTTAATTTTTTTTAATGTTTCTATTTATTTTTGAGAGAGAGAGAGACAGAACATGAGCAGGGGAGGGACAGAGAGAGACGGAGACACAGAATCCAAAGCTGGCTCCAGGCTCTGAGCTGTCAGCACAGAGCCCGACGTGGGGCTCGAACTCACGGACCGCGAGATCATAACCTGAGCTGAAGTCGGACACTCAACCGACTGAGCCACTCAGGCACCCCTAGAGTTTTTATTTTTCATACAAATGATGAGCAAAAAGGTTTCAAGTTGAAGTAATATGTAACTCATAGTAATTCAGAGATTCTTGGGATAAAACAAACAGGGTTGAATGCAAAAGGAAAATATTGTAGATTATTAGTTTAGAAGTTAAAAAAAAATAAGGATATATTCCTCTGCACAAAAAGAAAGAAAGAAGAAAGAAAGAAAGAAAGAAAGAAAGAAAGAAAGAAAGAAAGAAAATGAAAATCAGTTACTTCAATGTCTAATCATGAGGAAAAGATATTGCTAGTTTCCTTAGCAACCAAGTCCTGAGTATTCTTCATTCATTTCTTTTCTACCAGAATCTGCCTCGTTATGGTGAAAAGAAATTCAGTGGCACATCAATGAAAACTCTAATATTTATAGATCCAAATACATTTTTCTGTCTAGGGTGACTAAGTAAAGATGCTGAAACCCAGCATAGGCTTGAACAAGAAAACTTAATTTAAATGTGAGAAGAACTGAAGTTTCTCTTGAACGTTACTTATGTATGCAGCATCCATTATTTGAGCAACCGAGAGAGATGTTTTTTTCATCTACTTTGACAGGCTCAGCTCTTTGGAGAGTTTATTTTATCTCCTCTAGTCAGAAGTTGATTCCAGTGGCACTTCTGGCACAAACTTAAAAGTCAAAATACAAAAGAACTAGCACATTTATTCTTGTCTGGCAAAGATAAGATTTATTCTGTGTGGTGTAAAAAACACTGACAAACGATCTACTTGATATTAGGCTTTCAAAATACTTTCATAGTGTATTTTGTCGTGGGAAAAAATACGTTAACATAATTGACTATAAGTTGTGTTTCCTGTGGTTACTTATAAAAATATAAATTTCAGTTACAGCTCTTTTATATACTTTGATAACTGCCATTTCGGTTGCTCCATTGGTAGATTTCTTGATCACAAGTTGCGAAGAAATTATTTTATTTTGAAATTACGGTTTTAACTTCCCCAACTCTGTTATGTGGCAAATCATATAGTTCAAGTCTGTCATCTTGAGACACTCATTTGTGCCTTTGTCACACATGTGAGAGTGTGTGTTATCTTCTGCATTTATTCTATGCCACTATGGATCCTCTATATTTCAATAAGACCCTCTGCACTTTTCTGCATAAACTTAACAGTTTCTTTTTCTGTATTTTTTGACCTAATATCTTTCATCCTCAGAAGACTCTAGGTTTCATGCAGGGTGCACATCTCTCGTGTTTTATGCTGTATCCCAGTACCCCATATAAGGTCTGACACATAAGAGGGCTCAGTCAATATTTAATGAATGGAGGAATGAAAAGTGAGTCAACAAGAATTTTACTTTTTTATTATTGTCCCTTTTGTAACCAATTCCACTGATTATATTGATATCATTTATTGCCTTTGTATTCAGATTGTATAAACACTACGATTTATATAAAAGCATGAGGAAATGGGCATACGTAGCTAGAAGATATTATCCATCGAGTTCATGGCTTGTTATTGTTTAAAGACAAAACACAATATAGAACATACCACAGAGTCTGCTGATTAGAAGGAAAAAAATAAACTTATCCTGGGATTGGCAACATTTTCAGAAAAGGAGAAACAGAGAAAGGAAACAAAATAAGAGACGACTAGAGATCAAAAGTACCCAGTAAATTTTCTTCCTATTTCCTCCCATGAAGGCTGAAAATTTTAAGTAGATTTAATAAAGTTTGGAGTCGAGCAATTAGATAAACAGATCTAGATATCCAGTTCACATGGTATGTGGAGACTTTATTAATTCATTATAAAGCACCAAATATATGACTGGCATCTTCCTAGTTACTCTGTTTATAGAAGCAAACAAACTCTTTATTCTCAAGATTATGTTCTAGTACAATTCTAGTACAATTATATTCTAGTACAATACAGTACCATCGTATATTCTAGTACAATATTACTTAAAAATACATAAAGAAAATACAAAATAATGAGACCAATAGAGAGTTGCTGAGATAAGAGATTATTTTACAAAAGCTCATCAGAAAGCATCACTGATAAAATGTCATTTCAAAATGCAGAGAACTCAAGAGGCAAAGAATTGAATAGGCAGGTATCTAAAGAAAGATTTCCAGACACAGGGAATAACAAGTAAAGTTCTGCAAGGTGAGAGTATGCTTAGCACATTCAAGAAATAGTGACAGGCCCAAGAGGCTGTGCGGCTTATACAGTGTGAACAAAGGGGAGAGTATTAGGATATAAGATCACAGACTTAACAGGGAATATAATAGTGAGAGGCTATGTGAGCCATGGTCAGAAATTTTGGTTTTACACTGAGTGCAATGGCAGCTGTTGAGTGGTTTTGAGCAGAGGAGGGATGTGTTCTGACAATTTAATAGGATCTTACTACCTGCTCCCTGGAGAGTAAGTTTTACGAGGTCGAAGGTGGAAGAAAGAAGACCACCCAGGAGGCTATTGCAACAATCGGTTTAGGGATTATTGTGCTTGGGCCGGGGTGGGAGGGATGGAGATGATGTAAATGAGTTGGACTTTGGACATATCTTAAAAATAGAACCTAGAGGATTTGCTAACAGAGAGCATCTAAGCCATGGAAGGAAAAGGAAAAGGAGACACGAATGATTCATGGTTCTGGGTCTGAAAAACTGAAAGATAAAGTTTCCATTAACTGAGAAGAGAAAGGGAGAAATGTGAGCACAGAAGCATAGACCATGACTTTGTTGTTATTCCTAAATTTGAGATGTTTGTTATATATTCAAGTGGAAACATCAAATAAGCATGTTGCTACATTTTATCAGACCATGAGAGAAACAGGGATAGACAGAGGATAGAAGTCAGAAATTGAGTGGATTTTGGACGTTGGATCTTGGATGATCATCTTGGATGTCTCCAACACTCTCTGTGACATCTGGAAAACTGTTCATCTTAGAGTTCTCTGTCATTTTTGCCTGGCCTCGTGGAGTTCCATGACACAGAACTTAATGTTCAACAAAAAGATACAAGGGGATCTATGTGCAGATATCTGAAGCTCATTTTCTGTCTGCCTCCCTCCTTTCCAGAGCTTCTCTTTCAACATGCAGACACTTCAGCCTTCCTGAACGTTCATCCCTACCATTTCAACTAAAGAGACCAGTGGGCTTTGTTTAAGGTCACCCTCCATGGCCTGGGATTTAAAATGTGTCTGCAGGCAGGCATTCAATAAGGTTGTAGGAGCTGTCTAACTCATTTTCCTTCTCTTGGGGAACACAAACCTATATATACTACCTGCTATCCAATATGTGAAAACTTAAAAACTATTGTTTTATATATTTGTTCCGATGCTTTTGTTTGCTTGCTTTTCAGTAGATTGAGTTTAAACATAGCTCCTATTATTCCATTGTGCTTCGAAGAAGAGATTTACCATTTATTTTCATTTTTTTCCCAGAGTATTTTCTTTAGTGCCCTTCACACTGACCTACCAACTGAAGACAGACCAACTTCCCCAGAGGAGATTTTCTGAATATCAAGTGGATAAGTATCTTCTGAACAGAGTTCAGAAAAAGCTAAGTATGATTAGAATCTTTCAAATAGAAATTAAAACTACATAGTTCTAATTTAGTCTAAATAATGCCTATAAGCCTGACAAGTACAATTAACAAATACTGGTTACACGATTTGTACCAAAAGTACTGTAACTAAAGAGGATGAACAAATTACTGGTGAAACCTTATGGTTTCGTGAAATATATATATATATTTTTTTCATGTATACATGTACATATAGATATAATATAGATGTATAGATACATATGTAAGACTTGGTTTTGTATATTATAAAATATTTATAAGATTATAAAAGCTTATAATATTACATTATAAAAGCTACTGTTTTGAAAATTAATGTGTCTTTCACTTAGAAGCAAGAGCTAAGAAAGGAATAGAAAGATGTGGGTCAGGGGGGAGAATTATAAGTGGAAAAGGAAATATTACCAGGTTCTTGCATCAACAGCTTTACTCTGCCTCAGTAGATGCAATCTGAATGGGAAAACAGTTTTCATTTCCCAGTTATTTTCACCACCTAGCTGCTGGTATACATTATTTAACAATTTAGTTGTGTACATGCTGAGGATGGCCTATAAAGTGATATGTTTAAATCATATTTGTGAACAGTATTCCATGAATTTTGGTTTGTTTCAAATGATATTTCAGATGTCTAACGCACATTAAAAATAAACTCATACTCCTTGGGAGAGTGTGCAGACATTGGATGACATCATTAAAGATTGCTCTAAGAATAAAATGCATATTTTACGATATTAATCATTTTTAATTATAAGTAGTTATGGTAATCATAACAATGAAAAGTTATCATTGAAAACTTGAAATGTTTCTTTTTTTCTTAATTTTTTAATAATGTTTATTTATTTTTGAGAGAGAGAGCACAAACAGGGGAGGGGAAGGGAGAGAGGGAGACACAGAATCTGAAACAGGCTCCAGGCTCTGAGCTGTCAGCACAGAGCCCAATACAGGGCTCAAACCCACAAACCATGAGATCACGATCTGAGCCGAAGTCAGATGTTTAACTGACTGAGCCACCCAGGGGCCCCTGAAATGTTTTCTTTGGAATTAATAATCTCGATTTAAGAAATAATTGAGATAATATGAAATATTAAGGGCATTCATTCATTTTACCATTATTTATTTGTGCCTATACATCGATAAACTTCTCCATGCTAGGATACAAATATGAATAAAAGAATGGTTCTGTGCTCAGTGAACATAGTTTGAACTGGCAGAGACGTACATAAATACTATGCAAAAGAATGAAATGAGGAGAATCAGGGTGTAGTACAGAGACAGGGCAAATAAATACATGTACAGTTGGTGAAATAAATATAAACCAATATAAATATAAATAAAAAGTTTTCAGGAAAAGATGGTAGTAGGTTGGATACAAGGAAATGCAGTCAATAGTAAACCCTCCAAGCAAAGCATAGCATGCCAAGGGGATACTAACATTGGTTCTTCATGATTGGAACAAAGAGGGAGTTTATAAGATAGTACTAGATAAGAAGGCAGGAAAGGCTACATCATAAACAGCCTTGCTAACTTCTCAAATGTAGAAAAGTTGTTTAAAATTTTTGGTGGTCACGAAACATGACCAAAAACTTTGTACTAAGGTCTTCAAATTTTAACTAAATGCTTTTAATGGATTGACAGTAAAGGATTATAAGTAATGGAGAATATTGATTACATAAATATATTTTTAAAATACTGTCACTAGCAGCAGTGTGAGAGCTAAGTCTAGGGTGAAGAGATTGGAGAACTGAGAACTGATAGCCAAAGACAGAGAGAACAATTAAGTCAACTGGCGTCATCATGCCAACAAGAAATCATGAAGTCTTAATTCAAGGAACGTCATTGGGAAGGGAAAAGTGACAGGATTTCAGAAATATTTGAAAGGTAGAATGCAAATTGAGTTGCCAAAATAAAATAAGTGATAGGAAATGAAACAAGGCAGAAGAAAGCCCTATGACTTGGTATGTTATAAAATCCATTACCAAATTTTGAACTTTGCCTAAGGTCTGGTCCAATTTGAATGTATTTTGTTTTCCTAAAACATTTTTCTCATTTCTTCATCTAGTAACATCTGACTCATGACTTAGGTCTTAGTTCAAATACTACATCTAACTTGAAGCTTTTCTTAAATACAATGTTATATGAGGTGCCCATGTATGCATTTCTCTGTTACCTTGTTTTGACAATTTATCATAATAATTATCATTCCTTTCCAATTTTTTTCTCTTCCTCACCAGAATATAAGAACCACACATGATAGATCTTTGTATCATTTCACCTGGATGCCTTCACTGCTAACATGGCAATATGAGCATTAATGCTGTGATAAATATTTGCAAAAGAAATAACTCTAAATATATAAATATGAATGTTATAAATGTGTAAATATTATGAATTATACTTTTTAAATTTAAGATGCCAAATTTACATTTTCTGTGACTTAAATCTCAAGAATAAATTCCTACAGTATATACTTCTGGGCAACCCTAAAAGGACATTTTGGACTTCTATGCTCATGATATATGTGATTTCTTTAATCGTGTCTCCCCTGTGAATTATATTACTTGCTCTATAGAGTGTGGGGGCAGCCATTTTGCTTCTCAGAGCAGTGCAAGTGTTAGTTTTGATATGTGGCTTAGTCCTTAGCTATCTTTAAGATCATTTTTCTTCACATATGCAGTTATAACCTTTGAGAATTTCTAAAGCGTTTCTAATCTAATATATCCTGATTTAGAGAGCTGAGAGCTGAATGAAAAGTATTCAAGGAGAAAGATGCTTACCATAATATGATTCTTAGCTCAAAAATTCATTCATCCATAGCTTTAAAAAGACCCAAGACAACCGACCTTCAGGTCAGGGGAGCAAGTCACATATTATAGAGAAGGACGATCTGAGCCTATAAATAATTTCCTGCAGTTTATCATTTCTCTTTAAAGAAATAGTAGCTTTAAAGTGTAGTAACTGTGGACCCAAAGGAAACATTTTTTTAGATCGTTTTACTATAATAGTGTTTAAAAGGCCCAGGGAGTAATGGAAATACTAGAGGTAGCAACCATCCCCCAACTGCTTTGTCCCTTATCTGTCTGTTGAAACGATAGTTAAGCAAACTTAGCCAGTTCTTTTTGTAACAAATAATGAGGAATCTGAGGAACTTTCATTGGCATAAAATGTGGTAGGTCTCTTTCTCTGTCACTCTAACCCCACAAAAGATTTTATTTTTGGAGCAATTTTAACTAATTCGATAAGACAAAATAAGCAGAATCACACACTTTTGTTTGTTGTTGTTTTTTTTTTCCCTTTGGAGTATTAACTATGATACCCAGGTATTCAGATACTTAAAATAGTCTGGAATTTTTAAAAAATCATGTGTGCACAACGTTTACCTTTCAAACACATGGACTCTAATCCTGATTTTATTCCTACATGGCTGTGAAACTTGGGAAATAAAATCAGTCTCTGAATATTGCATTTTGCCAGGTACAATGAAATAAGTTGATATGAAGACTCCAAGTCTGTTCACTCTTAGTTACAAGAAACAAGATCTGATCTAGTTTATCAGAAAACGGAACATTGAAAGGTGTTACATAGCATGCCTTATCTCCACAAAGACACGACATTAGGCCTTAAGCCTGTCCATCCAGGAATAATACTCCATTACAACCATGAAGACATTTTTGCTGGAGCTACTGAGAACAGCGCTCATGCCAGGGATTCAATGGCACCAGTTTTGCCTCCACCACTGCTGGCTTAAAAGACACATCTTTGACCCCACCCTTACTGGAATGAACTCCAGTCTTACTTCTGACTCAAAATCCCACCCACCAGCCTGGTAAAAGGAGCCAGGTCACATGCTTATGATCTAGCAACCATGGAAGGCTAGAAATTTTTTTCTGGCATCTATTTTAGAAGGCAGGGCCTCAGGTTGTTCACTCCGCAAATGTAGACTGGGTACTCGAAAGTTTTTGGTGATTACAAAACACAAAGTGAAGTTTCATCTGTACACCTTCAGTCCTTAAATGAGGCATATCTATATGGGGAAAAAGAACTGTATGTGATTAATTCAATGTTTTACTTTACATAGAGCTTCATCGACATCATGCAAACGTAGGTTTGACTACCCACATTATCAATAACAAAAATGTATTGATATTTCTTTTTATAAGAAGCCCTTGATTAGAAATTGGAGTTTACAAAAAGTCCTCATACACTCTGCTAACTGAAGCCTTGACCTCACCAACACAATCAAAGGGAAAGAAAAACAAATAATCAACAAGGTATTTTATCACAGGGCTCACACAGACAACTTGAATAATAATAATTTTTAAAAAGGCAGCTAGTTATGTATTGAATGATAAAAATGGAAATTTCATTTATTTTATTTTATTTTTTATTTTTTAAAATTTACATCCAAATTAGTTATCTATAGTGAAACAATGATTTCAGGAGTAGATTCCTTAGTGCCCCTTACCCATTTAGCCCATCCTCCCTCCCACAACCCCTTCAGCAACCCTCAGTTTGTTCTCCATATTTATGAGTCTCTTCTGTTTGGTCCCCTTCCCTGTTTTTATATTATTTTTGTTTCCCTTCTCTTATGTTCATCTGTTTTGTCTCTTAAAGTCCTCATATATGATTTTTGTCTTTCTCTGACTAATTTCACTTAGCATAATACCCTCCAGTTCCATCCACGTAGCTGCAAATGGCAAGATTTCATTCTTTTTGATTGCCAAGTAATACTCCATTGTATATATATATACCACATTTTCTTTATCCATTCATCCATCGATGGACATTTGGGCTCTGAGATACCACCTTACACCTGTCAGAATGGCTAACATTAACAACTCAGGCAACAACATATGTTGGCGAGGATGCGGAGAAAGAGGATCTCTTTTGCATTGTTGGTGGGAATGCAAACTGGTGCTGCCACTCTGGAAAACAGTATGGAGGTTCCTCAAAAAACTAAAAATAGAACTACCCTACAACCCAGAAATTGCAATACTAGGCATTTATCCACAGGATACAGGTGTGGTGTTTCAAGGGGACACATGTACCCCCATGTTTATAGCAGCACTATCAACAAATTTCAATTTCAATTATTTCAATTATTTCTATTTCAATTTCAATTATTTTTAAGGCAAGGGGTCAAAACATTTGGTAAATATCTAGAAATCCAGAGCTACCCGAAGGATCAAAAGGTGAAATTTCTCTCTAAGATTTTGACAAAATATGTCCAATTTGATTTTAATGATTTTTGCATTTGTTAGGTAATCCATAAATACTTAAATATTTTATCTATGACACTTTCCTCCTCTTAGTACAGTATGTAAATGTATAATTACGAAATTATTTTGAAAGTCTAGTTAGGAAAACTAGATTTTTTTCCCTTTCCATAGTGTTTGCAATCATTCTGAAACTATACAGTGAATTTTAATCAGGATTTCCTTTGCATGTTACCTACATTTTTGCCAGAGTTGTGTGTTGCTCAGTTGGTTATCAGTTTCTGTCCTTGTGTGTGACCAGCTGCTCTTCTCTTGTTGTACATCCTGCAGGGTGGATCTGAGCATGGAACTTCTTTGAGGCTTACGTGAATTTCATGCTAGGACCAGTTCAAAGATGTATGAATTCCTTTTGCTCCTCTCTACATCACTCTACTCTTATGCCTATTCTTTATTAATTGCCAGAAACATTCCTGGCACAAAATGAAGCTCCTAATGCCTACATTAATGGAAACACCATTTTTAAGTATTTATCAGTTAATATTACAGATAGGTTGAATCAGTTGGCAAATTTATTTTTAAATCATTCGTATTTTATATTTGTGGATAGTATCAGCAAGGAGGAAAACAATGAGAAAATGTGTTTGAAGAAAAAGTTTGAGGATCGTAGGATAGATCATATATATATATATATATATATATATATATATATATGATCTATCCTACATTCCTCAAACTTATATTTATGCATATATATGTGTGTACACACACATATATATGCATATATATATATATATATGGTACGTGTATATATATATATATATATATATATATATACAGGTACGTATATATATATATATATATATATATGTAGTGTGTGTGTGTGTGTGTGTGTGTGTGTGTGTGTGTGTATGTGTTTAAATTTAGAAGCTAGGGTCTCTTGGGTGGCTCAGTCAGTTAAGCTTCCAACTCTTGGTTTCAGCTCAGGTCATGATCTCATGTTTCCTGAGCTTGAGTTCCCATCTACCTCTGTGCTAACAGAGTGAAGTCTGCGGGGATTCTTTGTCTCCCTATCACTCTGCTCCTCCCCCACTTGCTCAGACTTTGTCTCTTTCAAAATGAATAAATAAACTTAAAAAATAAATAAGTAAATTTAGAAGCTAATGTCTACTATTTCATGCCAGTGTTTGATGTACTGAGTATTTCATGTATATTATCTTAATTATTTTATTACTGTTTCTTAAGAATAGATATTATTATTATTCCCATATTATAATATAAGAACAAGCAGAGAAATGAGTGAACTTGCCCCAAATTAAAAAGATTGTAAGTAAATGAAAAAGATTTTCAGTGGTATCAGACATTTTGTTTTCTTTTTCCCATGGAGACTACTTAGACAACTATTATGATGAATTTCTTCCTCACTTAACACAAAAGCCTTGTTTCTATATCTGTGCTAAGAGTTAACTCCACCTTGAGAACATTAGAAAGGATTTAATAAATGCTTGTTGTTTATGAATGTTCTAATTCTTCTGATTAGGAGACCATATAAATATATGGAAGTTATTAACAGCAAGATATTGATCTAAGCATTATAATATCATCAGAGTCACTCATAAGGAACAAAAATAATAATGAGACTTCTTTAGTATCTATCCAGAGGTCCAGTGATTCCTTATGTTTATTTATTATGTTTATGTTTATTTTCTCATTATATGATTTACAATGAAACAATAGTGCCACTGTAATGGCCTTGTCCAGCCATGCTGCTAGAAACTCTGCCTGCACACCCCATCTATTTTACTTCCCAAGCATAAGCAGTTCATGTAATGCATGGAGGCACCTGGCCTGCAAAATGATTATCACTTACTTCCTGGATGACCAATTCAGGTACAGTAATTAGAAAAGTAACAAGGTCAAAAGAAAATCCATTTATTGTGCACTTATTTGCACTTTATAAAATGATTCAAACAATATATATCCTTTGGAATGCATACATAAACTCAGTCATGCTAAATTGTTTATTTTGTAAGTTATATTTGCAAATGAACATGTATTAAGTAAAATAATGAGTGTCCTTAAATCTATGAAATGAGAGGCTATAGAGTAAGTAATAACTTCCTATTACCAAATGTTTTCCTAGCTGACCAACTCAATTTTAAAAGAAAACTTCCATATTTTTATACATCCAGAAAATCTTGTTCTATTTTGCCCATAGAATATAGAGAGAGGATAGTTAGAATATGTATGTAGAATAAATAATTATAAAACCACTCATCAGTCATTCAGGGTTTGTCACAGAACTTAAACCTTTCATGAGTCTATTTTATAAGCAAAATAATTGAAATACCTTAGGGCTAGCTGGAATCCTAAGACAAAGGACGATTATTTTAGCAAAACAGAAATGGGGACCATCAACAACATAAAAGTTAAAGACAAAATGTATTTTATAAAATTCTTAGGCTTACTTTAGTTTAAGTTTAAAATAAATTAAGTTTAAAATGTAATGCAAAGTTGTGGTTAGGTGGCAAAAGAAGGTGGTGTTACAAACAACTTAAATTTAGACACAACAGTGAATATATTCTGTGTAGTTAGCTTTCTTTTTATAACATTTTAAAAATTTGCCTCATTATGAGTGGCATTGGAAGTGTGTTTTTGAGCAGGAAATAGTCTTAAAATAAAACTTTAATGTGTACATCCAAAAACAACAAAAGTTGCAGATCACGTGTAATGGTTGATTTTATGTGTCAGTTCAACTGGACTATAGTCCTCAGTCATTTCATCAACCACTAATCTAGGTCCTACTACAAAGGTATTTTGTAGGTGTGGAGTGAGATACCAGAAAATATATATTGGTCTCTGCCCAAAGAACCCTGGACCAGGGTTCTTGAAACTCTTATAATTTCCTAGGTGATAAGAAAACTAGGAACATCTCTTATTCTAATATTTGGTATTTGACCCAGGGTTTGACATGGGGCTCTTAAAATCCTTGTAATTCCCTGGGTGATAGAAGTGTCTTTGTTCTAATGAAGAAACTATGATTGGGCTCCTGGGTGGCTCTGGAAGGAGGGCTGGTCATCAGAAAGACTGAGGCATGATTTTGGAATTTTTAGCCCTATTTCTATCCTCTTGAAGAAGGGAGAAGGTCTATAAATGGAGATAATGATCAATCAGGGCTACATGATATAGCCTCCATAAAAATCCAAAAAGTGTTTTCCAGGCTGGTAAACACATCCATATACCAGAAGGGTGATGTACCCCAACTCCACAGGGACAGAAGCTCCTGAGCTTGGAACCGTCCCAGACATTGCTCTAGATATCGCTTTACTGGATTGTTCATTTGTATCTTTTATCATACACTTTAATAAACTGGTAAATGTGAGTGGTTCCCTGAATTTTGTGAGCTGCTCTAGCAAATTACTCAAAACTGAGGAGTGGCTCATGGGAACCTCAGATTTATAGCCAACGGGTGACAAATTTGACTTGAGATTGGCATCTGAAATGGGGTGAGAGCAGCTTTGTGGATCTAATCCCCTTAACCTGTGGAATCTACACTGTCACCAGGTAGATAGTGTCACAAAGGAGTTAAATTGTAGAACCCAGCTGGTGTTGGAGAGAATTGCTTGGTGAGGAAAACCCCACACACATGTGTTGTCAGAAGTATTATGAGTGTGGTAGTAGTGTGAGAATGAAGGAAAAACACAGAAGGAAGACTGGGTTTTTCCCAAAACATATGGTTAACATCTATAATCGTGTGACTTTAAGTAAGAGAGGCTTCCCTCCATAATGTAGGAAGGCATCCTCCAATCAATTGAAGGCCTTGAGAGCAAGAAATGCAATTTCCCAGAGAAGAAGATAATCTGCCTCAAGATGGCATCATTAATTCCTGCCTCAGTTTCTGGGCTGCTGGTCTAACAGATTTCAGACTTGCCAGTCCCACAATTTTATGAGCCGATTCCCTAAAACAAATTTCTTTACATTATCTATATCCATATCCAAATCCAAATCCAAATCCAAACCTATATATCTGTATCTTATTAGTTCTGTTTCTCCAGAAGACACTATATGGTATGGATTTGGGTGCCAAAAATCAGGGTGCTGCTATAACAAATACCTACACTACATAAGTGACTTTATTTTTTTTTTTAACGTTTATTTTTATTTTTGAGACAGAGAGAGACAGAGCATGAATGGGGGAGGGTCAGAGAGAGAGGAAGACACAGAATTGGAAGCAGGCTCCAGGCTCTGAGCTGTCAGCACAGAGCCCGACGCGGGGCTCGAACTCACAGACCGTGAGAACATGACCTGAGCCGAAGTCGGATGCTTAACCGACCAAGCCACCCAGGCGCCCCCATAAGTGACTTTAGAATGGGATAATGGATAAAGGCTGGAAGAGTTTTGAGGTGCATGATAAAAAAGCTTAGGTTGCCTTAAGGAGACTGTTGGTAGAAATATAGATATTAAAGGCCATCCTGTTGACAGGTCAGAAAAAAAATAAGGACAGTTGGAGAATAAGCATCCAGTCTTCAAGAATACATATATCATTGTGGACAGAATGTTGGTAGAAATATAAATGTTAAAGTTGTGTCTGGTGATGTCTCATATAGAAATTAGAAGCATTGAATGAGAAATGAGAAATGACATTAATGGAAAGTCACCTTTTTTAAATAAGTAGCAGAAAAATATTGGCTAAATTGTGTTCTAGTATTGGATGGATAGTAGAACTTAAAAGCAATGAGTGTGGACTTTTAGGTGAGATTTCCTAGCAAAGTATGGAAGATGTGACTTGGTTTATCCTTGCTACTTATAGTAAAATACAAAAAGAAAGGGTTAAATTGAGGGAGAAACTGGCAGTCAAAAGGAATTAAAACCCATGATTGGAAAATTGTCAGCCTATCCGTATTGCAAATAGGTGAAAGTCTGTGCTGCAGGCAGTACCTAGAGGGTCACGAGGCAAACTTCTGCTGGAGAGATTAGGTTTGTGACTCATGGATCCAATCAACCAGTTTAGTAGAAGCTAGGAATGGAGATGGGGTTGTCCAAGAGGGATTTTGGAGAATCCTTATACACATGAATCCTCATGACACAAACAAATCGACCACAAGAGTTTTTAAAATGTTATATCAAAACAATAAAATAAAACAAGAACTACCAGTTTGGACTAAAACAAACCAAAAAAACTGAAATGAAATAAAATGAAAGAGGCTATTGAAATTTGGGGGTTCTACAGGCAGGAAATATGGTGTCGGAGCTACTGGGCTATGAACATGTATTAACCTTCAAGAAAAGAGAAGAATGACTTCAAGGACAGATGAGATTTTAGATTTTGAGTTAAAGTTGCAATAGGTTAAGATTTGAGGGGAGGTTGGGAGACGGTAAGTGCACTTTGCATGTGGGACAGATATGCATTTGGGGTATGGAGCAGAAGGAAAACTGTCCGGGGTTAAATAATGTCTCCATGTATGTAATAAGGTCTCGCAGAACCTCAGAATGCCACCTTTTTTTGGAAATAGAGTCCTTACAGCTGTAATTATTTAAGATAAGTTTATACTGGATTAGAGTGGGCCCTAAATCCAATTGGCCAAGTGACCTTATATAGAGAGGGAGCTTTGAAAACACACAGACACACAGGGAAGAAGGCCATGTGAAAAGGAAAGCAGAGATTGGCATAATCTACAAGCCACAGAATACTAAGACTTGTAGTCTTAAAAGAGCCTTGAAGAGAGGCATCAGTCTCCACCTGAGCCTCCAGACAGAACCATCACTACCGACACTTGGATTTCAGACTTCTGGTCTGACCTGTGAGAGGAAATTTCTGTTTTAAGCCACTTAGGTTGAGGCATTTTGTTATGGAAGCACTAGGAAGCTAATAGATTGTATAACAAAATTTAGTTTAATTTGAGGCCATGAGCAATAAATTTATTATCCAATGCTTTCTCAGATAAAAGAAAGTAAAAATAAATTTCTTCTACTTGCTAAGTCTTGTATTAAGGAAAAAAAGAATGCATGAAAAACAAAATTTTGTATTCTTAGTATTTGCACATTCAATGAATAAATATAATATTTTTAAATAATAAAATACCAGTAATGGCCATGCCAATTTATTGCATTTTGATGAAAGATCTTTTTACTTTGAATAGAAATAACTCAACATGATGTCTTTAAATATTATTCGCCTCTAAACTGTTTTTACCTATAGTCAATCTTTTAATATATGTTTCTTTTATTAAGTCTATAAAATCTAAATATGTTTGTATAAACAAAGCTTAGCGCTTAGCCCCTTGCTGGAGGCACAGATGTCAAATGTTACACTTTTTAAATGAATGATTATGAAGAGTTCTAGCTGTATTTTTTTTAAAAAAGCTAATCATTAATTAGAGCAGCTATTACACAAGTAATAGAAATAATTACCGATACCAGAATGTAATATATTCAATAGGACATAAGGTAATAGTCACTGGGGAACTAAAGAGGCACTAAGGCTGTATTTTCTATTCAAATGAATTAAACTTATTAAAAATATAATTCATAATATATTGCATTTGTCTCTGAGTAAGAAAAAGGGCACACTTCATTATCAAACTTTCTTTTTATCTTTTCCAATTACCCTGCAGCATTAAGAAAACACATTTTCTCTCTTTTAATTAAAGTCACACATGATCAGCTTTAACTGGTAAGCACAAATAAACCTTTATAACTTTCATGTTGTTTAGTGCATCTACAAATACCCAAAGCCTCTAAAATATTTTGTTGCTGATAACAGACTGTTAAAATAAATTAGAACAATATATAGGGTGATCTATACTATTTTTTTTTCCTAAATATAGATGTAGCTAGGTACTGAATTCACCTTACCGTAATTTCCTCGATGTAACAACTTAATGTTTTAAATTTTCTATGCATTGCTTTCTAAGTAGAAGGGTCTTATTTTGACTTTAAACTTTAATTTTCTTTTGTATAACTTTCTTTCCCCCCTAGGATGCAGAGTTTACCTTCATATTCATTGTTAAGAAAATACTATCTTATTAATCACTTATTATATATTGGGCATTCTGTTAATCTGGATAAACTAATACAAATCTTCCTTCAATAAATATGTTTAAAACATAAGTCAGGTCTATATTACATTATAAATTAGATAAATAAAGCATGACAGAAGTCCTGGAAGCTGAGAAGAGTTAAAATGTACTAGGTAAGTTAGAAATGTTTACATAGGAGGAGATATTTCAATTAACACATTTGAGGTAAAAAAATGGCACTCAGGTGGTAACTACTGTTGTAATCTAAACAAGATACGACAATGGCTTGGACCAGAGAAGGTGATGAAAATTGGTTTGATTCTGAAGGTTGAACCAACAGGAAATACCAATGGAGCATATATGGATGAATGAAAGAGAATCAAGTATGGCTTTTTCTTTTCTTTTCTTTTTTTTTTTTTTTTGGCTTTAACATTTATTGTCCTTTACTGAAATTAGGAAAAGTTTGAGTGGGACGTGTTTAAAGAGAATCAGAAATTATTTTTGTTCATGATATTAGGCTTAGAATACTTATTAGTTATCTAAGTTGAGACAGAGAGTGGACAGCATATTTATTAGTCAGAATCCAAAGGAGATTTGAATTTTGGAGTCATCAGCCTTTAAATAGTATTTATTTTTTTAATGTTTATGTATTTACTTTTTGAGAGAGACAGAGAGAGAAAGAGAGAGAGAGAGGCTAAGACAGAGGGACACAGAGAATCCCAAGCAGACCACACCATCAGCACAGAGCCCAACACAGGGCTGGAACCAAGGAACTGTGAGATCATGACCTAAGCCAAAATCAAGACTTGGGTGCTTAACTGACTAAACCACCTGGGTGCCCCTTTAAATAGTATTTAAAACCATGAGATTGAGTGAAATCACAAGGGAGTGAGTCTAGATCATGATTTCTCAACTTTGGCAATATTGGTATGGCAGGCTCGATAATTCTTTATTTTGGAAGGGCGGCCTGTTTATTGTGGGATTTTAAACAATATCCCTGGCCTCTACCTACATTCCAGTAGCAACCCCTAGTTGTGGCAATCCAAAATGTTACCAGATATTGCCAATGTCTGTGGAAGCACAATTGTCTCCATTGAGAATCACTGCTCTAGCTGAAAACACAAAATGAAAACAGGACTCTAGGACTAACTTTTAGGATCTGCAGTGTTTATGAGGTCAGGAGACCTGGAAAAACCAGCACAGTATCTGCAGAGAGGCCGGAGAGGAAAAAGAAGAATTAAACAGGAACACTCCTCTTAAAGGCAAGTGAGGAATTTGCCACATGAAGAAAAGAGAAGAAAACTGTGTCAAAAGCTGTGGTTTGGTTAAGCAATAGCTGAGCTGAGACTTGCCAATTGTTTTAATAACATCCAGATGACTGGAAATCTTATCAAGAACACTTTTGGTAGAGTCGTGTGGGAATCTGGATATTTACACTATGCCAGATCACATCCCACAGATTGCATGAAGATCATGGAATCAAAAGTTCAAATTTCAACAGAGAGATCAGACTTAACCACTTGAACTCATTAGTTAATCTTAGCATCGCTGAAGGAGGAGCTGACAGATAGCATGTTCCCATGAGCTGATGTCATCAATGAAGTATTATGTAATATTCTAGCTATAACGTTGGGCCCAAATTTAATAAAACTTCTATTTCGGCAAAAGACAGTTTGCAGAAATAGTGGAACTAAAAGAATAAGGTAAATGACAGCATAACAAAGCAGTTAGAGAAATTTAGAAAATGGGGCACTCTGCAAAACAGTTGGTATCAGCAATAATTCTATGACATGGATATAAAGGGTAAAAGGATACTCAAGAATAAAATAGGCTTAAGATACATAAAAATGCAATTTTAGACCTTGTTTGGATTCTGACTTTTTAAGAAACCAAGCATGACAAAAAATTAGACAACTGGAAGTATTTGAGTGAAGAGTGAATATGGGGTGCTAGAAAGAGCTATTTTATTTTATTTTACTATTTTATTTTATTTTATTTTATTTTATTTTATTTTATTTTATTATTTTATTTTATTTTTGAGAGAGAGATAGGGAGGGAGGGAGAGAATCCTAAGCAGGCTCCATGCTGTCAGCACAAAGCCTGATATGGGGCTGGAACTCATGAATCGTGAAATAATGACCTGAACCAAGATCCAGAGTCGAATACTTAACCAACTGAGCCACCCAGGTGCCCCCAAAGAGCTGTTTTTTTAAAGTTATTTTTGTTGTTAGGCTTAACAGTGGACTGATTGTGTCACAAAATGTGAAGTATTTATTTGTGTACTAAAAAGCCTGCCTCCGTTTCTGGATGTTTGACTACCGACATCTTCTAGGCCTCACCATTCCCTCTTCCCTTTGGGTCTCACTTCTGGGAATGATGATAAGAAAACCAGAGTACTCCCTCTTTGGTCCTGGTGGGAAATTCAAAACCTGTAAGACCACGAACACTGGTAAGCACCTGATCACAATAAAAGAGATGCTATGCTAGTCTCTTGTCCTTCTCCCCTCAAGCTATTTTTAGACCAGCATAGAACATGTGTGTTTTCCCCAAAATGCCTTATCGTGTGATTAATAAACTTTTCACATACTTTTGATATGTGTGTGTATATGTGCATGCATGTGTGTGCTGTCATCAGTCTTGACATCCGAACCAAATTTTGAGTCGGGGGGGTCCATCCTGCCTTCCAGAGTGTCCACAACAGGATATAGTGCTATGACATCTAAAATGTACTGTAATATACTGAATAAGAAAAAAAGGAAGGAAAGAAAAAAGAAAGAAAGAAAGGCAAGAATAAAGAGATGAATAAACTTTAAGCCTCGCCACATGTTGCTAATATGCTTTAATTTCATGATTTTTATTTTTATTTTTTTTTCAACGTTTTTTTATTTATTTTTGGGACAGAGAGAGACAGAGCATGAACGGGGGAGGGGCAGAGAGAGAGGGAGACACAGAATCGGAAACAGGCTCCAGGCTCCGAGCCATCAGCCCAGAGCCTGACGCGGGGCTCGAACTCACGGACCGCGAGATCGTGACCTGGCTGAAGTCGGACGCTTAACCGACTGTGCCACCCAGGTGCCCCAAATGATTTTTAAAATTTTGTTTAATATTTATTCATTTTTGAGAGAAAGAGACAGAGCATGAACAGGGGAAGGGCAGGGGAGAGAGAGAGGGAGACACAGAATCTAAGCAGACTCCAGGCTCCAAGCTGTCTGCACAGAGCCCGACACGGGGCTCAAACTCACAAACTGAGAGATCATGACTTGAGCCAAAGTCGGCACTTAACGGACTGAGCCACCCAGGCACCCTTAATTTCATGATTTAAGTAATATTAGAGCGATGGTGAAGAGGGTACCATCTACTTCTTTCTTGAGTTCAACAGACTTCACTGCTTTTCTTTGGGTACTAATATCTGTTCTCTCTACATCTACTGGGCATGTCCAAGCATATATCGTCTGTTCTTGTTACCTTGTGCACTAACATTAGAACACTTCTAAGCTCTAATAAATCACCAATTCATTCCAATGTCCTAGTCCTTTAAGCACAATCCTGGCTTAACCTCTTTCCTAAGGAATGGCTATGATTTCTACAGGCCATAAGCAGGTTCGACTCTCTCTACCTATAAAGCTACATAAGTTTATCATCTCTAACTCAGGTTTCCCAGGCTAGAGTGAAAAGCTCTGCAAGATATTCCCTTCCCAGAATTCCAATCAAGGGAGTTGGAATAATCCCACTCTACCCCAGAATATTCATAGCTACCCAACGGTCTATTTGTCATCACCAGAGCAATGGAGTGTTAAGAGTCACTCATCACTCTCTCAGTCCATTATTTCCTCTCTCACTAGCCTTCTCTCCAAGTCTGGAAAGGGTTCTAAAGGTTTTTCCCAGCCTGTTAGGAAGTTGAGTCTTATTCTATGCTTTATGGTAGAATTCTGTATTAGGAGTTTAAATTTTAAATATAGTATTAGACAAGGACATAATTTACTATGGGAGGCAGCAATACACCTAGAGAAATTTATGTTTAATTGGTGGCCTGAAGAATGGGAAAGAATAGCTTGAAATGTTCTTCTTCCTTATATACTGAGCCCACACATTTTGCATGCAAATTCTCAGACACTCTCAATCTCCTGCAAGATTACTATTCTTATATTCTAACTGATTTAAAAATTAAACCAAACTTTGATTCTTGCTTCCACCAATCCCAACAAAGTTTTGTAAATAAGAACTTTGGCTTTCACAAATATTCCTCTCCAAGACTGTTTTTCAAGATTTAACTAGATATCAACTACTTTATTTTCTGCGAAGGCACCCTCTTTTACCTCTTTTCTCAAAGCACTTCGAAAGATGCTTTGATCTATATGGTCCCAGGTTGTAAGGCAGCAAGAATTACAACAAATTAAAAATACATTGGATCTTATTTAAAAATCTATTTTTTTTAATTTATTTATTTTGAGAGAGAGATTGAGTGGGAGGGGGCAGAGAGAGAGGGAGAGAGAGAGAACTGCAAGCAGGCTCCATACTATCAGCACAGAGCCCTATGTGGAACATAAACTCACAAACCATGAGATCATGATCCGAGCTGAAATGAAGAGTTGGACACTTATCCAACTGAGCCACTCAGGAACACCTTGAAATCAGTTTTTTAACATATACTCTTAGGCAATCACATTTCCCAACTATATTAAAATTTTAAATATTCACCAATCTTAACATTATTCATGTAAACAAGCCTGCAAGTATGTCTAGTAAAAAGATCCTTCAATTATTTCCTCATCCATATATTAATTTATTTATCTTATTTAAGAAAAAATTGATGTAGTACCCACTATTTAGATATCATTTAAAAATTTTAAAGCTACAAAATTAAATGAAACACCTCTTTTTCCTTCAAGGAACTAGCAGTTGGGAGGAAAAATAGTTTAATGAATAGATAATTATGAAAAAAACATAGAAATAGATATATTGTATACATAGGATTTTGTGGGGATATTGACTATCTGTAAGTAATCTAGCCAAGAAGAATTACGTGGATCTTGACCTTGAATTTAAAGGCCCTTGGCCAGTTGGAAGGAGAATAGGCAGTCTGGGTAAAAGCTTATGATAATCAGTGGTGGGTAAAACTATAAGAGGATAGAAGTAAGAAATCAGGCACAGAATGATGACGAGTAAACTGAGACTTGAGGAACACCAGCAATTAAAACTTTAGAATAGTAATCTTGCAGGAGATTGAGAGTGTCTGAGAATTTGCATTCGGAATGTGTGGGCTCAGTACATAAAGAAAAAGCATTTTAAGCCATTCTCTCTCTTCAGCTCACCAATTAAACACAAATATCTCTAGGTATATTACTGCCTCCAATTGTAAAGTGTGTCCTTGCCTCATACTATATTTAAAAATTACCACAATTGTGACTTTTTCCTCCTAGAAAATAAATTTTCTGAGAGCAGCAACTAAGTTTATCTTTAGTAGCAGGCAGAGTACTTCTCACTAAGATATTGGCTGCAAATATATTTCTTCAGCTAAAAAGAGAGAGAGAAGATGACACGAGATTCAAAGGCATAAAAAAAGTCTCAGATTAGGGGCGCCTGGGTGGCTCAGTCGGTTAAGCGTCCGACTTGGGCTCAGGTCACGATCTCGCGGTATGTGAGTTCGAGCCCCGCATCGGGCTCTGTGCTGACTGCTCAGAGCCTGGAGCCCGTTTCAGATTCTGTGTCTCCCTCTCTCTCTGACCCTCCCCCATTCATGCTCTGTCTCTCTCTGTCTCAAAAATAAATAAATGTTAAAAAAATAAAAAAATAAAAAAATAAAGTCTCAGACTATAAGTTAAAAATGTAATATAGATTTATAGTAGGTGAACATTGGTGCCTTTAACATCATTTTTAGGATGCTGATGGGGGTTGGTTCTAGAACGGAGGATTCAGAGCATTAATAGGAAGTGAAGACTTGAGATCTAGAAGGTAGACATAGATTGTGAACAGCTATATGAGAATAAGATGGCGGAACAGTAGTGGGAGGAAGTTGGGGATAAAGGGAGGATTTAATTTTGCTGTGTCTTCTTTTGCTTTCTTCTTAAGGATAAAGACTTAAACATACTACAGTGCAGACAAAAAGGAGTGAAGCCAAATGGGTGTATTGAAGATATAAATTATCTTTAAACCTGAAGTAAACATTATCTTCTCAGGCTAAAGGAAAGGAAGTATGCATTCAAGTGAAGATGAAAGTTTTTTTGCTATGATAGATATCACCTAAGAGCTTCACTATTCTCTATAAAGCATGTGGCAAGCCAATGACCAGAGTATTGTGGAGAATGGTAAGTATTTATAATATAGACTTGATGAGAATAAGAGGTTGAGGCATTTAAAAAATAAATCAAAAGAAATCTTGGTGGTACTAAATTCCGGTTGTAGTTAGTCCACATATTTGCTTTTCACAATTCTGTATAACTGTATATTTTCCTCCAATAGTGATTAATCTTCCAGGGCTAGTAGCAGAGAAGATTGGTTGCAGTGTTGATTCAGGGAAGTCTAGATAAGGCCAATAGGTTGTAGAGGGGAAAAAGGGCAGAAGGTGTTTTGATAATTAGAGCTACTTATATTTCAAGTAATCTATGAGTTTTGAGAACAGTTTTGTGACAGACATAAATTGGTCATTAAATTGTCCTTAAATTATCATAAACTTTCATACATATGACAGAAGAATGTTTCTGATTATCTGAAAGATGTGGTGGAAGGAAGTGTACTAACTAGATTAGAGAAGACAAGGTTTACAGTCGGACTGCCCAAAACTCACAAGAGCATGTGCATATGACAGAGATCCAGAAAAAGAAATGATGATGGAGGGAACATCAAAATCCACTCCTCATCGTGTGGGTCTTGTTTGCTGGCAGTAATTCCACAGTGGAGGACCAAAGGAGGATGTGCTTTTGGGGAGGACAAAATTTCAACAGCAAGCAAGCAGTTGGCAGAGCTTTGCAGAAAAGGTGGGGAGTGACTGGGGAAGTTTATTTACAATGGTGTAAGGTTTCTTAAGAGTAGAGGAAAGGGTTGGAGGGGAATCACTACTGGAACCTCAAGGTATTCAGTGCTTTAAGAAGATGAGAAAATGAGAGAACATAAAAATGATTTGAGTCTCCTCAAGGATTAAAAAATGTTGGGTGCATGTTTAATCAGTGACTGGATTCAAATATTATAATTCTGGCAGAAGTCATTTTGGGGACAGAGTTGATCTCAAATAATATTTGGCTTGTACAAATGGGTGACAATAAACATGTTCATAACCAGGGAGGCCCTATTCTAATGGGAGAAACTTGATAAAGGAGTAGACAGACCCCTTTTTACTATAAGGAATACTTCAAGGTATTCAGAAGAATAGAGAGAGTGTTGTTTTAAGTGACTGATCCTGAATTGAGAGAAGATGTGTAACTGTGTCCTAAGATTGGGGTTAGGGACCTGTTTTGATTAAGAACCATACTCTAAGAATGCTGATTATTTGAGGAAGTGAATAGCATCTACTATATATCATAAATAAGGAAATAAAGATTAAGACGATACAAAACCTAAGTTGTGAGGGGTAATAATGTTTTTAAATAATAAAACTTCAATGTTTTATAGTGAAATTTCTATCAGTTTCAGTGCATGATTTTGCAGTGTGTACTAGTCAAGGTTCTCTGGAGAAACAGAGCAAATAGGAGATAGATGGATAGATGATAGATAGATGGATGGATGGATAGATAGATAGATAGATAAAGAGATTTATTTTAATTAATTAGTTCACACAATTACCGAGGCTGGAAAGTTCCAAATCTGGATTGTGGGCCAGCAGACTGGAGATTAGGTAGGAGCCAATGCTGTAGTTCAAAGCTGAGGGCTTTCTGCAACAGAATTCTTAATTGCTCAGGGGAGGTCAGTCTCTTGTTCTATTCAGGTCTTCAACTGATTTGGATGAGACACACCACATTATAGAAGACAATTTGCTTTACTCAATGTTGAACAATTTAAATGTCAACCTAATCTCAAAGCACTCTCATAGAAACATTCAGAATAATGTTTGACCACATATCTGGAACTGTGACCCAAGCAAGTTGACACCTAAAACTAACCATCACATAGCAGAATTAGTCTACAATCACTGATCATCCATGATCAATATAATCCCTGATGGTAGTTTATGGGTACTTGAGAAAAATGCTATCTTTTAAACATTTATAGAGTATACCATATACTTTATATATATATATGTATATATATACGCATTCTATATATACACATACACATATGCATATAGTACACTATATACATATATACATGTATATACATATGTACATATATACTATACTATATACATATATATATACATGTATTTATACATATACTATATATTTGTATATAGTATGCTATATACAATATACTGTATACTTACTGTTATGATGTAGATAATTAAATTTTATCTTTAAAACTGTATTTTAAAGAAAAAGAAGACTGAAAATTTATAGGACCAATTAAGGAACAGGTAGTAGAACTATTACCCTTACCAGGTTTAGAGATAAAGAGACCCACCTGATTTAAAAAAATGTGCAAGGTAAAATATCTAGGAAATTAGCAGAACTGAAACTTGAAGGTCAGCCTTCTGATTACAATTCTAAGACATTTACTACATCACCACAGTTGTGCCATAGAGATAAATGTAAGCATAGCAGGAATCAATTTGAAGAGTCAGAAGGTAGAGTCCCTTTAAACTTCGGCAAAACTGTTCTTCAGTGGAGAGCCAGCATGTGGTAAGAACTGATTAACTTATAGCTGCTTTAAAGGTACCCCCAGGTTTCATGTCAGCAATGTACTATTTACTAGCCACCAATCTAGAGGTGATCTTAATATGGAAATCTTTAATTTGAAAATAAGGATGATTTCATATTACATTCCAAAGAACGTAATTGTCTTTAAATTGCCCTTCTTTTCTCAGAAGATTTGATCTCTGAAGCCTGAAATGAAACTTTAACATTTTCAATTAAGTTCAAGCCTTCAAGGTTTGGTTGAAACTAAGAAAATGATTTGTGAAACTCTTTTAAAACTCCCTCTGAAATAAGCTTCAAGCTAGTAAAGTTCTAATTCTTAACATTTAGACCAGTTATAAAAGAGAAGTTTCTTAATGGTGAACTTCTTTCATAACGTTCAAGCTATGCAAAAAAAAAAAAAAAAAAAAGATATTTTTCTTTAATTATTTTAAATGTTTTATTTATTTTTGAGAGACAGAGAAAGAGTGTGAGCGGGGGAGGGGCAGAGAGAGACACACACAATCAAAAGCAGGCTCCAGGCTTTAAGCTGTCAGCACAGAGCCCAACATGTGGCTCAAACTCATGAGACTTGAGATTATGACTTGAGCTAAGTCTGATGTTTAACTGACTAAGCCGCCAGTCGCCCCTAAGGTATTTTTTTTTCAAATTAATCATTAAGATTTTATGTCAATATTTGAAATTGAAAAAAAGGAAATGGCTTATTGGTTGCATGCATTGTTTGGAAGGAAGAGGCAGTAAAAACAAAGAATGAAAAAATATTGTTGCCTTTTATTATTTGATCTCTATGGTTGAATATACCACAGTTATGGTATACATGATGTATTTTCAGTATTCTCCAAATTTTGCTGAGCATTTTGAGATATTTCCACATCACGCATCCCAAAAATCATTACTCTAATGCATTTTCAGTTTACTCATTTTCCAAGTGATAACATGGTTTTCTCCCTTTTCAGGAATGAACTGCTATTATGGGGTATGTTTTTCAAAATGTTTAAAATATGAGAATATCATGTAATCATATTCATCCCACCTGTTATTTTTCCCTGTTGTAACAGGAAATTGGACACTACCAGTGATCATGGAAGCCCACAGTCTGTCTGCTACAATACATAGGTCCCCTTTTATTGTTTCCATCTTTGATACTTCATATTGTGTATTAGGGGGGTACCTGATTGGATCAGTCAGTGGAACACTCGACTCTTGATTTCAGGGTTGTGAGTTTGAGCCCCAAGTTGGGTGTAGAGATTACTTAAAAATAAAAAATCTTAAAAAAAAAGAAATCCAACCATTCCTTTTTTACAAAATTGCTATAGAATTGATGAATACTACTGAAAAAGGACATATTCTTGAAGATATTTCTTTTTCTTATTCCTATTTTTTTGTGTTCTTTAATTATCCCAGAACTGATAGACATTTAATCAAGAAAATTATAGATAGAGTATTACGTAAGTATAAATTTATGACTTAAATGGAACCAATTTCAAAGGAGAATGAAAAAAAAGATTATTTAATGATCATACTTGGACATCATGCTAGATTTGCACCTGGCTTTCCTAGTCAAGTTTTGGATTTTTATAGACTCACAATAATCTTAAATCTATACAATATTTTGAAAGAATATGAATATAAAAATATCATGAGACCCAATGGATTCATCTTATAATTAAGTCTAGAAATGATTTATTCTTTCACATAACTCCCTAATACCAAACGTGATGTGATAACAATTTAAGTAAAGATGAAATACAAGCTTTATTTTCCGGTGCAAGGCAGAGAAAAGTAGTGCACAAAAATTCATGTTAAATAGAAATACTCAATTATTTGTAAATCAACTGAAATAGCTATAAGAATATTAGGTATGTATTTTCAGATTTATCTTATATAGACTAGGATATTATATATTATGACACAATTCATTCTTCTATAATTCTACAAATTTCTTATATTTATCACTGATAGAAAACTCATAAATTTTTGGAAATAAATTAACAAATGTGATTGCACAGGTTCTAAGCTCCAGAAACCATCTGCCTGTTTCAAAAAAAAAAAATCTTTATGATTATTTATTATAAAATGAAGAGTTGTGTAAGAAAAGTATCAACATATTGCAAAGTAACTAATATCACTCGAATTTTGTTAAATAACTCTGACACCACTTCTTTCTGTGACTTCATATTTTATTCCTTTATATTTTGACTATTGTTCTCTGATGCCAGTTTGTACCACGCTAGCAGAACTCACCTCAGAAAGTCAAAGCCTGGATATTACTGTTCTTATTTAAATTATCGAAGAGAGGTGACCTTGTACTTCTTCCAACTAGCATACACAAAATCAACCTGATAATGGATGTATGCTGTTTCTAAATAAGGTGTTTAATATTCAAATATTTCCAGTGGCTGGAATAAATCACCCATTTCATATCTTAATCTAGTACCTAATGGATGGCCATCCATATTGTGCTTAAATATAGATCTATTAGAGAACCAACGATTTAACATGTTAGTTAAATATTCTGGTCATGTTAGCACTTATTTTAAGAAAGCTTCCACCTCATATATTTGCACATTCTATATATTATGACTTTGAATTGGTGAGTTTTAGTACCCTGAGATGAGCTGAAATTTAAAAAATTATGAGATTTGAAGTTACAGTGACTCCAAAATGTTTTCAAAGTGAGAAAAATCTTGCAATGTGAACTTCCAAGCTTTAACATGAATACTGTCTCATATAATTAATATTATGCATAAATTAACATACAAATGAATATCCTTATCATGCATAATTTATGATCTCTTCAAAAACAATGGAGACAGTTTACCACAATCACACATACACTCGTACATTAAGAATAAAGAAGGACATTAAAATGTATTTCTCAACAGAAGAGTTAGTTCTTAGTAACAAGGGAAGGAAAAGAAAATACACACTCAAAATTGAAGCCTTAACCTACCTGTAAGCATTTTGACAAATCAGGAAAGAAAAAAAAAAAAGAGAGTGAAAATGGAAGACCATTAAAAAAGAAAGAATGAGTACGTAAGAAAGGAAGGGAAAAATATAATTGACTTTATTGTATTCATTTTTAGTTTAAAAACCCATAAAAACTTCAAAGAGAAAGTCTTTGGCACAGTATTTTAGAAATCATTGATCCCTGTTTTTGCATATATGTAATCCCATTTTCTTGATTTCATTCTATTCTTTCATATATACTATTTTCCCAGGAAAGTTGTTTATTGCTATTGTCCCAGTGTAATTATGAACAGCTCCCCTCAAAATCGAAAAAGAACAATAAATTATATGGTCACCCTAGACAAACAGGAGACTGAATACCTATGGTATTGTCTCCAGCACATTTCTTTAAGAAATATGTAGATATTCTTTAAGTGATGACTGTAGAAAAAGCAGTGAAAAATTTAAGAACAAAAAGAAAGGACACCATGTGAAAGTATTTTTAAGTTAATTCAAAATATGCTGGTTTACTTTTACCCTCATTTAGATCTTTCTGATCTCTTATCTAGATTGTTGGAATTTATTTAATACTACCTCCAATTCATCTATTACATCCAATAATACAGATATGATTATATTAATTTTCTTCTTACTAAAAAAGGAAACAGGAAAGAGAGAGGGAAAGAGGAAGAAACAGAGAGAGAAATACTGAACCAAACCATTTAAATTGATATATAACATTGAAATTTTAAAGGTGGAAAGTCTTGGGTCACCTGGGTGGCTGAGTTGGTTGAGCATCCGACTTTGGCTCAGGTCGTGATCTCACTGTTTGTGAGTTCGAGCCCCGCATTGGGCTCTGTGCGGACAGCTCAGAGCCTGTAGCCTGCTTTGGATTCTGTGTTTCTGTCTCTCTCTGCCCCTCCCCCACTCACACTCTGTCTCTGTCTCTGTTTCTCTCTCAAAAATAAATAAACATTAAAAATAAATAAATAAGTAAATAAATAAATAAAGGTAGAAAGTCTTTCACAAATTCCCTCACCCATCACACACTCTAGCATGCTGTCCAACTCGACCACAAGTACCACTCTTGATTTTCTAAACATGTTGTATAATATCTCAACTCCATGCTGTCCATGCTTTGGGGCAGATGGATACCACAGATTAGTGTCCTTATCTCATGCCACTCTCACTGCCACACATGTACACACCGACTTCTTTACCTATCTTGCATGTTTTTCCCTCTTCAAGGACATCTTAAATGTTAGCTCCCCAAAATACAAATGGATATTTAATCTTGCCAAACAGCCTGCACAGCTTAATATGAACTGTTTTGGAAGCAGGCCATGTCCTCCTTGAAGTGGAGGATAGAAAAATGGGAAAGAGAAGAGTCTGAAATCCTGTTTATTTCGTTAGAAAGACCCTTAATGGATAAAGAATACTGAAGTAGAAACCTTGATGCTTTGTGGTATTTTGGGGAAAATAACCACACAAAAATCATTGCAAAGTGAAAAAAAAAAAAAAGGAATTAATCATCATCTCCCCATACACTAACTTTCAAAGAAAGACACATCAATTGTGATTCATTACAAAACAGATATTTGCTTAAAAAGTTTTATTAGCAGAAATTATGCAATCAAAAACCAATAAAATGATATGAAAATATATTTCGTAAGTAAAACCAGGAGTAATAAAATAGTTTTAAGAAGCAAAATGAATATAACATTTTGGTATTGTTTTCCTTAAAAGAATATTAATAAACGAAATTCAAAGTAGATGCTAAAAATTATCACATTATAAAAATTTAAGCATATTTAAGAAGAAAAAAAGAAAGTTAAAAATAGCTGACATATAGCAAAAATTTAAATATCATTTGTGTTGATCAAGATAGAACTAGTAGACTAACAGATAAGAGTTTAGTGTCTTAAAAAAATAGAAATTGATATCCTAGTCATGAAAAGTCCAAAATATCTCCTCCTGACCTGAGAAGAGCTCAACTACAAGAAGTATTTTAAAAACAACCTACACTGGGGCACCTGGGTAGCTCAGTTGGTTAAGTCTCTGACTCTTGGTTTTGGCTCAGGTCATGATCTCACAGTTTCATGGGTTCGAGCCCCACATCAGGCTCTGCGCTGGCAGCACAGGGCCTGCTTGGGATTCTCTGTCTCCTTCACTCTCTCTCTACCCTTCTCCCTCACTCTCTCTCTCTCAAAATAAATAAACTTAAAAAAAATTAAAAACCTAAACTATCTATCTTGCAGCTTTATCATCTTAATGCAAGAAGAAAGAACATGGGAAAAATAATGTGCGTGACTTTTTATTGTAGGTCGTGCCTGGAGGGAGCATACATCCATTATGCACATGGCCTAACACTCACTCACTCACATGGCCTAAACACAACATGTTTAGAAAATCAAGCGTGGTACACTGTGGTCGAGTTGGACAGCATGCTAGAGTGTGTGATGGGTGAGGGAATTTGTGAAAGACTTTCTACCTTTATTTATTTATTCATTTATTTATTTATTTTTAATGTTTATTTATTTTTGAGAGAGACAGAGATGGAGTGTGAGTGGGGGAGGGGCAGACAGAGACAGAGACACAGAATCCAAAATGGAAGTACCTCACTGTTTAAATAAGGCAACAACAATTATTAGGTGAATCTGGAAAATATAGTTCAACTGTGATGTCAGAAGAAAAATAAATTAATTGAAGAATAACTAGTTCATCTTTTCCATAGTATATAATTTAATATGCAATAAGATTGACATGATAACTTAAAAATAAAAGATAATTGAAAAAGGATGAACTTATAATGTTTTTAGATAAATAAATTCATCTGTAGGAAGTCCTATAGATTAAGCTTTGAAACAAAGGTTTTATGCTCCTAAGTTTTAAACAATCTCTTTTATTTTTCACATTAATTCAGTGAGATGGATTGGGCTGTAGGTTACCAGTAAAGAAAGGATAACTCCCCTACAAAAAGAAAATCTTACATTTCAACAATTATAGAAGCCATATGTGATCAAGGTGATAGTCCCAGTTGACAGTGTGGCTCCATAGTAATTCAATAGTTTGGTGGCATGATATAGGAGATGTTGTGATGCACTGGATATATGTATATCCCTTCAAGACTAAAGAATTTATTTCTCTCATTGCTGGCATATATCTGGCTGATAACCCTCTGCTGGTAGCCCTCCTTGAAAATTGTCTTGGCCATAAAGACCTACTTTGGCTATGTCTAAACTTCTTTAACAAAGATAGCCTTCATTCAAAGATTGGTTGATGCAGGGTATAAAAGTTCAAACTCCTTGCCTCATCTTGGAACATCTCTGAAAGGCCATTTCATTTGGCTGACACCTTTCTGATGTATCACATCCCGAATTATACTTTGGCCTAACACTACTTCTCTTTCTTATTCCGCAGGCAAGCACTCCTGGTGTTAATCTTCCCAGGGCCTGCTTCCTGGCAAACCCTTATTTTTTTTTTTAATTTATTTTTAACGTTTATTTATTTTTGAGACAGAGAGAGAGAGACAGAGCATGAACGGGGGAGGGGCAGAGAGAGAGGGAGACACAGAATTGGAAACAGGCTCCAGGCTCTGAGCCATCAGCCCAGAGCCTGACGCGGGGCTCGAACTCACGGACCGCGAGATCGTGACCTGAGCCGAAGTCGGACGCTTAACCGACTGAGCCACCCAGGCGCCCCCAAACCCTTATTTATACCACTACTCAGTACAAGGAATGGGAGGAAAAAAAGTAGTATATAAATTGGAATTTTCCAGCTCATTACTCATTGGCCAGATAACAATAAGAAGGCCACCACTGTTATTAGTGCATTTATTCAAATTTTCACAAGTGAAGGTCTTGCATGGTATATATGCATTATCATGCATTTGTTATACCTGTAAGAAATAATAATTAGAAGGATAATAGAATTGAGTAGCTGTTGCAGGGGACAATTGATGTTTGGGGGAAAGATCGTGAAAGGCTGAGAGTGACTAATTATCGTCTGAAGTCTAGGTGACAAACTAGAAGCCTTTTTTGGCAGTATATAAAGAGACTCCTGTTTCACACAGAGGACACATAAAGCTGAAGAACAGGCTCAGGACTTGATAATAACAGTAGAGCTAGAGAGAAGGTTGACCTCTCATACAGAGTATCTGCTATTCCAAAGTTACGGCCCTAATTGTACATTTGAAAATCTTGACATTCCAGATTCTCCTGTACCTGCAGAAATAGCCAAATTCTCTCTGTTAAAGGCTAAAGCCTTTCTCTACTTAAAAAACGTGTGACTGACGAGATAATGTACACCTCTCAGGATCTGCCATTATCTTCTTCCCTGTCCACCAGACCAAAAACTAGAGTTAATTTACAACATAGCTTGTCAAGCTAAGCTGCACTTGTTAAAGAAGACGAGGTACCATGGTGGGAGTGCAGAACCTACCCAACATATTCTGTTAGGAAATAGTCTTATATATATGTGATGGGATATTAATATCTAGATCAAGAGAGGTTATAATATAAAATTAAATAAGAGCATTAATGTACATGGGAGCATTCTCTTAGAATTCAGGTTTTAGCACTCTGGCACATAGCCCTACATATATAGTACCTACGAGTGGCTAGCTGGCTTTTAGAACCTTGGAAACAGTGAGGACCCAGCATAAGAACTGGCAAAGTTTCCACAGCAGATCATACTAAAAGAAATCAAAAGGTTTAGAGAAACGGGCAAGTAAATATATAACGTAGGGCCACAGAACCCAAGAAATGACTGTGCTCCCTTAAATCCTAGATTTACTAAAACAATAGGAATGTGCATAAAGTAGTAGCATAAACATTTCTGAGAGTGTTGGCTCTCCTCTGTAGACCAGGGCTGACTTTAGAAAATGGTGCTATAAATCTGGACTCAACAGGTAGTAATTGGGACAATGACAGGATTCCAAAACTGTAGAGGCCAGCTGGACGTATCTCACTGTTTAAAGAAAGGCAGCAACATTATACCGTGAGTCAAAGTCAGACTGACAAGCAGGGATCCTAACCCACAAACAGCTATGGTAATGCTTAGAAAAACAAAGCGTCCTTAAGGGCAAGGTGGATGGGGAGTCAGCACACATTTACTCTCTACAAACAAAAGATAATGGATGGATAATCAGGAATATGAGAAGAGCCAGCCTCATATTCAAAATCATTTTATCAGTTTTCAGATCTGAGGCTGTTTTCCAATCTAGATCCCATTGACAGAGGAGAGGTTAGGTCTCCAGAAGGAAGAACTCTGCAACACCATGGCAAGTATACAAGGTAATAATTCCCCAGTCCTTCTCTCAGGGTATCTATAGGCATTTATTCAGCTAATTTTATAGTGAGGGAAAGAAAAAAAAGGATACCTTCAAGTCTGGGGACTGTAGAGCATAAGATCCAAGCTAACGTTTATACCATGCATAAAAAGCACTAACATAACTACTTTATTAGAATGGCGGCATATGAGAGTCAAGTAATAAATGGAGTCCTGGCCTAGGTCTGGGTTACAATGTATCTACTTGTTGGATGGATTCACCTGGTGATCATTTTTTTTGTTCCTAAATGTATAATTGAAAGGGGTATATTTGGGGATTTATGTAATCCCCCAATAGCATGTTAGCCAGGGAGGTAAGACTATTATACTGGGGAATGCCAAATGAAAGTCTCTGAAACTCCTCCACTCACTGAGAGACTAAATCATAAATTACACATCATAGGGGTATGACAGATCAGAGCCACTCCTAAAAAATATGAAAGCCGTAGTTAATTTCTTATCTTTATTTATTTAATGAAATTGGCCAATACAACTTCATTGGCTCATTGGAAATGGATCATTGAAGATGACTCTAGGCTTTCAAAAGCCCAACCAAGTGAAAAACTCCATTGCAGTTGCAATGCCAGCTATGGTATCCTGACACGGTCTTAGATACATGGTAAACGGCCACTTATCCAACCAATGTGTTCTTTACGCTCATGTCAGAAAGGCAAATCAAAATTCACTGTTCCTGAGGTTTAATGCATTCACTGTTCCAGGCAGTCAGGGATGGACCCTCTGAAGCCTCAGGGACTGCAATATCAATGAAGTTTTCAAGAGACTAGTGATCTAGACCATGCTAGTACATGCCCTGTTAAGCTACATTTCTCAGCTGGGAGAAGGGGAGATTTTTGTCCCCCAGAAGACATTTGGCAATACCTGAAAACATTTTTAGTTGTTATAAGCGGGGAAGTATAATACTAGCATCTCGTAGATAGGTTGCAGGGATGCTTTTAAACATCTAACAATCTATAGACAGAACTTCAAAACAAAAACTTACCTTGTCCAAATTGTCAATAATGCCAAAGTTGAGAAGTTCTGCTTTAAAGTAAAGCCAATTTTTACTCCATCTCACACTTCCCACCACTAAGAAGTATGACTTTTGGAAGACTTCATGTTTTCCTGAGAACAATTCTAAAAGACTATCCTTGTTTCAGAACTTCCTGTGTGATTGGCCACACTTTTGTTGAACCTATGTGGCAGCCATACCTCTCTTTCTGCCTACCCTACTTTCTCCTCTTCCCCAACGGGACTTGATTGCAAGATTAAACCCTAACAACATTTCTGCTAATTAATCTCCATCTCAGAGCCTCCTTCCAATGAGTTCTAACTGGCAAGACTACCTAGACTCAGGTTCATTGTTGCTTGTCTATTTAGTAGCTGAATGATCCTGGGTTTATCATTTAGCTTCTCTGAGCCTCTGGTTTGTCATGAATAAAATGAATAAAATGAAAATCATAATGGTTTTATCATGGGGCATCTGGGTGAGCGTCTGACTTCAGCTCAAGTCATGATCTCACGGTTCGTGAGTTCAAGCCCTGCATGGGGCTCTGTGCTGAGAGCACAGAGCCTGGAGCCTGCTTCAAATTCTGTGTCTCCCTCTGTCTCTGCTCCTCCCCGTCTCTCTCTCTCCTTCAAAAAATAAATTAAAAAAACATTTAAAAATATTTTTTAAAAATAATGGCTTTATCACAATATCATCAATGAGATAATTTATTATGCAACATTAAGTTACTAAATAGTATTACTAGATTTGTATTATCTTTACATATATATATTTATATATATATATTTGTTTTGTTTTTTAAAGTTTATTTATTTATTTTGAGAGAGACAGAGACAGTGTGAGTGGGGGAAGGGCAGAGGCAACGGGAGAGAGAGATAATCCCACGCAGGCTCCATGCTGCCTGCACCGAGCCCAACGTGGGGCTTGAACTCACAAAACAGTGAGATCATGACCTGAGCCAAAACTAAGAGTCAGATGCTTAATCTACTGAGCCACCGAGATGCCCCAGTTTTGTTATCTTTTAACCAGTCTTTTGGTTGAGAAAGAAGCAGTGGGGAAAAACCTTGAATATTTCAAAGTAATAAAGATTTAATAAGTTTACAGTAATAAGACATATAGTAAATTTAGATTTAAAGAACACTGCAATTCTTATGAAAATTCACAAATTCGTTTCCTTTAAACTAGTAAACCAATCAATCAAATCCTCTATAAAGCTCTTTAAATTTCTGTAGCAATTCTGTGTTTTCAACTTTCTGTTTCTATGGTGACAAGTGCCCATTAGTTATTCAATCACAGAACAATGCTTTATTGTGTTTTTCAACCACAAAATAAGTCCTTTTTAAAATAGCTATTTACAAGCAGTAATTCAAATAATAAACTCTAAACTTTAATTTGTCAATCTCTGAAATTACTAGCCAGTTTTTAAAGGTTTTGAAATATACCCGAAACATGAAATTATATTTATTTCACAACTTATCTAAATCAAATGATTAGACATTGAGAAACTTAATATTTTGCCACTTGTAAGAAAAGTATATATCCCAAACGTTGCTGGTTTACCTAATTTTCTTTAACATGCAAACAAAAAAGTATATAATTGAATTTAATTAAAATAAATGAATGATACTCTAATAAAAATTAAAAAATTAAATGGAAGATAGAATAAATCTATTAATCCTATTAAAAATAATTACTAAACTCAAAAATTGAAAATAATGTAATAACAAAGATCACTATAATTTTAATTCCTTCATGAAATTTTATAAGCATAATTGGTAACATTTCAAATAAAGATACCATTGTATTGTATTAATAGATATGATAGCCATTGTATAAATGAATAAAATGAAAAAACACACTTTATTTTGGCCAAAGTTTTTCACCAAAATGATTCATTTTAATAGAATAAATAAATTTGATAAATTTTTAAAGGTGTATTGAAAGCACGAATTGCTAACAATAAATAGTTGAAAAGTCTAGTCATGAAATACAATGATTTAAAAGCTGTATTTTAAATTTTGTTAATAATCCTTCAATATTTTTATTTTGTTTGGTTTGGTTCAATTCTGAAAATACTAATTATACTGGCATCTATAGCTTTTCACCAAAACAACTGGATAATACAATTCTCTGGGCAGAGAGGAGATACGGGCAGAAATCTCAGTAATATTGACCTAGCAGAAAATTGAACCACAGTACAATGATGCTGTGAACTTTTATATTCCATCCTATAAAGAGGAAAAGAATATAAAGTTGAAAAATGACATCTGCTGAGAATTCCATTAAAAGTAAGGAGAAAATGAGTTAAGCACTTACTGAGTGGCAAATATTACTTACCAGACACTTAACTTAATTCTTTTTTCATTTCTTACCAATAGTCACCAATAATAATCACATAGGTGTTATTTCCATTTTGGACACAATGAAATCGAGGTTGAGTGAGGTAACTCAATGTTACCAGATCAAATTTTTTAGAATTGACTTCAACAATCTTGATGACTTCAACAGTCCATGCTGTCTCTATTAGACCAAGATTTTTTCATTTTAGGTCTTTTGATTTTTTTATAAAAATAACAAATTATTTTCAAAACCTAGTTACAGCTCAGTACACTCATGAGGGGAAAAGGTGAAACAGTACAATACGGTGTGATACTGCTCCACTACCTGGGGCAAAAAAAGAACCACTTTTAAAGTAACTACATTAATGTTGTTCTGTTCTGACTTTGACCATTAGTTAAAGCTTGTGCCTTAAATAATTCATAAGAGAAAAGAGCCCAGGACATTGTGCTTTGGTTAAAGGTAGCTCAGTTTTGCTGTTGTACGCTTGATGAGCTAGTGTTTGTATAGCATTAATATTGTATTCAGTGTAATATCACAGATGACTAAAATTCTGCTTAGTTTCGCTTAGTTTTATAAACACTATTTTCCTCAGCACACCCTCAGGGTGAGACAAATTTGCCAACTGACTGGCATTTCTTCCTTCTCTGAGTTTTCAAGACACTTACACCTTAAATTTCTACTTCCCTTGCTTTGTCTCTTCTTACAGCCATCTGTTTATATGACATCTTTCATACTGGAATTAAAGCTCTTTGAAGATAGGCAGAAATTGAAGTTTCTTCTCTTGCGTGATCTCTCACAAAAATCTAGCAGTGCCTTGAACAAAATGGGAGCCTAACATATTGTTGAGAGTTAAATTAATTGAAATTACATATTTTGTTTGCTTTTAACCACAAATCATCATAACATATAACACCATTTATTCAGTGCATATGATACATTAGAAAATAACAATGCATAATAATGCAAAGCCTGTTATTCAAGGCTTTGTTGATATAATCTTGATGATGCTAATAAAAATGTTGCATTATTATGAAAACAACTTCTCAAATAATGCTTTATCACTTAGCTTATTAACTGTAATTTGAGCTGTTCTCCACATGAGCTCATAACCAGTATCAGCTTTTAACATTGAGCCATAGAAGAGAAAAATCAGTAAAATTAAACTCAGAAATTTTATTCAAAATATTTATATCAAGTTATGACTGTTGGAAAAGATTTTATTTCTTTAAAAATACTTTCTTATTTTTCTTCTAAATGCATTTATTATTTTTTGGAAATATGGAAGGAAAGAAATGAGTCTCATAAATTTTAATTTCTTATTCAAATTTTGCCTAAAATTTAAAATAATATTGACTCTTTTTCTGCCTTCTATATTATTTAAATTAAAATGAAAGAAATGTGAAAAAATAGAATGGAATATAAATATTGGCCTTTAAAATTAGAAGATGTGCTTTAGTTTATTTTCTTCTACTCAATGATAATGAATTTAGTTAAATATGTATATTATATATAATACATATATATTTGTTTCTTTTGCCAATTTAACACAGTTCATACAGATTGTGAAAGCAAAAAAAAAAATGTAATGAAGGAGAAAGTGATTTACATGCTATAAAAAGAAAGCTTACAAATCAAGTGTTTGATTATTGATATCAGATATTTGGTTATTATGCCTTGTGAAACTACACAGAATTTTAGCCATCTATGATATTACACTGAATATAATATTATGCTTTACAAAGAGTGCTACACTTCTAAGTTTGTGTTAGTTTTGGACTAATTGAAAAATCAAGAATTTGATTCGGAAAAAATTAGGTGAACAGTATTCATGTTTAGTTTAAAGCTGTCACCTTTTTATTTAGTTTTTCCTAACTACTTTGCAAAAAAAAAAAAAAACAGGTATTTGTCCTTTACCTCTTTGTAGGAACATGTTCTACTTAACTATGAAAATCAGACGACTGGGAGCAACATGTTCCCTTTCAAATTTTCACATTTGATAATAGAGTTTGAGGCTGATGGGAAATTTTGCTTTCAATTCTTTCTTAGAATTGAAAATATTATGCCTGAGTAATTTCATAATATTTGTAAGATTACTCATTCTGTGAAATTAAATCATTGGGGAATATGTGTACTTGTGCATTCTTTTTTATCAAAAGTTTGGAAAGATATTAACAATGCAAAACCGTCAGTACTTAGTTCTGTCCTTGAGAACAGAAGATATTCATCTTTCTAAACAGAAAATGAAATAAAAGAATAACTGATTACACAGAGACTGAGAATTCTTTAGAAGTTGGTCCTACAGAGTGCCATTAGGAAGGAATAAATGAGAGACAGGGCTCTCTCCCAGTGCATTTACAATTTAAAGACCAAAACTCAATAAATGGTTATTTTTTATCTGGCCATGACTAGGGTCTTTTAAAATTGCTACTTACTTTGGGATGATTTCAACATTAAATCATTTTCAATACATCGGACTTCAACATAATTTAGTTTCTTCTTACAGAAATAGAAGAAGGAAAAAGACAGAGTACTAATTTAATGATTAACATCTGAACAGAATAAGATGTACTACTTCAGAAGGTATCTGGCGATTTGTCAACAAAGAATCAAAAAGGAGGTCATAGAGATAATGCTTTAGATAACCCATTTCTAGAGCTCAGAAGGGGAAAAAATGTTTCATTTTTTATAACTCAAAAGCATTTTGAACAAAAGCATCTTATTACTTTCAGTGCCAGACCCAAGTAGGCAGGATTGTCTCTGAACCAATTTCTCACAATGGTTATTAACATTTTATTGTATTGTAGAACTTCCAGAATGGCAGAGAAAAAGCATCCAAAAATCCACTTTTCCATGAGAGCAATGAGAACACTGGTAAAACTTTTTAAAATCATCCTTTTCAGACCACTTGAAATAAAACAAATCTTTCCTGTTTACTCAAAGGAAAAAAAAGTCAAAATATCTATGAGAATAGTGACTTTGCGCCACTTTAATTTGATCCATTTATACATATTTCTCCTCAACTACACAATACTATTGTGAAAAGCAGGAAAATAGTAGCCATTGGACAGGGGCAGAATGACCATGGAACTCCATAAAAAGTCCTATTCCCAGAGAATTGTCACTACATGAACTAGCTGGCATATAGTGCCAGAACCCTGAAATGTGCCATTCTTAAAGCTTGTCTTTATTTGACCTAACTTAAAGCTTGTTAGGTTCAAACTTTTCCTTGTGGCGTTTGTCAAAAGAAAAAAAAAATCTGTTGCAATTGTTTAACCACATAGCTGCCTGAGGCAATAAAAAAATCTAACCAAAAAACTCAGAGGGAAATCAGAGTGGTGAGATGAAGTTAAGAGTCTTACAAGTCAGGATATATTCCTGGTGCTCTAGAAAGACATGTGTTATGTACAGTGCTTGGAGTATGCTCAGAAAAATTCTAATAAGACTCTAATTTCTCACCTCACCTCATTTTTTACCTATTGTTCAGGCCAATATTAGGGTTCTGAACAAACAGAAACTTCAGTCTATGCCTCAGTTGTGAACTGCCAGAGGATTAAACACATGCCCCAATTAAACACAGAGCCCCTTAGTAAAGTGTAGGAGACCTATTGATTCAGAACTGTTAAGGAAATCTTCAGCTGAGCTAAGAAAATAAAGACTTTAATGTTTGCACATGACAAAGAACACTGACTTTACAGAAATTTTCAGGAACGTCACCAAATAAGCCACCAGCAAGAGGGACAACAACAAACAGTAGAAACAAATATTGTTTGGGGGGAGAGACATGGCAGATTTACAAACAAGAGTCACCACATTATAAGGGGTGCTTGGGTGGCTCGGCAGGTTGAGCATCCAATACTTCATTTAGGCTGAGGTCATGATCCCAGGGATAGAGGTCAATAAATACTGAGGAAGCCCAGACATTGGACTTATTAGACTCCAACTTAAAAAAAAAATTAGAAATATGTTCAGAAACTAAAAAATATCATGTCAAAATTATTTACAAAATGTGTAAGAATGGCTCATCAAAAAATAGAGTATCAATAACAAGATAAAAATGTTTTTGTCAGAAAAGTCCCAGAGCCAAATAAAAATTCTGGAATTGAGAAAGTATAATAACTGAAATGAAAAATTCAAAAAAGGTACTCAACAGCAGATTTGTGCTGGTAGAAAAGGAGTTAGGAAACTTGAATATAGGTCAACTGAGATTAAACAGTCTAAAAAACAAAAAGGAAAAAAATGAAAAGAATGAAATAAAATGAGCATCAGAGACTTGTGCAACAATATCAACTATATCAACATGTGTGTAATATATGCAGAAGAAGAAAGGAGCAGAAAGAATATTTGAAGAAACAGTAAAAAAAAATTCCAAATTTGATGAAATTTCCCATTCATCCCACAATTCAACAAACTGAAAGTTAGATAAACTCAAAGAGATCCATAACTAGACACATCATAGTCAAACTATCATAAGCCAAGAGAGAGAAATTTAAAACCAACAAGAAATACTCATCACAAAAAAAGAGATCAAGATCAACAATCAATTTCTAATTGGAAACTATGAAAACAAGATGCCAGTGGAATAACACAAAGTGCTGAGAGAAAAAGAATGTCAATAAGAATTGTATATCCAGCAAAGCAAATTCTTTAAAAATGAAGAAAAAATGAAGATATTCCCAGACTGTCAAAAACTAAGATAATGTGTCACTAGAAGACTTGCATTGTAAGAAATACTGGAAAAAAAATGCTTTGGGCTAAAAAGAAATGACACCAAAGAGTAACTGAAATACACACACAAACAGAAAGATCATCAGAAAGGGACTTTACATACATAGATATAAAGTACAAGATATATGTATCTTTTAATAACTCTTTTCTTCCCTTACCTGTTTAGAAAAAAAAAACTGCACAAAGCAATAATTGTAGAATTATGTTGATGGGCTTATAAGATATAAATATATAATTTTTATGATTTTAATAGAAAAAAAAGGAAAGGGGAATAGAATTATTGGAGCAAAGTTTTTGTATAATGTTAAAATTAAGTTGGTATTAATCTAAACCAAATTGTTTAAATTAAGATGTCAGTTGCAAAAAAAAAAAGGAGAAAAAGGATGTCAATCAAATTCCAAGGAAATCACTAAATATAATTTTAAAATAGTATAGTAAATAAAAAAAAGAAATTTAAAATAATGTGCTACAAAAATATTTATTTAACCAAAAAAAGAAAACAGTAATGCAGAAAATGGAACAAAAAGAGCATAACATATACAGAACAAATCCCAAAACAGCTGACGACACAAAGCCTACCTTTTCAGTAATTACAAGAATGTAAATGGACTTAACACTTCAATCAAAAGGTGGACATTGAAATAATGGATGGAGTAAATGTTCAACTATGTGCTGCCTATAGGAGACATATTTTAGGATTTAAGGCACAAATTGATTTAAAATACAATAACCAAAATGACCTGGCAAAATAGACAAAATAGACTTTAGAACAAATTTATTACTGTAGACAAAAAAAGAAGACATTTCTTCTGATAATGTCTGATTATGATAATAATAAGAGGATCAATCCCTCAGGATGACCTCACAGTTAGAAACACATATGTACATAACAATAGAGCATAAAAAATACATGCAGCAAAACCTGACTAAACTGAAGCAAGGAAAAATCAAAAAATAATTGAAGACTTCAATTTCCACTCTCAATAAAGGTAAAAAAAAGAAAAGCTGAGCTGAAGACAAACAAGAAATAAAAGACTTGAAATACACTAAACCAATTTGATTTAATAGGCACCTACAGACTATTTCACCTATGTACAAATGGAATATGTTTTATAATAGACCATGTTCTAGGTTGTGAAACAAGTCTGAATAAATTTTAAAAGGTTAAAATAATGCAAAATAAATTTCCAGACAATGGAATTAAATTCGAAGTCAATAGTAGAGGGGACGTGAGACTTTTATAAATGTATGAATATTAAATAACATTTCTAAATAACTAACGGATCAAAGAAAACATCACAGGGTAATTTAGAAAATACTTTGAGATAAATTTTTAAAGTAGCAAAATTTATGGGAGGTAGCAAATTACTTAGAAGGAAATTTATGGCTATAAATGCTTAGTTAAAAAAAGAAATGAAATGAATAATATGATCTTTTATTGGAAAAAAAATAGCTAGAAAAAAAGAGAGTTAACTGTACCAAAATCAAGCAGCAGAGAGGAAATAATAATTATTAGAGTGGAAATAAAATTGAGTATACTAAGACAACAGAAAAAAGTCAGCAAAACTGAAAGTTTGTTCTTTCAAATGATCCACAAAGTTGAAAAACCTTTATCTACCCAAAGAAAACAAAAGAGATTCATGTAACTAAAAATCAGAGATGAAAGAGAAGAAAACACTATTCATTTAACAGAAATAAAAATTATAACAGCAGACTATGAAAAAGTGTATGCCGACAAATTAGATAAAATTTGTCCATTACATAAAATGGACAAATTCCTAGAAAGACACAAACTACCACCATTATCTCAAGAAGAAACAGGAAATCTGAATAGAGCTATAATAAACAAAGAAATTGAATTAGTAACTTAAAAACTTGCCACACACACACACACACACACACACACATCTCATCGTTAAATGTTTTCAATACTTAATTGTACTAAAGATATAAAGAAGAAACATCAATTATTCACAAAACCTTCCAAGAAAATTAGAGACAGAACCCTTCCCAATTTATTCTATAAAGCCATTGTTATTCTGATACCCAAATCAAAGAAATCACAAGAAGAGACACCTACAAAAAATATCCCTTTATGAAGTCAGATGCAAATATTTTCCATAATATACTAGTAAGACAAAACTGGCATCATATAAAAAGATTATAAGCCATGATCAAATGGGATTTATCTCAGGAATGCAAGATGAGTTTAACATCTGAAAGTCAATCAATGTAGTACACCATAAGATAAAACTAATGACAAACATAAGATGATCTCAATAGATACACAAAAAATATTTGAAAAAAACCCAATAATATATTTTTATCATAAAAACATCCAATAAAATAAGAACAGAATGGAACTCCCAAAACCCAATAAAGTCATCTATTAAAAAATTCACAACTACTAACATTCTTATAGTGAAGGACTGAAGTATTCCCCTTAAGATGGGGAGTAAGACAAGTATACCTGCTCTCCTGCTTTGATTCAACATTGTCCTAGAGGTGCAATCCTAGACAAGTAGATAAGGAAAAGAAATAAAAAGCACCCAGAATGGAAAAGAAGATATAAAGCTGTCTCTAATGGCAGATGATGTGATAGTGTATATACAAAATTGTAAAAGATCCACAAAAACCACTAGGACAGGGGCACCTTCATGGTTCAGTCAGTTAAGCCTCTGACTTCTGCTCAGGTCACAATCTCGAGGTTCACGAGTTTGAGTCCCGCATTGGGCTCTGTGCTGACAGCTCAGAGCCTGGAGCCTGCTTAGGTTTCTGTGTCTCCCTCTGTCTCTCTGCCGCTCCCCCACCTGCACTCTGTCTCTCTCTCTCTGTCTCTCTAAAAAATAAACATTGCAAAAATTAAAAAAAAATAAAACTACTAGGACAACTAATGAAGGACTTCAGCAAGCTTTCAGGATGAAAGATCCACATACACAAATCAATTACATTATTGCAAATAATAAAAACTCCAAATAAAATTAAGGAAATAATTCTATTTATAATAGCATTATGAAGAATAAAGAAATAAGTTTGTCAAAAGAAGTACAAGATAGTACATTGAAAATTTCACATTGTTGACAGCACTTACAGAACCCCTAAATAAAAGGAAAAGCATCCTATATTAATGACTTGAAGACAATATTCTTAAGATGGCGATACCACTGAAAATAATCAATAGATTCAATCTTTGCCAAAATTCTTGCTGCCTTTAGGCAGACATTGGCAAGTGATTCTAGATTTCATATGGAAATGCAAGGGACACAGAATAGACAAAAATCTTGAGAAAAACAAAGTTGAAAGACCACATACATCTCTATTTCAAATATTCTATAAAGTCACACTAATCAAGATACTGTCATATTTACATTATCATAGCTATACATATCAAGATCAATGGAACATAATTGAAAATCTAGAAATAAACCTTTATACTATGGCTAATTGATTTTCACACGAATGTCAAGACAATTCAATGGGCTAATTATATAGTCTTTTCCATCATTGGTGTTTAGACATCTTGATATCTATATTCAGAACAAAGAAGTTGGGATCTTATGTCACACCCCAAAGAAAAATTGATTCAAAATGGAAATAAACTTACATATAATATTCCAATTATAAATAACTTAGAAATAAGCATAGGAGTAAATTTTGTGACCTTGGGCTAAGGAATAGTTTTTTTAGACATGACACCAAAGCACAAACCACAAAAGATATAAAAAGTTTAATTGGAATTCATAAAAATTTAAACCCTTTATGCTCCAAAAGACATCATTAAGGAAGTGAAAACACAAACCACAGACAGAAAATATTTGTAAATCATACATTTGGTTTTTTTTTTTTTAACCTTTTTTTTTTCTTTTTGAGACAGAGAAAGACAGAGCATGAATGGGGGAGGGGCAGAGAGAGAGGGAGACACAGAATCTGAAGCAGGCTCCAGGCTCTGAGCCATCAGCCCAGAGCCCGACGCGGGGCTAGAACTCAAGGACTGAGAGATCGTGACCTGAGCCGAAGTAGGACGCTTAACCGACTGAGCCACCCAGGCGCCCCAAAATCATACATTTGTTAAGGGATTTATATCCACAACACACTGAAGACATTTACATCTCAATCCAGTTAAAAAAAAAATAGCATTTTCTTTCCACACTTAGCATGTCAATTACACTTCTTCAAAACAAAAAGTGGTTGGCCTAGAGTTTACAATTTACATTTTTAACTATCCTTAAGTCTATCTTCAAATAACACTACACTGCTTCATATATAATGTATATAGCTAATAATGAAGTATTACCAATTCTTCCTCCCTGCCTCTTGTGTGATTGTTGTAATTAATTCACTTATCCAAATACATTGCTACTATTATTACATTAAAAACACAGTGATCTTCTAGATCAATTAAGAATAAGAAAAATACAAGATTTTTATTTTACTTTTATTTATTCCTTCCCTAGTGTTCTTTATTTCTTTATGTAGATCAATTTTTTTTACCCATAAAATTTTCCTTCCATTTGAAGAACTTAATGTTAACATTTCTCACTCAGCAGATCAGCTGTCTGGAGAATTCCCTAAATTTTCATTTCCTACATTCTTTATTTCTCCTTCACTTTTGAAGGATAATTTTATGCGATATCGAATTTTACATTTCATTCCACTTGCTTCTTGCTTACATGATTTCAGTTGAGAAGTCTGGTCTAATTTTTACTCTTGTTACTCTATAGATAAGACTTTCTTGCTGTGGATTTTCTTAAGATTTTTTCTGTATATGATACATCTAGGTATAATTTTCTGAGCTTCCTAGATCCATGGTTTGGTATCTGTCATTAATTCTGAAAATCCTTAACCATTATTATTTCAAATATTTCTAATTCAGTCTTTCTTTTTTCTCCTTTCCCTATCTCAAATATGTATATATTACACCTTAAAAAAATCTCCATCAGATTTTGGATAGTCCATTCCAGTATTTTTCCTTATTTTTTTCCCTTTATTTTAATTTTGGGAAGTTTCTACTGACCTATCTTTACTTTAAGTTCATTGATCCTCTCCTTGACCATGGCCTGTCTAATGATGAGAGAAATTATTAGGGCATTTTTTTTAAATTTCTGCTTCGGTTTACTTTAATTTTTATTTTTTTGCTTTTGATTCTTCCTCAGACTTCCCGTCTCTCTCTTGCATGTTGTCTACTTTTTCATTAGCATCTTTTACATATTAGTAATAGTTATTTTAAATTCCCTGATTCTGGTTCCTCAGATTTCAAATTTCTCTAGTGACATTTTTTGTCTCCCTCTTTGATTTGGGGGTCCCTTAAATACTGTTCTCAAGGAGTCTGGGCCTTGCAGCTATTTCAGCTGTAATCTACTGGAAACCTGCTGTTGTACGGATAAATTACAGGTCATAGAATATTATGATTGCATCTCATTCTTTTAATGGGTCTATCTCCCTGTGCTGTGACTTTCACAAGTGTTTCTTGGCTTTCCTTCTTCCCTTAGATGAGACAGAAAGTCTGGAGGGTTTAAGAGTGGGGTAAATGCCCTTCTCCATGATGGGATAACTCTTGTTAAGTGTTTTCCCTGGAGAATAGGCCTTTGTTATGGAGAATGCTCTGGGTGTATTTCAGAATTATTTGTCTTTCCTTCCCCAGACAGAACTGCCAGGAAGTCTTTCTCAGATCTTTACTGGGTGCCTAGAGAGAAACCCCATAAAAGTAAGCCCCCTCACAAGACTGCAACAGCCCCCAATAGTTTATTACCCATAGTCAGCTTCCAGCAGTTTGTTAATTTAGGTGTTCCTACCAGTTTACAGCTCCTGCTTCATCAGTTCTGATTCTCTGTATGTGCTTGTCTCTCTAGATTTCGAGATAGCAGTTTGCCTTGCAATGTCAGTTCTCTGACAAGTGAGGAATATCACTGATTTTCAGTTTGTGCAATATTTCTTGTTATAATGGTAGGAGTCATGACTTCTAAGCTTTTTGGATTTAGAGCTGAAATTGGAAGTACTTTAATACTCAGCGATAAAATGTTAACTTTATTCTTAAAATTTGTGCATTTGCACACTTAATTTTTGTCTCTTATGTGGCATTTCCTCTCTCTGCGATTAAGTTTTTAGTTGTTTGACAAAAGGTCTTGAAATATAATTCTTGTCTGCATCCATTTGTTGGCATTTGAAACATCTTTCCATTAAATTCTCATGTTATTCCTCCCCTCTTGACAACTGAGAACCTGCTCAGCTAATACTTGTTAGGAAGCTTCCACTTGCTTCCATATCCAACCATCTATGCTTCCCTCTTCTTCACCCATTACACAGGCACCCTTCTGCTATTTCTTTAACCCTGCATTTACCAGTCTTTGTTAGTGGGGCTTAATAGGGTCCCAGGTCATGCTGTGATATCTGGCATATAATACAATTTGATGTTCAACAGTAATAAAATGAAAATAATCAGTAGCTATTCATCAAAGCTTATTGAAATAATATAACTTTGTTAAAACAGGAGTATTTTTCAAAAAATTTTTGAAAATCCAGATGATGGGGGAAAAGTACATCTTTAGTTAAAAATATATGTCATTAAAGGGCTATTATTTTTCTGATGCTACAATGTTAAGTGTTCACATTGTGACGTTGAATTATAAAACTGAATAAAGTACAAGAAACTTCCTACTCAATTCTCTCAATTTTTAATTCACTCATTTTAGAGGTAGGAAAGTAAGCCCCCAGGAAGGAAAGTGACTAGCACAGATTGTACAATCTACCAATTTACAGATCAGTGCTCTTTCATTATATTACCCTGTCTCTGACACCTCTGAATAATTTCCTCCTTGTAGACAGATAAATGGAGGCTATGGATTGCTACAATTTTCAGTCAAGGCAGACTCAACCAATAATGTTACCAACAATATCCCCCACAGACATATTTATTACAACCATTCCCTGTTTTGTTCTACATCAGCAGGTCCATCTGGCAGTAAAGGATTGACCAGGTGTTCTGGGGAAAAGTTGGCACACAACTGCCTTGAATATTGTGATACTAGCAGAAGGGAGAGATTTAGAAAATGAAAGGAAATTAAATTATTCTTGGTATATATGAGCTTACAAGACATTTTTAGGTGGTAACAATTATGGAACATCTTTTGCTTTATTTGTAGATGATTTTTGGCTTGGTTTAAAAAATCAGAATGAAGTATAAATATTCAAGAGAAACAGAGTGTCTTATCCATTAGTGTAGTGAATAAACAAAAGCTTAGGTAAGCAACTTTAAAATCTTTAGTAAAATGTAAAAAGAAAATAACGTATGGCATCTCTCATCAAAACTATTTATTATTCTAAACTGTAATGATAATAAAACCTGTTTCTTGATTAGTCTTGATTAGTTGTTACCTGACTCAGGTTTTTTTTCAATCAGATGATCGGAAAATGGTTTACAAGTGACCTCTGCCTTACTAAATTGAATTTCGTGGCTTGACTTACTTAATCCTTTCCCCAAAGTGAACAATTTCCTGTGTATTTCAGCTTATCAAAGACAATGAAGGTATTAAGAGAGCAGATCTTATTCTAATACTACAGAACCCTGATTGAATAACAAATGTAGTGCATGTCCACTGAGGCTTCAGACAGCCCCTAGAAGCTTTTACCAAAGAGATGTTTTTGGTGTGGGGCACTAGTACACATTAACGAGAAATTTCTATTACTGGTACCAGCAACACCCTTGACTTTCATTATGTAAGGATTAATACCATGGCAAAAGTGCTTTTATCAGTCTAGAATGTTCATGCTATATTATAAAATGTACAACCATACTACATTTTTATGGTCTTTTAGGTCAGGAAAAAAGTGATTAATGTTCTATGATTCAGTTAACTTTTATTTATGATTTTATTTATATTTTATTTAACCTTTTTACCATAACCTTTACATTTTATTTAAATTATTTCAACTGAAAGTGTTATTTAGGGATTTTAGAAAAACAGAAAAAGCAACACTGAAAAGCAAAATTGATGATTACAGTATTTAGAAATAACATTTAAATATATAGTTCTTTTTTATCTATTGATATATACATGTATTCTTTCACATTTTTATATGGATTCTACCAGAGTATTATTTTCTAACTTTTCTCCAACAAGTTATTTACCATATATTCTCTTTATACATTGTTGCTTGTGTAAATATATTCTCTTTAAACATTGTTGCTTGTGTAAACATTTTATATAGTCATTATTTTGGAAAATATGTAAATGAAATTAAAATGGCACCGGATTACATGTATATAATATATATTCAAATGTGTACATATATATATATATATATATATATATATATATATGTAAAAAAATTTAATGACTTTGGAGGAAAAGTCAGGAGCTTACCATTAATGTATTTCTTTAACATCTCCACTGACCTACTAATTTTCTTGCCTACACTGTTTTTTCAGCTATCACTCACATTCCCTCCAGGATATATTCTTTGTTCTAGGACTAAATGCATTTAATGGTCATCACTAATAAATCACTAAAATCATCCTTGAGTTCCTCATTTAGTTTTGAGAGAGAGAGAGAGAGTGTGAGTGAGGGAGAGGGACAGAGAGAGAGGGAGACACAGAAACCAAAGCAGGCTCTAGGCTCTGAGCTGTCAGCACAGAGCCCAACACGGGGCTTGAACCCATGAATGGTGAGATCATGACCTGAGCCAAAGTCAGACCCTTAACTGACTGAGCCACCCAGGAGCCCCATTGCATTGTGTAATTTAATTACCAATGACATGTCTCCAGAAGTACTCATTCTTTACTTCCTAAGTCTTCTATAGAACCGGCCAGTGGCTTTCTTTCATGACAATTGAGATGAGTCTCATTCTGAGATCATACTTTCTTGCAGAACTTGGCAAAGACTGCTTTACTTATCTTCTGGTGAATAGTGTTTTAGTGGAGAAATCTAAGGCAAGCCTGATTTTATTTTTACAGGTGATGTTTTCTTACTACTCATGGAATGAGAAATTATGTTTGAAATTCAGTGGTGTTGGTGTATATACTGTGAATCTCAATTTTCATTTTTCTGTGTCACCTTTTCTTGGTATATAGCATATCCTGGTAGTTTTTTCGTTTCTCTGTACTATTCTATATAATTAATTTGTGAACTTATTTCCTATATAATTTAAGATTTTTTTCCTATTATATCTCTTGTGAATATTATGTGTATTGTTTACTTCAAGGACAAATTATTTTGTTGCACCATCTATGTCTTTATATAAGTAATTTTCTTTGTATTGATTTAATATCTTCGACTTTTCTTCTATGTTCACTATGACTTCTGAAGTGTTTTTTTCCATAACAGTAATTTAGTTTTCAACTGTATGCATTCTTCTTTCTTCAGTTTCTGATTTATTTAATTAGATCTAGTATTGGTTTGCATTTCAGTTTATTTATTTACTTCTGTTATTTACCTCTACATAATATCCTATCTTGTAGGTATTGGTTTTATGCTTTCATTTTATTGAAGTAATTTTACTATTAAGTTTTCCAATAACTCAGTGCTTCTAAGGAAGTTTTTTTATCCCTTTGCTGCTTGTTTTGTTATTGTCACTTCTTTTTTATGTGATACATTTACTTATATTTTGTGATATTCTTTTTTTCTCATAATCATGGATAGCATGATGGTCTTGTATAAATTTTTTTTCTTTTAATCTCAGGACAAGTAAATTCTCTTTGACACACTTTCTAACTTAACTGGTATTTCCAATAGCTTAAGGACCTACAGTTGAGGGAGGATGAAAACTTGGCAAACGGTGGGGACTCTGTTCTGTATTCTGAGATCCTATGAGGCTCCTGGTTTTAGTGTCCCTCTACTCTGCTACGTGTCTGTCTTACCCTACCCTCAGAAGCCTTCATTCATTCCCCTTTCTCAGGCCACTGACAGATTATGAATTTAAATGACCAATGGACAAATTTAGAACTCTGAAAAAACTGGGAAGTTATAGTACAATATATGATAACTACAGATAAAGAGATTGATAAAGTATATGTAAAATAAAAGATATCGTTTATAAAATACACTTTAAAAAAGTGAAAATTGGGGCACTTGGGTGGCGCAGCCAGTTAAGTGTCAGACTCTTGATTTTGGCTCAGGTCATGATCTCCCGATTTGTGAGTTGGAGCCCCATGTCAGGCTCTGTGCTGACTGTGCGAAACCTGCTTGGGATCGTCTCTCTCCATCTCTCTCTGACCCTCCCCTGCTTGTTCTCTCTCTCTCTCTCTCCCCCCTTCCAAAAAAATAAGTAAACCTTGAAAATAAAAATAAAAAATAAAAGTGAAAATTGGCAGAAGTTATCTGTGTCACAATAACTGAGAGAATTAGCATCAATTTTATAAAGACTTTATAGCATTCAATGAGAAAAAGCTTAACATTAATAGAATATTCATTAGTAAACATGAGTATATTCACAGAATAGTCAATACACGTGTTACATACATATATATGTATATGCATACGTATGTATATATGTGTATGTATATATGTATGTGTATATATGTATGTATATATGTATGTGTGTGTGTAGATATATATATGTGTGTGTATATATATATATAAATATATATTTAAATATATTTTATAAATATATAAACCACCGAAACTCAGTGGTTCTGAGGGAATCGAAAAACAAGACTATAATAAGATTTTTTATACCCATTCAACTGACAAAAAAGGGGTGTCTGATTGGCAAAGGTTGCAGCTGATACAGACCAGGGTATTCTGTCACACTTACCAGAGTGCAAAGTAGAACAATCTCTTTGGATAAAAAATAGGGCATTATTTTATGGAGCTGGTGATTCATATGCTCTGTAAGGCAGAGATACAGTACAATGTCCGTATTTTGACATTTGTAGGTGCTCGGTCAGGGAATACGTACCCCAGGCTTCACCCTAAGTAAGCACAGCCATGTATATCATCAGAATAAAAACAAAAGTGAGTGTATTAATTTGCTAGAGCTGCCATAACAAAACATCACAGACTGGGTGGCTTAAGCAACAGAAATGTATTACTCACAGTTCTGGGGGTTCAAAGTCCTAGATCAAGGTGCTGGCAGGGTTAGTTTTTCTTGAGGGCTGATTGGCTCATAGATGGTCACTTTCTTACTGTGTCCTTGCATGATCTTTTTTCTGTGCATGCATATCCCTGGTGCCTCTTCCTCCTCCAGTAAGAATACCAGTCATATTAGATTAGGGCCCTACCCTCATGGTATCATTTTAATTTAATCACCTCTTTAAATACCTTATCTCTAAATACAGTTACATTCTGAGGTCCTGGGTTTGAGGACTCCAACATATGAAATTTGGGCATACACAATTCAGCCCTTAACTATTCGGTACACCATTTCTGGGCCAAGGTTCTAAGATACAGGCAAGCAACCTCTGTGTTCTTGTCGTGCTCTGATAACTATATGCATACAACTATATGGTACAAGAAAAAAGAAACTGGATGGAGATTAGCTACCTTCCTTGACCTGCTAATTAAGAAGGAAATACAGGCTTAATGTATTTGAATCATTTATGTATTTTGAACCATTTGCTGAGTGGTATTAATCCACAATCATTAATATAATCCAAGCCCCATTGTATCACTCCTACACAAAAGCATATTTTGCACTTAGTAAAAGCAGATACAAAGAATGTCTAGTGAGGAGATATTACACATAAAAGGAAAAAAGTGGAAACAGTGTAAAACTCATTAACTTGAGAATGGATAAATAAATCGTAATTATTGAAACAATGGAATATCACTCAGCACTAAAAATGAATATACCAAGGCTATATACTTCAATTATGATAACTTTCAGAAACATAAATTTGGGTGAAAAATTCATAGAAGACTGCATGCATTTTCTATTCTTTTTTCTAAGCATACAAAAAGGAAAAACAAGATATATATTTTAAGTATGCACATATTTGTGATATAAAGAATTATATCACAAGTTTATAAGAACTATAAAGAATTATAAGAAGATGATGAACATAGTATCAGTATCATTATCTCCTCTTCAGAAAAGGAACAGAGCTTTTCCAGAAATTATATAGGAAGCTTTTATAACATTAGTTATATTCTGTTTTATTCCATTTTGTGTTGGATTCTATTGGTTTTATAATGCTTTCTAAGTTAAACGTGATATATATATACATATATATATATATACACACACACATACAATATTGCATCTAATATTACGTATTAAGAAATTTTATTTACATAATTTTAAACATGCAAAAATAATTAATTTTTAGTATTAAATAACAGTTTATATGGTCATATTTGTTAAACCAATAAAAATTCAAAAACTCAAGTTGTCCTTAAGGCTACTCAGTAATACACCATTTCATGATGATTATACTTTTGACCAAAACAAAGAAACTTGGCAAAAAATAGCATTAAACATCATCTTTATACATGAAAAGAGAATTAAAAACTAGAGTGAGTTTCAAAAGTATTAAATTCCTTAAATTATTTTAGATCACAAGAATAGTGTTTGATGATTTAAAACACCATAAGATTTCATGGACTGTCTTTGTAAAGAACATCAGTTAACCAGCAGATAAACCTAAAATTCTTCTACTTGAGATTCAATGGTTTTATAGGTAATGCTTATTGACTAATGGTTTACACAGGTTAAATGCTTGTCACCCTTACAATTCTAGTAACTATATAATCAGTTGGGTGTGTTGATTTAAATTAAAAAAGAAAGCAATCATAACTAAATAATTATCCAATTGACATGGGCATATCTCTACTGGATTCAAGTAAAAGTACTAATGCATTCAATAATATTTCATGTGTTTCAAATAAGAAATACATCTCCAATAGATTAATTCAAATCTTGTGTAGAAAAGGATCCTGTGATAATTGGGATTTAATGAGTAAGAATATTATAATAGTTTTTACCATGAAAGACTTTTCTAAATAGTAATGATATGCACTTAGCTAGTTCTTTTATTTGAAACCTTTAAGCACATGAATTTTTTAGTTAAAGTTAGTCAACATATAGGAACTGGATATAACTCCTGTTTTCTCATTTCTTTGTGAGGTAGTACAGAGGAGTTCAAAAAAATGTTTATAGAGAGGATTTGCCTTAATTCTAATTATCAGAACACCATTTCCATTATACTTTTAAGAAATGTGGCTGTTTTTCAGGCTTATAGTGATACTCTGATCAATTTGCCATCTAATTTATAATATTTGAGGGCATATTTACTAAAGAATTAAGATAGTTAATTATTTCTTTAAAATTATGTATGCATATATATTATGTATAAATTTACACACAGATTTATATAAAATATTTTATATCATACAATTATATTATAAATAAATTACATAAATAAATAATTTCTATATAAATTATATAAATAAATGCATATTTTATATATATATATATATATATATATATATATCTTCATTTATTTGCATATGACTATGGCCTCTAAAAAGTACTCTCTAATACTGATATTTCTTGAACTTTCTGTTCAATATTATTTGTTAATTTTTATTTTCTCTGTTCTTAACTTATTTTTGTTTACTTTCTTCATTCGATCTCTCTTCCTCTAAAATGTTAAAAGGAAAAAGTGAGAAAGAAACAGCACTGTAGGGGCCATAGCTATTATTTTGGGTTTTTTTACAGAAAACATTGTATCTTACCGGAAAGAGTGAAGATTTGTGATAAAACTGGTATTCATTTACGAAATTGGTTATGTTTTATATAAATTTGAACTTCAATTTCTTTATCTTTAAAGTAGGGTCAATAATGTTGAATTAAAGTTATTATAAGAACAGAAAGAATATATCTAAATCCCTGGTATCTATTACATATTCAATTACTGGTGGCTACTACCAATGATATTGGGCCTGGTATTACTGAGGGCAGAAATAGAAATATATTATTTGATGGAGCGTTACAATTCAGAGATCTACATGGATGATATTCAGATTTGGATATTTTTATAATTCTGTAGAATTTATCAGAAGCAGGGATTTTAAGATTATAATTCTTTCAAAAATTAAGAAAAATACTGGATCTTCTAATGAGATCTTTCACTAAAATCACTTGACCATGAAGCAAGAAGATAGATTGATCTTATCCACATGATCAAGTGCAAATCTCAGGTGCCTCTGGGGCACTGAAGGCCCAACTTCTGGTGTGCCATGTCTAGTTGTAGTGAAGTTGACTGAAGTAATCACAATGACTGACTATCAATGTTATTTCTGTTCTCAGAAAGCTTTTAAGAACTGAGTCAGCTTCAGAAGCCCATTTGTTCATCAAGTTCAGTAAGAAGAGAAGACAAAGTTTAAAAAGAGGACAAGTCTAACCCAAATAACACCAATTCATAACTAAGTCTTTCTTTCAATGAGGATTTCTTAATAAAAATTTCTGAATTTATACCTAACTGAACTTTACCTGAACCTTGAATTCATTTTTACATTGCCAAAAACAAGCGTGTATTAAATTTAATATTATTCCAGATGAGAACAAGTCTTTCTAAGATATACAAGGAGATAGGAGGAGTTAGATATGTTGCACCCAGATATGTAATCCTTGCTCACAATATTTTATGTGTATCTGTTGGTGAGGCCTGCCTTCAGAGAATAGAAATTAGTATGTTATTTCCATAATCATTTTAAAAAATAAAGCTAAAATATTTAGATGATAAAAATTGTGGGATTTTTTTCAAATTAAAGAAATATAAATTATGTGTTCAATTCATATTAATTTATGAGTCTCAAAACTTAGGTTTGCCATGTAAACATAAAAATCACTAACAGATACAGCACACAAAATAAAAATCTAGAAAATAATGTATAGTAATAAGTGAATAAACTTGGAAAATAAAACAGTGACTTATTTAAATTATTTTGAGGGACAGGGTTTTCTTTTCCTCATTTAACACTAATGCATGAACATTGAATAGAAACGGAAAAAGTGGAAAAGATGAAAAAAAAAATAGAAAACGATACCACTCAACAAATGGAATTATATATTACATGCTGGCTTTCTTTTTCTATTGTTAGTTTTACTTCTGAGCTTATTATTTTTTAAAATAGCTGCAAAATATTCAGAATGCAAGCAGGTTTCAAGAAAATATTACCATGCCCAATGTGAAGTTGAAGAAATAAAACATCACATGAATGATTGAAGCCCCTTTTGTTTCTCTACAGAGTCATTTTTATTCTTTCTCCCACATAGTTAAAAACTGGACAGAATTTGATATTCATTGTTGCCATGAATTACTTTGTACTTTAACTACATAGTATTATCTGATTATGTTGTAAGTCCTCTGTAATTTATTTTTTTTATATTTGACATTATGTTTGGGATTAATCCACATTGCTATGCGTCATTTTAGATCATTCATTTCTATTGTTATATCACATTCTGTTAGGTGAATATTCTCCAATTTTTCCATGTTCATGTTAAAATTTAATCCTTTTTATTCCAAATAATTTAAAATCTTATTAGATAGCCTTTAGAAAGAATATAGTAATGATTGTTTAACATTTAATAATATACATATACCATAATGCACCTAACAATTCTTTGATGGGTAGATATTCTGGGAAGGGTACTCTCTCCAGTTCTCCCTCAAATCTAGACTATTGTTAGTACATAACAGGTGCTGGATCTTTAACAGTTTTTAATAGAATGACTTTCCATTTAATTGTTCATTGTTATAATTAATGATTCAAATAGAATGAGTTTTCATCTAACTTCCCGATAATTTTTATGCTATATGACAAAGATTTTTGTAGAAAAAAAGATTTGCATGATTAGATCATTTTCTTTCCTATTCTTACATTTTAGAGGTAGGATTTGGGGTACAGATGCAGCCCTACTACAGCCCGAAACTTTGGAAAAGAGAAGTTGGTTGCTGACCACTGGGTTATCTTGCCCTTTTGAAAGATGGGTGGCAAGTAATCTTTGGCTCATATGTGTTGCCCTTCTGTTTTGAAACTATAGCATGAGATCACATTTCAGTTTGAAAAAACTGAAAGCTCTGTGTTACTTTTCTAATGTGCTCAGGTCTTTACATTGTAGCAGGGAAAAACAAGTACCAAACTATGTCGACTTTCTAAAAATAAATTGAATAATGTTGGAGATCTAATTTATAAGAAAACTTTTTATCCCTTGTGGGGTTTAATAAAGCAGTTTTTTCACTTAGGTTGGGGGAAGGGCTGTTGCAAATAATTTTATTTGTCCAGAGTTGATTCTACAGGGAGGAAAAGGTCCCTTCTAAAAGAAATGCTAAAAGCCATTATTGTCTGGCTGAGCCCAGTATCTTAGGAAAAGAAAGAAAGAGATTCATGGAAAAATTCCAATCAGGGATTATCAATGTGAATTTTCTTGAAGCAACTTTCATCTCCTGTTTTCCATTTGACTTTCTATAATAAATGATAGGCGGTGGATGTAGTAGGAATCTAGTCAAGGTTACAGAATCTTAATGAACACCATTCTTGCCATTATTTGTTGTCAGTGTTCTATTAACCATTTGACTTACTTTTATTCCAGCACTTACTACATTCTATCTGAGAACACCGTGACATTATTTGATTTCTTCTCCATTTTTTCATACATAAATGATAAGTTGCATGTCTACTGGGCTTGTTCATCACAATTCCATGTTTGGCATATGGACTTGAAGTGGACCACAATGATTCTCCCCTCCTTGTGTTTGCACCTGTAAAAATCTTCTCTATTTGAATGTGACTTTGTTCTAGCAAATAGGATATGGCAAAAGTAAAGACATTTTTTCAGATAATTAAGGTCTCAAATAAGTTGAATTTGAATTAATCAAAAGATTATGTAGGTGGGCGTGGTTTAATGAGGAGAAAGACCTTACAAGAGAGAATGAGCCACTTTTGAGTAAGAATCTCTCTTTGTTGCTGGTTTTGAAGAAGTTTCCATATTGGGAGAGGTCATATGGATACAGCCATGTAACAGGGATCTGTGGGTGATCTCCTTGAGCTCAGACAACCCCTGGCCAACAGCCAGCAAGAAAAGAGGGACCTCATGCCAGCCACAAGGAGACGAATTCTGCTAACAATGCGAAGGACATTGCAAGTGGATTCTTCTCAAGTTCAGCTTCTGATGGGACCACAGCTCCAATCAACACATGGGTTTCTCCCTGGAGAGACACTGAAACAGAGAACCTAGTGATGCTGTGTCCCAACCTCTACATTCCAGAAACTTTGAGGGGGAAAAAAAGCATTCTAGTTTTAGCTGCTAAATGTGTGGTAATTTGCTAGGCAGTATAGAAAACTAATACACTATCACTTCTCTTTCTGTAATGTTTTCCTGTGTTAGTCAAATCACATTTTGAATCAACAGATACTTCATGAGCTTTTTGTTTTGTAGCAGGTCCTATTAAGAATTAATCTCGCAATCACACGTCCCTAAATAACGGAACCCAGATGGGAGTTCAAGCCTTTTTATTACTGGCTCAGTGATCATTCACCTACAATGAGGAGCTATAGATTCACTAATTAAAAAGCCAAGTGTGTAACTGTCTTCAGTATTTTAGTTATAGTGGATTAGAAGTGGATTCATATGTGAAGGATATACATACAGAATATACATATATATATATATATACACACACACACACATATTCTATATATATATTCTATATATACATATAGAATATATGTGTATATATACACATATTCTATATATATATATATATTCATATATATACACATACATATAGAATTACCCTTCATATGTGCCTATATATGTTCCAAATTTGTTGTGCTGAGTTTTATGAAGTGGTAACCTGGGTATAGGAGATTACGTAAGCAATCCTTTTCATGAATTGTCATCAATGTTTATAGAATACATACATTCAATTTTTTTTTATTTGCTTAAAAGTCAAAAAAGAAGTGAGAATCATATGGTAAATATAACTTCAGGAGCACCTTGGTGGCTCAGTCGGTTAAGCATCGAACTTTCGCTCTGGTCCTGATCTCATGGTTTGTGAGTTTGAGCCTGGCTTCTGGCGCTGCACTGACAATGCGGAGTCCACTTGGGATTCTCTCTCTCCCCCTCTCTCTCTGGCCTTCTCTCTCTCATGCTCTCTCTCTCTCTCTCTCTCTCTCTCTCAAAATAAATAAATATACTTAAAATATATATAAATTATTATGTAAAAAGACAATTAATGATTCCCAGTTACAAAAAATAACTAATGCCTATGAGTTCTGATTCAAAACACTTCTGGATATCATCATTTAAATTTTCCTATAAATTTTCTATTTTATTTTTGTGGGTTTGTTAAATTTGGTTATTTCAAGTTGTGACAGAAGCTTAGATAAGTTGACTTTTTAGTCAAGATTATCTGAACATTTACAGCCAGAAAATAATTTGAACTACATTAATGGAGCTGCAATAAAAATAATTGAAAATTTTATGGACAATAAAAGCGTATACGAAAAGTCAGTTAGATTTTGTTTTAATATAATAGCTTCTTTAGAAATCTATAATGTTGTAATAAAATACTGTAAAATGACTGATTTGGATTCAATTTGCTATTTGATAGGATCTAAAGATTATGCGGTGTTGAATTAAAAAGTACATTACAGATTTCTTTTACTTTTAATCTCATTGAGAACTACATTTTAGACTGTAATAAACCAAAGGTCAGATTCATAGAATAATTACATCTTACTTGTGGTAGCAGCAAAAATATTAACCTGAATTCACTGCAGCTTTAAAAGCTTTTATTAATATCAATGATGGCACTGGTGAAACAATGATACCAATCGAAGTACTTATTTTCACCAGTTGAAGGGAGGAAAACTTTTCCTTTCTTCCCTTCTAGGTTCTTTGGTTGGTCTGATAATCTAATTGACACAAGACATAGTAACAGGAGGAAAAACACCACAAATTTTAATTTCACATGTATGGGAACTCATAGAAATATGAGACTCAAGTGACTAAAGAAGGAAGCTGTTATACTTTTTAGTCAAACAACAATACATTCGTGAAGAATTAACAAAATAAAGAAGTTTGGGCTTGAGGTAGTAGGTTACTGAGGAAGTAACAGGACCTGTTTACATAGACTTCTTGGCCTTGAATTCTCTGTCTCTGGTGATAATGTCTCTTACAGAGAGGGTACCTTTCACATGGGAGATTTATTTCCTGCTTTCATAGGCATGAAAGAACTTCAGAAAGTCCTTCTTGCACCGCATGTCTCTTAAGTAACTTGAATGCAAAATAATCAATATGCCATATTTTTGAGGAGACTGCCCATATTTGATGTTTTGGAATCAATGAGATTATTCCAGGAGTAAAAGTATGTTTATTTGGCTTATTTGGCTGACGATAATAAGATCTGCTTCACTAATTAATAAATTGGGATACCTGTTCTGTTATTAATGAAAGTGGAAGCTGAACTATTTTATTGATGGATAAATGTTTTATAATGGTTTACTTCTGCAACACGCAAAAACAATGCATGTCTTACATTCTGATTTCTCCATTGTGCAGTTTGTACTGCATTTTAATTTCAGCATTGCTATTTATTCAATCACTTCTGATTGACTCAATCATAAGAACAGAGTCAACTGGGAAAATGACGGTATTCTGACCAGGATATCGAGGTTGTCCTAACAGAGCGAGGGCAAGAACAAATTGAAGTCAAGCTGTCAATCACTAAATTTTTTTAGAATATCTTGTACTCCATCAACTTTTAAAATAGAGTAAACTAGGTTGCAACAAATTTTACGTCTCTGACAGCATATAATTTTTCATCATTACCATTTTCTAGCTGATGATTTCAGGATGAAAAGTCCATACTCTTTTAGAAAAATACTATTAATCTTAAATCTTGAAAAGTTATTTTGAGATAAAGAGATAAAAGTTTAGTGATACTCTACCAGTAGTAAAGTGGAAAAAACCAGTAAATTTATTTTTAAAAAAAGATAATTTTCCCACATAATAGACAATTTTAATGTTTTCCAGCTACTTGTTATTTTTGTTCCATCCTACAAGTTTCTGGAGGTCAGAACTACATTTATTCTTGTATTTTCAGCTAATTAAGACACAATCTGACTTTAATTTTTTTATATTAGATATGTATCTGATTAGGGGCACCTGACTGGCTCAGTTGGTTAAGCTTCCGACTTCCGCCCAAGTCATGATCTCACGGTTTGTGGGTTTAAGCCCCGCGTCGGGCTCTGTGCTGAAAGCTCAGAGCCTGGAGCCTGTTTCCAATTCTGTGTCTCCCTCTCTCTCTGCCCCTCCCCATCTCTCTCTCTCTCTCTCTCTATCTCAAAAATAAATAAATATTAAAAACATATGTATCTGATTAGAACTGGATCAGGTTTTTAAATTCCTGAAATGAGCCAAGTTCCCATCAAGATTATGAAGTGCACAAATCTGTGTCGTCTTTACAAGATAAAAAATAAAAGTCTGATGTTAGGGGCTTTTAGATCATCTACTGCAAAGTACTTAACTGTTCTTTATGCTCATGGCCTCTAGCTATTCAGACAAAGGGTATTTCCTTAAATGTCATAACATGACTATCGAACATGACAGCCTTCATTCAGTCTAAAGTTTTATTTTTATGAATCCTAAAAATTTCCAGCTCCTAAGCGAATAAACGACTGTTGCATATTTCCCCAGCCAATGAGACCGGTGCTACCGACTCAGTACTAGCATGTTCCCTAGGCTCCAGGGAGTAAGGTCCAATGGAAATGGCAGAGGAATATAAATTTTGGGGTTTGCCAGGTTGGGTTTGTTAGCTTCATATCCATTAACTTTTCAATTAACTGCCAGTGTGATGGACAAAACCTTGATTTCTGCTAGTCTCCACCATTTCCAAAATGGTATGGCAAAGCTGTACTTACCTTACAAGTGTTGTATAAAAAATAAAATGAGACACAGATCATGGCATTACAAGAAATTTAAAATGTAACAAAATGTACTTTATTAATATTGTGTTATTATGATGATTAGCAATTAAGGTAATATACATATAAGCAATTACGATTTAGTTATAAAGCTAACAATTAGGTTGCTATAATGTTAGCTTAAATCACATTTAAAAACACATTTGCAGAGTTTTGGGGTTTTTTTTTAGGTTTAAAAAATTTTTATTTTTTTAAAGTTAACATGTGCATAAAAGGAAACAGAATAATACAAGAAGCAAAGAACAAAGTCATCCATAATCACAAGCAATTTACAGTTTGACTTCTAGGTCCTGTGTGTCTATACAACTAGTCATTTTAATGTAATTAAGATCATAGTTATGTATCATGCTTTTTTCACACACCATGAATTTTACCATTTCAGAGTCCCCAAACTAAGAGTATTTTGATAACCAAGAATACACTACACCAACACCATCTGAAAGAAAAAAAATGTAATCTTGCCTTTCTTGGCGACAATAATGGCAACAGGCCTCTAGATAAAGATATTGGCAGAGCAACAATTAAAATACTGCATTCCCTCAATGTTCAATTAAAAATGAGACATAAAGTAACAGAGTACACAAAGTATAACGATTCTAAAAGAATTCATTATCCAATCTATACTATTCAAATATTAGCAAGGAGGTATATTTCCACTGAGTCACTTAATGTATTCCTATAGTACAGCCAAAGAGATGCACATACATTAACTGTTATCACTAGAATGTAGATATGAACACATCCACACACATCTCTCCCACTATACTTCCTTCTGCCCCTCTGTTGCCAGTCTAATGAGTAAGTCCTGACATACATTTCTCAGAGACAGCCTAACACTTCCATGCCCAAGATGCTTCCTTCCTATCAATTATAACAACAAAAACTTAGAAATTGGTTAACTCAGTAGCTGTACATTGTATCATACATTGTCATCTCAGGACATCCAAAAAGCTTAGATGTTACAAAATAATGAACTTCTCCACAACAAACACCGGTACTTTATAAAAATGCACATATAAACTTATGTTTATAACCTAAAACTGTCTTCTAGACGTGGAGATACTAGCAAAAAGCCCTTCCCTTCACCCCTCCTCTGCTCCCTCCACCATTTCAATGACTAAGTACAGGACTACACCTAGCTCCAAGAGGCAGATTAACAGACACTCCTAGAACAGTCCTTCCTAAAAACTAACAAAAGGGCATTTATAAAGGGATTATTTTACTACTTCTACTTTTAATACACTTTGGGCATTAGGACTTGTTTTATCCTTTAACACAGCAATATTAACTAAAATGCACATACAGAATAATGGTTAGACAATCTGAATTTGTCTTAAAGACTCATGGGCACAGAACCCTTCTCTCATTTCCCCCCACCCCCACTCCCTGCAGTGAACACTCTCCAAGACATCAAGTTTGACACTTCCATTCCCCAAATACAACCATTCCTGTAAATTAACAGAACTTAAAGGGTGCTGTTACTTTAATTCTCTACTTCTAACATATTGTTCACTTTCAAACATCTAGAAGACTAGATGTTCCAAAATTTGCCCACTACATACATAGTAGCACTGAAGGAACATTCTGGCCTAGAACCCTTCCTCTTTTCACCTCTTGTCAACCCACTGGAAAGTATAAGCATCCATAATGCTTAGAGGGGATTTTAACAATTTCACTTCCTCTAGTTGTTTTCAGAACAGTCTCTCCTATGAATTTAAACACAAAGTGTATACAATGTATTTGTTTACTAACTACTTTTGTCATACACTAACAACCTCTTTTAACATCTAGGAAGACTAGATGTTGTAAATTAGGACTCATTTGTCCTTTATATACACTATATACATAGCTAAGTAAAACCGAATGCAGACATAGGGGACAATGGTTAATCCTAACTATAAACGTACTGGTATTCAGCCCTTTGCGCTTTCTTCTTCCTCCCTGAACCAGCACAACTATTATATAATGTGTACTGCTCTGAGAGGTGGTTTGATCACTTTGATCATTCCATTTTCAAAAAGACAATATTTCACATGAATTTTAACAAAAGGATATCTACAAAATGTGTTATTTTTCTGACTCTACTTTTAACATACTTTGTGCACTTCTAAACATCTAGAAAGGCTAGATGTTTCAAATAAGGACTTAAGTTTGTCCACTATATACACAGTAGTGTTGAACAAACTACACACATGTAACAATGGGTTATATCTGAAAGTGTTTTCTGCATAGGAACATTCTAGTCTAGAACCCTTGATTTCCCACAGCTCCTCTCCACCACCGACCCACTGGGTGGGTACAGATAGGCACATGTGTCACTTAGATGTGACTACAATGTCATCTCTAAAAGTTCTTTTCAGAAGACAGCCTTTCGATGAATTTTAACACAGTGTACAAAATGTGTTAGTTTACTAACTCTACTTTTGCCATACATTGGCAACCTCTTTAATATCTAGAGACTAGGTATAAAATTAGGACACATTTGTCCAGTATATATACAATATATACAGTCAAGTTAAATGCACATAACATATAGGGCAATGCATAAGCTGAAATTTCCTAGCACACGCTAGCAAAACGTCTTTTGCAATTTCTTCCCTCCCACCTCCCACAACCAATGAACAAGGAAGCATACTGTTCAGAGAGGTGAGTTAGCAATTCCATGTCCAAAAATAGTATTTCCCATCAGTTTTTAAAAGCTATTTACAAGAAGCGTTACTCTACTTCTCCTTTTAAACACATCAAGCATTTCTAAATATCTAGAAAGACTAGATATTTCATTTAAGGACTTAGTTGTTCACTATGCACAAAGCACTGTTAAATAAAATTGCACACACCTAACAATGGGTATAATCTGAGGTATCTCCTAAATCTGACAATTCTGGCCTAAACTATTCCCTCCCTCACTTCCTTCTCTCCGCCACTTCATATTAAAAAATCATTTACAGAAGAAAAGCTTTCCTTTGAGTTTCAACACGTGTACAAAATGTGCTAATTTTACTACTTTGTCATACACTAACAACCTCTTTAACATCTAGAGACTAGATGTTGCAAAAGTAGGACTCATTTGTCCATTATATACACTATTTACACAGCAAAACAAAATGCATGTGAACATACAAAAAATGGTTTTGTCTGAAAATGTCCAAGTATTAACACACCAGCATATTACCTTTTGCAATTCTTTCCCTTCCACCTCCTCCAACCACTCAGTGCTCAGAAGTGGTTTAACAATTCCATTCCCAAGACAATTTCCTATGAATTTTAGCAAAAAGATATTTACAAAGTGACATTTTACTACCTCTACATTTAACATATGTTGGACACTTCTAAACCTCTAGACAGGACTAGATGTTTCAAATAAGGACTTAATTTGCCCACTACATACACAGCAGTCTTGAATAAACTCCAGACATGTAACAGTTATAATGTGAAAGTGTCTTCAAAATAAGAACATTCCAGCCTAAGACCAACCCTTCTCTTCTCTCCCTCCATCAACCCAATGGGCTATAATGCTCAAATTTTCAGAAGACAATCTTTCTAGGAATTTTAACACAAAATATACAAAATGTATTAGTTAGGACTCTATTTTTTTTTCATACCCTGGCAACCTCTTTAACATCTAGAAAGACTAGATGTTGAAAATTGGTACTCATTTGTCCAGTATATACACTACATACACAGCTAAGTAATACAAAATGCAGGAACATAAAGGACAATGGTGAATCTTGCCTCACTATGAACACACTGGCAGAGCTCGTGGCATTTCCTTCTCCTCTCTCCTCCTATGAACCAGTGAACAAACACAGTGCCTACTGTTCTATGAGGCGGTCTGGCCATTACCCAAAATTAAACAGTATTTCATGTGAATTTTAACAAAAAGGTATTTACAGAATTTCTTTTTACTACCTCTGTTTTTAACCTATCAGACACTTAAGAACATCTACAAAGACTAGAGATTTCAAAAACGTACTTAGCATTGTTAACTATACAGTAGCTGAGGAATAAAAATCACACACACACAAAATGGTTACAATATGTAAATGTCTTCTAAATATGACCAGTCTGGCACAGAACCTTCTTTTCTTCCTCAAGGTGTTCTACTTCATGGCCTCTTACCCACTGAACAGACATGGACGTGGTCGCTCCTGATGTGGCTTCTAGAGGTGGTCTAACAATTCCATTTCAAAAAAGTCATTTCCAAAGACATTTCTTTTCTATGATTTTTAATAAACCAAACAGGCATCCACAAGACGTGTGATTTTCTAACTCTATCATATGTCGGCAACCTCTTTACATCTAGAAAGCCCAGACTTTGCAGAAGTTTTCTTTTGAAAGGTTTTGGGGGGTAAGTTGAGAGCAGTTTTTTCATATTATATACACAGGCCTTCTATCAATGGCCAGAAAAAATCTTCCCAAAGGCCGGTCTTCCTATTGGTCAAATGTTGTGCGTAATTCTTCCATTTCTATCTTCCAATGTCAGCATCTGGTCGAACGAAGGCCAACCACCTTAGGGCCCGTTAACTGGTACACTCGGCGTGGACTGGGGCTTCGCTCACCTTCCGGGCCTGTTAGGGCCTCTGTCCATTGTCCGGAGGTGAGGTCCTGTCCAACTGGGACCAGGCGGTCATCCCACCGCCCGCATCTGTGGGGCTCCGAGGCCCAAGGGTGGCCGAGCTCGCGTCCACGGAGACCCGCCTTCTCGGGCCCTCGGCCGGTGGGGAGAGGTTAGTGGCTGCTTCAAGGCCTGGGCCCAGCCAGTGGACAGCCGTGGCGACGGCGCTGGGTCTCTGCAGGTCAGAGACAGCGACCTGTCCCCGGGCCCCCCAGTTCACCTGCTGGCCCGAGGCCGGAGGGCCTGAAGGGCCCCGGGACAGACGGCGTCGCTGCATTTCTCACCTCACTCTCTGCTGGAACTCAAATTTGCAGAGTTTTAGATTGTATTTTGCTTAACATTGAAAGTCATGGTTAGAGAGAATTCCCCAAAATTAAAAAAAAAAAAAATTATCTACGGGTGTTATGATGTTCTCTTATATTTTCTGGAAAAATGCTGGTGAGCCTTGAGCACTTAGTTCTGTTACTCTTGCCTGGGATTATAAGAATATATTTAGTAAGATATATAAAATGCTTGATTAGGTTTTGCATACACAGGCATTGACTGCAATGCAAAGACAGGTATGCGAAAAATATGTTAACATTTTTTAATATTAGAGATATTGATTGCAATGTGTCTTGTTGCTGTATGATTTGACTCCATTGAACATTACTGGATTGTGAAATATGGAGATTAGGTTGTTAAAGGGAACTGAATATAAATCAGGATAATTGTTATAATAAGATAAAGTCTTAGTTTCAAAATAATTCAGAAGACGAATCTCCCGGTTGCAAACGTTTATAGAAATGTATTTATTGTTCACATTGTTTGAAAAGGGTGATGGTTAAAAGCCTTGTTGAGGGAAGCAGTCCTCCCAGGTCCCTGAGCATCCCTGGATTTTCTCCCTGGGCGTGTCACACTTCCAGGTTTGTCGCCTGATACTGAGCGGTTTCTATAGTCACAGTCAGAAAGGCAACAAAGTGGTTCAAAGCGACCCCGGTGCCTTGTAACTGCTCCTTCCCTGGGCTTGTTTGTTGTTTGCTACAATAGTTGCTGCTTGATCAAAAAGTGCTGAGCCCTTGGCCTTGCATTCCTCATCCTGCACACGCTGTGTGCATAGCATCCATCTGAACTTGCGGATCTCCCTTGAAATTGGGGGGTGGGGAGTAAGTACAACTGTGCCGAGGCTCCTGATGTTGTCTGAGTTTTGAGTAATAAACTATCTGGCTCTGTCCCATTAAGTCTCATTGTCCCCTTTTCTTGAAGCAACCAGGCCATAGGGGTAAGCCAACCTTGTGTGCCCAATTATTTGCTCTGTAGTCTTGTCGCGCTTGAGCATTGTCTATGAGGTTGGGGTTCTTCCTGGACAGTGCTTCTGAATTTTGCTCTCTTCTGTGTCAAGATTCTATTTTATCTTTTAGTTATTTTGATTTTAATTGCTGTTTAATTATTCCTATCTTGTATCATATATATTTCACTTCAAAATTATTTTTACAAAAATATTTACAGCAAATTGTGGAAAGGTTAGTGTGTGAGCTCTATTAACATCTATTTTAACACTCAGAATAATGTTAACAGAGAAGCCACAATTGCCTTCAAATATATATATATATATATATATATATATATATATATATATATATGATGGCTCCATAAATCAAACTGTGAAATGTGGAATTTGTGGTTTAGCCACTAACTAGCTCTCTGAATCTGTAACACTCTGTAGTCCAAACCTTTTTTGTCATTGTTTTGTTTCCAGTTTCCTCAAGAGGTTGCTCACAGCTTAATGGGGACTCATATACAAGTGTTAAAGAGTAACTACTTTGTGTCAGGTGCTGTATTGCGCCCTGCACTGTGGGCAACTGAATGAGTAGGTCTCAATGTAGCACTTAAAACTTTTATAGTCCCAGACTTCTCTAAGAAATGTCAATATTCAGGGGGCACCTGGGTGGCTCAGTCAGTTAAGTGCCTGACTTTGGCTCAGGTCATGATCTCAGGGTTTGAGAGTTTGACTCCCGTATCGGGCTGTCTACCGTCAGCACAGATCTGCTTCAGAGGATCCCCACTTCAGACCCTCTGTCCCCCTGTCTCTCTGCCCTACTCAAGCTCTCTGTCTCTCTCAAAAATAAAAAAAAATAAAGAAAAGATATGTCAATTCACTAATTTTAGAACTCTATAAATAGTATAATTGTTTTATAAACTACTGCATGTTATGTATTTATGTTTCATACTGATAGTAATTGAACCCTGATCATGTGCCAGCACTGTGCAAGGTGCTTGGGATCCAGTCATCATCAATATCAGCATGATGCGTCATCTCAGTAAGCTTCCAGTTCTAACAGAAGGAGACAATTATTAGCCATATTGTAACCGTACTAATGTGAGTTTGCTTCTTGGTGAGACACAGACAGAAACCACACCTCATAAAGTTGTCCCACAAAGGAAATTTTATTTGCAGCAAATAAGGAGATTATGGAACTAACTTCCAGAGCCATGACTCTCCTAGCAAGGGTGAATGGACATTTTTATTTAGGATTAGGATGAATATTCAGATAGGGCAGATTGTCATTGTACGTAGAAGTGACATAATGTGGCACATGTGCCTTAAGGAAACATGCGTATTCATACACTGTATATTATATCAATGAGTATTGTGCTTCTCTTTGCACGGAGATTTTAGTATTACAATGAGGTAAAGGTAACTGTCAGTCACTCATGGGTCACTCTATGGTCCATCTGCACAGGTGTGAGTTATAGGTGAGATTTGAACTGATCCAGGTGGACTGGACCAGTTGGCACTCTTTGTCCAGAGGCTCATTATTCCTTGAGGGATAGCCTTGGTTTCCAACGTGGGATGCTATGCCTCTTGGCTCTTTTGCTGGAAGTAAGACATAAGCTGGAAAAAACTTAAGGAAAAATGTGGGACTAAGGTTGGTGCGTCCAAGCAGGTGAAGAGCAAAGGCTAAGTCTTGGGGTCTAGAGCTGGTGACAATATCACAAAGCTAAGTACTGCATGAAATGATAAGAGAAGTGCAGACTATTATAGCAACATGTAATGGAGACATCACATATTTTGAATTTTATTTATTAAATAAGTTCATAGGTGCATGTAGAATATGCTTCTTTGGGGCTCGCTTCCTAATGTTTTCCCTATAGTTGTGTAATACAATGGTTTGCTACAATCAGTTGATATTTAGTGGTTTGTGTGTGTGTGTTTTTTTAAGATTACTCTTAAGATTTTTCTTTTCTCTAATAGGATCTTCAGAGACATTTTAAGAAATGGTGATGTTATCATTGGGAGGCAACAGTCCATAGTCTCTTATGCTTGTGAATGTCATTCAAGCAGAGGCACAACTGCTTTTGTTCTTCTCTATCTTCTCAAGGATGTCTATACAGCAAGCAGCTGTGGATAATAAAGATGGTGTGCCCTGCTTCCACCATTAAACAAGAAGTAGTTTGTTCAGAGCCTTGGAGGATAAAGTACCTCTCTCTGGAGCAAGTAATAGGCCTGCCTATTCCTTGGTATTCAAAAATTCTTTAAGGGGCGGCCTGGGTGGCGCTGTTGGTTAAGTGTCCAACTTTGGCTCGGATCCTGATCTCACGGTCCATGGGTTCGAACCCCGTGCTCGAACCTCTCTCTGTCCTCCTCCTCCCCTGCTCATGCTCTGTCTCTCTCTGTCTCAAAAATTAACATTAAAAAAAAAACTTTTTAAAGTTCTTTAAGCTCCTCATGCTGCTGTGTCAAGCCCTTGGGGTTTGTTACATATGTTCAAGAACCTGTTGGGAACTGGTGTTAGGAGAGTGGACTGCAGAGCTCTCAACCAGAGTAGTTCTGGATTTCTTTACATACCATATTTTGAAAAATACCACAAAGAACAGTTCAAATAAAAGAAGCTAGCAAATCACTACCTTAATGTCTCAAACACTCAACTTTCTTAAGTGAATCTACCTATTGCTAGTCTGACGACATTGGCCACATTGGTAGTCACCACTATATGTATTCATTTCTTAAATTTGTAAACTATCCACATAAAATTTTCACCAAGAAGATAACAAGATTATTTCTCTTTGAAAGAGTGCAATTCTCAATTAACAGCAGGCCTCTTTAGAGGCACCTAAATTGTGGAAGGGAAGAAACAATATCTTTGTATGTTAATTCTACACTTTTATTAGTATTCTAGATGTGACAGCAAAATTCTACTGAATGATAAACATTTGGGCAGAGAGCCAATTTTCAAAAAAAATATCAATTCCATTGAGATTAATCTGTGAGCTGAGGACAAATGAAATGCATGATTGTCTCACCCACACTGTTAAGGTTGATCTGTTTTTGAGAGCTTATCAGCATTTACTCTGTCTTGTCAAAGGCAGTCATGATTAAAATCCAATAATGTGTGATTTATAATGTTCACAGCAGTTGCTTCTGGTTGTCTTACAGTTATCCTTATTTCAGATTCATTATGAATACATTTTTCTAATATTTTGTAATTTTATTTAGTACTTTTTCTTAATAATGTAAAAATCCTATACCAGCATTAACTTCTAAAGCTCGATATTTTATTAGGTCTATAATGCCCACTTTGGAATGTTTAGCAGTTGTTTCTTTTGCCATCATAATTATTCAACTCTGATTTCCACCTGCCTGCCAAAAATTCAGGATTACTCTGAGACCTTAATCAACCATAAATGAAAGAAGAGTTCATTTTTCATTATTCACTAGAACCATGGATCGTACTGTATGTTAATCATTTTTTCCATCATCTTCTTTTAAAGTTTATTAAATTCAACTAATATTCAAAACTTTTGCAAAGCATGAAGTTTGTCCCAAATCATTAATAATTTCTAGTAACTTTGACCATTATAAACAACGTGTGTCTATATATATATATATATATATATACACACAGAAATACAGTAAATTGATTTAATGGTTAAAAGTTCTGCATGGGAGAGGTGCCTGGGTGGCTCAGTCGGTTAAGTGTTCAACTTTGGCTCAGTGGGTGAGTTCAAACCCCACATAGGGCTCTGGGCTGACAGTTTGGGGCCTGGAACCTGCTTCAGATTATGTGTCTCCCTCTCTCTCTGCCCCTCACCTGCTCACACTCTGTCTCTCTCTCTCTCTCAAAAATAAATAAACATTGAAAAAAATAAAAAAATCTTTACATGTGAAACATGCTCATTTAAGAGAAAAATTGACAGATGAAATCCCAGTTATGCTAACTGATAGCCACTAATAACTATACATAATCACCTAATATTCACAAGAAAGTTCTCAGATTTTTCAAAAGCACTATTCTACATAAACCTAAATAGATTTAATATATTTATTGTAACCATTTAACCTGTAGATTCTTCTTGAATACCTTAAACACTTCTGTTGTTCCTAGTAACAACTATAGCAACCTCTTCTTTTTAAAATTATGGAAACCTAAAGTGATTTGCTTCACTCCATCTAATTAATTAAGAATAGAGTCAGGAGTAAAATCTAAACTTTTCCATTTATTCCAACATTTGGGGGGCACTTTCCCACCTGTATAGTAGTCATGTTAGCACAGCAAGTTTTTGTCATCCAACTAACTAAGTCTTCAGTAAGCCATCTCAATTTGTGCTAGTCCAGCTACTTCTAGAAATGGGAGCAAATGCCAAGACCAATGAATGTCATGATAGTAAGCCAATTCTCTTGCTTCTTTGGATGAAAAATTATTTCCTTGTTCTGAAACAGTATTGTGCAAATACTGTAATGTTCAGTGAAGTTTTCAATAAGTCCATTGAAGGTGGTACAGAAAGAGTTTGGGGCAGGAAAAAACATCGATAGCCTAAAGCACCATTTTAATGAATATGAGTTACTGTATCTTCTCCTCGATGTGATGGAAGGGATTGAATATAATTTAACTACCATCAGGTATCAGGCTGGTCCTCTTGGGAAGTGATATTCTATTAGGAATTTTTTGCATCTGGAGATTGGTCACTCAGCTAGATAGGCCCTACTTTAGGGAAATCCTTCTTATTGGCCTAAGGATTGGAAATCCTTAAGGCATAACATTCATACCTTCTGATTTTTCCTGGAACTTATCTCCCACATTTGGCATATACCTCTTACAAATATTTCTGGATATCATTTGCTGTATCTTGACTGCCATTATTCAATCTCTATGATATTATCAATATAGTAAGGTAGTACTGTGTTCAGAGGGACAGTGAAACAATCAAGGTTTCTGTGTACTATGCAATGACATAGAAGAGAGCTTACATATTCCTAAGTTAATACAGCAAAGATATTCCATGCTGTGTGGAAGCATATTCTCTGGGGTTCCTCCCTAACTGATGGCATAGATGCAAGCATTTACCATAGTAATAGCTTTATAACAGCTGCCAACCTTCATGCTATTTGTTCTAATGTATAGATCACATCTACAATTACAGCTGCCTTTGGAGGCAGTTCCTAATTGCATTTACTGTAATTCCCTTATATTCTCCAGCACTGGTATTTCTTCACAGCCAAAGTGGCATTTTAAATTGGATAACGTATAATTCTTGTATTTTTTAAGCCTTTGATAGTGGCATAATTCTTTGAGATTGCATCACAGATGATGTACTTTTTTCCCCCGTTCTGGACATAATGGGATAAAGACTTCCACTTTTCCTTTGTACCATAGCAACCTTTACCCCATAAGCCACATAACCAATGTGGGGATGCTGTCAGCTGTGGAGAATGAATATTTCAATTATGCATTTGGAATTTGGAGAGATAACTACAGTGTATTTTTTTGAAGGTTTACCAAACCCTCTAAGAGATGGATTCAGGCCAATATTTTATTCCTCAACTGACCTTCTTAAGCACTGAGTAGAGGAGTGCAGTGGCCTTTTGGTTGATCAAAAATTCATGTCAGTTCAGAGCTATGCATTGAGCAATACTTAAAAGGTCTGGACATTTCTCTTTGTCCAAAGGAAGTTACCCTGTAAGTGTTCATAGGTCCCTTTTCGGAAAACTGGAAAGATTAATTCCATTGCATATTTACATTTTTGTTACTAGGATCCACCTTTAAGGGAACTTAGTTTCTGCTTTATTTCAGCAGCTCTAGAGTCTGTATATTGGTTCAAGTCTGGGAATTAGGTTAAAGACCCTTGATTCTCCAACACGATGGCTCACTCAAGTGTGTTCATCCCTCTTAGATTTGTTTGTATATGTTTATTTATTTCTATTCTCTATATTAAGAAAAATTCACTAGATTTCCCTTTGTTTTAGTCAGGGTTCAATCAGAGGAATAGATACAGTGGAATGTTTATTATTGTAAATGGCTTGTGCAAATATGAGACTTGACTAAATATTCTTTGCAAGGGTGTTTCTGCTTCTAATGCTAGATGCTGAAGTCCACAGGCAGGAAGAGAAGATAACGAGGAGAACATAGGAGAACAGACTGAGAATCATACCTTCTCTTGTTGCTTCTGACCTTGGTGATGGGGGCATTCTCCAGAAACCAGAGCTCTTTGTCATGGTGTCATGGTGTCATGTGTGTATACACACAGTGCATATAGCTCAAGAGTTAGAGAAAATGAAGGAAGACATAAGGAGAAGGGAAAGCAATTAAAAGACCTCTTTTGGGAATATGATTAATTTGGATGAGTGAATAACCCATGAAGAATCCCCTGTAGATAGCTTTTCTCTCTAAGCACTATCATTTCCCCCTGCATTATGTACCAATTAACTTCCAATATCTCAACTTCATTTAATAGAGGCCAATATTGAGTCCAGATTTCAGTTATCCACCAAGTAACTTTTTAGAGACAGTTATTGCTGCCCAAGCTACAATCCAGATAAATAATTTAGCCTAATCTAATGTTATTAATTTTCCTTCCTAAATAGCACATAGGTAATTCTTTCTTAAATAAAGTCCCAGGTTTTATTTGACATAAATAGGGGGGAAAAAACTCAAATGATTTGCCAGATTTTTGTCGATCTCTTTTCAGGTTATAATTCATTTTAATTATTCTGGGGATATTCTTCTTATTTAATTCTGGGTCATAAAGACATGAGAGATGGTAGTTGTGGATCTTAAATATAATCAGTATCGCTTTGAAAGGCATCTACCTCAAATGAGGTCTTCAGGCAAAGGAATGCTAACATTCTCAGTCAGAACAAGAGTTTTTTTTTTTTTCTTAGAAGGAAAATTAAAAAGGATTGGAGGTGGTGATATAAGTAATCATATCTATCATAATCCATACAAATCCTGCCATTCCAATTTTTAGGATTCTACATTTTTCTAATCATCATTCTCGCTTTTACTTAAGAGCTGCAGAGAAGTTCTGGATTTCATGTGCATTGTAATCTTTTACTTGCAATGCCAAAATTTGTTCTGCATTTTCTTTATATCAGCCCTATGGCGGTAGGAGATTAAAAAATATTCTTTAAGGGGTGCCTGGGTGGCTCATTCGGTTAAGCGTCAGACTTCAGCTCAAGTCATGATCTCAAGGCTCATGAGTTTGAGCCCTGCATTGGGCTCTGTGATGACAGTGTGGAGCCTGGAGCCTGCTTCACACTCTGTCTCTCTGTCTCTGTCTCTGCCCCCGTCCTGTTGTACTCTGTCTCTCTCCTTTTCTCTCTCTCAAAAATAAATAAACTTTAAAAAAAAATTTAATTCTTTACGTCTGTTACAAGAGCTTGTAGAATCTTTCATTTCATTTACGTAAAAAATATCTTCTCTTGTCTTTATTCTCCCATGCATGACTTCATGCTCTTTCTTCCACATCATTTTTCACAATGATTTTTTTTATGAATTTCCAGGTGGGGTATGCATTTAATTCATTGTTGGAGAAAATGTGGAAGAAAAATTATCATAGAGGTGATAATATTAGAAAATACAACAAGGTGGGGATGGGGATGTCATATTTTAATATTGTTGCAACTATGTTCTATAGTTGCATTTACAATAACCTTCTCTACGAGTTATTCTTGAAAGTACCTTTCATAACTATAGTCATGGAGTGTTTTATCTTACTTCAAAGTTGCATACTGATGTGTGTATGTAAGACAGAAGGCTCACTTTAAAAATTATTGTTGAAAATCCATTAAATAACTTATTAATTGCTAAGACTTAGGACATGGACACTCAGAAGCCAAATATCAACTTCTTTTGTTTCTCTATGGCTTTGAGTTTTGGTCTTCCTGTCTCTAGAATCATGTAGGCCTAACTTCTATTTACCGGAAGAGAAACTTAAGGGAATTTGAATTAAATAGTTTTTCTGTTTCCCTGAAACATATGGCTAAATTTGATATAGTAAATTAAATGCATGTGCAAAACACCTGTTGTTCAAGGTTCTTCTGTAATAGATTCATATCTGATTCTCATGGTAATAATTCATGTATTAAGTATATTGATTATCAGTATTATTGGCATAATTACAAATCCAAGATGATGCCCAAGATTTCTATTCTTTTGTGTACATGTCTGTGCATGCCCTCATCTTGAGTGTGTTCAGAACCTGTGAGTTTGGTGGAATATCACTTTCATTACTTGTTATGTTAGATGACAAAGGAGATTTTACAGATATAAATATAATTAAGATGACTAATCAGTTGACCTTGAGTGAATCTAAAGGGAGGTTATATGGGTGGGCCTGACCTCCCTGAGCTTTTTAAATCTGATCTAGAAGCCAGAATGAGAGAAATAAGTTTCAAAACTTTAAAGGAGCAATTACCATATTGCAGAGAGGGCAGGAAAGAGCAGGCAGCCACTCCGTGTGAGAATGGCCTCTGACCAACAGCCAGGAAGAGAGTTGGAACCTCAGTCCTATGATCCAAAGCTACTGAGTTTTAATTAGTATATGAATAAGCTTGGAAGAGGACTTTAAGCTTCAGATGACAGAGCAGCCTCACCAAACACCTTAATTTCAGAACAGGAACAAAGGACTCAACCAATAATGCCAGGCTTTTGAGCAATAGAAACTGTAAGATAATAAATGTGTGTTGTTTTAAGCCACTTAGTTTGTGGTTGTTTGATACATAGCAATAGTTAATGAATGCAATTAAAGTATAAATTATGATGCTAGGCAAAGAAAATTACTCTCAGATACTGCTCATGTATTTGCTTAAGGGAGTTACTGCTTTAGTTTATTCTACAATTGACTAATTGCAATCCTATGAGATTTTAGAACATTCACATTGTCAACAGGTTTTGGCCAAACAATATTGTTTAAAACATAGGGAAGAGTTGCTAACACCAGGGCAGATATTACTTAGGATACTGTCTTATCAGAAAAAATGACTTTAGACAAACTTAAAAGACGTGTAAAGTTCTCTTATGTCTTTCATCAATTTATAAATGGAAGAGTCACTTTCTGCCAGTTTTCCACTGATTATGCCCTGATTTAAACCTATGTTCTCCTATCTTTTTTCTTATTGCCTCATCTCCAAAATTTGTACTGTATACTCAATATCTCATTTAACACAGAGGGATACTGCCTTCATGATTATCTTGTGTTAATTTACCGTATCTAAATCCTGGTTCTTTCCTTAATTCCTTTCTCTCTATCCTCCATAACTTCCTGTCTAGGATATCTTTCTGGTTAAAGCCTTGTCTTTCCGTGCACTTTTCCCATCCTAAACCCTTCTCCCTGTTTGTTTTTTAGGCCATCCCATCCTGGCTTTTGTAGAAAACAGCTTCATTGACCACTCCCTTCCTTTTGTGTGTGTAGTTTCTCCCCCCTTTTAACTGGCTTCCTTCCCTTCAGGTCTACATTCCTGAATCTCATCCCTGTCAAACTGGACCCTGTCTTTATAGTTCCCTGGATACACTCTCCAGTTTCTCTCCTGCCCTTCTAAAGTTTATAATGTGCAAATGACACATCTTATGTTCACCATATCACACCTGGTAAACTCACTAGTTACTTACCTCACTAGTTCACAAACCTGTCCTGCAGGATCACAATGGACTTTTGAATGAATACTAACAGTTTTTTAATGAGGTAAGATTTGCTGTGGCGTTAAAAATTCCATCAAAACAATAACATTCATTCAGCTATAAATAACAGACAATAATCAAGGATTTTTGAGGTCCATCTCAACAAATGCTTCTCTAAGTAGCATGCCAAAGTTGGGGGTGGGAGGGACAGTGGCAAGGTGAGTTGGACAATTACTGGGTTTCATTTGGAAGTAATACATGTCCTGAGGAAACCAAGATTGTTGAACATGCCTGGCTCATAGGGAACAAGGAGTATAATTCTCTTGTGTGCTCAGCAGAAGAGGAAACTGGGTATTAGTAATATCATAAACAAGTTCCAGCATTATTAGATATCTCTCTATATTTTTAAAAATGATTTCCTTCATGATAATTTTATTTGCTTACCCTTTAGGTGTCCTTACCACCATTATATCTAGCATGGATCTCCACCACCTCACTCTATAATTTACCTCAGAAATTTTCTCCATTTCAATGGCTCCACTTAAATGTATGTATGGTTGTGTGATTCAAAATCTATATTTCCAAGCCAGCTATCTCTTCCCAGCCTTACATATGATTATCTACCTGTCAACTGAGAATCAACTGGGAATCTTTGCCATATGTGTTGGATTGACCAACACATAAAAATCAAGTTATCTAAAACTTGACTTCATCCTATTTAAATGACATAATTTTAATATTATGATCTCTTCCTTAATCAAATGCAACAACCTCCCAAATCTTTGTTGTCTCCAGTCTTATCCCCCTTGGATCCATTACACTCTCATATTTGAGAGAGTGAATGACCTAAAAAAAAATTAAAAAGTAACCATGGTTCTGTCATGGAAAAAAAAAAAAAACCTGTAAATATTTCATAGCTCCTCACTATGGACAAGTTCATTCTCAAACTTTCTAAAAAATGTATTCATGATTTGACACCTTCTGACCCATACAGACTCTTTCTTTTTCAATGGATGAGCTAATTCTCGATTAATGGGAAGGATGGAAGTAAACTAATACCAGAGAGCAGAAAGAACTTTTCCATGTATCAGTACAGTGGTGACAACCTGTTTTTAACTCACACATCCCCAGACAAGGAGTCCAATTTGCCTCTGAGACCTTGAGGATTCCTGATGTGGAAGACATTCAAACCTTAAAATCTAAGTCTCAGCTCATTGGCAGAGTAAAATTGCAACTTATCTGATAGGCCTCAGGAGGTAGAGAGAGAAAGATAAGATGGCAAATTTGAAACACATGGCAAGAGAATAATAACTGCTGAAGAGACAGATGGACACCTGATTTGTTTTACGCACTTAAGAAGACACATTCAGAAATTGGATTAAATGAGAAGAAATTGAGGCTGAAATTAGTGCTGTAACAGGTTCAGGAAAATCAGCAGGGAAAGAATAGGAGTCTCAAAGGGAGGAAAATGGGCAGATGGAAGATCAAGAATAACAAAACAATTGATTGAAGAAAATTCTCTGAGCTGAATGAAGAACGGTGTCTTCATATTGAGAGTGCTCACTGAGTTCCAGGCTATACTTATGAAAACAACACCTTCCCTGATAAAACCGTGATTTCTAATGATAAAGATGTAACTTTACAATTCTCCATCTGTAAAGATAAGTTACCAGCAGAGGAAAATATATCTGACTGACACCTTTGCATTATCAGCATTAAACACAGGATACCACTAATAAACTACAGAAAAGAAAGAATTTCAGCCCAGAAATTCTAAATTTACTCAAGATGCTATTTGTATCTCACATGCAGAAGAAAGGTGTTTGAATATATGCAAGAATTCAAGTGTATTCCTTAAGTATTATACCAGGGGGAAATACTTGAAAATAAAAAGACTGCCATCAAACAAAAAATTAACCAAAATTGAGACCTCAAAGTGTAAAAATGAAGAGAAGATGGAATAGTGGAACAGTAATGTGTATGAACCGTCTTATATATAAGTTGATAGATGTAGGCACATATATCACATGTCTGCATAAATATATATATATATATATGTATATATATATTTATAAAATATATAAAATATCTAATATGGTTTCTTTGCATTTACTTATATTTTACTTTTAAATTATATATATTATAATTATATGCAAGTAAATGTAAATTTATCTCTTAATGGGTAAATGTATACTTTCTGGTATTGAGTAACTATTTAGACTCATGGAAGAATAGTTCTAATGAGAACTACACTATCTCAGCCAAAATCCATGATAAACATGAAGCATGAAAGAAGAGAAGTTCAAGTTTTTTTCACAGGTCTCATTGTGTGAAAGGGCAAAAGAGAAGAGCCTTAAAGTGCAGGTGGTTCCTGGCTTATGATGGTTTGACTTATGACTTTTCAACTTTTCAATGGTGCAAGAATGATATGCATTCAGTAGCAAACATACTTTGAATTTTGAATTTGGAACTGGGCTAGTGACAAGGTGCATGATTCTCTCTTGTGACACTGGGGAGTTACCATAAGCTGTGGTCTCCAGTCAGCCATGCGACCACAAGGGTCAACCACCAATAGACTGGCAACCATCTGTTTTACAGTATTCAATAAACTTCACAAGACACTCTTTATATACGTTATTATAAAATAAATACACACTATTACAACATAGGTTTTGTGTTAGATGATTTTGCCCAACTGTATGCTAATGTAAGCATTCAGAGCATGTTGAAGGTAGACTGGGCCAGGCCGTGATGTTTGGTAGGTTAGGTGTATTAAATGCATTTTAAATTCATGACGTTTTCAAATTACAACGGGTTTATTGAAATGCAATCACATCGTAAGATGGAGAAGACCTGTATTCTAAATGTATCATCCTCTAGATGTAAGAGGGAGTGAGAGGGAGTTAGAGCATGAGGTGGTACCATGCCTCTCAGTGAGAGAAGCAACTGTTATCTTTTAACAAATAAAGGTAAAGTCAATTGACAAAGAAAGAGGAATGGTAAACATTAACTCAATGGGAAACAAATTTAGTAAAAAAAAAAAACAAAAACAAAAAAACAAAAACAAAAACCTAAATTAACACAAGCTGAAAATAAAATGTTTAGGAACTGTGAAAGCACTGATAATATAAAATAAGAAATTTTATAAAAAATATAAATTTATTTTATAAATAATATAAAATAAGAAATAGCAAACCTAAAGAAAATCAAGTACACGAATACCTAAACTAAAAATGAAAAACCTGAAATAATAGATTGATAAGCTTTATTTATGATGGTTTCAGCATCCTCGTCAATAAAGAAATACATTTTCAGTTAAAAGAAAAATAAGTCCACAGTAAAGCAGATAAGACATAATGATTCCAGTAAGGTATTTTATGTATCGAGTGAAAACAGACATATGTTATAAAATATGTGAACCTACAAGAAGCAGATGAGCAAATAAGTAAGAGTTATAGACAGGCTATAGGTTTTTTGAATAAAGTACAATGATACAGTGATAATATCACCTGACTTTAGGATTATAAAACCATTATGTCTGTATGGTAATAGAGTGTGGAAATATTGATCTTAAAAGTTGTCTTAAAAAGAAAAAAAGTCCAGCAATCATGAACATACCAGAGTTACTAAAAAAATACGTTGGGGTACTTCACACAGTTCATCAGCTTGGCATTGTTAACAGTGATTTGAAACCTATTAAATGTTAGATAACTGATGGGATGCTAAAGTGAACTGATTTTTTATATTGCAAAACATATGCAACCAATCAGCCATACAAAAGTATTGTTAAAGATTCTACGGTTGGAACAGTCCACAAGAAGCAATAGAAAATATACCTTCCTTAAGAAAAATGGAATCAGGGGTGCCTGGGTGGCTCAGTCGGTTAAGCGTGCAACTCAGTTTCAGCTCAGGTCATGATCTCACGGTTTGTGGGTTCGAGCCCCACATTGGGCTCTGCGCTGACAGTGCAGAACCTGCTTGGGATTCTCCCTCCCTCACTCTCTGCCCATCCTCAACTCGCGCTATCTTTGTCTCTCCCAAAATAAATAAACTTAAAAAAATTTAAAAAAAAAAAAGAAAAATGGAATCAAAATCAAATATAAGCCCCCCCAAATATGCTTGGCTTTTAGGATGCATTCTCATTCTATGGGAAAATGTATATAAATATAATATAAATATAAATACTGTTTATAACATAAATATAAATAACATTTATAATATAAATATATTTATAATATAAATATATTAGCATATAAACAATCAAACTTCTAACCTGTATGCCACAATTTGTTCTAATCATAAAGTCAAATTTCTTGATGTTAGGCAATTATCTTTAAGAGATACTGAAATGTGATTTAATAAGGGAATCCAAATAGAGTTTATCCATTTCTAAGTTCCTGGTGTAATGTATGTTCAATTTTATATCCCAAGCTAATGAAATAGATAAGGGAACAACTAAAGAAATAAAACATATTATGCACCAACTTGTTGGTACCAGTTCTCCTAACTCCAGTTTGAAAGCTATTAGAACTTTAGTATATTAGAACCTTAGAACTATTAATATATAGAATATTTAGTATATTAGTGGTAAAAGTCATGATTTCCCTTCATCATCCAAGCCTTTTGAAAAAAGATGTATAAAAATGGTGTGTAGTCAATCATAGTCTGTCAAATAACACCTATAAAAATATTGGATTGTTGTACTCTTGATTGTTTTTATATATCTGCTCTTAAAAATGACTGCACTCTGAAACGTTATTCTAATAGATAATCCCCATAAGAAAACTCTAAAAATAGCAACCACTAATGGTACCATATGTATTAATTCTAGATTTGTTTTTTACTGCTTTATACTTTACTGGGAATCTAATGTCTTTAATGTGATGTCACATTGGAATAAACATTGGAAAATTGAAAAATTGGGGAAGATTATGTAAATAAAGTTTTGTAGTATAAAGTGAAACTAAAATTTCAAAGAAAAATATGAGCAAGAAAAAAGAAGGGAAGAAGGAAGGAAGGAAAGAAGAAAGGAGGAAGGAAAGAAGGGAGGGAGGGAGGAAGGAAGGAAAGAAAAATGGGAGGGGGGAAGAAAGGAAGATATAGAGCCACCAGAAGACAAACACTGTCTTAATGCATTAAGACCTAACACCTAACTGTATTATATTCAGAAAAATCATCCTCAAAACAAAGTGACTTTTTTAAAAGTTGGTACGAAAGGAATCAGCAAAGAAACAAGAAGGACATTTAAAAAAAATGGCTTGTGGAGTAGAAATACTGACAAAGTAACACTTAAGATTATAAATAAATACAAATGATAGAAGCATCACGTATTAATAAAATGCAGTAGGGACATAGATTTTGCACTCAAAAATCTATTTGTATGAATCACAATAGCATGGAAACACATTGAAAACAAATAGTATAATTAAGAAAAGAGCTCAAAATATGTTTTTAATACTTAGATCATGTAAGAAAAAACAATGGTAAATATCTATTGAATAATGCATAAATATGATCTAATAGTTCTATGAAGAATTTTAATTTTTTCAATTGCAAGGCTATACATACTTTTTCGTATGTCCACATAGCATTTACACCCCTCTATTATCATTCTTTCACACAAAGAAGCATTTCTAAAATAGACGTTTTAAAAATGTTTGTTCACAAGGTGTCAGTTTATATTAGGGGGAAAGTGTTCTATGCTTAAATTACTTTCAAGAAAATTCATACATATTTCATATCCTCTTTTGGAAGTGTTATATATGTGTGTGCATACATGTATTTATACATTATATGATTTAATAGATTCAATTTATGTATATTTGAAAGTATGTTCTTTCTTCTCCTTTGATTTTGATGGTGAAGGCAATTTCTTATCTCAGTCTACTTAGTCTCTCTCCTTATGTCCATCTCCTTTCTAAGAATCTTCAATTTTTTTTCCTATCTTCTACTACTACTCACCAGCCAAAGATCTAGTAGCTAATAACTGAATGTGGATCAGTAGAAATCTGTCATCCATTCCAGAAAACCAATTATGGTTCAGCAGTGTGAATTTGTTGTACTGTAGAGACATTTATATAACTTTGCTATTTAAAATTTTTTTTTCAACGTTTTTTATTTATTTTTGGGACAGAGAGAGACAGAGCATGAACGGGGGAGGGGCAGAGAGAGAGGGAGACACAGAATCGGAAACAGGCTCCAGGCTCCGAGCCATCAGCCCAGAGCCTGACGCGGGGCTCGAACTCACGGACCACGACATCGTGACCTGGCTGAAGTCGGACGCTTAACCGACTGCGCCACCCAGGCGCCCCTAACTTTGCTATTTAAATGTAGCATGTCATAGGTTTCAGGATGTTTTTTAGAAAATAGATCATTTTAAACAATGTATGCATCTAACATTAGAGTCAACAATCTCTTTTTTCACTTGATTATATTAAACGATAAAACTTCCTTAAATGTTGAGAAACAAACCTTATTTAATACTTATTGGTATTTTTCTTCACCATTTTCTTTACTGCCATATAACAGGTGTGATTTTCTGACAGGTGTATGGGCAAGGTGATAAGTATTGTCAAAGAGCCAGTGAATTTATGCTCAGATTGTGTTTTGCTTAATAATGCTACTGAAAGGCAGTCTAAACAGAAGGTGTAGAAGTCATGTCATAGAAGAGTGAGAGTCAAATTCTAAAAATAAAAGCAAAAAAATATTGGTGGAGTATATAAATAAGAAACAATTCTTATCTTTAACACACTACAGTCTGTAATAATATATAATATCAAGTGCTTAATATTCACCAACTAAGGTACCAAGAATTTTACAGATATTGTCTCTTTTGACAATCAACAGCACTTCAAAGTAGTTACCATTCACAGGTGAAGGAACCAAGTTTAGAAGTAGAGAAAAGGGCTGGAGGTGCCATGAGTGACATCGTGAAGACAGATGAGTACGAGATTGGGAATTTATTTTTACTAAACGAGCACTGCTTGGGCCCTCTCTGTGGGCCTCTAAGACTGCACCAACTGGAGAGATTCCCCTAGAATTTTAGCTCCAGAAATAACTCTGTTGCCCTTCAGCAGTTGATCTTCTTTTACTTTGTGGACATTCTGAACCACATAATTCATAGTATTTTCCAGTTTATGTCAGAGGCTAGAGACTGTAGAAGCAAATTGGTATCCAATTTATAGCAAAAGTTTGAAACTCTCATCCTGCTACTTCTTTTTTATGATTTTCTTTAATTTTTCTGAAGCTCCTATGTCTTTGTTTACATATAACCTACTTGCAAAGTCTATATCTATTTGAAATTTTCCTCCTTTTATGGAATTAGTTGGTATACAATTTAAAAACATACAAATGAGCCACCACTCTATAGGACATTTCTCTTCAATAATCATTATTAATGACTTCTATTACATCCTCCCAGGTGCCTTACCTTTCTGATAAAATAATTCTTAAAAAATAATGTTATTTTTTAATTTCCTTTGTTGGGCCTTTACTTTATTACAATTACTCCCATGGTAGTGAATGCTGAAAGTGTGCTTCTTTCCTACAGTTCCTGCATTACTTAGAAATTGATAAATAACATTTAAACCATTTACCTGCTTCAATATCAGAATCATAAAAAAAGGTGGTATTACAGCTATCTATACCTTCCATGGGCCCATAGGAGAATATAACTGATATGTAGCCTTGCAATTTTCCTCTGAAGAGCTTTTAGCATCACGACCCTCTTTGGACTGCAGTACTGACCAACTCAATGGTTAGTACTTTGCCCAAATAACATGAAGAACTATGACTTGAACATTGATCTATAGAGTCCCTATTTAGGGTTCGTTGCCCACAATATTTCACCTCCAATAGAAATCTGCTCACATTCTGAACACTACCATTTAATGACACAGAAATGGTTTGATAAAAATCATGCAGTGTTTCAGAGAATTTTGAAAGCAAACCTAAAGAACTGATCAAAACTTTAAAATTCACAAAACAGTAATTTGTGATTATTTTTACCATTGCTTCTACTTTGGATAGAAACTCCACAAGTTGTAGAGAGCCAGCCAGAATTGAATACATTGAAAATGTGTTCAATCTTTTTAAACAAGATTTCAGAACAGCGACTAATGTTGTATTTTCAGTGTTTACTGAAACCCTACTCAAATTTATAGGAACAACATCTGAGTCAAACACTCACATGGGCTATTTTTTTCCTCACTAGGAAAAAAGCTTTAAATATGTCAATGAAATCTAGTATCACTATCATCACCATTATTTTTAAAAAGTGCAATATCTAATTGTAGCAAATATGCTAAACATTTATTTAGTATCTTCTCTTTGTGGACAGAGAAACAAAATACAATTTAGCATTCACTAAACTCAATTTCAGCATTCACTGAACTCAGTGTTTATATATAAAACCCCACTTTTCTATAATATTTTGTTTGTCCTAAATAATAAAAATTTCAACATAACTTTTACTGCCAAAAGACTCTTCCCTAAAAATTAATGCTCTATACATTTTGGTAAGAGGGGAAATACCAATAGCTCGATACAGTATTCATTATGTTTACAAGTCAATAAACACCATTTGATATGTTTTACTGCTTCTTTGCAAATTTAGCTTCCAAATCTTTCACCTTGACCCTAGGCAGTCATTATATAATTAAGGTAGAGCTGGCATTCCTTCGCGTCTGTTTTCTATTCTCAATTTTTTTAAAAAATGGCTTATAAGTCCCAATTATTCTTTCAATAAATGTTCACCTAGTGTCTGCTAAATACTTTGTAAAACAAATAAACATATGTACAAATGAATAAATGAATGAATAAATGAATGAGAGAATGAATAAATTATAAGTAAGTACAAGGAGCTTTTCTTGCTAGTGAGTAATATAAACAAGTTTATAGACCATTGTCTTAGTCCTTTGGAGCTGCTACAACAAATTACCGTACACTGGGTGACTTAGAAACAACAGAAATAGTAAATATATACATTTCTCATAGTTCCAGAGGCGAGGAAGTCTAAGATCAAGGCACCAACAGATTTGGTGTCTCCTAAGTGCCCTATAGTCATCGTTGGCTGTCTCCTCCCTGTGCCCTCATATGATGAAAGGGGTGAGGGAGCTCTGGGGCCTTTGATAAGGGCACTAATCCCAGTCATGAGGGCCCTGCCTTCATGACCTAGTCAATTCCCAAAGGCCCACTCCCAAATGCCATCACAATGGGGCTTAAATTTCAATATATGGATTTCGAGGACACGTAAACTTTTGTGTGGAGCAGTAGTACCTGCATGTCATCTTTAAGTATTTTCTTAAGAACTTGTTAAACATATCTTTTGACATCCAAAATGGATGTTTTATTAATTTTTTTCCTCACAAAAACAATAAGGAAATTTTGCAGGATAGCCATCATTAGCCATACTTCTTAATCAGAAGTCCCCCCGGATGGGCTATGCATGTATGTATGTGTGTGTTCACAGAGGCCTGGCGTGGCTCATAGAGTCGTGTGGCTTCCACATTTTTATGCATGCATGTGTCCATTGGTCTGGGGAGAGAGGTCCAGTTTAACTGGACGAGGGCTTTTTTGGCACCTATTGTCCTGGCACAATTATTATTGGCATTCCCTTTCACTTCCAAGAGTCCTGAGCTGGAAGATAAATTATAGTATGACCCTACAAAGAAGAAACAAAATAAAGCCTAAGACCATTTATAAAGTAATCATGGCAGAATTTCTAGCGATTTCTGAAGCGATCGGTTAAAATGTCACTATATTACCACAAAGAATGACAAAACACTGTCAATTAAGTTCTGATACCTCATCAACTTTATTTTTTTATTTTTTTTAATGTATGAAATGTATTGTCAAATTGGTTTCCATACAACACCCAGTGCTCATCCCAAAAGGTGTCCTCCTCAATACCCATCCCCCACCCTCCCCTCCCTCCCACCCCCCATCAACCCTCAGTTTGTTCTCAGTTTTTAAGAGTCTCTTATGCTTTGGCTCTCTCCCACTCTAACCTCTTTTTTTTTTTTTTCTTCCCCTCCCCCATGGGTTTCTGTTAAGTTTCTCAGGATCCACATAAGAGTGAAAACATATGGTATCTGTCTTTCTCTGTATGGCTTATTTCACTTAGCATCACACTCTCCAGTTCCATCCACGTTGCTACAAAGGGCCATATTTCGTTCTTTCTCATTGCCCTGTAGTACTCCATTGTGTATATAAACCACAATTGCTTTTTCCATTCATCAGTTGATGGACATTTAGGCTCTTTCCACAATTTGGTTATTGTTGAGAGTGCTGCTATAAACATTGGGATACAAGTGCCTCTATGCATCAGTACTCCTGTATCCCTTGGGTAAATTCCTAGCAGTGCTATTGCTGGGTCATAGGGTAGGTCTATTTTTAATTTTCTGAGGAACCTCCACAGTGTTTTCCAGAGCGGCTGCACCAGTTTGCATTCCCACCAACAGTGCAAGAGGGTTCCCGTTTCTCCACATCCTCTCCAGCATCTATAGTCTCCTGATTTGTTCATTTTGGCCAGTCTGACTGGCGTCAGGTGATATCTAAGTGTGGTTTTGATTTGTATTTCCCTGATGAGGGGCAACGTTGAGCATCTTTTCATGTGCCTGTAGGCCATCTGGATGTCGTCTTTAGAGAAGTGTCTATTCATGTTTTCTGCCCATTTCTTCACTGGATTATTTGTTTTTCAGGTGTGGAGTTTGATGAGCTCGTTATAGACTTTGGATACTAGCGCTTTTTCTGATATGTCATTTGCAAATATCTTTTCCCATTCCGTTGGTTGCCTTTTAGTTTTGTTGGTTGTTTCCTTTGCTGTGCAGAGCTTTTTATCTTCATGAGGTCCCAATAGTTCATTTTTGCTTTTAATTCCCTTGCCTTTGGGGTGTGTCAAGTAAGAAATTGCTACGGCTGAGGTCAGAGAGGTCTTTTCCTGCTTTCTCCTCTAGGGTTTTGATGGTTTCCTGTCTCACATTCAGGTCCTTTATCCATTTTGAGTTTATTTTCGTGAATGGTGTGAGAAAGTGGTCTAGTTTCAACCTTCTGCTTGTTGCTGTCTGGTTCTCCCAGCACCATTTGTTAAAGAGACTGTCTTTTTTCCATTGGATATTCTTTCCTGCTTTGTCAAAAATGAGTTGGCCATACGTTTGTGTGTCTAGTTCTGGGATTTCTATTCTATTCCATTGGTCTATGTGTCTGTTTTTGTGCCAATACCATGCTGTCTTGATGATGACAGCTTTGTAGTAGAGGCTAAAGTCTGGGATTGTGATGCCTCCTGCTTTGGTCTTCTTCTTCAAAATTACTTTGGCTATTCGGGGCCTTTTATGGTTCCATATGAATTTTAGGATTGCTTGTTCTAGTTTCGAGAAGAATGCTGGTGCAATTTTGATTGGGATTGCATTGAATGTGTAGATTGCTTTGGGTAGTATTGACATTTTAAAAATATTTATTCTTCCAACCCATGAGCACAGAATGTTTTTCCATTTCTTTATATCTTCTTCAATTACCTTCATAAGCTTTCTATAGTTTTCAGCATACAGATCTTTTACATCTTTGGTTAGATTTATTCCTAGGTATTTTATGTTTCTTGGTGCAATTGTGAATGGGATCATTTCCTTATTTGTCTTTCTGTTGCTTCATTATTAGTGTATAAGAATGCAACTGATTTCTGTACATTGATTTTATATCCTGCAACTTTGTGAATTCATGTATCAGTTCTAGCAGACTTTTGGTGGAGTCTATAGGATTTTCCATGTATAATATCATGTCATCTGCAAAAAGTGAAAGCTTGACTTTATCTTTGCCAACTTTGATTTCCTTTTGTTGTCTGATTGCTGATGCTAGCACTTCCAACACTATGTTAAACAACAGTGGTGAGAGTGGACATCCCTGTCATGTTCCTAATCTCAGGGGGAAAGCTCTCAGTTTTTCCCCATTGAGGATGAAAAGCTGTGGGCTTTTCATAAATAGCTTTTATGATCTTTAAGTATGTTCCTTCTATCCCGACTTTCTCAAGGGTTTTTTATTAAGAAAGGATGCTGGATTTTGTCAAATGCTTTTTCTGCAACGATTGACAGAATCATATGGTTCTTTTCTTTTCCTTTATTAATGTGATGTATCACGTTGATTGATTTGCGAATGTTGAACCAGCCCTGCATCCCAGAAATGAATCCCACTTGATCATGGTGAATAATTCTTTTTATAAGCTGTTGAATTCAATTTGTTAGTATCTTATTGAGAATTTTTGCATCCATATTCATCAGGGATATTGGCCTGTAGTTCTCTTTTTTACTGGGTCTCTGTCTGGTTTGGGAATCAAAGTAATACTGGCTTCATAGAATGAGTCTGGAAGTTCTTTCCTTTCTATTTTTTGGAATAGCTTGAGAAGGATAGGTATTATCTCTGCTTTAAATGTCTGGTAGAATTCCCCAGGGAAGCCATCTGGTCCTGGACTCTTATTTGTTGGGAGATTTTTGATAACCGATTCAATTTCTTCGCTGGTTATGGGTCTGTTCAAGCTTTCTATTTCCTCCAGTTTGAGTTTTGGAAGTGTGTGGGTGTTTAGGAATTTGTCCATTTCTTCCAGGTTGTCCGGTTTGTTGGCATATAATTTTTCATAGTATTCCCTGATAATTGCTTGTATTTCTGAGGGATTGGTTGTAGTAATTCCATTTTCATTCATGATTTTATCTATTTGGGTCATCTCCCTTTTCTTTCTGAGAAGCCTGGCTAGAGGTTTGTCAATTTTGTTTATTTTCTCAAAAAACCAACTCTTGGTTTCATTGATCTGCTCTACATTTTTTTTAGATTCTATATTGCTTATTTCTGCTCTGATCTTTATTATTTCTCTTCTTCTGCTGGGCTTGGGGTGTCTTTGCTTCTCTGCTTCTATTTCCTTTAGGTGTGCTGTTAGATTTTGTATTTGGGATTTTTCTTGTTTCTTGAGATAGGCCTGGATTGCAATGTATTTTCCTCTCAGGACTGCCTTCGCTGCATCCCAAAGCATTTGGATTGTTGTATTTTCATTTTCGTTTGTTTCCATATATTTTTTAATTTCTTCTCTAATTGCCTGGTTGACCCATTCATTCTTTAGTAGGGTGTTCTTTAACCTCCATGCTTTTGGAGGTTTTCCAGACTTTTTCCTGTGGTTGATTTCAAGCTTCATAGCATTGTGGTCCGAAAGTATGCATGGTATGATTTCAATTCTTGTATACTCATGAAGGGCTGTTTTGTGACCCAGTATGTGATCTATTTTGGAGAATGTTCCATGTGCACTCAAGAAGAAAGTATATTCTCTTGCTTTGGGATGCAAAGTTCTAAATATATCTGTCAAGTCCATCTGATTCAATGTATCATTCACCGCCCTTGTTTCTTTATTGACCATGTGTTTAGATGATCTATCCATTGTTGTCAGTGGGGTATTAAAGTCCCCTGCAATTACCACATTCTTGTCAATAAGGTTGCTTATGTTTGTGAGTAATTGTTTTATATATTTGGGGGCTCCCGTATTCGATGCATAGACATTTATAATTGTTAGTTCTTCTTGATGGATAGACACTGTAATTATTATATAATGCCCTTCTTCATCTCTTGTTACAGCCTTTAATTTAAAGTCTAGTTTGTCTGATATAAGTATGGCTACTCCAGCTCTCTTTTGACTTCCAGTAGAATGATAGATAGTTCTCCATCCCCTCACTTTCAATCTGAATGTGTCCTGAGGTCTAAAATGAGTCTCTTGTAGACAGCAAATAGATGGGTCTTGTTTTTTTTTTATCCATTCTGATACCTATGTCTTTTGGTTGGCGCATTTAGTCCATTTACACTCAGTGTTATTATAGAAAGATATGGGTTTAGAGTCATTGTGACGTCTGTAGGTTTCATGCTTGTAGAGATGTCTCTGGTACTTTGTCTCACAGGATCCCCCTTAGGATCTCTTGTAGGGCTGGTTTAGTGGTGACGAATTCCTTCAGTTTTTGTTTGTTTGGGAAGAACTTTATCTCTCCTTCTATTCTAAATGACAGACTTGCTGGATAAACGATTCTCGGCTGCATATTTTTTTCTGTTCATCACATTGAAGATTTCCTGCCATTCCTTTCTGGCCTGCCAAGTTTCAGTAGAGAGATCTGTCATGAGTCTTATCGGTCTCCCTTTATATGTTAGAGCACGTTTATCTCTAGCTGCTTTCAGAATTTTCTCTTTATCCTTGTATTTTGCCAGTTTCACTATGATATGTCATGCAGAAGATCGATTCAAGTTACGTCTGAAGGGAGTTTTCTGTGCCTCTTGGATTTCAATGCCTTTTTCATTCCCCAGATCTGGAAAGTTCTCAGCTATTATTTCTTCAAGTACACCTTCAGCACCTTTCTCTCTCTCTTCCTCCTCTGGAATACCAAATATTTGTAGATTATTTCTCTTTAGTGCCTCACTTAGTTCTCTAATTTTCCCCTCATACTCCTGAATTTTTTTATCTCTCTTTTTCTCAGCTTCTTCTTTTTCCATAATTTTATCTTCTAGTTCACCTATTCTCTCCTATGCCTCTTCAATCCGAGCTGTGGTCGTCTCCATTTTATTTTGCAGCTCATTGATAGCATTTTTTAGCTCCTCTTGGCTGTTCCTTAGTCCCTTGATCTCTGTAGCAAGAGATTCTCTGCTGTCCTTTATACTGTTTTCAAGCCCAGCGATTAATTTTATGACTATTATTCTCAATGTACTTTCTGTTATATTGTTTAAATCATTTTTGATCAGTTTGCTAGCTGTTGTTACTTCCTGGACGTTTCTGAGGGGAATTCTTCCCTTTCATCATTTTGGATAGTCCCTGGAGTGGTGAGGGACTATGGGGCACTTTCCCTGTGCTGTCTTGAATAACTTGCATTGGTGGGTGGGGCCGCAGTCAGACCTGATGTCTGCCCCCAGCCCACCGCTGGGGCCACAGTCAGACTGGTGTGTACCTTCTCTTCCCCTCTCCTAGGGGCAGGATTCACTGTGGGGTGGTGTGGCCCATCTGGGCTACTTGCACACTGCCAGGCTTGTGGTGCTGGGGATCTGGCGTATTAGCTGGGGTGGATCGGCAAGGGGCACGGGGGCGGGAGGGGCAGGCTCAGCTCGCTTTTCCTTCGGAGATCCGCTTCGGGAGGGGCCCCTCTTCCGTGGGCCTCTCGTCTATGCTTGGCTCCAGAGAATCTGTTCTGCTAGTCTTCTGGTGGTTTTCTGGGTTATTTAGGCAGGTGTGGGTGGAATCTAAGTGATCCGCAGAACACGGTGAGCCCAGCATCCTCCTATGCCGCCATCTTCTGCTCCGGACCTCTCTCATCAACTTTAATATGAAACCCAATTTTAGAGATATTCAATAATGGAAAAAAATGTTATCTTAGACTCAATGACATATAAGTTAGTTTAGAATGAATATATTTTCAGCTGGTTGAAAATTTATTTTTTAAGAGCAGCATGTATCAGCAGTACTCTTTAATAACTGTTCCCCACCTCTCTCCACAGCTGAAATACTATATTACAATATCAAAAAATATTTTAAAATATATAACTTATAAGCTTATAAATAAGCGTTACTCATTATTTTCAATTAAATCTTAATACATTGAGGCATTACACATTTTTTTTTCATTCTCTCAATCACTGTTTTGTTTTTTGTTGTTGTTGTTGACTCAATAAATCTCAAGACCTTAACGGTGGGATTTCTTTGAATAATTAGAGAGGAGTTGGCCCATGCCTCTGACAGAATACTGTGTCCTTGAATGCAGCATTTCATTCTGTCCGTCCCTTACTTGTCAGGAGGCCAAAGGATTGCTCCTCAGTATACTAAACGCAGTCAAACGTCCTTACAAGTAAGCATCCTTTACAAGTGGGACCTCGAGGTAGACCATAACTTCTCTACCTTGTTGAACTTACCTGACAGAATAAGAAATACTGTGCTGAAGTGCTGTAGCGAGCAGCACTTAACATTCATGGCCACACTACCATTTCACTTCCCAGAAGTAATCGGATTCCTTCAGTACCTTCCTTTCTCAGGTCTCATTTGTTCTGAACTGTAAGAACATAGCAAAATGGATATTTTATAAACAGGCACATACAATGATAAGAAACAGATTACTAGTAACACTGGGAAGTGGTTGCATTGTAAATGATAGTACTCAGAATGATACTTCAGCTGATCTTGAAGCTTAAAGAAAAGAAACCAAAAACAGTGTGACTTTTTTCCCCCTTTCCATCAGTATTTTAAATGTAAAAGGCATGAAATAATCTTTTACAACTTGTTAATTTGAATGAGTTTTGAAATAAAAATAGTGACTTTAATTATTAAATTCTAATTATTTTAAATTGTTTTCAATTTGTGCAGTCACTCTTTTAAACTTTATTCTGCCAAAGTATAATTTTCAACATTTAAAAACATGATCTTCATATACATAGAGAATGAATATGTGTTAAGGATTTTGTTTAACTCATTAACTAATGAGGGGATCAATAAGACATACAGGCTGATTTCAAGAATGTTTGAGAAATAAGTGTTTGCATTGTCTATTAGAAAATCCAACGACAGTGTTTTTATTCAAGTGTGTGTATGCATCTAGCAATTGATCATTCTAGAAGAAACAGAAAATAAGATTGAAAAATGTGACATTGATGATAAAGATGATGGTATATAACTCATATTTCATTATTTCACTTTCTTTTACTTTTGTTTCCATATACTTTCAAGAGGAGAACAAATGAAACAAGCAACTGACTTAAGGCATTTCACACAAAAGGACATGTTAGTGAAACCCTGAGTTTATTTCCTCAAGCTGCGTTAAAAAAGGATCACATTTAAGTCAGGAACATCTACTGGCCTGTGTTTTCTCCATATTTTAGCTGGTTTTAGGAATTAGTCATTTAAATTAACTAAAGTTGCTAAGATACAATTTAAAAACATTAGTCATAATTAGTTTAATTGGGAAAAATTCATTTCAGGTTAGTAAATCAATACCACTTTGACTTTAATAAATTATCATTACTTTAGAGTCACGATTTTTGAAGTATGTAACTACTTGCTAGAGAGAAATCTATTTTTCTTCCCAGTCCTATCCTTGATTTCCTTAAACATAGGGGAGGTAATCAAACATTTTGCTATAGTCGTCTATTTTTTTATGAAGAATTACCTGGTACAATAAAATTCCATGTTAAGATGTTATTTGAGCTACTTTCTCAATAATATAAACAGTGAAATAATAACCATAATAATAACAGCAATAAGAATGCATGTTCTATGCCAGAGACTAAGCTAGATGTATTACATAGATTTTTCTATACCTCACAATAATCTCTGAAAATAGTATTAATATCCAAATATTCAGAGTAAGGAATGGAATGTTAGGGAGATCAAATAAGTTACTAAAGTGCCCGGGTGGTAAATGATTCATCCAACAACAAAACCTTACTTTGTCTAACTATCAAGCCTATGTGTTTTTTACTTAATCACAAACACGAATTAAAACAATCTCAACTCACAAAGAAAATTACCTTGTCATAATAGTCTATGCTATGTCTGGGTAATTCTGACCTCTTAAATGGCCAATTCATAAGTGATTGTTCACCTCCATAAGTGATTGTTCCACTCACATTTGTAGTAAAGGTGAACTGAATCTTTGTAATGAGAAACTTTGTAACGTATTGATTGAGTGCTCATCACTCTCTGGGATACTGTTGTTTGGACTACTCTTTAACTCATTAATGATAAACGTAAGAATTTGGGAATTTTGGCAAAGTCATCACTGTTTTAGTCACTTACATGAATTTGAGCGATCTTTTATTTTTTTCCCTCTAGAAGTAGCTTCAGGGGCCCCTGGGTGGCTCAGTCGTTAAGCGTCCAACTCTTGATCTTGGCCCAGGTCATGATATCACAGTTCGTGAGTCCAGCCTCACGTCCAGCTCTGCGCTGACAACATGGAGCCTGCTTGAGATTCTTTCCCACTCTCTCTGCCACCACCACACCCACCCGCTCATACTCTCTCTCTGTCTCTGTCTCTCTCTCTCTCTGTTTTTTTCCCTCTCTCTCTCAAAATAAATAAACAAACTTTTAAAAAAATATTTAAAAAATAAAGGTAGCTTCAGATGAAAGATTTTCCTATAGGGTAAGAAATCTATAGAAATAATAACAACTAACTTTGACTTGTCCTGTTTAGCATCCAGTCTTTCCAAATTCTATTTCAGGTATGCAAAATAAGTGTACGATCCTTCCTTCCCTCCTTCTCTTTATTCAGAACACCAACAATATCAAAGACAGCTTTCAATAAACTGTGATGCAGGGCAGAGAGGGAATTTCCACATAAAAAAAAAAAAGGCACATGTATACCTAGATGGGCTTTTACTGTTCATACATCTCCAATATTGATAACTTCTACTAACAAGCTAAGGCATAAGTTGCTTCAAAGATAAGGAAATAGCTGAAGGCTTCCTGTGAAAATGTGGCTGAGTTAGTGTTTGGGATCGAGATTTACACTTGAGAGGTAAGGTGACCCGCAGGATCTATTCATGCTCTAATTACTCCTGCCTCCACCTTGTCAGGTAACATGACTGTTGAACTTAAAAGGGCCTGCTTTAAAATATATGCATAATGGAGTCTGGACTGATGGAAGTGAGATTTGTAATATAACTTGGGAAGGTTTGACAGTAAAATGGATGTGACATCTTTCTAAAACAGAAAAGCAAACTAGATGTGAATTCAAAAGAAACAAGGAAAGTATGCAAGGGAAAACTGATTGAAATTTAAATTTCCAATACCTAGTAGAATGAGTGGTACATAGGGACTTTAATGAATGTTTGAGTAATTAATGAATAAATTCAACATAACAATTAATAGGACTCATCTGTGCTCTGAGGAAAAGTTACCCAATGTAGAAGGAGCAATAAGCATGCACACAATTACCTAGCTCTGGGTTTCTTCTCTGAGAAGTTTTCCTCTCCACCCATCACTTTTTCACTTCTTTTGAACACATTCTTGATAAGCACTGTTGTATAAACTGAATGAAGACACACAAGTTTCGAACACCAAAGCCCCTCTTCTTTATGACAAGAAATAAAGTATAGGTTGGCTTGTAACTTGCTTTCTTCAACTGAGTGTGTCAGAAGTGATTATTCTAAGACTTCAAGAGGCTTTTTGCACTCTGCTTCCTCTTTCCTCTTTGTGCCCTACAGAAACCATATCCAGGTTAGACTATTGGAGAGGCCGGAGACACCGTAGGGGGAAAAGCTAAGCCATCTAGGAGCAGCTGCCAGCCGGCAGACCCCAAACATGTAAGAGAGCCCAGTCACATTCAGTACAGCCACCTTCCTAGCCCACAGGTAAGCACAGATATATTACTGAGCCAGCCAGGACCCTTGGTGAGGTGTATTCAACTGATCTATAGACTTGTGAACAATAAGAATAGTAGCATTTCTCTGATTTGTGTTTCCAGGAAGTAAAGCCTGAGACATGGATTACAGATCCATTGCTTATTAGGAAAATGCTATCAGGTAAAGAGGATTATAGGAGGGAGGATAGAGTTAGGGAATAAAGGCAGACAGGAATAACAACTGGATACTATCTTTGATCTGAACGGCAAGCCTGAAGCACAAATAGTACCAGAGTTAATCCACATAGAAAAATGGGTGGTCATTTCTTGCCTCAGTATAAGTCAATCATTGGCAGAGGTCTTTCTCCAAGGGAGATAGGACTGGGGCAGTGTGGTTCCCAGTTGGCCAAAGGACGTTCACCATAGAAGATGAAACTATGAATGATCAGTGAAAACTCACGGTAGCTGGGGATTGAGCACACCTGCTATAAAAGAGAATTGTGTTGGGGCACCAGTGGCATCTCCTACTCGTTTTAAGCAACTACGTTGCTTAACAAGGATAACAAATACAAGAACTATAATGTTTTAATCACCTCCTAGGCACTGATAAAAGCTGATATTTACCTGCTTGGCTATTTCATGCTCAGAGTAAGGAGTTTAGATTGTTTTTAGATTTAGATTTAGTTTCAAAATTTTTCCCCCTGAGGAATCCTATGATCATATTATTTTCTGGAAGGACCCGTTTACTGACATTTTGATAAACTTTAATGGGAAAATTCAGATACCAGAGAGTGACCAGTGAGGAGCATATAGTGATAGTCCTAATTGGAAACTTATAGACCTGAGCTAATCTTCGTTAAATGCATTAATCTGCATTGCTGAGGATAAAAGAAAAAGGCAGGGTGCCTTAGTCCCTTTAGGCTGCTATAACAAAATGCCATAGATTCTGTGACTTAAACAACAGACATTTGGAGATGCGCGAGTCCAAGGTCAAGTGCCAGCCAATTAGTTTTCTGGTGAGAGTCCTCTTCCTGGGTTGTTGCCTTCTGGCCGTGTGTATTCTCACAGTAGAGAGAGTGGTATCTCTCTTTTTCTTCTTAGGAAGCCACTAATCCCATTATGAAGGTCCCACCCTCATGACCTCATCTAACCCTAATTGCCTGCCAAAAGTCTCATTTCTGATACAGTTACATTAGGGATTAAGGCTTCAACATAGGATTTAGGTTGGGGGAGGGGCGCGGAATGTATTCCAGTCCATAGTATATGGCAACCAAGTTGATCTGGAAGGCTAGGAAGAGAAATTTGCTGATAAGAAGTCAGAGCCTTTATTCTTCCTAGATAGCAATATGGTAATGAATAGAAGGACTTCAGATGTGAGAGTTGATCTGGGGAGAGGATTATGAAGATATATTTAGAATTTCCGAATTGAGCTGCTGAAAGGTAATATACCCAGGTGTCAATATCCAGATAATAATATATTACAGGCATTTGAAATGCAATTATAGAGCTTGGACGAGATTATGGTTCTGGGGATTTAAAAAGTAATTATTATGGTTTTAAATGTGAATATTTTCAATTTAAGATGATCATTTTGAAAAGATAGGTGCCAATGGTAGAGTTCTAAAAATTCTGAAATGTTAGTATCACGCAACATCTGGAGATAGAAAATAACACGTTTCATTAGGAAAAGTTTTTCATATGAGCTGAATTCTATGTAAATGTTTCAAGTTGATGATCTTTTTAATCCTCACCAAAGCTTGTTGGGCAAGATCTAACATGTCCACTTTACATAGGAAGAAAACAATTGGAAGGGTTAATTATTTTTCCAAGTTCACAGAGTTATTAACTGGATGAGCTGGGATTTGAACACAAGTAAGGATTTGGGGCTTTGGTCCAAAAGCCTGTATTATTGATGTAGAAAAAAATCATAAATATATGTTCTATCTTGAGAGATATGCATCTATAATGTCATTTCCTATGTCTGCTGACTCTCTCATTATATGATTATATGGCAGTTTATTTAATCACTCTATTTGTTTTGGACTTTAACTCTTTCCCATTTTTAGAAAATATAAACAAGGATTGGTTAGCATTTTTATTGGACATTCTTTGATGAATATATCTCTTTCATTTTTTCAATTATTTACTTCCTAAAAATATATTTGAGAGAATAACACTGTAGGTACAAATGTTTACAAACTTTTAAAAAGCCCTTGCGAAGATTGTATACCTTTTCTAGTTTTTTTTTTTTTTAACGTTTTATTTATTTTTGAGACAGGGAGAGACAGAGCATGAACAAGGGAGGGTCAGAGAGAGGGAGACACAGAATCTGAAACAGGCTCCAGGCTCTGAGCTGTCAGCACAGAGGCCGACGAGGGGCTGGAACTCACGGACCGCGAGATCATGACCTGAGCCGAAGTCGGCCGCTCAACTGACTGAGCCACCCAGGCGCCCCACCTTTTCTAGTTTTTATACAAAATCAGTAATTTCATGAAAACAGTTTCATTATCATAATGGTGCAGGTGCAGAACTCGTATTGGAACTGTTTTAGGTATAAACGTCAGTTTTGATGAAAATGGTGAGGCTGGCTTCATATATTAAAGATATTGGTAATCAGAATAAGAATAGCAAATATTGTTATAATGTCAGGCACAATTCTATGTGTTTTTGTATTGTTTTCTTCATTTAATCTACAAACACTCCAAAGTAGGTACCCTTATTTTCACCATTTTATAGATGAGATTACTGAGAAACAGAGAAGTTAAGTAATTAGCCCACAGTCACACAGTTAGAACATATTGGAGCCAGGGTTCAAACCCCAAAATTCTTTTCTACAGGTCTCACATGCTTAACCTCTATCATTAAATGCTTTGGGAGTGAAGGATGACAGGGAAGTATTTAGAAAGTTGTTGGGACTCAGTCAAGAAAATTTCTTGGCTAAGATGGGCAGCAAAAAAAAAGAGTAGAGATTGAATATATAGACAAGAAAAGAACAGTTTTGGAGATGGTCCCTGAATGCACAAAGAACTAGAAGATCAAAAGGATAATGAGATAATTAGCTTTAGAGAAAATACCTGAGGAGAGAGGATGAGAGTTTTAGAAATAGAATGGAGGATAGTTGAGGGATTTATATGAATTCATAAGTAAATATTATCAATGGTATTTCACCTTTTTACAACCTGGAAAATGGGCAATTGAGTGTTTTCTTCTTTAACTATCTTTGTAATAAATCATTCATTAGCCAGGATGCTCTCACTTTCAATCCTGGTCAGGATCACTAAGATAGTTGAACTAATGCAAAATTAATGAAATATGTACAATTTAAGCAGTGGCTTAGATAGATATTGATTATCAAGGCATTAATTTATGAGCTTAAATTAAATACCTCCACAGACAGCACAACCTCTCTAAGTACTCACATACTTAACCTTAAGATTAATAAAATAAATCAGAAGTTATCAAGTTAAAGTATTTTATTTCTCACAGAGCAAATGGACTAACGAAGAATATATTAAGGTTGTTTTTTAATTACCAAAAGAGACTACGATTCACTGGCAAAAAATATATGTGAAAGTGTATATTTAATATTGTATACTAAAATATAAAAGTCTTTTATATTATATACTAAAGTATATACTAAAACATAAAAATCTAATCCTCTTCTATAAATTAATTTCCAGATAGAGTCTATTCTATTTCAAATTATTTTCTTCTTTCAAAGTTATTATCTTCATAACACTTAGAATTTAAAAGATTAGGATGAAATTGAAACAAACTTAAACTAAACTAAATAATATTATTATCATGCTCTTTCTCATTCTATTTAACTAATGTATTTGTTCATTTCTACTTTGAATAGACATTTTTAATTTTTTGTTATAATCCTCAGAAGACAACATAATCTTTGATTTCTAAAATGTGTGTTAAATACTGATGTAAGCTTTCATGCTTACTATAAGCATGGCTTGGCTTGTATGAATTAACTGTGCAACATTGAAAGGTGTCAAAGGTAAGTTTATGTGTGGACCACTATGGTAATCTTTTCAAATACAAATATTCCTGGGCATGCCTTTTCACATTACCATTTATTTACAAAAACTTGACTTACCTTAGTTATGCCATGTGTAGTTACAAGATTTTTTATTGCAATTACCTCCTAAAAGAATAATAATGTGATGTTGTAGGCTACAAAATTCAATGTGAGTGGTGTTTGTGTGTAATGATTTTTAAGTGGCATTTTTGACAGTAGTAGTTACTTGTTCCAGGCAAGAGATATTCAAGTTCTGCATTTTAGTTGAGAGTTTTGCCTGTATGAGCTTTAAAACAAAACAAAACAAAACAAAAAAACGAAAAGAAAAAAAATGCCATAACCATAATGGAGAAGACCATTTTCTACTTGAAGTAAGATCCCAGGGAACTTCTTGACATGGAATAATAATATCCAAGTAAGCCTCCTGGTATTGAGAGACAGAGGTAATGCTTTATTGGTTTCTGCCTGTTCAAACTGATCTCATTCATCTTAAGTGGAATGAAAGTAAATCTTCATTTTAAAGTCATGACAGATTTGAGAGAAATTAAATGCCCCAACTTGATATACTACCTCTAAATATATATTTTCTTTAATTTTGGTACGTTTCACTCCATGAAGTTCTGCAATGTTCTTCACTGAAGACTCTTTTATTGCCAAAACTTCATATGCACTAGGATTCATTGTCCTGTTTCCCATTTTATTCCAACTCACTGATCGCCAACTTTGCTGAAAAAAATTCCTATTATTGAAGCTAATGTTACATGTCTGTATCATTTTTTTTTTAATTTTTATATACTTCACTTCTATTTTCAGGTCAAGTTCTCACATTACCAAGAATTTCAGAACCTATCAATTTGTCCAGCTTGCCCACCCACTATAAACTTTAGAGATTCACGTGGCTGTTCTCTTTCATCAGTGTTTCACTCTGAAGATTTCATTTAACATGTACTTGTCATTAGATTCAGTTCGTTGCTATGTAAAATATAAAAAGATAAGAGTTGAATCAAGTAAATTTTCTTTTTAAATTAGGAACATAGATGAAGAAATGAGTGAAACAAAGTGTTACATACCATAAAACAGACACAAGCCCACAGGCACCTGGGAGGCTCAGTCGGTTGAGCATCCAACTTCAGCTCAGGTCATGATCTCATGGTTCATGGGTTCGAGTCCCACATCTGGCTCTGTGCTGACAGCTCAGAGCCTGGAGCCTGCTTCGGATTCTGTGTGTCCTTCTCTCTCTGCTCCTCCCCCACTCACACTCTGTCTTTGTCTCTCAAAAATAAATAAATGTTAAAAAATAAAAATAAAAACAGAAGTTCAAGCTTGAGGACAAAAAGGACAGAATGGTTAAGTCTGCAAGGCTTCTTGGAAAAGAGCTATCGACAAGATAGGTTAGACCAATTACTTTTAGTATGATTATTAGCATGTTCGAGTTTAATTGATCATCTTGATACTTACCTTCTTTTAGTCCCAACTGTCCTTTGTTTCTTTCCTTTTCTTTTCTTTTTTTTTCATTCTGCCTCCTTTTGGTTTAACTGGATATTTTATATGATACTATTTTATGTGCTTTGTTGGCTTTTTAACGATAGCACCTTTTAACTGTAACACTTTGCTTTAGGGTGTACAATAAGCATCTATAAGCTGTCACATTGTGCTTTCAAATGATACATACATATCTGCACCACCTCCCCTATAACAAAAACCTTACAACAGGTGTACTTCTATTTCTCCCTTCCCAGTGCTGATCCTATTGCTGGTTTACATTTTCTTTCTAACCATTTTGTAAAACTCATCATTTGTTTCTGTTGTTTTTTGCAATTTGCAAATTATCTTTAACTTTGCAATTATCTTTTAGAGAAACTTTTAAGCAGTGAAAAGAGCTATTTTACATTTACTCACATACTTATGATTTTCACATGCTCTTCATTCCTTTGTATAGTTCCAGATTTCGAACTGAGGTCATGTTCTTTCTGCCTTTAACTTTTTTTCACATATTGTGGTCATAGATTCATTGCTTCATTGTATGTTTCCAAAAGCCATTATTTTGCTTTCATTATTGAAAATATTTTCATTAAGTATGCAGTCCAGAGGTGACTGTTCTTTTATCTAAGTACTTAAGAGATATTACCCAACAATTTTCTGGCCTGAATTGTTCCAGTGAGAAACCTATTATTTTGACCTCTATTTCTCACAAGTGATATGTCTTTTCTTTCTTGGTTTAAGTTTCTCTATTTATCATGGTTCATAGCAATTTGCTTACAATGTAACTTAGTGTAGTTCATCTCATATTTCTTGAGCTTGAGGTTCATTGAACTCTTTATATAACTGAGTGTATAATTTCCATTAAATTTAGAAATCTGGACATTAATTATTGAATTTTCTTTTTTGCTCCCCCTCTTCTATCTTTAGGGGCTCCAATTACTTGTGGATTGGGCTACTTAAAGTTGCCCTGCAGGTCACCATGGCTGTGTATATTTTCTGAGAGTTTTTTTCTTTTCCCTTTTTCTTGTTAATATTTTTTCAAGTTCTTTTTTCTTTTATTATGCAATGTCTAATCTGCTGTTAATCTCATATAGTCTAAATTTTTTATCCCAGATATTGTCATTTTCATCTCTAGAATTTTAATTTGGATATTTTTATGTCATCCATATGTTTACTTAACATGCACAATCTTTTATGTTCTTGAATATAGTATACAATTATAATAACTCAAAAGATTCTTGTTTATATATTTTTAAATGTTTTTTTAATTTATTTTAAGAGAGAGAGGGAAATTTTAATGAGCGGGAAAGGGCAGAGAGAGAAAGGGAGACAGAATCCAAAGCCGGCTCCAAGCTCTGAGCTGTCAGCACAGAGCCCAGTGTGGGACTCAAACTCAGGAACCAGGAGATCATGACCTCAGCTGAAATCAAGAGTCAGATGCTTAAGCAACTGAGCCACCCAGGCATCCCAGTTCTTGTTTATATTTTTAACATTAATGGGATGCCTGGATGGCTCAGTCGGTTAAACATCTGACTTCAGCTCAGGTCATGATCTCATGGTTTGTGAGTTTGAGCCCCATGTAGGGCTCTGTGCTGACAGCTCAGAGCCCGGAGCCTGCTTCAGATTCTGTGTCTCCCTCTCTCTCTGCCCCTCCCCCCACTGGTGCTCTGTCTCTCTCTCTCTCTCTCTCTCTCTCTCTCAAAAATAAATACTTTTATTTTTATTTATTTTTATTTTTTTAATGTTTAATTTTATTTTTGGGGCTGGAACTCATGAATCATGAGATTATGATCTGAGCCTAAGTCAGATGCTTAACCGACTGAGCCACCCAGGCGTCCCAATAAACAAATATTTTTTTAAAAGGCTATGTATTTTTTAACATTACTAACATTCTGAGTTTGTTTCAACTAATTGTCTTCTCATTATGGAGAAATATTTTCCTGCCTCTTGCATGACTGGCAATTTCTTATTGAATACCAGGTACCCGCTTTTTATTTTGTTGAGTGATGGATAGTTTTTATTTTGAAACTCGTCAATTCAATGATTTTTTTTAAATCCCAGAAAATAAACTAGTATAATGTGCCTTAGAAGCTAAAATACATGACTTCAATTATGCTTTGAAACAAAGCACTTTTGTTTTAAAATTGTCCAGCCTTTTATTAAATGACTCAGGTTTTAATACAGTTGCAATAATAAGTAACATTACTAATGCGGTTATGATCTTCCTGTATATTACAATCTATAATTTCTGTTGAATGTTGGGACTTTGGGCTTCCCAGGAGATGATTCTAGTTTAATATTCTGGAATGATCCATATTAACCTCCAGCTCACATAGCCTCATTGTTTCTTGTTCTTAGCAGGCACATAGATGAATTTCCATTTTCAGGAAACCTTCCTCACCCTGGACAATGGTTGAGAGGTTGTAACTTAAGCCCGTTAAAATAATGGCTGCTTTCAGAAGATATCAGCAGCAGCCTTCTGTCTCTGTAAGAACTTGGTTAACCCAGGAGACAGCTCCTCAAAACAGAAGCGTGTTGTGTTATCTCTTGCTTTGTGCAGCACGTCTGTATAGATAAGTTTCTGTATATTTTTCTATTAAAAGATAACACATTTTAAATATGTTTGTGCTTTATGTATATTACCATATTTTTATGACACACTTTTCACAATTAATAAATCACCTGTATAAAATATATAGAGAAATTAAAATATATGACTTGTTAGTGCTAACAATTTAAATGGAAAAGTTAAAAGGAACAGTCTTCTTCCAGAGTTTGCCTGAAATTGTGAAAGAAATAATTTCATACAGAAGAAATGGCTAAGAGTGCTTGAGAAGAGCAAGTAATCTACACACCTCAACTGGAGGAATTTGAGATAAGCTTGGTGCAAATAAGCCTCCATAGAAGAAAAGCATTAAGGGGGAAGGCCATAGGATCCATGATTGACAGAGTTTCCCCTAAGTGCCTGAGTCTGGTTGACTGATGGTTCAGTTAAGCAGAAACCAGATGTCTGTGAAGAAGCTACAGCTGTTCAACCTCAGTTTCAACTCTGAAGAATCAAAACTGGAAGAGTTTTTTTTTGTTCATAAGGCAGAACTCTGACTCTTATTCCTTTGCCAATGTCCTGGATGTTTGGCTCGTCACATGGAAAGCTACAGACTAAGAGCCATTCCTCTTTGGGGTCATCAACTTTGGAAACAGATTACAGTTGGTGACTGAACTATCTGCCTAACTCATGTAGATTCCCACAAAGAAGGGCCCATTTTCTTATAAGATCAAACTGTTGATTGAGTCTGACTCTGATAATAATAAACATAATATCTATTTCATAGTGTTATTTGAGGATCGATTGGGATTATATGCAGAAAAGATTTTGAACAGTCCCTGGAATACCACTAGTCCATATAAGGTTAGCTCTTCCTAATATTATCATTAGTTACTTATCACCACTGCTTCTGAATTTTCTTCCTCAGTATTGATTGAGGTCTTTAAGCTATGAACTTTTTTTTCCCTGCTCAAACACGTAAACTCAAGTGCTGGCTGTAGCTCAGCAAAATAGGGGGTATTGCTGTATTTCTGCTAACAACTACTCTACTTAAAGTAAGGTTAACTATGGCCTTCCCCCTTAATGCTTTTCTTCTATGGAGGCTTATTTGCACCAAGCTTATCTCAAATTCCTCCAGTTGAGGTGTATAGATTACTTGTTCTTCTCAAGCACTCTTAGCCATTTCTTCTGTATGAAATTATTTCTTTCACAATTTCAGGCAAACTCTGGAAGAAGACTGTTCCTTTTAACTTTTCCATTTAAATTGTTAGCACTAACAAGTCATATATTTTAATTTCTCTTAAAGCTTTAAGAGGTGGAGGGAGACATAAAGTCCTTATAAAACCAAGGGATATCTTCCAGTTGCTCATGGAAAGCCAAGATGCAACTGGAGCCAGAGAGTTGTGTTTTTGAATGTGCCATTTTTATTTTGAGTCAATTATTGAGTGCCTCTAGACCCACCGTAAGGTTAGGTCTCCTATTTGGTGGCAGGGGCCTGAAGCAACAATAATTTTTCCTTGACTGCTGGATGAAAAATCATGAATTTACCCACCTAGTCCCCCAAAACCTTGGTACTTATCAAGGGTTGGGTTTTATCAGCTACCCCTGATGACAGAGATGTGATAAAATTGCAGTTGCCATTGCTTCTGACTTGCCAACCAACAGGACATCATCTGTATAATGAAGGCATTGGACACCAAATGCTAAAGACCCTCACAATAAGTCCTGATCCACCCACAAAGGATAAATGACAAGAAAGTTTGTTTCACTGGTCTATCTCTATTTAAGCTCTTCCTTGATCAGGTTCATTGCCTGGCACTTGTGGGATGAAGTTCAAGCAACACATCAATTTCTACTAAATGTGCAGGCATAGAAGCAACAAAAACAGTAAAATGAACTGATCCAAAAGTGTCACATTAAGGTCATGTGAGCTTCCTCTTCCTACTGTGAACCCTGATGAATCCCATGAGTTAGATCCAATGTCCCCCTTCTCACACAAATCTGGGTGGGATGGAGATTTGGCCATTTGCATTTAACAGAGCCAAAGTTTGAGTTGCTCTTTTTCTCAAACTATTTCACCAAAATATTCCCCAAGGATATTCAGCCTTTTTTCTTAATGCAGTTGAGAGAGGGAAGAAGAGATCAGGGTGAATGAAGAAGGAGTATGTCACATTCATTTTCCATTTCAATGGAGAGATGACTCCATCACACTTCCACACTTTACAGTTTACCCAGAGTCCAGTGCACCAGCTTTGGGACTCCTTGACTCATCTAACTTCTGCCCAGAGGAGTAAACATCAAGAGACCTAGTTGGGTGATTTATTTAAAGCTTACTTCCTGCCTTTCATCATCATTAACATTTAGGAAAATGAAGGATGGTGTTTAACTACTCCCACTGCTTCCTGCCCACAATTTGAGAGTATTTGAGTCATGGGTAGTGTTCTCATTTCCCCTATCCTGGCCACATACTGCCCTTTTAGAAAACCATGTCTCTGTCAGCATCATATCCTCCAATCATCTCCAAAGTTGTCAAAAAGATATGAGATTTTGCCCTACTTGCAAGCTAACAAGTTAGGGTATCACAGCTTAAAGATACCGGCAGAAGACACAGGACTCCTGAGTCAACGACAAAGAACTTTATAAATACTGGTAGGGTGAGCTTTAGTTTCGCTTTAGCTCCCCTTGACCCACAAATCCCATGGGGAAGGTGCAGAGGTGGGCACAGGTAGATGTAGCACTCAGTGTGTTTGTGTTGTAGCTGAAGGATCCTGGTCTCAGAAAACCCCCAGTTTTATAAGGGGATTGCAAGCAAACCTACCAAACTTTGACCTAGTGGCAGACATTGTCCTTATCATCTTGGTTAGAAAATAATTCTTCCCGTTGCCCTCTCCCCCTTACAAAGGGTTTTACTTCACAAACAAGGCTCTATTTTTGAAGGCTTTTGCTTTACAAATATCTTTGAAAAAATAGTCTTAACAAAAGCTATCATAGATACACAGAAGCACTAGGGAAAATCACACCTCACCCAAAACAATATTTTTCATCTTTTTTTCCCAATAAGTGTCTCTAGGGAAGCAAACAAAAAGGGAGAGACCTCTGGGCAACATTTTAGGGTCTTCTTTCTCCACTTCCAATGGAATATATTTTACATATATATTTTACATATATATATTTTACATACATATATATTTTATATATATATTTGTATATATTATATATATTTATATATATTTTATATATATATTTGTATATTTTTTATATATGTATATATTTTATATATTATATATATATAAGTATGCATATATATCCATATATATATATATATATATATATATATTCTGGAGCTTTAAGAGATAATTATTGTTTGTACAAAATGTTTTGGATAGTAAAAATAACACTATAAAACTTAAGGATATAAGGAAACAGGTTTTGGTATATCCATACAATTAGCAGAGTTGAAAGAAGGAAAACGTAATTTCTTGAGTGATGGAGGCCACCAAGAAGCAAGAAGACTGGCACTTTAGAACTTAAAGACTCAGGATGGGAGGCACCAAGGAATGCTGAAGACAAGTGGAACAGATGGGACCACACACATTAAAACAGAAATGATTGAAAATATGAGTAAGGAAGAGTTAGATTCTTCCCTCTGCCCATTTAGCCTTACTTTTATACATTTCCTACACTGGGAAAGGATGAGAATAAAGACTCATTTCTCTCTTTTTTAAAAGTTTTATTTATTTATTTTGAGAGAGAGAGAGAGAGCGAGCAAGCAGGGGAAGGGCAGAGAGAGAGGAGAAAGAGAGAATCACAAGAGAATCTAAGAATCCCAAGAGAATCCCATGACCCTGGGATCATGACCTGAGCTGAAACTAAGAGTTGGATGATCAACTGAGCCACCCATTTGCCCCAAGACTCATCTCTAAAAGAATGAATCCTAGAAGCTGTGAAATCGGGGACAAGAGGCTAGTGGAGGGCAGAAGCTAGGAACTATTCTTACTTATGAATGAAAGCCTGTATACTAAATAATAAAACATATTCTATCCCAGTTAAGCTCCCACAAGCTGGCATTTAGGCTTATAAACCCAAAGGAAGAATTTTGGATACTGGCATTTGCAGAAAATGATTGACCCAAGACAAAAGATCTGTATAGACAGGCATCTGAGACTCTCCATCAAAAGGCTTGATTACCTACCCAATCACCACATAGTGAAGCTCTCAAGTATTAAAGTAGCACCCATCCTTCCAATCAGTTTTTAGTGACTTGCTTCTACATATAAGCAGAGAACTAAACATTATATGCATTTCAGAAAAAAAACAAAAACAAAAACAAAACAAAACTCTATCATGAAAGGCAGTGACTAAAGCAAATAAAATGGCGGAAATCAGAAGAGAAAGAAAAATGCTTCAAGACAAAGAAAAGCTAAAAAAAAAAACTATGACATTTGAATAAAAACTGCATTATATTATTGAAACAAGAGAAGTGGAAGACTGTAAGTAAAATAATCTTCAGAAATCAAAGAACTCTGAAAAAAATTAAAACACAGTGGCTTTATCTTATTTTAATGATTAAAAGGCTTTGGAGTTTTGAGTGATCCCCACTGAGCTTCTGAACCAATTGAAAAATTGAAAGAAAAGAGAGACATAAATAGTAAAAAAAAATTACCTTCACTACCCATAATGGTGGTATTGAAGAATGTGACATATTGGTGGACAAGCCAAGTTTGTAAACCTGGTGCCAAACTGAGAATTATTCACCTTATCACTGGTATCACTGGAAAAGGCAGGCTTCAAAAGGTAGTTTTATCTAAAAACCTTTCCAGTGTGAAGAAACCAAACACATCAAAGCTATAGTCCTATTGGGAAATTCACAGACAAGAGGAAGAGGGGATCTGGGCCCAGTTGATTCTTCCAACTCAGATTAAATGACCCATGCTGTCTTAGACAAAAGAATGTGGTGGGTCAAAAAGTTCCCAGGGACAAGATGCTAGTAGGCATGTCTACATGAACACAAACCAGCAAACTGATGCTTTCTGTATCCAACCGGCACCACAGGTGACTGTGTATCTTTGGCAGCAGATGGCTCTGACCTTCAACAGAGGGTGAATCCATCATATTACTCTTAAGCCAAAAGTTTATTCCATGTTGCGTTTCCCACTACAAGTTATGTCCAGACATATTGAGCAACACATTCAGTTAAGAAGTTGTGCAAAAAGATCAAATGGCATCATAAAGACACGGCAATAATACGCAGCTATCAGCACAGAGATGCCACAAATTTGAATATAAGCCTCCTCTAATTACCAATTTCTATGCAAACATTAGGTACAAAGATTAAATTCCCTGGTGAATTAATGTCCAAAGTTATATATATATATATATATATAAAACAACCCCAAGGTATCAAACATCGAAATAAATTTCTTGCCTTGACTATTAAAAGAATACTGACATTAAAAGCCCACATTGACCGCCTCCTTCTCTGTTCAGTCTCAGCTAGAGTGACTGATGGCTGTTTGTCCCTTCAGCAGCTGGCTGTCATCCACAAATGTGGGAATGGTTCCTTTGAGGCTACAGGATTTAAATCGTCTCGTGTTGCTCATTTTTTAGAATCCAAATAGTGAATCAGAGGGAAAGAGTTCTCACAGAATCAGCCCTACTTACACACACCAAATTTCGAGAATAAGCCAGTATCTGGGACTGAACCAGTTACTTTCTGCATCACCACTACCTCCTCCCTCAGTCCCAGACCAAACGAAACAAACCAACAAACCAACAAACAAAGAAAAACTGTTTCCAAAAGTCAGTACTTCCTGTTGTCAACGACCAAAGCAAAGACTTCATTTCATCTGAGCAAAAGCAGTTGGTGAAGAAATTACTGGTTTGTAGCTTGCCATACAAGCTTTCCGGTCTACTCCACGTGACCTGACGCCACTTAACTGAAACACAGTTTCTCATCAAGAAGTCCGTTTTTTTACAAAGGTAATTACGATTGGTGGGGGAGGTGGGGGCACGCGGCGTATCTTTGCAGACCGTGTTGCCTCTCCAAGTGGTGTTTGCAACATTGCTGCCTTTTGCAAAATTTCAAAATTTATCCTACAGGGCAGCGCCAATAAGAAATCTTCCGGTGGGAGCTTCCATTCTCCATCCAGCAGGCTCAGAATCTCTTAATTTCCTTTCTCCGTCGGGCTTTTATTTATGGCCACCTCATTACTGTGTTGATGGCAGGCTCTGTCCAGTGACACAGCTCCCCTTATCTACTTAGATCTGGAGCTCCCAGTTCTGGACACAGTGACTGCTTCTTGCTAGAAAGGTGATTAGCATCTGTAAAAACCACTTCTAAAAGAAAGGTTTCTCTTTTTTCTGAAATGTGTTTCAGCTGCGGAATTAGCTGTAGAAACTTTTTGGACTGAAGCTGCCATTGATGATTCACAGCCTGGCAACCTCAGGAGAACCAGTCACTTTGCTGTGCACTCCTGAAGATCACATCTTTATTTGGCTTCTGGATAAAACACATATTCTGAGGAAAATATTTTTATATTTAATTTTTCAAGCACAAATTCTGAAAATTGTGAATTCTGAAAAATGCTCTTAAGTCTGAATTTCTGGGGCGCCTGGGTGGTTCAGTCAGTTTCGGCTCAGGTTGTGATCTTCCGGTTCGGTGGGTTGGATGGAGCCCTGCGTCTGGCTCTGTGCTGGTAGAGCAAGGCCCGCTTGGGATTCTCTCTCTGCCCCCTTCCTGCCCCTCCCCTATTTGTGCTGTCTCTATCTCTCCAAATAAACTTCAAAAAAAAGTTTAAAAAATAAAAAAATCTGAATTCCTTATTTCCCATATATTCCCATTTCTTGTAATTCCATTATGTATATATATATATTTTTTAATTTTTATTTATTTTTGAGAGAGAGAGAGAAACAGAGAGTGAGCAGGAGAGGGGCTTAGAGAGTGGGAGACACAGAATCTGAAACAGGCTCCAGGCTCTGAGCCAGATGCAGGGCTTGAACCCACGGATGGCGAGATCATGACGTGAGCCAAAGTGGGATGCTTATCTGACTGAACCAGCCAGGTGCCCCATTATATTTTTTTCTAATGTGTTTCCATATTGCTCTTTGAGCTGCTACAAAAGTCACTGTTCAAACAAATCCTCTACCACTACCTTCCTGAGTTGAATAATTCAATCTAAGAGATATGTTCCAATTAAAATTCAATAAAAGATGGCAGTGGCTATATTTCTTCTATGATCCCCCTTTAACATGCCTCTTATTTGCCTTAGACTCAAAATTTCATGGCTTAGAAATTCCAAAAAATCCTCAAGCTTACACTCTAACTCCCCAAAATTTCTCAAGCACATACCCCTTAAGATACAGGCTCTTCCCATGTGTACTCATCCATAAGAGTTGCCTCACATTTAAACTTGCCATCAACTAATATTTTCCAATCTTTGAACATGCAAATGCATTCAAAGTTTCCCAATATTTATTTTATTCTTTGGAGAAGGAAAATCACCTGAGATTAAGTCTGATACAGTTGACCCATAAGATGGACTTTTATTTATTTATTTATTTATTTATTTATTTATTTATTTTAATTTTTTTTTTATGTTTATCTATCTTTGAGAGAGACACAGAGCATGAGTGGGGGAGGAGCAGAGAGAGAGACACACACACACAGACTCCGAAGCAGGCTCCAAGATCTGAGCTGTCAGCACAACGCCCGACATGGGGCTCGAACGCACAAACCATGAGATCATGACCTGAGCTGAAACTGACTGAGGCACTCAGGCACCCGGACCATAACAAGGACTTGTAGTTCTTTGTAGAAGACTTTCGTGATAAATTAACATGGGAACATCAAAAATACAAGAAAAGAGAAATAAAGCAATTGTTAACATTAGAGAATTCCAGATTTGTTTGAAAAAGTAAACATAGCTGTATTTCTCTTTGTAACTGAGCCATACAAAATTATAACCTATGAAAATTCAGTGTTAGATTTTTTTTTCTGTACTTCACTTCAACAGTTTTTACCCTTGATCCAACATGATCCTTTCTGAGATCTATCCTGTCTTTGAAATCTTAAGTTCAAATGTTACACTTGGTATCCACAGGCTTTTTAAAGGTCTCCCTCCTTTATTCTCACTTTACGTAATTGCTGACTTCATTAAGACTTCAGCCCGTAGATCTTTACATTTTCGCTCAATTAATTAGTCCTCTCATACCTTTTCATTTTTTATCTCTTCATACTTCACCTGTAATCCATAATTTTAACCATTTTAAAAAAAATCTTTATGTGAATAACAATTCCTATCTCTTGTCATTCTCCCACACTATCTTTTTTGAATTTTTTTAATGTTTATTTATTTTTGAGAGAGAGAGAGTGTAGGTGGGAGAAGAACAGAGAGAGAGAGAGAGAGAGAGAATCTGAAGCAGGCTTCAGGCTTTGGGCGGGCAGCACAGAGCCCAGTGCAGGACTTGAACTCATGGACCGTGAGATCATGACTTGAGCCAAAGTCGGAGGCTTAACAGACTGAGCCACCCACCCAGGCACCCCTCTCCCATACTATCTTAAAACAACTCCAGCCACAAAAAATCCTAACTGCCTAGTATTTCTATTCCTACCCTATACCCCTGGACAGTGCTGGAAAACCAAAACAAAACAAAACAAAACAAAACAAAACAAAACAAAACACCACAACATCTTACGACTGTGGAGAAAGGTGTCAGTAAAAATTCGTGTCTTATGACCATGTATGTCAAGATTGCCCAGTATTAGTATAAATTTCCAGGCCTTTTCTTGTCCATTTCCCACTATAACTATTTCAAACCTTTAATATTCTGTCAACCATCCACTTCCACACCATCAAGAACAAATGAACTCAACCATTCGTCATAATCTTTCCATCTACAGGTTCACTGCACTGATTTCCAAATTTAGCCATTTATGTACAGTCTCAGGGAAAAACACAGCCACTTTTTTCCCTTCTTCTACATATTGCCAAACTTCTTAGTTCTCCTGCTTGGTTTTCTACAATCTCTCCTTTCCTTTCTGTGACAGAAAATAAAGTGTCCCTGAGCCTCTCATATACTAACTCCTTGATGTGTGATTGGGATGCCTTCGTATCTTGTCTCCTCTATATTTTGTTCTTGAACTCATCTCTCTATTTTACAATATTGATTTCTCCCCCTCCACTGGATGGCTTTCATAAAACCACAAATTTAATCTATTTGCTCCCATATTAAAATAGCACACCCTCTCTAACCCCATTCTCTTGTGATGCTTTGGCTTTTCCATTTCTTTGCTCCCTTACATTGTCCATTCCTATGTTATCTGCTATAGGAAAAAAAAAAAAAAAAACCACAAAATAATCATTTATAATCTCTGCCTTTGCTTCTTCACCTCCTAATCTCTGAACTCATTCCAGTCTATTACCCTAACCAGGGTTGGCTGGATAATTTTCAGGTCCCAATGCAAAATGAAAATTCAGGGCCAGTTGTTCAATAAGAAAAAAAAGTCCACTAAGGCCATTAAAATATCAAGCTTCTCCTTAAAAAATATGTTATTATTTATAAAGCATAATAGAAGCAACATATGAGTGACAGCATACACTTACTAATTGAAAAACAATAATACTTTTGGTGCTATACTTTTATATACTGTAAGAAATAATATTTTATTAATGTGACATCTTACTTGATCATAAGATTTTTCTGACTCACTATTCTGCAAATTCATTTATCATATCATCAAAATGTATACATTTAGCAATTTTATTTTCAGCTGATAAAATACAAAGTGACACAAGTTGTTCTTGGCAAACGGAAGATTGCAAGCAAAATTTGGTTTTTTGTCCTGAGAAAGATCTTCCTGCTGATGCAATTGTTACTAGAGATGATTAAGATTATTTTACACGTGGTGACAGCATTCAAATAAATTCTGATAAATCATTTTGAAATATACATTTTAGTGCATCTAAAGCTGATGATTCTCTAAGAACAATTCTTCTAAAAAGAATTAATTCTTCATACATACCAGTTCCATGTCAGTCTGAATTTAATTTCAGATGTAAATTTACACAATGGCATTTTAATGTTTCCTCTGACATTTCCTCTAACCTGTGCAGGTTGTACAAGAAACCATAAATGACTTCCTGACTTGAGTATAATTCAAAATGCTGGTTAATGTATTTTATCCCTGCATCTTCAATCAAAAAGAAAAATTAATTTTACAACTGTCTTCTTTTTAGCTATTTGTTCAGCCAAAGCATCCCATGAAAATAGTGTTCTTTTCTATTAAACTTGATGATATTTAAACATAATTTCTATCTCTAAGTGTATAGACGTTTGCTTTGCAATGTTGCAACAGTTTTCAAAGCCAAACTTTCTAAATTTGTTGAGGAAATCTAGCAACTACTGATATAATTTTTGGTATTGTTCCACGAATAGTATTTTATTTTGTAAGGATTTACTTGCAATATGTACTGTTTGAGCACAGTGGTATCTGTTTTTGCACTCACACTGGAGTTCATATTTGTGAAGACACTGCGTAGAAGAGTGCAGGAAATAGAGGGACCCAGTACCACGCACTTGTAGAACCTGTCCTCTCTCCAACAGCCACTGCCACCGATCTGGGTGCCATTGTTGTCCCAACAGCTCCATGACTTAAGGCTGTCTGGAGGCATTTGCTTGCATGCCAGACCTTGGACCAATTGCTCTGGACTCCTGTGGACTCCTGGCCTATCAGACTGAGGCACTCCCAACATACCTTAGCTGCTCTCACACATTTTCCATTTTCCTATCATACTTCGTATTATAGACCCAATTGTGTCTCCTTAAAATTCCTATGTTGAAATTCTACCCCACAGTACCTCAGATGTGACTGTATTCCTGACAGAGCCTTTAAAGAGGTAATTAAAGTAAAATGAGGTCAGATGGGTGGGCCCTAATCCAATCTGACTGGTCCTTATAAGAAGAGGAAATTTGGATACACAAGCAAACACCAGAGGCTTGCATGCATGGAGGAAAGACCATATGAGGACACAGCAAGAAGATGGCCATCTGCAATCCAAAGGGAGAGGAATCAGGAGAAACTAAACCTTCCAGCATCTTGATGTTGAGCTCCCAGTCTCCAGAACTGTGAGAAAATACTTTTCTGTTGTTTAAGTCACCTAGTGTGACTTTTTGATACGTGGCATTTGTTTGCCCTAGCAAATTAATATATGTCACTTACAAAACACACGTTCAAAGATAAAATTATTAAGAATTTTAAGACATTGACAGCACAACAATAAACCAGTGAGCGTGAGAGTAAACTGTCCGTGAGCAGAGCCTCATGAGCTGCACAGGTTGCAAACACATGATGCCAGTCCTGACTCCACCAAAGCTATTTTTAGCAAATGGCAATATAGAACTTCTATGCCCCAATTCCAATGGATATTTTTATTCTTTATTTCAAATATTGGTGTTCTGAGGGTAGATTTCTTGGCTTATCATCTAATTTTACATCTTCCTGCAAGTTTTAAACCCTTCCTGTTGTTTTGATTACCACCATGTGCTAATTCGATTAAAGCTGTCTCTTCATATTGATGTACATAATAGGCACCCCAATTCTATCTCTCACACTTTGCCCTAAAATCTCAAAAAATGAACTTGTTATTGTTCAAAACATTGGCATTTGCCTCTGCATAAAATAACTGAATTCTAAATACTATTATTACTACATATTGAACAGTTTGTTTGATTGATTGACTGATTTTTATTCTGCCCTCTTGGCACTGATGAAGCAAAACTGCTTCTCCTCCCATGAGACAGATTTTCATTCCTTTGGAGACCGCTATCATGTTTTCCATTAGTCTTATTTTATCCTCGCTAAAAAACCCCAACTGATAGGATGAGAATAGTCTTTGGGAAAGATTCCAATGAGAGTGGCCAGGTGGGTAGATTGGGGGCAGGAAAGACTAGAGGTGAAGGACAACAAGGACTGGTTTCTGTGGTAATCCTGGCTTAAACAGATGGGTTTCGATGAAGCCGTGGGCATAGAAAAAGTCTGAGAGTTGTTTCCTTCAGGACTGATTGCTTTTCATGCATTTTTCCATTCAATCTTCACAACAATTCTGTAAGTAAATTACTAATGATATCGCCATTTAAACAATCATGTAAGTATACAATAGAGATTTTAGAAACTAGCCCAGGGTCACACAGCTAATAAAAACTCAAAACCTGGATCCAGAATTGCTATGCGTTCAATATACAAGGTCTTTGCCAGTGTATCTTTCCTTCTCCATAAATAGTGAAAAGAGGACACAGCGTGTCTAACTGCTCAAGCTCCTCTTGCTTCATTCTTCTGTCCAGCCAGGCACCAAGTCCCACCTTCTAACTTCTATGTCAACCCATCACCATTTCCACTCCTTCTGTTTATTGCACATGATTCTTTCTTGTCACAATTACTGCAAAAACGTAACAACTTATTTTTTTCAGTTATAAAACCATTCTTAGATGTATATTAATAAAAAGCAAATGCATTGGGGCACCTGGGTGGCTCAGTCGGTTAGGTATCCAGCTCCTGGTCCGGCTTGGACCAATTGTTCAGGTCATGTTCTCACGGTTCCTTGGTTCAAGCCCCAAGTCGGACTCTGTGTTGACAATGTGGAGTCTGCTTGGAATCCTCTCTTTCAACTCTCTCTCTCTGTCATTCTCCTGCTCCTGCTATCTCTTTCTCTCTCTCTCTCTCTCTCTCAAAATGAATAAATGAACGTAAAAAAATGAAAATTAAAAAAAGCAAATGCATAGCAGATCCAAGTGAGCCAAGCTTTCAGCATAACATACAGGGCATGTTGTGATCTGGTTTTTGGTGACCTGTCCAGCTCATCATTGGCATCACTTCTTCATGCCTCCACCTGGCTTTATGCTTCTGTGACACCTTTGTGTCTCTCTACCTCTGCATAGGCTGCTTTTCTCAATGGTCCCCTTCCTTACACATCTCTGGCTACTTACATTACGTCATCCTCAAAACAACCTTCATGAATTCTCCTCCCTCCCTGGCCTGAGTCGGTGTCTGTGCTTTACTATATATAATGTTTAAAAGGTATCAGGATGTTAATAGAAATCTTTCTCTCTCTCATGGTTTAGTTGTTTTTGACACTTTTAGGGAAGGAACTTTTTGTTTGGTCGTTTGCTTAACTTTAGATATAGGATATTCAAATGATGAAGTCATCGGCTTTGGAACCAGAATGCGTGTGTTCAGATCTTAGCGATGGCACTTAATACCTGCGTATTGACACTGCACAAGTCATTTTCAAGTCTGTGTGCTTTAGTTTCCTGATATATACCATAGGAAAACACACTTCACAAGGGTATCATGAGGAGGCCCACAAAAGACCTGTAAAGACATAGGATCTTGAAGAGTCTAAGCTCCCAATTAAAGGACATCTTCATTTATATATGTCTCCAGTGCATGACAGTACATATAGTGTACAGAAGGAGCTAGAAACTCGATAAACTCTTGTTGATGAAATGAACATGTGAAAAGACTTAAAGAAAATAACTTGTTTATCTTATTCCCTTTAGGTAAAGCGACATAAAATGGGTTGTTGGCATAGTTAGACTGCTGGCAAAATACTCAAGAGTTACACAGATATAACAAAACAATTAAGATTATTCGTTTGGCTCTGGGCAGTAGAAACCAAAATGTGGAGATATCGGTGGTGCTCAATGACAGGAAAATATCATTAGGAAGCAAAAGAAACTATCTGCCCCCTGGGGAGATGTCTGTTGAACAACACATTTTGGAGTGAGTTCTTGATTACCATATTTTTTCCCCTCTCTCCTAGATTATTTGCTGGTCATGTCTTTGCAAAATTGGAGGCCTCAAGTAACCTCAACGGCTTTGAATTTTTAAAAGTCATGTAATAAATATTATATTCAAATTTAATTTTATTTTTCATTTTCATCATTTAAAAAACATATGGTTTGCCACTTATGGCATCAGTGTATGCTTATTGTAATTAATATATTATAACTAATATTAATAATAATATATAAATAAGAGGATTGATATCAGCTATCAACAATAATAATAGGGCTGTCTGTATGGCTCAATTTGTTAAGTGCCTGACTCTTGATTTCAGCTCAGGTCATGATTCCAGGTTGTGGAATCAAGCTGTGCATCGAACTCTGCGCTGACAGGCTTGCTTTGAATTCTCTCTTTCCCTCTTTCCTTCTCTGCCCCTCCCCAACTCACACACACACTCGGAATGTCTCTCTCTCTCTCTCTGTCTCAAAATAAATACATAAACATTTAAGTAATAATAATAACTAATATTAATAATAAAAAATTAGTGTTGTAAAAGAATGGTTAATAGAGGGTGACTTATAGTATTAGCTAGGACATCTTGTCCCTACTCCAGTTGTTATCAAACCTGTCAATTAAGCAAACTGAGCTTGTTCTCATGTTAACAGAGCATTTTTCTAAGAATTGACCAGTAGTGTGCAAGGCCTTCTGACATCCCAGGTTAGGCATTGGCATACCACCACTTCCGTTGGTTTCTATTGGTTAAAGCAAATGACAATACGGTGCTGATTGAAGAGATGGGAAAAATTCCCCCTTTACTGAGAGTGCTTCAAAGTCATATTCATGAGCCATCAGCACAGAGTGGTGAAAAATTGGGGACATTTTTGCAATCAATCTACCTTGTCAGACAATATTAACCTGGAAAGTAACAGTAGATGATTCAGCTTGCAAATATGCTTGTCTTTTGGAGCTTAGTAAGACAAGTTGAATCCCTTATGAGATTTTAATTATTCAGGATTTTGATGATTTGGATATTTTCTGTATTTCCATGTTTAATAAATATTCACATGATGTCTATGTTTAAGTTTGAAGTTTGGGGGGGAGGGGCAAATATAATTTCAAATTCAATTTAAACCTATATATTTTTAACCGGCCTCAAAAAGCAGTAAGAAGGATGGCCATAAACATGAAATGTTTCAGTACCTGCATTTGCATCTATCTTAGACTGATTGGCATTACTTCATTACCAAACTATTAATTTTGTTTCTACATACCTGCTTTGTAAGATGAAATTAAATGTTTTTATGTACACTAAAAGATTGTTTTTTAACCACTTCATTTAATCATTAGGTAGAAATTTGTTTAACATCATGATTCACTGTTTTAGAATCAGTCTATACATAGGGCTTTCACATTGTAGGTGACATTTCTTACACTCTCCCACGTAAACACTTTTGTTTAGCCTTTTCTTGACTACACACACAAGTTAATCATTTAAATTTTAGAACTTTATGTCATGAACTTAACATCTCCTTAAAATAACATTCCTATAAACAGTAAGCAGAATGTGTATATGCCAACCTCTACAGACTGCAGTGATGTATTTGGAAATACATGTTATTAAGAAAATATTATACTGTGCTATCTGGTTTGGAGATCCTCAGTTTAGAAACTTTCCATTTAGTCATTAGTTTTTTTTGTTTGTTTGTTTTTGTTTTTTGTCATTAGTTTTCTATGGGCCAATGATTGATGAATAAATGAAATACATGGAGAAACCACTAGGTCTTTTCCTCAAGTCAGTAGGTAACAAGTAGTTGCAGCTGTGACATGAGCTAAGACGTTGCATGGGTTTTCCATTGCTGTTTTCCATGTTAACTCACTGTTGTATGAAAAAAGCAGACCCAGAAAGAAAACTAGAAAATTGGATAAAGAAAAAGGGAAAAAGAACTGAATTCAGTTTTAATTAGCAGTGCAGTAATAGCCTCTACTTTCCTGTGCATCCTCCAATTTGACAGCGGTCCAATAAGCCTATGAGGACACTTTGCCCATTTCCAGCACTGATGTTTCACTCCCAAGGGCATAGACCCTGGGAGTCATGCACTCTTCACACTCCAGCTGTATGTTGCCAAATTCAGTGCCTCCTGTGAGCCATGTAAGAAGAATATTCAACGTGGGACAGCTTTAAGTAAGCATACGCCATCAACTGGTTCTAAAAACTGCACTGTACAGTATTTTCTTTTAAAATCATGAGAGTTTTATGGGGCACCTGGGTGGCTCAGTCATTTGAGTATCCAACTTCAGCTTAGGTCATGATCTCACAGTTTGTGAGTTCGAGCCCCACACTAGGCTTTCTGCTGTCAGAGCAGAGCCTGCTTTGGATCTTCTGTCCCTTCTCTCTCCCACTCCCCCGCTTGCACTCATGTGCACGTGCGCACGCACTGTCTCTGTCTCAAATATGAATAAACATTTAAAATAAGTAAATAAATAAAATAGGGGAGGCTGAGTGGGTCAGTTGGTTAAGTGTCTGCCTTCAGTTCAGGTCATGATCTCGTGGCTCATGGGTTAGAGCCCTACATTGGGTTCTCTGCTATCAGCACAGACCCCACTTCAGATCCTCTGTCCCCCCTCTCTCTCTGACCTTCCCCTACTAGCACTCTCACTTTCTGTCTCAAAATTAACATTGACATCAAATCAAGTCAAATCAAATCATGAGAATTATAATCCAGAAAACATGTTCTAATAATTTCCAGTTCCAATGTACATGTCCCATGACCCACAAACTAACTGCTCAGGAAACGTTTGCCAAATGAGCAAAAATATATACGAGAAGCAACTCAATCCCCTATAAATTCAAATGAGTGTGTGATTCTATATAAAAATGTATTCATCTTCCTGACAAAAACACAGAGAGAAAAACATTAAACAGAGTAGCATTTGAACCCTCTGAGATTTTTTTCTTTATCCATACTCTCCCCAGGTAGAAATAATCACTCTGTCCTTTCTAAAGAGCATACAGTGTACTCAGTTCACATCATCCTGCTAGTAATATTTTACTGCACCTATTTGTTTACAAGTCTGACTTCTCCTTTTGTCCCATGAGTTCCTTGAGGACAGAAATCTTTCTGACTTTTTCAGTGTCTGCTATAACTGCTGGGTATAGAGTGAGTGTTTAATAAACTTGAGTGGATGGGAAATTAGAAATTTTATACTGATGTTGCCTAAACTCTCATTTATCTACTCAAACCTGAAAGAAGGTAATGATTTCAGAAAACCTTGGTCTCTGGGATTGGAATTTGTAGGTCTCAGATATCTACATTTTGGAATATTCTTTGACTTGTTTTGGTAAAATCACAACTTATCCAAGTATGTGTCCCATATATTTTAAGCCAATTGTCAGTTGTTTAGAGGCCTGATCCCCAAACTATGACACAGGTACCATTCGCTTAATTATTTTACTATTAGTCACTGATCAAAAATGACAGAGGATAACAAATCTAATAAATATAGGTTTTTATGTATCCTTGAATCTTGCAAAGTTTTATAGTCCCTCTGACCACCCACCCCTGAATAAGAAAAACATTTTATAATCTGACACCATAAAACATTCATCAGTCAGGATAGGATGACATTTTTGCTGTGTCATTTGAAAGTCACTTTCTTTCTGGTTCAAGACTTTCCTATTAGGAAATCTCTGTTTTGGATGCCATCATTTCTTTTCCTTTCCCATAAACATTTCCACTTCCTCTGTTGTAGCTGTTTATTCTAACTAGAACTATAGTGTTCCAGAGTAGAATCCAAGGGTATGACGTTTATAAGAGTTTGTGTCTGCTTCTCAAGGGTAAATTTCCCAGAATACTGCACTCTATTTTGTGCTGTGTTGCATAGGAGGTTAAATGTTTCCAGAATGAATGAGAGGTTGAAATTCATCATACTATGTAGATCTTCATCCCAAGTACACAATTTTATTTCAAATGAAATGGACACCTGCTTTGGAGTTCCTGAGAATAGAGTCAAAACAGAGCCATACACAGTACTTCTGGGTCTTAGGTCTGTTATTATATTTCCTCATAGAATATTTCCATTACTTATATTTTTTAAAGGTTTTATTTATTTATTCTGAGAGAAAGAAAAAGAGTTCAAGAAAGAGTGGGAAGGGGGCAGAGAGAGAAGGAAAGAGAGAATCTCAAACAGGCTTAGAGCTCAATCTCATGAAACATGATACCATGACCTGAGCCAAAATCAAGAGTCAGACACTTAACCAACTGAGCCACCCACCTAGGTGCCCTTCCATTACTTAGATTTTTATATAAGAATCATTTAGAGTCAATAACCTTTATATTAATATACTGTTTGAAACAATTAAGGGGTTCCTGGGTGGTTCAGTAGGTTTAGCGTCCAACGTTGGCTCAGGTCATGATCTCACAGTTCATCAGTTCAAGCCCTGACTCGGGCTCTGTGTTGACAGCTCAGAGCCTGGAGCCTGCTTCAGTTTCTGTGTCACCCTCTCTCTCTCTGCTCCTCCCCTGCTTGCATTCTGTCTCTTTCTCAAAAATAAACATTAAAAAAACAAACAAAAAGAGAAACAATCAAATACGAAGTCAGGGAAGAATTAAAGTTATGATAAATGAAGGACAATATTACACACACACACACACACACACACACGCATACAAAGTTTATGAAAAGTTCTCTTCCTGGGTAAAAAAGCAAACTATTGTTTTACTGTCAGAAGAGAAATATAGAAAGACATTTTGTGTACATTTAAAAAAAAGCAGTTTACCAAGAATCACTGAATACTTCTATTGAGCTTATAAAACTTTCTTCCTGGCTACCGGTTAATATTAAATTTGATAAGATCTTTAAGAGCTCTTTGTGGATTCATTTTTGGACAGAAAGGAGCAAATGGGTACAGTTTCTAAACTCTCATACCAAGTTACTTTATGAATGGTGTGATATAATTTTAAACCTCTTTCACAAGAACAGTGTTCTCAGCAGATGCTTTATTTGAAGTACAATGAATCCGTGTGAAGTTTCTTGAAAAGTAGTTGTTATCTAATAACCACCTGTCAAAAACTCAGATTGAAATTTTCTTTTATAGAAATGAAAAATATGGCAATGTTTATGATATATTTTTTAAACTAAGAAAATTACTGTCCGAATAATAATAAAATATTCTATGATTAAGAATAAATTACTTTCAGAGCCCCTGTAAGTTGTGGAAAAAGGGGCAAATATTGAACTATTCTAAATATTTTATTTAATTCTATCTAAATTCCAATTATTAAAGAAGATTCTAAGGAAGACACTAAAATCTGGGAGTACACACATTGATTTTTTTAAGAAACAAAATATTCTTTCTTAAATGCCATCCAAAAAAAAGTGATGCCAGAAGGACTGATTACTTTAAATATGTTATTGAAGGGGTGCTTGGGCGGCTCAGTCAGTTAAGCATCTGAGTCTTGATAACAGCTCAGGTCATGATTTCACAGGCTGTCTGTGCTGACAGTGTGGAGCCTGATTGGGATTCTTTCTCTCTCTCTCTCTCTCTCTCTCTCTCTCTCTCTCTGCCCCTCCCTGACTCACAAAGGCACACGCACACACACACTCTCTCTCTCAAAATAAATAAACAAACATTAAAAAAAAATAAAAGTAAAAACATCAACATGTTATTGAATGTAAAAGATTATTGAGATTCCTAGGGCAAAATTAGGGACTTAGGGTTGCAAGCTGAGATGACACCTGACAGCACAAACAAATGTAAGGCCTTGAATCAGGGCAAATTGGGTTTTCTGAGACTAAACTCTTAATATTTTCATTTATACATTTAAAACCTAAGAAAATTAAAACATACTGTCATGAGAATAAAAGACTTTGAGAGTGATAGCTCTATCTTCATATATAACTTAATAGCATAATAAATGATAAAACATTTCAGGTACTTATTGTACAATGAGGCCAAGAGGATCTGGATCCCCGCCAATCCCACTTCTTCTGCTTCGTGTTATAGGAAGGTGTCACAAGTCACGTAAGAGGACTACACTTTCCAGCCTTCTTGCCGTTTAGCTGGAGACTGATTAGTTCCAAGCGTTTAGATTTAGCTAAATCTAGCCTTGATCCCTAAAATCTCCCTAGAGGTCTTAGGCTCTCTCTTTTCTGCCTAGTCTTCATGGACTTAAAGGAAGGATTAGAGCGTGGGACAGCCACACGGTTAAAGAAGGAGGTATCCCTGAGCTACCACTTGGCAGGGACCTCTCCTAGAGAGACATCTGAAATGATCTGTCTACTGAACAACACATAGGCAAGCTGTTTATGCTGCTGAGATTTTTATATTATTTGTTTAAGCAGCAGGCAAGTGTTACCTTATCTGACAAGCGTTATCTACACTATACAACAAAACGATTATCTTTTGTGTGTCCTAGAACTCATGAGACTAAATTACAAAAACTCTGGCATGGCCTCTGGATCTTTTCTGTTCAATGGTAACCATTGGGCTATTTTCGTATTTCTCTTTTTCAAAGTTAATTTAATTTTTCCTGAGAGCATGTGTTAAGAAATGATTGATTCTGTGGTCATAGTTAGATAACCAGTTTTTAATCACAATTTCATTGTCAAGGTGAAAGAGAAGGGCTTTCTTTTTTTCTTCCTTTTAACCAAATGATTAAAAACCATCAGTGTCATAATCTCCTGGAAGTAAGAGTCATGAGAGCATACCCTGGCAGTACATCCATTTCAGTGTCATATTTCTATCATTTTAAAGTTACGACTGAAAAGTCATTAGAAAATTCATATTGTGCTTCTAACTAATAATTATGTGGACTTAATAAAGACCTCATTAGGCAGCTCTGTTTCAAGGAGTATTGCAGGTATTGAGATACATATTCCTTGGTGGACATAACTGTGCAAGTAGATGTTAAATAGAAACGTTTAATTCCAAGTCAATTACAACATATCCAATAGCAATAATTGAATGCATTTACAATGATTAATCAGGGGAGGCATTATGCATATAAAAAAACTCAGTTCTGGTTAATCTTTGTAAATAATGTGATATTATTTCAAGCATCAAGTGTGTTGCACTTATAAAATAATCACAATAAACCTGCACTTTTTTATTATTTCTGCTTCAAAAAAATATCTGGTTATATTCTTAAATTTTCTGTCCTGTCATAAATAAAAGTTATTATTCCCTGATATGATATAGGTATATATAGGTATATACACAGACACAAAAAAGAAGCAAACATACATATGTACATAATAATATGTATATACACAAATATACATATAATATATATACACACACACACACACACAATATATATATATATATATATATATATATATATATATGCCCAAGAAGTCAAAGATCTCACACATCTGTCTCAGCACAAGTTTTCAATCTAAGGTGTCTGAGGCCTGAGCTCATCATCACTATGCTAATATTTTATTTATGCTAGGATATAATACTATCATTCCATCAGGAAGCCTAAGTGTTACGATCTGTTCTACTATATGATATCAAATAACTTATCAAATAACATTTTCTTCTTGGCTCAGTTTTCTCAAAGAAAACATTTCAATAGTTGTACAAGAGAAATGTTATTAATCCATCAAATGCATTCGTCTATTTAAATAGTGCATACATTTGTTTTCAAGGTAAACACATATAGTTGGCAACAGAGAAAATAGAAGCAAATGTTTTATCTATATATAAAATTAGATACGTGTATATAGATTATATATATCATATACATGCTTTATCATGTTATATAATGTATAGTGATGTATACATATTATGTACATACACATATATGTGTGTGCATGTGTATATATGTGTGTGTGTGTGTGTGTGTTTTGGTAGGAGACATGGAGTTTTAACAAATTGTTCTCTCTTTAGCACCTTGGCCCTACACTGGGGCTTAATGGGCCAATGAACACTAATACCAAATATTTATATAATGCTATCTGTGGTGAATAAGCTTAGGAATGCCCTGAGCCTGCACTGATGGGTTAACAAGGCATAAAGAATTATAAAGCCATAGGATGCTCACACCCAAGTTTGGGTAAACAAGATTAGGTAAATAAGTATAGAGAAGGTGGGGCAGAAGCCCCAGTGTAGAGAGAGTGGGGCAAAGGCCCCAATATAGAACATAGGTATATGAAATAAACACGATTAGGAATTCAGGACGGAAGCACCCCCTACCCACTCCCCACCCCCAAAGCTGCTTTCACAGGAGGGAAGTACCAAGTTAGGTAAACAGGTAAATAGGTCTATAGACAGCTTCACTTCGGGTGAAGCTGCCTAGAGCTGAGCTGATTAACAAACCTAAGGTGCCTTGTTAACCCTAAGGTTATTTGCTCTATCTGTCTTATCTCCTAGGCTAGCTAAGATAAACAGAGGTGGTGCCTCATGTCAGCTGTAAACACCCTTCTGCCCAGCTGCCAGGCTCGAAGATTTTGTTTTATATTAACCCAAACCCCTAACCCCGAATATCTTCAAGACCCCTTTCCCTCATGTCCATCAGTTAATGTTCACAGTTTCATTGTCTCTTTGTGCATGTCCATCACCATGCTTGTAGCCTTCTGATCCTAATAAAAACAGGGCAAGGACACTTATTCGGGGCTCTTGTCTTTTCCAGGACATTAGCCATCTCTCACTTTTCATCCTGCATCTGCTCTCTTGCTAGACAAGAGAGAACTTTAGACTTAGAGTCTACGATAGCTATCTATGTGCTAGATTGTGTCTTGTGTGCTGAATGGATGGATGGATAGAAAGATGATAGATAGATAGATAGATAGATAGATAGATGATAGACACTTATTCCTAACAGCACTCTATAGAGAAAAATTATCATAGTTTACAAATAAAAAAATCAAAGTTATATGATTTGCTTTGGGTCACATACCCAATAAGAGGTAGAGCAAGGATTAGAAGCTGGGAAATACAGCTTCAGAGTCCACTCTCTTAGCTATTATTCTATATTGGATCTTAACATAAGTTTATTTTCCCCTAGCCTGAATTTGCAATCAGCTGAAAGAGTTAAAGGAATAGTAATAGAGATCAAATGATCATGTTTGTTATTGAACATCTTGTTAGTGGAGAAATTGACTTCAATGCGCAGCAAAGATGGGGTCTCATATCATGCTCGTTTGAACCTCATACTAGACACACATACTCTCCCTGCCACATTAGTACTAAATCACCTCATGTCTGTCCACATGGGGAATACCGTGCAAATATCACAGCAGGGACAAATGATGTAGGGTGCATTCTGACTGAGGACAATTTGGAACCCAAAGATAAAAAGAGAAGAGAAGGGCTGAGCTATTGATGCTTAGTTTGTGCCACAAATATGCCAAATAAGGGAGAAAGATCAGGATTGCAGTTCTAATGGAGATCATATCATATAGAAAGTAGAGGTGACTGATCCTACCCAAACTCCTTTATGAAACACAAGGAATTAAAGAAACAGAGGTTGGAAATTACTGACCAAGAGGATAATAAAATCCCTACTAATTTTTCATTATATATATATATATATAAATTTGAGACCAGTTGAACCTTACAGAGTATTATTGCACAAATAGTTCAGAGTGTTCTGGAAACTCTACACAGTTTCCCTTAATGTTAAAATCTAAAGTAACCATAGTTCAACTGTCCCAACTGAGGAATTAGCACTGTTACAATGTTATTAACCAGAAAATAGACTGAATTTGTGTTCACTAGTTTTTTCCACTAAAGTTCTTTTACTGTTCCAAGATCCAATTCAGGATTAGTATTTCATTGTCATGGCATCTTAGTTTCTTCCAATCTGTTACAGTTTCTTTCAGTCTTCTCTTGTCTTCCATAATCTTGACATTGGGTACTCAGTAATAGACAATACAGTTTAACAGATCTGCCCTACAGATTGTATAAACGGGGGGGGGGGGGGGGGAGGGGGGATTACACTAGAGAGTGCATTAAATGCAATTGGTATATAATGAAGAGCAATTGATATAATGTTTAACTAATGTTAATATCAGTATTATTATTTAAAACAGAAACACAAACTTTAAATTTGCTGAAATCTTAATTTTTTTATGTTTTCTTTTATTTTTGAGAGACAGAGAGAGAGACACAGAGTTTGAGTGGGGCAGCGGCAGAGAGAGAAGGAGACACAGAATGCAAAGCAGGCTCCAGGCTCAGAGCTGTCAGCACAGAGCTTGATGCAGGGCTCAAACTCACTAACTTTGAGATCATGACCTGAGTCGAAGTCAGATACTTAACCAACTGAGCCACCCAGGCGCCCCTAAATTTGCTGAAATCTTATATGCTTTTCTTTCAACTCTCCCTTGTCTCATATATAATGTACTGCATCTTGGATGTTTGTTTTTCAAATCGTCCTGATACCTTTTTGTCTTTTGATTCTCTTTACTTCCCAGCTTTCTCACTATTACTGAGAGCATATCTTCTAGATATCATTAGACACAGCACACAGTTTCATGAATTTTTAAATTTCTATTCTTTGGTTATTTATTTTGAAAGGTATGCTTTTTTCACTATGTAAAAAGCAAAAGAAGTGAACAACAACAGATTAATAGGAGAATATTGTTGGAAACCAAAATTTATCTTAAAAGGCTAACACGTTGACAAGCATTGAAGAAAATGAGCAAAGATTCTTATAAAATAAGCGTATTTTAAATTATTTATATGGAATATTCAATAGCAGATGACAAAAATTGTAGATTAAAACATCTTCTAGAAAACTATAGCTTAAAGGTTTATAGACAGTTTTCATGTCAAAGAAGAGGGAACAACATGTTTACATATGTAATGTCCCAGCTTCCTTTCTTGAAAATCTACTTCAATATTTAGTCTACTTAAATAGGAAGTGACTCCAAACCAAGTATTCAAGAATGGGAAGATTGAATTGTTTGTGAGATTTTCAATGCATTAACTAAATGGGATTATGATGGAATGATTTGTGAAAAAAGTTGCAAAATTTAATACCAGATCAAAATATTGTTGAAAATATTTATTTGGGGTAACGAAATTGCTATGCTCGCAGAGTAGATCTATAACCAAGATTTAATTAGCATATCTAAAATATATAAGATCAGAGACAGAGAAACCATAAGAACACTCATTTTCTACTGAACCAGAAGCCAACATTTTGGTTTGTTTATGCAGTATGTCTTCATCAACTTTAATATAACTGGAAGATAATATTAATTAGTAAAATCAACAAGATAATAAAGTAATAAGAATTTAATAAATTAAAGAATATTTTGGAAGCATGGAAACAACAATGAAAAATGAAAATATGTAATAAGTTTCAATATTCAATAAATCAATTATACATAGCTATAAATAGTAGTATATGTTTATGGTGTGTGTACCCACACCACTACAAATACAGTTACAGTTAACTTACTTAAATATATTTATATCATACTAACTTATGTAATATGTGTAAAATGTGTGTGTGTGTGTGTGTGTGTGTGTGTGTGTGTGTGTATGTATGTGATAGGACATTTGTTAGGGTCATTGCGGTAATCTAAGCATTTTGGCATGAGTGGGAGTAAAAGCAGCCCTAAAGTTGTATCTTTCCCCACCCCCTCCCTCTCTTCCTCATTCCACAATTTACAGAAAGAAAAAGACAGGGGGCAAGAAAGAGAGAAGCATAGTTTTAATCAATATTCAAAGAACCAAAGCATTTTTTTTCTTAAAATAGACACAAAATCAGAGATAATGCGTGCTCAGAATTATATATCAATATATTTTGTTTTCCAATATTATAAAAAAAATTCCCACCTTAAATAAATATTGAATCAGAGTACATATAATTCATCTAATTCCAAAGTCCTGTTGCCCAGGTCTATGGGAATAGTTTTGGAAAATAGGCCACGAGAACTTGGCCATCCTCTGCTGAAAGCTGGAAAAAATAACACAAAGTGAGATTCTTGAACCCCAGTCCCTGTGGTGTACATTCTGCTAATTCTCATGGTGCTTTTTGACTTGTCTTGACTTGAGAACAACGTAACATCCGTATCCATTACAAGCCACATCCATTTTGAGGAAGATAGCAACATCGTAAGAGTCTCCTAATTTGGGATGAGAAGCAAGAGATTAAAATGAAAGCAAGTTCACACAGTATCTTTATTCCTACTTCCCCACCTGCCCTAAGCTTAGTTAGTGAGCTTTATTCTTTTTACTTGTTGTTCGACATGTAGCATTAAAGGGCATTTATTTCATATGAGCTGGCCACGCAGTTTGGTAGGAAGTACATAATCTGTAATGCATACTTTAGTCTACCAACAAAGCCACCTTGCTATAATATAAATATGTGAAATCACATAGGGAGTTCTTTTGTTAATTCCCATGTTACTATATCTATGAAGAAATAAAATTTTAAATTTTAAAGACTGACAAGAACTAATTTTTTTCTGTCTATCCATTAAAGATACATCAGACACAGCAAAAGTAAATAAAATAATAATAATATAATTAAAGATCACAGTACATGAAGACAAAATGTATGTATTTTAAACATGAAACATATTCTTTTCATAATTCATAAGTGCACACTATCACACAAACACAAAACAGTACCACCAACAGTAAACTAAGTTATAAAACAATCTCAGAAATAATCAAAGTAAAGCAAGCCATAAAACAAAATCAGAAATAACCAAATGTAAAAATGTTGATATCCACCTGTTAAAAAGATATTAGTGATTTAAAGTAGATATTTTTATATAAATATTAACAAATCAATATTTATGTGTATACATGCATATGTATATGTAAACATATACATATATACTTTCATATATTTGTAAATCTATATATTCAGAATTGGTTGATAATACTGTCTATCAAAATGCTACCAGTTTTCTTTTGTTAGCTTCTCCAAGTAACCCATTACAATTTGATTGGTCTCTCCAAAAACAACAGTGAATGAAAAGAATCAATGTTTTTTATCTATGCCTTTAATGAGTGCATTTCTATAACCTATAAGAAGTCTTTCGATCACATTGACAAAGGTGAGTATATTTGCCTGTATATTTTCCCCTACTCAAAACTTCTTTACAATTCAAAAAAAAAAAAAAAAGAGGAAATGCTTTACATTAATAAAAACTAAAAAACATGGATGATTCAAATGATTGAATACAATCACAATGTGTTTAGTATCTCTACATGGCAACATATAAAATGTGCTTCATCAAAAAACAAATCTTCAAATGTGTCTCTATTTAAAGCTATTAGTATTCTTTTCTTTCTAATAGTGTTAAACTGAAATGTAGAAAAAATAATAGAGAAACAGGTAATTTTTTCTCTTTTACTAGATTATTCTCCAAATTTAAAAAAAAAAGCAAAACATGCTTCAATCAAAATATAAATATATAAGAAGTTATCATCTTCTTACTACACAATTCCACTCTGAGTTATACAGCCAATGACAGGAACTCAATGGGTAGCCTAGCAATTCTTTTTTTATCTTTACAGAAACTTCTATAGTTTTCTTTAATGATTTTGTTGTTTTGCTGTTGATGTTTATTTTTGAATCAATTTCTTATACAATTGAACTTCAATTTGAAGTTTTCATTGCATATACATATAATTCATAATAGCATAATATAAATATAATGTAATTAACAAGTCCACTATAGATGGACACTAAGGTTGCTTCTATCACTTCAATTCAGCAAATATTTCAATATTAAACATTTCTATGTCCTTATTACTGATCTTTATTTCTATGAAATAATTCTCTAGGTGAAATTTCCAAGACAGAGGAAAATAGGTTCATGAATATTCTTAATGTAAAACTCTAGAGAAATAGTGTGAAGAAATGAAGTTGAGGGGCCCCTGGGTGGCTTAGTAGGTTAACCATCTGACTCTTGATTTTGGCTCAGGTCATGACCTCACGGTTCATGAGATCGAACCCCGCTTCAGTCTCTGGGCTGACAGTGCTGAGCCTGCTTGGGATTCTCTGTCTCCCTCTCTCTACCCCTTGCCCCCTCTCAAAAAAACAAATAAATAAACATTTAAATTAATAAAAAAGAAATGAAGGTGAAAGGGTTGGCAGGTTCAAATCTTATATAGGACTTTGTAATTTAATGTAAGAAATTTGCTTTATTCTATGTACACCAGAAGTTGCAAGGGATTTTAGGCAGTTACGAGACCTAAATGAACATCTTTAAAAGATCATTATGGTGAATGAAAATTTTTAAAAGTCAATAGTAATGTTCTCATCTTTGGGGGGGGGGACATTTTTTTTATTGAATGGAAAACTTGTTTTATTGTTTGTTGTTTGTTGTGTGGGTATTTCCCTGCACTAATCTCAGCATATCTATTGCATCAACAGTAATTTTTTATTCCTTGTATTTATTTACCTGATGGATTTTACTTGCTAGATTTTGAGGTTCTTGAGTCATGAACCTTTGCATAAAGCAGCACGTGCTGTGGGGTGCAGTAAATACCTGAATGTTGGTCAACATTGATCTAAGGACATCTGGAAAATAATCAAACAGAATAGTGATATCAAAGAAAGGGATATTTTAACTTCAATGTTAACTAAGTGAGATTTGGTAAAAAGTGAGACCACCGTTTCCAATAAATTTGAAATGTTATGATCAGAGGACATGGATATAGGAAAGTGAGGAATTAGGTTCCTAGGCTTAGAGAAGACTGAGTACAACAGATTTAAAGAGTCAACAAGTGCGGCAGAGAAGGGATAAGCACGTTTGTAACACTCACAGATGTTGCCAGATGACAGAACAAAAGCGGAATAATTTTTCTTCCGCCCCAAATCTCTTCTCTTAATCCCAGTAATCAGAACCAAGATAGACCAATTTGTTCAAACTGCAATTATATGATGTGTCCTTTCTTTTTTAAGTTTTTTTTCAGGTCCCATACACATAAGTAGGTAATGTTAACTCATTTGCTTTTGGCTGACCCTGTGCTTACCAAAGTGGCACAGATCATCACCATCTCTCACCTGGATGCCTGCACTACCCACACCTGAGAGCTCCTTGCTATTGCTTAACTCATCACGCATCCTGACTCGTGTCTGCTTGGTCCCCGTACACCAACCTCACTGGCTCTTATATGAGCTGGAATTTGTTGCACTTGCCTATCATTTAACTGACATCTTAGTTTAAGGTGTTCCTTGTAAGTGCGATTTTATTTAAAGTAACCAAATCCATCAATCCTTTTATTTACTGCCTTTGAATTTTTAAATCTGGCTTATGGTGGGTATTCTACATCACAGGATTAAAAAAAAAAATAGCTCCCTAAAATGTTGAACCCTTTATGATTTACTTTCTTATTTTTAAATGTTTATGTATTTATTTTTGAGGGGGGGAAGGGGCAGATTGAGAGAGAGAGAGAGAGAAAGACAGAGTCCCAAGCAGGCTCTACACTGTCAACACGTAGCCCAATGCAGGGCTGGAACTCATGAACCATGAGATCATGACCTGATCAGACATCAAGAGCCTGATACTTGACCAATTGAGTCACCCAGGCAGCCCACCCCTATGATTTGTGGGGTTTTTTTAAACAATTTTGTTGCGGTATAATATACATCTCATAAATTGGGTATGTGTTTCAATTCAGTGTGTATTTTCCACTATCACCACAATCTGATATTGGAACATTTCATCATACGGAAAGATGCCTCATGAACAATATCCCTGTAAGGATATTTCATATAAATGGTGTAATAAAATATAAAGTCTTTGTGTCTAACATAATGTTTCTGAGGTCCAAATATGTAATCTGTTCTTTTGTTTGCTGAAGAGTATTACATTGTACAGATACACTACATTTTTGTTTTTTCATTCACTAGCTGATAAACATTTGAATTCTTTCCACTTTTTAGGTATTATGAATACTGCTGCTGTGAAAAATTACATACAAGTTTTTTTCACTTTTCTTGGGTATAATGCCAAAGACAATTATTAGGTCATGTGGTAAATTTTTGTTTAAATACATTAGAAATTGCCAACTTTTCCCCAAAGGTCTGCAGACCTTTACATGTCTTTTTTTTTTTTTAATTTTTTTTTTTAACATTTATTTATTTTTGAGACAGAGAGAGACAGAACATGAACGGGGGAGGGGCAGAGAGAGAGGGAGACACAGAATTGGAAGCAGGCTCCAGGCTCTGGGCCATCAGCCCAGAGCCTGACGCGGGGCTCAAACTCACGGACTGCAAGATAGTGACCTGAGCCGAAGTCGGACGCTCAACCGACTGAGCCACCCAGGCGCCCCAACATGTCTACTCTCAAGAGTATGAGTGTTCCTGTTTCTCCACATCCATGCTTATACTTGTTATTTTCTTTCTTTCTCATTAAAGCGAATCAGTAGGTTTGAGGTACTATGTCACTGCGGTTTCATATTGCGTTTCCCAAAGACCGACAATTTTGACTTTATTTTCATATGCGTTTTAGCCATTCTTATGTATTATTTAGAGAAATCTCTACTCAAATATTTCACCCAGTTTTAATTGGACATTTGTCTTGTTATCACCGAGTTGTGAGATTTCTTTGTTTATATTTTGAATCGTAGCTCTTTCTTAGATATGTAATATACAAATTTCTTCTCCCACTCTGTCTTATCTTTTAATTTTATTACTTATGTGTTTTGAAACACAAAGGTTTAGTATTGATGATGTCCAATTTATCCAATTGTTGTGGTTATTTTATAGATCTTGGTTGATACCATACCTAAACACTTTGCCTAAAACAAGGTCTTAAATAGTTTCCTTTGTTTTTTCTTCTAGAAGTTTTAAGGTTTGAACTCTTAAATTTAGCTCTACTACCCATTTTCAATATATTTTAAAAGCATAATGTGAAGTGAGGGTATAAGTTTACTCTGCATGTGGATATTCAGTTGTCCAAGCACTATTTGATAAATGTCCTTTCTCCATTGATTTGTCTTGACATCTATGTTAAAAATCAATTGATCATACATATAGGGATTTGTTTCTGAACTATCAATTCTGTTACAATGATCTGCATTTGTACCCTAACCTCAGTAACATATTGTCTTAATATGACAATAGATTCATTATGAATTTTGAAATTGAGGAGTGTAAGTTCTCCTATTTGATTTTCTTTTTCAAAATATTATTGTATATGTTAGGTCCTCTGCCTTTACACATAAATATTAGGATAAGAAGGGCACCTGGGTGGCTCAGTTAGTTGAGCATCCGACTCTTGGTATCAGCTAAGGTCATGATCTCATGATTTGTGGGTCCAAGCCCCACATTGGGCTCTGCACTGACAATGAGGAGCCTGCTTGGGGTTCTTTCTCTCTGTGTGTGTCTCTGCCCCTCTTCCCTCTCTTTCAAAACAAATTTTTAAAAAATTAAAAAAAATAAATTTTAGGATAAGATTATTAATTACTGAAAAAACTTATACTGGAAATGTGATAGAGAATGTGTTGAATTTTTAGATCAATTTGAGGAAAATTGACATCTTAACAGTACTGGGTCTTTCATACATATGCATGATACAGCTCTCCATTTATTTAGACTTTAATATTTCTTAGCAGTATTTTATAATTTTCAGTATAAGATATTTGTACATTTTGATAAATATAGTCCTTGGTGGCTTCATTTGAAAGATACTTTGAATGGAATTACTTTCAAGTTCATTGCTTATACCTTTCTTAAACTCCACATATCTTTTCTTAATAAATATTTATATGGAAGGCAGTATGTTACAGGAGAAAAACAGATTTTTCTAATCACACAAATATATTCTGTCATAATTATTTATGGAATACTAATTAGTTACAGTATTTGGGCAACTTATAGTATTTCCACTAGAATATAAGAAATCTCTGACTTACAAGGATTTAGTAATTAGTATTTGTGACAAACTTTGTAAAGCATCTGGCCTCGTTTCTAATAGGTAGTTAATTAAATGTTATAAAATTATTTACTATGTATTTCTGATATGAGAAAAATTCTTAATTATTTTAAATAACTATGATGAATATTCATATGATGGGACCTGCATCTCATTCCAATTTTAGATATTAAAAATACTTTATTTTGTAATAAATTGTATATGTACATATATCATAAAATTAATATATCTATACAAATATTAAACTATGTCTCCATAGTAAATTGTATAAGTGTACTTGTGTGTGTGTGTGTGTGTGTGTGTGTGTGTGTAGGACAGGAGCTCAGAATTGAGCATTAATATGAATTCTGACAATCAACTGGCTCTCTGTTGAACTGAACAAAGAGGCAAGGATTTATTTATACATGAAGAGAAGATAAAGTCATAATGATAGTGGTACCACAGATGGTAAAATAGTCCTCATTTCAATTCACTCCTCAGGAGAAAAGAATGGCCTTTTTCTGTATTTGGCATTCACATATCAAATATTCTTTTTTTTAAACATTTATTAATTTTTGAGAGAGAGAGAGAGACAGCGCAAACAGGGGAGAAGCAGAGAGAGAAAGACTGAGGCACAGAATCTGGGGGTCGAGCTCTGCACTGTCACAGTGCACAGACCCCCACCCCAGGCTGGAACCCATGAACTGCAAGATTGTGACCTGAGCCAAAGTCAGACACTCAACTGACTGAACCACTCAAGTGTCCCACATATCAAATATTCTTAAATTCAGTTTTTCCTGTATAAGATTTTGCCTTATTTATGTTTACCTTCATTTCTTTTATACATTAATATGAATTAAATAATTTTGAATTTCAAATCAATTAATTACTCTTTGACATAAAGCTAACTCACCATGCAGATTTCTACTGTTTTCCATCATGTTTTATTGTTTTAATATAGAGGTTAGTCATAAATAAATTAGTCATGATGGTTGAAATAAAAGATCACCAGATTATAACTTCCTAGTATTTTGTACATTCAACCGACCCTGTACTCTTTAGACTTTAACTACTTATTTTTAGCTAGACAGAGAATCCAAACAAAAGTGACATACCATTTGAAGGTAAATAAGATGATATTTCTTAATATTTGCATCTGTAGATATCATGGGTAGAAAAAAAAAATAATGATTACTGTTTTTACTTAAAGGGGAAGTATTCCAGTGGTGCCTGGGTGGCTCACTGAGTTAAGTGCCAGACTCTTAATTTCAGCTTGGGCCATGATCTCACAGTTCGTAGGTTCAAGCCCTGCATTGGACTCTGTGCAGTGTGTAGCCAGTTTGGGAATGTCTGCTTCTCCCTCACTCTCTCACTCTCTCCCTCTCTCTCTGCCTCTCCCCCATTCATGCTGTGTGTGTGTTTCTCTCTCTCAAAATACATACATACATATATACATAAAATTTTTAAAAAGGGGGAAATATTCCATAGTCTTATGAATATTTTATACACCTCTGTAATTGTTACATTAATTTGCTTTACTTAGATATAATTAGCTACTTTGTTCAGGTAAAAATTCTCAGTAAAATCATGTATATCATTAATATATTTTTTAAAATATTTTATCAAAAAGATTTTGAAAGGATAATAATTTGCTAAAAAAGCAGTAGCCTTCTTGATACAGTTTTGTCCATTTCATTCTGAAGCATAAAATAACATTTTGACCTATTTGCTATTATAATGTCTTTGAGAATCTGTCAGCAAAAGAGAATCTCCCGCTCTTATTCCCAGGAATTCCAGCCTGGTGGAGCTCCTGCATCTATACTCATCCTCTAGTGCTAGGGAAGTAATTACAAGTGTTCAAGCCAAATCCATAAATCATGATGTGGCGAGAACTCTGGTTTCCTTTGATGTCCTCTTTAAGTGAATGCAATCTCAATGGCAGTTGATATCCCCTAAACTACTCTTGCAAACGGTTATTACACTTGAACTTTGAAGATTTAGAAGCAATTTGTATTCTCTGATGGGCTTTTGTCTTTGAGACGCCCTTCCCCTTGTGATCCAAATGGAATGTCAATGTTGAACCTTTGGTTCAGTCACATTCATGAAAGTAGCAGAAATAATTATATATTTTAAAGCTTCACAACAGAGAAGTTCAAAAATATTTGCATGTGCGTGCACACATACACACACACACACACACACACACACACACACAGCCCATATATTTGCTCAGCTATATAGTACACAAATCAGTTTTAGAAAATTTTTTTTCAGTTTCTCCTTTTGTTTATTTTGCTGTCCAATATTAACTTTCCTTCTTTCTTGTCCTTTAATGATAGCTACTTATTCTTCCTAATTCTTTTTCTTTCATGTGTCTAAGAGGAAAATTCTGAACAAAGACTAGAATATCAGCAGAAATAAATTTATGAGAGATAATAGAGTTTTGTCAGAGGCATTATAGTTTATATGAGCTATAAGTAAAACAGACCTATGCTCAAATAATGGCTTATACTTTGACACTAATTACATGTGTGGGTTTATCTTTCAAAATCTCAACACGTGTTAACCATTATAGCTTGTGTATTAAATGAATGACTAGATGTCTTCTTATTTAAATATTTAGACAGAACAATATAAAGTTTGATTAACTAGGAGAGGTAAATAGCCACAGGTCCAAGATCATCTGTCTGTGTCACTTATCACTTCCCCTCCTCAAAATGATCAGCCGGTGGCAACACTTTCATAAGAAAAGCAATCATTTCTCTCCTTTAAAAAAAAAAAACATTAAATATGTGTTTCTCAATGTTGTATTTATTCTACTCAACGGACTTGAACTTCTTACTTCAGTTTATAAATCACAAAAATAATCTGCCTTATTTAAGCTCAAATACCTCATATTTTGAGGTAAAATTGTAGATAGAAATAGATAGTATTCCACGCTGTCTGTCTCAATGATTCTCATGATGTGATGATAAAAAAAAAAAAAAAAAAAAAAAAAAGACATATCGTGGACCTCTCAGCACCAATTAAGAAGGGATTACAAATTACACTTTTGTTAAATTGTACTTCTTTTCCATACACTCAGGGTGTTTGTGCTCAGTCATTAGGCTAAAGGAAAATATTTGCATCAATAACTTTTCTGAGGTATTCATATTTTAAATAGAGATAAAATTAAGGGATGAAACTGTCTATAAGACAAAAAGAAATGAAACAATAATGACAAAGTCATAATTATAGAAACCCTTCTTTATTACTAATATTTTATGGGCACCATGTTATTTATACATTGTCTTATTTAAGCTAATAGTCAATAGTCTAATCATTATATTACTGATTTAAAAAGGAAGATCAGTTATGGTAAAAATTTGTTGGGGATCTGGTAGGAAATAAATCGCAAAGCTGGGATGTGAATTTATCTTCACTTTATGACCATGTTTGTTAAGTGATACTTTATATGGTTCTTAACCCCTTAAAATATATTAAATTCTTATCTTCCAACTGCAATGATACAAAATGGGACACCACAATATGGATGCTTAATCTGTTACTAATGTAATCAGGAGGTTGTTACATAACTAAACCTTCAGGTGGGGCAAAGCAACCCAGGTACTGGAGATGAGAAATAAAGATGAGAAAAAGTGAAGAGCAAGCAAGTAGGGACATTGAGGTCAGATGTTTAGGTGATGGTAAAGTGGGAAAACGCAAATAGGTTTCAAATAAAATATATATAAATTCATAAACATCACACAATAGACTAACTTTCCATTCTGTTGTATTTTATATGTAAGAACAAATTGCAAAACTACGAAGGCTTTATTGACCCTACAAGTGAATAATATATTAAAATCAAGTTATTATTTGAGTTTTGAGCTGGCAGGAAGTAGAGACTGAGCTCCCAAAATTCAGGTAGAATTTTTTAGGGTTACTTTATTATTGTTATTCCACGTTCACTAAAAAGGAAATAACACTCCAAAAATCAAAGTAATGAAACTATAGGAAAGCAATCATGATAAAAATGTTTTTAAATAATAACTGAAAAAGTGCAGATACCAGTTATCAGAAATTATAGAAAAATATCTATCATGTTGTGAAATGTGCTAGTGAAGTTTATGAAATTAGAAATGCAATAAGAATAATTATAAAAATAGAACTCCACAGTGAACATTCAAAATTCTTTTGCTCTCACAAAAGGAACTGGTGATTAATTGCACATCAGCAATTATTTACTAAGCAATGATTACCTCCATCTTTATAAAAGTTAATTCTTTTCCAAAGTGCTTAAAATCTTCCCAGGGAGTAAATTATCATCAGCCTATCTAAATATTTTCTAAATCGGAAGTTGCCTAGTAATTTTCAGGTCGTTTTCTACTCTTTGTTACTAACAAGTTTTTAAATTCATTAGAATGGAAAAGGAGACAAGAAAGTCATACAGCCCAAGGGCTTTTATTCACCTTCTTTCCACTCTTCTGGCCAGATTCATCTTGTTCACAATTAAAAGAGATCAATTGGTTATATGGAATACATAAGCATTAGTAAAAGCACACCAAAACTCTAGTTCCCTACAAAAGTTGATTTATTTTGCTTCTTTATTTGTTCCGCAAATAAAATTGTTAAGCACCTGCAAAGTATCTGGTATTTGGCCTAAAAGTTTGTAATTACATGTGTATTAGAAACATGTACTTTAGATTGTTGTTCATTAATTCTCAAATGGACATTTGTTAAGCGTTTTTCATGCTTCATAAGGATTTTGAAAAATATGTATTATTGGTGTTTGCTTACTCGAGGCACATTAGAAGAGAAAATTCATTCACAACTTTATACGTATTTTGCAGCGATCAGTGTTAAAATTAAAACAAATGGCCTGGTGAAGTGAAAGCAATAGTACTCTAGCAGGAGCCATAGGTATCTTAGGAAAATTTTGAAGATGACATGCACTCTTAGGAGTATAACTAAGGGATACTAATTAAGGAACACTAATACTAATGAAGGGGAAAAATCAAGCTCAAGAGAATTTCTACCATTAACTTTGCAGCTTCCTACTACGTTACAGTGAGTAACTGATGCCATTATTCAGAAATTTAGTTTATATTTTATAATCTGTGGATTGTAATATCTATTCATCTTAGTTCTCATCTTACTATGGCTAATCCACAGAATATCTGCTTAGGATACAATAGAGAAGATCAGGGAGGGAACTGAGAAAATGTATGTGGAGTAGCTAAATCTTAGCTTCAATATTATGGCTAAATGATGATGACTTTCAAACATAACATCATAAAAATCGTATTTTGTTATTTTTTCCCCTGAACTATAGACCTAAATATCCAACTTTTTACTGTATTTGTTCTTTTGGGGTTTTCACAAACATCTTAAATGAGCCAGTCTACAATTACAGAAATGTATCCCGCCAACAGTTAAAACTAGTGACTCCTTTGGTTTTCCTTATCACCGTAAATAGTATTAACATCCAGTCAGGTGATGATTAACATCCAATCATTTGTCATCTAATATTCCTTAAAAATTTTTTTAATGTTTATTTATTTTTGAGAGAGAAAGAGACAGAGTATGAGCAGGGGGTGGGGAGCAGAGAGAGAGGGAGACACAGAATCCGAAGCAGGCTCCAGGCTCTGAGCTGTCAGCACAGAGCACCACATGGGGCTTGAACTTGTGAACTGCGAGATCCTGATCTGAGCTGAAGTCAGCCTCTCATCCAACTGAACCACCCAGGCGCCCCTCTTGTCTAATTTTCTAGCTGCTTCCAAAGCCAATGTTTCTTTTACTTTCTAAACTCCAGCCATGCTAAACGTCTTGTAGTCCTGTGATGTACTCCCCCTCACCCAGCTTCTTAGTCTCCTGCTGCTTCCTCCTAGGCGAAAGTTTTCATTTACTATGAAACATACTGTAGCAGCATCAGACTTTGAAGGGATATAGCAAAGATATAGTGAAGATGTCAATGAAGGAGAGGTTGAAAGTATTACTTAAAGAAAGATATAGAAAGATTAATAAAAGAATTTAGCTTTTAAGTAGTAAGAAGATCATAGCATCCTTTAGCATCCGTGGAAGTTTGAGATGGAGCATAGCAGTTTTAGAACATCCCGTCCTCTTACTCCTCGCGTTTAAGTCACTTTGAGTCTATTTCTTTAATGTTTCCATATCAGTTCTCTTTACATTACTCTCAAAATAGTTATCCTGGTTCAGATCTTGTCATTTATAATTGCTTTACATAAAGAAAAGTTTGCTCTACATGTGTTTTTAAGCACTTACTTACTTTTGGTTTCTACAAGATGCTCCGAAATGCTTTGTATCTTTCCTTCCCTAATCAGAGTCAGCCATGTCTCCATGGAGCCTTGTATTTTTGTTTTTTGTTGCTGTGGTTAGAGAATGTACTAGGGTGTGCTAGGTTGTTTACTGCTACTGGGGTATCATTGCTTCCAGGCCCTGTCAGCTGATATCAAGTAAATATGTATGTGTATATCAACCCAGTATACAAATGAACCTATAACTGTGTCTATACATGACCTTCTGTATCTACATTAATGTAAACATGGGTTAATAATGGCATATCCAATTCTGATTCATTGCTGCAACCTTTTTCTAGCCTTTGTCCCCTTGCTCATCTGTCATCTCCCATCCAACTATGAGAAACATTGCTCTCACCATCCATCATACATTTAATTAATTGTTAAATTCCTGTATTAATATATAGTGATGTCTTTAATCCATTCAGGCTGCTACAACAAAATATTACAGAGCGAGTAGTTTATAAACAACAGAAATTTATTTCTCACAGTACCAGAAGCTAGAAGGTCCAAGGTCAAGGTGCCAGCATTGAAAGGGCTGAGAATTTCTCTGTATGTAGCCTCTTTTTAAGCCATTGGTCCCATTCATGAGGAATCTACTCTCATAATCTAATCAATTTCCAAAGGCCCTAGTTCCAAATACCATCATCTGAGGGGGTTAAATTTCAACATGAATTTTGAGGGGGCAAAAACATTCAGAAATTGGTATCCCAGGATTGTTAGCCAGTACATCTATGGGAAACCCTTTTATGAAATTGAATGTAATGCTTGTATAATTAAACTTTTAATCTTCCAGATTGCCAAAGATCAGTGAAATTGATTTTTATATATTCTGTCTGATATACTTATTTACACATTGTGCATTTCATTTTGGGATCTCTTGACCTCCTACTTTTTAAAATTTTTTGTACATTTAGGTTTATTCTTTGTGTTATAAAGGATTATGAATTTTAAAACTGCATTATTTCATATTTTCACAATTATAGTATTATACAGAATTCTTTCAAACATCTAAAGAAATCCCCTGTGACTTATCTATCCAACCCTTTTCTTCTTCCCCCAAATCCTTGGCAACCACTGATCTTTTAACTGTCTCTATAGTGTTACCTTTTGCAGAATGTCATATAATTGGAATCACAAAGTATACAGCCTTTTCAAATTGGTTTCTTTCACTTAGCAATATGTATTTAAGATTTGTCCACGTCTTTTCATGTTTGCTAGCTCATTATCTATGTATGCATGTACCACAGTTTGTTTATCCATTCACCTTATGAAGGACATATTGGTTATTTCCAGTTTGGGGTAAGTTCAAATGAAGTGTTATAAATAGTGATGTACAGTTGTTTTATTAACATAAACCCTCAATCAGTTAGGTGAACACTTAGACACCCAATTGCTGGATTGTATTATGAGACTATGTTTAAAAGTTTTGTAAGAAACTACCAAACTGTCTTCTAAAAGGCTGTACCATTTTGTGTTCCCAGCAGCAATGAATAAATATTCCTGTTTCTCTATAGCCTAGCCAGCATTCCTATTGTTAGTTTTTTTTATTATTATTTGATTTTAACCATTTTAATAGGTTTGTAATTGTGGGAAATCAATTTGGGAATCAATTGTGGGAATGAACTGCAAAGCAGAACACTGCTTTCTGGCCTTGCAGAAAACAGAGGGCAACTACTTAATATACATCTAGGGGTTGGGTCCTGCCTGTGCTCATGAATTCCTTAGGCCATGTTATCTATGAAATATCTAATCTTGTTTTCCACCCTGCTTTCTGCATCTGCTCTTTTGTAGTCTTGGGAATGCCTTAACTTGTTTTTCTGCATGTTTCCTATATGTACTTACTAGCATCTAGCCCACTGACATATTGCACAATGTTTCCCTAAATGTTTGATTAATAAATACAGGCGCCTCAGAACAATTCAGGGAGACTTCCCTTAGCTTCTCTCACCTGTCTTGACTTGCATGGAATCTTGAGTCATCCTTTTTTTTTTTTTTTTTTTTTTTTAATGTTTATTTATTTTTGAGAGAGACAGAGATAGAATGCGAGTGGGTTGGGGCAGAGAGAGAAGGAGGCACAGAATCCAAAGCAGGCTCCAGGCTCTGAGCTTTCAGCACAGAGACTGACACGGGACTCAAACTCATGAGCTGTGAGATCATGACCTGAGCAGAAGTTGGACACTCAACCGACTGAGCCACTCAAGAGCCCTTGAATAATCCTTTCTGCTATCCTCAGCTTTGTTTGACAAAGCCAAAAGTCAAACCCACATGTAATGATCTCTCATTTTTGTTTTAATTTTCAATCCCTTGGAGGCAACTTATGTTGATCATATCTTTATATGTTTATTCTCAATCTATATCTTAGTGAGGTGTTAGTTCAGAAATTTTGCTAGTCTTTTAGTTCTGTTGTTTTCCTATTGTTTAGCTTTAAGAGTTCTTCATATATCTTGGATACAAACCCTTCATCAGATCTGTATTTTGCAAATATTTTTCCCCAGTCAGTGGTTTATTCTTCTCTTTTCTTTTTTTTTTAATTTGAGTTTATTTATTTATTTATTTATTTATTTAGAGTGTGGGAGGGGCAGAGACAGAGGGAGAGAGAGAGAATCCCAAACAGGCTCTACCCCATCAGGGCAGAGCCCAATGGATGGCTCAAATTCACAAACTATGGATCATGACCTGAGCTGAAATCAGAGTTGGACACTTAATTGACTGAGCCACCCAGGCACCCCTATCCTTTTATTCTTTTCTGAGCACCCTATCCAAGAATGTGGGCCCCTATGAGTTTCTTGTTTTCATGCCAGCCCACACTTAACCTCCAGCAATTCATCAAAACTATTATTTCAGTGTTTCTACATAAACATGTATAGAAACATACATGTACACATATACATATACATATACATATACGCCTTTGTTAACTATTTAGTGTCTCTTAATGGACAAAATTCAAGAAATTCTTATCTCTGCATATTTAGTAATATTACCAAATGCATTTTCACTATCTAAAGACATGATAAGTAGTTTTGGAATATACATCAAATTATAAAATATTCACAAGTCCATATTGATATATATGACCCCCATTTAATTATTAGAAAAATCATCAGACAAATCCCAATAAAGAGGTGTTCCATAACATATCTGACCAGTACTCCCCAAACTTTCAATTTCATTAAAAACAAAGGAAGTCTGATAAACTATGATAGCCAAGAGGAGTCTAAGGACACATGATGACTAAATGTAATATAATATCATGGCTGGTATGTTGGAATAGTAATAGGACTTTAGTTAAAATGTAAGAAAAAAAGAGAAAAGAAAAAGACGAAAAGAAAAAGAAAAATATAGAAAATCTGAATAAAGAACAGACTTTACATAAAAGATGTACTGGGGCGTCTGGGTGGCTCAGTCGGTTGAGCGTCTGACTTTGGCTCAGGTCATGATCTCACAGTTCGTGAGTTCGAACCCCGCGTTGGGCTCTGTGCTGATGGCTCAGAGCCTGGAGCCTGCTTCAGATTCTGTGTCTCCCTCTCTCTTTGCCCCTTCCCCACATGCACTCTGTCTCTCTCTGTCTCAAAAATAAAATAAACATTAAAATAATTTTTTTAAATGTACTAATTTAGGGTTCATTTATTTTGACAAAATTTCTATGCTCTTTATACGATGTTAATAATAAACTGAATCTAAAATATATACATATATATAATATTCTGTGAACTCTATTTGCCATTTTTTAGTAGATTTAAAACTATTGTAAAAGTGTATTTTTAAAAAGCAATAACATAAGTTAAAGCTGAGAGGAAATGAAAACAAGGACAGGCGATAAGCTGGAGTCAAGTTTGTGTCTTGACAGATAACTCATGTCACACAGTTGAACATACCTGCTGCAGTTAGGAAACAATATTTAGTCGATTATGTCTGGCAATGAAAAATATGTGATCAGTTACAAAACTGAGTGCCCAAAGAAAACCTAAACAAAGCAAAACAAAATTCTTCAGGAAAAGAATAAAAATACCCTTTATTAAAAACTTAAAATTCACTTAGTTTCTTACAGAGAAAAAAATAAAATAATAAACACTACAATCATCACATTTTATAGTAAATAAATACATTTCTTTGTACCATCATGAGCTTTTTAAAAATTAGCTTTGGCATATTCATTCAACAAATGACAAATAAAAATATTTCTTTCACTTCCAAACCGGAAATATCTTGATATTATTTTCTGATTATAAATATAAAACATCGTATGATACAAAACAATGTAAAGCATAAATGTCTGCCAAACATCAGACCCAGACCACCACTTAACCTGATCCTTAAGAAATAGCAAATTTAAAAAGAATGACTCACAGAATTTATTTATATCTTATATTTTAAGTGAAAATAATATGTTGGAAAGCAATTATTTTACACATACTCTTGCATCTTAATTTTTACCTTATATCTAATGATCTTTCCCTGTCAGTTCATAGGCGCGTACTTCATCTATTATTCTAATATTATTTTCATCACTAAATCTTTTTTTAATTTTATTTGTCTTGAGAGAAACAGAGACAGTGAGAATGAGGGAGGGGCAGAGAGAGTGAGACAGAGAATCCCCAGCAGGCTCCACACTGTCAGTGCGTAGCCTGACGCAGGGCTCGAACTCATCAACTGTGAGATCCTGCCGTGAGCGGAAACCACGAAGCGTCAGAGGCTTAACAGACTGAGCCACCCAGGCGCCCCTAATCTTTTAATTACATGAATGTGCTATAATTTATTTAAATAACTCCCTCAAAATGAATATTTAGATTATTTTCAATACATCATTAGTTACAGTCTATTGGAATAAGTGTTCATTAACGTACATTTTGCACTTGATGAACATTTCTGGGGGGGAAAAGACCCAGCACTATAATTTGTTATTTGAAGAGGAAGTATTTTTGTACATACTGGCAAATTCCCTTCTAAAAACTGCCTGATTCGCCATCCCTGGCTTACATTACATGTTCACTATTTATTTAATGTGACTGATCATTTGCAGTGATGGTGAAACAAGGATACATCAGTGTCATATATGTTTTCCTTTTCTCAGGTAAACTTAAGAATCACCATGTGCCTCTAGCATCTTCACTAACTTGAGAGAGAGGCTAGAAATAATTAGTAGGTCTCAAATCTTTGAAGAGAAACACATGAAAATATTAATATCTTATATTATTATTCTAATTAAGTAAAATACCTAGAGAAAGAGGCTGTGGTGTTAATGGCGGAAGTATAGCTTTAAAGGTGTTGCGTTGCATTACTATCAATTGTTTTTTTTAGGTACAGGCAGCGCTGAAGGGCACGAAAGCTCTGATGGATTGTAAGCACAAATCACCAGCTCTGGCCAAGGGTGCAAGTAGTAAAATCTGTAACAGCTGATCCATTGATTCTGCCCACTCGGGTGGAAATCAATTCTTTGTAAGTGAACGCGGCTCTGAATTTATATGGGAGACGCAGGCATGCAACAAGCAGATGGTCACTGTGCTGCGAAGGCCTGCTTGAGGCTAGCATTATCTGGCGGGCAAGTTTGTGACTACGGTGACATACATAAAGAAAGAAATAAAGAAAAAGTGATACATTAGTTAACTCATTTGGCCTCCACTCCTTTTTTTCTCAAAGTAAAGTTTTCAAAGTATCTGCAAAGCAACAAGAGAATCTCGGCCAAGGAAACCATGTATTGATTATGGATTAACTGAATGTGATATCAACCTGTGTGCTATAGGAAATGTAGGAAGTATTTTCAGGAACTAGAAAACAGCACTAAAACTAAGTCAAATGGAAAAGGGGACCAAAAATGCCAACTAGGTATGTTGTCTAATACGTTAGTAAAACGCTACAACCAAACACCAAACCCATACCTAAACTAACACAACTAAGTTCCCAATTTAGGAGAGAAGGAAAGAAGTAACAGAATTATGCTTACATCATTTATTTTCATATTCTGCATTTTATACCTGATCCATCTTTGTACTATTTTTAGATATCCATCTATTTTTCTCAAAAAAAAAAACCCCAATTTTTAAAGATACCAATTTATGGTATATATTGACTCCATATTCATATATTATATAGTGTAATATAGCTTATATTTATAAATTTAAAATAGAAAATTGTTCTTCAAATTATCTTAATGCAAATAATACTGCATCACAGCTTTTTAAATAAAGCTGTATTTTTTACTAAATTTGACAAGTCGTCTTTATGTTTTATGACTAAAATATGATGATTGAATCCCTTTGTTTTTTAATTTAAGCCATTCATCTTGGAACACTCATGTTGCTTCCTCCTCACATTCATACTAATATTTATATCTTTCTCGCTAAGCAACCATCTCTCGAATATGATGCATTTCCCAATTTGCTTCTACTAATATTGTCTCATGCCACTCAAAGTAAGCTTGTGTGTCCCAGTCCCTTAAGGAAAGGGGAAAAATGTTCTTAACAGAGGGGAAAATAAGTTATGTGGCTGTGTCCCATGTGCCAAAAAACAGTGCTGTGTGATTGATACACACCAACTCGTGCCTAGCTATTCTAGAGAACTCTTGAGCAATGCTGCTTCAATCTATTTTTACTGTAAAACAAGTGGACTTCAAAATTGTTCCTTATTATATTGTGGTATAGTGAAGATTGGCCTATTCCTTTCCTAACAATGTATGTTTATAAATTTCAAACAGAGAAGAAACTGAACCTAAGAGCTATCCTTTAGATTTATGTCTTTATCAATGTCATAAAGATACGTAAAATTGCTATAATATTTCTATAGAATAATAGGCAAAAGCCAACCCCAAATACAAAGGGAAAAGATGCATTTGTATTTCATCAACTTCACTCATGTCAGAAATAAAGGAAACTCATCACACGAAGAGAAGCAATGTCCAGTCCCACCTACAGGACATAATTATAAAGGAATTTTTTATTTTCTTCTGTCATCAAATGTAGAATGTTAGGAGTAGATCTTCAGTTATTTGATTTATGAAAACATTAGAGAAAAGGATCAGATACCATTGGTGGAAAACAATGGCATTACTATCTAATTAGTAATTATCTTAAGAATATACAAAGATGTGTAATTGTAAAGTTTTCAAATGAAGCAATATAAAAAGAACCTATTAACTTTGTTCTTGACATGAGATTTTTTATAAAAGAGGATCATATGTAAATAAAAATATGACTACCAATGAAATGATGTATCCCTCCAGCACAACACAAAATAGCATGTTGTATTTATATGTTTAAAATACATATTTTATAGGTTAAAAACGTTTTCTTTACAAATTATTCCTTGCTTCTTCTTACTCCCCCATCTTTTATTCTTCATTATATTTTTAACCTTTACTATTGCTTTTCATTAGAGAACTAAGAGATCTGAATTTTAAAAGAGGTTATATTAAAAAGATATTTCAGGTCCAAAATATTATAGCATTTTATTGAATTCTTAATTGCATCTCTTTCAAATATTCAATCTTAACATTATCATGAAATCAAATTAAATGGAGATTGTCTAACTTTATTAACATCAGCATAATTTCCAAAATGTTAAATTTTCAGAGGTCATCTGATTCTTGTTCAGGATCATTTCTTATTGATCGACCAGGAAATGGAACAGTTTGCCTCTTTCCTCTAATTATTTAAAGCCATCTCACTTAGCTTATTAGATATTTATAATGCTTCAAATTAATGATGATGGGTATATCTTTATAAATATTATTATCAAAGATTAACCTTTTCCCAAATAAAACTGCTGTAATTTCTTTAAAATCTTAAAATAGTATAAATGGAAAACAAAGCCACTAATTTGGAAAACTTACAAATATGAATTTATGCATGGATAATTCTAATAAAAAATAAAAATAGTTTAGGACAACTTGTTTATTTGAGCCCAGACTTTCATAATCTATATATAACATTTTTAATTTGGCTAATTTTGTGCACTTAAAACATGCTATATAAAATAAAGCACTCTTATACACAATGTAATATTAAAGCTTTTATTCAAGGAGTTTACAATTCTCATAGTTTCAAGTGTACTAACATATTTGCATTTTTCAATCTGTTTTGGGAATTGCAAACATCACTTTAAAGAAGAGATGTCCAATAAATTTTTACATGCAGTTGGACTTTTTGCAAATAAAATTTTATGAGTAATACAAAATTAAAACACTACAGAAGAAAATGGAGCTGTTCTATTTTAAGTGGGGAAAGTTACCGTCAGCTTACTCTGGTGGCTCCTAATTTGAAATGCAGGTTTAGAGATTATTTAAATGAAATTGCATATGCAAATATATGTGAAAGTATGTTTCCTAACTGTACAGCATTATTAGGTATTTGTTAAAGTATTGTTAGAAGAAATCTATTTCTGGACTCCCCCCCAGAAAAAAAGTAATACTGCTTTTTTTCCCTATGTTCTATTCCAATAAATTCAGAGATTGTATTTTAAGTAGAATTCATGTAAAATTTTGTACCTTAGTTAAATAATTGGAGGTCAATTTTAAAGGTATTTATTTTAGTCACATAGTACCTTTCCATGTGACTGTGTTATTACCTATTGTTCTAAAATCAGAACGGAAAGGCACTATGGGTAAAAATGTAACTTCTATGACCACCAAATGAATTTTTGTTTTATGACAGTTTTTATTTAATATGACTAAAGTTAATGAAGTATTCATAAAATTATAGGTTTGGGAAAGACCTTGAGAGTGCAATTAGTCTATCTCCTTTCCTGAACACTTTCAGACACTTTATTATTCTACTTCATTCTCAGAACTCAAGGGAAGACAATTTTATAATTTCTTTCAGTGATAATGCATTTCAGGTCTTTTAAAAAAAATTTTTTTTAACGTTTATTTATTTTTGACACAGAGAGAGACAGAGCATGAACGGGGGAGGGTCAGAGAGAGGGAGACACAGAATCTGAAACAGGCTCCAGGCTCTGAGCTGTCAGCACAGAGCCCCACGCGGGGCTCGAACTCACGGACCACGAGATCATGACCTGAGCCGAAGTCGGCTGCTTAACCGACTGAGCCACCCAGGTGCCCCTCAGGTCTTTTAAAACAGTATGACAATTCTCTTTCTTCAGAGGTCTGCTGTTTCAAAGTATGGTTTTCCTTTTAAAAGTGGTTTATGATATTAGTTTATATTTAGCGTGACATTTTCTCCTTGCCTCTCAGTATTTACCCTTTACTTTCTTTATTTGTGTTCAATCATTCATTCAGAATGTGATCTCTTCTCTTAAATATTTTTTCTTTGTGTCTTAATAGCAGTGATACCATCTCTCAAGTGATTCTTCCACTGTTAAATAGACAACTTTTTTTTCCTAATGTCAGAATCTTCTGCAAAATTCTATGATGGCTTCCATCTTGGGTGGGAACTGAGTTCTAATTATTACTAATAGTTTCAAAGCATTTCCAGAAATTGATTGTTAAAGGTAAAGTCACAAGGAAAAATGATAAGATACAAGAGTTGATTCAAAAGAACAAGTAGTTTCATAAGCCACATTGCTCAGAGAATCCAGAATGTCATCTAATGACTTGTAGACAGTCTGTAATTTTTTTTTTAATATTTATTTATTTTGAGACAAAGGGAGAGACAGAGCATGAGCAGCGGAGGGGCAGAGAGAGAGAGACACACACACAGAATCCGAAGCAGGCTCCAGGTTCTGAGCTGTCAGCACAGAGCTCGAAGCGGAGCTCGAACTCACAAGCCTTGAGATCATGACCTGAGCCAAAGTTGGACACTTAACTGACTAAGCCACCCAGGTGCCCCGACCGACAGTCTGTAATTGTTCATACTAGTAGCTCGATTTCTGATACAAACCCTGACTCATGATGTGTATGTCTATAATTTTTGCTAAAACTGAAACCAGGGATACAGTGACTACACTCAAAAAAGGCTACAAGAAAAATCTTTCTCTCCCTATGCAAAAGAAACTCCTTCTGACTTCTACATCATTATTAAAAGTAGAATTTCTAGCATATACTTACTTGAAACTCTAGAATCCTATTTGATTCCCAATTCTTTGCCACCCTACATATTCAGCCAATCACTATGTGCTGGCAATGTTTTCATGTCAGGTTTTATACCTTTGAGAACATGTCATTAGGTTTAACTTTCAATTACTATGCTTAATTTACAGCCATTGAAGTTTTTTTTCACTTATTATCATGTGGCAAAATGTGAAAAGTAGGGTGGGTACATGATTTTTTAAAGGCAAATGACTTTTAATCTTTTTTAAAATTACCAGTCTTCTCAATGTATGTGATTTGATGTCAATTTCAACAACAACAACAAACACAACAACAAGAAAGTCTCTAGGAGCTGGATTTTACAAACTGTTTCTTTAATTTTATTCTCTTGATTGAATAAAAAATGAGCTGTTGAGAGCATGATGTTTTGCTGAATCATTAATTCAACAATAATGTTGAAGTTTTTGAAATTACTGAAAGATAGGAACAAATGTATTTCCTGACCAGAGATACAGAATAAGTTGGAATTATATAGCTTTTTCTAGAGACTGGTTTATTCAAAAGAACTGAAGACAAGAGGTGCTTTTCAAAGAAAGAAGAGCTCTTCACAGGAAACTTAGCTCTCTGTAAAGCAAGCAAGAAAGGACAAATCTCTTGTAGAATAACAACATAGGAAAGACAGACTTAAAAAAAGAAAATATGAAAGTATTACTGTATTAATCCATGAAGCTTGGGGTTCTTAGATCACTCGATATATTTTTCTTTTCCCTCTTATAAAAATAAATAGGAAACTCGTACACCAGCTAAACAGAGAATGTAAGAAAAGAGAAAGACGTTGATGAACTTTATTCCCAAAGAGAAAATGAAAATGATCTAATTTGACTTTAGAAAAATCCCAACTGCATCATATTTAAAGGTAATAGAATCATGGGAGGATCTTATTTGGGAGAATATCTAGTGTAAATTACATTTTAATAAGGTAAATGTTATTGGCAATTTAAAATGTATAAATTTGCTGATTGCCATTATTAATTCTAATTCTATTATCTTTCTCAAATTAATTCAATGCATGAAAACTAAGTTATTGTCTGTTCACACTTGAAATAGAAATCCTATATTTAAAAGGTTACAAAGAAAAGACAAACATTCTCAAGACTTATACTTATTTTCAGTGACAGGTTACAATTATGTTTTGACTTTCAATTTGTAGTTGAGAAATATTTATCCCTTTAACATTTTTACTTTACCCTGCATAACAGTAATTACATTCCCACAAAGGAACAACTAGTCCAAGCCTGGATCAAATATCTTCCAAAATAAGTATTAGTATCACCCTAAATAACTTACTATTATTTATTTGTTTGGGTTTTTCTAAGAAAGGGAAAAATGAGCACAGACAGACCCCATCTTCCTTCTTTTGTGTTGTTATTCAGGTATGTTTCAAAAACTTTTCTGTGTATTTCAAGTTCAAGAACTTAACTTATCCAAATATTCATTATATTTCTGTTAACTGCAATATTCAGTGGTAGGTTAATTTCTCCAGCCAGTGAGCACTGAGGTCTACTAGGTTTTATACAAATTGGAGAAGGAGGCATGAATAAATTATATATAATTAATCCATGTTTTCATGGAAATTACAATCTAGTAAAGAATGGAGATATCACACATATCATTAAGTATTATGGAGTCAAAAAAGATATTAGGGAAGAGTAACCAAGACACTTAGCTAGACTGGGGGTCAAGAGAGTCTTTCCAAGTAAGCATGCAACTCTGACCTCACAATTCATATGAATTTAAGTGAGATAGTATATGTGTATGAAAACGGGAGCTGTGGAGTTAACAGGCAGGTGAAAGTGGAGAAGAAGTGTGCTCCAGATAATAAATAACTGGTGAATGTACAAAGCAGGAAAAAAAAGAAAAGAAAACCACAGGATATGTGAGGAACTGAAAGAAATCCACAACTGGAGCATAGGAAACAAGGAAGAAACAGTGAGATCGGAGACTGGAAAGAAAGGAAGACATGGAATTTTCAGACAACATGTTAAGATCACCCTTCATACAAAGAAAAGGAGACAGCCTCTAAAATGTTCTAAGCAAGGATGTGACATAATTATATTTGAATTTTAAAATTTATTCACACTGCATTACAGAGGAAAAAAAAATGTATATGTTATTTGGCAAGAGTGGATCCTGTGAGACAGGTTAGCAGTGATAATGAAGTGAAATGAAGTGATAATGAAGTGAAGTGAAACTTCGATACAGGGCTTGGCATTTTGGAGAAAGGGATTTGGGGAGGATTTGAGATATGTACATCTAAAATTGTCCTAATTTGGTGAGTGAGGCAGGGAATCAAAACTAAGTCCTAACTATCTGGCTTGAGTAATTCAAGAGATGATGGTGCCCTTTAATGAGGTAAGAAATCACTGAAAAGAAAGTAGTGTGTGTGAAAAATGCTGTTCTTAGTTGAGGTCTAAGAACATCCAAATACGTATATTAAATACACAGATATGTATCTGGAGGAAATCAAGAAACAATTTTGAAAAGAAATGCATTTAATTGATAATTTGGGAATGTTAAGTGAGAGGGGAGCCTAAAGCAGAACATTCAAAATTCCCACCCCCTTAGGAGGAGTTGGTTAGATGAGAAGAAACTGAAAAATAAGTAAAAAGATGAAAGTCACGTGTAGATGAACAAAAAATTATGAGTGGAATGCGATGGAAGCAAAGACAAGCAAAGGAAGAAGGAAACCATATCTAATGCTGCTAACCTATGGAGCAAGATGAAAATTGGGAAAATTGGTGCCTGGGTGGCTCAGTCAGTTAAACATATGATTCTTGATTTCTGCTCAGGTCATGATCTCACATACTGTGACATTGAGCCCCACTTAGGGGCTGTGCTGACAGTACAACTCTGCTGGGGATATTTTTTCTCCCTCTCTCTCTTCCCCTTCCCTGCTCACGCTCATTCTCTCTCTCTTTCTGTCTCTCTCTCAAAATAAATAAATACACTTAAAAGAAAAGAAAAAAAAGAAAAGAAAGGAAAGGAAAGGAAAGGAAAGGAAAGGAAAGGAAAGGAAAGAAAAGAAAAGAAAAGAAAAGAAAAGAAAAGAAAAGAAAAGAAATAAATAACTGTAAACTCAGAGTCCCTAGGACTCGGTTTTATTGATGTAGATGGTGGTCACTCAAAAATTATAGAAATGCAATTAAACAAATGCAATCATAGTATGGTGTGATGACAATGGTAGCTACACTTGCAGTGAGTATAGCATAACATATAGACTTGTCAAATCATGATATTGTACACCTGAAACTAATGTAGCATGTGTCAATTATACTGAAATAAATAATAAAAAAAACTTTAAAAAAGATATATTGAGCTTTATCTCAATATTACAAAATCTCATCTTAAGAATTTGTTCTCCTTTCTTTTCTCTTGAAAAACCTAGGACTTACATGTACTTGCATATTCAGCCACCCAACAATATATTAGCTTATTTTACACATGGTGAACATAGGCTTTACACTGTAATTATCCTTTATTTTCCTCCTTGGAAAGTGAACAAACTATTATGAACCAAGGTTTAAGAGCTAGACAGCAAAGGGATTACATTTTAGTTCTGCTTTATGAAATTTACTTAACTCACTCTTAGTTTGTTTAGGAAATGAGGATTATATCAATTCCTAGGTATGTTGTAAAGAGTAATTGAGATAAATCCTAGAAAAGCTTCTCACTTAATGGAAAAATCAGTGTTTAGTAAAAAGTCTAGCTATCAAGATTACCATCATCACCATCATGGTTTTTCTCACATTAATTCAATTAACTGTTTATGATAGACTATTATTCCTTTATTTGCTACTGACTAGGATTGTATACTCTACTTCCCAATGAAGACACATGAAGAAGATAAAATTAAAATCCTTGTTCCTCTCTTCCCATGGTGTTACTACATTGCATTGTACCAATAACTCATTTTCTTCATCAAAGGAGAATAGCAGGAAATTATTCATACCTTTGTCTTCTGATACCCTAGTTTCTGGAAGTTTGGAGTCAAGTAAAGAGTGTAAAATAGGAGTAAGTATCTGTAACACATCATATAGAAAAGAATGTGTCTTATGGAAAAAATGGGTAAAATGCTATAGAATTCACCAAAAGTAGTCACTTTTAAGCTTAGAGAATTGAAGAAGCCAAAATGGAAAAAGGATCATTCATTTACTCTAAAAGGATGCTTGGAAATGTGAAAGAATGTGGAGTTGAAAGCTATTTCATTTTGACAAAAGTATGTTTTCAGAGGCATGAAATCTGAAGAGAGCCCAATTTCATGGAGGAAATAATAGTTCATTTTAATTGGAGAACAGGAGGCAAGAGGTGGACTAGTAAAAAATAGACTAGGTCAACACTCCCCAAATCTTAAACCTCAGGAACTATTTGTAATTTATTTTATGGATAATGCAGAATACACATATTTTTATTACATATATGCAATAAAAAGATAAATCTGGTGTAATACCAGCATAGATTGTGGTGTGAACCATAGCATGGACTATGGGAGTGCTGAGGGACTAGGAAAGGGAAGAGAGCTATGGAAATTGTTATGTCGCCAACCCCCTTGTTGTAACGAGTAAAAGCTCCTGTGTCTATCCTGGTGGAGGTCTTTTTATCCTTGCTGGGCATTGATGTCCAAATATACCTAAAGGAACATTTATAAAGACAAATATTTTGAAGAAGTAAAATAAAAAGGCAGATAAACTGTATAAAACAGTTATCATTTGTTAAGTAAGCCCATAAATTCTTCTAGATACTTCTTGTCCACTACAGTGTTCTCATATATCTAGAATAATAAAGGATTTGCTCAAAAAATTCTTATTTAAGGATGACAGAAAGATAAAATGTAGATATGAAACAACTGGGTATAAATTGGAGAAACAAAAGCAAAATGTGAAAGTTCAGACTGGAGGGTGTGAGATGAAAAATGAAGTTATCTGTGTTAAATAAAAGTGTTTCTTTTTTTTTTTCAGCTGAGCTTATAGAATGTCTGCAATCTTTGGCAAGAATAATGAGGTAAACCAGTAAGTAGGACAATAAGCCATCCAATGAACCACTGATGTAGACAGCTATATTATAACTACTGAATTTCTGTGTGGAATGAACTATATGTTCCTAGAAAGACATGGGCATATTTGGAATTTTAAGTTAAAAACTAATTCACAACAAATATATAAACTGGGGACCGGTTTTGAGGCTTGACTGCTGGGCTTGTGGTCAGATGACCTCATCTGTTCAACTCTGCATGGCATCAGTATCAAATGAGAGCACTCTTCATACTTACCAATCAGAATCACAGTTAGTATACAATATCTGCACATGAGTGAAATGGATTAGGGCTTGAAATAGAGCCAGTAGGTCAGTAAGCAACTGTTGGATATACAAGCGATCTATTTCATAGAGCTAAATAATGAAAAATATAATCAACCTTAATTTAAGGTAAATCTAAGAGTGCCGGTTCTTTGAGCTCTTGTTTGTGAAATAAAGTAAATTTAGCTACTCTAACAGAAACTTCAAAACTTCCAAGCAATTATACTTAGGGGATTTTACTGGATACTTGAGGATACTCAAAGATAATATATGTCTGTACTTTTATCATGAAAAATATTCAGATTTTCTCAGAAGCCAAAAAAAAAACAACATATCTCAGTATTTTCAATATTCCATAATGATGATGGCACTAAAATTATTCAATGCTTTAAGAATTTTAAAATATTTAAATGTGAAATTTCCACAGATATCAACAAGATATCTCCATAAACACTTAAAAAAAGACATAGCCTATGAATCCTTGTCTTCTTTGATTATTTCCCAGTTATCTGACTTAGGGGAACTTTAGAAAACTGGGGCGTTGGTCTTGGTAACATTAGTAATGCGACATTAGTAAAAATGTTGCATTAGTATTTCAACAATATTAATATTTTGAGACTCCTGAGAGCTGCATGAATTGGACAAAGATCCAAATTTTTAATGAGATTAAAAGCTTTTTGTAATAACCCACTATAAGTTTGTCCTCTGTTCTTGATATAGTTATTTTATTTTTTTCCCTCTTTCTTTTTTTTCCCCCAATGTTTCTTTATTTGAAGTGACCCCAGGGAAATCCAGTTCATAGAACAATATTAGTGAAGAATTTTGCTTTTGTATTAAATGACCATTCTATGAACAAACACATCCACAAGAGCCAGCCAAATCCCTTGTACTGCTGAATGTGAGTTGGCCTTTCATTGATTCATTGTGAGGGCAGAGCCCTGTAGATTGTAGGCTCCTAAGAAGTGATTACTGAAGCAAATTTGATTACTCAGATAAGAAAAAAGGTGGAATGTATCAGTATTCCTGATAGCACAGTACATTCCCTGCTCCAAAATTCTTAGGTATTAAAAATAAATTTGAAGTTAATAAAAAAAAAAAAAGATCTTCTTTCCCCTCCTCAGATAATATTGAAAAGAGAAAACTAGGAGTTAGGAGGCACCTGGGTGGCTCTGTCAGTGCAGCATGTCAGTCTTGATCTCAGGGTCGTGAGTTCGAGCCCCACATTGGGCATGGGGCCTACTTAAAACAAACAAACAAACAAACAGAAAAAACCTAAGAGTTAGGAGCAGTAGTGGCAAAGTGTAGAAGTCCCAGCAGACCAGGTCTGAATGTTTTCCACTCCCCTAATTTCTGCTAAGACTTCCAGCTTTAGGTAGACAAATGCACAACATACCCAGATGAAGACCGCACCATGTAACGGCCTGAAAAAAGTTTTAGTAAAAGTCTAGTCACATTTGGAAGTCACAATGAAAGCACTTGAAAGCATAAAGTTGAACAAAAATCAAAATGACTTTAGTGAAGCCTGATTTCATTTATTATTTATTTATTTATTTATTTATTTATTTATTTATAAATTTATTTTTATTTATTTTTGAGAGAGAGAGACAGAATATGAGAAAGGGAGAGGCAGAAAGAGATGGAGAGACAGAACTGAAGCAGGCTCCAGCTCTGAGCTGTCAGCACAGAGCCTGACATGGGGCTTGAACTCACAAACTGTGGGATCATGACCTGAGCAAAAGTCAGACACTTAACCTACTGAGCCACCCAAGCCCTCACAAAGCTTGGTTTTAAACCTCTTTCTCTCTTCTGCAATCTTCCTCTCCTCCTTGGCCTTTTGTTTCACTAATCCAGTACCACCCTAAAAGCACGAAGAAGGAGGCTGAGAGCCCTTAACACAGTTCTTGTATTTCCTTATAGAACCACACCCCCAACCTCTTCCTCTGGGCTTGCAGGTTTTGAAGGTCATAGCCTGCTTCAACCTCCTTTGCCTGGAAAAACAATAAGGCTATTGTTCCTCTTTTTTTAAATGTTTTAAAGTTTTTTTAAAAAAAATGTTTTATTTATTTTTGAATGAGAGAGAGAGAGAGAGAGGCAGAGAGAGAAGGAGACACAGAATTTGAAGTAGGCACAGAGCCTGACATGGGACTTGAACTCATGAACTGTGAGATCTTTACCTGAACCAAAGTTGGATGCTTAGCGGACTGAGCCACCCAGGCACATCTAAAGCTATTGATCCTCTTTATCCCAAATTCTGTCTTTGCATTATGTTTTGCCTCCAAAACATGGAGGTTGGTTTTCAACAAGACGGCAAAAGCCTAGACCTGGAAGTACAATGAAGAGCAAAGACATCTGGTAAGTCTTCAGGAAAATGAAACAACCTACTTAGTTGTTAACGGTCATGGGAAGAACAGTTGGCCATTTAGAGACTGAACTGCCCAGGATATTGTCAGTCTCCATAAAAAAGTCTATACATTTAAGAATTTATATACATATCTCTGTATGTTTTCTATTAATTAAAAATATCTTTGTAACTTGATATTTTTATCAAGAATAATGGGGAGGTGAAAGGTGTCACTGCCTTGCTTGTTTCAGGTAACCCATTACCTGCTTTAAAGTGCAAGCACAGGGAAAAGCCGAGAGAACATAACATACCATGAATCTAATCACTTAGGGTATTGAAAGAAGAGTGCACTGATGTGGCTATTATCTTTCTCTTGTACCTTTTTGGTGACTACTGAGCCAGCTATATTCAGTGTCTCCATTTACCAGTCTTCTTTGCAAGGGGATCAAGTACATTAAATTATCAGTTCTTTTCTCCTGGTTGATTTAGTAATCTATGCACATTATGGAGGATTTGCACAATGGTTAACACCTGGTCTAACATCTTTCAAAACACATGGAGCTAAACTACATAAAATCTCAAGAAATCCTAAAAGACAGATGTCAATAGCAAGGAGTAATAAAGTACAGGTATTTTATGTAAAGAATTTTTAAGTGAGCAGTAAAATAGAAGAAAGAGAATGTATATATGAAATAGACCTAGGGTCTTTGTTAAGTGATGTGAAGCATTTGGGGTGCCCTAAAATCTAAAAATGCAGAGTAATATTATCTTATTTCTAAACCAATTATAACCACCTGATTGCTTCCTCTGACGTATACTAATAGCACAGATTTTCCAGGGGAAATCAGAGAGACAAACTACGCAAGGCAGCACATCATGAATATGTGTTCTGAGACTGAAGAAAATGCATTAATATATAGTCCCAATTGTGATTTCACACAAGACATTATCCTAAGCATTGGTAATGAGGGACATCATTAAATTTGCCACTTAATGTCATTTAACATATAAGACCAATAAACTATTTATGTATTTCAATAAATAAATAAGTAAATTTGATTAGAAATAATAAATTTGATAGTCGATATCAACTCACAATAATACCTTAAAATGATGTAATGATACAGTTCAGTTAATCTTCGGAAGGGCCATAAGAGCTTACGCACAGATGCACACACACAAAATACTTCAAATAAATATAGCTCACATAATCAGAAAAAGCATTATATGATAAGTTTTCAACCTTCCCTAGGGGCAATTCTTCCCCCAATTTTTTACAATGTTTTTGATATATTTCTATATAGCCAAACAAATATTTATTTACTATTCTCTCATAAATCAATAATTTTTACCTTACCTACTGGCTTTTAAATGACAAATAGATATTTTAGCGTCTATAAATGATATTGGTTATGGCTCTTCCTCTACCCTCTTGCTTTTTAGACTTTTTCTTCTGTAAACTGTGAGAAATCCAGATACTCCACTTCTCACTCTTCCTTGCTTGTAGGAATGTGTACATGACCTAGTTCCAAGGGACCTGAAAGCTACCTTGGGGACATTCCTCTGAACAGTTTCTCTCTGAGATAAGGAAGAGAAAGCCATGGATAAAAAGTCCCTATTCTCTCTGTTATTGATGTGGGAGACTTCGTTGCTGGTTATTGTTATATCCAGGCAACTACCAAGAAGGGACCGAGGGTATCAGAGTGAACTGACCGAGGATTTGTATGTAATTGAGCTGATACACCAACACTGAAACCTCTACTTTGATGTATTTTAATAGCAAAGCCAGATATTCTCTTTCTTGGGACTGACATGATTTTTTTAAAACTTTCCTTTCCCTCTCCACTCCCAACATTGTTATAGCACCATTTAAAATTTAACTCCATATTCGGTGCTTTAATTATTAGGACTACATACAGCTGGGTCATGTGACATACCTCCCTTATTGTTTATACATCATTTTGTTTTCCTGTTAATGTTTCACACACTCAACATTTCACTTATCTTTCTGAAAACAGCAACACTTTCTTTAAACTATTATCCTCTGAATTCTTATTTTCTCTGCTTCATTACTTTAGAGACCGTCTCTCAGAGTACTAACTCAAATATCTGATGACCTGTTATTCCTGTTTTTTGCAGGAATAATTTTTTATTACACAATTTATAACTGGAAATTTCAAACATACACAAAAGTAAATGCAAGTACAATATAAGGAATAATATAATAATCACTATGTGTTCATTACTTTCATCTATTTTTCTTCAGATAGCCTCCTATATATATTATATTGTGTTATATTTTTAGAGCAAATCTTAGAAGTTGTAACAAGTTACCCATTGCTAATGTAGATGTTTGATTTTGGCCAACAGTCCAAAATATTATGTCATTATAAATCTAAAATACCTAGCCCAAAGTCAAGTTTTCTTCATTGTCCTCAAGATTATCTTAACTTGGTTTGTTTGAATTAGGATGCAAAGTTCACACATTGCATTTTTTTGCTAACTTATTTTCAAAGAGGGAGTCATAATTTGGCATATTTTTTTGTTAACTTATTTTCAAAGACAGAGTCATAATTTGGAACTTTTATATCATAAATTTAAAAAAAGTCAATGAGTGAGCCATTTCTATATTGGTAATTTGATGATTATATTTCTTATGAAATTATATAAAATCATGGTTGGATATATTGACAGAGTTTGTTTTTACCCACCCATCAGTGCACACATAAATCTCTTTAGCACCATATCCAAAGAGCGATAATCTAGCCTCTGCTTTAACAATTTCAATGGCAAAAAGTTCACCATATTCAAAAACAGTCAGTCTTACTATTTAATATTTTGAGTCATTAGACTATTTGTTCTAACACTGAAATGAAATTCTTCCATGTGGGATGCATTTTTCCCCTTCAAAGAATTCTATGCCATGTATTGGATATATACTACTGATTCCATTTAAAATATTACATGTACTTTTAAAATGTGATATGTTTCTTTTAGAGAAGTTTTATGTTCATACTACAATTGACTCGAAAGTATACAGTTACCATATACCGTTCTTTTCCTATTCCCTATCTTCACATTCATTAGCTTATTATATATAATAATAATAATTATAATAATTATATAATATATATATTATAATAATATTATTATATATAATAAGCTAATGAATGTGAAGATAGGGAATTATATAATATATATATATATATTATAATAATATTATTATATATAATAAGCTAATGAATGTGAAGATAGGGAATATAGATATAGATATAAATATAGATATAAATATAGATATAGATATAAATATAGATAGGGATAGCTTATTATATATAATAAGCTAATGAATGTGAAGATAGGGAATATAGATATAGATATAAATATAGATATAAATATAGATATAGATATAAATATAGATAGGGATAGCTTATTATATATAATAAGCTAATGAATGTGAAGATAGGGAATATAGATATAGATATAAATATAGATATAAATATAGATATAGATATAAATACAGATAGGGATAGCTTATTATATATAATAAGCTAATGAATGTGAAGATAGGGAATATAGATATAGATATAAATATAGATATAAATATAGATATAGATATAAATATAGATAGGGATAGCTTATTATATATAATAAGCTAATGAATGTGAAGATAGGGAATATAGATATAGATATAAATATAGATATAAATATAGATATAGATATAAATACAGATAGGGATAGCTTATTATATATAATAAGCTAATGAATGTGAAGATAGGGAATAGGAAAAGAAAGGTATATGGTAACTGTATACTTTCGAGTCAATTATAGTCAATATATATAATATATATATAATATATATAATATATATTATATATAATATATATACATATAATATATATATTATGATGAACCAATACTAACATATTATTATTAACTAGAATCAATAGTTTATATTTGGTTCACTCTTTGTGTTGAGCATTCCATGAGTTCGCACAGATGTATAATGGCATATATACACCACAGTATTATATAGAATAGTTTCAATACCTTAAAACTATCTTGTGCTCCATCTGTTTATTTCTTACTCACACCCATCAAAAGCCTGGCAACAACGAATTCTTTTAATGTCTCCATAGTTTTACCTTTCCTAGAATGTTGTATAGCTAGAACCAAACATCATTGTAGTCTCTTTCTTTTTGATCAACCTATTTTACTAGAAAAATTCATTTAACTTTCAGTATGTCCCTTAAATGGCTTAATAGCTCATTTATTTACATTGCCGAATAATAGCCCATTGTCTGGATATACCCCAATTTATTCCTTTATCCATTGAAGAACATCTTGATTACTTGTAAATTTTGACTGTTATTAATAAAGCCTCTATAAACATTTGTTTGACGGTTTTTGGTGGTCATGATGTTCAACTTGTTTGTGCAAATATCAAGGAGAGCAATTGTTGGATTATACAGTAAGAGCATGCTTTTAGCATTTTGAGAAACTGGTAGGTGGTCTTCCAAAGTGGCTATATCATTTTGCATTCCAACCGGTAATGAATGAGTATTCCTTTTTTCCCACTTCCTTGTCAGCATTCAATGTTGGAAGTGTTCTGAGGTTTAACCATGCTCTAAATGGGTTGTGATTAACACTCTAATGACATATAATATGCACAGCTTCTCTTGTGCTTATTTTTCATCTCCGTCTTCTTTGATGAAGTGTCTGTTCAAACCTTTTCCACATTTTTAATTGGGTTGTTTATATTTGTTGATGTTGAATTTTAAGAGATCTTTCCATATTTTGGCATCTCCAAATCCAAGGTCATCTAGATTTTCTCTTGTTATATTCCAGGAGTTTTACAGTTTTTCATTTTACATTTAAGTTTATGATCTATTTTGAGTTAACTTTTGTGAAAGTTGTAAGGTTTGTGTTCAGATTCATATTTTTTACATGTGTCTGCCCACTTCTTCCTGCACCATTTGTTGAAAAACTATCCTTTCTTTATTAAGTTGCCTTTGCTCTTTCATCAAAGTTTAGATGTTTTAATTGGTCTGGGTCTATGTTTGAGTACTCTATTCTGTTCCAGTGAACTATTTGTCTATTCTTTTGTCAATGTCATACTCTTTGGATTACTATAGCTTTATAATAAGCCCTGAAGTTGTGTATTGTCAGTTATCCAAATTGGTTTTTTTCCTCAATATTATTATGTTGGGTTTTCTGTGTCTTTGCCTTTTCATTTCATACCCTCTGTCTTCTCTCTCTCTCTCTCTCCCCCTCCCTCCCTCTCTTTCTCTGTAAATATTTTTATTTCTTTTATAACATCACTTTAATTCTCCTAGTTATCTTATTTATCATCCATGGGATATTATAAATGACTATATGTGTACAAAACTCACAAGTGCAGGTACACCTGTTTTTATTGTGCTTTCCTTTGTTGTGCTTCAAACATATTGTGGTTTTTATAATTTGGAAGTTTGTGGCAATCCTGCATCAGGCAAATCTATCAGCACCATTTGTCCAATGGTATTTGCTCACTTCATGTCTCTGTGTCATATTTTGGTAATTCTTGCAGTATTTCAAACTTTTTCATCATTATTATATTTGTTATGGTGATCTGTGATCAGTGATATTTGATGTTATAACTGCATTTGTTTTGGGGCACCATGAACCATGTTTATTGAGATGTTGAACTTATCAATGAATGTTCTGGCTGCTCTACAAAAGGGCTGTTCCCCCATCTCTCTCCCTCTCCTTAGCCTTCTTGTTTCCTAATACACAACAATATTGAAATTAGGCCAATCACCTTACAATAGCCTCTAAGTGTTCAAGTCAATGAAGAGTCAATGGATGTGGCAAACTTAATTGTGTCTTATTTTAAGAAATTGCCACAGCCACCCAAGGCTTCAGCAACCAACATTCTCATCAGTCAGTAACCATCAACATTGAGGCAAGACCCTGCACCAGCAAAAAAGTGACTCCCTGAAGGCTCAGATGATGGTTAGCATTTTTCACAATACAGTATTTTTAAGTTAAGGTATGTACATTTTTAGATATAATTCTGCTGCACACTTAATAGACTACATTTTTTTTTTTAATTTAAGTAATTTCTACATCCTAAGTGGGGCTGGAACTCATGACCCTGAGATCAAGAGTTGCATGCTCTTCTGACTGAGCGAGCCAGATGCCCAATGTAAACATAACTTGTATATGCAGTGGGAAACGAACAAACAAAAAGACCTCCTTTATTGTGATATCCACTCAATTGTGATGGTCTGGGATTCAACCCACAATATCTCCCCAAGGTATGCCTGTATAGTGCGGTCAGTGTAGAATAAGGAAGATTCATTACATTATGCTTTCTATATATTAATTAGTAGAGTGAAAGATGCATTTATTTTTGTATTTTTTGTAATATCCCTTACACGACTGACTTGTGAACTTATCTAGTACACACATTTTTTTCTCACAGAGGTCAGTGATAGTTGTTAAGTAGATATTAGAATTTAGTTACTGTAAGCTCTTCACAATAAAATTTTCAGGATTCCATCTTCAATATTCATCTCAAAGCATATCATCTTATTTATGGTAAAACAACAACAAAAAACAGTCTTTATGAAGTTGAAATAGGTTTCAACCAGCTGAAGACCACAACCAAGTCCAAAGTACTCTTTCCCAATTAGCATAAATGCAAGGATAGCAGGACTCCATGAAAGAAAGGAAGGAAGGAAAAAAGGAAGAGAAAGAGGAAGAGAAGGAGAGAGGGAAAGAGGAGGGAAGAAGGGAGGTGGGAAGAAAAGAGAAGGAAAGGAAAGAGAAGAGAAGAGAGGAGAAGAGAAGAGGAGAGAAGAGAACAAGAGAAGAGAAGGGGAAAAAAGGAAAAAGAAAAAAAAGAAATAGAAAAAGAAAAAAGAAAAAAGAAAAGAAAAGACGATAATGTTGGATGGTGATGGATATATTAATTAGCATGCTTGTAGTGAAATTTTCACAATGTATATATATAAAAAAAAGAGCACCATGCCCCTATACCTATTTTAATAAATGGTAATTTAAGTGGATCCACAGACCTATTTCCCCTTAATCACATTCCTCCCATTCATTTGTTTTTTCAAAGGCTAAGAGAAGATGGAGACTGCTACTTAGATGATTGAGGGAATAGAGTATGAGTATTAACTCAATGATAATGCAATTGTTGCTTTATCATTATTACAGCCCAAAAGACAGTATCTGCTTTGCAAAATTAATAGATCACACAATCAATATTATCTAAAAAATCCACTTAATTCTGCACTAAATAAAAGTAAATAATAAGCAAGAATATTGAATGTTACTCTTCTTTGAGGAGGTAGTATTTGTCACCATGATAGTTGTGATCTTCTGTGACCTTAGCTTTTTATTCATGCATTTTTTTGTTGCCTATATTGCTTGTACCATAAGTTATTTTCATACATGTCTTTCCTTTTCACTAGACATTTAGTTCCTCTAGGATGCAAATATATTACCACCTAGTACATAAGAGGTCACAAGTACATATTTATCTGTTTTCAGAGAATGAATAAATGCGTGTACTAAAAGAAACATCCCCAGTTCTACACATTAAGATTATAATTTTTCTTCCAGTTGTGTTCATTATATGCATCATTGTGGCCAACTTTTTGATTATATAAGTCTGATTATATTGTGTACAAATACTTTCTGTGTCATAATTTCACATACTTGAACCTTCAAGGGAAGAATTAATTGCATAAATTCAATACCATTATGTTATAGACAACTGAAGTTCAATGTTGTATTTCTGGAGGAGACTACTAAGAAAAGGTATATAAACTCATAAGCTTTTGAAATCATTTAATGACGTGAGAAGTAATTCATTATGGGAATTTTGCAAAATTAACAACTGGTGAATGATAAGGATAGGAGTAGGCACATATATGGCAAATATTTGCTATGACCTATGATTTTGATTTTCTTAATATAAGCTTTATATAACAAAGTAAGCTCAATGTATAAGTATATTTTTATATCTTATTGAAATTTTCATTTGTCTTTTTTATGTAAGGTGCAAAACAGTCTGTGATTTTTGTGCATGGCTATATTTTCCAATGTTTTGTACTTTTCTGTGACAAGCTCTCAATAGTAAAAGTGTTTACTGTAAAACTGCCAGCACCTTAAAAAAATAAAAAATAAAACTAAGATGGAGAAGCCATTCTTTGATTTGGGAGTAGAGACAGAAATGAATTGACACCGAATAGTTCATATGCTGTAACATTAAGGGAGACTGGGACTTGAATCTAAGCAGACAAATATAGTGCATATCACTGCTCTTGGAAACAGAGAAACAGAATATTATCTACTGCTTGCCATAGGCCACCACATTTCTCTTGTTTTTTTCAATAGTATCTTAATCTAATGACAAAAGCGCAAAGAGGCAAGTGATAATGGCAAGCTAAAGCACTTGGCAACATCTAAACAACATATTATAGGCTGTATATGCATTAGCCATCAAAAGGATGAAAGGAGAACATACAGGAAAAAAATACCCCAATTTCAATAACTGTCTATACAATATCCCCACATACAAATATTTTGCAAAAAGCAAATAGATCCATGCTGCTTTAGGGGAAACTGTGTTTTTAGGAACCAAATCTCTCTGTCTTTACATTACCTTCAGAATCTTAATACTACAATTTTAAGTGGAGTTTAGCACACCAGAATCTTCTGAGTAGTCCTCATTCTATTTTCTTTTCCTCTCCTGATACATCAAAATTTACCACTAAAGTGTAGATGAAATGTACCTTAAAAATCTTCAACATGTATGACTTAATGCAATTACTATTACAAGTGGGTTTCCTAAATAAATAATAACTTCCTATACTTTATGAATAAATTTATCTGGCCATTACACTTCTCCACCCAGACTAAGGGGGAACTTGGATATTATTTTATTATTTATAACATCCGATACAAATTTGGGAAAATGTGATACAATAAAGCAGTCTTGTAGTATAAAAAGGACAGGCACTGGATATGTTTCTCAACAAGTGTTTTCAGTTATTACTCTTCCCAATATCAATAGTTTAGAATCTGAACATTTCTCAAAATAGACTGCAGAGTTATATATACCTTCTGTTTCTTCATAATTTTATTCATCTTCAAACTTCAAAATTTCATATATACACACATACATATATGCATATGTACTCTATTATATATAATTTAGCAATACTGTAATTCAATTTGAAATAAGAAGAGGCTAATATGTATAAAAATAAATAGAATCATTAGTAGATATGCCTACAGATACTCACTTAACCAAATTATTTTCGGTAGCTATTCCAAGTAAGTGATTACATTGTACAACATGGATGTAAAATTAAATGTGATACAAAATATAAGGAATTAACTATAATATTAGATATGTGTTTGTTTCAGTGTGGGAGTAAAAATTATATTCTAAATTTGCTAATATTTACTATATTACAGTAGTAATAGTACATTTATATCACTGAGGCTATTATGCTTTAAGTATTTCCATTAATAAACAACACTTCAAAATCAGAGTTATGTGAGTAATTTATGCCTATAAATGCCAGATAAATAGTAGTAAATAATAAGGATATCATAATCAACATTTTTCTCTAGCATTGAGCAATGAAAAGAATATGAATATATTTCAAACGTTAAAGTTTAATTTTATTGCATTCAACTTTCCAGTTTATAAGATTTTAACATTGAAAATATGCCAAGTTTATCTTTTATACTTATTTTAGAGAGTACCCAAATTTAATACATGATATTACTAAAGCATTCACCAATATTATCTTGAGCAAGGGGAAAATATCAGATGACTAAAGATTTAATGTAAGTTTGATTGATTAGTTTTTGTTAATTCATTTCTAATAGACAAATCCAAATAAATGATACCAAGATTCTTAAGTCTGTTAATTGGCTATGCTAACGGAAAGTGGTATCTGGCTTAAGAACTCATAGGAGTAATATTTGGAAGATTTTATTTTACTTCACTTTTTTTAAAAATGTTCACTTATTTATTTTGAGAGAGGGAAAGAGAGAGAACAGGGGAAGGGCAGAGCAAAAGGGAGAGAGAGAATCCCAAGCAAGATCCATGCTGTCAGTACAGAGTCCAATGCAGGACTTGTTCTCACGAATCATGAGATCATGATCTGAGCAGAAATCAAGAGTCAGTTGCTTAACTGAGCCACCCAGGCAGGCACCCCTCACTTCATTTTGTTTTTCTACATAAAATTGATCTATGTTGATATTATAGTTGGCATTTCTATACAATCAAGGATAATTCATGTTTGCAGTGTGTCATAGAATATACTGTAAACCTCACTTAACAAAGAAAAAAACCATTAGATAAATGACAAATGGCTTTGTTCTTGTATTGGGACTTGCCTCATCATTTATCTTCTCTTTGCCTGTAACTTTTGCTTCTCTCTTTAGAGACATGTTAAGTTTTTATCTTAATATATGAAAATGACTGTCTTTCCATGAACCACTCATCTTTTGTCTCTGCCTCCTCTCTAAGGACACCATGTCTCTCTCCTGCTATGAATGGTCAAGTTCTTATAAGACTAATCTATATCTTAATGTCATATACAGATAGTAGGAGAGTAAATTTAGATGTAATAATTTTGGTAACCTGATTGACCTCATCTATTAAAGCTGAACATATATGTATCCATTGACCTAGTAATTTTACTCATTTATGTATAACTTATGCTCATTGTCTTTTTAAATATTTTTTTCCTACTTTGGATTTCAAGCTCATTTTTGAAAGGGACTTTGTATTCCTAGGATTTTATCACAATAAATACATTAATAACAGCACATTCACTGACACAGAAGAAAATTGTGTCTTCTTTGGGCAAGTTTCACATTAGCTGGTCACTGTTGTAATCACTATTCCTATACAAAATTGCAATGGATACAGCCTCCCTTTCTCCACAGCCTAAAATTGACTTATTTGATTCTACCCTCAAATCCATAATTGGTCTGTAATTGTCCCAGGCCAATCAGAAGCATTCTATTATCTCTACTGCAAGGTAATGATTTAGGATGAAGTAAGTTTGTTAAATAAGAATAAAGTTCTAGATCTTCTATAAATAGTTATGAAAAAATCAACCCTCTTTCCTTGACACGTTGTGGTATAATAATGAGTATAGGCCACTGGTAGCAATCTCACAAACTTGAGGAAAATCTACCTAAGAAATGAAAAGGCCAAAAGAGCAAGAGGTAGCTAAAAGGCTCCATATAAATAAAATGAGAATCTTGATTCAACCTAACTTAAAACTCACACTTCTCTAAGACTTTCAGCCGCTCAGCTATGATAGTGTCTTATTTGGATGTATTGGTTCAGTTCTGTGCTTGTGAGTTAGAATGGCTACACCAATGACCACCCAAAGACTTTTACTTTTTGTTTGGGGAAGATCTCTTCTTATTCTGTATGGTAAATATTTGAGCCCAGGATTATTGCATAAATTTCGCTAAAATAGTGGATAAAAGAAAAGTGAAAAATGAGGAGCTGTGAGAACCACAGAGAAAGAGCCCTAAGATCTAATTAAACTTAACTAAAGTCTAGGCAATCTATTTGCTTTTTATTTACTTAACCTAATAAATTCTCTTTGTATATGTAGTCAGTTTGGGATGTTTTAAACAGTCTTCACAGTCTGTGAGGATTGATTCATGTTATAGCACATGTCATGTATTTTGTAACATGTAAAAAAATCTATTCTCCAAGCAACTCCATTGCTGTTACAATTCCCACTTTTTATGTAAGAAAACTCAGCCTTTGAGTAGCTATATGAATTTCCCCAAAGTCAAAAAATTTATAATTAATATATATCGGATACAGAATTTGAACCAAAACTTTCTCATTTTGATCTTACATAAGTCCAAACTTTTATAAAAGGGGCAATGTTATTAAACACACACACACACAAATCTGCATCATCCTTATTGTGTCACTGAAGTGGTTTCTACATTTTTGGTCTCTATAATTTCCCTCACTTATTAATTTACCAATTTCTTGGCCAATTTTAAGCAGCATTATTACTTCATAAAATGATTTAATATCAGATCTCTTCATTTTTGCAATATATATATATTTATATTGCAATATATATATATATATATATATAAATTTGTCCAGCTATATAAAATTTTCCATTCAAAAATACACCTAGTTGAAATTTTAACTAAAATGCCATCAATTTTATTTATTTATTTATTTATTTATTTATTTTCAACTTTATAATAAATTTGATAATGATTTTTTTTTTCTTTTTTAAATTAACTTTTAGTTATCTAACATAGAGTACAATATTAGTTTCAGTGGTAAATCTCAGTGAGACATCACGTACATTCAACACCCAATGCTCATCACAAATGCCCTCATTCGTACCCATCACCCATCTAGCCCATCTCCCACCCACCTCCCTCTGTCAGCCCATAGTTTGTTGTCCATCATTAAGAGTCTCTTGTGGTTTGCTTCCCCCTCTTTACTTTTTCCCCCTTCCCATATGTTCATCTGTTTCATTTCTTAAATTCTTAAATTCCACGTATGAATGAAATAATATGGTGTTTGTCTATCTCTGACTTATTTTGTTAGCATAATACATTCTAGCTCCATCTATATCATTGTAAGTGGTAATATTTCATTCTTTTGATGGGTGAGTAATATCTATATATCTATATCTATATCTGTATCTATATATCTATATCTCTCTACATCTATATCTCTATTCATCAGTTAGTGGGCATTTGTTCTTTCTCCAAGTTTGGCTATTTTTGATAATACTGCTATAAACATATAAAGAATGGATGCTAGACAAATGGATGTTCACTGCTTTAATCTTCATGTTTCTCATATCTGTTAAGTATTTCCTAATAAATTTTAAAATGATACTATACTGAGTAATTCACATAACAGACTATATATACATCCTAAATATATATTTAATTATTTCCTTCAAATAATTTGTTAAAAATAGAATTACTAAAGGGGCACCTGGGTGGCTCAGTTGGTTAAGCATCCGGCTCTTGGATTCAGCTCAGGTGATGATCTCACAGATCATGAGTTCAAGCCCCATATCAGGTTCTTTGCTGACAGTACAGAACTTCCTTGGGATTCTCTCTCCCTCTCTCTCTGTCCCTCCCTGGCTGTCTCTCTTTCTCTCTCAAAATTAATTAATTAATTAAAACTTTTCTCTAAAAAAATAGAATTGCTAGGTAGAAATGAGAAAATATATTTAAACCTTTTGTTAAAGATTGTTATATTGCCTTCCAGAAGCCTGAAACAATTTATATTCTGACTAGAAGCATACAAGCGCTTGTTTCACCTCACCATTACCAAAAATACCATTATAGGGGCGCCTGGGTGGCTCAGTCAGTTGGGCGTCCGACTTTGGCTCAGGTCATGATCTCACGGTCCCTGAGTTCGAGCCCCGCGTCGGGCTTTGTGCTGACAGCTCAGAGCCTGGAGCCTGCTTTGGATTATGTGTCTCCCTCTCTCTCTGACCCTCCCCCGTTCATGCTCTGTCTCTCTCTGTCTCAAAAATAAATAAACATTAAAAAAAATTTTTTAAATACCATTATCATTTTTTAAATCTTTGCAAAATTGGATAAAAAATGTTATCTCCCTATGTATTAATTTGATTTCTTTTGATTAGTAGTGAGGAAAACATTTTTGTCTTTATTTGTCACTTATCTTTCTTTTTCTTACATGGCTTTGAAACATTTTCTTAAAGGTTTATTTATTTTGAGAGAGACAGAGAGGGCAAGAGTGGTGGCAGGGCAGAGAGGAGGAGAATCTTAAGCAGGCTCCAAGTTGTCAATGCAGAGTCTGACATGGGGCTCAAACTCATGAACTGTGAGATTAAGACCTGAGCTGAACAGAGTCAGGTACCTAAATGAGCCTGATGTGCCACATTTTTGTCCATTTTTCTATTATTTACACATCCATTTATTATTACTTTTTATATATTGAGAATATTTTTAACAGCTGATGATCTACCTTGTACTTAAGTTTATGGTGTTTTGATACTGGAAAGTTTTGCTTTATACGTAATTCAGCATATGAAAATTTTCTTTTGTGATTTTTTTTCTTTCTTTACTTCAGTGTTTTAAAAGCCTGTGTCTTATGAAAAGCAAGATATACACTGTTTTATAAGTTAGTTTTCTAGTTTATTGCTGTTTTGCATTTTACATTGAACTCTCTAAGCTGTCTGTCATTATGGTATGAGGATCTAATTATATTTTGAGCAAGATAAGTGGATCATAATATTCCAGTCCCCCCACATTCTTTGGTTTATTTTAAACTTTATTTTATTTTATTTTTTTCATCATAAGTACACTCCTTAATCCCCATCACCTATTTCAGCCATAATCCTACCCATCTCCCCTCTGTTAACCATCAGTTTGTTCTCTATGGTGAAGAGTCTGTTTCTTGGTTTGTCTCTCTCTTGTTTTTTTCCCTGTGCTTCTTTGTTTCGTTTCTTAAATTCCACATATGGGTGAGATCATGTGGTACTTGTCTTTCTGTGAGTCACTTATTTCACTTAGCATAATACTCTCTAGCTCTACCCAGGCTTTTGCAAATGAAATGTCATCAATTTAAAAGATTAATTTGCCAAAAATTGGCATCTTACAAAAATTGCCTCAAGCTCCAGAGTCAAAGCTGGATCAGGAGTTAAAGTCTTAGCCAAGAACACTGCCGAAAAGGCAATAGGGTGAATGGGCACTGAGACCCATGGCCGGGACCCAAAGCACACTGTTTTTGCATTACTTCCAGAGGGATATTGACAGGCATGACAAGAACAAGTGCATGGACAAAGACAGAAGGCATTGGTGGCTGCCACATCAATAAAGCTCTTGAGTTTTTATTAGGCTTCCAGTTGTTAAACTATTTTCTTTCAACTCTAAACCCAATGATCTATGCCCTACTTTGTGATGCTGGGGTTGGGAATCTGCGAACTACATTTCTTATTTGCCAGCTGGCTTCTTATTGCATTACACTAATAGAGGACAATAGAGGGAGATTGGAAATCAGGAAGAGGAACAGGACTTGCTCCTTCTCTTCCTGCTGTTTCTGTCAGTGGCTCCCCAATAGCGCTCTACATTGGCAATAACATCTAGTTTCAAACTTTAGCTTAATTTGGTACTTCCAATTAACAGCCTCACCACATCCCTGTGGAAGTTTGGGCAGTGCCCAACTCAGAGGTGTGAGCTCCAGAGCCACAGGACCACTCTCCATGGTGCTGAGGTCCAGCACTATGCTGGACAAATGCAGATACATTTTACTTATAAGAAGTTTATTCCTTAACATTTTCCATCAAGTCTTAATCTTATATTCTAAGTGAATTAAATAGATATGTGTATGTATATATCTGTGATATTTAGGCTACATTAAGAGTCACTGTGTTTTAGGAGCACCTGGGTGATTCAGTCGGTTAAGTGTCTGACTTGGGCTCAGGTCATGACCTTGCAGTTTGTGGGTTTGAGCCCCACATCAAGCTCTCTGCTGTGAGCACTGAATCTGCTTCAGATCCTCTGTCTTCCTCTCTCTCTGCCCTTCTCCCATTCTTGTGCTCTCTCTCCCAAAAATATATATATATTTTTAATTTTAAAAAGAGTCACTGTGTTTTACTTTGTAACTACACCATATTTGATATTTACACACAATAATTTTGAACCATAGAAGAACTTGATGTGTTTTCAGAAACTTTCATGGTATAAGACAGATAACATGTCAAATAACAGATACGGATTTAGTAAATGATGTCAAAGGAAAGTCCCTTAAACAACATGCTCCACAGCAGGAAAGACTATAGTTTTTTAAAAATGATATAGGTTGTTCAGAGAGTGACTGAAATAAAGTTCAAACTATCTGAATAACATCCATTTACTAACCTTCTATTTTGGAAATCATAACGTTATGTAAGCCAGTACCAAGAAAAATGGAATTACATACATTTTATTAAGTAGAATAATAAGAGTTTGTATAACCTTTCTAATATGCATGAGAGTGCATGCAAATGATTTTGCAATTTGTAGTCTTTTTCAACCTAAGGAATGATACAATTAATACAATAAATACAATTAAGCTTCTTTTTTTAATTTTTTTAAATCTTCATTTATATTTTGAGAGAGAGACAGAGACAGTGTAAGCAGAGGAAGAACAGAGAGAGGAGAAACAGAATCTGAAGATGTCAGCACAAAGTCTGATGCAGAGCTCGAACCCACAAACCATGAGATTATGACCTGAGCCAAAGTCAGACACTTAACCAATGGAGCCACCCAGGCACCCTAATACAGTTAAGCTTCTTGAGGGGGTGAAATCACTTTATTAATAGAGTTTATTTGTAGCATTATAGAGAAATTAAGCTATGGTCGCCTGGATGGCTCAGTGAGTTGAGTGTCCAACTCCTGATTTTGGCTCAGGTCATGATCCCAGTGTCATGATATCGAGCCTGACATCGGGCTCCACACTGAGCCATGGACCCTACTCAAGATTCTCTCTCTCTCTCTCTCTCTCTCTCTCTCTCTCTCTCTCTTTCTCTCTCTCTTAAAATAAAATAAAATAAAATCATTTAATAAATTAACCTAATGATAAAGCATCAGACTAGGAGAAACAGATGTAAGAAATCAAGACAGAGAATTAACATGCAGAGATGCTTTCTACTTGAAATGTCTAAAAGTAGGATCTGTGTCTTCTTTATATTCCACAAAAGTCTTATATGTATAAAATAAAATAATAATTTCATCTTTCCCATAACTGTATGTGCCCATTATATTATGAAAGAGACTGCTTTATCATCCAAGGTCGTATCCTGATTTATAGAAGAGGAAAAGAAAGTGAGCAGATTATTTAAAAAGTGGAATAGTGGCTTAAGGTAAAAATAAAATTTTATTTCAGGACAAAGGGAATAATTTGACCCAGTGGAGTGAAGTACAAATCATTTTCCCCAGTATATAGGGTACTATATTCAGAAGCAAATAAAGTTCTGATCAGGTGATATGTTAGCTGTTCAGTGGTTTTACCCTTGTTGGTTAATATGTTAAGAAGACACATGTATATGGCAGAGATAGTTATGGATTCATACACACAGACAGAGATCAAACTCCAGAGTTTATCGAACATAATAATTCAGCAACACGATTCTGTAAACAAATTACAACAAAGACATGAGTGACTTTGTTAGGACCATCAAGAATTGAAGAGACTATAAGTAAGAAAAAAAAAGTTTCTAACCACACACACACAAAAAAGTTCTAACATCAAAAGCCTTCAAGCAGAACTAGGTAGCGATTTCCTGATTAATGGGCTGTGTAATGAAAGAGATGCTTTGAGCATGACCTTTTCAATCTCTATAACGTGAGTAGGAGTCATTTAGGTCCCCCCACAGAAGTGTTTTCTGGGCAAAATCTCTTGAGAAGGAAACATATCCCCTATGAGAGACCTAGACTACTGTTTTCTGCATTTTATAAAAGCTAACATAGTAATTCACTGTAAAAACCATTTTGAAATGAGTACTAAAATTGTAACTAAACTATGTTATTTCAACTTAAAAATATACAATAACCTTTGTTTAATAAAGCTTCAATTGTTAAAAAGACAACAAAAATATACAGAATGGAGTCATTATTTTCAGAATGGAATCTTTTTTTTTCCTTTTTTGAGAGAGAGTGCACACGCAAATGACTGGGGAAGAGGCAGAAAGACAGGGGGACAGAAGATCCAAAGTGGGCTCTGCACTGACAGCAGAGTCAGAATGGAATCTTTTAATTGAGGTTTTATTTGCTTTTCTTTCGGGTAGAGAACATAATTAAGTTTTAACATCAGAAGATGTAGAAAGAAAGGAGTGTTGACTGACAATGGAAAGTAATCAGAAATACCTAAAATATCTTAGGAATGACAAGAATTTTTAACAATAAGATTGTTTTTTGACAAAGCCAATAACCTTACTTTGACATGTATAGATAATGTTTCAAAATCATTTCTCATCAATTATCAGTGCTGTTTCTCATGCCATGGTCTTCTCAATTTATATCCCCACACTTGGGGATTTTAATTTATGTGCATGTCAGTGTTGACAATCGATGCTGCCATTTTATAACATGATTATGAATGCCATCTAAGTATTCTATCATTTACTCATCAACATTAATAGAATGGATTAAATTGGTATTTTCTTGTTTTTTAACAAAGGAAGAAGACCCGTTGACATAATAACAGATATTATACACGCTCATTAAATCTATGGTATTCTGATTTCAGAAATGTGAAATGTGAAAAAATGTACACTGTAGAATTAATAAACTATGAACAAAAAAAAAAGAAAAGTGTCTTTTCATTGCAGTTTAAATTTTCATTTCAGATTAAGAGAAATTAAATAGCAAAACTTGAAAATCTTCAAGAATAAGTATTTGGAGATCTATTTCCCTTTTCTTGGTCCCCACCACATATATTTGGACTTTACTTATTTTTTTGCCTCCATATTCCTACTATGAGGCAACAAACTATAGGAATTTGAAATAAGCAAACATAATTGCATTAAAGAAGTAACAGTGGAGTATTCTGATTCCTAACAGGAAACTGTGGAATGGCCCACTCTACTTCTTTTGAGATGCTGGATCACTTTCATTGAAGTGGGACATCTGTAACTCCTAGTTTCACTCAGACCTCAAATTCCAAGTTGTTTTCTGCTTTACTCAAGGTAGGTATAAGGAATCCAAAGCTAGCCTCAAATGCTCAGAAATGAGTCAATATTATTGTTAGTTTCATTCTAATCTTATCAACTTATTCTCATCCCAACACATTTTTATCCATACTTATTGGAAGGAAAGATAAAAGTATTTTACTAAAATACATATCTTTACATTTAATGGCCTCAAATTATCTCAGTACCTGGTTTTATTCAAAAACCAATTTATTAAAAGACACTTGGTACTTTATAGAATTTTAGAAGGCACAAGCCACTGGCCTTGAAGGATTGTCTGTGTGTGTTTTCTTTCTCATTGTGGATTCTTGATATGGACAGCAAACATGGTGCTCTGTGTTGAGGGCTTCTGTCACTACCAGTCTCAAGGCTCCACCTCATTCCCACCTAAGATTAAATTTCACACAGCAATGGATTCTTCAACATTTTCTCTGCTGAATTGGAGTTAGTTTTTAGTGGGTGCCTCTGAATGAAGCCCTTAGATTACATGCCTCAAATCTACATGCAGGGTGGGAGGAGACTGCATAGGTTACTGTCTTCTACTTTGGGAAATGAGACCACAAATACGGGGAGGGCATTCAAATGAAAATAAGCTTCCACAAACAACCACTAGCCATGACTGTATGCAAACATAGATAGCTGTGTCCTCCATCCAAGGCCCACAGGGTTTTCAGTTGTTGATTCCAAACTGTTCAGATCTCTGCTTTCTCAAATATTATTTATGTTTCATCTGCCTTCTACCTCTGCCTCCATAGATGTGCCTGCTGTCTCAGTCTTTGCCTTCACTGAAGCATCTTACAAAAGACCATGCAGTGGTTATATCAACAACCCCCAGCTCTGTAGGACTCCTAGAAAACAGTGACTTCATTATATAAGACTACAGAACATGTAGTTCTATTTTATAATAGTCTAAGAAAAGCAACAGAATAAGATTAGATTGATAAAAATGACCAGAAATCATATAAAATAAACTGTTTTGGTAAAACATTCTGTAGAATCTAATGAGTAATAGTCTAATGAATAGTTAATAATTTTTTATCTTGTTGGTAATATAATTTTATCATCTGTGGTTCCCCTGCTTTAACGAGGAATACAGATTTAGCGTTACTAAACATCCAATATGTTTGGAGGTCTCTTTCAGAAAATTCTTTACAAGTAGGTACATTCTGGATGTCTCCAAAGCCACTATATGTCATTATATTGCCAACTTCAAAATGGTTTCTTAGCAGTTCCATTAGAAAAACATAAGTTAAAAAAAACAATATTATACCCTCTTAAATATTATTTCTATAATTTTAAGATATATTTTTAAAAGTATTAATCCTTGTAACTCATAGAAGGCATATGTTTTAAATAGGTACACAGAAATGATTTGTGCTTTCTGTACTTACTGTTTGCCTTTAACTGTATATCCTAAAAATACTTTTAATGATTTTTTAAAGTAATTCATCATGAACTGGTGTTCACAAATTTGATTATACAAGGAAGCAGTAGTCTCAGCAATCGAAGTTTAACATCTGGTGTTTAAATTTGCACAATTCATAACAGGTTGTTTTGATAACCAAAGGTTCATTTTGAATGCATTTCTCCCTGAGGAATGCATGACTTTGCATCGGGATGGATTTATATAGGTTCATGGAGCTGTTAAACAACTCTTTATTTTCCTTTACTGATTTCTGGACTCAAAGGCACTCAATACATTTAAAAGACTCTTTGGCACTTCAGATAACCTTGTAGCATCTCTCTATATTCAAAATTTTAGCAAATATTTTGCAACAAAACATCGCTGACTATACACATTAGTAACTTTTAATAGGTAATCATTGAGTAATGTAATCCTTTTTCTGTGATGCTTATCAAGACATAAAAATAACTTAAATGTGAGGAATTGGGACCAGGGAGTAGTCAAAATATTATTTTACAATTAAAGCAGGCACTAATAAAATCAGCCTTCCAGTTGTTTCAAGGATCTCAAAATAGATACAGGTACACATTTGCTTCCCCTCACTCATACTCCCAACACATGCACACACACACACACGCACACACACACACACACACACACACCACTTACATTAGTTGAAAACTATGTGTAAAATGAAGTACACCAATAAGCCTGGTGAAGTTAATATAGCAGATGGAGACTATTGCTGGGTAAGCCTGAGACATGCTTTGTAGTTGTTCATACTGCATATAAAACAGGAATATTTGACTATCCACTGATAATTAATATAACATGAACCTACATGTATACATATTACCTAATACTTTTATGCCATAATACCAACCTTTTGCTCATTTGGTATACATATTATTCTGTTTAGAAATAAACTTTTTTTCCTTGAACATTTCATAAAACCATGGTACATATTAGCAATTTTACAAACTTGCTGTAAAAATTCTGTCAATTCAATGTTCATATCTGAATTTTGTGTCCACCACTTGTTGTAACCTAGAATATATTTTGCATAAGAAACTCTTTTTCCAACACATTTGACAAATTTTCTCCATTGGCAAACCTGAAAATCTTATCGTCTGTAGTACTATACACAGATTGCTTTTGCTAAGATATATTGTACTCGAAAATACTTAACAAAGAAAAACATGTAGCTTCTCAAATAATTTTCTAAAAGCTATCTATAAATCAAGAAGTAATAAGATGAAAAAACAAGTATTCTATTTTTATTGTAGCAAAGAAACTGTGGTAGTAAGAAAATCACCAATAAAACTTTATGAGTTGTAACAATGCACTATTAAAGATAAATTTTTATCTTTTTATCATTTAACATATTTATCTAGTAAAGTATATTTTTGTGTCTCTATTCCTTCATTATAACACAATAAAATATTGCATATCATTTAGATTTATCTTAAATATAGTACACTTTCAAAAGAAAAAAAGAGGATGTCTATATCTTGTTAATGATTAGACTATTTTATCATTAGACTTAGACTTATTATTATTAGATTAGACTTAATTTCTATTTAGATATAATAAAAAGAAGCTTCATTTTATTTATCCTAATATATTGGTCTATTTGAATGCATTCTGTTCTATGAATCTTATTGCTGAAAGTAGTCATTTTGTTATTTCGGTTGTTTCTGGAAATCATTTTTCATAAAAACTCAAAGATATCGATTTCACATGAATATTGCTGGTCCAACTGGTTTAATAATCCTGTTACTTAGGGGGCACCTTGGTGGCTCAGTTGGTTAAGCATCCGGCTTCGGCTCAGGTCATGATCTCCTGGTCCATGAGTTCAAGCCTAGCATCGGGATCTGTGCTGACAGCTCAGAGCCTGAACCCTGTTTCAGATTCTGTGTCTCCCTCTCTCTCTCTCTGCCCCTCCCCCACTCACACTCTGTCTCTCTGTCTCTGAGAAATGAATAATCTTAAAAAAAATTTTAAAAAAATCCTGTTACTTAAGTAAACTCTAGTGGTTTGGCCTGTATTAAAAGGAAACCGGAAGTTCAGGTGCAATGGGAGCAGCCATTGGCTGTCTTACTTGACTATTGTTTTATTCTTCTGGGCCGCTACATGATTAGCATTCCCACAGCATTCTCTACTTCATTACTCAAGTCCTGTTCTTTAGTCTCCCTGTTTCAGTACCTGAACAACAGAGAATGCTGTGCTGGAAAAAATAGCACCGCTCTTAGTCTAAATATGCTATTGAACAGAGGCTGGTAGAATATTTTGAAGAAGCACAAGCTATAATAAATCATGGCATCTACCAATGACAGTTTCAAATGAACACGTTTATTGGGCCAGACAAGTACATCACTAAGAGTGTTATTTACCTCAGGTGCTGACATATAGTGCCAGATGTTGGATTTAAACCCTGACTCAGTGATTGCCGCTGAAAACTGCATTGGCATTTTAAAAAGCATCTGTTATAAACAGTGATCTGAGTAAAACATGAACTGCAGAGCTTAATGTAAGCAGCACCAAATGAGAGTTAAGAGTGATTACCTGGACAAATTCAGTAAGCATCGAGTCGTGAGATTCAGAGTACTGATCATGTTTCTGTTAAAGAGAACACGTGAGGAGTCGCCTTTCTAAACATTTCACACCAACGTATGTAAACTGTGTAAACAACTTCTGACATAGCATTAAAATGCTAGTATTTTATGAATTGGTCACAATTTTGCATATATTAGATTCTAAAAGATACTCTAAGTACCGAAGTTGAACCCAGCTGGAGACACTTATGAACTCCAGCAATGTTCATAAGAGTTCCATATTGCAAGTGAGGAACATTTTCACTATAGTAAGATGCATATTATTCAAAGTTCTATAAAGAGTTCTAGAAATAACACATAAGGCACAATATTAATTCTTTATATTAGAAACTAGATAGACATTAAATGTGAAAAATATTACAATAGTTTTGTTTTTAGAAAATATATAATCTCTATTAAATTAAATCATTAAGCTTTACTTAAATGTGATTTAGTGTTTTCATATTCCTTCATTATAATTATGTAGGCTTTAATTTGAATTTTTATTTATGAATATTTTACAAGAAAATATTAAAATCATTTTTTATCCTTTACATTTATCATAGTTTGTGCTTTGATAAAAATGTATTTAAATTTTGTATAATTTGAATAAAATTCCATTTTATTTTGGAATTCTTTAATTCATGACTTTTAATATAATAGGACTTACATGAAAATTTCATTAGTATGAACTTTACAGCTTTTGTCCAACTGAAAGAAATAAAAATAAATTTAATAGATAAAATATAATATAACATAGCATGTCTTTATTTTATTTTTCATTTAAACATTAAGGATCATCAACAGAATGTTTTGATATTTGCAATAAAAATAAGTAAGTCATCTTTATTACTTTTAGTAATAGGAAACCCATTTATTTATATAAATTTTTCCATTGTTTTTTTCAATATAAAGAAATGTTTTTAGGGTAGTAAGATAAAATAATTATTATTTCACAGTTTGTTAGATTGACTTATTAATTTTGATTATGTACATCCATGTTCTATGAGCCTCTGCGTTCTTGTCCTAGAACCTGAAACTGTAAGGTTAGGTCATCACCGGACTATTCAGCTTGTAAAAATATAGCACATTCCATTTCATCATCATGGGTGAACATAAATTTCCTTGCTTTTCATTTTTTCATTAAAAACTTATGTTTCATTCTTTTAGTAGTTAAAAAATAGGGATTTAAATGATGGTAACTTATTACTCCCTTTTAAATAATAGTATTATAATTTATTTTGGGGCACCACTGCTCCTCTAAAGAACTTAGCTGATGAAATGGGTGTGTGCTCATAAGTGTCTAATTACATCGTATTTTTTTCCTTCAGAGATTGGTTCAAGGATGCCGAAGTGATCCAAAGGGACGCAATGATTTGGGTAGGACTTTGAAAGAGTGGTTGTCCTCTTATTCCAAGTGTGACAGGAGAACTGGGTCTAAGGAAAGCAGTTACTGGAAACACTATAAGGAACCTACTAGAGCAGCCAAAAGGGGAAATAAAAAATGCAGAGTAAAGAGACAGAGAAACTGAGTCCTTTTGTTATTTATATGATGTTGAATCTGAAGTTGATTCTATTCTTGTATTTGCCAGTCATCTTAGGCCACATATTCTGTTTTGGTTCTGCATGTCTGTATTAGGTTTCCCAAACAGTCCCAATTAATACCATCTCACAGGAGAAAAATGCTTGGGAGAGACTTTTACAATGCTTCTCCAGTACCCTTACCACACATCCCTCTCCCCAAGAGAGTAGTGACTTGTCCAAGGCAATATTTGGGTAAAGGTCACTGATGATACTCAGCAGAATCACATGGGTCTGGCTCCCTCTCTCTTCTTTCTGTGTTGGCCATTCAGATTGGTAGGAAAGACTGGACTTCCAAAAGTAAGAATATAAATCCTAGCCTAATGCAGTGACCCTCCGGTTTTCCAGCAGTTGCATCTGCAAATAAGTGAACAAATCAGTCTAAAATGCAGAGGGTCAATGAAAAAGCCCAATTTCAGCATTGGATCCAAGCTATAGCTTTTTACACCTCTTTATTTGCATTGACTTATCCATTAATCCATCCAGGTTTCTGTAATCAATCAGTATTTGTGGCTTAATACTATGATATTATGAGGATGTGTTAAATACAGTAGTGAGCATGCAGATAGGATGTTGATTTTATGAAGCTTAATCAATAAAGTATATTTTATTTATTATATCAATAAGGCATACAATAAATAATTAATAAAACAAATAATTTGAGAGAATGATAAGTGATAAGTAAAGTAATAAAGTAGTTTAAAGGAATTTAAAGGGGCGCCTGGGTGGCGCAGTCGGTTAAGCGTCCGACTTCAGCCAGGTCACGATCTCGCGGTCTGTGAGTTCGAGCCCCGCGTCGGGCTCTGGGCTGATGGCTCGGAGCCTGGAGCCTGTTTCCGATTCTGTGTCTCCCTCTCTCTCTGCCCCTCCCCCGTTCATGCTCTGTCTCTCTCTGTCCCAAAAATAAATAAAAAAAAAAAAAAAAAAAAACGTTGAAAAAAAAAAATAAAGGAATTTAAAGTATCTGGAGGGTACTTTAGAAAAAGTGGTGGGGGAAATCTTTGGGTTAATACTAAATTAAGTCCTATATGGTCAAAAATCAGCAAACATAAAACAAAAAAACAATAATGAGTCAGAATACTCCGGCAGAAAAGAATAGTGCCCCAACTCTGAGGTTGAAGTGACCTTGGCATGCTGGAAGAAGGGATAAAATGTCACCATGGCTTGAGTAGTGGATGAAGGAGTGATAGAGGAGGAGTTTAGAAAAAAATGATTGAGCGCAGATTTTTTTTTTCATTGACCTTCAGTTTCTACGTGGGCCAAATTTGTCAGCGAGTAGCCTGGAGGAGAAAAGGATGAGAGGCAATCTGAACTGAATCTACAATAGGAATACATCTTATCAATGTTTATGAAAGCAAAAGCACTACTTGGCAGTCAACGGGGGTCCCAAAGAGTAGTATATGCTTGATTGCATGAGCTTATAAAAATGTTACAGGAAGGGGGATACTCACATAGGAAAGACCATAGTACCCAAGACTCTTATTGATGATAGAACTAAATGCTTTGTGTCAAGCGCTCCATTTATGAAGTTTCTTTTCTGCTCAAGACAGTGTAAAATAACACTTTACAAAGCTATAGCAAGCTAAGGAACACAGAAGCATAACAGAAAATGCAACTGACCAGAACACAGGACATTCGGAATACTTAACTAGAACAGCGTATCGATTTTTTTTCAAAATTTATTTATTTTGAGAAAACGAGAGAGAGAATGTGAACCAGGGAAGGGCAGAGAGTGAGGGAGTTGGAGAATCCCAAGCAGGCTCTGTGTTGTCAGTGTGGAGCCTGACATGTGGCTGGATCCCATGAACTGCAAGATCATGACCTGAGCTTATACCAAGAGTCAGACACTTAACTGAGCCACCCAGGTGCCCCTAGAACAAGGTATAAGTGTTAAGCAACATTCAACACTTACCTACTGAAACAGATAATCTACAAAACATCAATGGTTTAATTCAAGAGAAGTTTAGTTCTTTTTCACATGAAATATAAATGGGTGTTCCTGATAGGTAAGAACTTCTCCAATTGCTTCTCCGTGTAGTAATCCAGGCACCCGGAGCTCTTCTCATCTTTGTTTCCACTGTCTTTTCATCTATGCTTACCCACATCAGGCCAGGTGAGAAAGAACAAGGTTTGTTGGTAGGAGGTTTCTATGTACCTGGCCTTAAAGGGGTACACATTGCCTCTGTGCATGGCCTCCATCCATACATTACTGAGAGAGGCTGGGAATGATATGACTCTGTTTCAGAAAAAGAGGGTAGTGAGTTTAGGGTGAACAAATTATAGTCCCCCACAGTGTATTTCTCAGGTCTTCAACTATCGTTACAAAAGAAGGTGTAGAACTGAAGAATTGCTACTGACTCATTCCTCGGAGTTAAGTTCAAATTGACCACCCAAGGCCTGCTAAAACTTCAGCTCCAGTCTTGCAGTTTCTGAAACCTGCCCTGTGTCTAAATTGGCCTGAATTTCTCACAACTGCCAGGAATCTGAACAGTGAGAAATTCTGGAAATAAAAATGACTATATCTGACTTTCTCCAATCTAACTTGTAGATTCTTCTGGCTACTTACTCCCTGAAAAACAGTATTCTTGGACTGTTGTTGCATTGCCATGTTTTCATGAAAGTTTAGTGGTTTCTTTCACTCATAGATCTTGGTTTTTTTGTCCATTTTCGTCTGTGGCTGCACCTGCAGTGGATGTTCAGGAGCCTAAGGCCATTTGCATTTACAGTTTAAGTTTGTGTACTTTCTGAACATGCCCTTCTTTTCTTAGTAGTAAGATTCTGATATTGCTTCCAAGTTCCATGTGCCAGTAATATACCTATAATTTTTCTCAGGTACCGATGTCAAGCCTTTCTTTTTTTTTTTTAGAATTTTTTTAATGTTTATTTATTTGTTTTTGAGAGAAGAGATAGAAAGCAGGAGAGGGACAGAGAGAGGTGGAGATAGAATCCCAAGCGGACTCCACGCCATCAGCACACAGCCCAATGCAGGGCTTGAACTCACAAACCGTGAGATCATGATCTGAGCCGAAACCAAGAGTCAGATGCTTAACTGACTGAGCCACCCAGGTGCCCAAGCCTTATTTCTTTTTGAAACCACATTTCATGGTCTCTCATTTTAATAACTGCTAACTTAAGACTACCTGTGATATTAGTTTTGGGATAGGCACACTATTAATCTGATTTTTGCCATAGAGCTATGTCTTAGCAGTTTTTTTTCTTAGGTTCTCCTTCACTGCTTGGTATTTTAAAACATTCTTTTTTTTTCCCTCAAGACTTCATTGCTAAAAATCTTTAAATGTCTTTCATGCCCCTCTCATTTATTTCAGTAAACTAGCCAATTATTTTTTGAACTCATTGCTCCTACATAATGCCTTCCTAAAATAAATACAAATTAAGACACAACCCTATCCTTCCTAAACCACTTCATTTAGATCTAAAGGATCCAATATAAGTTTTGTCTCTGTCCTAATGCTAAGAAGTGTCCCATATTTTAAGAATTTATTGCAGCTATGGCTACACTGTTAGAACAAAGTTTGATATTAGGTGTGTAAGTGTTACAGCTAAAAAGGTAAATTGTTTAAAAAAAAAAAAAAAACCTCAAAAGCTCTTTCATATAGAGTTCAAATGGGAATTGTTGATCCATAGTTCAGAAATCTAGGTCCTGCTATCCAGGTCAGTGCCATCTTAGGACTCAAGGTTATCGATATCAGATTGGAAATCGAGTAAAGGAGGTGACAGATAACTCTGCTAGGCAATTGGGCATGGACACAAGTATCCCTTAAACAATCTGGGAAGTCTAGTTATAGCTGTGAGTCCAAAAAGTGCAGATAGGTTTTAGTGCCCACGGGCCAGATGTTGAACATTGAGAAATGGGAATCATAGAATAAGAAGTTTCTAAAGTCCTACTTGCTCTCCAACAGCAAACCAACATTCCAGAGCAGACCGTTATTAGACAAGTACTGCATCTACCCGGAATAAATGCACTTGAACTTAAAATACTTGGTATAGAGATCAGGGAGTAGTCTAAAACAATGACTCTTTGCTCAGAACACAACTCATAGAGATCAAGGAGTAGTGGAGAACAATGACTCTTTGCTCCATATTTGGCGAAGTCCAGAGTCCAGAAGTTCCATGAGATGAATAGGAAGGCTATGCTTAAGTTAAGTGTCATGCAAAATGTATACCATTCTTCTTTTGGTTACTTTCAACCCAGCCTACATCTGTCTTCTTAAAGTTTTAAGTTAAAGAACCAGTGCTACCATTATTGCTGCAATCATTACAGTAAGAACATAAAAGACTACTTACACCTAGTCTATTATTTTCAAGATTCTGTTCCCTATTTTCCCGTTAAAATTCTTGAAGGTGGTTTATTTTTATCTGGGTAAGCAACACACATCCCAATTATATTTAATGATATACACAGAGTATAAGAACGGCAAATATAGGGCTCTGCACTTGCCAGCGGATTTGCTCACAAAAGCCCCATGAGTGGCTAAAGCATTAACATTTCCATTCGATATATTTCGAACGTAAAAGTACATGAAGGGTTATGCGGCAAAGCTCTGAGGAAGCTGCAAGTGGTCAAGTGGTCGGTTTAACAATAGAAACCAAAGTGTTAAAAACATGATTTGATAGTATGACATGGGAAGTTGGCATAGAAAAAGGCTTTTAAGCAATGAGGAAAAAAGTATTTCAGATAGCACTCAACATCACATTGTTCTCATCTTACATAATCAAAGAGGGTTTTTATATTAGCTGCATCAGAAATTCGGTAAGATCCACAGAGGTATACTAACAAGTGAGCCACCCAAACTCCCTTATTATCTGAATGTGTGTAGAGGGAAATGTGAACAAGATTTTAGAGTTGTGAAAGGATAATTTATAAGCATACGCTTGAGCAACTTAGAGACTTAGAAAGACAAAGCTCCATATAACTGCACCTAGAGCAGCCTAACAGCAGACATGAGATGGGAAGAGATGAAGTACAGAGACAGACCAATTAGACTCCACACAAGGGAAAAAGAAGGGGTCCCAGATCAGAAGTAGGACACACATTCTTTTCAGGGGAAAGGATTGGTGGATATAATCAGCGTCGCATTGTAGGGAATCCTGGTATTACTTCAAATTTGTGTGTATAATTCATCCTTTGGTTTCTGTCATTTCTGATAGAAAAAGCTGCCTTTTGATTGCAAAGCAAAAAGAGAATATTTTAAACAGAATAGAAATGCCCAATTATGCTTGTTGCTAAAATGTTGGGACCCAAAATAGGAAGGCCAAGTATGCAGCACTCTTTTTTTTTTTCTTTCTTTTTTTCTTTTTTTCTTTTTTTTTTTTTTTTTGAGAGAGAAAGAGAGTGCACGTGGAGAGGGGAAAGGGCAGAGGGAGAGAGGTAGAGCATCTTAGTCAGACTTCATGGGAGCTCGAACTCACAACCATGAGATCATGACCTGAGCCAAAATCAAGACTAGGACCCAACTGACTGAGCTACCCAGGCACCCCTGCTGCACTCTTATTTAATGGAGCCCCAGTGGGGCTTTCTTCTTTTTGGTGGCACCACATAATTCTCACTTTCCCTGAGTCACAGAGGTCACAAAAACTTACTTCTTTTGCTTCCTTATTAAGAAGTAATTACTATCTCAAACTACAGAGAATATCTTAACTAATGTTATTTTTCAATCAGCAAATATATGTCAAAAATTAATAAGCATATTGCATGAAAGAGTGAACTAATATGCTACTTTTAAACAGTATAATTTAAATCCATGAAAACTGTTAGGCATTGTCAATGATTATGCCAAGGATCATGCCCACTAATCAACACTGGTATGTAACCGCAACTAAGAAAGACGACATTATAGTAGAACAGGAATATGAAAAATGATTATAAGTCTTCCTTGAAGTGGAAAGCAAGTTCCCATTAGATATTCATAGTATTCTAGGGTCTGTGGACACTATCACTTGTTATTGTTGCAGAAAACCAGAAATAGACATGTTTTATTTTCTTAGCAATAGTAGAACATATCCCTTGAGAATGTAATAGATTTGTTTCTTTCTCCAAGTGGCTCCATCTCAACACAATTTAGTGTCATGTAAATGTAATAGTGATGTGCCTCTCCCTAAAACACATTTAGTTTCTTCCTTATCTCAGTAATCGATTCCTTTAAATTTCTTAAGTTTTCACTCTAAGATGATTAAGAGCAAAGTGATATTAAGTGCTTCTTGGCAACAATTGTATTACTTTCCCTGACCTTCAAAATACATATAACATTTGTCTTGGACGAAGCTATATGGTTGCTCAATGTTGTGGACAGCAAGATTCATCTGGCATTGTCAACATGAGCAGCAGAGAAGCAAAAAGTTAACTGAGCTTACACTTTTTATAACCCCGTGAGAAGTTTTAAAACCATATTAGGAGCTTTCAGATAGTTGATGTCAGAAAATCTGTGCCACAGCATAAATGACATGGCAAGTCGAACAAAGTATCCCATTGAAAAGATCGTATTAACATGGAATATTTTTATTGTATTTGGAATACATGTAGTATCAAAAGATAAATAAATTGGAAAAAAAAATAAAAAAAAAAGGGGGCGCCTGGGTGGCTCAGTCGGCTAAGCGTCCGACTTCGGCTCAGGTCATGATCTCGCGGTTCGTGAGTTCAAGCCCCGCGTCGGGCTCTGTGCTGACAGCTCAGAGCCTGGGGCCTATTTCAGATTCTGTGTCTCCCTCTCTCTCTCTGACCCTCCCCCGTTCATGCTCTGTCTCTCTCTGTCTCAAAAGTAAATAAACATTAAAAAAAATGTTTTTTTAAAGATAAATAAATTGGAACCACAAGAAATAGTGACAAAAGTTTGAAAACCTCAAGTCAAAATGTGTTATATATACACTATAGCCTGAATGATTTGAGCATTTTCTCTTAATGGCATTTATTCAACAATAGTGATATTTCCCAACCAAGATTTAATTGGCAGTATCCTAAATTACAGATAGTTTGGTAAAATGGCCAATGTCCCTTGAAAATCATTGGAATAAGTTTGCAGTGTTTCTGGGTCAAGGTCACTCAATTTCAGAAAAAAAGTAATCCAGAAAGAAATAACCTAGTTTAACAAAACAAAACAGTAAGCTCAAAATATGGAGATGCATATTTAGGGTTATTGCATTTCTTATAAAACGTGGATAATTTTTTTTTAATTGAGAATGTTGCAAAAGATAATTTTGGAGTTAAATATATCCTAGAGAAGACCAGTATTATTTCCATATGGAGAATGTGGGTGATTAAAATCGCAGGCAGTCATCCATTCTAAATATCAAGTTGCATATAGGAATTATAGGAATTATTGTTTTTGCTTTTTTACCAAATTTAATCTTATTCCATCAGAGTGCAAAATGTTCATCTCTGTTTACTAATTTTTAACTTCTTATATACGTAAATGCTGCTTGTTTTTCTGATTCATGGTTCTTTATTCTGCAGAGGTGATTTTTTTACATATGTTTTAAAAATGAGACTAAAAATGAAAAAAACTTAAACACAATATATAAAAGTAATCTAGAGAAAGTTCAAAGAATAAATTTGCAGTTTTATTTCCTTTAAACAGAGCTGTTGTTTTCAAGATTATTTTGTGTCACAAACCTATTTCAGAAAATATGCAATTATTTTTAAATGGTAATATTCCAATGTCTGCCAACATCTTTGTAAGACTTAAAATTATTAGAAATATATGAAAATATGTAACAATAATTTAAAATATTCAAATAAAAACTGCCATGTTCTTTAAAAACCTTATTTTAATTCTTAAACTCTACTTTAGCTCTGAATTTCAACGTTAACTCTTAATTTCAATTTCCTTCTTCAGATTTTTATGAGAAAAAATTTCTTAGTAATACTTTTCTGCATGATGACAAGACTACAGTGTATGTGAGCTAGCTTGACAATAAATAAAAAAAAATTCTAAAAAAATAATAATAATACTTTTCTGCATAATTTTTGGCTACACTCTTCTTCTTTATAGTAGCAAACTTTGCTCTAGGAGTCAAATTCAGCACTAATTAGTTTCACAACTACAGGCAGGCAGGGAAATTTCCTCAAGGAATTAATTTCTAGTAGAGGGAAATACATTTTGTACCTGGCACGATATTCACAGAAATAAAATATTTAATGGCCATCTATGGTAAGACATTTGAGTGAACTGTAACTTATTGAAGTATAAAATAACATGCCAAGTGAATGTTTCTTTTACCTATAAAATATAAATGTCATAAAATTATAAAAATTATATAAATAAAAAATTCAATGTCTTCTGTAAAGTCTTATTATATTCTTTAAAATAATAGATTTTCTCCCAATAGGTTTGTGAATGTTGTGTATTTAATGCAAAAACCGCCAAAATTTAAAACTAATTACCATATGTCAATTAGGTTTTACCAACCCAAAGATAATTCTGTATTTCTTTCCCTAATATATATCATAATTATCCCTTGTAAAATGTATTGATCAAAGTTAAAATGTCTCTTATTTTCAGGATTTTAGTATACACAGAGACTCACGACACTACTTCATTCTTTGATTTGGGCAATAAAAATTCATTTAAAAAAATCCCTCGTACATCTTCACCACATTTGGCTCTCTGAAGGTATTTTGAGATTTTGTAGTTATAGTACGAAAGCGATAAAGTAGGAGAGGAAACATTTTCACGTACTACTTTTTCCATGTTTTACTTACTGTGTCAATCTCATAGATGGTTTCACACTTATGTCCTTGGATATTAATGAGCACATATCTCTATGTCTACTACTACCAAAAATACTTTATTAGTAGTAAGAACAAATATCTAAACATCATTCGTCTGAAACTAGTTCTATATTACCTTTTATCTATTAATGTTGTCCAGTTAAGAAAGAAATATATATTCATGGTAAATACAAATAAGAAATAGTACAAAAAATATATAACGATGAGCAATAAACTTACTGCTACAATGAATATATCTGTAAATTAATCTGTGTTCACCTTTCTTAGAGTTTGGTAGGGTACCTCAGAGGGTAATGACTAAGTTAAATTTGTTTAAATAATTTTTAAAAATCTTAATATGTCTTGCCAAATCACTTCCCAGAAAACGATATCAATTTACTTTCATAGCAATGCATGGGAGTTTATAATACCATTATCAGAATTGGATATTTTTATTAAAAATACAAAATACAGGGGGGCGCCTGGATGGCTCAGTCGGTTAAGCATCTGACTTCAGGTCAGGTCATGATCTTACCGTTTGTGGGTTTGAGCCCCGCATCGGGCTCTGTGCTGACAGCTCAGAGCCTGAAGCCTGCTTTGGATTCTGTGTCTCCCTCTCTCTTTGACCCTCTCATGCTCATGCTCTGTCTCTCTCTGTCTCTCAATAATAAATAAACGTTAAAAAAATTTTTTTAAATACAAAATACATGCTCAGACTTTTATTTCTGATATAATGGTATTAGCAACTGATTTGAAATGACAGTTTGTTACATATTTACATTAAGTGTAATGTATGTCTATGTCCATCCAACCTCATTATTTATAGAATTCATACCCACAAATTATAGATTTGCCTACTTGCTAAAATTTACTTGTAATTCACAATCAATACACCCTGGTGGTTTTCCTGGTTATCTGTGAAAACTTTGATTCTCCCAATGTGCATGTGCCCAGTCGAGGTCTGATAGAGTGACATACAGTCTTCTTATTTCTGCTTTCATGCTATAAACAATTGTTCTTTTTGCAGTCTATCTAATACTACATTTTTCACATTTTATGCTTTTTGTTGGTGGTTTTGCTGTTTAAAATGGCCCCAGCATGGTGTTGTAGTGCTGTCCACTGTGCCTAAACACAAGAAGGCTGTGATGTGTATTGTATTAGAACAGTTCAGTTCAGGCATGAGTTGTACTGCTGTTGACTATGACTTTAATGTTAATGAATCAGCAATGCATTTTAAATAGCGTGACTTGACCAGAAACACAGATAAAACAAGGTTACATTTTGACCAGTTCATAAAAATATTGTGACCAAAAGATCACAGCATCCTAACCTTATATTTCCCCTAGAAGCATTAATTCAATATTTACTAATTTTGTGTTTGTGGGGACTTTGCAGAACATGAAACTATGACAAATAATGAGAATTGACTGTGTCTATTCATATATAAATCCAGTCTTCAAAAGTAAAGGAGATATTATTCAAGTGCTTACAAGGAAGAGAAACCTGAAAACCAGAATGGTAAGCAGATAATGAAGCTTTACCTACCATGGATGTATTAGAAACAAAGAGAGATGTATTTTAGCAGATGTATGATAAGAGATGGGACCTTGGGCTCTACATGACACAGGGAAATAAGTAAGACTTCTGGATAAAACCAGAACTTCATTTCATACAAAAATATGATGATTCCTTTGAACGAGCCCATATACTAGCAAGTAGAGAGGATAAAGAAATGTGTCTTTTTCAAACTTATTTAAAAAGTACATACTATTGGGGTGGCTAGAGGGGGCTCAGTTGGTTAAGCATCTGACCCTTGGTTTTGGCTCAGGTCATGATCTCAAGGTTTTGTAGTTTTGAGCCCCGCATAGGACTCTGCACTGACGACACAAAGCCTGCTTGGGATACTCTCTCTCTCTCTCTCTCTCTCTGTCTGCTCCTGCCCCTCTCATGATGTCTCTGTCTCTTTCAAAGATAAATAAATAAACTTTAAAATACAATTCCCTAATGACAAAAAAAAAGTTTAAAAAAATTATATACTACTATTACTATGCCTGTCTTAGACGATTTGGATTACTAGAACAAAAATACCATAGGCTGGGTAGATTTAATCAACATTTATTTCTTACTGTTCTTGAGACGCAGAAGTCTAAGATCAAGGTACTGGCAGATATGGTGTCTGAGAGACCTCTTTCTGCTTTGCTGTGTCTTTGCTGAGTACAAAGGCAAGGGTGGTCTTTGAGGTGTCTTTTATAAGAGCACTAATTCCATTCATAAGGGCTCCATGCTCATGGAGGCTAATCACCTCCCAAAGACCTCACTTCCAAATACCACCACATCGGCAATCAAGTGTTAACATAAATTTTAGGTGTGACAAATATTCAATAGATAGAAGACCCTATAACAATTCATTAATTTGAGGATACCATAAATTAGGGCTGAAGTTCAAATTCAGATTGCCTTCACTGATGGTGTAACTCAAGCTGAGACATTTATGTTAATATGGTCCCAATATGGTAACTCTCCTGGAGCATCTGGTAATAGTATTAGCAAAATGATTTTGGTGAGACATACCCACAGTACAGGCTTCAAAACACTTCCATGGGCAAAGCCATATAAAGATAGACTTCACTTTTTCAACATATTAAAAAGGACTTATAGCAACAATTCACTATGAGTAATAATAAGAAATATAATTAGTGAAAGTATATTCCGGATGATTTTTATAACAAATTATTTTATATGCAGATTTTTTAAGAAATATAAGTACTATTGAGAAATTTAAAGTACGACTAGGTACAGCCATGGTTTAGAAATAAAAAAGTAAAATCTTAAAAGAAATATGGGCCAAAAGTTGAAAATGCAGTGGTAAAAATAATAGTAGATGAGTTCAATAGAAATTATATGCAGTAGAAGAATTATTATTGAACTGTAAGATAGATTTGAAGGGATTCTCTAGAGAAAAAGAAATGGAAAATATAAAACTGAAGTTGAGAAACATGAAGGTTAAAAACATATGTTCTATCATTTATCCATAAGAATTCTAAAATAGGACAGAAAACAAATATAAAAATGCTTAAGAAGCAATACTTCAAATGATACCTATATTGAATATTTCAGAATTTGTGGAAGGCATGGATTCTCAGGTTTATAAGCACAGCAAGTCCAAGCATGATTAAAACAAAACAATTATATCTCTTCACACCAAAACTGCATCCCTATATTTATTAATAATATTGTAGAACACGAAAGAAAAAATTCTTAAAATCCACCAGAAATAAAAAGACATTACTATAAAGAGTCAATAAATATACTCAAAGGGAAATCCTCAAGAACAAGAATACAAGCCATAAGATTATGAAACAAAAAATAATAGAGGCACAGCAAGCTTTACATTATAATCATGAAAGTAAAGTATAAACATAAGTCAAAAGAAAACAAATGGAGCCTAATTACTATCAAACACAATAGAAATTGCTGCACAAGAACAATTTATCAAAAGCACATAGTTCAAAAGATTTTGAACCCAACTATAGGATCTGAGAAGATATTTTTAACATATGAATGTAAAATATTAACTTACATGTTAGAAAAACTGACAAAATCACCACATCTTTGGGAAATTTCAATGCACTCAGTCAGCTCTATATTAAGCAAACAAAATCGGTAAGAATACAAACTATTCAGGAAATCAAAATTTACAACTTGATCTAAGGTAAAATCTGGCACCAAACAGTTAAACTTTTAAAATTATAGTCAGCAGTTTACATAACCTGCAAGCAAGGTATAAAATTGGACACAGACATCAACCCACCACCTGCTATGATCCCTATATATACAGTGTGCACTAGGCATAGAATTCTAATTTGTAGCCTGTAAAATTTGGAGGTTCCCCCAACAAAGCTACAGCAGATACTACAAGAAATCGATTATGAATAGCATCTAATTATTTATGTTTCTTTCTTCCCAAATAAATTATTTGGGGACTGGTTGGCAGACCTTAACCTCATTCCTGTGCCTTAGTTAAAATTAGGTTCCTTTGGAGAGGCAGGTTTCTATTGGAAGGCAATTCTTTCTGGAAGTTTGGTATTCTTACAGGGTTCTAGCATCCTAAGTCCAAAAATTGGCATGGTATAATTGTAGAAAAATCACTCTCTCTTTCCATTTCAGAACCACTTGATCTTCAAATGTTATAGCATTTAAACCTGGAGCCATTTTCTCTTTATGGTAAAGCCATTTGATTCCATTCAAAAGGTATGAAACTTTCTCATCTCTGAATGAGGTGTAGAATGCTTACATTCTGGAATACAGACAATTCACTTCTTTCCCAAGAATAAATTTGCTTACTTTCTAGAATGAAAGTTAAACTCTTGTCTTTCTCCAGAGGAGAAGAGGGGCAGATGTTTCAACTCTAATATAAACTCCAAGATTCGTAATTTCAGAATTGCTCTCCTTACAGTATTACTCTGTTCTCAATATCAACCAAGGCAAGACCATTTGAGTCTTATGATGTCACTAGGTGCATTACTGGGTATGCATAGTGGCATTGTGGTACTAATGTAAATGTTGTTATTGTTATGAGTTATAAAGGCCTGATCTGGGGGCACTTGGGTGGCTCAGTTGGTTAAGCATCCGACTCTTGGTTTCCACTCAGGTCATGATCTCACAGCTTAGGGGGTTCAAGCCCCATATCGGGCTCTGAGCTGGCAGCATGGAGCCTGCTTGGGATTCTCTCTCTCCCTCTCTTTCTGCCCCTATGTCACTTGTGCTGCCTCTGTCTCTTTTAAAATAAATAAATAAAAACTTAGGAAAAAATAAAGTCCTGATCTGATTCAGAGTATACACACAATACACACAGACTACCCACCCACACACACATCTGGTCAAATGAGTAACATCTTGGACATTTCTCAGTTTCTGGCTGAATAGTTTCAATTTCATAGCAAGTACACTTCTCAGATTATGGGGAATTATTTAAATTTTGGCTTTTAGTAAAAACAGATTTTAGTGCTAGAAAGTATATGAGATTAAAAATTGTTATATGCAGTAACAATGTGATAAAATTCAATGATGACTTATAATAAAAACTCTTACCAAAGTAAAACTAAAAATGCCTTCTGGTATGGATAAAATAGACATACACCAAGTTTTAGAATAATCTAATTCTTAATTTTGAAACACTAGAAGAATTACCTTTAAAATAGGAACAGGGGCACCTGGGTGGCTCAGTTGGTTAAACATCTGACTTCAGTTCAGGTCATGATCTCGCAGTCTATGAGCTCAAGCCCCACATCAGGCTCTGTGCTGACAGCTCAGCTCAGCTTCAGGTTCTGTGTGTCTCCCTCTCTCTCTGCCCCTCGCCCACTCGCACTCTGTCTCTCTCTGTCTCTCAAAAAAGAATAAATGTTAAATAAATAAATAAATAAATAAAAACTGCTTACATTCAGTGCTATACTGTTGGCCTTATTCAAAAGAAATAAAGGTGTAAGAGTTAGAAAGGAAGAAGCAAAATTGTCATTATTCACAGATAATTAGATTCTCTACTTAAATAATTCAATGTAAACTACATATAAAATGCTAGAATCAATAAGAGTTTATTAACTTACTCCATATAACTTACTCCATATGAAATCAATGCCTAAAAGTCAATTACATTTTAATATACCAGAAGCAATTAGAAAACAAAAGTTATAAAGAGACCATTTGTAATATCAACCAAAACTACAATATATCCAGCAATATATCTAACTAACGTATGTAAGACCACTAAGAAGAATATTACAACAATTGTATATAAGACTACAGTAATCAAAATTAATATGCTCATGGGGAAGAGAAAATAATTATCCCCAAATTGATTTTTTAAATTTATAAAGTTTCAATTAACACTCAACCAAGGGAAATTTGCCAAGTTAATTCTAAAATTCAAATGGAAAAACAAAAGTTTAGTAATGGCCAAAAATATTTTGTGTTCAAAAACTTGGGCAGAAGAATTTCTTTCATTGCAGATCTCTAATAAGGCTCTAGTAATTTTAAAAAGTATGTTAGTATAAAATAAAGAATAGTTCTATTATAACAGAAAACATAGCCTAGATACTTAAGCCTAAAAAGTAGCTATATGACATCGATGGGTACTGCAGGGTAGTGAGAAAATGATGGCTTTTGTGTGGAGATGCTTCGTTATTCCTTAAAAAAAAAAAAAAAAAAAAAAAAGAAAAAAAAAAAGATGACCTAATCCACGCATTCACTGTAAACAAAAAGCAATTTCAGTTAACATAAAACTTGTGTTCGTTGACTCGCCATTCCAACTGGAACACTTTTGAGAATGATAAGGTGGATTTTTACCATAAACATTTTACTGGATTACTGGACGGGAATGCAAAAGAAGAGGCGTAAATCATGTCTCACTTGGGCAAATGGGGCCATAAATGTGCATTTAGTCTTGGACTGTGAAACTGAAAAGCTTTTGTATCTAAAATAAAACTTGATTGAAGTCTCTGTGTTTATTTCTTTATTGAATCCCTATGCTCTAGATATTATTACAGACACACACAGAGGTATTGCATGTTTGGTTCCACACCATCACGATCAAGTGTCAGGATAAAGGGAGTCAAATGAATGTGTTTGTTCCGCAGTTTATGTAAAGTTATATTTACATTGTACTCCTGAAGCAGGCTCCAGGCTCCAAGCTGTCAGCACAGAACCCCATGTGGGGCTTGAACTCATGAACAGTGAGATCATGACCTGAGCTGAAGTCAGACGCTCAACTGACTGAGCCACCGAGGCACCCCAAGAAATTTTCAGAAAAAAGTACATACCTTGATCTTTTTTATTATTTTTTTTTATGTTTATTTACTTTTGAGGGAGAGAGAGGCAGAGTGTGAGTGGGGAAGGGGCAGGCACAGAATCTGAAGCAGGCTCCAGGCTCTGAGCTGTCAGCACAGAGCCAGATGCAAGGCTCAAACTCGTGAACCACGAGATCATGATCTGAGCTGAAGTTGGACACCTAATTGGGGTGACTGTGGCGGTTTCTTAAAATAAGACAATAAATTTGCCATATCCTTTGGCTCTACCTTTCACAACTTCTCCGTAGTATGCAATGTTGTTTGACAGCAGCTTACTCACAGAACTTCGTTCAAAATTGGAGTCAATCCTCTCAAACCCTGCCCCTGCTTTATCAAATCAGTTCATGTAATAATTCTCAATTTTTTGTTGTCATTTCAACAATCTTCATAGAATCTTCAACAGGAGTAGACACTCTTCCACTTTCTTTCCTCATCCATCAGAAGCAACTGCTTGCCCATTAAAGCTTTATCATGAGATTGCAGCAATTCAAATATAATAATAGTAAACATTGAAATATTGTGAGAATTACCAAAATGGGATACAGACACGTAGAGGGAAAACATTTTTGGGAAAATGGTGCCAATAGACTTACTCAACGTAGGGCTGTCATGAATCTTCAATTTGTAAAAAACATAATATCTGTGAAGCACAATAAAGCAAGGCACAATAAAATGACGTATGCCTGTATTATCTTTATTTAGTCAAATAGGAGGGGTGCATTTTTATCTGAGCTGTAAAAGAAAGAAAGAACACATAGATCCGTAAACACTTTAAAGAAGAATAAAATTGATAGTCCTAAGATTTCTTGGCCTTGATCTTCCTTACACGTTAGGAAGTAAATGTTTCCACAGAGTATAAAAATGACTACTTCCACCGAATTGAAAAAATAAAGAATAGTCCTATAAAAGAGGTAATTGCCGGTACCTTGAGAATGAGAAACAAATTTTGAGCAAAACCAAAAACTAAGTTTGGCCTGTTTACACATTTGTAAATTGATGTCAGCAATATCAGCTGAGATAGTTTTTGTTTAAGTACGACTGAAAAAAAAAGTTGCTGTAACTTTGTTTTTAGTTTTTGGTTTTTTTTGGAAATATACTGAAGATAGCTGAAAAGGACTTACATAGATTAGCTTTCTATTGTGTTTTGAGGTCTAATCAGAAAACAAATAGAAAAATTAGAAGTAAGTCTACCACTTGTTGAATAAAGGTGTCCTATTTCTAGAAACATCAATTTCTAAGATAAAATATTAATTTCTACAACTTGTATGTTTCTGTATGTGCATGACTGGGGACAAATTCTTAATTTTTGCTGACAAATTATTGTTATTCTGATGTTAATTTAATATGCAGGCTACATTAGGTCTTTCTGATTAAATGAATAAATATTTATCAAAAGTATAGTCTCTCCAGATACTATTGTGTACATTGACATAAGGCTGTGAAGTAAATAGACAAAACTCCTCACCTTTATCAAATGTTGGCTGGAAAATATCTAGTTAGGAAAGAGGTTGCCTTCTTAATCACTGATAGGATGATTAAGAAAGATTTGTGAAAGAATTTCAATCTAAAATAGAACCAGAGGATACAAAATGGAGATTCTCATGCATCTTCCCTCAGGAATATGAAATTTAACGTCTAAGACGAATTTCTCATCCATGCCTGATTTACAGAAAACTGATTCTATTGGACTTTTCTTGAATGACGGGAGGTTGATCAAAGGTTGTTTCATACCAGCCTTGGAAAGTTTTGCCAGAGGCGCGGGTGAGAGATGACCCAAGTTAGATTGGTCCTGCAAAGTGGATTGAATTGAGTGTTGAGTGGGGGACTGCATCAATTGAGTCTGCTCAGGAAATGTTCACAGTTGGTCTCCGTTTGTTTGTCATCTTGGCTGACTCTACCTAACCTCTCTTTTCTTCACTTTCTCTGCCCATAAATAAAACCTACTCCAAACCCTCAAAGGACTCGCCTTCAGCTTGTCCCGAATTGCAATTCCTCTGTATTCCCACAATAAACATCATTTTGAGCTTACCTTAGCTTACTTCTTCACTGAGGTCAACAAGTCCAAATTATTTGCAATATAAAACTAAATTTATGTTTTATGTAAAGAGCACAAGGTGCCTAAAAACACTGATGCTAACTAAGCTCTGTTTCAGTTCTTTGGAGAGAGTAAAACGATAAAATAGTTTACTTATTGTTTTAATATACCATAAAATTATGAGCATGATGCTTCTCCTATATATACAGATATTAACTGATAATGTTGTAATAAACTAAGGAAGGTAGCTTCTTAAAAGCATGTGATCCAGATGGAGGCAGGATACCAAGAGACTTCTTGGGACCAATTAAAAACACTGGTAAATACTGTGCATATTTTATGCTAGCTGTTAGAGAATGTAAATGGAGAACTGATTATCATTTCAACTGAGAACATTACATAATGGCTCCATTGACTGTACTTACTTTCAGGATGTTCATGTTCAATTTAAGACATGCATTATCCTCACATAAAGTTCTTTGTGGCTTCAATCCTGGCATTGTAATGGACTTTCTCTTACAAATGATTAAATTGCTCATATTTTTCAGTGAACATTTAAGGTCACTAGAGTGCATTTGAGAAATATTCTAATTCAAATAGACCAGTGACTCACTTCTAAAAGGGAAGAATTCATTCATTTATGGCTATCAACCTGGATCCAATGCACTGCACTGATATTTTAAAGCAGACCAGTATTAATTATTAAAGAGTATATTGTATATTAATTAACAATTCCTTAATATGCCTTTAGAAACTGATTAAATTAAGTCCAATTCTGATTAAGATCATGTGTGTGATTCTTACAGTTTAGAATAACTGAGTTGGTTATATATTTAAATAAGAATAAATCCAACATATGAGAAAATAACCTGGAAAAATAGTGTTGTGTTTTTTTTGTTTTGTTTTGTTTTGTTTTGTTTTGTTTTGTTTCAAATGGGTTTTGGCCTTATAAAGTATGTTATTGCTTTTGGAATTAGATAAGGAAACTGAAGAAGCAGATAGTGTGAAAATATACATTGTAACTGTTGACATTTGAAAATCTGTATGAGAAGCCATTCCTTTGATAAACCTATTTTAATTACATATATGCCACCTTCTCTATTCTCTTCCTTCATTGATATACTGAAATCTCTTAAAATTTGATGTAAGGGGCACAGAAAGTGCACACAACTCTTAGAATAAAGATAGAGGTTGACAGCAGAGGAACTTTCTTCAGCTCTGTGGTGTCTATTCCAACTCTGTAGAAACAGTAATCCAAGACCAGAAATGTTCGTTCTTAATATGGGAGTTTATGAAAAACCTTGTCAATGATAAGACAAAGTTTGCAGATGCAAAATGTATACCAAAAAGACTGTTTTAATAACATTGGCATAAATAAGTGAGATTTAAATGTGAGGGACTAATTTTTTTTTTAATTCACACTTAATTTTACATTAAACTTAATAGAAATGCATATTTCTACTAATTAGTATTTTTGTGATCTCTTTGGTATTGTGAGTGATATTTTCCCTCTCAAAGAGGGGTAAAATGCTTCAGAAATTTTGAAGCGAATGTCATGGCCCAGGTACATATTCATAGATGCTTCCTAGGGAGTGGGTCAATAAAAGTAAAACATCTCTGGGTCGCCTGCGTGGCTCATTCAGTTGAGAGTCTGACTTTGGGCTCAGCTTATGATCTCACAGCTTCTGAGTACGAGCCCCGCCTTGGGGCTCTATGCTGACAGCTCAGAGCCTGGAGTCTACATTGGATTCTGTGTCTCTTCCTCTCTCTGTCCCTACCCCACTTGCGCTGTCTCTCTCCTGAAAATAAATAAACATTAAAAATAAAATATCTCCTAGATGGACTGGTGTCAACAAGTTGTGAAGGGCTGTATTAAGGCTATGAAAAGATGATAAAACAAAAGTAAATCGAGGCAGTGAGACGGGAGAAAGGTTAGGAAAAATTGCATTATGGAATTTGTTAGTGAACTTAAGAAAAGCACTGGAACATACTAGAAACAGATCTGATCATTCAAGTGCAGAATGCATATGTACAGGCAGCAAGAACAGCACAAAACCAAAAAATAAGCACCAGGTATTCTCATCTGGTTTTAGAATTACTCTTTTCCTTTTAGACTTCCCCCCCCTCTTTTTCTCCTTTTCCCTCTCCTTCTTCCTCCACCTATCAGTTATTCTCACATAAAATTGGTGCTGTTATTTCTCCTTGAAATTAAATTTAACCCATGCATTTACATCTTTTATTTTTCAGATAAAATAAAAAATAGAAAATGGGTGATGGAATATTATCCCGTGTATCTGATGCATTCCCAATGTTTTAAATATTTTCTGAGCGAATGAACTGTTCTGCCTGCTTTCACTCTTGCCCTTCTAAAACCTGCCCATCAACAAGTTACAAAATTATTTCTGAAACATATCTTGAATCAGAACAGACAGTATTTTCTCCATAAATATTTGTTGAAAATAAGTATTGAAAAACAATCATGTCACTGTTTTTATCGAAAAATCATAAATAGCTTTTCACTGCTTCATGGCATATGCAAGCCCACGAATGCCCGTAGAGGATTCGCCATAGTCTACTCACCCAGCCTCATCGTTCTGCTCACCATTTGCTTGCTGGAGCCCACATAATCCTTCTGTTTATCTCAAATCCGTCAATCTGTGTTCTGTCCCTGGAGTTTGTAAATTTCATGTCCTCCACCACCCCTTCCTTGCACTAATGGTCTTTGTTCATACATTAGCTCAGTTCTTTCCTTGGTGTCACTAAAGTCCTGTTCTCATCTCTACCTTAAGATTGACCTCTTCGAAGACATTATTTCTTCCGGCACCTGAGTGGCTCATCCAACTTTTGATTTCTACTCAAGTCATGATCCCAGGGTCGTGGGATCAAGCCCCTCCTGGGGCTTCACACTTAGCACAGAGCCTGCTTGAAATTCTCTCTCTCTCTCTCTCTCTCTCTCTCTCTCTCTCTCTCTCTCCTTCTGCCCCTTTCCCCTGCTCATAGTCTCTCTCAAGAAATTATTTCTAATGAATTCATATTACTTGTCTGTTTCTCTTTCTTCTCCACAGATGTAAATTCACCTGTATAGGTAACTTGTCACTGAGGTTCTAGCCTGTAGGTGCTTAATAACAATGTGATGATTTGCATAATTAATCCATCTCCATTATTGTTACAAACGAGCACATAGGTCTCTTCAAATCCAATCCTTTCCCTTGCCACCTGCATGTCTTACTTACTTGCCTTCTTGAGGACTTGATGCTTGCTATTTAGCTAGTCTTTCTCTTATACGTCATTGTCATATTAGATAATTGTCTTCAATATACAGACATGCTCTACAACTGCACTTCCAACAAGGCAGGCACTCGCCAAATGAAGCTATTTAAAATAAATAAAATAAAATCTCAGTTCCTCAGTCACGCTAACCACATTACAAGTATTTGGAAGCCACATGCGGCTAATGAGTGCTATATTGAATGGTGCAGTTCTTTTTGAAAAAAAAATAATATTTATTTATTTTTGAGAGAGAGAGAGACAGAGTGTGAGTGGGGGAGGGGCAGAGAGAGAGAGAGAGAGGGAGAAAGAGAGAGGCAGAATCTGAAACAGGCTCTAGGCTTTGAGCTGTCAGCACAGAGCCCTTAGCGGGGCTTGAACTCGGGAACAGTGATATCATGACCAGAGCTGAAGTCGGACACTCAACCAAGGTGCCACTCAGGTGCCCCTGAATGGTGCAGTTCTAAAGCATGTTCTAGATTATAAAATATCTCCATTATCACAGAAAGCCCCTTTGAACACTGTGGGTCTAGAATCTCTCTTGATTCTACAATGTTTCACAGCTGACTCCCCATCTCTCCAAAGCTTTTCATGGAAACATTTCTCCAAACAATTATCTGCTCTTCTTTACAATACCTTTGTTGTCTCCCATTTGATCTTTTAATTGATATAAAACTGAAATGCTTACAATTAAAAATAGCATATTCTAAAGGACACTTATGTGCCTACCATTCAGAATTGACATTTATAGGTGTGTTTTTGTATTAGACATGATTCAAATGGGAAATACAAGTTTATATTATACTCCTTACTTTGGAGGAAAATCACTGTATGTACTTAAATTAGTGTATGTATTGTTCCAATTTGTCACATATGTCTGTATAATAAACAATATATGAAAGGTGATTTAAACTGCATAATTTTTCTATTTCCAGTTATTTTTCTTTGCTATTTTATTCTTTGCTACTTTCCATTGAGATGACCAAGTTTTTGTTACTGTACTTTTCTTTCTTTTCTAATTCGGAAAATAAAAATTTATTTCTAATCTATGCCATATACATTTTATATTTCAAGTATAAATCTACTCTTCCACAGGAAAAATACAAGAACATTACAATACATTGTGTTGTTACCCTTCTCGCGTATTTGATGTTAGTTGTTTAGATAGATTAATTCAAGATCATTTTCAACCTGCTTGCAAATTAGCAATTATTTCTTTCGCTTTATAAGGCCATTCTTATTTAGATTTATCTATGCAGTTACTAAGCTCTTGACTCACTGTTGCTTCCTACATCCTATTTCTTCTTTTAAGATGATATTCCCTTTTACTATAGTTGATCTCTAGGCAGTTCTTTGGTCAAGGATACTTAGTGGTACCCTTAGTGATAAATTCTTGATTGTAATAGGTCTGAAATATTTTTCAATCTATTGTCATTATGGTTATTCACTTTAAATTTACCACCATGGCTTTACCCTTCTTCTCTGCTTGAACCAAACTTTAAAGAAGTTTCTTCCAGACTATAGGACCCTGACCTTTTTTTTTAATTAGAGCATTTACTTAAGAAAACTTGGAACCATAAATTCTTTCTCTCCTTCTTTGAGATGTAAATTTTCTACTAACTTCTTGCTAGTTTTTTTTCTTTAAAATTTTTTATTGAGATAAAATTAACATATAACGTTGTACAGGTTTAAGTCTTAAAATGTGTTGAGTTGATTGCACGATGATTAGCACTGTAGCTAATACCTCTGTCATATCACATAATTATCACAACTTTCTGTGGTAGGTAAGAACATTTAAGATCTAATCTCTTAGAAATTTTTGAAGTTTAAAGTACAGTATTATTGACTATAATCACTGTGCTGTGCATTAGATCTCCAGAACTTAGTCGTCTCCTAGTAACCTCTTGCTAGCTTTACAACCAAGGAATGTCTTTCTCTAGGACCTGAGAACCAGTCCTTTCAAATGTAATCATGCAAAAGATAGTGCCCCCATCTTCCAGTCCCTGGGAGGGGGTAGGAGCCTAACTTCAATAAGCTGTAATTAGCAAACATGGGTAGCCTAATCACATTAACCAACTTCACCCCTAAATTCACTACTAGTTCAATCCAGTGCTTAAAAAACTCTCCTGCCTTTTGTTTCAAACGAGTTGAGTTTAATCTCTCTCGCATATTGCAAATCCAAATCTTTATTGCAATAGTATTGAATACAGTCTCCTCTGCCAGTTTAACTTATCCAGTGCAATTTCTCCTTGACAGAATTTGTTACACTGAAGATTTCCATGCTTATATTTGTGCATTTAATTTTATGAAGAGTGTTTCTTCACTATGAGAAGATATGTTTTTTATTAATTCTGGACAATTATCAGCAATGTTTCTCTCAGCTATGGTCCTTCTCCCACTCTTTCCATTTTTTTCTTTTCCTTCCCATTAACACACATTGTCCTTCTCCATCCAGCTTTTAACTAGCTTTTCTCATCTTTCAAACACAGAGTTATGATTTGCCATATCATTAATTCAATGTCTTTATCAAACTTCAAAATAAATTTCATTTGAAATGAATTCACACCTCAGTTGTGCACTGTATTGGCTTTTCTTTTTTTTATTCCATCCATTCATTTCTTGTTTGTGTCTCTATGTATGTGTTAGATATTTTTTTCATATCCAAGCTAGATGATATTGTTAAATTCTTACTTAAATCGTGCAGTGAAATCCCCAGTTTTTGATCCTCATGGAATTTGACGGCATTTATTTTTTTTTTATTTTTTTTTTTTTTTTTGTCGTCAGCCACCTTTCAAGAGTAAGAAGTCTGGTTTCAGTTGATAATATAGGTGAAGACCCTTTTCTCTTCTGATCCATTTTTATTCCCCTTTTCCCATTTCTTGCTTTAGGAAGTATCGTCCAACACAAGAAGTCTTTATCTTTCTATAATCCTCATCAGTGTGTATTTCTATTCTATTCATGGAAAACAGAGAAACTTACATTGGTTTAGGAGGAGAAGAACACAACACCCCAGAATGTGTCACTTTGGCACGTGGATTATTTTGAACTGAAGACAGTCAGGGCCCAGTGGACTTCGGACGAGCTTTACTGCTTAAAAGAATTTAGATAGAGAACCTGTACTAGGAAGAGAACTATTACCAGAGATAACTTTTTATATACCAAAGACTTATCTGCTGGCATGGCATATGTTTTCCAAACATTTGCTCTTCTCATTTCCCTGTGAATTGTTTTCCTCCCTTTTAAAGCACCAGAGCCCTACTCTCTTCTCCTTGGCTCAGGATGATATATGAACCCCTGTTACCTGACTGCCGGGGAGATGCATATTTTTATGGGGATGTTGTACATACAAAAATATGTTTTTCTCCTGTTAATCTGTCTTATGTCAACTTAACTATTAGACCAGCCAAAGAACCTAGAAGGGAAGAATGGAATGTTTTCCATCCCTACAGGGCTCATCAACATGTATTTAGTCCTTGTTTTCTCTCTTCCTATTTATCTAACAGTGCTGTTTGTTTGGAGGAAAGTATGCGTCAAAATGTGAATTCTCTGTGCCATGGTAACAGGAAGCCTATGAATTGACTTTACATATTTATACTTTTATGTTGGCTGAAGATTTACATGTTTATACTTTCAGTGCGTCTGAACTCTAAATTTACTGCCAACTGCCTACTTGGTAACTCATCTGAATGTTTAATGGGCATCTTAAAGTTAAAAATAACCAAATCAGAACTCCTCCCAGTTTTTTTCCATTTCAGTAAATAAAATGGTGTTACATTCCTGCAAACCCATATGCCAAAGAATGATCACAGGTGTTTTTTTTTTCCTACATTTGCTATATAAAATCTAATACCAAGTCCTATGTTTATCCTTTCTGTCTCCTCTGCTACCTTGTGAAACTAAACAACCACTATTCAGTTAATCATAATCCTATCACCTTATTTATTTCCTTCATAGCACTTACCTCCCTTGGAAACTGTCTTGTATTTATTTATTCATTATCACTTGCTATTAAATCTAGTCATCACCCATCTTGTACACTGTTTACTCCCCGTGTATAGATCTGGGCCTGGCACATTGTATAAACTTAACAGGTCTTGGGTAAATAAATGAAAAAAAATCCACAAGGATCAGAGAACTCAGCTTGACTTTGAAATCTGGTTTCCTGGTGTCCCAGCCCACTTTGGTTTCTCCACAATATATAGTATGAAAAAAAACTTAACTGCTATACTTTCAAATTTTATAAATGCTTGATGTTATGTATAAAAGGAAATCAATTAAAAATTTTTCCATTACTATTTCATATCAATGGTAACTGTGAAAATTTAATTTCTTGATAATCATGTTTATTCCCTACAATATATTATATTTACCTCTGCAGGTTTGCATCAGATGCTACCTTCAAACAACAGGACTTTCAAAGTCAGTTGATCTCAAACTTTGATAGAAATGAAAACTGTTCATGGAGCTTACTAAAATTTTTTATGACCCGGACACTCCTCCAAGTCTATCAAGTTAGATTCTCAATAGGTTTCGATATACTGAATACTTCTGTTTCTTCACCTGTAAAATGGGAAAATACTTAGCAGCTGGAATTCATTAGACCATTAAATAAGGCAATATATGCAAATCCTTTCTACAGTGTGCAGTGCTTGAAACTTTGCTATGCTCACAAGTTTCTTCAGAAGTTTTCAGTTTATCATATATTACTCATTTGATGCCTAATATCTAGAAAGTGATGCAAACATAAGCAATAAATATTGAACTATGAATTCAAGGTTAGCTATTAATCAGAAATTTTTTAAACCACTTAGGTTGCACATGGGTCTCATTTGGATAATAGATTGTATTTCACTTTTGAACTTGACTGATATAAATCTTGAAAGGTGACTGTGAGTTGTTTATGAAGTACAATGTAACTCAAAAAAAATGATTTACAGCTTTTTTTAAGATTTATTGATATTTAAATGTGGTTGCAAAGTGTGTCTTTACTTCATAAATTTTTAAATAGTAATCACACTAGAAAATGCTGATGCAAATTTATAGCTGAAATTCCATCCCTCATCTCATCTTCTTTTCCAAATCTTTCATGACAAATGTGTGTGTGTGTGTGTGTGTGTGTGTGTGTGTACCTCTTATTTTTCTACTAAATGAGCAATGAGCAAGTGCCCATAATGGCCAGAACTTAACTTCTAATTATTATTTTCACATAAAAGAAACCAAGACTACTGGAGGAAATGGCTGATTTCTGTTCTGGAGTGTGAACATCAATGATGAGCCCAGGGCTTCTTGTGGTGCCAAGAAAGTAATGTTTATCTATCAATATGGTCACGTTGTATGACATGAGAATCAGCTTAAAGCGGCATTCATTTGCCAGTATGGGAAAACTGGAGCATCAACATTTGCTTAAAAAAAAAATAGTGGGGAAATAAATAAATAAATAAATAAATAAATTTAACAAGTTTTTCATTCTTAATTCTTAATATTGTAATTCTGGAAAAGCCTCATTTCATCTGTAATCTAACAGTTTTATAAAACTGGCTCATGAGATTGTTTTTCTTTTAATGTTTATTTATCTTGAGAGAGAGAAAGGGAGAGAACGTGCAGGGCCCAAAGTGGGGCTCGATCTCAGAAACCATGAGATGGTGACCTGAGGCTAAATCAAGAGTCAGACACACAACCAAATGAGCCACCCAGGTGCCCTTAAAATTATCTTTCAAAAAGGTGAATAATAAGTCAGTATTATTTGTGTTTATGATTAATGTATAAAAATAAATTTAACATTCAATAAATCTGAATTTTTTTATATTTCTGTGTCTCAATAACATAAAAAAAGCAATTGGAATTAATTTCTGAAATGTACCAGATATTTCAAATAATATAAACTTTATTTTATTCTTAAATATATATTTTTAAAAAAACTTTAAGAGGAAGACTTTTTATTTTAACGCTTAATTAATTGAGAGAGAGAGAGTGTGTGTGTGTGTATGCATGAGCGTGTCAGTGGGGGAGGGGCAGAGAGAGAAGGAGAGAGAGAATACCAACCAGGTACTCATGCTGTCAGCACAAAGCTTGACTCAGGGCTCACACCCATGAACCGTGAGATCATAACCTGAGCTGAAACCAAGAGTCAGGTACTTAACTGACTGAAACACTCAGGTGCCCCTATATATATATGTGTATATATATATGTATATACATGTATATACATATATATATATGTATATATATATATGTATATACATGTATATACATATATATATACACATATATATATATATACATGTATATACATATATATACAAATATATATTTAAGTTTATTTATTTATTTTGAGAGAGACAGACATAGCATGAGTGGGGGAGGGTAGAGAGAGGGGGAGTGAGAGAATCCTAAGCAGGCTCCGTGCTGCCAGTGCAGAGCCCTAGACTGGGCTCACTCACAAAGCCGCGAGATCATGACCTGAGCCAAAACCAAGAGTCAGACGCTTAACCCACTGAACCACCCAAATAGCATGCCCCAATATATATTTTGACACATATTTTATGCTGTCCACTTTCTTATTCAATTTGGTAAATAAAAGCTATTTTTTTTAAAAAAGCATATATTTGCTGCCAAAAATAACCACTGTCAATGTATATTTCAAAACATATAAGCCTTTATGATGACTTTCACCTTTTCTGTATCTTTCAAATGCCAGACATAATAAAAAATTAGGGTCCTTATTATGTGTGATTACACATGTAATGCTAATAAGTTTCTGTTTTTTTTTTTTAACATTTATTTATTTTTGAGACAGAGAGAGAGCATGAACAGGGGAGGGTCAGAGAAAGAGGGAGACACAGAATCTGAAACAGGCTCCAGACTCTGAGCTGTCAGCACAGAGCCCGACGCGGGGCTCGAACCCACAGACCACGAGATCATGACCTGAGCCGAAGTCGGACGCTCAACCGACTGAGCCACCCAGGCGCCCCAAGTTTCTGTTTTTTAAGATAATGCTCAACATTAAAATCTTTTAGTGTTTTTAATTATTAATAAATTCACATTATTTCGAGAAATATTTGTCAGCTATAAAGCCAGACATGCATAATGTTTTATTCAAAATTTTTTTACTAGCTTAAGTATAAATAGGGTCTTCATGTTCTGGCCAGCTAAATTCTAAAGGTTAGAGATTTCTTACTCGCAAGATTATTACTCACATCTGAGACTATTCTATACTGTGATTTAGTGCAAATTTTGGATTAACATTAGAAACTGGAGATCTCTTCAGATATCTCTAATTATGGCTGCTATACTTTGAAACTTTAAAATATTCAGCAATCACAATATTCCAGTAAATAATTTCTGAAATCTTGGAACATGTAACAAATATTATTTGGCTAATGTTAGTGTTCTTGGGAGTTGGTATTGGAAAAAAATTTAAAAAGAAAAGAAAAATGAACAGTTGCCATGAATTATGGTGATGTTTGGATATTACAAGTGAAACCAAGTATCTTTTGGCCTTCCTCAGGGAATATTAGTAAATAAATTTGTTTCCTCATGGGTATTAATACAAGAGAAGAGAACCAAAGCCCTTCAGTTCAATTAAATCAGAAGTTAAATGTGAAATATTATTTAAGACAATGGAAAAATTGTAGAGTATTCAAATTGGAAGGAAATTAAAAGCATATAAACCAGATTATAAAGAAATGAACATTTTACCAGGGTATTTTCTCTCCGAGGCTAGCCCATGCTTTTACTTAATTGCACCCTGCCATACTTTCTTTAGACATTTCATGGTATTTTCATTTACAAATTAAAGACAAATGCCTTGTATTATTTGAAATACATTAAAGAGACAAAAAATCATGTTTTCATGAACAAGTTTTGGGACTTTTATTTAATTTCATTGATAAATTCTTGGGATTAGAGTTGGTCAAGTTATAAACTGAAACATATTTTCATAAAGAATCACTATTTTATTTTTGGTGGATGTTAGTTAGGACAGCAATGGGTAAATAGTGACATCTTTAGAGTGGAACTGCTCTTCTGCATATTTTGTACGTAAATGCTTATGAAATAGTATATAGTATTTTGAGATTCAAATTTTGCAAGTAGCTCAGTAGAGATTCTTTGTAATGAAATACAAAGTGTTCTCTTTTACCATATGTTCTAAAATATTAATGACCTGAACCAGAATCTGCATTAAAAGAGAGGTCATGATTTGCGTTCTCTGCAATCTCCAATAAGAGGAAGTAAATAATATCACTAATTCATGCTAACAGAGATATACAAATTTATTTAATTCCCCTGACACGCTTGCTTTCTAAGTGTGCTCTTTTATTAGCATCTGAATCATTAAGTAGGTCCAAAGTGCAGGAATTAATTAATTTACAGTTCTTGAAATGACAAATTGTTGAACATCAGTGGTTATATAAACTACCATGTGGAACTTCTAAAGAGGTAAATGTCTTAATTATGTGAAAGAACATTAGTTTTTTTTTTCTTTTTCAGAAAATTGTAACCCATTTGATAAGGTTAGAGGGTGAAAAAGAGAAAGTTAGCAAGAAAAATAATAGGAAATGACACTGGAAAATAATTCAAATTATTTTCAGGGAGCCTTTCTATACTGTTAAGAAAGTCTGAGTTTATTCTGGAAGCAATGGATTGGGGCGCCTGTGTGGCTCAGTCAGTTGAGCGTCCAACTTCAGCTCAGGTCATGATCTCACATTTCGTGGGTTTGAGCCCCGCATCGGGCTCTGTGCTGGTAGCTCAGAGCCTGGAGCCTGCTTCATATTCTGTGTCTCCCTCTCTCTCTCTGCCCCTCCCATGCTCATGCTCTGTCTCTTTCAATAATAAATAAAAGTTAAAAAAAAAAAGTATTCTGGAAGCAGTGGAGACGTAGAAAGGTTGAAAGTGGTTGAAAGATCGGTTTGAGAACAGCGGGTTAAAAATCATTTTTTTTAATTGGAAACATATTAGAGTCAGGGAAGTCATAAGGAGGGACTCCACAGAAAGAAAGGTGTGAACTAAAATCTGAGGCAAGTGGGTGGCTCAGTTGGTTAAGTGTCCCACTCTTTGTTTCAGCTCAGTTCTTGATCTCAGAGTCAAGAGTTCAAGCCCCACGTTGGGTTCCATATTGGGCATGGCGACTCCTTAAAAATAATGTAAAATAAAATAAAAACAAAGTAAAATCAGTATCTATGAGAATGCGTGCGGGGTTAGCTGGGTGCATATGTGACGTGCAGATGATAACGTCTCATAAGAATCACTTTTGCGATGTCAGGGCTGCAGACACAAATACTGGAATCATTCCCGGATGGATTGTAATGGGAGACCAGGATGAAATTACCTGGAAATTATGCCGCGTGAGCAGAAAAGCAGAGTAATTAAGGAAAACTAACTTGAGAGTCCTAGTGAAAGAATAGGAATGGACACATTATATAATAATTACAGGGTCTATCCATCAGGAAGAGCTAACAATTATAAATGTCTATGCACCGAATACCGGAGCCCCCAAATATATAAAACAATTACTCATAAACCTTATTGATAAGAATGTGGTCATTGCAGGGGACTTTAACACCCCACTTACAGAAATGGATAGATCATCTAGACGCACAGTCAATAAAGAAACAAGGGTCCTGAATGATACATTGGATCAGATGGACTTGACAGATATATTTAGAACTCTGCATCCCAAAGCAACAGAATATACTTTCTTCTCGAGTGCACATGGAACATTCTCCAAGATAGATCACATACTGGGTCACAAAACAGCCCTTCATAAGTATACAAGAATTGAAATCATACCATTCATACTTTCAGACCATAATGCTATGAAGCTTGAAATCAACCACAGGAAAAAGTCTGGAAAACCTCCAAAAGCATGGAGGTTAAAGAACACCCTACTAAAGAATGAGTGGGTCAACCAGGCAATTAGAGAAGAAATTAAAAAATATATGGAAACAACAAAAATGAAAATACAACAATCCAAATGCTTTGGGACGCAGCGAAGGCAGTCCTGAGAGGAAAATACATTGCAATCCAGGCCTATCTCAAGAAACAAGAAAAATCCCAAATACAAAATCTAACAGCACACCTAAGGGAAATAGAAGCAGAACAGCAAAGGCAGCCTAAACCCAGCAAAAGAAGAGAAATAATAAAGATCAGAGCAGAAATAAACAATATAGAATCTAAAAAAACGGTAGAGCAGATCAACGAAACCAAGAGTTGGTTTTTTGAAAAAATAAACAAAATTGACAAACCTCTAGCCAGGCTTCTCAAAAAGAAAAGGGAGATGACCCAAATAGATAAAATCATGAATGAAAATGGAATGATTACAACCAATCCCTCAGAGATACAAACAATTATCAGGGAATACTATGAAAAATTATATGCCAACAAATTGGACAACCTGGAAGAAATGGACAAATTCCTAAACACCCACACTCTTCCAAAACTCAATCAGGAGGAAATAGAAAGCTTGAACAGACCCATAACCAGCGAAGAAATTGAATCAGTTATCAAAAATCTCTCAACAAATAAGAGTCCAGGACCAGATGGCTTCCCAGGGGAGTTCTACCAGACGTTTAAAGCAGAGATAATACCTATCCTTCTCAAGCTATTCCAAGAAATCGAAAGGGGAGGAAAACTTGCAGACTCATTCTATGAAGCCAGTATTACTTTGATTCCTAAACCAGACAGAGACCCAGTAAAAAAAGAGAACTACAGGCCAATATCCCTGATGAATATGGATGCAAAAATTCTCAATAAGATACTAGCAAATAGAATTCAACGGCATATAAAAAGAATTATTCACCATGATCAAGTGGGATTCATTCCTGGGATGCAGGGCTGGTTCAACATTCGCAAATCAATCAACATGATACATCACATTAACAAAAAAAAAGAGAAGAACCATATGATTCTGTCAATCGATGCAGAAAAGGCCTTTGACAAAATCCAGCACACTTTCTTAATAAAAACCCTTGAGAAAGTCGGGATAGAAGGAACATACTTAAAGATCATAAAAGCCATGTATGAAAGCCCACAGCTAACATCATCCTCAACAGGGACAAACTGAGAGCTTTTTCCCTGAGATCAGGAACACGACAGGGATGCCCACTCTCACCGCTGTTGTTTAACATAGTGCTGGAAGTTCTAGCATCAGCAATCAGACAACAAAAGGAAATCAAAGGCATCAAAATTGGCAAAGATGAAGTCAAGCTTTCGCTTTTTGCAGATGACATGATATTATACGTGGAAAATCCGATAGACTCCACCAAAAGTCTGCTAGAACTGACACATGAATTCAGCAAAGTTGCAAGATACAAAATCAATGTACAGAAATCAGTTGCATTCTTATACACTAACAATGAAGCAACAGAAAGACAAATAAAGAAACTGATCCCATTCACAATTGCACCAAGAAGCATAAAATACCTAGGAATAAATCTAACCAAAGATGTAAAAGATCTGTATGCTGAAAACAATAGAAAGCTTATGAAGGTAATTGAAGAGGATATAAAGAAATGGAAAGACATTCCCTGCTCATGAATTGGAAGAATAAATATTGTCAAAATGTCAATACTACCCAAAGCTATCTACACACTCAACGCAATCCCAATCAAAATTGCACCAGCATTCTTCTCGAAACTAGAACAAGCAATCCTAAAATTCATATGGAACCACAAAAGGCCCCAAATAGCGAAAGTAATTTTGAAGAAGACCAAAGCAGGAGGCATCACAATCCCAGACTTTAGCTTCTACTTCAATGCTGTCATCATCAAGACAGCATGGTATTGGCACAAAAACAGACACATAGACCAATGGAATAGAATAGAAACCCCAGAACTAGACCCACAAACGTATGGCCAACTCATCTTTGACAAAGCAGGAAAGAACATCCAATGGAAAAAAGACAGTCTCTTTAACAAATGGTGCTGGGATAGCTGGACAGCAACATGCAGAAGGTTGAAACTAGACCACTTTCTCACACCATTCACAAAAATAAACTCAAAATGGATAAAGGACCTGAATGTAAGACAGGAAACCATCAAAACCCTAGAGGAGAAAGCAGGAAAAGACCTCTCTGACCTCAGCCGTAGCAATCTCTTACTCGGCACATCCCCAAAGGCAAGGGAATTAAAAGCAAAAGTGAATTACTGGGACCTTATGAAGATAAAAGCTTCTGCACAGCAAAGGAAACAAACAAAACTAAAGGCAACCAACGGAATGGGAAAAGATATTTGCAAATGACATATCGGACAAAGGGCTAGTATCCAAAATCTATAAAGAGCTCACCAAACTCCACACCCGAAAAACAAATAACCCAGTGAAGAAATGGGCAGAAAACATGAATAGACACTTCTCTAAAGAAGACGTCCGGATGGCCAACAGGCACATGAGAAGATGTTCAACGTCGCTCCTCATCAGGGAAATACAAATCAAAACCACACTCAGATTTCACTCACGCCAGTCAAAGTGGCCAAAATGAACAAATCAGGAGACTATAGATGCTGGAGAGGATGTGGAGAAACGGGAACCCTCTTGCACTGTTGGTGGGAATGCAAATTGGTGCAGCCGCTCTGGAAAGCAATGTGGAGGTTCCTCAGAAAATTAAAAATAGACCTACCCTATGACCCAACAATAGCACTGCTAGGAATTTATCCAAGGGATACAGGAGTACTGATGCACAGGGGCCCTTGTACCCCAATGTTTATAGCAGCACTCTCAACAATAGCCAAATTATGGAAAGAGCCTAAATGTCCATCAACTGATGAATGAATAAAGAAATTGTGGTTATATACACAATGGAATACTACGTGGCAATGAGAAAGAATGAAATATGGCCTTTTGTAGCAACGTGGATGGAACTGGAGAGTGTGATGCTAAGTGAAATAAGCCATACAGAGAAAGACAGATACCATATGGTTTCACTCTTATGTGGATCCTGAGAAACTTAACAGAAACCCATGGGGGAGGGGAAGGAAAAAAAAAAAAAAAAAAGAGGTTAGAGTGGGAGAGAGCCAAAGCATAAGAGACTCTTAAAAACTGAGAACAAACTGAGGGTTGATGGGGGGTGGGAGGGTGGGGAGGGTGGGTGATGGGTATTGAGGAGGGCACCTTTTGGGATGAGCACTGGGTGTTATATGGAAACCAATATGACAATAAATTTCATATATTAAAAAAAAAAAGAATAGGAATGGACAAAGACAGAAAAAAGTATTTTGAGACGTAAGTGAACGATTTTATGTTAACCAAGCAAATCTACAATTTAAACAACAGACAGAATGATCCCCAGCATCAAATAGCACACCTTCAAGTGAGAAATTGCTGAATATTGATAATGATGGAGGCTATCAATGATTGTAGCAAGACATTTCTTGCCTGTTTAAAAACTGTTTTCCTTGTTTAACTTTATATATATTTTCTCATATTAATCTTTGTTACTAGTTGCCAAGTGTTCTATTTATTTGTTTGGTTGGTTTTCTATGTATGCTCATTAACTGGCCTTTCCTCTCCACATCATACCTATATGCTCTTTCTTTTTCTCTTATTTGATAGAAATTTAGAAGTAAAGCCAATTTTTCTTTTATCATAGGAATTCAAGGATCTTAAAAATAAGTTTTTAATATTTAACATTTGTGCATAAAGAGAAAATGCCGGTACATTTCCTCACATAATTCTGGATTGTTTGTTATTGCTAGTATACAGAAAATTTACTTGCTCAAGAGATACAGAGGAATTTCTTTAAAAATTAAATTAAAATAATAATTAAAATACTATAGTTTTAGGAAATAAAGCATAAATTCTATTCAAATATTAGTGACCACAAGAAATACAACTATTACAATGAAAGGAATAGAGGAAAGAAAAATGTATATTATAAGAATTTAATTAGTAAACATAATCCTGATGGGGTGCCTGGGTGGCTCAGTCCGCTAAGCAGCCAACTCCGGCTCAGGTCATGATCTCGGTTTGTGAGTTTGAGCCCTGCATCAGGCTCTGTGCTGATAGCTCAGAGCCTGGATCCTGCTTCAGTTTCTGTGTCTCCTTCTCTCTCACTCCTTCCCCACTCGCGCTCTCTCTCTCTTGCTCAAAAATCACCAAAAAAAATTTTTTTAAGGTAAACATCATCCTGAATATATTTTATGTTTATTTGGACCTTAGAAGAAACTGTTGGAAAATATATCCTTAATAAGTTATTGTATAAGTTCTACTACTACTTAATGCTTTCCAGGATAAATTTCTGAAGCTAACGAGAAACTAAAACCCAAGTCAGAACATAAAGCTTTCTAACCTACGTAGAAAGAATGTTTCTTTAGGAATTTCAGTTAGGAATAATTCTTAGGAATAAATGTCAAGAGACCAAATTGTAATCAGCTCCTTTAAAAGAGATACCATTCAAGGCTGAATGTAAATCAAGACTGAAGTTACCACAGAAGTGCTGTAAAGAGTTTTTTCTAGAGGTTGTTACTGTTTTCTCATTCCTCACAGCTTGTATCCAAGGCATGTCCCTGACTTCACCCTCTGCAGATTCTCATTATACGGAATTCTTCTGTGTGCTTCTGCTTCCTCAAGGCCACGATCCATTACATCTGTCTCAGTTCTGCTAATACTCTGGCCATGGTTCTCTTTGCACTGAACATTGCTGCCACACTCATTTGGGCTTTTCAACCTGAAACAACCTGAAGATTAAAAAGAAATGTAGAAGACAAATATTGTGCAAACTGAGTTTAAGTAGGAGTGATTACCTTTCCACTAAAGTTTCTTATTCTTTATTCCATCAGTGCTCAACAGACACTAATTAGGTATTTGTCATGTACTAGCCACAATCTTGCCTCAGAAAATAAGGATACACCAAAAATAATGTTTATCCTTTACATAATTTGATTTCACTTTAATGTGTGTTTGTGTGGGGGAGTACAAATAAAATGATATTAATAATATGTTATGGAAAATCATGATCTTTAAGCAGTAAGTAATGTATGAACCCAAAGAACTACGAGTAGCTGACAGTGGATATGCACCTGTTTATCACCCCAACAATACCACTGATACCTAAATTCACCCACAACGACATGAACATCATGAAGGCGGAAGTGTTTTGTTTGTTTTCCTCACTCTCCTATGCCAAGTCCCCTCAAATCACTAACCACTTGATAAATATCAGTGGAATTAATGAATAAATCACCTCTAAGTTTTTGAACAAAAATTATATTCTCAGGAAACTCAGTTTCCTTATTAAATGGGTTTTAAACTCAGCTTCCTTATTAGATGTCTTTTAAAGAAGGCAAACAAAACTCTGACCACATATATAACGGTGAGCAATATCTTTCATTTCTCAAAGCCTGGGTCTTCTAAATAAATTAAAAAAATACAAGTAAAGAAGACACTCTAAAACTAAATAAATAAATAAATAAATAAATATACTTTTAACATAAACCAATTTTGGAACCAATAGACTTATTATTTATTGGGATTTTTACCCATGAATCGCCCAGTTTTCATAAGGCTTTCTTGAGTGCTTTTTTGACCTCAGCTCTTTCATTTACAACAAACTTCTGAAGAAAATCCTGACAGGAAATGATCCGGCTGATGTTTATGCTTTGATAAGCTTGGTTGGGAGTTTCATGTTCAAAAAATTTGAAGTGGAATAAAATAAATAAAGAGCTGGTCAAAAAATTCAAATGATCAGTAACTTCAACTTCTGAAAGGAAAGGAAAGCAAGAGGAGGAGACCCAACTGCCTTTCTCCTGTATTTTCTTTTTTTCTTTCTCCCATATTTTCTATTAGTTGGTCAGCAGGTGAAGTATGAGCCACACCCACACCTTCACATCCACAGAGAGAAATAAACTATGATTGAGAAGCGACACTGAAGACGGGACTGAATGGCTGCAATCTCAGGATAAAACTAGGACAAATAAGGAGTTGCTTCTTATGGATGAGCCAAGAAAGTGTTGTTGTTGTTGTTGTTGTTGTTGTTGTTGTTTTAAGATGGAATCTACTCCCGGTGAAGATGCTGTGAAGATTGTTGAAGTGACAACAAAAGACTTAGAATAGTACATAATCTTAGTGGATAAAGCACCGGTGGGGTTTGAGAGGATTGACTCCAATTTTGGAAAAAAAAAATTCTACTGTGTTTAACATGCTATCAAACAGCATGACATGCTGTAGAGAAACCATTCAGGAATGGAAGAGTCAATAATGTGGCAAACTTCATTATTGTCTTATTTTAAGAAATTGCCACAGCCACCTCAATCTTTAGCAACCACCACACTGATCAGTCAGCAGCCATCAACATCAAAGGAAGACCAGCTCCACCAACAAAAAGATTAGGACTCACTGAAAGCTCAGGTAACAGCATGTTTTACCAATAAAGTGTTTTTGATTAAGGCATGTACATAGTTTACTTAGACATAATACTATTGCACACTTATTAGACCACAGTATAGCATAAACATAACTTTGATATGCACTGGGAAACCAAGAAATTCTTTGACTTGCTTTATTGCAATATTCGTTTTACTGCAGTGGTATGGAACTCAACCCCCAATATCTCTGAGGTATGCCTGTAACCTGTTTTTACTAGCTAAAAGAAATCCAAGGAGGATTTTCACTTTTACGAAAAATGACAAAAAGCAAAAATAGCATTCGGCATTTGTTTTACAGCTAGCTGTTTGAGACCATGCATATCCTGGGCAGTGAGAGAAGACCCGCCAAGCCTCTTCCCCAGGAACTACACTCAGCATCTCAGCATCAAGCTTCCGAATCTTTCAGCTGCATCTTTGAGCATCTGTACTTTTATCCTTTCATCTCAATTTATTTTATGCATCCATTAGTAAGATGTGTCCTAAGGTATCAGAAAAGCCTTAAAAGAGAGTCTCTTGTGGTGGGGGGGGGGGGGGGAAGGGGAGATCTAGGTATGCTCGAAAATTTTTCCATATAAATTAGCCACAATTGCTTCTTTGCTTTATGTTATTTTGGCTTACAAAAGATTTCACAGGAATGCCACACTTTCAGATAGCAGGGGAAACTTGTGTTTTGTGTGCAAATAAATAAATGGAAGAAAAAACTATAACAATTAGAAACAACATAATTACAACTCTTTTTTACACTCAAGATACTGGACAAAGCCAAAAATTATACTCCCAACCATACTGAAAATCCTAAAAGTGAAAGGAATGGAGTCACTTAAGAAATGATAAGCACATTGCTGATGTTAAAAAGCTAAAATCAATTCTGCGGGAGCCAGAACTATAAATGAAACTCACATGAAACAATAAGAATTAAACTTGTTTACTCCAGGTAGATAACTGCCTTAGATCTACTGTCATGGTGCTTGTGACATTTAATTCCCAAGAGACAGGGTATAAATCCACAGACACTCTGGACAGAGAGGCTGGAACTGCCCCTGCTGCATGATGCTAGATACCGGGTTAAGGGCTGCATTTTGGAACACAGCAGGGTCAATGATTCCTTTTCCTCTCCAGTCGGGTATGATTGAAACAGCAAAGTAATATGATGAATTCAGGTTCCCAAATGACCTCATGAAGCAAAGCTTCTCCACCAGCGTGGGCTGCCTACACTGTTATGTCATAGTGTAATGAATTGTCTTATAGAGCCAACTATTTTTAGATTTTTTGTTAAGACGGCCTAGTTTTTATCCGAATATACTTACCATTTAAATGATCGTTCTTAACATGAGATTACAACTCATGTTAATTACAACACATTATATTAGAGTACAGATTCAGCATAATCATGTAGAAAAGTTTGGTGGTGATGTCTTCTGTTTAATTTTTAGCAAGTTTCTTACGAAACCTATTACTTTGCTCACATTCTTACTAATTGTGAGTAGTACATATCTATTTACATAAAGACAAATAAAATATTGTACTTTAAGTACCTTTCATGGATGTTGTCTGATTGTTTAGTTTTCTTAGTTATTTGTGAAAACATTAGATTTTATCACCTCCGTCAATGTGTTTAATGTCACCTAAACACGAAGGGCTAATTGTGGGCAGAAACCTCCTGAACCGAAATTACCAACAGTCCATATACAGTCAACACATGCAAAAACAATTCAACCCAAATTTATCTTTACTGAAATATAGATATTATAAGAGAAGGGAAATGATATAAAGTATTTCTGTTATTCATCAATCAGCAAAACTCTCCTTTGGACATTTCCACTTGGATCACAAATTTCTTTTGGTTCCTGCCTTGTGAAACCTTTTTTCTTTTTCTGCAGCCTGAGCAATCTCTCATTTTTCATAATACTCCAACTTTGGTCCTTCCTTAATATTACTAGACGACAAAACAAGAAGCCCAGCAGTTAACCTGGACTATCACATTCTCTTAGAAAGCATTTCAACAACCACTCTGATCGCTCAAGCCTATCACCTCTGGTTCTCAATGCCCACACATAAGCACTTAACCCATTTATTGTATGAAAATGTGAAACATCAGGGCACCTGGTAGTTCAGCTGGTTGAGTGTCCAACTTTTGGTTTCATCTCAGGTCATGATCCCAGGGTTGTGGGGGATCAAGTCCCACGTTGGGCTCCACACTAAGTATGGAGTCTGCTTAAGATTTTCACTCTTTCTCTCCCTCCCTTTTCCCCTCCTCCCTGCTCTCACTTTCTTTCTCAAATAAAAAAAAAGTGAAATTTTGTCATGTTTTCCTTTATGATAGTTTTAAAATATGTCCACTAATCCATCAGAACTTCTTTCCCAAAAAGTGCAACCCAATTCCCCTGCTCTTCATTGTAGGCTAAACTTAGTGACTCACTTCTATAGAACAAAATAGGTCAGAAGTAATTGTGTGTGACATCCAAGTGTAGGTCATAAAGGTTTCTTTCAAATGACTGCAGACCTGGCTGACATCTTGGCCACAACTCCATGACATACCCTGAGATAGTGGTCCAAGTAAGCTGCTCCTGAATTCCCGGCCCTTAGAAATTGTTAAATTGTCTCCTGTTTAAGCCTGTAGGTATTAAGGTAGTTTGCCATTCTGTAATAAATTACTGAAAAATTATCTTTAAAGATAATTTTAGGGGCACCTGGGTGGCTCAGTCAGTTAAACGTCCGACTTCAGCTCAGGTCATGATCTTCGCAGTTGGTGGGTTCAAGCCCCGCATCAGGCTCTGTGCTGACAGCTCAGAGCCTGGAGTCTGCTTTGGATTCTGTGTCTCCCTCTCTCCCTGCCTCTCCCCTGCTCACACTCTGTTTCTCTCTCTTTCAAAATTAAATAAACATTAAAAAAAATTAAAGGTAAATTTAAAATGAGATTATTAATATTGAATTAAAAGAGATGACAGATACAAAATATTTAGATTTAAACCAGGAGGTAGCCATAATCAGTTTTCCTTTTTGGGAGTCATTTGGAGACCCATTATTCATTCAAGTTTAGGGAGCTTATTTCCACTCAAAAAAAATGTAATTTTGTTTTATGCTTATAGTTGTAGTTATTTGTTCTAGGACAACCCTGTTTCCTCTTCAGTAGAGTGAAGTCTGTCTACCTCCATCATCCGTTTCATGTTCCTACAAAAAGAAACTTCAACAGAAAATCATTTCAGTCAACTTGACCTATTAATCATAATGGGGATACAATTTTTCATCTTCAGGTAAAGAGCCAAAAGAAAGAATTCTCTTCAACTTTTTACATGATCTAGCTGTGATTTTGCACTGCCCTCACTTCCCAGTTTTTCTTCAGAATCATCTTGTCACTTAGGTTTACATCATCTTGAGGGTTTAATCTATAAAATCGTTTGTTGTCTCCAAGCTCTTGACACGAAAGTAGACAGTAATGCCTTTACATTGGTTGCTTCTGTCTGATTTGTGTCTCTCTTTTAAGATATAGTTTTCATTTCTACATTTTTGCTGCAATTTGACGTACTGTGGAGGATATTACAATTATGTTCGGTAGGATAATTTGAAAAAATTGAGTCCGATGATAACAACACAATTCAACAGATAGTTGTAAAAATTTTAATAGTACAAGAAAGGATATGGTCTAGTCATCTGTCCAAGGACAAAATTCAATAATTATATTAAATCATTCAAATAATTCTGTAAAAAAAAAGTGGCATTAAAGGACCAAGAGGAAAATATATTGTATTGGCAAAAACAGTAAATATCAACAGCAAATGTTCCCGTTTATAAGTCAGTTTTTGAAAACAATACACAGTTAGTTTAGTTGTACCAAGCTGAAGATGTAGCTGACTTTAGTAAGGTAAGCTGTAGATAGTTTCATATTTTTAAAACATATCCATAGGAAAAAAAGACTACATATTTCTTGCAAGAAATTAATTTCAGAGTGAATCAGATAATCAGAGCTCAGTGAAGATACATGTGTACTTGCTCTAAAGCTAAGAAGTAAATCATTTGAAAAATCCATACTTTTTTCAAGTTTTTATTTAAATTCTAGTTAGTAAACGTACAGTGTAATATTCATTTCAGGTGTACAATATAGGGATTTAACACTTCCATACAACACGTGTTTCTCCTCACAAATGCCCTCTTTAATCCCCATCACCTATTTAACCCATCCCCCCACTCCCTTCTGGTAACCATCAGTTTGTTCTCTAAAGTTGTACTTTTTTCTTGATTTGTCTCTCTCTCTTTTATTCCCCCTTTGTTCATTTTATTTCTTGTTGTTTCTTAAATTCCACATGTGAGTGAAATCATATGATATTTGTCTTTCTCTGATTGACGTATTTCACTTAGTGTCATGCTCTGTAGCTCTATACATGTCATTGCAAATGACAAGATTTCATTTTTTATAACTGAATAATATTCCATTGTGTGTGTGGAGATATATATGTGTGTGTGTGTGTGTGTGTGTGTGTGTGTATCTCACATCTTCTTTATCCATTCATCAGTCTATGAACACTTGGGCTGTTTCCATAATCTGGCTAATATAGATAATGCTGCTATAAACATAGGGATACATGTATCCCTTTGAATTAGTATTTTTGTATTCCTTGGGTAAATACCTAGTAGTGCAACTGCTGGATCATAGGTAAAGGTGGTTCAGCACTCACAAATCAATCAATGCGATATATCACATTAATAAGAGAAAGGATAAGAACATATGATCATGGGGCACCTGGATGGCATAGTCAGTTGTGTCCAACTCGATTTCGGCTCAGGTCATGTTCTCACAGTTCGTGAGATTAAGTCCCCCCCTCCATTGGCTCTGCACTAAGAGCACAGATCTTGCTTGGGATTCTCTCTCTCCCTCTCTCTCTCTCTGCCCCTTTGTGCTAATTCTCTCTTTCTCCTCCTCTCTCTCTCTCTCAAGATAAAATAAACTTTAAAAAAAATGATCATTTCAATGAATGCAGAAAAAACATTTGACAAAGTACAACATCCAATCATGATAAAAACCTTCAACAGAGTAAGTTTAGAGGGCACATACCTCAACATAATAAAAGCCATATATGAAAACCCACAGTTAATACCCTCAATGGGGAAAAACTGAGAGGTTTTCTTCTACGGTTAGTTAACAATACAGAGATGGCCACTCAACCACTTTTATGTAATATAGTACTGGAAGTCCTAACCACAGCAATCAGACAACAGAAAAGAATAAAAGGCATCCAAATCCACAAGGAAAAACTAAAACTCCCACTATTTGCAGATGACATGATACCCTATCTAGAAAACCTGAAATGATCACTTCTAGCAGTATTTTGGTGGAGTTAAATGCAGTGATAAACAAATGCAGTAAATTTGAAGGACATTAAATCAACATACAGAAATTTGTTGCATTCATATACACTAGTAATGAAGCAGAAGAAAGAGAAATTATATAATCAATCCCATTTAAAACTGTACCAAGTCAATCTCTTTTACCAAAGAGGTAAAAGATCTGTACTCTAAAACCTATAAAACCCTGATGGAAGAAATCAAAGATGATATAAATAAATGAGAAAACATTTCATGCTTGTGGATTATTAGAACAAATATTGTTAAAATGTCTACACTAACCAAAGCAATCTACACATCTAGTACAATCCCTATCAAAATACCACAGCATTTTTCACAGAACTGGAACAAACAATCCTAAAATTTGTATGGAACCAAAAAGACCCCCAATAGGCAGAGCAATCTTGAAAAAGAAAAGCAAAGCTGGCGGCATCACAATTGCGAATTTCAAGTTATAGTACAAAGCTGTAGTAAGTAAAACAGTATGGTACTGGCACAAAAACAGACACATAGATCAATGGAACAGAATAGAAAACACAGAAATGGGCCCACAACTATAAGCAGGAAAGAATATGCAATGGAAAAAGACAGTCTCTTCAACAAATGGTGTTGGGAAAACTGGACAGCAACATGCAAAAGAATAATACTGGACCACTTTCTTATACCTTACACAAAAACAAATTTGAAAGACTCATTCTTAATTGGAAAGTGATCTGTGATTTAAGACTCTTGTTTCTCATATTTTCAAACAATTTTGTTTTCTATTTACTATTAATATATTAATGATCCCACCACTGTCAATTATTCTTACCTAAATTTTTAAAGCATCCTCCAATATTTTGTCACCTATATTTCCCACAAGATTGTATTAAAACAGTGTCTATAATTGTTTATCACTATAAATATATGTAAACAGAAGACCACTTCCAAAACATTTTTTCAAAAAAAATCCCATATTAAAACATAAAGAGATATGGGACATGATCAAAATGTCCAAAATCCAGGAGAACACAAGAAATCTAGACAAAAAACTTGAAGAAATGGTAAATAAGAATTATCCAAATTCTATATTAAAAATCCAGATAGTCAAAGATCCTAAAAGCACTTAGCAAGAATATTAAAAGAAAATCACATCTAAGGGTATTATAAGAAAATAAAATTATATGCCAATAACTTCCATGAACATATAGACACAAAATCCTAAGCAAAATATTAGCAAATTGTATCCAACAATATATTACAAATAATACATAATGCTCAAGAATGCTTATCTTACCGATGTGGTGGTTTTAACATTCAAAAAATCAATTAAGTTCATTCATGGCAATAACAGAATAAATAGAAAAAATATGATCATTCCAATAAATGGAGAAAAAAAGTTGTGGTAAAATTGAATGATGCTTTATGATATAAACTCTCAGCAAATTAGTGATAGAAGAAAACTTCCTCAGGCAAAGAATATCTACAAGAAGGCCACAACTAGCATAATTCTAAATGCTAAAGTATTAAACACCATCTCTCCATAAAGAGGTACGAGATTAACATACAATGTGAATATGGAAAAATGTATTTCTATATATTAGCAAAATGGTATGCAAAAGATTAAGGGTAAGCACATTAAAAGCTCCTTAAAATCATTACTAATCAAGGAAAGGTAAATCAACACCACAGTGAAATACTACTCTAACCCCAAGAAAATAGCTAAAATTAAAACAAAAAATATATATATCATGTTAGGATGTGAACATACTCAATGGTATGAGGGGAATGCTACAGCAATGTAATGCCATTTCACAACCTTTAAAGTTAAATAATCTGATTATGTGGCATGATTTTAAGGATATGAGAAAATAAACATATATAAAATAGTCACTTTGGAAAGAAAGTAGGCAATGTGCAATAAATTTGAAGCCATTTTCACTCTACAACAAAACACTTCCACTTTTAAGTATAAAGTCATAAAAAAGATCTTACATGTATCTAAATTTGTAGTAAGTACACTTGGTCTAAGGACATATGTACTGAGCATGTATCTACTAAAAACTACAAAATCTTTTGGTAATATTTTTGACCACTTGTGTTTTCCAGTTATACAACTGTCTTTTTTTTTCACTGAAATATTTGTCTTCTCTTAATATTTTACAGGAGTTCTTTATTAATGTTGCTTGACATATGCTTTGCAAATATCACCTTTCGGTCTGGGACTTAGCTTTAATTTTCTTTATGGTGCCTTTAGGCTTACAGGTATCATTAAAAATGTATAGTCAACTTTTTGTGTTTTATGCTTTGCACTTTTTGAATCTAGTTTGGATCTGCTTTGTATTTTAATATAAAATAAGTTAATGACACAATTTTATCTTTGTTTTCCCAATGTTCATAATCAATTGTTTCAGAATCATTTGTTGAAAGATCCATTATTTCTCAATAGATTTTTAAAACCACTTCTGTTCCATTCAAGGCTTTCATATATAGACCGTAGGACTTTGTTCTAAAGATTATTTTCATGAATTATTAAGCCAGTTACCAGTTTGATGAACACTATTCTACCTATTAACTGTGTAAAAATTTCAACAGCATTCATGTGTAATCAATTCTATTAGAAATGAATTAATAAAACCTAATAAATTGAACATGCATTAAATCTTCAATCATCTTGGATATTTTTCTTTATTCAAGATAATGTCTATGCCTGATTTGTACTTGCTTTTGTTAAACTTGGAAACCTTCTGCCATAAAGCTAGATGCTAAATTTGGCATATTTTCATCATTAAATTTTAATAAGTTGGATATTTGAATGCATCAAAATGACTATTTATAACATTTTAAATGTTTCTTTTTAAATTTTTAAATCTAGAGAAGAGTATTAATTATAATATCCTTTTCTTAATATGTGCTACTGTTTATTTGATATTTACAGGATTTTTAAAAAACCTCAAAGTCGCCTGACTCGACTAATATTGAAAAGTAAAAATATCAAAACATCATAGATATAGTTACAGTAACTTATGTGTGTAACTATGTAACTGCTATAATATACTGAATATTAGCAATTTTTTACTATAATTTTTCTCTCTACACTGAAAAATATATATCTAATATATAGTCTTTGCCTTGTACTTTCTATCATATTTCTGTTTGTATCTGTTTTACAACATAATGTGTTTTTGCCAACCCCAGATCTATTATTGATAAGATTAATTATTTCTACTAGGCTTTTTTAAGATTGTGAATTAAGTTAACTACTTCTAATATTAAATAACAATTTTTTTTTTCTGTAATAAGCACTATCTATCATAAGCATCCATCTATCATTCAGTGTATAATTTTTAATACACTATTGGGTTTGGTTTGTAGTAGTTTAATTAGTTCTTTTTCTATCTATGTTCATAAGTCTGCCTTATGGTTTACTTTCCCCAAATAGTTCTTGCCATTTTTTAAAGATTTATTTATTTAAAGATTTAAAGGCATTTATACCCATTTATATCTACATATTACCTATATTATATCTATAATAGTATATGGTAAATTCAATGTTAAAATGATCTGGAATTCTGTTCATTTTTGACTAGTTTATTCTTATTGTTTCAGTTTCTTCAATTGCTGTTAGTATATATCTGGGTAATTTTTCTATTATTCTTTTTTTTTTCCTTCAAGAGTTGTCCATTGGCTTTAAGTCAGCAGTCAGCTAAATTTTTCTGTTAAAGGGGCAGACAGGAATATTTTATGGCTTGGCGGATTCTATGGTCTCTGTCACTGACTATTCAACTCTGCCCTTGTAGCCGCAGAGCCACATGTAAAAATGGCTGTGTCCTGAATGCAACTGTGTTAACAAAAACAAACGGAAGGCCAGATTTGGCGCACAGGCATAATTTGACAAAGTCTGTTCTAGATTTCCAAACTTACTGTTACCTCTCCTGTATCTTTGTCTTTCACTTGTCATAATCTTGTCTGCGTGTGGATCTGTTCCATAATTTTTGTGATCAAGTTTGAAAGAGATTTGTATATTTGTATTCATCATTTAAACATTTGCTTTTATAATATTCATTTTAATATTTTCAATGTTATGATTTTGGGGACTTTTTAAATTGTTACTTTATAAGTTTTAAAGAATCTATGCCTTTAGATCTTAATACTCTAATAAACACATTTAAGGTTAGATATCATTTTCCCTCATTACATTTCTCAAATTTTCATCTGGATAATTTTTTTTTATCACTCAACAACACTTATTTTCATAAAAACAAAAAACAATAGTTTATTTATGTTAGTGTGATGTTTTTCTCCTTTAACCTTTGCATACTTTTGACATTTCAGTGAGGCTTCCTTAATCCTATGCATGTCACTGTGGGCTGTGTTAAAGCTCTGTAGTTTGGCTTTCTGCTTATTTGAAAAGGTGATTGAAATATACTGTCATCTAGGGTCAGGGCTTCCCTAATTAGGCCGGAACATCTGGTCTCCCTCAAGGGTCCATGTTAAATGGTTTATTATTAATTTTGTATGTTAATGACTTGGAACCCTCTAATTTTATGAAGCCAGCAGGGTTATTATTTTTGCCTGTGACCCACATTACATGAAAAAGTCTCTATGAATTAAAATTTTTTGGTAATAGAACATTGACGTGATACAAATCTAGCTGGACATTGCTTAGCACAGTTTTAAAAATTAATTTGATAATTATTAAGTCAAAAGAGAATATTTGTAATAGGTAATCAAATCAATGAAGTATACAATGTCAATCAACAGAGCCAGAATAGTTATTTCATAAAGATAAATATGAAATTTTATTTAAGAAATAAATTAGAAAAGAGGCACCTGGGTGGCTCACTCAGTTGGGTGTCTGACTCTTGACTTCGGCTCAGGTCATGATCTTCGGGTTTGTAGGATCGAGCCCTGCACTGTGCTCCGTGCTGACAGCACGCTTGGGGTTCTCTCTCTCCCTTTCTCTCTGCCCCTTCCCAACTTGTAGCATCTCAAAATAAATAAATAAACATTTTTTAAAAAGAAATAAATTAGAAAAAAATACATGTTCTATAGCAATAAACCAGGAAATTTGGGATTTTTTCCCCCAAATACTTATAATCAGCCATATAATTATATTGATGATTTTTTCAAGGTCATTGTTTTAAGAATGGTTACTAATGGTTCAGAATATGCCTTAACCTTTAAAAAACTATGGCAAGAAAATTACTTGGCTGAAAAATAAATTGTGGTTTGGAATATTCCTAAATATACACTGTTTTAAGATTATTTTATATTCATGAACAAAATTTGCCTAGAAACTTTCAATTCACCATAAGAATATGACATAGAAGTCCATTATTTGTATAAATATATGTATATAAAGCAGCCTTATGTTGTTAGAACCAAGATTCTGTTCAGTAATAATTAACTCTTTAACACTGCCTCCTATGAATCATACACATTCAAAATGTTGATTTGCTAGAATTCATTTTTTTGAGTTTTCTTACCAATTGTTCCTATTAAGTATAATTTATTACATGCTGAATCTTCAAGTCTCCTTAAGATCAAGACCATAGATATTTCACATCTGTTAAGCTGCATCTGGCAAAGCTTCAAGTTTTCAGGTTATCCTTTCTCTTTCTCCTTTGACTCTTCTCTAATTTGTATACAGCCAATAAATTTTCATGATTCAATGCAATGCAGTGCCAGTTCAGGACAAATTAAATATCTTTTGTCTGGCACTCTTTTGTATTCTGAAACTTGAGGTACGGTTGCTTTTGTTATTAAAATTTTTCTTTATATAATTTCTCACATTATGTAGCATCTCTAATCTTAATGTAGATGTAGCCAGTATAGAGTACAGAATTAAAGAAAAGCAATCATGTGTATTCTTCTCATATAAACATGTCATACATTAGAGAAGCTACCAACCTTACTCATTTTTAACTTTAAATTAAAGCCAGAACCTGGCACAACATGTCTTAAATACCTCATTGTCAAAATTTTAGCAGATACTCTAGTGCGTTGTTTATAGATATCTACCTGCTGCGTGTTTTTTTTAACACTTAAACTTAGCATTCAAATTTATTGCTTTTTATTTTCTAAATAACTATGACAAATTGATATCACACCAACATTACATATAACTCTAAATTTTCACAACTATGCTCCCAAAATTTGGGGGGGGAATCAGAATTTTCTCACTCCTTTTAGCTCTCTTTGGCTAAAATAAGTTAAGAATATAATATATGTGAGTTAACATAATTTTATACAAGTTAAAGATAATTAAAATTAGGTTTTAGTGGACTTTCTTATAAACTTCTAGTTTTAGAAGCACGTTAAGAAATATATTTGCTGGTGAAAGGCTTAAACATAGGCTTACAAAAACAAATATTTATTATCTCAACTTCTGGGGTCAGGAATCTGGAGATAGCTTACTAAGAACCTCTGGTCAGGGTCACTCACCCGTTTACAGTCCTTCCTGAAAAAGGCTGAAGCAAAAACTTATGGGTTAGAGTTTTACCGTGGAGGGTAGTACCATGGAAGCGCGAGCGAAGAAAGAGTGAAAACAGTCAGCAAAAGCAAGAGAGTAAATACCAGAAGGTGCATTGCCCAGCTAGCCATGGATCTCAAAAACACAGCTGACTGCTCCGTCTTGGGAACTTCTAAAGTTAGTCCATGTGGAGCTATCACATCTTGGGATCTTTCTTTTGGGTGTTGGCAGGAAGATTGCAACAAATTATAAGTCATTTACTTATTGATCTTCTCTTTCTCCTCCTTCCCTGCTCAAGGACAACTGCATAATACTTATCATGCCTGCAATTTTGACTTATGGTAATGGATAGGGCCTGCCAGACCAGCTTGAGAGGAAGTCAGAACCTTAGGCAATTCATCTGGCAAGTGTGGACACATGTTGGTCTCTCCTTGTCAGTCATCAGCATATGGGCATATTAATTATCTACTTCTGAGTTGTAAATTATTCTAAACTTATAAGCTTAAAACAACAAATATTTATTATCTCAGCTTCTGGGATCGGGAATCTGGAGACAACTTACTGAGAACCTCTGGTCAGAGCCACTCACCAGCTTATAGTCCATCTGTTGGTACAGGCTACCTTGATCTAAACTGGGGGAAGATCTGTTGCCAAGCTAATATGGCCATTGGCAGGTCATAGGTCTTTGCTGGCTATTGGTCAGAAATATAAATTTCTGGTCACATGAAACTCTCCGTGGAACAACTCACAACATGACTGGTAGGTTACTTAGGAGAGACCCCAGCAAAGCCTAACCTAATCTTAGAAATGATATCTCATTGCTTTTGCCATGTTCTCTTCATTAGAAGTGAGTCACTAGGGCATGTCCATACTCAAAGAGTGGGGGAATATGCACAAGAACCTGACACCAAGGGGACCTGTGTGGCCCATTCCACTGAGCTTCACACTCTTGATTTCAGCTCAGGTCATGATTTCAGTTTTTCGGATCAAGCCCCTCATTATGCTCTGCGATGTCAGCCTGGGATTCTTTCCCTCCTTTTCTCCTTGCCCAAACCCACTCACTCTCTCCCAAGATAAACAAATAAAAACTTAAAAAAAAAAGCATACCAGTTGTGGGAATCACTGTGGCTATTTAAAGGCTATTTTATTACATATTTTATCAATATTAATAATTACTTGTAAGTCATACTGAAAATAACATTTGAATGTATTAATTTATTTACCTTCATTAAATTCATGAAATGTTTCTTTCTCTACATTTTCTTCCTTGTGGCTTCAGCAACAAGGTATTCTAATAATGAGGGGAAATAGATTAAAGTCACATTGTGGAGGTCCTTAAATTCATATAAGGAGACAGTGCACTAATTTGTAAAGGCTAGAAATGCAGTGACAATTTTGCAAGGGGAGAAAATATGAATTTTTTTGTATCTGGAGGTGATGGCATAGCATCAGATATGTGGGGAAATCCAACGTTTTATTTGGTAGCTACTGAAAGTGGCAGTTATGGCAAAACTTTTCTTCAAGCATGTTGTTTTTAAATATTCAAACTTGGGGATTTTGAAATTTTTATTTTTAAGTGGATTTGCATATGATTAAACACATCCTTTTCAATGTGAACGATACCAAATTTAGATGAGTATTTCCATAATGTGAAAAACTAGACTTAAATTACCTCATTCTTTAAAAGTTTCCTCAAAGGTGAAATTCATCAATAATTCTTTTTATATCATTTGGTTACTTTGTCATTGGGTATCTAAAATATAGAGAAAATTATACAAAAATGTGTTACCATTGTTAGTTGCATGCTGAACTTTTTGACTGGGTGGTTAAAACAATGGTTCAGTTTCCTCAAATTTCAAGATGTCTTTCTTTTTTCCAAGTTTAGTAAGTTACTTGTGCTTGATCAGTCATTAAAATTTCTTTTAGTAATTGTAGTTTGTTTATTTTTGAAGAAAGACAATAAAAAACACTTTCTTTCCCACTCAAGTGGTGATCAATTCAGAAATAAATGAAAATGTGAGGAGATATGAGCCAAAATAACATCTTTGTTAATAAAAATACTGATATGATAGAACACAGCTTGTTTATGGTCTTGTATGTTTCCTAATTCCTCTAGAAGGAAGCCATTGTGATTGTCCAGTCATCAGTAATGCTGGAAGCCATAGACTCATGGAGTCAAAGCTTACTCACAGTTGAAAGAAATTTAGGATACAGAATCTGTGTAGTTAGGTCAGACTCCAACCAGAAAAGTAAGGAACAGAAATATGCAAACCCAGTTTCTCCTTTACTCCAAATTCAGCAATTAGCTACATTACTCCTCCAGTGAGTGGGATGGTTGAAGGGTCATCAGGAATGCTACCAATGGCCTACAGCACAGGGAGGGAAATATAGGAGGAAAAACACTACATGCACTTAATGAAGGTAAACAAATGTATTTAAATGTTGTATTAAGTGAGGCTCAAAAACAATTATGAACGTTAAGATATAGGATAAAGTAGCCATTGATTTTTAAGAAACCAAGCCACCATCCAAATTAAAAGATTATGAGTGTTTATTAAGGTACACTTTCAGAAAAATCTCAGTGAGAGGATCAAATTTATGTTATTCCAAAACATTCTGTGCATTTTTCACTTGGCCTCTTTGAACTGTTGGCATTTATATATTATTCAAACTGGCAGATTTGAAAAAAAAATTGTACTTACTATTGAAGAAGGTATGACACACATCAAATTCATATTCAATGGTTCACCAAATTCTTATGAAGCTGGGTAATTAATAACAACTTACTATATAGAAAAAATAGCTAAAGAAAAGTTTCTGATAAGTTTACATTAAATTTAACTATGCACATCAGTCACTTTGTTACTTTGTTGTGAAATATAAACCCCAACAAAACTTATATTTTCAAAACATTAAATTATTTGAACAATTGTCCTTTTCTTGCATTAATGTAGCCACCTGGTGGCACTGTTGATTAAATGTGGAAAAAAATCCAAATTTTGATAAGTGTTTGTAAAGAGCATTTTCTGTATTAAAATTACAAATTATATATGATTCCTGTTACTATTGTGTTATTTGAATATATCAATGTTGGATGGCTGTTGCCGGAAAAATGTATTGAAAATTAACTGCAAAAATTTTTAATGTAAAAAAAATCCTATTGAATATTTATGTCAGCACAACTCAAGGACTTCTAAATGACTATGCCTAATATTAGAAAGTGAATTGAAGACATTTATATAAAGATTGTATACTTAATGATTTCTACACTTAATGAAAGAAATCATATCAAATGGGATTTATTCATTTAAAAAATAGTTAAGACAAAAGTATGTCTAATTTTCATTGGTAGTCATTTTCATGATTTGATTTCATGTAATTTGACAAGAATACCATTACTCTCTTAAAGATACCTGCATCTCAAACATAATATGATTCATTTATATATAAGTTTCTATTGAAGATATATTCACAATTTGGTCATGTGCCTGCTATGAATTTAAAGGATCATGATGAACTATAATAGTACTTAATCTTTTATTTCATGAATTACAGACTTTTTGAAAAAAAGGAAATTATATACTGAATGCATTCGTAACCATCAAAAAATTTCAAACTATTCTTTGTGAAAACAGAAAGAGACAGGTTATCAGTTCATTGAGACATCTGAGAATTCATTCAAGAGGTAAATAGGAAAAATTATCTGAAAATGATGAGGAACACAACTTTTATAAATATGGTTTGAGAGTAACTGAGTTCTTAGCCAGAAGCCAGGGATGGTTGCCTTACATTAATAGAAACTAAAACATACTGGTCATTTTTATTGCCAGTTCATCACATATCAATATTTTTCTAACTTCAGAACTAAAATTTTCAATTTTACCTATTTGTTCAAAATCTGTTTGATAAGATATTCTCTTATATGCATTCATTCTAACGGAATTGATATGGACTATTTTCCTGATTATCATACAGGTATTCTAAAAGATTAACAATTTGAAATGCAACTTATATAATCAATGATTTTTTGAAGGGATGCAATTCATTTATATGTTATGTGTATTAATGTATTTTGTAAATATCATTTTGAGTCATACATATTTTTTGAGAGAGAGTGCATGCACATACATGCAGGCAAGCAGGGAGGGGCAGAGGGAGAGGGAGAGAGACAATCATGGGGCTCCATCCCAGAACGCTGAGATCATGACATGAGCTGAAATCAAGAGATGGAGGCTTAATTGGCTGAGCCACCCAGGTGCCCCTGAGTAATACATTTTTAATAATGTTAAAGAAAATCTCTTTGCTAAGGTATTGTGTGATAGAAAATGATATAAAATATTCTGAGAAGGGGTGCCTAGTTAGCTCAGTCGTTAAGCACCCGAGCCTTGATTTTGGCTCAGGTCATGATCTTGCAGTTCATGAGATCAGGCCCTGCCTTTGGTGCACTGACAGCTCAGAGACCGCTTGGGATTCTCTCTCACCCTCTCTCTCTGCCCCTCCCCTGCTCAAAATAAATAAATAAACTTAAAAAAATATTCTGAAAAGAATTACAGCAAGTGAAAGTATCTACTAAAGTTTTTATCTACTAAAAAACATACAGTGCTTTCATATATGCTCATGCAGTGCTATTATACACAGTTAAAAGAAAGATATAGGTTATATTTGCCTGGGCTTTGGGTCCTGGAGAAATGCTGAAGACATAGAGAAGGAAAAGAAGGTTATATTATGAGTATTTGTTCTGTATTTTTCTATTCAAAAAATTATTTTACATTTATTTATTTTTGAAAGACAGAGACAGAGCACAAGCCGGGGAGAGGCAGCTGACAGCTTGGCAACTCCGAGCTGTCAGCACAGAGCCCAGGGCGGGGCTCAAACCCACAAACAGTGAGATCATGACCTGAGCCAAAATCAGATGTTTAACCGACCGAGCCACCCACGTGCCCCGTCTCATACCAATTCTTATAGTGATGTGCCAAAGTAATATGAATAAGTCCAAAGAAAACTGTGATAATGGTTGAAATGTACAAACCTCCCTGCATACATGCCCGCGTGCACACACACACACACACACACACACACACACTCACACACGCTACAAAAGTTAGAAAAGAAAGATGTGGTGATTCACATTTTTATTCTTTCTATACCCTGGCTACACTGTGAACAGACGCAATATTATACATAGGGCACAAAATCCAGTTGATAAAGAACATGTTCATAAATATTCATTATTGTTTTTATCTAAAATAAATTTACTATTGTAGGTTTACTGTACACTTTGGTCTGTAAGTTTATTCCTTGAACCACAGAACTTTATATGTGTGTTGACAATCACTATCCAATTGTGATAGCCTTCATTGGCTGTTCATTTGGACACATGTCCTGACCTACCAGGGAGATGTATCCACTCCTTAAGGGAGGTCATTCTTTCATGTTATCTACTTTATAGTAGATAAAGCTTCAGGAAATCCATTCATAAAATCATGAGTAAATCATAACTATAATAGGATTATTCAGTCATAATAATAGGGGAAGTCTTTATAGAAAAACCTATAGCTTAATCAAATGCTGCCTGGTGAACATCTAATAAAAGCAAAGATAGTTCAACAATTTGTATGTGTTATTGTTTCTACCTAAGATAATTTGATTCATTAGTCTCGCACTATAAGCAATTCTGTCAAATGTTCTACCTTGTTCTGTTAAGATTCTGTCATATTAAAAAAGGGCATATGGAGAGTCAATGAAAACATCTTCTGAGTCTTGTTTTCTTAACTTCAAATTGTAAACTGATACCTTTTTCTTCAATGTACAAATATAGAATCACTTAAGTCATTCTTGCTGCCTAAGAATCCAACTTCCTTCTTCCTTCTGAGTTTACCTATTACTGATCTGATGTATTATGCTGCAAAACTTAGGGAAATCATAGTTCACATTTTGATATCCCCTTAAGACACTCAGCTGCCCTGTGAACAGTATGCAATACTCCTCGTGGTGCACAAAATCCATTTGGTAAGGAAAAAAATATCAAGATATGTCATACTTAACTGCAAACTTTTTTCACTGATGATTTTATTACTATTAAGAGTCATATTTTGTAGAAATTAACAGTGGGATGTGCTTGCTGATAAAATCAGTAGATTTATAGTCAAGACTATAAACTCATTTAAATGACTCCAATGTACCTCTATCATTGTTCCTGCTTCTTGTTCCTCCACATTTCAGATTAATAAGAAAATAGCAGAGAAGTAGCCATGACAGTCTCCTCTCCCTAAATTTTAATAGACTGTTGGATTAACCATGGACTTCTTTACCAACTACCTTAGTATTTATCCTGCCTGCTGCATATACAATTCTGTCTAGTTACTCTTCATATACTTAACTGCAGTCAATTTTAGCTGGTACTTTTTCTGTGTGTTTGAACTGGCTTGTCCACTTCCAAGCTTTTCATTTTCCATTGTTCCATGCTGGAGTGCTTTATTTTTTCCTCTACTTTCTGTTGAAATCAATGATTATAGGAGACAACTTATTTTGAATCTTATGCAATTTTGGGAAGAAATGCTTTTGACTAGATCTAATGATAATATGATGCTTGTAGTGGATAAAATACCTCTGCCAACTTTCTTTTGACAAAGAAGTCTTAGTTTCCTAAATTATCTGCTATTCAAATTTCCTTGACAAATTTTATCAAAGTAAGCAGCAAAAGAATTCCATCTTACTGAGGAAAAATAAAATCAAAATCACATAGGCAGGATAAATTAAGCCTTCCACTCATCTTTCACAATCATTCCATTCCCTATTCAGTAAATTTTCCCAACACACTTTAATTATATTGTGATTTTTCAAAATTTAATTTTTATTGTATCTAAGTATACGCATATTTTTATCTCTTTAAATAACATTATGTTTCAGTGACCTTATGATAACCTGTCAATAAATATTACCAAATAAGCATGAATGAGTGCAAAACCTCTTGTGTCTGTTTAGTTGAATCTCTCTACAGTTCTTGCATTTGCTCATTTAATTAAAAACATTATTTCACGACTACTCTGTTCCCACCACGGTGTGAGGTGCTAGGGAAATGGTAATGGGGCTTACATTTACAGGGAAGATAAAAAGGTGAGTTTTAGAACATCCATTTCGCTACATATATTTAGAGTATTATAAACATTATCAAACTCAATAATGCTAACACTTTATTCTTTTCAAATTGAAAATATATTTAGCATGAGTCCTGGAAATAGCATAACTAATGCAGCTATTAAACATCAATCCTAAATCAAACTCACTGCATTCAGTACCTGAATCCATGAAACCTTCTATTTTTTCTAAGTACTCTGTCTTTAAGTTAATGTTCAGGCAAGGAAATGCTGTGGTTTTATGGATTTCAACCCCCTCAAGCAATACAGACTCAGGAGATTTCCCTACTGGAGAGCACTGCAGCTGTGACTTTATTAAATTAAACATAGTTCATGGCAATTAGCTATGGAAGTTTCCTTTGGGCCACTCTTCTGATCACAGAGACACATGACACAAATGACTGGAAATTCCACCCGTGAAACTGTCACTTCCCTGCAAAGTATCTTCTCTTCAGTATTCCAGGTATCTCTCATTGCTCTCAGGGCTGTTTTCTTCCTCAGATTTGGATCACTATCTCTACTTTTTCAGCTTCAGGTGCTCACACCATCCATCAATAGAACTTTGTATTTTTCTTTCTCTTTGTTATACTTTTACTATGTGTTATGGTTTAGTTTGCAATGGCCATTTCCACAAAAGTATAAATGAAAATCTAAGCCATGTGGCATAACATTTTCAGGAAACATGAACCGTAATACCTCTCAGTAATTATTGTTTGCTCTTATCTATTTTACACTAGCTGGAAACCTTTTTTTTCTTTCCTTGTTTTGTATTTTTCAACTTAACTTCAATAAAACATTTAAATTAGACTTTGATAAAGCCAGTTCACTGGTTTCACAGTTGCTCCAAAATGACAAAATCTCTCTACCCTGCACTCACACTGAATTGTTTTCGTTTGTTTGTTTGTTTGTTTGTTTGTTTGTTTAATTCCAGTCCCTGTGGGTTTGTATCTGGAGTTTTCTTTCCCTATTCCTTTAAAATGCACTTCCAAGCCACAAGTATATCCTATGCTCGCTATAGGTAACTTTATCTTGCTACCTGTTTCTTTTCTTTTTTGTGTTTTAATTTTTACTTAAATTCTAGTCAGTTAACATACAGCACAATATTGGTTTCAGGAGTAGAATTCAGTGATTCAGCACTTACATAAAATACCTAGTGCTCATCATAACAAGTGCCCTCCTTAATACCCATCACCCCTCTAGCCCATCCCCCTCAGTGGTTTGGTTTTTTTTTTTTTTCTTTTTAAAATTACTACACTTATTGGGGCCCCTGAGTGGCTCAGGCAGTTGAGTGTCTGGCTCTTGATTTTGACTCAGGTCATGCTCCCAGGGTTGTGGGACAGAGCCCCAGGTCAGGACCTGTGCTGAGCATGGAGACTGAGATTCTCTCTCTCTCTCTCTCTCTCTCTCTCTCTCAAATAAACTCTAAAATAAAAAAATAATAATAAATTTAAATAATTATAAAATTACGGTACTTATCATCTCAGGGAACCATATCTTATTTACCATAATCATCTGTCTGTCACTGAACTTCAAGTGAATGAGAACCAATCCTCATCTGTCATTTTCCCAGGAAAGAGACAAACTTACAAACTTCTGTGGCCCCATCTATAGATAGTATGCTACTCTAGCAGCTTGAATGGACTAAGAAATTGGTCCTGAGGAAGGAGGTGCTGTAACAGATACCTAAAAATGTGGAAGTGGCTTTGGACCTGAGTACCGGGTAGAGACTAGAAGAGTTTTCATAGATACATGCCAGAAAAAAACCTACTTTGCTGTGAATGGATCATTTAGGGCAATTCTGACAAGATCCCAGAAAGAAGAGGAGAGCTGTTGAAAAGGTCTTGGACCTTTTAGGAAATATCTAAGTAATCCTGAATAAAGCATTGGTATAAATATGTATGGTAAAGGCCATTCTGATGCACTTTGATGACCTAAGTCCCTCTCTTAGGTGGAAATGAGAAACGTATTATTGTAAACTAGGAGGGAAAGGAAATCCTTGTTAGAAAGTGGCAAAGAATTTTGCAGAATTGTGTTCATGTCCTAATGCTTTGTGGAAGGTAGAACTTGACAGTGACAAAATTGGATATTTGTCCAAGGAAATTTCTAAGCAGAGCATTATAGTGACCTGATATCTCCTGACCGCTTATGGTAAAATGTGAGAAGAGAGAACTGATTTAGATACAGGATTTTTAATCAAGAGGAAACAGATTTGGGAAATTCTAAGCCAATCCATATTGTAAAGAAGGATGGTGAGAAAGGTTTCTTTTCCAATAGGCACACATTTACATCTGAAGACATAACTTAAGATGTAAATTGATGCTTAGACAGCCCCCATTATAGTAGAAAGGTCATAAACTACAATCTCCAACATAATTAAAGACAGAAAATTTATGAATCAATTAAAAAGGGTGGAAGGAGGTGCCGCTAAGATATACATTCACACTTAAGTGACAGTTACAGAAGTGTGCATATGCTTCTAGTTGAATTAGGCACATGATTAGGTGATTATTATGTTGATTTGATTTGCTCAATTTGTGTCCTGAAAGACAAGATGGAAATTAGGAGATAAAGAAAAATTCTACAGGACACGGGAAGTAATTTTTAAAAGTCTATCTTGATGTTTCTTATTCAGCTTAAAGAGTCTGCTTTTAATACAATGTACTAAATTGTCACCATAATTAACTAATAATCTGCTTTCAATCAACAGCAGATGCTACCTGTCTCTGGTTATTACTCATGCACACATTAAATAATTTAATAAATATTTTATTTCCAGTGTCTTTCACAGGGACAAAGAACAAGGAATCATCTACTATAAGGGTGATTGAGAAGTAAATGTGAATCTTGTAGGGTAGAGAAGAGTAGAAATAGGTATTTTTTAAAAAAGACATTTCAGAAATGCATTTGTTAAAGCTCCCTGGGCTTAGTTGATCTTCTGTTTTAAATAAAAAGAAAAGGAAAAAAATCAGGGATGAGTTGGTTGGGAATTGTGGAAACCATAAGAAACTGCAAGATGAATTTGTGTATCATACAACTCAGCAAATATTATCCCAGTGGACTTCAGTGATTGGTTGGTTTATGCACTGAAGTAAACTATTCTGCAACAACTTATACTCCAAAACAGGAAGAGGGTCCATTCTATTTGGTTCCAAACCATCTTCTGTGGGCAGACTGCCAAGTGTTAAAAATATTTGGCCAATGTTTAGCCCTCAGGGAAGAAGGCCTCAGATGAGTAAACTGGGATTCTAGATAGGACTCTAGTCCAACCAGGAAAGTAGAAGATTGGTAATTGATCAAGACAGAAATGAAGTCAACAATGTTCAAAACTAGATTCAATTTCACCACGGGTTGCTGCTTAAAGGGTATGGGTATCATATCTGGTGAAGAGCTTGATATATAATAGAGTTATGGCATAATCCAGATGTTACCTGATGGTTTGGAAAAAAAAATAATAATGTTTTCCCAGGGTGTGTGTGTGTGTGTGTGTGTGTGTGTGTGTGTGTGTGTGTTTCCCAGCACCTAGAATGGCTGACTCGACAGCTACAGCTATATGCGAGAGTAAGAGTAGTGGCAAACAATACCTGGAAAACCCCAAACATGTCATGTTTTGGAAGAAAGAATGTACATTAAGCAGTGCAGAAGGTTCTAACTGAATTAGGGTGTTAATCTATGCAATTCTGAACAATGTTATTGAACAATGAATACTTCCCATCTCAAGTAGTCTCTGGATAAGTAATTAATAATTACATTATGTCTACTTATCAACAAAATGTTGTAAAGTATATAGTATATTATTTTACCATGAAAAAGTATTTATTGAGTCATATGGCCGTATGCCTCAAAAACTGTGTTTGTAATAGAAATGTAACAATATAAAGAACTAGAACCTAATATATTTAGAAATGCATACTATCTTGTATCTGTATTAAATTTTGGCAATCATGTGAAAATAAAATATGTGTGAGCCTCCTTTCAACTGGGAGGCTCCTTTCAACTGATAGAACAGCTGGTTTGTATTTCCTACATTTTGTAGTTTTATTTTTTTAATATGAAATTTATTGTCAAATTGGTTTCCATACAACACCCAGTGCTCATCCCAACAGGTGCCCTTCTCACTGCCCATACCCACTTTCCCCTCCCTCCCATCCCCCATCAACCCTCAGACTGTTCTCAGTTTTTAAGAGTCTCCTATGGCTTGGCTCCCTCCCTCTCTAACTTTTTTTTTTCCTTCCCCTCCCCCATGGTCTTCTGTTAAGTTTCTCAGGATCCACATAAGAGTGAAAACGTATGGTACCTGTCTTTCTCTCTATGACTTATTTCACTTAGCATTTATTTTCTAAAAACATGAAAGATCACTACATATAAATTGTTTTGTAGTTTATCTCTTATGTATAACCAGGTACTTTCACACACCAACTGCTTGGATTTATGGAAAGACCCAGTAGAATCAGTGACTAAAGGCTAACATAATACTTTTTACAATAGTGTGATTCATAAGATATCACTCATAGATTGATGGGTATAAGCATGATCTTTCAAATACAGAAACAATTTCTACTATATTTGTTAAAGCCTTACAATTTCTACATGACAAAAAATGTTTTAATTTCAAGAGTAAAATTAAAATTTTTGCTTTCGTTAATACATCTTCCAATGGCTGTACAGTTCATGCACCATGTGGAAAACATATTAGCTCCTGACACCAATGATTAAAGTCAGATATTACATTCGATTACATTTAATTATTCAGAATCTCTGTAGCATGTAATAAGATAACTTCCAGTATAATTAGAAACACAGCAACATCTAAAGAAAACTATTTATAGAATCTCAACAGCTATTACAATACCCTATAGGCTTCTCTACACTTTGAGGGAGGATTTTTCTGACTGTTTACTGACTGCCATTCAGAATAGATTCATTTTCTGTTTTTGTAAAATCAATACATAAAGGAATCCCCACCCCCCCAACAGCAACAACAAATTCCTGCTGTAAGAATTAATCGTGAATATTTACCATGACTCATAATAATAAGCTTTATGGTGCTATTTAGTCTAAACATAACTCACCTCTCTGGTACATGAACATTATACACAATTCCTAAACAAAACTGCACTTGCTAATGTGACATATTATCCCTTGCTTCTTTTAATAACACTCTATCTATTATACCTGACACAATGTGCCCTTTCTGAAAGTAAAACATGAGCATTATGTTAATAATATAATACTCTATAAAATAAACACCAAGATTACATTTCTAATATTGTAGTATAAACAAACATATATTTTTATAGGTTGGAAGAAACTTATGAGTATAAGGTTTATGGTATTGACTCATTATTTTTCTATTCAGGAGCAAGTTTACTCCTAGCAGTAGAGTAACTTCTCATTGATTCAATAGCTATATCACATTATACATGTCATATAATACTATATAGGTTAGACCAAGATCTTACCTTATGTTTTTAATTCCAAATAATGATTTGATCTCCCTTCTTTTAGCAAGCCTAAACTAGTACTTTGATGTTAATTGACTTCCTTGTTTTAACTCTCCCAAAGGAATGCTTAACAGCAACAAACTATAGTATTTTAAGACCTATTTTTGTGTTAAATCTCATTATATAAGCTTGCTTTTTGAAAATCAAACCAGATTTTATGGACATTAATCTCTCATCTTAGGCCAAAAAACTAACAGATAGCATTTAGAATATAAAAAGAGAGAGAGGGAGTGGGGGGGAATGAGTGTATGATTTCAGTGTCCAAATCTTTGTCATTCATTTGACTATTACAGTTTTCTTGCAGGTAGAGTATGTCCATTTTGTGAAAATAAACTTGACATCCTCTCTATCAGGAGATCCCAATCAATGGAAGCCAGATTACAACCTTTATCTTCTCAAAACAAACATGCCATTCATTTTGCTCTCCCACTTCACCCCTCCATAGCTGTGAGGAAACTTTCTTTTGGAAAATACTTTTGAGGTGTAAAATGTGCTTTAAATATATCTCACAGGAATAGGCACTTTACAAATGAGGGCTTGAAGACCCACATGTGTGAGTTATGTTTTGCAATTTCACATAGCTGGAAAATGATTGTATGGGAACCCAACATTTTGACTTTGAATGATAAATATTAGCAGGCAAATAATATAGGTTGGCTGGTTTGGAAAACTTATTGGAAAACAAGTTTTGTTCAATCATTAGAGTTTTGATCTAAAAATTAAAAAAAATATTGATTTCTAAGTGAAAGCAGTGGTGAAAAACCCTGCAAACCTAATAAGATATTTAGGGACAGGTTCTTGTGTGTTCTATTTCTTTAATGATTAGGGAGAAAACTTAATACTCAGGCATTTCCTGGTCAAGTTATAGCAATTTTAGGAGGATTGTGGTATATGTCCTTATTATGCTCAATATTAAAATGCACAGATTTCAATTATATGTGGTTGATGTTACAAGAGTGGTGTCAAATGTTTTCTTCAATCAGGTAGCCAATTGCACACAGTATCAATTTCTTGTTTTTAGATACATTATTACAGAATCACAGTTACATCATCAACTATGTGATCTTTGATAGAAATTAAGGAAACATTAAAGGTTTATTTCAGTTATCATAACGAAAACTTTCCCATAAAGCTCTGACACAACTGTGACAAGTTGTCAATGGAGCAGTAAGAATAAAAGAAGAAAAGAACAGTGACCTTTTTTCTCATGCCCCCCTCCCCTTAAAAGTTACACATGAGAAACATTAATAAGGTTATTTGGAAATGTTATGGGGATGTACTTTACTTCTTAAGAACATGAAATGTATGGTGTTTTTTTTTTTTAATTTTTTTTTTAACGTTTTATTTATTTTTGAGACAGGGAGAGACAGAGCATGAACAGGGGAGGGTCAGAGAGAGGGAGACACAGAATCTGAAACAGGCTCCAGGCCCTGAGCTGTCAGCACAGAGCCCGACGCGGGGCTCGAACTCACGGACCGCGAGATCATGACCTGAGCCGAAGTCGGCCGCTTAACCGACTGAGCCACCCAGGCGCCCCGAAATGTATGGTTTTTAAAAGATGAATGCTCTACTCCCTTCATGGGGGCCGGGGGTGAAGTATAGTTTTGTGATTAATGGAGCATCAGATTATGAATAATACAGACAAATGATGTTTCCCTTATTTTTATATCCATTTTCTCCACAAAAGTAGTTCTAACCTTAAAATAATGCTCTTATAAATCTATCACTGAGTCAATATGTTTTATTGAAGGTGAAATGGGACAGGTTAATGCTCTGATGATAATCTAATGAGTCTTTAATTATCGTTGAGTTTCTTACCACTGTCATCAAATTATGCCAGCAATTTAAATATCATCTTTGCTTAGGATAAAATAAACACTGTCCATGCAAATTAAATAATTCTAATTACAGTCTTATATTTAAATATTTTAAATATCTGTAAGCACAGAAATTTGCATGCCTTCTAATTGAAAGTTGAATACTACTTTAAGACAAACATAATAAAATGAGTTTTATTCTCCCTCTCCTCCCTGCCATGAAAAGCATAGTGCAGTAAATGAAATTGAAAATGCCTCCATATTAAGAAATTTAACTTTTTTTCACTTAAAACAGTTCAAGCCCTCAGGGCATCTGGGTGGCTCAGTTTGTACATTAAGCATCTGACTCTTGATTTCAAGAATCAAGTCATGGTCCCATGGTTTGTGAGACTGAGTCCTGCCTTGGGCTCTGCACTCAGAGTGTGGAGCCTGCTTGGGATTCTCACTCTCCCTCTCTTCCTGCCCCTCCCTTGCTTTCTCTCTATCTCTCTTAAAATATATAAACTTTTGAAAAAAAAGTTTAAACTCTCAAACTGTAACCATTGAAAGTTTATTGATGGCATTGATTTACAAACGCACACAACACACTCATGCACATGTTTAAACATGCATATACGGCACTAATCTCCTGAAATGCACCAGGCACGCAAAAAAAAAAAAAAAAAAAAAGCTTGCAACAAAGTAACTGGGAAGTCACTTAAATTTTTGCAGTGTTAACATGTTTACTTGTTTATTTAACTTGACTCAGTCCTTGTGTCATTAACCATCAACTAATGTTAACTATTAAATCAAAGTATCAGGCTCATTTTAGCCTCAACTCTGAATTCAGTGCAGTGGACAAGCTTCCTTCATCAGTGTTGCTTTCAACCTGCTGATTTTGATATAGTAGTCCCTACTTATCCACAGTTTCATGTTCTGTGGTGTCAGTTACCCGAGGTCAACCTTTAATCAAGAAGCAGATAACCCTTTCTCCAACAGATGGCCAGAAGATCAATAGTGGCCCAACACTACATCACAACATCACAGTGCCTGCGTCATTCACCTCACTTCACCTTGTTGTGTAGGTATTGTATCCTCTCATATCATCACAAGAAGGATGAGTTCAGTACAATAAGACATTTTGAAAGAGAAACCACATTCACATAAACTTTTACTACAATATATTGTTATAATGGTTGTTTGGGTTTGTTTTTTTTTTAGTTTTTTTTTTCTTTTAATGTTTATTTATTTTTAAGAGAGAGAGATTGTGTGTGTGTGAGAGCAGGGGAGGGGTCAGAGAGGGAGGGAGACACAAAATCCAAAGCAGGCTCCAGGCTCTGAGCTGTCAGCACAGAGCCCAATGCAGGGCTCCAACTCACGAATAGCAAGATGGTGACCTGAGCCGAAGTCGGTCCCTTAACAGACTGAGCCTCCCAGGTGCCCCTAATGGTTGTATTTTATTACTAGTTATTGCTGTTAATCTCTAACTGTGCCTAATTTATAAAGTAAACTTTATCATAGGTATGTAGGGATAGGAAAAGACATATAAGTATATATAGGATTCACTACTATCTGCAGTTTCAGGCATCTACTGGGGAGTCTTGGAACATACTTCCAGTGGGTAAGAGCAGACTATTATACCAACATTCATGAGGTGATCTTGCTTATTTGAGCCCATTGACAAGGTCTCATTAAAACTACTTCATATCTATTTCTTTCAAGGGTTCCACAGTCTGAACTGTTGGTACAGGCAATCAAACATGCCACCGAAAGTGAAATACCACTGAAATCTGTTTGCTAGTTGCTTTTTTCTAAATATGTAAAATTCTCTTCAAGGGCAGGTTTCTTTGTGTCCTGAAAAGGTAAAATTGCACATTGCATCATCCATTATGTGAGTTGCCTTCATTTGTATTTTAACGCAGGGTTAGATTCCTTAAAAAACTGAATTATTTTAATAGCAAACTGATATGGAAGAAAGACATTAAATCCTTTTGTGTAATCATTAGGAAATTGGCTTTAGTCCACATGAAAGTTTGCTTCTATTCCAAGCTGAAATATCTGATGGCAGTTTGGAAAAGGCAACTTCTATCTCAACCTCAAATTCCAATAGTTTCACTTCATTATTGAGTTTTCTTCTTCTTTCTTAGCTTGACTGGCATCTCCGTTGGTATTAGAGGCATATATGTGGTAGGACAGCAGTTAGCTACACAGAGATTACTGTCTGTTGCGTTGTACTTCTGTTCATTATCTAGAAGAAGCGATAACTAAGCTTCCGCAGATCACTCATACATATAAGCGATTTACCCATATGCAGTTATTGAATATTGATGACTGACCATTTGGCAATTGCTTTTCTCGAGTTCTTATTCTGGCTGTAGTACTTCTACTGAATATTGTTTAGGTTAAATAGAAACTTTCCTAATACTTGCCTGGATTTATCAACTGTTCCTCAATGAGATTCCAGTGCTTATATAAAGCTCTAGCATTTACCTCAAAGAGCTCATCTATTTTGCCTGACTGCAACCCTGCTTCCAACCAACAGATTCCTTATTGGTGGAATTCAGTGTTAAATAGTTTGAGCATAACCTTGAAGTGAATTCTTTTCTTTCCTTGTACTCAATTACCCTCTTTGAGCTTTTCATAAAGCAAAGCACTGTGCAAAGCTGCGCCGTCGGCGCAGCCAAGACAGAAGAGGGAGAAGAAACGCTCTGGGGAATACCGCAAATGCAATTGCCGCCTCTTGCTGGGAACTTGAGAACCGGCAACAGTCTAATAGAAACCCTTTGCTTTCTGGAAGATCCCTTTACACTGTGATGAGCACTAGCACGCAGTTAATATCATTCCTCAGAAGCAGACCTTTTCATACAGTTAACTATGTGTAAAATTGTCTTTCTTTTCTTTCTTATTTGACACATTTCTCAAATTTATAACCAGTCTGCCATGTACTTCCAATAAACAGTCTGGTCTTCCTTTTAGTATTTGATTTATGATTGCTTGAGAAAGAGATAAAGCTAGAATATCTTCTTGCATATATCTTCTTTATGTATTTTCGCTGTTTCCTAATTCTGATAAGCTTTCTAGTTTTAAATTTGTTTTTCCTAACATTTGTATCTCCCTATAAAGTCCTTCTATAACATAACATAACATAATATAATATAATATAATATAATATAATATAATAATAACATATAGGTTTTTTCTTCTATGCATATGCTGTCTTACAATTCATGTATTCTGCCCTGTAGGACACCATTTTTATTATCCAGAGGGAGTAATGTTCTCTTAATAACTATATATTGTAGTGACAAGGACCTTGTACAGAGTCTAAATGACCCTCCCCATGTTTCCCTTCAGTGTGTTATTTCAACTCTATTATCATTAAATAGACATTGGGAATCTTACTACACTACAGAGTAAATGATTAACCTCATTATTCCCATGAAAGAAGGTCAGTATCAAAATTATTCCTTTCAAATAGTACCATTTAAATACGTCATCTACGACCAGACTAGCCAAGGATAAGAACTGTATCATGTATTAAGTTAAAAATGGAAATAGTTAAAAATTATTAACATTGACAATAGAGGTTAGTTTTGATATTGGTATCAATTTAGTAGAATAATTTGGTGAGATTTATACAAATATTACAGAAATGCTGTTTTTGTCTCTGTCTTGTGTAGCTTTGCTTAGAGAAGCTGACACATTGCCCTGGTGAATGAAGTCACTCAATAGTATTCTGAGACTTCTCATAAACTCTGTGGTGCCATGGAAAAACAGTGGTATTGGAAAGAGAGTCTTGGATTTGAGTTCTAATTTTTTCTACTTGTCTACATAGATGTCTTTCTTAAACCCTGGACTTCAACTTCCCCACATATAAAATGTTGGTAAAAATAATGCAGTAATTAGTTTTTCCTTCATTGGTAAAAAAAAAAAAGAGAAAAAAGAGAGAGAAAGAGAAAAAAAGGGGGGATTGTTATCAAGTGTTATAAGACCTGAGATAAGTGTGGTCCCAGGGTTTAATTCTGTGGCTCATTTGCTTCCTCAGGACTTAGTTGTCTTTCATTTTTTTGTTGTACCAATTTAGAATTCTGTTTCTTAGTCTAGTCATCTTCGTTCACTCAAGATAGTATAGCAGGAGTGCCTGGGTGGCTCAGTCACTTAAGTGTCTGACTCTTCATGTCAGCTTGGATCTTGATTTCAGGGTTCTGAGTTCAAGCCCCATGTTGTGCTCCACACTGGGCATGAAGCTTACTTAAAAAAAAAAAATAAGATAATGTAGTAAATCTAGGAGTCAGTCTTTTACTTCATTGCTTCACAAGGTCAAAGAGACTCTTCCCAGAAGCCCACAGACATCTCTTTGATTACCCTTTACCCAGATTTGCACCACACACCTCACATTTAATCCATTCACTGATAATTGTACTGAAACCACAATATGTAGCCATGATCAGTAAAGACTTAGGGTGGTGGATGTCCAAACAAACTGGGGGTCTGGCAGCATAAAGGAAGCAGGGATAGATGCTAGTCAGGTAATTAAAAAACATATTCTACAAACATACTGGGTTTGTTGTACAAGAGAATATTAGTACATAAGCATGTCAATCAGCACAGTGGCTGACACAAAGCAGGTACTTCAAAAGGGAAAGTTAAGCCACTTCATTCTACTCAAACACACTGAGCCTCTTTTTGGTTTCAGGAACCTTGCAAGCCATTGAGAATATAAATGTACTGAATATATTTGCTGAAATCAGATATCTAATTATGGGAGAATCAGAAAGTATGGTACATAAATAAAACATAGAAACAAGTGAACAGTCTTACTCACAAATTAATGTTACAGATGCTCTGATAGAGGAAAACCCATACTGAAATGAAAGCAAAGAAAAGAGCTCTAGTCAGACATTTGGACGGGAGAGTGGGAGGCAAGCAGGAGCAATACTTGACTAAATGCAATGGTGGAATACTTTATTCTTAAAATATGAGTTGTCATTAGCTACGGGAGAAACACAGATTGGATTTTCCAGGGAAAAGATATAAATAGGAGCACACAAGTAGAGACACACAAATGTAGAAGTACCAGTTTTTGTTTCCCGTTGCATACTTGGGTACCAGAGAAGAACTTCAGTGTCTAGGAAAGACGTTCTTACTTTTAGAGTGTAGAGTTTAAGCTGCATGATTGATAGAGACATTGGTCTTTTCCTTGTCATTATCTGGGGTCAGTTCTAGTAGCATAATGAAATGGCAGGACCTTGACTTCAGTCTTATTTTGCCAGCTTGATATTTATAGTTGAGGGAACATTGATCCCTCTTCTGGCATGGTCAGGCACCAAGGTCTCAGCCTTGGCTTGTGGCTAACATGGTATGATAGATGAATGACTTGATTTCTTACCTTCAGTTCTCTAGTGAATTGATTATGTTACAATTTGGATGTAGCAATTTTTCAGGGAGCTCTTTAGGAGGCCAACCCAGTCTTGGGAAAGTTGATACATCCCTCACAGAAGAGTACAGCCATGATATGTTAATTTTGTACAATCATTGCTTTTGATCATGCGTTTTGAAATCCCCTTTACTGTTCCTTGGACAGCCTTTATAACTTTCTGGGCACTTTAAGTTTTAAAAAACTACAAGAGAAAAAAAAAACCAACCTCATAGATACACAGATTGGTGTTTGCCAGGGGAGGGATGGGAGGTAGCAGACATGAGAAAAGTGGTTTTGCTGTTGTCATTGTTCGTTTATTTGGGGTTTTTTTTTTGTTTTTGTTTTTGTTTAAAGAAATTGAATTTTTCTTAAATTCCATCAAAGTTAATTGGTTTTAAATTGTTTACCCAATTCACTACTCATGTCTTCCCCAACAGGGAGGCCTCAAATTTTTGGAAACACACAGTGAAAAAGCATGTGATATTCATTCTCTTTTCACCACAATTTCCTCTTCAAGATGCTTTTAACTTTTGGAATATTTGAAATTCATGAGTAGGATTAAGAAAACATTAAAATTCTCACCTAACTGGTGATAAAGTTGTCCCTTTTGGCTGTTATTGCTTGCCTGATGATACCTTCCATGTGTGATATGGCTAAATACTTGACTTCTTGTACACATGTGTGAATTCTTTGAAAATCCTCACATAAAAAACTTCCCCACTTCATAGGTTCTTAATTACTCTGCCTTCACCTCTTTACTCTTTCTCACCTCTCACTTTTGTGATCTAGTTACTGCAGAGGCCCTTCTCTTAGTAACCAGCTCTCTTACTGGCTTGAATTAATAGCTAACTTCTGTGATGGCCAATGTGTTTGTATTATTTGGGGTTCTTCAGAGAAACTATTAAGGAATTGGGTTACATGATTATGGATTTAGAGTCCTAAGATCTGCACTGGTAAACTGGAGACCCAGGAGAACTAATGGTATAGGTTCAGTCCAAGTTCAAGCCTTAAGTCAGGAGACCGATGTCCCAGCTTAAAGACAGGCAAGAGAAGTTTCCTGTTACCCACTCTTTTCCTTCTATTCAGATCTTCAATTGATTACATGAGGGCCACCCACTTTAGGGAGGCCAATCTTCTTTACTAAGTCTACTAGTTCAAACGTTAATCTCATCCAAAAACATATTCAATAGACACACTCAGAATAATGTTTGATCAAATGTCTGGGCACCCTTGACCCAGTCAAGCTCACACATAAAATTAAGCATAGAGCATTTTTTTCTTACTAAACAGTAGAATTCAGGCTGATAATTAAGATTCTATTCTTGGGGCAGATGGATGGCTCAATCGGTTAAGCATCAGACTTTGATGTCTGCTCAGGACATAATCTCACAATCTGTGAGATTGAGCCCCCCGTTGGGCTCTACACTGACAGTGTGAAGACTGCTTGGGATTCCCTCTCACTCTTTCTCTCTCTCTCTCTCCTTCTCCACCTCTCCTGTGGTGTCTCTCTCCACCTAAATAAATAAAACTTGGGAAGCCTGGATGACTCAGTAGGTTAAGCATCTGACTCTTGATTTTGGCTCAGATCGTGATCTCACAGTTCATGAGATCAAGCCTGGCATCAGGCCCTGTGCTGACAACATGGAACTGCTTAGGATTCTCTCTTTCCCTCTGGCTCTACCCCTCCCTCCCTTTCTCTCTCCCAAAATAAATATATAACCATAAATAAATAAATAAATAAATAGATAAATAAATAAATAAAAAAGAGTCTCTTCTTCTTACCTTCCATCTCCTTCAATTTGCCCAATTTTCCTTTTCAGATGATCACAAAAAGTAAATCATCAATGCCATTTTATAAACAAAGAACCAAGCTTATCAATGAAATACCAGTCCCTTCTTTGTATAATTATTTCCACATTTATTGGATTCTTGTGGGGTCTTCTTCATATGTATTAATGGGAATTCCACAAATTTGTATGACAATGTCTTGGCAGTTCTACTTAGAATAACAGACAAACAATCTATTGTCTAATGTCTGTTGGGGACATGTAGTAGAATGAGTATTTTTTTTCAGCATTCTACACATATTCAGTAATAGGATCACACATTCACATTCTTTGCCATGTTGCTTCCATGGGCCATATTTCCCTACTCCTCCACTCTCAGTTCAGCTATGCATCTCACTTTTGGGATGATTATTCAAGAAGCAAGCTCAGGCTTGAAAAATGTTTGTACTTTTGCATTTATTCCAGAACATCTGAAATTGTCATGAGAAAAACATGCCCAGTATAGTTTGATTTTTATCAGAAGGGAGAAAAAAAGTCTTGGAACAATCACACTGTCCATCTGAGTGCAATCCAGATCAGCTGAACCCTGCCTAATCTCCACTGAGTCACCTGTGAGAGCCCAAAGCTCAGCAGAGTGACCAATCAAAACACAGTCTAGACCAACGGACCCTCAACTGATCTGGAAACTTGTGAGGAGGAATGATTACTGTTTCAAGTAGTGACTTTGGAGATGATTAGCTTCTTTTGCTTGTTTGTTTTTCAATCACAGCATTTTTGTGACAATAGCAAACTAACACAAGGATTTAGTCCCAAGTAGGTATACTCAGGGAAAAGGGGAAAAAAAGATAAATATATAAATTACCTATTTTTTTTTTACTTTCTCACATATGCTTATTTTTGAAGTGAAAAAATAATGACAAAACAGATTGAATATTCATTTTTCTAGTCAAACATGGTTTGCCATCGTATAAACTTGCCCTTTTGCTGAATTTGATTTTAAAGAATTCCATCAATTCCATCATCTTTTTATATGGGCACGCATTTGTATCAACCTACTGCTTAGATTTTTATTCTCTAAGCATAAATTTTGTAGTTAGAAATGTCACCTTTGTGTAGATTACTTATCATCCCAGCATTATATATTTTTTCAGCTTATTTTGATTTTGCATTGCATTTTTTTCCAATATAAGAACTTGGTACTGGATATATTATCGAAAATATTTGGATAGACATTTTTTTCTCTTTGTAAATACCAATTTAAAACTACTCAATAAAATTCTCTAAGTAACATTGAAAGACACACAATGCATATTTAACATTAAGTTAAAATGGCAGAATTAAAAACCAGCTAGACTTTAAACAAGAATACATTATATTCAAAAAAAGCAAAGGTTTTTCTATTTTATTTCAGCCATTTTGTTGTTTTGCTTGATGACAAAGGTTTTCTGATTTTCAAGTTATTGTGTAGAAATTGGGATAAACACCACAGAGGAATTTGGGCTTCATAAAGTAAATCAACTTCCATTTATGACTCCTGTTTCATTTTCGTACTTCCCAGGCCTTTTAAACAGAACAAACATGCCTTGGGCTTTTTCTTAAAATCATTTTGAAAGTGTGATTCTGTTATGACCCATCAGTATGAAATATAGTTTTCTGATAACATGATGGCTAAAATAAGTTTGGGGATTTTTTTCGTAGGTAGAGAGCAGGTTGGATATGTGGAGTTTCTATATGGCAGGAATTTAATCTATTAAGAAACAATGCTTCAATGTGCCAGCATACAACATAGATTCAAAAGTGTGTTTAATATGGAATAGTATTGAAAATTAAATAAAAGAGAAACCAAGGTTCAAATGAAACAGAAACCCATTCAAGTGGTGCCAATTCTACAACTGAGCTAATAAAGATCAATTTCTTAAAATGCACAAACTATCAAAACTGAGCTGATATTAGATTGCCTTTATCTGTTTTAAAAATTGAATTTGTTTAGTTAGTTAGAAAAAATCTCCCCAAAATAAATCTCCAAATACAGATGATTGTACCAGAGAATTCTACTAAAAGTTTATAAAATAATAATTAACACCAATCCTACAGTCTCTTTTAGAAAATAGAAGAGGGGATGCTTCCAAACTCATTTTATAAATTCCATATTATCCTGATTCAAAAATTGGATAAGAGCAGTTCAAGAAGAGAAAATCACAAACCAGTATCCCTCATGAAAGTAAGTGCAAAAATCCTCAAGAAAATTATAACAAATTAAGTTCAGCAATATGAAAAGTAATTATACATTGTGACCAAGGGATTTTTATTCCAGAAATGCAAGGCTGGCTCAGTACTCTAAAATTAATCAATATAATTTACCATATTAATAAGCTAAAGTAGAAAAGCAACATGAGTATATCATTGGTATGGAAAAAAATATGTGCCAAAATTCAACAACCACTGAAGACAAAATTTTCTCTGAGTAAATTAGAAATAGAAACTTCCTCAGCTTGATAAAGGACTTCTACAAAAAATAATAATAATAAAGCTAACATATTTCAGGATTAATGAGTAAATGTTTTCTTCTTAGATTAAGAACAAGGAGGGGTGCCTGGGTGGCTCAGTCGGTTGACCGATCAACTTTGGCTCAGGTCATGATCTCACAGCTCATCACTTTGAGCCCCTAGTCAGACTCTGTGCTGAAAGCTCAGACCCTAGAGCCTGCTTTGGATTCTGTCTGCCTCTTTCTCTGCCCCTAACCCACTCACATTCTGTCTCTGTCTCTCTCAAAAATAAACAAACATTAAAAAAAAAAAAAAAAGAACAAGGAAAAGATGTTCTTACTCTACATAATCCTGGAAGTCCAAGTCAGGGTAATAGGGGAAAAAGGAAATAAAAGGCACATGGATTGGAAAGAAAAAAAGTTAAATGTCCTCATTTGCAGTTTATATGATTGTATATGTAGAAAATTCCAGGAAATGTGAACAAAACTTTCAAAACCTAAGGTAAGATCAGCATATATAAATAAGCTGTATTTCTATACACTAGTAATAATGTGGAAATCACAAAAGGAGTTACATTTACTCAAAAGATTAAATCCTTGTGTATAAATATAACAAAGTAACTAAGGTAAGATCAGCATATATAAATAAGTTGTATTTCTATCCACTAGTAATAATATGGAAAACACAAAAGGAGATACAATTACTCAAAAGATTAAATCCTTGTGTATAAATATAACAAAGATGTACGGGACTTGCATACTAAAAACTACAAAATGCTAATGAAATAAATCAAAGAAAATCTAAATAATTGTAGTGATATGATACACCATGTTCATGGATTAGAAGACAGAGTAAAAAATCCATTTCTCCCCATGTTGATCTATAAATAAATAATAAAGGGAACTTATCAGTGCTTAACCATATTTAAAAAACAAACACATGGAAAACATAGCTTTATTTTAGAATTGAGAATTGGTAGTTTCTTAAAAATCTAAGCATGACACTACCATAAAACTCAGCAACTGCTCTCCTGGAATTTAACTCAGAGAAATGAAACTGTGTGTTCACACAAAAGCTGTACCTAAATGTTCACATAAAATTATTCAGAAGAACACCAAAGTTATCTCTCCAGATGGTTTTCATCAAATAAATGGTTGAATAAACTGTACATCCATATTATGCCATATTATGTGACACTGCTTGGCAACAAAAGGAAACTATGAGTCCACACAACTTGGATGGATCTCTAAAGAATTATGCTGAGTAAAAAATGGCAATCCCAAAATATATATACTTTGGTAATATATTTCTATAACATTCCTTACCCCACCCTACCTTTCTCGACACTCTAAGGTGAATGTGGCCTTTGTTTCCTTTCTTGGAAGAGGAGGGGGAGAGGGCCTTTCCCATTGCAAATCAATCTAAAGAAGAGGTGAGAATGACCCAGAAGATGCAGCTAGAAGGGCAAGGTGATTATTCCTAAGCCTTCACTGCAGTTATTCCACACGGGGGGGTGGCAGCTCCTGCCTTAACAGAGGCAGGTATGTGGTGGTGTTCATGAACAGGATGGAGAACAGGTGCAGTGAGTGACTGAAAAGAGGGCTGGAGTAGCCAACCCTGCACCGTTGCCTTCCCAGAATGATAACTTTCATAAAATGAGTCTTTTCAATATGATGGCTGGTCCTTTAAAAGGGTCCTTTAAAAAGGTCCATCTCAAGCTTTGACTCTTTACTTTTTCACTGGTTTTTCTTCTGGGCTTTGAGGCAGGTGACTCTGGCTGGCTTTATTGGAGGGCTTATAGCTGGCATGGCTCATGACCTTGGAAATGGTGCCCCAGGGAAATGGCTGTCCAAGCATTGTCTCTGTGGCCCAGGCCTACCTAATATTCCTGAAGTGGCAAATTTATTCAAGCAGAGTCCATATTAATAGTTGCTAGAGTTTAGAGACAGAACAGGGGGAAAGAGTGGATATAATTATGAAAAGATAACAGAAGATATTTATGGCAATTCAACAGTTCTGTATTTTGGTTGTGATAGTTATATTTATTTACTCATGTAATAAAATTTCATAGAAGCACACGCAAATGCAATGCAAACATACAAATAATAAAATGTCTGAATAAATTATGTGGATTATACCAACATCAATTTCCTGGTTTTGATGTTCTATAGTTGTGTAAAATGTATCAGTTGAAAACTGGGTGAAGGGACTTCTCTACCATTATTGCAAATTCTTCCAAATCTACAATTATTTCAAAATGAAAATGGTTTAAAAATTGTTGTAGCTTTGTGACATGAAGCTTAGAACAAGCATTCATGAATACTCAGCATATGCCTGAAGGCAATGTTATATTGCTGACAATACAATTACTCCTGAGTACTGCCATGCCAGGGTATCACCATACTGAACTTGACAGAAACTTTAGAGTTCATCAGATATTGATCGTTTTAATTAACCAGAAGAATGGACGATGCAATTTAAAAATGAATAGCATATAAAGCATTTTTTATCAAAAAGATTTGGCATTTAAAAAATCTAGTTTCTACTTTCTACAAATATTTACTCAAAACTGTTTCTTACATATGGATGTTTCTGTGTACACCTGAGGCTATGTAGTAACATAGCAGGATTAGGCATAGCCTTATGGTAAACACGGTGATTTTTTCCAGATTAGTAAGTGTATTTTAGGATTTACAAGTAAACATTTTGAATGTCTGTACTCTCAAAAAAAAAATGTCGAGAGTCTGTCAAAAAAAATGTTGAGAGTCTGTGCAAGCACAGTCAATAGATTACCAGTTTTATGTGAGATTTTCGCGTATGTATGTGAGAAGGCTTTCAAAGTAGAAAAAAATAATTTACCCAAAAGGATTAAATGATCTGATATTTTGAGTTCTCAAAGAATCTAGTAGAATTTATTCTGTAGTCATGTCAAAATGAAAACAGCAAGCTATTGGAGTTCAAAAAGTATTTTATTGTTGGTAACCAGTTCTGAGGGGATTAGCTGAAATCTATGGCTTCTTTCTGAGACTGTTCACCTTGAATTTGACCCAGATGTTTGTTATTTATTTTTTTTCGAGATTATCATACAAAATCTTGTCCATAAAATTATTTGCTTCCTATTGCTATTGTCACCATCAGTTTTTTGTTTGCTTTGTATATTTTTATGATATAAAATTACTTATTATTATTTATTATTACTTAATACATTATTTGATATTAGTTGCAGTATACTTAAGTGTTCAAGAAAGGAATTTTTAAGGAGATCAAAACAGCAAAATATGCAAAAAATAAAGGAAATTAAAAATTCCTTAAGCTGTAAATGACTGAAGCAGACATAGTATTTTTACTTAAACAACTCAAAATGAACTTTACAGCAAAAGACAAAAAACTAACTTAATTAGAACTAAAAATCTTAATCATTAAAAACAATGGTCACTGTAATAATAATTGTTGCAGACACACTCCTCTAGTGGATGTTAAAATCAATGGACCAAAGTTTAGGGACAAACTTGAGAATATCTTATAGCTTCAAAGTATAGTGTCATGATATTTATGAATTGCAAAAAGAAGAACATTGATGTTCAGTGAAGAAACTCAGAAGACCAAGTGATCAAGGATAACATTATTAGTAATAAGACTTATTAACATCAAATAGTTCATCTGACAAGATGAACTGAGGACACCACATCATTATGGGGTATTCTTATCAAAACTGCATAACCTCAATCTAATCATGAGAAAACATCAGAAAAATTAAAATTGGGAGACATTCTGAAGTAAAAATGATTACTAGTACTTTTCAAAAGAAGTGAGGATTAATCAAAGTCGTAGAAAGACTGAGAAACTAGTTCAGATTGGAAGAAACTGAGGAGACACAATAATTAAATGCAGTGTGGGCTCCAGAAACAGAAGGACGTTAGGGGGAAAAGATTGAAATTTAAATAAGGTCTTATATTAGTTAATATAGTTAATATCACTGCTATCAATGATCTTTTAAAATCTAATAATTGTGTTTATGTTAAATATAGAGAAGGCTAGGTGAAAGGTATAAGTAAACTCTATACTATTTTTTTTCAGTTTTTCTGTAAGTCAAAAATTATTTGAAAATAAAAGGGTTTATTCCTAATATATTCACAGGAGTTAGCGGTTCCCAACAAAATTAATATATTAAATTTTCATTTTACAAAAATAAAATAAAATATTAAAATAAATAAATAATTATATTTTGCATATGACTAGATGATTGTGGTGGAATTCGTTTTTAATCTTATCAAATATCCTCATGAACATTAACAAAAATTCCATATAGCCAATCTAAAATCAAACCAACAAGCAAAAACTACAGTCATGATAACATTGTCAATAAAATCTAAAGATAAGTCATCTTTATATCTCCTCATCCAGAATATGAATATGTGGGGACAAGATACTGACACCAGCAAGTCCCTGGTTCAAGATGAGCATAGGAGAGTGCAGAGGGAAGGAAAGAGTTAGTCAGCTGATCTTATACTTAAGCCAGAGAATCCAGAAGTTCCCCACAGGTACTTACTCGTTACTTCCCAAAAAACGAAATGGAAATTCAGCACATGAATCTGATAAAGACAGCCAAAACTGAGGAAAAGAATACACAGGTTCCATCTGTAAATTATGTCAAAGTTACTGTGAAAAATTTGGAGAGTACTTTGGGTGAGGTGTGGCTAAAATCTCAAAGTACCCAACAAAAACTCTTTCCCAAGAAGACTGAACAAATCTGCTGAGAGTGGACTGTAAATATAGCTGAGTAGAAATACTGATAATAAAGAAGAGAAAGGAGAGCAGATACAGAGAATATACAGAAGGTGCAGAGAAATCACCACTCTCTTCCTTACAATACAAAAAAAAAGCAAAGCAAATTAAAACTCAATGACTTTTTATTGAACCCATCCAAGGACTGGCATTACAGAACAAATCAAAACCCTGAAACTTGTAGATGGATGAATCCATAGAGTTAAGGTCAAGAGCTACTACCCGGAGAACAGCTGCTGGAGCCATCAACTGGTAGGAACACTAAAATGATAATTTTGACAAAGTGCTGGAGTCTGAGTGTGGGCTAGATATAGAGGGAGAAATTCCTGCGGCCCACAGTCTATGCAGGGTCCCCACATTTTCTTAGGTTTTACCCATATGAAGCCTCCAGGTTCTCATTGGCAAGAACTAAGTATAATCTCTCATGGCCTTGGCAGAGGGAGGGGAAGAATCAACCTTGTGAAATATGATCAGGGCATTGTCCGTGATAAAGGCTTACTCTAAAGGGGAGCTGACCTTACCAGAGTGTTATCTCACCTGCAAGATAAACATTTCTCCCACTGCATCCTCATGTAGCCTTTCTGTGTTATCTAAGATGTGGAGGAATCAAGAAATATTGATGAAGTTTGTAGTCCAAGGACACAGGCCAACGACAAAATTGAAATTTAATTTTAAGATTATAGAAGGTTTCCCTTCATTCAAACCTTAGTATGATACCAGTAGTTTTCCAGAATAATAATAGTGGATTCCAGCTGAAAGAGATGCGAGACACAGACTCTTCTTTGGTAACCAAAATAGAAGGAGAACAAAAATAATGCCACAAAGGATACTAAAATGCCTGGTACCTACAGCTACAGCAGATATCAAACATGATCCAACATTCAAACGGATTAGCAGATCTCATTCTAAAATCCTAGTTACCTCAGATTCCAATTGCCCATTACATCATGCCTAGCTTTCAACAAGAAAATTCTAGGAAAAAAGAAAAAACAAAACAAAACAGAAAACCATAGTCTAGAGGGACAAAGTAAGCATCAGAATCAGACTCAAGTATGACATAGAGCTTGAAATTCTCAGACATGGAATTTAAAATACCTGTGGTTAATATGTTAAAGTCTATAAAGTAGACAGCAAGTGATAATAGATGGGTAATACAAGCAGAGAGATAGAAAACCTAAGAGAGAATTAAAAGGAAATGTCAGAAACTGAAAACTCTGAAACAAAATTATAGAATACTTTTGATGGATTTATCAGTAGACTAAGCATGGGAAAGAAAGGAATAAGGAAACTTGAAAATAGGTCAATAACACTGTTCAACTGCTCAAATGCAACAACAAATAATATAAAAACCAAAACCAGAATATTTAATATCCCAGGGGAAATTCAAAAATTTTATATCCATGTAGGATCCTAGAAGGAAAAGAACATAAGGGAAGTAATATTTTAAGTAATAATGGCTGAGAATTATCTAAAATTAATGAAATAATCAAATCACAGATCTAAGTAGCTCAGAGAATACCAAGTGGGATATATACCAAAAAATTAGACCAATATATATCATATTCAAACTGTAGGAAACCAAAGATAGAAAATGTTTTTAAAAATCCAAAAACAGAGTGGGGGCCGAGGGGAGGGGGGAAGGGTGGATGGTGGAATACCTTAACAACAGAAAAACAAAATTTTCTTTTCAAAATGGAAGAGAAACAAAAAAAAAACCACTTTCATACAAAAACTGAGATAATCCAGCAGACGGCACTAAAGTAATATAAAATGAAGATCTTTAGGAAGATTAAAATGGTAGACGTAAGGAGTTTGTATTTACACAGAGAAAGGAAACCACTAGAGAAGGAATAAAAGAAAGTAAAATGACCTTTGTACTTTTATTTATTATTTGTTGATCTATAAGACAGCTGTTCATTTCAAGGAATAGCAGTAACCATGTAATGGGTGTTTATAAAACATGCATGAGTAAAATGAATGGTATAATGGCCTAGTGGACAAGAGGAAAGATGTGAGAATTCTCTGTTGTAAGATACCTGCTTAGACATGACTTGGCATAGTATTATTTGAAGGTGGACTTAGACTAGTTAAAAATATATACTGCAGACTCTGGAACAACCACTAAAATTATTTTTTTAATGTTTATTTATTTATTTTTGAGAGCAAGAGAGAGTGCAAGAGGAAGAGGGGGAGAGAGAGACACAGAATGTGAAGCAGACTCCAGGCTCTTGAGCTGTCAGTACAGAGCCCAATGTGGAGCTTGAACCCATGAACTGGGAGATCATGACCTGAGCTGAAGTTGGACGCTTGACTGACTGAGCCACCCAGGCACCCCATTAAAAGTATTTTTTAAGCACACTTGATATTCAAAGAAAGGAGTTAAAATAGAATCATATAACATGCCCAATTAAAACCAAAGAAGACCTTGAGAGAGAGGGGAAAAGAGAAAATGTAACTAGTAGAAAATTTGTTTCAACAAGATAGCTTTTAATGCAATTGTATCAATGATCACTTAAAATATAAATGGTCTAAATATGTCAATTAAAACATACTGACAGAAGTGGACAAAAAAAATCATGACCTGATTATATGTTGTCTGCAGAGAAACCACTTAAAATTTAAGGCTTATGTAGGCTAAACATAAAAAGATGGAAAAGTAAGTGTCATGTTAACACTAAACCAAAGAAAGCCATATTTATGTCAGATAAAGCAGACTTTAAAAATTAGAAACATTATCAGTGATAAAGAGAGACATTACATCATAATAAAGTGGTCAACTCTTTAAGAATACATAAAAATCCTAAAAGTGTATGTATCTAACAACAGAATGTCAAAATTTGTGAGACAAAAACTGATAAAACTGCAAGGAGAAATTGGCAAATCCATTATTATTGTCTGAGGTTTCACCACCTCTCTCAATAATTGATAAATTAAAGAGGTAGAAAATCAGTGAGGATATAGTTGACCTGAACAGCATTATCAATCAATTTCATCTAATTGATGCTGATAGACTACTTCATCCAACAGCAGAATACACATTCTTCTTAACCTCACATTGAACACACACCTAGACCACATTCTCAGCTATAAAACATACCTTAAGAAATTTAAAAGAATGGAAGCATGCAAAGTGTGTTCTTAGACCAAATGAAATTAAACTAGAAATCAATTACAGAAGGATAGCTAGAAAAAAATCCCCAAATATTTGGAGATTAAAGAACACACTTTTAAATAACAAATAGAAAAAAATTTCAAGAGAAGTTAAATAATATTTTGAACTTATCAAAAACCAAAACACAACTCACCAAAAATTGTGGGATGCAGTGAAACAGTGCTTCGAGGGAAATTTACAGTATGTAATCCATATACTAGGAATGATAAGGATCTGAAATAGAAAATCTAAGCTTCTATTTTGAGATAATTAGAGAAAGAAGAGCAATTTAACTAACTCTAAACAAACAGAAGAAAAGAAATAATACAGAGTAAAGCTGAAAAGTAGGATACATATTCTCCACTCTGGGCCAATACAATGAAGTTTCTCACAATTTTGAAACTAGGGCTAAGAGGGTCAGACACTTCTGATTTTCCTCTAAGAGAGGTGGAAATAAACTACAGTTCAAAGCACATGCATGGAGAAGAACAGAAAATGTGTAAAATCTTAAGGGTGACTCAGAAACTTGGAAATATACCTTGATGGCTTCCCAGGCCTTGGTTTCGATACCTTTTTGAGACCCTACTGTATACTACCTCCTGGTTTCCATGAGATTCAACCAGATTCCTTCGTGAAACTGTCTGGAATGTTACTGAAATTATTTCAAGTTGATTTCTATTATAACAAGGGTATAATAGCTAAGATACATAGCTAAGCAGCAAAGGCATTTAAATAAAGATTCATCTTGAACTTTAGCTTCATTTTTTTTTCTTATAATCTAGAAGATAGCAAAGGATTTGAGCTATTTAGCATCACCAAGTGCTCATATTATTTATTTGTTATTTTAAACAAAGTACTTCTATGTATTTTTAATATTCTCATTTGGAAAATAGGAACTTCAATTTGGATGCATATATCATTTCTGTGAGGTTCTCTATTGAAAGGACAATATGGATCAAGTTTACTCCCATGACACTTATCATGAGATAACCATTAACAAAATAGTATATTCAGGAAAAAAAAGTTCCACTGGAATTTTAGAGATCCATATTGAAGATAATATGCTCTTCGCTGGGTATTCAAAAGGTTTTATATCTCTAAATATTTTCCACTTATTTCTTGGTGTAATATTGACTACTATTTATTTTTGCATGTGATTATATGTAAAATCACACCTATTGATATATGAATAAATAAATGCAAACATGTTGATGTTCATACACATCTTTGTTATTTTTCTACTCTGCGATTTTTTTTAACTTAAAGTACTGTGTACACTCTGAACTTCTAAAGTTGAAATCTTTTGAATAAAACCTTTAGAACTATACATGAGTATCATTGTGAAAGGCAAGTACAAAATACAATACAGGTTAAGGACAACCTATATCTTGAAACAACACCTTTGACTAAGTATACAGAGATTTCAGAACCTTATGATGAAAGTCATTAGCATGATACAGATTCTTGATTACTTTTGTTTAAAAAAAAGCTTTGAGTATACCCACTTAGTGTTTTGGCCAACTCTTTTGATTAGCTTGGAGTTAATCAGTTCTATCTCCATTCTTTTACTAAGGTAAAATGTGTTTTGAAGTTCCTTTTCTATAAAGGGCATTGGTATCAATGGCAATTCATTTTCTCTTGGGATGCTCTTGCAATTTTGCTGTGCTAAATGCTTCCACTAAGCACTTAGTGAAGGCTGAGGTCACCTCTCTTGTTAAAGAAGAAAAATTGCAACGCTTTAACTCAAAGTTTCCCAAAGCGCAGTATAAATTGTAATTAAAGGCTGGAATTAATTTTTTCAAATGACACAGAAGTTTTATCCTTGTTTACCCAATCCTCCTGTTTAGCTGGGTAAATATTATCTTGAAACTATATGTTATGACCCTAAGGACATTTATTTTATTCCTTAATGTCATATGTCTTATAAAACATAGTGATATAGAAAGAGGAATCATATTTCTTTCTGGTGTCTGGAGATAATGTCATGTTCCATGTAAAAATGTCTTCTATTTTTTCTTTTTTTCTTTTAGAAAGAGAGAGAGAGAGTATGCATGCCAGTTTGGGAGAAGGGCAGAAGGAAAGAGAGAGAATCATAAGCAGGCTCCATCCGCAGCACAGGACCCAATGTAGGGCTCTATCCCATGACCCTAGAATCATGATCTGAGCAGAAAGCAGGATCAGAAGCTTCAACCAACTGAGCCACCCAGGCATCCCAAAAATATCTTCTATAAAAGTGATGGTGAACTCACTGCCAGTGTGATACTTTTCAGTAATTCATAGTTTATTACTAAATAAGAAAGCAAATTCCACTGTTCATACCTCTGAATAGCAATGCTGCTATAATAGAGGCTTAAAATGTTCTTTGAAATTTATGAAATCTACATCCTATTTAGTGTTCCACATGCATGACTTATATTAAAGCTCACATATCGATCTGATCATATAACACTTCTGTCCTTTTAGGAGTGGTCTTTAATTTCTAAAATGAAAATAATAAACAAAATAGTAACGATTAAAAAATTCTGTGAAATAATATTGCTGCAGTAGATAGCAAGCATTAAATTAGTCCAAGTAACCTATCCTTCAGCACCTACACACAATAAGAAATGTGAACATTTCTTTTGGCAAGAATGTGATTTTTTTTAAGGTTTGTTTATTTTGAGAGAGAGAGAGAGAAAGAGAGAGAGAACGAGCACACATGGGGGAGGAGCAGAGAGAGAGAGGGAGAGACTCCCAAGCAGGCTCTGCCCTGTCAGGGCATAGCCCAACACGAAGCTCGATCTCACCAACCATGAGAGCATGACCTGAGCCGAAATCCAGACTTGGCTGCTTAATCAACTGAGCTACCCAGGCACCCCAAGATTGTAATCCTTCATAAGATTCTTTGGAATTAGAAAATAATTTTTAAAAAGAATATCTTCTGAGAGTTAAACTTTTAAATCATTACAAGTATGTCACATTAAATACATACGTGTTTTAAAATGAAACAAGTCTCAGGCAACTGGCCTGGATTCTTATCTGCTTGAAGTAGTTAACACACATAAAAAATAAACGTTCCATGGAGAGGAGGACTCATCCAATCAAAAAATCATGGAAGAAGAGAAACATTGAAGCAAATAAGAGGAAGTTTGAAAGGAAGGTTCTGACCTATGGACCGAAGCAACTTTGTCTCATTAGCTGGTCCAATGCTATTAAAGGGATACATGCATTTGTATAATTTTACCTCTTGACATTAACTGCAAAAACAATCTAATTCAATTTGCTTACATCCATATGTACTCAGCAAGATACTACCTCTCTGTGGAGAGAATGGGTTAGTCATATGCATGCAAGTATTTCTGTGCTAGTGAGAATTGCTTCTTATTTTTAATGGCATTTTTATTCCACAGAATTTTCTCTTAAAATTTATTGATTTGATTTTCTTTCTTATAAATATAGTCACATTTTTGATATTATGAGAAAGTTATGATTGATGGTGAGAATGCAGACTTTGGTAAATTTGCCAAAATAATGAATACTACAAGTGAGACTTCTTCAGAATCATATCGCTAATGTGGACAATCGAATCCGTATTGTTGAGAATGTCGTTCTCCACGCAGTCTTTCTGCTGCCTGGATGACTAAGAATGGGCTTAGGAACAGTTCCTTGCCAGGAGAAAGGGAGCCTTTGCAGCCTGTACTGGAACTATCATCTTGTACAGGAATATCTTTGCCTGTTTCAGACTCAGGGAAAATCTTCTGTTCTGCTAATAGCCCTGAGGCACACACCCAGCTTTCTTTATTTCAGACCCCACGGGAGAGGGGCTGAGGTACTTCTACTGCAGCCTGGACCAGGGTGTGCATAGCTACACCACCCACATGGGCATGTGTCCACTGGCCAGGGGAATTGATGCATTGCAAGGGGCTGGATCTTATGCAGTCTTTCTCCTTTCTCACTGTGAGTACATAATCACTGCCCTACTTGAGCCTGTTATACATGCTATCTTCTTAGGGACCTTGCATCATACACTGGTCTCTTCCTTGGCTGCCACTTATCTGCCCCTTAACCTTGGCCGCACAGCGAGGCCACTGAATTATGCACCCATATACACGTAGTCCAGCACAAAAATGCACCTATGATCTCATACGCACCTTACAAACATCACAGAAAAATATCTTCAAAACAAAACAAAGCAAAGTAAAACAAAGCAAAGCAAAACAAAACAAAACAAAACGGTAAGTTAGTAAAATGGTAAGCAGATATTGGTACCTTACTGGCTCTGATATTGTTTGCTCATCTCTGTGATCAAGTATATTAAGTATCAATGGCTTGGTGCCCTGGAAAGGTGGCGTGGCTTTCACACGAACTTGTGTAATGAAACTCAGACACCTAAAACCGAGATCTTGAAACCTACTGTGGATCATCCAACAAAGGGAGATTACAGAGCTAATATCCACAAAATGTCACTCAAAAGCGATTTTTAAAGAATGCTTTTTATAAGAAAGAACATTATTTCAACAGCATAGTCCAAGATTAAACAACAAACACTATTGAGGAAAGAAACTGAAAAAGGTGGGTATGACTCCAAATGAACGTTGACTGTTTTAAACACTACTTTTTGATTTTTTTCAAAATGTTTATTTTGAATTTTTAAAAAATTTTTGAAAATATGTATTTATTTTGAGAGAGAAAAAGAGCATGGGGAGGAACAAAGAGAGAAAGGAGTGAGAGAATCCCAAGCAGGCTCTGTGCTGTCAGCATGAGCCTAATGTGGGACTCGATCCCACAAACTGCCAGATCATGACCTGAGACAAAATCAAGAGTCTGACACTTAACTGACTGAGCCATGCAGACGCCCCTCAAAATTTTTATTATTTTTCAAAAGTATTATTATGAGTAGTAATAATCATTGTCAAACAGAGGAGGGGAAAAGAAAATGTACATAAAACCTGGAAAACGCTAACATGAAGTTGGTAGCATGGTGCTTGGTATTAGATTTTTAAAAGGCATTTTTTTTGTTTTTGTTTATTCTTATTATTTGAGAAACAGCTACAGACATGTTTTAATTTTAGATTTTGTCAAATTAAACATTCAATTTAATATTTTAATTAATAAAATATTTTATTTTATTTTATTTTTTCTAAATATTTATTTTTGAAAGAGAGAGAGACCACAAGCAGGGGAGGGGCAGAGAGAGAGAGGGAGACACAGAATCTGAAGCAGGTTCCAGGCTCCGAGCTATCAGCACAGAGCCTGAAACTGGGCTTGAACCCATGAACTGTGAGATCATGACCTGAGCTGAAGTTAGCCACTTAACCAACTAAGCCACACAGGCACCCTCAATTTAAAATTTTAGGTAGCCATTAGTAAACAAGAATGTATGTAATTTCCAAACCAGGAAAAAGAAAACAAAACTAGACAAGCAACAAAAACAAACAAAAATCACCTCCAGTCAATCAAAACGAAGGTAGAAGAGGAAGAAATAAGAAAAGGACATAAATGACTATCCTATGCCTGGTTCCACAAAAGCAGATCCTGGGTAAGTGGTTTATTTTCCCTCCTTCTTTTCTTTTCCTTCTCCTTCTTCTTCTTCTCCTACTCCCTCTCCTTCTCTTCTCCTTCTCCTTTTCTTCTCCTTCTCCTTTTTCTTCTCCTTCTCTTCTTCTCCTTTTCCTTCTCCTTCCCCTTCTTCTTCTTTGAATCAAGACAAAAGGAAGGGGATGTAATTAAGCAAGGATATGATTTCAAACAGTCTTGCAAAGGTTATCTTCAATCTAATCCTTCATGACTGCTCTGTTGTATAAGTAATCTTCAGATATGTCCAAACCTAAGGACAGGGCTTTTATATTCCTGCACCATCAGGTTTTGGTAAAGAGCTGCCCTAGGGGAATGTGAACTCCCAAGTTCTCCAAGTTCTGCCCCAGGAAGCAAAATATGTCCCAGTAACCTGAGAAAACCTTTCCAGCCACGGGCTGCAGAAGCGGGCTGTGGCCAAATCTAAAAAAAGACATAATGCTAAAAAGATCTAAGGAAATCTGGCCAAGTTTTCAACATCATCTGCTACAAAGACATATAGGAAAGTCAAAAATAAAATTGTTTAAATACTTCCAAATATACCACTAATCATAAAAATGTAAATGGCCTTAATTATCCCGTGAAAAAACAGAGGCTGCCAGATTGGGCTTAAATCAAAATCTAATAATAATATATTTATAAGAGGTACACATAATACATAAGGATGCAGGAAGATTGAAAGTAAACATTAAAGATATACTTACCAGTATACCAGGCAAACATGAAACAATTAGAAGCTAATATCATTATTAACATCACATGAAATTGACTTAAACCCATATGTACTATTAAAGATGAATAAGGCCCTTAGATAATGATAATGTAATTTAACTAAATATATACAACAAAAATTATTTGCCCTTGTAAAACGGTGAAAACTATATGGAGCAAATGACAGAACCCTATTAAAATTTGCAAAACTAGGGGCACCTGGGTGGCTCAGTGGGTTAAGCCTCTGATTTCAGCTCAGGTCATGATCTCCCTGTTCGTGGGTTCAAGCCCCACGTCAGGCTCTGTGCTAACAGCTCAGAGCCTGGAACCTGCTTCAGATTCTGTCTCCCTCTCTCTCTGCCCCTCCCCCACTCATGTTCTGTCTCTCTTTCTCTCAAAAATAAATAAACATTAAAATTTTTTAAAAAACAAATATTAAAAAACAACCTCAGTGGCAGATTTGTTTGGTGATTTTTTAGTGATATAAAATACACATGCTAAAAGGTACATACATTTTAAGTTTACAATGCAATGAATTCACACAAAGTGAACACTGCCATACAACATCAAAGTCAAGAAATAGAACATTACCAATATCCCAAAGTCATACTACTCTCCCTCCCAGGATATGCCCCATCAATTTCACTGCACTATTGACATAATGCCATGAATTAACATCACTTGCTTTATAATTTTCTACAAATGGAATCATACATTGTTTACATTTATCTCTTTGGCTCCTTTTACTTAGCAATTTGTACTATTTGTCTATGCCATAGACTGTAGAAGGTTTATTGTTCATTCTCATTGTTGTGTAGTATTCTACTATATGAATAGAACCCATTGTCCTGTTAATAAGCATTCACATGTTTCCAATTTTTGTCTATTATTCTATTATGAATAAAGTTGCTCAAATCATTTCTGTGCATGACTATGAAGTCTATACACAGGCCGAAAATGGCTGATTGACATGGTATGATCCACTTTTAATGGATATTATCAAATAGTTTCTCAATGTAATTTATGAACATTAAGATTTCTGCTAGTATTTCATGAATGTTCCCCTTCCATCCCCACATCCTTGCCAACACTTAGCATTGTCAATCATTTCACATATAATCAATCTGGTAGATATAAAGTTGTCTCTCATAGAGGGTTTGGTTTGTTTTGGTTTGTTTTTTTTTTTGCATTTCCTTAGTGACTAATGAGATTGAGATATTTTCATATTTTTATTGACAACCCTTTAGATAACTGTTTTTTGAGATGCAGTTTCCACTCGAGATTTTTACTCATTTTTCTATTTATCTGTTTTTCTTATTGATTTTAAGATTGTTATATATTTTGAATATTGGAAAGATGTATACCTTGTGTATGTATACCTTATGGATAGCCTTTCATCCTCTTAAAAAATGATGAGCATGCATTATTACATTTAATGTAGTTATATTTATCACTTTCCTTTATGGTAGCAGATATTTGTGTCTTGTTTTATTTCTCTTGGTTTAGAATATTCTATGCTTTCTTCTAGAAATTTAGTATTTTAATTTTTTATACTTTAATATTTATTTAATTTAGACTCACTATTCTTTTTTTTTTCTAATTGGGATATTTGCTTGCCTCTTTCTCTCCCTACTACAGCGCCAATCTTCTTACAAACCATGCATGTGTGGTTCTATTTCTGAACTCTATTCTGTTCCATTATTTTATTAGTCTATACTTGAACTGATATTACATTTTTGTAATAACTATATCTAAATACATTATTGTCTCATAGTGTAAATCTTCTTTCTCCTTCTACTTCAAAATTTTCTTGGATATTTTGTCTCTTTTCATTTTTATGTTTTTACTTGTATCAGCTAGTATTTTTCCACAAAATAGCAGCTATGGCTTTGAATGGGATTAAATTAAATTTATATATATATTTGGAAAAATATTTTTACAAAATTGAGTGTCCTGCACTCATAAATATTTTATGTTGTCCATTATTTAGGCCTCCTTTAATTTTTTGAGTATTTTTATATCTTCTTATTAGATATATTGCACAATTTCTGTTAGATTTGTACCACTGATTTTTACGCTATTTCACATATCATTTTAATATTCTAATTCAATTTTTAGTGGTATATAAGAGTAGGATTGATTCATCTGTCTTAATTTTATGCTTATTAACCTTGTTAAATCAAATATTTCATTTTTTTTGTAGTTAGACATTCACAATTATGTTGTCTTAAATCTCAGCAGTTTTAGCACAACTTTTCTAATCCTCATGTATATTTTTTTCTTGCCTTAATGTACTTGGTAAAATCTAGAGTACAATATTGAGTGAAAGTGATAATCACACATTTTTTTTGTTTTTGCTTCCAACATTTGAGTAATATTGTCAATAATTCATAATTAAACATGATGCTTTTGTAGGATTTTGTATGGTTTCTCCATACTAGTTAAGGAAATTTCTAATTTCCTTCTATTTCTTGGTTCATGAGGTTCTTTTTTCTTCTTTTCTGAATGGATGTTGAATTTTACAAACTATGATTTATATCCGATATTTCAGAATATTATCTTTAGTTACTTTTAAATTTTATTTTTACATTATTTTTATCTATTATTCTGATCACATAGTAAATCTTACTGATTGAATTAAAATTGTTAAGTGACCTTTACATTATTGAATAATGAAATAAACCTAATATTAACACTAGTAATTAGTGACACTGAGTTTGTTCTGCTAATCTTTTGATCATTGTCCTGTGAGCAATGCTTAATATATATCAATTAAGTCGATCCTGTCAATCATGTTCATATTTCATGTTTAAAATAGTTAATGAATTTTGTTTCTTTGTCTATCAGTGACAGAAACAGTCTACCTACAACACTCTGTATATTTCTTCTTATCTATGTCCATTTTGCTTCGCATATTTGGAAGCTATGTGTTAGATGGATGCAGACTTGAAGTTGTGTATCTCCCTGATGGATTCACTTCTTCATTTTAAAGAAATGCCCATCTGCATATCTGCTAATTCTTCTATCTTAAATTCTATCCTGCCTTCTGTTATTGCATAACTCCCACCTCCCTTGGGATAATGTATTAGTTTTCTATTCCTGCTTTAACAAATCCATACACTCAGTGCCTTAAAGCAATCAAATTTATTCTTCTTTTTGTTCTGCAGTTTGGATGTCCAAAACCAGTTTCACTGAGTTAAAATCAAGGTGTTGATGGGAGAGTGTAAGAGGGTTACTGCTTTCTTGCCATTTTAAAATCTTTGTGGCCCCTGGATCCCTTGACTTATGGCCCTTTCTTAATGTCACTAAAACCATTTGCTTCTATCATCTCATCCTCTATTGCCCATCTGATCCTTCTGACTCCTTTAAATAAATATCCTTTCATCATATCAGGGCAACCCAGAAAATTCATGATAATCTTCCCATCTCAAAATGTTTAACTTAATCACATCTGCAAAGTCTTTTTTTGCAATATAAGGGAATATTTACATGTTCCAGGGATTAGAACACAGACATTTTGAGAAAGGGAATTATTTAGCCTAAAACAGTGTTTCATAGCATAACTCTTCCCATTCTATTACTTTCAAAATTACTGATTACTTATATTGAATGTGTGTATCTTAGTTGTATTATTCTGTGTATTCCAATGAAATATTGTTGTGATATATATTTTTAATATACAACTTAATTTTTGTGTTATATTATTCTACTTGTTTTATGTTATTTTTTTGCTCCTTTGCTTTCTTTGGGATTACTTGTTTTTACTATTCATTTTTCCTACTATGACATGTTAACACATTCTTTCTAGATTATTTAGTGGTTATCTAGAAATTATGACATGTCCCATTTAGTTGCTAAAGTCTAATATTAATTAGTACATCTACCATTTATTGAAAAGTGCATGATCTTAGAACACTTTAACTCCACTTTGCCCTAAACCTGCATGTTATTTTATGTAGTTTTTATTTTTACTCATATTTTAACCTCTACAAAATCTTATTTTATATAGTCTATGACAATTTATATTTTCTGCATACCCACTCTCTCACTTTATACTCATTGCTCTCTATATTTCCATGCTTCCATCTGATATAATTTTCCTTTCATCTCTGTTTTTTTTTAACTGCAGACTTGCTAATAATGCCATTTGGGGTTGGACAATATTTCTAAGTTTGCTTCATCTCTGAAAGATTGGTTTTTGCTCATATGGGGCTTTGTGTGGGTAGTTATTTTTTTCCAGCAGTTTGATGACACTGCCCCCCCTCTCTTCTGCTTGGTTCTATATTTGAGTAATCAATCATCAGTTTCCTCATGTCTTTTGAAAATAATATGATTTTATTTTCTGGCTCTCTTATAAGATTTGTTTTCATTAGGTTTAGTATTATGTGCCTTGGGGTGGTTTTTCTCTGTATTTATTCAATTTGGTTTAAAAAAACTAAAATCAGTTATTTATTGTGTCATCAGTTTCCAAATATTCTTAGACTTTATCTCTTCCGTTATTCATTTTCTGTCAGATGCACTATCTTCTTTTAATCTTGAACTCCAATTACATGATTATATGATACCCTTTAATATGGTAGTTAATAACAGGGAGTTGGCAATCATATGGATTAAATTTGCACCTATGCTCTTTTTTTACTAGTTCTGACAGTAGGTAATTGTTCACCTGTCAGTTTCCTCATAGGTAAGTGGAAGATCATAATTCCACAGACACTAACTGCTGAGTAAATATTCAACAAGAAATACCTGTAAAGCATTTAGGACACACATTTTGTTTCTTATATAGCAATATAGCTTTTCATATACCAAATAGACTGAGTATATTATAAATTGCTTTAATCAGCATCTCTTTATTTCTTACACTCTTATTACCTTTTGTGTGTGTGTGTGTGTGTGTGTGTGTGTGTGTGTGTGTAACATGTAGTTGCATTACCATTGCACTTAATCTGAACTGCAGTCCAAATACCTCAATATAAATTAACTTTCTTCTATGAGGTGAGCTTATAAACTATGATTATACTTTCCAGACGTTATTGGTCAGAGCAGTAAGTCAAAGAAGGAAATCAGAGAAGTAATGTGATATTATAGGAGGAGACCAGAGAGTACATGGTCCAGAGCATTTTCCCTGCCCAGATTTTGCTGATTGTTGGTCTGAAGGATCCTTAGGAATTTAATAGATAACATCAACTAACCACAACTATCAAAGACAAGAGGATTTAAACAAAGCTTTCATGGAATAATACTACTATTGAACACTCCTATAAAAACCGATTGCACAAAATAACAAATATTAATAATTAAGGATATTGTTTATTTGTGTGTTCATATTAACCAATTCATTTTACATTCATATCAAATAATTCATTTTGAAAATGTATGTTTGCTAAATTCAATTAAAATTAGTATCTCCAATTGAACTAAATGTATAATTAGTACCTTTCAAAAACTAGTGTAGTTATTCCCTTAATTCCATGACTTCTGTTTTAGTCATTAAGCTATATATGCATTATACATGCCTGTGAATAAAACCAGTGGAGCATTTCTATTTCAGTTTTGCAATGATAATTGGGACTTAATTAAAAGAGAAAGATATACAAAGTTATTGATTAGTTTCCTACAGATTTAAAAAAAAAACAAACATTTGTTTCTCTCCATTCTGTGTCTCCGTACAAAAATATATAAGAATATTGCCATAGAGTATATTGCTTACATTGGCTTTGGAAAATAATTTTCTGTGTGATCTTTCTAGTGAGCATCAAAAATTAAAAAAAAAAAAAAACAAGTTTTCAAATATGTCTGTACTGTGGATTTTATATATTTAAAAAACAAATAAGCAAAGAGAATAACTTTGGGAGCAACCTCCCTAAGTAGATTACTTTAAGAGCACAAGAAAAAAAATTAAGCAGTTTTCAGCCAAATATTTTGCTTTGATTAAAATGTCTTCCTCTCTCAAGAAGAGAACCAGAAGTCAATATCTCTGATGAACATAGAGGCAATTATCCCTGTCTCTCTTTTTTAGCATGAAAAAAATGGTTTCTGTTTTTTTCTAGTTTTTATTTTGATTATTGCCATTTTTTTCTAACCCAATTTTTATTTTTAAATTTGTATTAAATAAATTAACTCTTTTATCATTTTATAAATTGAAAATGTTTTCCATGTTGGTATGTAAGTTTATATTTTAGTAGGCATTTTATAATGCTATGTAAGTTTAAAATTGTGAGTAAAAAGGATAGAAAAATGTTTCCTACTCCTGAGGAATAACCTCTTAGATAACATCATACCATTTTAACATTACATTCTATATTTTTAGATTCAAAATGAATTTATTCAAGCTCATGAACTTGCTAAGCATTTCTTAAATTAGAATTTTCTATCTTATCACAGCTAATTTAGATATCAGCATATTAGATATATTTTCTCATGAAAATTATTTTGTAACATTTATAGATTTCATTAAATTATTGCACTATACTTTATAGAAACGGAATGTATGTTGGCAGCCATCCATGAGGCACTTTAATGTATAATGTTCTCAACCTTCTTTTTCTATCATTTTTATCATTAAACTATTTATAATGAGTAACATATAGTCCCATAATTTAATTGTATAAATTGAGGAATGTTTAGATGATACTAGTAATTCAATATGACTCAGAATGCAACAAATACATTTGAGAGAATTTTTAAGGTAACGATTATATTAGTGCCTTGAAAAATTGTTGAATTTTCTAAGAAAAAAAAAATCTGATGATGGCTTATCCAAACTATCTGAAATGGCTTTTGTCAAACTCATGATTAGTATGTCCATTAACTAATCTCCATTGTATGAAATAAAGAAAATACAAACCAGAAAAGTCAATTTTTAATCAGTTGTTCAAAATATCCTAGTTTAGTCACCTGTGGGTATAGTAATTTTTATTCTATTTAACAAATTTTATTATCCCAAAATGTATTGGAAAACCACTATTTAGTTCTGGAAAAATAAACCTGAAAAAAAACACTTAAGGACAGAAATTTTCTTTTTTCTCAGCTTTATTGAAATATAATTGACTTACAATATTGTGTAACTTTAAGGTGTACAATGTGTTGATTTGATATACTTACATCATGCATAATGATTACCATAGTAGTTTTAATATAGTTACATCATCTCACATAATTACCATTTATTTTCTATAGAGAGAACACTTAAGGTTTACTCTCTGAGAAACTTTCAAGTATAGGGGAGCCCAGGTGGCTCAGGTGGTTAAGTGTCCAACTCTTGGTTTTGGCTCAGGTCATGATCTCAGGGTTCATGTGTTCCAGCCCCAGGTCAGGCTCTGCACTGATAGTGCGGAGACTGCTTGGGATTCTCTGTCTCCCTCTCTCTGCCCCTGTCCCACTTGCACTCTCTCTCTCTCTCTCTCTCAAAAATAAATAAATTAACTTTTAAAAGAAGAAACTTTCAAGTGTTTAATACAGTATTGTTAACTGTAACTATGATGCTAAATGCTAGATCCCCCAAACTGACTCATTTTATAATTGGAAGTTTATACCCTTTAACCAATATCTCCTCATTTCCCCAATCCCCTAGCTCCTGGTAACCAGCATTCTAGTCTTTGGTTTCTATGAGTTCAGCCTTTTATATTCTATATATAAGTGATTTTATACAGTACTTGCCTTTATATATCTGCTTATTACACTTAGCATAATATACTCAAGGTCCACCCATGCTGTTGGACATAGCAGGATAGGCAAGAGATTTTCTAGTATGTTAATCCCATACCTAGTCCATGTAAATCCACAAATATTTTTTTCAGAATAGTGAATGTTTACTTACCTCAAGTGACTTCTTTATTAAAAGTCCTTCTACAAATCTTCTTTTCTTAAAAGAAGATCTCTATCATCTAGGGGGGAAATACCTTAAAAAGTGAGAAGACTGATCAATCAGTTGGTGATTGATAGATGATAGGTAGATAGATAGATAAGATAGATGACAGATGACAGATAGATAACAGATAGGCAGACAGATACAGGTTAGTACAAGAAACAAACATCTTTGTGGTCTATAAAAGGAAAGCCCCTGAAGAGTTGAGCCTAAAATATTATAACTTATAATATAAAATATTATAGAAAACTATTGTGGTCCAACTTCATAATCCTAATAAACAGAGTCTGTGGACTTGTTTCTAACTTGGCAGAGATAATTACTCTCCAATGTTTAAATTTGGAAACGAAGTGTCCAATAACTTTAGGTAAAACCCAAGACCAGATCTTGGTCTCTTGTTTGTGTAAGCCCAGAAATGAACCTTTTATGTGATTCAGAGCCTAGAACTTAGCTGTTAATGTGAGACTAGCTAAGAACTGTGAACAATAAAAAGCCAACTCATTGACAATGTTTATACCATCTTATAGGCAAACATCCCTTTAGAAGATCCTAACAGACAATGAACTGTCACATAAAAATTTCAAAATACACAAGGAACACAAGCACTTATAGACACACACACACACACACACACACACACACACAGAGGCATGAACAGGTCAAACAAAATGTGGCGAGAAGAAATTAGATACTCTTAAAAAAAAGAAAAGAATTACATATTACATATAGAACTAATTACATATAGAACTACATATTACATATAGAATTATATATTACTTATAGAACTAATTACATATAGAACTAATTACACATAGAACTATTAAGTGTCAAGAAATATTGAGACAATTCTTAAATGGAAGAAATGAAGTTTTGCCTTCCAGATATCAACCATTAAGTATGGGGATAATTTGCTACACAGTAATAGGTAATTAATACACTGAGATTCTAGTCATTGTTCTAGATTATGCATTTTAATCATGATTCTGGTCCACTAGTAGCTCAATGTTCCTGGAGGAGTTGTTTATTTGTTTTAAATTTTACTTTTCTTTGTACAATTGTTATATTTAAAGTGACTTCCAAATAGAAAAAAATGAAATTTTTTAGCCTAAGTGTATACTTTCTTGTAGCCAAAAATAATTTTATGAACATTTTAATAGAAATGACCTTAAGTAGTAAATGGCATTTTGAAATAACTACATAAATGTTCATTATTTTATAAATAATTATAAACCCAGTTGTAATTATTTCTAAAGAAGGATCCCAGTCCCACATAAAAAAGAGACAATTCTTCCAACAACTGGTTTTCATTTATATAATTCCCAATTTCCTAAATAGTAAAATGATTTATCTAAATCACAAAGTGTTACACCATCTTGCCAACAGTTGTATCAATGTCTTATTATACTTTGCATATGAAAGAAGCAGAATTCTCAGATTTCCATTGCTGTTGATATCCACCACAGTTAGAAGTATATTTTAATTTGAATTAGGAAGTAAGTTTGAATTAATAAAAAGTAAAGAGAGAGTAATGCAGTATCTAGACATGCCTATATATGCTATGTTTAAATATTTTCTTATGTTATTTACTAATACTTGTTGATGGGTTATTTTTTAAGTCACATATGCCATAAATATTTGCAGCATCTGAAACATTATGTTTTATGTTATAATTCTTATAACTAAATAATATGACTGACTATATAAACACCACAAGGCTGTATCACGTGTAGCATGATTTTCAGTTGTTCCCATTTTGACGACTATAGAGGTGATATGATTTACTATTCTGTTCTTCTTCAGCCTCTTTTGATAACAATGGTCTGAATTTGTGAGCTCCATATTTGATACATACAGGTAACACAAGAATAGAAGTAGTTCTGTGTAAGTTAAACCCTTCTCCTGGCAATAGTGGCATGGGAATCTTACCAAAGAATTAAACATCCAGTCTTTGCAGTGATCACCAACCCTCAATAATTTATAATAGAAAATAGAAATACTGAAGAGGGAACCCATATCTAATTCAAGTGTATATCTACCTTTAATATATGTTAATAATGCAAATTCTCAAAAGCTTTCCTTAGTATATTTTATGAATTATATTATTTTTTAAAATGTCGCCACCTGCTAGACACCAATAATTCAAACCATTTACCTTAAAAGAGGAACAGAAATACAAATTATATTTGTTTTTATGAAATTCATAATGATAGAAAAAACTGCAAAAAAAGAAAGGAAAAAAGTGCTTGGTTAGTCAACCAGTTAAATAGATGCTTTCCTAAGTTTGACACTAAAATGTTTTATTTTTAATTAATGAAACTCCTTGTTGATGAAAGTACATTTTCCATGCTGCTAGAAGTACTCACATTACCATTTATATTCCATGGAAATAAAATGCTTGTTCTTATAAATGTATTAAATATAGGTAGCTTAAAATGGTCTTTTTCATTTGATACATAGATCATACAGATGAGAGATGATAAATGATAGAGAGAGAGAGAGAGAGAGAGAGATAGCCTATATAATTTATCATGAATTATAAGAACATATTATTTTTAAAAATATCTCAGGCTATTTTTATTTTTATTTTTTTAATTCTAAAATTTTATGACTCAGATGGCAGATCCTGGTGAAAACTGAAGTCTTTGAATGACCATAACATTTCAAAGAGCAGAAAAAAACTTCTTCCAAAAATATGTGGCTGTTCAAACTTTCCTTCTTCATCCCAGTGACAAACTGGGAACATTCATCTGACGCTACCGTCGTTTTGTTCTCCATAATGCAGGTTACAATTTACTTCAGAAAGACATGAAGGACTTTTCTTCGCAAATAGCTGCAGTGAAAGAGGATTGTGTCTTCTATCTGTCTTTTTTTTTTTTTTTTTTGCAAGATAAATGGAGCAGGTGTAGAGGAATTAATGAAGCAACTGCCAAATTGTAGGGGTCATTGGTGTGTTGAAAGCTATAAATTAGCCAGGTCTTGTGGGAAATTACCCTCTACCTCTATTGAGATTCTGCCATTTCTAAATTCAAGTTCTAGACAAGAGAAAAAGCAATTTGAAAGTGGAAAAGAAAAGTGCTAGTTAGCTTGCATTATTCAGGGTCAAACTAAGTGAAAAACACATAGTGGAGTATTTCTAAATATTAACTTTACAATGAAATCCACCAATATAAATATAGTTAAATTTTATTAATTCTAGAGAAGAAAATATAGTTTATGCTTAATTAAAATCATATTTCTATTGGTAGGAACAATTTAAAACTATTAGGAGTGCAATAGAAACTAGTGTTCGCAAAGATACTGATTTGTTGAATTCATACTAAATCCACTGTTTTTTCAGGGAACTGTTACAAGACTAAGGATTAAAAAGAATTTGAATTAAATATGAAATCACGGGATATGCTTCTTGCACTTTCTGCCTCAGACTCTCATTGTTAAACGAAACATCAAAGGGAAAGTACTTGTTTTTTTTAGATTTATTTCATTTTCAGAGAGAGAGAGGGAGAGAGAGAGAGAGAGTGTGTGTGTGTGTGTGTGTGTGTGCAGAGGAGAGGGGCAGAGAGCGACAGAGAGAGAGAGAGAATCCCAAACAGACTCCACACTGTCAGCACAGAGCCCAATGTGGGGGTCCATCCCAGGACCCTGCAATCATGACCTGAGCCAAAATCAAGAGCCGGATGCTCAACCGACTAAGCCTCCCAGGTGTCCCGCAAGTGCTTTATTTTTAAAATACATTTTCTATAATAAACTAAAAGCTAAAAAAAGAAGACATTTGAAATTCTTTCAAAATAGTATTGAAATTTTATTCATATTGTTTCAAAGTTACAAAGAAGCCAAACAAGACTTGTAATGTAGCTATGAGGCAAGAAAAATAACTTACTTGCATAACAAGAAAACTTGCAAATTATGTTCTTACTAATATAGTGCTCTTCAGAAAATCTACAATTTTAGTTCAAATGTACATAAATCCTTGTAAAGTTCTCCAGAAATACAATATTCTACACATAAGGCAAAGACAGAAAGTACAGTTTTGTCTAGAAACTGAAGCCAAAATTAGTAAAAATTATGTATGTATCATAGGTTTCTTTATTTAGATGTCAAACATGTACATTAATGTTATACTGCCATTGACTGTGCAAGTATGCTCTACCAGTTTTCTTTTACTAATTTCCTGTTGATCACATTACTGTTTCTCTCTTCTCCAAAGTATACACTTCAATGTGTTTGATAAATATTTTACAATATGTCTGTATCATTTTAAATATATAGGATTTTAAGTTTTACTTTATATGTTGGAAAACATTTTTCATGTTTTCACTAAGCATTATGTTACATAGCATTATGTAATGTATGTACAATTATGTACTCCAACCATGTTGCACTTTTTATAAATTAACCGCTTATAATTGCTAAGAGTGTTGCTTTGTATGCATTAATCACATTTTACCTGCTTCCTCCCACTGCGGGGATGCACATTATTTCCAATAATCAATGTCACAAAACTACATAAAAGGAAAATCTCCACAAATGTTCCTTGTGGACGAGGGCAAGCATTTCCATTCATATATGTGCAGGATGAGTTACTCAACCCTAGAGTGAATATTTGCCTTAGTTCATTACATTCTTCTGAGGTTGACCTCCAGAATGGCTATATTGTTCTAGAGACTTGCAAGCATTATATGAAACATTCATTTCCTAAAATAGCAATGGACTTACCAGCTCTACAGATTTTCCCACTAGTGGATTTCCTGTTTATTTAATATTCCTAATTTTGTAATATTTACTTTGGGTATATGGAGGACAACTTTTATATTCCAAAGATTAATTCATTTTCAGATTTATATGGCACAAATGTTTTCTCATACTGTTACCGTACTCTTACTCAAGAAAGCTGTCTTTGAACAGAAATTCCTATTTTGTATGTATGTAGTCAAGTTCATGATTTTACTTATGATATATTCTTTGTGGATTTGTTTAATACATGAATCTCTATCCTTACGTAATAATTAATTGTCTGAATTTTCTTTGATTACACTAACAGTTTTTTCCTTCACATTTTGACAGTCAGTGGGGTGTATGTTTTGTATATAACATAGCATAAATGTTTAGCCCTAGTTTTCTGTAAATAATTTTTGTCCTAAATGATAACTTTTCTTCCCAAATGATTTAGTAAAAATTCATCTGTTTCCCACTGACATGTGGTATCACTTTTACCATGTTAAAATTTCTTATATGTACATTTATCTAGTACTGAACTTTCAATACTGGTTCATTGTTAATGTCACCGACAGGACTATATTGTTTTTACTATTATTTTGTGATAATCATTATTCATGAACTTTACACATCTATAAAATTTCTCAGGTAAATTGTTGAGGTCCTCAGTAAAATCTTCCTATTACTGTAATAAGGATTACATTTAATCTATTGATCAATGTGGAAAGAAATAAAATATCATAATGTTAAATAATTTCATCATGAAGAAAGTATAATTTTTTATTTACTCATCATCATTTATGTATAGCAATAAAGTTTTAAACCTTCTCATCCTGTGCTCACTTCAGCAGCACATATACTAAAATTGGAATGATACAGAGAAGATTAGCATGGCCCTGTGTAAGGATGGCACCCACACTTTATCAATCCTATCATCCTTTTATTGTCCTCCACATTCATTCTTTCAACATCCTATCCCCTACTTAAAAGTTAAGACCCTTCAACATCTAAATTGTCTTCTTACTACTTACACCCCATATTTCATCATTATGAAACCTTACTTACATTATAAAAACCTCATTTACCACAAAGCACTATCTTCATGATGCAAGTCTGAAAAAGCCCAATTCATGTCTACAGTAGGACAGCCAAATGTGGATGGTAAAGCAAATATGAAACCTTCAATAGTCTTACTTTATTTTTTAAAAAAATGTTTTAATGTGTATTTATTTTTGAAGGAGAGAGAGACAGAGCACAAGCAGGGGAGGGGCAGAGAGAGAGGGAAACACAGAATCTGAAGCCGGCTCCAGGCTCTGAGCTGTCAGCACAGAGCCTGATGCAGGGCTTGAACTCATGAGCCATGAGATCATGACCTGAGGTGAAGTCAGAGGCTTAACCAACCGAGCCACCCAGGTGCCCCTAGTCTTACTTTAAATCTAGAAACTCTAACATCAATTATGCCCTTACTGATGCCTACCAATCCTATTGTATTTCCACAAGTCCACTTCCTTTTTTGTTTTCTATTCAGACTCCTCTCTTCTGATGCTTCCTCCTTGAATCTGAATCTCAACACATGACATTGCTTTTCATTTCACTGACAAAATTAAAAGAAGGGGGGGAGTTGGCATGACCTCACCAACCTCTCCTTATCACAGACTTGTTTGTTGATTTACCCTCATTTTCTTAGATTGAAACATGAAAGCATATCAGGATGTCATCCTCAGTTCCTGTCTCTTCTACTGCTCACTCTGTAGGTGATTTAAAGTATCATTTGTGTTCCAGCTATGCCCCAATTTAATGAGCTGGCTAGGTTGCTCCTTGACGTACAGATTCACACATGCATGTACCTTATCAATATCTCCACTCAGGCAACCAAAATATTGAAATGTTTCCACAGCTTCACATATCTAAAGTGGAATTCCCAATTTCTTCCCACAAAAGATGAGTTCCATCTGCATTCTTCTCAGTAAATTACACTTTTATTCAGTCAGTAACAAGGTGACAAACAAAGCTCATTCCTTTTTTTTTTTTTTTTTGATATTTTTTCCCAATTTCTACTGTGTTAGATGAGAACATGTTACTAATTCTAGCCATGAGAATATGTGTAAAAGTGATGTATATCACAGTACGTCCTTGACTGAAAATAAATACCACTCAAAATCTGCTATGACCAGGGCGCCTGGGTGGCTTGGTCGGTTGAGTGTCCGACTTCGGCTCAGGTCACGATCTCGCGGTCCGTGAGTTCGAGCCCCGCGTCCGGCTCTGTGCTGACAGCTCAGAGCCTGGAGCCTGTTTCAGATTCTGTGTCTCCCTCTCTCTCTGCCCCTCCCCTGTTCATGCTCTGTCTCTCTCTGTCTCAATAATAAATAAATGTTAAAAAAAAAATTAAAAAAAAAATCTGCTATGACCTATTGTGTTCTGGTGGCTGGTGTAGAGACAATCCTCAGACCATGTGTAAAGAGGGCAGAATCATTTAATGGAAGGAGCTGGGGTCCCTACTTTGTTGTTTTGGTGTGATTCACCTGATCAAAAAAAAAATGCACAGCAGATTGATATGTGTGCAGGAAATGTACAAGTGCTCAGTCCTTGACCCTTCAAGAGTTTATTTGTTCAGAAAATAGGATGATAATAAGCCTAAATATCTTGATCCATTTGAAGTCTTCATATTGCATATTTGTTAATCAACTTCATTCATAATTTGACCATCTTTTCAATGTCACCGTTGTAGGCCTCTACTCTGCGTTGTTTCTATTATCTCCTACCAAAATTGTTGCATTGCTATAGAAATAATTTCATTGGAAACATATTTACATGCTTGTAAATTATCCTACTATAACTTTGTCTTGAAATGATCCTGCTAAAACTTAAATCAGATAATTCCACAGTATTGCTCAAAACTATGCAGTGGAATCCCTTCTGAGAATAACCACATAGATTTATATGAACTTTCTCTTCTTCATTACCTCTTTGACCTGCCCTTCTACCTTTTCACCCCTCCTACTCTGCTGTAATTCTCTGGCTACTTTGTAGATCCTCAATATATCAAGTGCACATTTTTTACCTTTACTTTAGCTATTCCTTCTGCTTGAAAGGCTTTTAACGTAAGATATATGCTAAGCTTTCTCATTCCATTCATCCATTCAACCTGTTCAAATTTGTTGAATGAGCATATAACAATGCATTTATCTCTTTTATTTTTGTGATTTCCATTTCATGACTTATAACCTGTTTTTAGTTTTATGCCTTTATAAACAATGCATGTCTATGAGCATATTTGGAACTCTTCCAATACTAAGTTATATATCTTGTGTTAAAGTTGAATTTCTAGGTCATGAGATAGGAGACAGTTAGAATATGCCAGGTAGTGCTAGTTTATATTCCCACCACAATGGATAAGTGTTCCAGAAGTTCCAACTCCACCAAAACCTAAAGTTCATTTTATATTTTTTTGATCTTTAATTTTTTTCTGATCTTTAGCTAATTTCTAATATTGAATTCTTCCATTATAGAATGTGGCTAAAGATGCTTATTCTAAAGTTGCCAAATTTCTTGTAAAATTCTTCTTTTTATCTATTTTCACCTTAATTTCATATATCTTTTTCACTGTATAAGGCACAGTTTTATCCATTTTTTTGCTAACTCAAAACTCTTAACCATTTTCACATTTGCTCTTACTGTAAATTTTCTCTACAATATTTGTCATTTTGGTCTATTTGAATGTCTAGTAGTTTTTATGGATGCTAAACTGTAAACTTAAAGTTACAATAGGGGCACCTGGGTGGCTCAGTGGGTTAAGCATCCGACTCTTGATTTGGCTCAGGTCGTGATCTCATGGTTTGTGAGATCAAGCCCAGCATCAGGCCCTGCTCCAACAGCACAGAGCCTGCTTAGGATTCTCTCTCCCTCTCTTTCTGCCCCTCTTCCACTCGTGCTTTCTCTTTCTTTACCTCTCTCTCTCTCTCTCTCTCTCTCAAAAATAAATAAATAAACTTTAAAAATCCTTAAGAAAAATAAAGTCACTGTAGAGAATCCAGAACGCGTTTTTTTCTTTTTTTACCAGGAAAGATTCTCTCACTCCTCTGTTATACAGATAGCACAAGGATATCATTTCAATCCAAACATGAACACACCTAGATGGAAATTTGAAGATACTTGGAATCTCTCTGCTTCATTCCTGTCTGTTGAGCATGGGCTCTTAGGCTTTTGATTGAGACTTTGTCAGGTTTTTGTGGCTTCACCCTTAAAAGACTGCAGAATATTCATCATTATTCTTAAACAGTTCCCTAGTTTGTGTTTCTGTTCTCCTACCCCAGTGAGAAATAAATCTTCAAGATACATCTGTAAGCAAAGACTAGTTATATGCTTTGTTCCTTGAGCACAGTGACAATGCAGGGAATTTTAATCTCCTTTTAAAAAAACTGTAACTCAGTCTAGGTCTCTGGCCTCTCGAGCATCTCCAGAGCTCAAATATTCTGTGTAGGCATGTGGTTGATCATCCTCCAGATCTTAATTTTGATTATCAAAAGCTTTATTGTTTTTTCTTTCCTCCAGCATTGTTTGTCTGTTTATGCTGATCCCAATCCTATACCCAAGCCCAGAATTGGATGAGGCACCCAGTTTAATAAATGAAACAAAAACAGTGCTGGTGAACATCAGCTAAATTCAGATAGACTCTAATCTCTCTTGAGTGAGGTAATAATTGTAAAATAAAGTAAAATCTATTAATATGTTGTGAAACTAATAGTAATTCAACTAGAATTGGCAATTAGAGAAATGAAAATTGTTATTAAATTTCTTTTCAGTTCAGCTCAGGATTTGGCACCAAATGAGTTAATACCATTTTTTTCATATGTGTTTTCAGAGCTTTTTTATTTTGATATTTGTGGATCAGTGACTATGGGTCACTGATGGTCATTTGTGGATCAGTGATTATGGGTCAGCTAGTATCTCTACTCACTTTTTGATTAGCAAATACAAAGCAAAACACTTAAATTTCATTCCCCTCTTGTACTTGCATGTACTATTACTGTATATTTTAATTTTAGCTTAAATTTCTTAAACATCAAAATGACTATTATTGCCAATTTACAAAGTGATTATTTATGGTAACTGTATAACTTGTTTCCTTTAGTTCTTCAACTGACTTCCCAACTGAAATAACATTCCTTGTTTTATTTTATTTTCTCATTTAATTCACTAATTAATTTATTTACATTTAGTGAGAATTTGCTGAGAGCAAATGCTACTTTGGTAAAAATGCCTATTTTTTTCTAACGTTATTAACATATGTTTGTATTGAATAAAGAATTCATGCTAGGAATTTATACACTTTCACCACAGAAGATAAAATTCCATTGTTTCCTGGATTTTATTTTTTATTTCTAGAAGTTAGTATAACTTACCTTTAAACATAATTTTTTTTTTCTCTTTAACACCTTTCTATATTCTTTCATAGTCAAATTACACCTTTGTATAGATACCTTGGATTACTTTAGTTGGGATTTATATTCTTGTTATTTGAATTGAAGGTTTTCATCTGCTCTGAAATATTTTTTTTTCTAGTGTCACCTCCTTCCCATTCTTTCATTCTTCCTTCTGTAAGTCCAATTAGACATATGTTAGATTCTCCGTCTGTCATTCCTTATGAGCTCCCATTTATATTTCCCTCTCCTTGTGCCTTGGAAGCAATTTGGGTAATGTCTTTACTTTTACCTTTGAATCTCTAATGACCTCTTTATCAATTCTGGTATGGAATTATTTGAGTTTTTTAATACTTGTATTTTATGAGGTAAAATGTAAATATAGTAAATGTACATTTACTTGGTAGAGCTTTTCTATCACCTGAAAATAACCTTATGTTTTTGTCAGTCATTCTTCACACACCATAAACATAGATTTGTTTTTTGACTGTGAACTAGCCTGGTTTCTACATATTCTAATAATTAATTTTAATTTTTAATGCGTAATTTCTTAATTAATTTTAAAATTAATACAAGTATGGTCAGATGAAATGTCCTCTGTCTTTTGGGTTAATTATTCTGTTATTTTATCTATTATGTTTGTAATATAATTCATACTTTTCATATTTAGTATTTTGTGCTCCATATTATTTATATCTGAATATTTTAAATCATGACTACTTTACTTTTATTCTTGGTTCCTTTTTTTTTTTAATTTATTGTAGGTAGCCAGTATATACAGCTTAAAGTGTTATATTATCATGGAGTTATTTACTGGTAATATGTGCTCAAGGGCAGAAGCTAAAATCCAGACTATATCTATGGTTCTTCCTTCCCTACCGAATGTGGGGTATAGAGGCCATAGAACAAGAAATTCATAGTATAGAGCTTCTGACATCAATCTGGGCTTCATGCTCTTTCCTTGTTCCCAGGCATTAGAAAGCTTTGTCATTCAGGCTCTCTACTGGTAGGTCTGACTAAGAAACTTTCTCTTTCCAAAACTTTCTACTTTAAATATAATACTCTAATCTTGAAGTAAGAAATAGGGGAAGGTAGGCTTAGATTCTAGCAGGCATTACTAAACCTCTTTGCACACTTCACCCCTGGCAGGGCCCAGGTCCCTAGAGCTCTGCTTTTGCTTATTTCTCCCTTAAACTAGGCTTAGGACAGGCAAATATTTTTACAATCTATACTTGCTCCCTGGATCTCAACCCTTCTCTTCCCTAGAGTCTTTGGAACCCACCCTACCACCAGCCCAGTGCCATTTGTACTAACTAGCCATGAGAAAGTCATAAGAAGGTTTTCAATTCTTTTTCATTTCTTTATACTTTTGATTTTTTAGATGCAGGTAAAGGAGGAAAAGCCAGAAGCCCATGTTAGTCTTCCATATTGTCAAAAACTACTTAAATCATATTTATGGAGTAAATTATATGCTACTTACCATAGGAACGTGAAAACAAAAACTGAGATATGGCCCTGTAAATGTTTTAATCTAACTCTCAAAGAATCAATAGATGCCTGTGAAAACTAGCAAATAGAGGAGAAGAAATTTCATTTAGAAACTTCTTTATCCTGTATCGTTCTTTAAATGCGTAATGCAAATCAGTTATGAAGATTCAGGTTTTCAATAACTTTGCAAAAAGGGATAATTACAATCTAAATGTTCTAAGAATATATAATATCTATTTCACTACTATTTCTGTATTAATTTTAAAAATGACTAGTAATTCTAAAATATATGTCATTGGGGTGCCTGGTGGCTAAGTCAGTTGAGCATCTAACTCTTGGCTTTGATTCGGGTCATGATCTCATGGCTTGTGAGTTCAATCCCCACATCCAGCTCTGTACTGACAGCACGAGCCTTCTTCGGATTCTCTCTCTTCTCTCTCTGCCCCTACCCTGCTCATGCTGTCTGTGTCTCTCTCTCAGAATAAATAAATAAACTTAAAAAAATTAAAAAAAAATAAAACATATGTCAGTCGAGTTTCTATTTCTATATGGTCCTCTATGTTTATTTCATGTTAACTTTCCATGTAAGTTTACATTAATTACATTATTAAATAGTAATTTAACTCTAGTGAATTATGTTTCACAAAGCATCTGATTTGAAATATTTGTTATTTCAATTAATAAATCTCAAAAACAAAAAACTTTTGCCATTATTTTCCCAATGTGAGACTATTCAGTGAAATAATTGCACTACATAAAAATGACAGAGACTTTTCTCTGTTTTTCATGTCTTAAAATAAGTGTTGAAATATGTTTCTTATTACTTTAGAGCTGTTCTGGAGATTTAAATATTGCCTCTGAATATTCTAAGACATTTATTTCAGTTTTATAGCAGTGTCCATAGATTGTTTCATGGCTTGCATATTTCTAAATTTAAATATAATTTCTCTATTATTTTTATCTGAAACTGGAAGTATCCAAGCAGCAACACTCTTTATAGAGAATGATCCCTGAGAGAATTTTACTGATTGAGTTTTGTTTTAAAAAGATGAGATATACTAAGATTTCAGTTTCATATTATTTTCTTGATGAAGAAAATTTCCTTGTTCAATGATGCAGAAAATAGTTAGTTTTCTCTCAAATTCATAGATTCCTGTTGAGATATAAATGAACTGGCTCTATCTTAGAAGATTAATATTCATATTTTTTATTTTTATAAATGTGCCTTTTCCCTATTAGTCTTTTCTTGTTTTTCAGCAGATACCTGCATGAATACTAATTTGACAGATTTTGTCTTAATAGTATTTATAGCTGCTAATGATAGCTCAGGATAGAGTATCCCTAATAAAGTAACTAATAAGAGTTTTCAAAGTATCAGATTCTGACACAAGTATCTAAAAAAAAAAAGAGGGAGATGCTGAAGAGTGAGGGGGAAAACGTGTAGGAAACACTGTGTTACAGTGAAGTAGATTTCTTTATACAAAAGAACTAAAATATTCTAATTTGTTAATGGATATGGCACATTTTCCATTGAAGATGTCATATTTAACATTTTCTAAACTTATTTGCAACACTTCATAGGACTAGCTCTAATACACACTTTGAGAAATGCTAATATAATTGCAAAGAAAATTTTCAGGAAAATGTGGTCTTCACTATAATAAATAAAAATATTAAAGACAAATATACTGATATCTTTTGATGTAAAGAGTAATTATTTTCTGTTATGGAACATGGGCAGCAACTAATTCTAATATTAGTTGTGTCACTCTTCAGGGATAGAAACATGAGCTGCACTGATAGGTAATTTCAGCCATCAGGAATATAGTTATTATAACAAATAGGTTAGATATTTCTAGTCTTTTTATGTACATCTGTCCTTAAGAACCTATAGGAATGCTGTTAAATATAAAGGTTCCCAAGGTCTATTTCTTTACATTTTGCTTCAGAACATCTAGATAGAGTTCAGGCACTTACACTTTTAAGTTTCTAGGTGATTTGAAAACAAATTTGAGAACTAATGGTCTAGACCAAGAGTAGGAAAACTACAGCTCAATAGGTCAAATCTGTACTAGAGACTATTTTAGGTAAGAATCGTTTTCCATTGTTAAGGTTTTGTGCAAAAAATAAATACATAAAAAAGAAAAATATGTGACATAGACTATAGGTAGCTGACAAAGCCTAAAATATTTATCCTCTGGCCCATTACAAAAAGTTTTCTGACCTGTGGTCTAGATTATATTTGTAAACATTTGAAAGAAATTTTTAATAATTTTTTAAAATATTTTTTAAATAATGTCTTTGCTGAGATATAATTTACATACCATAAATCATCTCACTGGCTAATTTTAGAACATTTTCACAGCCTCCAAAAGAAATTTCCTACTCATTAGTAGTAACTCAGCATTCTTACCTCTATCCATCCCCCAGACAATCACTAATCTACTTTCTGACTCTATGGGTTGGCCTATTCTGGACATTTCATATAAATGGAATGATAACCATATGCACACTTGTGTGACTGGCTTCTTTCAATCAGCAAAATGTTTTCAAGTTGTAGAATATATCAGTAATTCATTTCTTTTCATAATTAAATAATAATCGTATTGGTATGTGATATCTTGCCTATCCACTTATCAGTTTATGGACAGTTGAGTTGTTCCCACTTTTTGGCTATTTTGAATGGTGCAGCTATAAACATCCATGTAAAACTTTTTGTGTGGACATATGTTTTCAATTTGAGAGGATCTATATATATAAGTGAAATTGTCAAATCATCTGGTAACTCTATATTTAGCGTTTTGTGAAACTGCCCAACTGTTTTCCAGAGTGGCTGCACTATTTTACAATTTCCCCCACAATGTATTAGGTTTCCAATTTTCCACTTTGTTCTCACATTCTTTTCTTTTCTCTTTCCTTTTCTTTTCTTAATTTTTTGAAAAGTCTATTTATTTATTTTGAGAGACACAGAGAGTTGGGGAGGGGCAGAGAGAGAGGGGGAGAGAGAATCCCAAGCAGGGTCCACACTGTCAGCACAGAGCCTGATATGGGGCTTGGAGTCATAAACTACAAGACCATTGCCTGAGCCGAAATCACGAGTTCGACATTTAACAGACTGAGCCACCCAGGCACACCAACACTTGTTGTTTTCTATCTTTTTAATTTTTGCCCTCTTAGTGGATACAAAGTGGTCTCTCAGGGTTTAGATTTTAATTTCTATAAGACTAATGATGCTGAAAATGTTTTCCATGTGCTTGTTTTCAATTTGCATATCTTCTTTGTTGATGTGTATATTCAAATATTGTGCCCATTTTTCAAATTTTTTATCTCTTTTTTTTTTTTTTTTTTAGTTTTGAGCTGCTCATTATATATTCTGGAATACGAGTCCTTTACCAGATATATAATTTGCAAATATTTTCTCCCATTCTGTGAGCTGTCTTTTCAGTTTCTTGATGGTGTCCTTTGTAGAATAAAAGCTTTAACTTTAATGAGGTCTAATTGATCTCTTTTTCTTTTGCCTTATGTTTTTGGTGTAATTTCTAAGAAACCATTGTCTTATCCTAGGCCAAAGCTCTACTTTTATATTTTCTTCTAAGAATTTTATAGTTTTAGCTCCCACATTTAAGTCTATGATACATTTTGAATGAATTTTGTGTATGGTATGAGGTAAATGTTTATTTAGTTTCATTCCTTTGCATGCAGATATCCAGTTTTTCTGGCACCATTTGTGGTCAGATCCTTTTTTAAGAAATGTATAAGAAATTTTTAAGAAATGTATAGCTACCACCTGGAGCTGTTACATTCCAATAGTAATGAAAAATTTTGTATATAAACACATTTTCTTACTTAACATAAATAGCAGTCATCAATCTAGATTAAAGTTAGTATATTTCATAATCATTGAGCCAAAAATATCACAAAGTTACCCACAACTGATAATGCACAAATATTCCCCATAACAAATCCACTTGGAAGTTTCTCTGCTGTGACAAAATGTAAACAAAAACAAAAATACATTAGTAGGAATACATCTAAGACACTGCATTTATATATGCCAGTTATAAGGCACAGTAGGGATGCCTAAAAGTGTGACAGCTATTTATATTAAAAGTAAACTTCGGCTTCCCTTAGTAAAAATAATAGAATTCCAAAAGAAATAGCAAACAAAATCAACATGTTCTATCTGGGCAAGGAAAATAAAAACACTTGCTGTAAACTATGTTATTGTTGCCATGTTCTTATTCTTCCAACTCCTCACAAAAAAATGTATATATGTCTACTGTATATCACTTTCACCTGTTTGAAATGTCTTGCTACTGCTTGTGGTTCATTAATGAGCTTATATTCTATACAAAATGAGCTTATATTCTATACAAAATGAGCTTATATTCTATACAAGTTAGATTTTCCTCAACTAACTTGATAGTTTGAGTTTACCAGTGCATAGCTCCACTCCACAGCACCAAGCTTAATGGTTTGAATTGCAACTTATATATATAAAAGGAATTTAAGAGCTTTTATTTGTTTTTTAATGTCATGCTTTACATTATATTTCTCGCAGTTTATTAAGAATTTATAAAAAGCTTACTGAAACCCCACTGTGTGAAATTATCACTTTTTGAAAGAAAACATTTGAACGATTTCACTAGTTTGACACAACTTCTCTTGTACTAAAAAACTCACTCTCGTTGCGGTAAAATAATACTTTCAATTAAGTTATTCCATTTGTGTATCATAAAAACAAAGGTTAAATAATGTAATAATTTTCAAAATAACCTAATAAGTTACTAATACACTAATTATAATGAGCAAAGTACACCATATGCCCAAGTTCATGGAGTTAAAGATGAACTCTAGCTGTGACCTATAGCTGTCAGAATCCAAACTGCTACTTCAGAAGGTGATGGTAAAAGTTAAAATGTACAACTTTATTTGACCAGAAAGATCTAATTTATTTTGTACTCTATATAGCAAGGGTTTTAAAAGTTGTGCTTTTTTTCTATTCCATTTTCCAATTTCATAAAAAAAAAACACTTGTATCTTCACTTAATCACAAGCATCAATGATACTGAAGTGTGATCTCTTCATGATCAAGTATATTTTAAGCTTTAGAATAAACTTAATACCAGAATATGTCATCACCTGAGATATACTCCAGATCAAAGCTGTAAGAAAGGAACAGGGCTGGAGCCTGAGCCCAGAGACAATGCCTTCGGAATTATTAATTAGATTGTCATACATACCAAAGCAGCTACAAAGAACATGAGACAAGTGAGGGAAAAGGGCCTCTCTGTCACAGTCATTCACCTATCAGCTGGGTAAAATACAAATTATCAATGCATAAAAAACAAACAAACAAAAAATCTTCCAAAATTCTAAACAGAATGGAAGAGGGGCAAATCAATGGAAGATCAGTTTTTTAAAAAAGGAAAATTAATATGAACAGGAGGAGAAAGTACCATTTTTCATGTTTTGTCTTTGAAGTATCACTAAAACAGATCTCAAAATGTATCAACAAAGTGAATGTCAATGATGAAAATTTTCAAGTAGTATAAAAGCATAATTTTCTTTCTCACTTTCATTTTTATTCTATAGCATTATTCTTAGCACACATCGTTGTGCAATATTCTAGTCCATTTTTATATATCAGCTATGAACATGTTTTCATTGATTTTTTACTTTACTTTCATTTTATTTTATACAGAGAGTGTGCATGCAAGTCGGAGAGAGGAGCAAAGTTAGAGAGGGGCAGAGAAAGAGACAGACTCTTCAGCAGGCTCCATGCTCAGCACAGAGTCCAATGCAAGGCTAGATCCCAGGACCCTGGAATCATGACCTGAACCCAAACCAAGAGCAGGGCACTCAACCAGCTGAGCCACCCACGTGCCTGCTTTCATTGACTTTTATAAATAGATCCACATGTGTGTGTACCTTAATATCTAACAATTCCATTATTTTTTACAATTTTTTAAATGTTTATTTTTGAGACAGACAGAGAGAAAGAGAGAGTGAGCAGGGGAGGGGCAGAGAGAGAGGGAGACATAGGATCCAAAGCAAGCTCCAGGCTCTGAGCTGTTAGCACAGAGCCTGACATGGGGCTCAAACTCGCAGATGGTGAGATCATGACTTGAGCTGAAGTCAAACACTTAACCAACTGAGCCACCCAGGTGCCCCTAACAATTCCATTATTGATATTTAATTAGTTTCTTTCCATTTTTTTAATGTCTACAAATGGCAATGATTATTTTATCTATGCACATGCAGTGAGTTTTTCTTAGATATATTCTTAAAAGGGAATAACATAGAATAGGATTTCTGTGTTTTCATTGTCATTAACTAAATTGCCAAATCTGTGTCTCATAGGATTTTTGAAATGTTTGATTACATGTTGCTCTAGAAAATTCAGATGCCTGAACAAAAAGAGAAACACTGTTTTTAAAGTACCCTAACCTCTGTAATTAATGAAAGAAAAGTGACTTCACTTTTCAAAACTGAAATATCAAGGCATGACATTGACCCCAAAGGTTAAATACTCTAAGTTCTCCTTGTGATTATGACACAGCATACATGCTTGTTTGCACATGTGTGTGTATGTGTGTGTACAAAAATAAAATCACCTTCAAAAATTTAGGGCACATGATTTTTTCTTTGGAAACTTAATATTTCATCTATTCCCAAATACTATATTTGTTCTATTTAAAGTGTTTCCTACTAAATTAAATATCACTTTGAAGACAAAAATAAAAACTAATTTGGAATCAATAGTAATAGAATAATCACTCTGATTGGCCAAATACCTTTTTAGAATTAGCATATAGGAAGAATAAATGTCATTCTTTTTGAGAAGAAAATTTCTACCTTCTGTTCTTGTCTCTTCTTAGATCAAGTATACATATGGACATGTATTTGTACTGAGATGATAAAAATAGCGTAATTATCTATTCTTCTTTTTCTATGATTAAACTGGAGAGGCTATTGATAATGCCATACTCATCCATATATCATTAAGAGGTGGTCTGCCTGTGTTATTAAATGTTCGAGTTAGTTAAATAACTTGAGTGGTTGTATATTGAAGTTTCCTTCTGGATAATGGCATTAAGATGTGAGAAAATTATTCTATAGAGGTTTATAAAATGAATATAAAACTTTTTTTAAGTTTATTTATTTATTTTGGGAGAGAAAGAGAGAGAGAACGAGCGAGAGGTAGAGAGAGAGGGAGAAAGAGAATCCCAAGCAGGCTCCACACTATCTGCATGGACCCCCAGGTAAGGCTCGAACTCGTAAACCAGGAGACCAACACCTGAGCCAAAACCAAGAGTTGGAGGCTTAACCAACTGAGCCACCCAGGTGCCCCATGAATCTAAAACTTCTTAAATTCAATTTAAAAAAATGAAAGGATTAAAATGTGCTTATGTAAGTCTCAGCACATCTGAAAATAAAATTAACAAATTAATATTTGCATTTGGATACTTTACTTTCAAAAAATGAAAGAAAACAAAAAAACATAGTGCTTCCAGTATTTTAAACTTAATGTAAAGAGTAGAATTTTGGGGGCACCTGGCTGGCTGAGTCAGAAGAGCATGGGACTCTTGATCTCCAGATTGTATATTTGAACCCCAGGTTGTGTGCAGAGATTACTTAAATTAAAAAAAAAAAAAAAAAAGTAGAAGAAGGAGGAGGAGGAGGAGGATGAAGAGGAGGAGGAGGAGGAGGAGGAGGAGGAGGAGGAGGAGGAGGAGAGTGGCCATTGTGAAAGTAAAAACTCCTAATGTAGAATTAATCACAGTGCCTACCCAGGGCCTCAGAATAACAAGTCTCATTGATAAGGACCTGTACAACACAGGGCAGATATTCACTTGTGAGGTGTGGTCAACCCTCCAGAGATACGTGTACAAAAGTGACTCTTTTTCTAGTGATTAGCAGAGAGGAAGGCATGTGGCTCCCTGATTCAAGCTAAAAGGAGTCAACTTGGAGAAGTAAAGGAGAGGCTTCTTCACTAACTAAAAATAAAAGCTATAAAAATATTTGTTTCTTTTCCATATGCAAGTGTATGTTCACACAATGACAAACAATGACAAGGGGGTGATGGATAACTGTTTTCTAAACTTTTTGCATTTTTGTATGGAGAAGAAAAAAGTTACGTAAAGAGTGAAAATACGATAGGGAATAATCAGTTGTTTTGAACATACAATAACTTTATAAATGGAGAAATAGATACGTATAGAAAAAAATACTTATAGAAAAAATCTTTCATGGGAACATGTAAATATTTCTGAGACCATGCTCTTTTATTATGATATACCAAATGATTCAATTATGAATTTATATTCATCTCTTCTGAAAAGTCTTTAAAAGGATATCTAATACACATATCATACTGAGTTCTTGAATTGTTTGTACATTTGGTTGTTGTGCTTTCAGAGTTATTAATAAGGAATATAATTGACACATTTTTAGTACATACTAAATCAAAGAGTGTCATTCTATACTAGATAGTCATTAGCCAGTTTTTCTCAATTCTATTATTACCATAGATGTCAAGTGCTGACTGCCTTGACTTATGGAAGACAAACTATATAATAGCATTTCAGGATTTGAAAATCAAATAATAAGTTAAATCCAGTATTAAAAATAAAGAATATCCTGCATAACACATTAGTATTAGTATTGACAAGATATTTAGTGCATATTTAATGGATATCTGGCTTTAATTTTTTTTCTTCAGACACATCATCTTTTTGTAAAGTAGTCAATAAAATTTAGGGAAGTCTTATAACAATTAGAAAAATTTCAATCAAGAAAAATATTTATGGCAACAATAAAAATAGATCTGTTTTTGATAATAAGTAAGTATTTGGATTCTTTTGTAATTATTATGAGTACATTAATAATTAGTATGTTGTAAATATATGAAGAATAATCTAGAAACATTTTTCAAGATGCATAGGCACGAAAGAAAAAAATATGTGGCACAGTTGATGTTTTCCTTCTCTTGAAATACTTCCTTCAATTGGTTTTACACTACATACATTTTTCTGTTTACTGTGACTTCATTACTGGGCCATTCTTTCTCAGTCTCTTTCCGTGGCCCTTCTTCACATCCTTAACCTCATAAAACCCAAGTGCTCCAAGGAAGTTCACCAAAATCTCCCATTTCTATCTATTTCACTCCATTGATAATTCTACCACGTCTAGACGCTTTAATTACCTTCTACACATGACAATTTCCAAATTTATCTCTATTGTATGCCACTCATAATCTCACTGGTTACTCAATATCCTCATTTCAATACATTGTTGCCAACTCACTTTCTCACAACAATTACTTCTCTTCTCAGGGTTTTCCTCATCTCAATTAATCAAATTTCAATTGGTCTAATTTGTTAGGCCAAAAATATTAGAGTTATCATTGACTCCTTTCACTATGGTAGATTCCCACCCCCCAATGTGACTGTACTTGGGGACAAGACCTTTAGGGAGGTAGATAAAGTTAAATAAGGTCATAAGTATGGAGTCCTAACCTAATAGGGTTGATGTCTATATAAGAAGAGAAAGAGACATCAGAGAATAGCAAGAGTGGAGATCTCTCTCTCTCTCTCTCTCTCTCTCACTGTGCATGTATGTGTGTGTGTGTGTGCAGGCACAGAGAAGAGGCCATGTGAGGACCTAGTTGGCTCTCTTCCCAACTGATAGATAGATGCCTTCTCCAGAAGGCATAGTACAGCATAGCTCAGCTGGGTTCTAGCTCAGTCTTACCAGGTTGACATCAAGGTATTGGTAGGGCTGTATTTTTGTTTCACGTTTTTTTTAAAAATATTTATTTATTTTTGGAAGAGCACAAGTGGGGAAGGGACAGACAGAGGAGGACAGAGGATCCAAAGCAGACTCTGCGCTTACAGTGTGACAGCAGTGAGCCTGATGCAGTGTTCAAACTCACGAACTGCGAGATCATGACCAGAGCTAAAGTCCAACGCTCAATTGACTGAGCCACCCAGGTGTCCCTGTCAAATCAAACAGATGGCTCTGGGGATGAATCTGTTTCTGAACACATTCAGGTTGTTGGCAGATGTGTGTCATGTGGTTGTCAGACTGAGGTTCTTTTTCTTGGTTGTTGGCTGAAGGTGATTCTCCTCTTGTGGATGCCGCCTGCGTGCTCAGACTCGTTGCCACTTTCATCTCCACTGCCAGTGTGGGGGGTTGAATTTTCATCATGTTTCTATCCTTTCTGACCTCTCCTTCTGCCTCCTATCTCCTACCTCCAGCCAGAGAAAATGCTCTGCTTTTAAGAGTTTATGGGATTAAATTGGGCCAATCCCCCAATAATAGAGGATAATCTCCCTGTTCTAAGACCCATAACCTTAATTACATCTGCAAAATCCCTTTTGCCATGCAGTATAACATATTCAGAAGTTTCAGGAATTAGTCTCTAGACACATTTGACAGCCATTCTTCTGCCTTCCACTCTGCTTATGGGTTTAAGAGTGTGTGCATGTACCTTTTTTTCCCACAATGCCTGGTTGTGATCCAGTGCAAATTAATATGCACTTTATAAATTGTTGAATAGTCAACTCTTGAGAAATCTTTTGTTTAACATTGAGATATCAATTTAATACATTCTAGTAGTGCTTTAAAAACATTGAAAATTAAATAGCTACATTCTTTCTAACTTACTGCCCAAATATTTTAGATCCTTTTTAGTGTTATTATTGCCTTACAAGTTCCAAGAATTATAAACAAATTTAGTGCTTGGAATTGTTTCTAAGAAATGTATAATCTAGTAAAAGGCATAAAGAAATATCAGAAATAATTATAAAACAACATGTGATACAATATGTCATGTAGGGATTTATACCTTTTGTGTATTATGAGAACATGTGGTCACAATGGCGGGAAGAATTTGGAAAAATCTCATCAAGAACTGTATCTTGAAGAATTAAAATAATTTAAATAACATGATGCCCAGAGGAGACACCCCTAAATAAAATATATGACAAAGATATAGAAGTAAGAAAGTGCATTGTTTGAAGGACAACAGTCAGGATCTGTGATTTTTTTCTGAAAATAAATAGCATAAATCAAGACAGAAAGAGATAAGACTAGAAATGATCATATTAATAACATCTATTTATTGGGCATCTATGAAGATCACACACTCTTCAATGGGCAGATAACACAATGGGGAACCAAAATAAAATTCCAGTGGATGGACACAAATATAAACAAATGCAAGAATATATAAGTCATCAGTTAATGACGAGTGTTTTATATAAAAACAAAGCCTGGCAGTAAAACTGGAGAGTATCAGAGCAGTGCGCTGGTTTGTATAAGTTGATTAGGGAAGACCTTTCAAAGAACAAACCATTTAAAGGCATATCTGAAGCCATGTGAAAGACTGAACCATGCTGGTCTTTGAATGAAAGGCCTTCCAGGGGAAGAAAGAGAATATGAAAGGTTTTAAGACAGGTCAGGAGCAGGTTTAATTTATTTGGGAAACAGAAAGAAGGATCATACACCAGGAAGAGAAAGATCATGTGTTGGGGAGAAGAGAGAAAGGAGATGCTCTCATAAAGACACCTGCAACCTTATGATGAAGAGCCTTGACGAAAAGAGGAAAGAATTCTGATGAGTTTTATAAACTCATTGAGTCACATATTAATGATTTGGAGCTGTCTTTTAAGATGATTATGGAAACAACAAACAGTGTGAAGTTTACCTGGAAGAGATCACCAGCAGAAGACATGTTAGGGGGTTATTACAATAACCTGGTGGGGAAGCACAATGTTTTTGTACTTGCAGACCTGATAAAGCATTGAAGCAGAACAGGACATGAGACAAAGTAAAGAACAAGGAGATAGAAAGGAAGAAACAGGAATAAAATTTGGTACACAATTTCCAAACTTAAGTAAATAGAAGTAAGTTAGGATTGAACCCTCATTAAAAATATTTATGTAAGTTGCAGTTTGGATATTGTATCTGACAATACTTAAAAAGAGATGCCTCAGACTTTTGCCTATATCGCTGTTCTCCTTGGTTTGATTCATACAAAAGTGGCTGCAGTAATAACTTACTTTACACACCTGAAAAATCTACCACCTGAAAGTGTTGCTTAACTTTTTTTCATCTTTTAATGTTATTTATTTTCGAGACAGAGAGAGACAGAGCATGAGCAGAGAGGGGCAGAGAGAGGGAGACACTGAATCCAAAGTAGGCTCCAGGCTCTGACTTTGAGCACAGAGCTCAAACTCACATACTGTGAGATCATGACCAGAGCTGAAGTCAGACACTTAACCGACTGAGCCACCCAGGCGCCCCAACTAATGCCTAACTTCTTAAGCCTCTCTCCTCAAGACTCCCATCCCAAGATGGGGATTTCAATCAGCTCCTCCTCTCTTGATTAAGTGAATTAAAAAGTCAATTAACTAGTCAGTACACCAATTTTATGCCACAAGTTATTTGAAAAGTGTACATAGAAAAAGATAAAAACAAATGAATGAAGAGAAGAACAGACACAGATGAAAAGTTACACACCTGAAGAGATAGAGGTGGAGGCTGCATATTTGAATTTTAGCTCATTGCAAGTCTAAATGAATAATGTTAAGAAAAGCAGTAACATTATTGTCATTGCTCATAGATTAAGAACATTAATCTGAGGAAACTAAGCTTTCCTGGAATAATTTCAGATATATTTTTTTTCTTTTGTGGACCTACGCATCAGTGATAACGAATGGCATAATGTACAATGGCCTCAACCACATTTCCTCAACAAATGTAACTGTGGGTTTTAATGTCTGTTCTTCACAAGTTCTTTGAAGAAAGATAAGACTATAACACAAATGTGAAGCACAGATAAATTTAGGGGATGGGAGTCAAGGAAAGTAAGCAAATAATCTACCATAATTCTGGTAGAATCTCCAAAACCAAATTACAAATAACATGAAAGTTTACAGTTTTATGATAGTCCAATCTATTCTTCTCTAGTGAAATGGATGTCTACCCACTATTATGGACTAATATGACCTCCATTATTGGCAGGTTGGGCATGTAGCTTTTGGTCTATTTGGGGAGGGGATATAGGAGGATGCAGGAACCCCACAAATTCTTGTGTACAATTAAATTTCTTTTTTGGAGTACAGATAGTCAACACTATACAACTACTTCTGCTTTAATACTGGTAAATTTGTTCCGACCCAATAATATCAGGTATCCTTGGTCAAGGATGCTTAAAATCTCTTCTCACAAATATTTCTTCAATCCATAGATTAAAGCTAGCAAGGTTATCAATTTGTCTATTTCTATACTTATCATTTTCTTGCTTTGTAATCCTTTCCTCTAGGCTTATTTTCCTTCTTGCTAATATACATCCTTTAGTAATTCTTCTACTGAGAGCTATGAATGGTACGTTTCTTACTGCTTTATGTTGGGTTCATTTTAAAAAACCTTTTATCATTACCAAGTTTTAATGTTTTCATATTATTAATGTCCATTGGTATTCCTACAGCACATCTAGATCTGAATTTAGTTTTTATTATCTTAATTTAAGAATGCATGGTTTCTCTAAAACAACACTTCGAGACCAATTTAAGTTCTTATTGACTAGCAAATAAAATTAGAACAATCTCTGAGCCACAAATCCAGTAGGCCACTTACTTTAAGCTTCCACTCAATCTTTGGGGTTTTTAATTTATTTTTTATTTTTTAAATGTTTATTTTTTTTTTATTTTGAGAGAGAGAGAGAGAGAGAGAGCACACATGAGCAGAGGAAGGTCAGAGAGAGGAGAGAGAGAATCCCAAGCAGGGATTCAGTGCACTGCCAGTGCAGAGCCCCATGCAGGGCTTGGTCTCGCAACCAGGAGATCATGACCTAAGGTACTTAGCCAACTGAGCCACCCAGGTGCCCTGTTTCTTTGTTGCTGTTTTTTAAAGGAAGTTAAATTTTAATTTCCAGACTGATATGTTTTCTTTTTCTCTGTCATTGCAGTGTATTTGGAAACAGGGGTGAGGTTAAAAGTATAAACTCACAAAATTTATTCTGAACTAAATCTATTGGTAATATGCTAATTTTCTTGTGAACTCTCCAACATGATGTTGATAAAAAGAACACAATACTTCCTTTTTCCAATGTTTTATCATTTTATTCAATATCAAAAATAATATTTTTAAATGACTGGAAAATAAACATTTTAAGGTTGAAGGTTTCAAATGTCAGTATATTAGGGGAATGTTTTGTTGGGGGGGGAGGGATTTCCCATCATGCAATTCTACTCAACTTTAATGCCAAAGCTTTACCTTCTACACTGCTTTCGCTCTTTTGTGTGTTGAGTACTTAAGAATTTAATCTGGCAAGTGTGAGTATTTGAGTGACTGGGTTATTAAAATGTATATGAACTTGTGACAATTCAGATGAGTTTCATCCAGGTTCTGGGACATTGACAGACATTATTATGGTACAAATTTTAAAATCAAATTACTGGAAACTATTGATGGAGGGTTTACACTTCACAGCTAACAGGGGTTTAATTGTAGATCATTACTTATTTTTTAGGGCACTGTCCATACAAGGCGCTTATAGCATTTTAGATGTAGTCTTCTTGTCCCTGGCTCTAACCTCCAGGGTCAAACCCCATCCCCTCCTCCCTACGAATACCTAAGAAGTCATTCATTTATCTCCCTGGAACCAGGAAGTCTAGCTCATTTTATATTTTAATTTCAAGCTGCTATGACATAAATTCAATGCTTATTTCCTTCGGTTCTTTCATTTTGATTCTGTAGAATTTCTTTTGCACGTCGAAATTATAAAGAGTGATTATTATTTCTCTCAGTTTTAACTTGAATGATTTGCGTTCAGCTATGTGAACAGAGCTGATTTATTTGATCTCATAGTATATGTCCCACTATGCTAAGTTGTCTATTTTTTGGCCTCAGGCTATGTGGTCTGGAAAAGATGACAGTTTACTATTTCAAGTTATTATCTGTCTTCACAATAATCTTGATTTTATGTATATATATAAATATAGACAACATATTCATAACATGCAGCTTCTGTTTGATATATAAAATATATGGATGATTAAGAAGTTTTGTTATATACTTCTCATTCTTCCTGGGAAGATGAAACTTTCATCAGTGACTTAGAGACTGAAATTCTGAAAATAGAATACATATGCATTTTGCAAACAATGGAGTAAATTTCAAAAATCAAAGCAAGAGCACCCATTTAACTCATCACACTGTATAGTCAAAATACACCTAAAACACAGATATAGAACATCTTTTCTTTAAAGTTAGATCAAATGCATCAGCATTTTTGCAGATTCAGCAAAGATGCTAGCAGTTACTAGACTCAGTTTATAAGCCACACGCAGCTATTTTACATTTTGGAAGATCTCCAATATCACTACTTACCTAAATGACATTTGAGGTGGTGGCACTTAATGAGGTACATGCAATACAGTACTTAACTCATGACATCTACCACGCATAAAATACTTTATTAGCTGATCCTGTTCTATGAATATAAATTGATTTTCCCCCATGGTTAGGGAAATTGGCTCTTCAGCTATACTTAAAGACAGAGTTAACCGGGTCCATCTAGCAAATTAGAGTAGGTTTCTTTGCATAAATGACGGCATAAATGGGAAAGGGTACTTAAGTCTAGTGATCTTTGTCCCTAGCCATCATGTTTATCGATTGCCCTACATTTAGGTCAGGAAGAAAGGTCTTACCTTACAGTTTGTAGAGACCCTGGAGTTTAATTACTTTGCTACAAAGCATTAGGTAATTCTTTTTTGTTTAATAAATGAATTCCTTAAATGTCAGATTTTTAGCGCTAATAGACTAAGACCTTGAAAAAATACTTTTTCTTCCAAGTTTCTTGTTTCTGAATCACACTGTCTTTGATCTACAAATGCAAATAGTTTTTAGTTATTGCTGTAATTACTGATGTTGGGCATACACAGGAGGCTTAGGACTGTACCAGCCAAAATGAAGGTGGTAAAAGAAGCATGAAGATGTTCTCTTTTATCAAAATTCATCCAACAAAGGGGAAGAGATAGATGCAGAAGTAGAGATAAAGAGAGAGAGACAGAGACAGAGAGAGAAGAAAGGAGAAAGAAACATTGAACACAGATAATTAACATTCTGTAATAAAGGCTTAAGAACAATGAATCTTCAGAAAAGAGTGATTTTCCTGGTTATTCATAAAGAGGAATTAACAGATGAGGGGCACCTAGATGGCTCAGTCGGTTAGGCATCCAACACTTGATCTCAGCTCAGGTCATGATCTCATAGTTCCTTCAGTCGAGCTCTGCATTGGGAGTCTGCTTGGGAGTCTCTCTCTCTGCCTCTCCCCCACTCGTGTTCTCCCTCTCTCAAAAATAAATAAATAAAATTTTTAAAAATATCAACAGATGAAATTTGACTTAAGTTCAGGGTTTAAAGATATATGGGATTAACTTAATTGAAAAGGGGAAAAAAGTGATTTTAGTTTAGTAGAGTATATAAACTTCATGAGCATAAAGAAATGAAGGAACAGAAATGAAAGTCACCTGATTGATACAAAAGCAAGTCTGAGACATGGTATTGCTAGGCTGTGCCATTTGTCAACTATATTATACTTCCTTCAACTTTGTATTTGAAAACTTAAATCAAAAATGTAAACTCTACATTTTGTACACAGAGTAGTCACATAGGCCTAGAAATTATGTTATATGAGGAATGATAGGAAATGAGGTGATGTTTGTGGAAAGTATTTTTAAGATTGTATTTGCCAGTTGTTTCCATACATTAATTTTTAGTTATGATACTGATGGTTTCCAGGGGAGGTTAAGAAGAAATATAAAACTTGTCTGTTAATATGTGAAGGGCTGTCATTTAAGAGAAAGATTGGAATATTGTGAATGATGCCAAAGGCAAGGTCAAAACCACTGGATGCGAATTACAAGTAATCTGGTGTCTAGCAAAGTAATAAATAGCTCTCATAGAATCAACCATTAGAAACAGCATAATAATAACAAAATAATATCCTATTACTGAATACATTTAAACAAATGTGAATGATTTTTAGACAATGGGTGCTATAGAAGTAATCCCTTCATTATTTTAGTTAGCGTCTAGGGTTCTTTCTCTAAAAAGTCTACTATTTTATAAGTAGATTTACTAGGTTAAGTGAAGTCAAATTGTAGAAGTTTTGGGAATATAGATTGAGAATTGCATGCTTGATATTATATCCAAGAAGGAAAGAATATAAATTTTGTTAAAAAGATAAATATAATGTATTTAGAGTGATTAAGGGAATATTAACCCAGTAGTAACATGAAAAATGGAAAAGAAATCAAACTTCTGGAAATTCTTATTAAATTCTTCTGAAAGATGCATTTATTATATGATTTTGATTGTGGAGTATCTTGCTTTAGAGCTAAGGAGAAAGTACAAGATAGATCACTCAAAAAATCTTGATCCACTAACCGGTTTTTTCAATAATTCTTCAATCATTCTTAGTTTCAGAAAATTCATAAAGCAAACTATATATGAGTTTATTCTGATTCACAAAGACATTTTTCATTTTTGTATTTTGAATAATATTTCTTCTGGATAATTCAGTATGTCATTAAAAAAAATGGAGAAGCGTAGAGAATGAATCTCCAGAGACAAACAGAAAATATGTGGCATATGATATGAACTATACGCACCTGCACAGAAACACAATTGGGAGTATTTAAGAGATATTTTAATAGGAGACATTCATCAGCATGTAACAGAAAGTACAAATTAAAATGGTTTAAACAATGACAACACACACTATCACATATAACAAGAAGTTCTAAGATATTTACATTCTTAGTTTATTATATAGGCTTCTTGTCAACATCATGCCATCATCAGAAATGTTTTTCATCTTCCTAGAGTCTCATGTTCAATGTATTGGCTTGATCTTCAAGTTATTTCCCCTTGTGATTGACAAGTGCCACATCAAGACCTGGCAATATTGGGGGTGAAATAAAAGACAGCATGCTCCTTGTGTGTTTCTAAGCGCTAGAAGACCTCTTTTAGAAGACACACTGCCCTCCAGAAGACCTCCATTACATATCATTGGACAGAAATTGATAATGCACCATCAACCTCTTACCTTCAAGGGAATAGGACTACCAAGATCGACTTGAATTACGAGGATTTACTCATGAATCACATGTGTGTAATGCAGATGCTGGAACAAATTCAAGCTCTACCAGTAAGATAGAAGGAAGGAACGGTTGCCATATAAAAAATATATGATGATAATTTATCTCTAAGTAATGAGTAAATCACATATATTTCTTTTGTATTCTAGTGCTGCACATAGTTTCTTGCTGAGCCAAAACTTTTGGAATAAAAAATACAAGAATTATAAAACAGAGCAATACTGAAATTTATTGCTGCTATAATCAAAGCAATTTGCCTCTGCAAATGAAAACTAAAAATAAACACAATGTAACGTGCTCACAATTCTGCTCTCCCTTTAAATGTTAGCTAGAAATTCCATAATGCACTATGTGTCTGTCTGCCTACATGAAAAAGTATACACAATGCACATGTGGACATATTTACACACATACATGTGTACACACACGCATGGATACACACTGATTCATGAATATTTAATTATCCAACAACTGGCCAGATCTCTGAGTTGCGCATTTATATTTGGCATATGCACTATGAATAAAAAGAAATTACAATTGACTGAAGTGCCTGTAGTTAAATATAGGATGTTAGGTATACCACAGCATCTGCTTACCTATGCAATTTATACTTCCCTAAATATAGAAAATGCAAAAGTAGAGGAAAAATTCCTTGCTCATTAAGGAGTCTGATGCGCTGATATACTGGGAAAATTATAAATTTATTATGCTCTTATTTTACATGTGTTCCAGTAGGTCCAAGTGATGGATTTTGAGCACTGTACACCTATCATTATTGTTTTACTTTTAGGCTAGTAATACCAATTAAAATATGTAGTTATGTCACTTTCAGTGACAAGCTACAGTGAAATTTTGTTTAAGTAGGATTCCTATGATTAGAGTCATTTTCCTTATTACTGCTTCCCCATTATATATAAATTTCCTTCAGTTATAATTTAGTATTTCATAATCTCACAGTTTTATTTTATGCCAACCTGTGAAAAGCTGAATTAATTTTTTTGTTGTTGTGTGTAAGTATTTTTTAAGTTCTTAACTATGTGGATTTATCACAGATCCCAACATGTTCATACACTATATTTTCAGTATTTTTCTATAGACATTTATATTCACAGTGATAATTGAGTGTAATGGAAAGTTTAAAATATGTAATGAGTAATAATAGAGAATTAAATTTTGTTAGCTGAGTAATTTGTGTATTAAAATATTTTTCATTCAAAATGTTTTAAAATATAGAGATATAATGATCTGGGCCAGATCCAGATTACTAAAGTTTGAATCTTATATATTTTGAGGAGACCTTCTTTAAGGAAAATGGATTCAAAACTATAAAAATAAAATTTTGGTATGAAAGCAAATATTGTTTAGAATCATAAATGAAAACAATAAATGACTACAATCTACCAAAAATGGTTACATTAAAATGCTTTCTGATTGCAACCAGCTCTCCTTCCTTACCTAGAATATTCTACAACTACCAGCAAAACCTACTACTCACACAGACCTTTGACATATGAGACTCTGATTCTTAACTTTCTTTTCCTTCTTGGTATGTCTTCTTCTGATGGTAAAGCCTAAAATAATCACAATTTTTATTTAAAAAGAGAAAACTAATTCCTCTCCATTTTGGATAACTGGAAATTTACTGTATATTCAAATGGAAATGCGTTTCAGCCAATACACTAAGGGAATATATAAGAAGAGAGTGGCTTCAAATTGTTACTTAAACCCTTCCCCCTTTTTATCTTTCTTATTTGCACTCAATAGTCTTTACAATCTTTTGTTTTCTCCATTACATATGACTATGATTTTATCAATAAAATTAAACACATCCTTATTTTCTAATTCTTGTGTTAGCATGTTGTCTTCTGTTCCAATTAAATATTAAATAACATTAATTAATAGCATATTAAATAATAGATTTTGTTATTACATTAAATTTTGTTCTCCTATCCTTTTTAACACAAAAGAAATAAAAGCCTGAAATTGTCTGTTATGAGTAAGACCAGAACAGGTATAGCCATGAGAAATGAAATTCCTCAATAGAAAGCTAATGAGTAACTTCTTTTTTTCCTACTTTGGAGGAATTTTAATGTCATAATATATGTGCACATTTTAATTTTGAATGTTACTAGAATATGAAAAAATTATTAAATGCATGCTATGAAAATGCTTGCACATTCTATTAAATCAAGAAGCCAGCAAAAATAGAATATTACAGGGGCCTCTGGCTGTCTCAGTCTTCGGGTTGTGAGTTTTTGACCTCAGGGTTTTGAGTTCGAGCCCCAGGTTGGGTGTAGAGATTACTAAAAATAAATAAATAAACTTAAAAAATATATAATCACATAGTGAAAGTGTCATTTATGACAACAATTTTTTGAGAGTTAAGAATTGAGAAGATATAATTTCACTTTGGTGCAATTATATTTAGAGAATTTTTTTTTCTTTAATATCCTATTACTTTAAGCCAACTATGGCAAGCTAGTATGCCAGTAATGAATGAGCAGTCAAAAGCACTATGGTATTTCACTTTTAAAGCATATTAATTTATTTATATATTTTAATATTTATATTAATATATTTTAAAACTATAATATATAACATAGTTTCAAATAAAAATGGAGCACTACAAAAATATTCTAAGTATGTAGACCCTGTGAACTCTGCCTCTGTTCAGATACCATGCTGGATTTATCATTCAGTAAGATGTAAGGGATATATAAATATATGATTCATTACATACTCAAGATTGTAGGTATATGCCATATAATATCGTATATCATTCTAGAATAATAATAATCACCTTTTACTTATGAAATAAATATTTTTTATCATAGAGGCAATTATTCCTGAAAAATCTGTCTGAAAGTATTGAAGAAAAAAAACTAAGTCCTTAATTTTTCACCTTGCATTAATTTTTACTTAGCAAGTTGATCTTAACTGTGTTTTTGTAGTGACTTAACAAACAGCACATATTTGAAAAAGTACACATTCTAGAAAAAAAAAAAAGAAAGAATTGAGGAAATTCTATTCTTCCCTAAGTACAAATAATGTCCTGAGGGAATAATTTTCTCTCCCAAATAAAGCAATTCATGCCATTTTTACACATAAAGCATATGTTTTATGTCTAATTTATTTTTAAGTTCTTGCTGAGTAATAAAACAGTATAAATAAATTGATTTAGTATACATGCTACAATTATTAGAAAATAGCTACTGTGTGTTCATTGTAGGTTGAAGTCTAGGGGCACCTGGCTGGTTCAGTCAGTGGAGCAGGAGACTCTTGATCTCGGGGTTGTGAGTTCAAGCCCCATATTAAGTGTAGAGATTATTTAAAAATAAAATCTTTTTTTTTTTAAAAAAGGAAAGTCTAGAAAAGAATCCAACTGTAAAGAAAAGGAAAAATTAATGCTTTTTTTTTTTCTTTTTAAGTTTCTGTGTTAGTTTGCTAGGTCTTTAAGCCACAAAAGAGTGGCTTAAAGAACAGAAACTTACTGTCTCATGACTCTGATGGCTAGAAGTCCAAAATCAAGGTCATGGCAGAATTGGTTCTTTGTGAAGGCTGGGGGAGGATATGTTCCAAGCTTGTCTTCTTGGCTTTTAGATGGTCTTCCCCATGTGTTTCTTCACATTATCTTCCCTCTAATATGCATGTGTGTCTGGATCCATGTCTCCCCTTTTTATAAGGACATCAGTCATAGTGGGTTAGAACTCACCCTAGTGAACTTACTTTAACTTGACCACATCTGTAAGTGCCTGATCTGTAAATAAGATCACATTCTGAGATACTGTGGATGAGGATTCTAACATATTTGGGGAAGGCAGTGGGAGGGGGTTTCCTTTGCATGAATACAATATATACCAAAAGCTAAATATTTATACCAGGTTTATGTGTGTGTATGGGAAAACATAAAATTTATTGTAACATTTATTTGGTGAAAATTGGTGCATACATACATTCACAAACACATACTTAGGTCATTGACTCATACACTTGAGTGTGCATTAGTATGGTCGAAGACTTGTCAAGGAAACATGGTTTATAGAAAGAATAAGCTAAATCATCTAGTGAAATAAATACTATTCAGAAGTTCAAAGTGTTACTGAAATGAACATTATATTAGGATAAGACAGGCTAATAGATTTCAGTGGAAAGATTCCAGTTTTAGGAATTATATTATATTAAAAAATAATCCTGTTAAGCCTAAAATCTATTAGATTTATTACTGTAGGTGATTTTAAAAGTTTTATCACAATGAACTTGGCAACTATATAGACTGGAATTATTAGAAGTATAAAGCAGTATATATCTGATCTGTTCAACTCATCTAAACCATATACCATTTGATTTTAGTAATATTATTTCAAAGGTATTTCAGGCAAAGTCATTTTTGAATTAATTCATAATTCTTTGACTTACAAATCATAGACATAAATAGTCTGTTCTATTTCCTTAGAGGTAAAAAGAAGAAAATATCTCTATAAGATGGGAAAGTCTAAAGTTATTTTATTTGTAAGCACTATGAAAACAATGTATTTTTTATTGAAATTGTGATATTGTGACCTAAATAAAAACATGATTTCAAAATGTTCGTTGGTATATTTACAATAATTACACAATTTTCATTTCCCTTTAGGGTTTATAATACTTGAGTTAAAATAGTACCACTTTTAGAAATATACAATCTGAAATATTAATGTTATTTATCAAAATAATTATCAGCAATATAAACATTTTAAGTATAATTAGTTTTTATATAAATTCAATTCTTTTTTCCACGAATCAGCACCATCTCTTTTGGTTTTCTAAATTTCTAACTGTACATGCAGACTTACGAAGTGTAAAATAGTTGATTTTGGACATATTCTCCCTTACTTTGAGCTATCAGGCCCAAGCCTGGGTATAAAATAGAGGGCTTATTCCCAGCAGCAGATGAGAGCAACCTGAGGCCTTTAATGGGATACAGTAATCCAAGGTTTTCTTCTTGAACTTTAACATGTAGGCAACACTACAGTCCTCCATTTAACCCCTAATTCAAGAATCCATTTTCTACAATGCAACTGTGCAATGCACTTGCCAAGAAATCTGTGTTAAATATAGACATGAGGAAACAATCAGATAAATGCAAAACTGAACAGGAAAACTGGTTTGGACTCTTCAAAAATTCAAGGTCATGAAAAATACAGAAATGTGCAACTGTTCTAGATTTAGAGAGAAAACAGCAAAACAAACTATTGTCATGCAAGAATATTATTTGCAGCCTCAGAGAAAATTTACAAATGAGACATTTTGTGGCAATTTGAAATAAGGTTTATATAATTGATGATTTTATTATATTCGTGTTAAATATCTTAATATTAATGTGGTTATATAAAAAAAATGTTGTTTTTCTGAGGAAATGTATATCAAAGTGTTTAGTTATGAAGGATTAGGTATAACTAATTTCCTTTAAATAGCTTAAGAAAAAAAAAGGAAAGATATTTTCACAGATATGGAGAGATGAAAATGTGATAAAATAGCAATTAATTAACCTAAGCAAAAGCATTACTAGAGGTATATTATTCTTATTTTTAATTTTTTTTCTTTAAATTCCAGTTAATTGACATACAGTACAATATTATTTCAGGTGTACAATACAGTGACTCAACACTTCCATACATCATCAGATGCTCATCACAGCAAGTGCACTCCTTGATCCCCATCACCTATTTCACACTTTCATCCACCCACCTCCCTTAAGGTAACCACCAGTTTGTTCTCTCTGGTTAAGTCTGTTTCTTGGTTTGCCTCCCTCTTTCTTTTTGTTCGCCTTCAGTCATTTGCTTTGTTTCTTAAACTCCACATATGAGTAAAATCATATGGTTTTTGTCTTTCTTTGTCTGACTTATTTCACTTAGTATAATACACTCTAGCTCCACCCACATCATTGCAAATGCCATGACTCCATTATTTTTAATAGCTGAGTAATACTCCTTTGTATATACCCCACATCTTTACTCATCAATAGACACTTGAGCTGTTTCCATAATTTGGTAGACAATGCTGCTATAAACGTTGGAGTGCATGTATCACTTTGAATTAGTACTTTTTAATTCTTTGAGTAAATACTGGGTCATAGGGTAGTTCTATTTTTAACTTTTTCAGGAACCTCCATACTATTTTCCGGAGTGGCTGCACCAGTTTCCATTCCCATCAACAGTGCAAAACGGTTGCCCTTTCTCCACATCCTCCCCAATATCTTTGTTTCCTGAGTTGTTAATTTTAGCCACTCTGACCCATGTGAGGTGGCATCTCAATGTGGTTTTGATTTGTATTTCCCTGATACCAGTGATGTTGAGTATCTTTTCATGTGTCTGTTGGCCATCTATATGTCTTCTCTGGAAAAATGTCTATTCGTATCTTCTGCCCATTTTTTAATTGTATTATTTGTTTTTGCAGTGTTGAGTTTTATGAGTTCTTTTTTTTTAAGTTTATTTATTTTGAGAGACACAGAGAGAGAGCCAGCAGGGGAGAGGGAGAGAGAGAGGGAAAAAAGAGGGAATACCAAGCAGGCTCCGTGCTGTCAGCACAGAGCCCGATGTGGGGCTTGAACCCATAAGCCATGAGATCATGACCTGACCCAAAGTTAAGAGTCAGACACATAACTGACTGGGCCACCCAAATGCACCAAATTTTATAAGTTCTTTATATATTTTGGATACCGACCTTTTATCAGATATGTCATTTGCAAATATCTTCTCCCATTCGTAGGTTGCCTTTTAGTTTTGTTATTTGTTTCCTTCACTGTGCAGAGCGTTTTATTTTAATGAAGTCTGAAGATTCACTTTTGCTTTTGTTTCCCCTGCTTCTGGAGACATAGCTAGAAAAAAATTGCTATGGCCAATGTCAAAGAAGTTACTGACTCTGTTCTCTTGTAGGACTTTTATGGTTTCAAGTTAGAGTTGTACTATTCTTTAAACTCTCTGCCATTTTAAACAATTGAAATTATAACTTCCACAGAGTGTATTTACATATGAAAATTGGAACACTCCAGTTTTTGTGAGAACTGAGATATAGAAAAATATACTTTATATACTTTATTAGTACTTTTGAAGTATATACTTATATATTATTTATATAATTTGTGTTTTAATGGTAGATTCACTAATGATATAGTAGAGAACAGTAAAAGATACAATTAATCTGTAACAAGTAATTATACCTCCTTTTATTTGTTTGGAAAACAAGGTTTAACATGTACTTCTAGGAATAATGTGTTCTTAACAAATACTTAATAGTAATATACTTGTCTTTTGTTTTGATTTTTTTTCTTGTTTTACTTTACATTTTATTTCTTCTAGTCATATGAACCTTGAAAATATTTGTCAGTTTTAGGGGTGCCTGGTTGGCTTAGTTGGTTAAGCAATCAACTCTTGGTTTCAGCTTGGGTCATGATCTAATAGTTCCTGAGATCAAACCCCATGTTGAGCACCATGCTGACAGCACAGAGTCTGCTTCAGATTCTCTCTCTTCCCCTCTCTCTGCCCCTCCCCACTCATGCTCTCACTCCTTCTCTCTCTCAAAATAAATAAATAAACTTTAAAACATATGTATAAAAAAAGAAAATATTTGTCAGTTTTTAAATTATTTACAAATTATAACCAAGAAACACAAGTAATTTGGGTCCATCCAGGCTTGAGAAACTTATAAACACTATGAGCATATTTAAATGAAATATTAAACTCCAGGATTAAATTAGAAAATACTTAAAGGTTACATAATCAAAGATTATTAACTAAGTTTGAGTTGAAATGGCACATTTAACTAATGACATTAAGCACTGTATTATTTTAACTTCTTTATCCATAGTAATGCAAACTAAGTAGTGAAAACAAAAATATTCACTTGTATATTTGATTATTTTTAACTAAGAAAATTGGTGGATGCATGCTAAAAATTTATACCAGTTGTACACCACATCAATAAGATATTATGTTAAAAGTATAAAATTAAGCATAGATACTGGAAGTATAGGAAACGTATTTTTAAAATTTCTTATTTCTTAATTACATTTTCCCTATATGTACTCAAATATCATACTGAATTGGTTGGCAATTTAACTTTACATTATGCATTTTAAAATGACATCTAGTTTGCACTGAAGTTCCAAGTGGATGAGGAGAAAATGAGAAATAAATGAATGCTCACATTTTTAGGCGATCATGATAATTCTATTTCAATTGCTATACAAATAACAGAAGTTAAATTTATCCTAAAATTTGGCTCGGAGATATCAAATATCATTTGGGAAATAAATTATACAAACACCATCTCTCTCTCTGTCTCTCTCTCTCTCTCAATCTGTCACACACACACACACACACCCACACACCCACACACACACATCGCAGAATCTATGATAGAATATGGAACATAAAAAAACATAATTTACATTGTACTGTCAATTTTTGCTACTTCAGCTTGCAGTATTTTTATTGAATACAATATATCTCTTTCTGGAATATTTTCAATATATTCTTAATGAATTAATAGTTTGATAACTGCCTGTCCTATTTGAGAGCATCCATATGCACACTGAGTTCAGTTTCCATTCATGTGACTTAGTATTCTCTAGTTCTTTCAAACATCAAATATGGAGTAAAAAAGTAAATTTATTTTGTATGCAATTCCTTACTGCATCCTCCATTTACCCAAATTGTTTTTTTTAAGTTTATTTATTTTGAAAGAGAGAGAGAGAGAGAGAGCAGGGGAGGGGCAGAGAGAGAGGGAGAGAGAGAATCCCAAGCAGACTCCGCACCTTCAGCACAGAGCCCAACGCAGGACTCAAACCCATTAATTGTAAGATGAAAACCTGACCCAAAATCAAAGTCAGATGCTCAACCAACCGAAACACCCAAGTGTCCCATACCCCAGTTGGTTTTTTGAGTAATTTCTATTTACCAGAGTCTCAAGCCATAAATTTCAGAATTCTTATCATTAGAGTGCAGTGTGTTATATGATTCTTTAAATCATAAATGTTCTGACACATTTCTACCTGAAATGTTCTGAAAATGTTCTACCTTTTCACGCTGTCTGCTTAAGGTTGGTGTAAATATTTTCAAATAGTCCCAGTTTCTTTGCAGAAGTTGCTGTCTATAGATAGAGGAGACAAAAGAATAATTACATTTACATAGACTTCATTGAACTTTATTCCAGCTTCTGTTTAAATCCTCATAAAACCTCCATTAAAGCCTACATTCTTTTTCTTAACTATCAGGCAAGGTCACAAAGTAGAATAAATTCTCTGAAAATCCAAGTCATGGAACTCAGAGTAGAAAATGAATGATAAAGTAGAAAAGCCAGGAATAATGCAAGATCACAAAGTTATTACATGTTAGTTGTCCATCTGATTAGAGAATAACTGATTGCTAAATTATGAGTTATTGAGAGTGAGATGAAATGAGAGAGATCACCATTGATCCCAAAGTAAATGAAATTTGAGGAGGGCTTTGTTGAAGAAATGGTAAGATTTATGCAGGTGTAGATGAAAAAATGGGTCAAGAAACAAATGAGCAAAATCCAAAGAGCAAGGATGAGCATGCTATAAAGAGGGAACAGTAGGATCTTTTCCCAACAATACTGGAGTCTTATTGTGTAGAAATATTGGAAATTAATGTGAAAGGTATAATATGAAACTAACATGAAATATGTACCTGCTCGGTGAATAATGATGATCAGAAAGGGGACTTTGTATAAAATTAGTTAATTATTTATAGCTTTCCTCACTGAACTGAGGTACTTTCAGGAATAAATAACTTCTATTCGCCTTCATATTCCCAGCAAAAGTATAATGCCTGAGGCAAAATAAATAGCCAGTAAATAGCATGGAATGAAATAATGAAGAGGTGAATTAAGAAATAAATGTAGAGACAAATAAATGTTTAAAATAAAATACTTTGGCATGTTTATTCTGACAGCAGTAAGATCTTTTAATAATTCTGAAAAATGCCTAAATGTGTGGGAATGAAAGTGCAAATTTAACCTATACTTGGAAATTAGGTATATATGAATCAACAATACTACAACTTCAGAAAAATCATGAGATGTACCATTGTTATGTGTAAGCTTTTAAGATTTCAAGAGTGGTTAAACAATTTCAAGTTTATTTTAGCATTTGGCTTTCTATTATGGCTTAGTACTTTCTTTCTTAAAAGGACCATTTTGAGTAGACTCTTAAAATATTAAGATAATTATCAATACTCTCTCTGGTGTTTGAAAATACCATGGAGTATAAAATTGTAATGAGACAAAGAATGTTAAACCTGGGCACTGAACACAATAGCACTGGGAATGATACCATCACTGAACACTTCTTTTTAATTTTTTTTTTTTTTTTTGGTCCCTAAGGGAAGAAATGAAAACAGCATTCAGATTGCTTTATTTAAATCAAATTAGAATATAATTGTAGTTTGGAAACATTGGGTTTGTTCTTAAAGAATCACGGGAAAGAAGTAGGAGAAAATAATACTTAGTTCCTTCATTGTACATCAGATCTTTGTAAAATGAAGCAAACGTTATATAAAATCGTGTATGTTCTCTTAAGCAAGCAAAGTGCAGGAAGCCTCCAATGATGAAGACATTAAAAAACAATGGATGCTGCAATTTTATCATTGTATGTATTTAATTTTTGAGGCTTGTTACACTAACCCATTACAGAATAAGTCAAGCATCATATCCTTTACTGATTCTTTGTCAGCAAGAATATACAAATTAAATCTGCAATAAAATGAACAATATTCAAATTTATAAACATGTATTTAAGAGTATTTAAAGAAATGGTTATAGATATGAATAGTTAGGTACCTCCACAATGAATTTGTATGCTTTAAATCAGTGTTTGTTATAATTTTTATTTTTCTATCTAAATAAAAGTAATAGAAATCTTTGATAACTTATTGTAGAATTTGATGCATACATGAAATTTTAGAGTAACTACATATGATATACAATTATAGTAGAATTGAGGTTTTAGTGTGGACTTGCAAATCAGGCACACACACTGATTTAAGTTTATGTGTTCATATACATATGCACAGATATATATGGCCCTGGCTTTGTCTCTTGAGAATGCCTAAAAGCAGCCAGAGGCCAGCAGTTTTGAGTCTAGCTACTGCCTACATCTTGGCTTCTATAAGGCAAACAGCAAGGCTCCTTGGAGGAATGACTGATTCTAAGCCTTGTACCAGAAAAGTACAAGATGATACTGGAAACATCATTTTGTACCAGACAGCAAGGATACGCTAGAAAGAAAGAAAGAAAGAAAGAAAGAAAGAAAGAAAGGGAAAGAAAAAGAAAGAAAGAGAAAGAAAGAAAGAAAGAAAGAAAGAAAGAAAGAAAGAAAGAAAGAAAAAAAACAGAAATAGCAGAATACATTGAACGGACACAGAAGCTAACACTAGTCAAATTAAGAACAATCTGAGTTTCAAGATAAATAATTGAGGCAACAAATTACAATTCATTGAAAAATATAGAAAACAATGTCTCCACGAAGATACAATGAATAAAAATAAATGTGTGGAAACTTTTATAAGCAAAAACATATTTATGCAGTTTCAAAATATTTCTATATAAAAATAATTAATTTTAAAAAGAAAAAAATACTGACTGTATAATTAAAAATCCTAGCAGACATTACTGTAATCTAGTGATCTAAGTGAACTAATGAAACAATTTGAAATTGTGTGCCATCTGATAGAATGCATTCAAAAGATTTCAACATCACTTCTAGGATATTCACGCAAAGATGCATAACCTGAAACCACCCACTAAGAAGCACTACTTAAGGCATAATCTACAAAAAGAGAGAGGGGGTGGGGCATAAACTGTGTCAAATTCATGAAAATCAAGATAAGCTTAAGAAGTTTATGGCAGACTGACTTTGTTAACAAGACATTATTGTTACAGTTGTCAAACTAGATAGAAACTTGTGGATTATATAGCAATAACGTGTTCATGTTAATTTTTTGTCTTTGATGATCATATCATAACAGGTGATTACATTATATAAGCACATGTTCTTTAAAACACAAAGTTTATAGTAATCTATTTGAGGCATCAGATCTGCAACTTACTTTCACAAATGTTTAAGGAAAAACAGCTCTTTTTACTGTAATTCTAAGATCTCTGTAGTTTGTGTTTATTTAAGAAATACCACAATTCTATGCTTAAATCATTTGCCAGGTTTTGAAGCTCTATGATTTTGGAGTCTTAAGTGTTACCAAGAACATATAAAAGGCAGAAGTCAACCTGCCCTTCTCTTTCAGAAAATCATATCCACCAACCAAAAGCCAGAGAGGGTCAAGTACAAGGAATGGGAAAAATTAAAAGTAGGCTCAGACTACTGGAACTGAAAGGTCCCCGTGACCAACACCCAATTGGATTAAGTTGATCAGTCATTCATTCCATCTGCTTCACAGAGTAAAAAGAGAACCATCTCTTGTGCAAGATAGAACATCTAGATCTTAAACAGTTGTTTTATACACTATGTCCAGAATATTATAGACATGAGGCAAGAAAATATTACTAATGAGTAAGACAGAAATATAGACACAAGAAGCATCTCTAGACATGATATAGATAAGGAAGTTAAGGAGACGGTTTTCAATAATGCCTGAGATGGGTATTAGAATTAGGAGGGTTGAGAAGTATAGGATGGAAGCTAGTTGGCCGATAGTGATAAAGGGGTGTTCTACAGGTTGGCCGCCAATTCATGTTAGGGTTAGGAGGTCTGCTACCAGGAATCAGAATAAGCATTGGCTTAGTGGTCGGAATATTATTCCTCGTTGTTTAGAGGTGTGGAGGATGGGAATAATTGCTAGGACTAGGATGGAAAGGACTAGGGCTAGGACTCCTCCTGGTTTGTTGGGGATGGATCAGAGAATTGCGTATGCTAGTAGGAAGTATCATTCGGGTTTGATGTGGGGAGGGGTGTTTAAGGGGTTGGCAGGGATGTAGTTGTCTGGGTCTCCTAGCAGATCTGGCGAAAATAGGACCAGTATCATGAGTGTTAAGATTAATACTAGGAGGCCCAGGATGTCTTTGATTGTGTAGTATGGGTGGAATGGAATTTTATCTGAGGCAGATGTTATTCCTGAGGGGTTATTAGATCCTGTTTCATGGAGAAATAGGAGGTGTACTGCTGATAGGGCTGAGACGATGAATGGAAGGATAAAGTGGAAGGCGAAGAATCGTGTTAGGGTGGCTTTGTCTACTGAGAAGCCGCCTCAGATTCATTCTACTAGGTTGGTTCCGATGTATGGGATTGCTGACAGGAGGTTGGTAATTACGGTTGCTCCTCAGAAGGATATTTGACCTCATGGTAGGATGTATCCTATGAAGGCTGTGGCTATGACTGCAAATAGTAGTACGATTCCAATGTTTCATGTTTCTGAGAAAGTGTAGGAGCCGTAGTATATTCTTCATCCTACGTGCATGTATAGGCAGATAAAGAATATGGAAGCTCCGTTAGCATGTATACATCGGATAATTCAGCCATAGTTAACGTCACGGCAGATATGGGTAACTGATGAGAAGGCGGTTATTGTGTCTGATGTGTAATGTATGGCTAGGAAGAGGCCGGTGAGAATTTGTAGGATTAGACAGACTCCTAGTAGGGAGCCGAAGTTTCATCATGCTGAGATATTGGATGGAGCGGGCAAATCGATGAATGAGTGATTGATGATTTTAATGAGGGGGTGTGATTTTCGAATGTTGGTCATTAAGTTCTTGTAGTTGCAATACAACGATGGTTTTTCATATCATTGGTCATGGTTAAATTCCATGTGAGAATAATGATAACATACATTGTATTTATTTTAAGTACAATTTTTGTGGTGAGCTTTGTAAGTTTTTCTTCAAAGCCTTCTCCTATTTATGGTGGGTTTGGTTTGATTGTGGCTGGTGGTATTGGTTGTGGTATTGTGTTAAATTTTGGGGGATCATTTTTAGGTTTAATGGTTTTTTTAATTTATTTGGGGGTATACTTGTAGTGTTTGGGTATACTACGGCTATGGCTACTGAGTCTTATCCTGAGGCGTGGACGTCTAATAAAGCTGTGCTAGGGATGTTTATTACGGGAGTGTTAGCAGAATTGTTAACTGCTTGCTATATTTTAAAAGAAGATGAGGTTGAGATTGTATTTAAGTTTAATGGTGCAGGTGATTGGGTGATTTATGATACAGGTGATTCAGGGTTTTTTGGTGAAGAGGTCATGGGAATTGCAGCACTATATAGTTATGGAACTTGACTAGTGGTTGTCACTGGTTGGTCCTTGCTTATTGGTGTATTAGTGATTATAGAAGTTACTCGTGGAAATTAAGTAAAAGTAAGCGAAGGGTTAAGGTGATTATGAAAGATAGAAAGTAGAGTTTAACTAGCCCTTTCTGATTAGATACGACAGTTGACATTTTTATCTGGAAATAGGAGATGGATTTTGGTAATACATTTTCTAGTCAGATTATATCTAATAGTATAGATGCGGGTTTTTGGCTTACAGTTAGGCTTATTGTTGATGGGAGGCGGTGTATTACGATTGGAAAGTACCCTAGGAGGTTAGAGAACTTAAAAAGGTTTGAGGGGTATTTCAATTTTAAGTTTTTAGCTGCGAGGTTGAGTTCTAATGCCAGGATAAAGCCTGTGATAGTCACGGCGAGGGCAGTTAGTTTCAGATAATGGGGTATAGTTATTTGTGGGATAGTTGTTGGGGGGATATTATAGGAAATTAGGTATCCTGCAAAAATGTTTCCAATTAAGAGACGTTTGATGGAATTGATAAGGTGGGGATTATTTTCATTGATTAGGTTCAAGGAATTGAATCGGGGTTGTCCTAGGAGTGCAAAGAATATAATTCGAGTACTGTAGGCAGCTTTAAGGGATGTGGCAGATCAATAACAGATAATGTTATTGAAATAAATATGATTAATTTGCAAATGAAGTCAGAAGAAGTGAACAAATAAGAGGAAGAATGATAGATTTCAGCAGATAATTAGAATGTGTATGAGAATCAAAAATGCTAAAACGAGTGGTTGAAAAAAACAGATTGGGTCTTGTAGAATAAGGATTACCAAAATGGAGGACAGGTCACTGGAAAATTTTCAAATTGGAAAAAAAGGAGAAGAATATATATTTAAAATAAAATAATAGAGTATAAAAAGCATACAAAATCTTGAAAATTTTACAATGGGTAAAATAGATTTCCACAAGGAGAAAACAGAGAGAATGAGAAAGAAGAAATATTTGAAGAGATGACTAATAATGTCCAAAACCAATAAGAGCATCTATCTGCAAAATCAAGAAACTGTGAAACTCAAGCATGTTAAAATTTTCCTCTGTGAAAATTTCTGCTTTTATGGTATTTAAATACACCATATGTATTTAAAAAGGAAGAGATGAGAGTTTCTTTTCAAACACAAAGTTCATTTAGAAAAATAAACCAACACAATTAAATTTTACTGAAAATATACATGACAGAAAAATTTTAAGCATTTCAACAAAAATCAAATAATTATTCCTCAACTTTTAAAGTGTTTATTCAATGTGTTTACATAAATCCTTGGTCCTTTCCTTTAATTCAACAAAATGTCCTTAATTACATTTTATGTACATAACATATTCTCCATGATATCACAGCAAAACATTTTTTCACTTTAAAGATTAAACAGATTCGTTGAGATGAATTGAATTTTGTGAGAAGAGAGTTTAAGATTCTATATCTTTATACATTTAATGGATTTGAAGCTGAAATGTTTGCCACATTTTTAGTATATATTAACAGCTCTAAAATTGGCTTGAATTTATGTTTAACCATGTTTTACATATGAATTGTTTTCATTCTTAATAATAAACATAGTGGGTCAAGGTAAGATGCTAATTGCTGAAAGCTAATTAGGCACCAGTTTGACACCATTTGGTACTCAAATTCTGGATTGATTAAATGTTACAATGCTATTTTACAACCAAAGTACCAATAGAAGACTTGTCAGCTACTACTCTATGCTCTAAAATGTGTTGAAGTCTTTAATAAACAGAGCTTTGAGAGAAACTTGCTCAGTATAAGAAAATCCATTATTAAATTTTCTAAAACAGTGTTTCTCATTTGGAAGGATGGGTAATATTTACTGTGGGATCATCTGTGCATTGTAGGATGCTTAGCAATATCCCTGCCTCTACTTTTTATATCCTAGGATCACTTGCCCCCAGACCTAAGTTGTGACCGTCAAAAATGTCCCCAGAAGGAAAACAAAAAATTATACAGATTTGAGAACCATTGTACAAAATAAGGAATTTTCTAAAAATAAAAAGTCTCCTAATAGGCACACAGTTCTCACAGGTTTGGGCTGTTTTATTCTTAACTACTTGGTTAACACAGTTATCCACCATTTGAGTATTAGTGAGAGCTAATCTACTGAGAGATAGATAATCACATCCAAACCAAGATTCTAATTTCTTTGCTATTTGTAACTGTGGCTAGTGAAGTATGTCTCCACTTCATAAGCAATGTTTGATTTTAATGTTGAATCAGATCTTACAACATTCATTGATTGAAAGAAGTCATGATTTATAAACAGATATTTGTAAAATGGTATTATAGACTTTTCAACAGAAATTTTATAAGCTTAGATCCCATGGCTATCTTTCTGATTTTTAGATTTTTTTCTGTTGTTTTCCTCAAAATATTATAAAAAGAAAATGACTTTCCAGAAGAAATCACTTTTATTTTTAGCTAAGCTATTTTAATAAAATTTATGTATTATCAATATGTTTTAAGGTTTTATGCTAGATATTTAATATGCAAAAATGAATATCTACTGTGTATCATCTATTGTTCTATGTATCGGTTCCTACACACAAAAAACATGCAGATTGTGGCATTGTCTAATGGATCTCTTAACAAAAAGTAATGTTTTGCATGAAAAATGAAATTCTAAAATCACCCGATAGTACCTTACAGTGTAGTTATTTATACGAAGGAAGAGTATAAAATTTAGAGAACAAAATACTTCCTTTTGTAAAAATTTAAGAATTCTCAACACCTCAGCAAGGATAAATAATGGCTTTCATAAAAAGCAAATGAAAGCACGTTTGAATTCTTAAACTGAACACAAAATTTTAAGATACAGTTTTTATAACTAACAAAATATGATATCAAAGTTGCTTTAAATAATATGATAAACAAGATTGCACATATGGCTACATTTAGAAAAAGAAAAGATAGTTTATCCATATTTCCTTCTTTATTTTTAGTTCAATGCCTTCATATGGAGAGGCACATATTATAACAATTATAGAGATACACTTTTCATAAATGTTTGTTATATTGAATTAGGAATAGCTATATGTCTTATAACTTTTAAACTGTAATTTATTTAAGTGGAAAAATATTATTAAAACAGGATTTGGTAAACTTTTTTGTAAAAGGCCAAGTATGGAATATTTTAGGCTTTGCTAGTCATACATCTCTATGGCAACTACTTAACTGTCATTTTAGCAGAAAATCAGCCATGGACAATACATAAACAAATAGGTGTGGCTATGTTTCAATAAAAGTTTATAAAAACAGGAAAATTAGAAAATGTACGATAGGTAAAAATGGCATTAAAAAATTAGATTCTGGGGCACGTGGGTGTCTCAGTCAGCTCAGGCCATGATCTCCCAGTTCATGAGATTGAGCCCCATGTCGGGCTCTGTGATAACAGTGTAGAGCCTGCTTGGGATTCTCTCTTTCTCCCAATCTCTCTGCCCCTCCCCTACTAGCACTCACTCATGTTGTCTCTCTCTGTCTCTCTCTCTCTCAAATAAATAAATAAACTTAAAAAAAAATTAGATTCAGCCAAAGGAGAATTTAAGTTGCTGAAAGCTTTGATACATGTTGCCATCCTTTGGATATGGAACTTGAAGATAAGTTTGCTAAGGGCGAAAGGTCTTTTGGCACCAAGATTTACAGCTGCCTTAGGGCTTGCTTAGCATAAAGAAAGTACATTTTCATAATATATCTCAAAACAAGAGAGAAAATTATTGCCTGTTAAAGAGACAGAAATTTTTCTTTAATGTTTTCCTATTTTTTAGTGTCAAAAGCAAAACATTCCTAAAAATTTTATCTATGCTTTTATATCTTACATTTTTCTCCACCTCTCTATAAGCTTGAAATGCAAATGTTGATTTGCTTTTTGCTTTTTCTAATCCACCAAGAAACCATTTAGAAATTATCTGTTTTATGTGTCTTCAACATACCTGCTTATTGGAAATAAACTTTTTATGAAATCAGAGCAAATAAATGAAAATCCTACTAAAAATTTCAAGGGTTACAGGTGATAAGTGTTGTTTTTCTTTTTCTGTATCTTTGCTCACACTGGTTACCACCTGCTTCCCATCCTTGGTATCACATGCACATTATCTTTTTTCTTTTCTTTCTAACTTTTGGTCTTAGAGCTGTGAAAAATACCTACTTTGCAGAAGTTTTGAAAGTTCTTAAAAGTCTTCTCATTTTTTGCTCCATGAAACATCATTATACTAAAAGGTTAACAAATAGAAGAGATTAAAATTCATTCACAGTCTCCACCCTCCCACCCCCACCAGAAAAATGAACCCCTGCTTTTTAACATAAAACTCTGTAGTCCTCAGTGTTTACAGTACACAATAATTTGCCATGGCATTTTTTCAGGGTATTTTTATATAACACACTCTTCTTTAACCCTTTCCATAATATATTGAAATTACTTGTGACTTTAGGGATCTCAATCTTATTCTAATTACTCTCTCCATATGGAACTCTTTAGCTATTGGCAGATTCAACAAACGCCTTATTACACCCCTTTGAAAGAGTGACTGAAATACATGTAATATACATGTGCTTTTCCTCAGAAACATTATATTATATAAAAAGTTTTATTTTTATTTTTTTAAGTTTGTTTATTTATTTTGAGAGGACGAGAGCTCGCTCCCGCATGAACTGGGAAGGGGTAGAGAGAGAATCCCAAGCAGGCCCAGTGTGGAGACCCACCCTGGGCTTGAGTTCACAACGTGTGAGATCATAACTAGAACCTAAGTCAAGAGTCGGTCACTTTACCTACCGAGCCACGCGTGCGCCCCAATAAAAGTTTTAAAAATGTATCATAACAGTAGTTCAGGCCTCACTAAAAAATATCCCCTAGAAAATAGAAAGAGTGGACACTGTTTACCTTAAGTGTTATATAGTTGTCCAAGTTTAACCATTTTACAAATGCTATATATTGGTTACAGAGACATATCTTGTCCTTTACCATTGATGACTGTACAGGTATCAATTAATATTTAATTAATATCACTCACAAAATTGAAAGCATATCAAGGGCATTGCTGCTTATTTTACAGAGTTGAGCTATTTATCTCAACATTTAAATTTAAGAAATTCTGTACCTGCCATGTAAAGATCTAAAGTCTAAAGAGAAGCTCTGAGTGGTTTAGTTCCTTTTGCTGTACGATTGAAAGGGAGTTACTATAATTTTTCAAAATCAGGAACAGATCCCAGGTAAATATAGCACTTGATTTTGGCAGAGATCTCTTACTAAGTAGAACAACTAAAAACATGAGATGACTGCCACACAAACTATTTTATTGCAACATAAAAAGTTGCATACAACAAACAAGAAATATTACAAAAGTCTGTGTCACCTTCATCTTGGTGACACTGCCCCGAAGCAACAAATTTTAACATTCTCAATTTATTACTTCATCTGTTGATTCCCTGTATCGCATTATATTATATAAATCAACTCTATTTTTTGATTTGTCAATTTAGTTTCAATTAACACCTTACTTGAAAAAAAAGAGAATAATAATTAAACCCTACTTCCCCTTCTTAAACATCTCTGTAGGTTTATTCTTAATTTCTTCTATTAATTACTTTAATCTTTTACATAAAATATTTATACCTCTTTCTCTTGTTAAATTAACTGCAAACAGTATATTTTGGCTTCTTTTTCAGTAAGATGAAGAAATTTTCACTCTTAAACTTTTCTCAATATCTAGTATCCTTTTTTACTTTTCAAATTCTAGATTTTTTACTTTCCAAATCCTTCTAGCCTTTTTTTTTAATTTAGCTTGGCAAGGTGTCTTTTGTATAAAAATATAACACACTGGCCCCATGCTGTGTTTATAGGTTAAGTCTAGATGTTAAAAACAAGGAGGCCGTAAAATCATGAACACCTTCTGTATTACTAAAATAACTACTGTGACTGGACCTATAGAGAAGCAGACATAACGCAACCCCCTGTGCTTTTTGATACAAATAGGAATAATTTTGACAGATCCTGCTCTTCCATCATTACATTCCATATATTATTAAAAATCAACCCATATTTTATTTTGTGTTATCATCGCACCATGATTCTTGAACATTTTTTCCCTGAAATTTCGAAGTATTTTTCTTTTTTGTGGACAGAAGAATCACATGTCATCACCGTATTAATAATATCCAATTTCTTAACAATACTATACTAGTTATGATGCAAGATTAGTTGCTGTGACAATGATGGAAACAACAGTTATTTTTTAGATGACAAACTTATTTCTAATAATCTACTCTTAAGAAAAAAAAAAGGTTAGCATGCCATTTCCATGTTTTAGGGACTCAGGCTATTTTTATCTTGATCCTGTTCCAACCTCAACATTAGGTTTGCATCTTGCAGTCTAAAAGATCTGTACCAGTTACTGGTATAATATCTACATGCCAGCCAGTGGGAGGGGAGAAGTGAGGAAGAGGATGGTATGAGTCTTCCCTTTCCAGTATAGCGCTAAGAAGTTTCCCGTACAATGTACTTCAGTAATTCAGTGTTAATTTGTGCAGGATTCTAAAGCTCTTCTCAGCTGCAAAATTTAAATAATAATAGTACCTCCCATGGATGCAGTGATTATTAAATGAGTTACCATTTATAAAGCACTTGGGATAGTACCTGACACGGTAAAATAATAAGCAGAGTAAATTTATTCAATACTATTGCTACTTCTTTTGTTATTTATTGACCAGAAATTAATTATATGATCTGAGTTTGTTGCAAGGAAGCTAATACAACTTTTTTTCCTTCACAATCATGTGCTGAGGTAAAACTTTCATAATTATAAGAGAAAAAGAGAAGACATTAGAAGGGACAATAGCAAGATCTGTGATATGTGCCATTAATTAAAAATAACAACACACCTATTCTTTTCTTGATAGTTTTCTCCAGAATTGGGACTTTTTGTTCTGATGTAGAGTCATTCCTCCAAAGGCCTTCCTTTCCTTATACTCCTGTATTATATCACTTTGTGTAGTCTTCTTTCTTGGATTTGTTTTCCATTTGGTAGAATATATTCTTTTCTCTCTCCCAACCTCTACTTTGTGTCAGAAAGAACAAATAACACATTGTCTTAGTCCATTCGATTTGCTCTAACAAAAATACTTCAGACAGGGGAACTTATAAACAACAGAAATTTATTTCTCACAGTTTTAGAAGCTGGGAGGGCCAAGATCGAGCTGCCAGCATGGCAGCATTTTGGTGAGAACCCTCTTCCTGGTTTATACCTTGTATCTTCTTGCCCTGTTCTCACATGGTGGAAGGAACAGGGATCTCTGTGGGGTCTCTTTTATAAAAACACTAAACTCCTCATGAGAGCTCTGCACTTTTGATCTAATTACCTCCCTAAAGCCCCACCTCTTTATACCATCATTTGTGGGAGTTACCATTTCAACATATGAATATGAGGGGACACAAACATTCACACATAGCATATACCAATTTTTAATTGCTTATATCTGAAAACATCTTTCTTCAGTTCTCAAATTTTAAATAATTGTTTTGTAGGATATTGATTTTAGTTCAAAATCATATTCTTACCAAAAAGTTTAAAGATTTTATTCCATTGCCTTCTAAAACCTAGTCTTGCTGAACACTAATACTGGAATTTTCTCTTTTGCAGATAAACTATGATTTTAAAAAATAACATTTTATTTTTGATGCTATACATTTTCAGAAAAATGTGTTTATGGTTCATGCTATTTAGGATTCACTGAGTCTCTTTCAATCTGAATATTTGAACCTTTGTTCACTCAAATTTTTTTTATTGGTGCTTTCATTATTTCTTCAATTTTTCATTGTTCTCTCTTCTTGGATCATCTATCAGAAACTTTGTGAACTTCGTAAGTATTCCTCCAGGTAAACTTCATTTTTAATTTTTTTTCAAATTCTGTCAATTGTTTTGCTTTTTTGTTTTCCTTCCCTGTACTTTACATGATGAAAAATTTCTTAGGCTTCTTCTGCTAGATTTTTCAGCTGGATATTTTGCTGTCACGATCCTACCTTAACTTCCAAAATTTCTGCCACAGTCTCTTATTATCCTCTTTCCCGAGTGGAGTGCTCTTTAGATGTTACATTTAATGAATCTGTCTAAAATATTAATTAAAATTATCTAACTTTTATCTGTTTCCTGGATTATTTTAGGTTTCTCTGAAATTATTTATCTTTTGTATTTTATATGCATGAAATTCCTAATTTTTTTTCCATATTTAAAAATGAAAACTTACGTACTGGCTTAAACTTAATGGCTTGCTTCTTCTAAGTGCTTGGTTGGATTGCTCTTCAACTGTGAAATTCTCTTACACGTTTAGCCTCTGCCCTGAATGTACGGTATGGCTTGACTCCTCTGTGAGACATGCTAATTGACTGGTTTCACTTTGGGATGTATGGGCTGGGAACACAGCTTCATGCTCCGTGAATTTTTCACTGTGTTCCCCCAAATAAACATAACTTAATTCTGAAGTGCCCATACGCACACTAGGTGTTCAGTTGTGCCCAAGTGCATTACCTGCTTTAACTGTAAGCCAGGAGCATTGCTGTCACTCTTTCTGTTACCACTCAGAAATGTAACCAGCTTATTCCCACTAATTAGATTGCGGACTCCTAAGATTGTAGTGTTTTCAGGTTTCAACAGGGAAGAAACAATTCCACCTCCACTGACTTCTCCAGTTCCTGGTTTCTGTTGTGGCTAATTATGCTATTGGTGTATCACTCAGTATGAAAGAAACTGGCTCAGACCTTTCAGAAATGAGTCAAAGTCCTCAGTCCCTTGTTTCCCACTTCTCACAAAAGTCTAAGAACTGCTTTTGATTATTTTTGTGTACTTTAGATTTTAGAGAAGGAAAGAAGTAAACGAAAGTCTTCAGTTTTCCACGTCAAACTAAAGAGACTATTTTAAATCTATGGATATTTTCAATAATAGCCTTGAAACAAAAAGTATTTTTCAGTATTATAATGTAAATACCGTCAATGGCACTGGAAACAAATGCTCCAAATTGTCTTTGAAACAGTGGCATAAAATCCTCCTAGGGAAAAAAATAATTTATCCAATGGGAATTCTTGTCAAAAATATTTATATTGTTCAACTAGTCAAAATATAAAGTTTGTTAAACCTTTGGGGGAGAATGGAATTAAATGCCAAGTCATTTATTTGGTTCAAGAGATTACATAATTTACTTGAAGTAGATATGAGTCTTCCAAGTTCTCAAAAACTTAAAGCTCTCAAATAAATCACATGTACCTAGTGGGTAATAACATACATTGCTGTGAAAAGCCTCATATCAATCACATATACCCAGTGGGTGATAGCATACATTGCTATGAAAAGAACAAAGTTGAATAAACTACAGAGTTTTAAAAACATAAGAATTTCCCATGGATAGCTGTGTGAATTTAAACCAGTTACTTAAGTCTTTGAATTTCTGTTTCTTCATTTAAAAGAGAATAAACTATTTACCTTGAAGGACTTTTAAGAGGATAAGAAGAAATGTATATATATTGTTGATAGTTTATGTAATAGGTGCTCAGTAATGTTGAAAACACTTGCAGTGACAAAGAAGATATTAAAAATATGAATTAGAGTATCCAAGTTTTATCTGTTCCCTGAATGATCTCTATCGAATCCCTCCAAGATCAGCTATTTATTTTATTTGTATAATTATACTGTGTATCGTGTCATTTCTAAAATTAATCTAACTGGATAAAATAAAGTTAACCTACATAAAGTACTTGTGCATTGACAAAAATATATGAACAACTGCAAAAAATTATTTATTTTTAAAAAATGAAGACAAAACTAGTTCTATTTAATAACACATGTAGTAATTTTAAAGGAAAGATAACAAAGAAAGCTCACACGAAATCTTAGGTAACAGCTTTTTCTTAAATGACCACCAATTCCTTATGTTTCATCTTCAGCCTTAGGGATTTAAATATATGATTTGTCAACATAGAGAATGAATTCTTTTTTAAGGGGAAGACTCATATTAACCAAGCTTGCAATAAATTGCAAAAAAAATTCCATTATTATGTTAGAATGTCAATATATTAATTTACAGCAAGAATAATCACAATAGGGATTAATAATTATTTAAGATTCATATAAATGGGACATGGTCTCTCTAAAGGTAAAACAGAAATATAAAAAGAATCATTATCATCCAATTAATTCATTGAAAATAAGAAGTCAGTCTCGATGACACATTGAGGTACCCAAAGGTTTCAATGTCTCCAGCAGTCTCTACATTAAGGATAACTTTGAAGACTCAAATATTCATATTACCAAGTTTCTATCCCCCATAGGGGAATGCTCTCATAAACATCAACAAACTTGTCTACATATTCCTACATTCTTTATTTCTTTAACACTGTGCAAACTCTAGAAGGAAATTTTGTTTTTCAGTTCATATGAACATCAAATAGAACAAGTAACATTAAGCATTTAAAATGACAAACATTAAAAAAAATTTTTAGCATTTTTTTTTAACGTTTATTTATTTTTGAGACAGAGAGAGACACAGTATGTACGGGGGAGGGTCAGAGAGAGAGGGAGACACAGAATCTGAAAAAGGTTCCAGGCTCTGATCTGTCAGCACAGAGCCCGATGCAGGTCTCCAACTCACGGACTGCAAGATCATGACCTGAGCCAAAGTCGGATGCTTAACCGACTGAGCCACCCAGGCGCCCCAAAATGGCAAACATTTTAAATTGAATAATCTATGTAAGGAATAGGGGCACCTGGGTGGCTCAGGTAGTGATCTCATAGTTCCTGGGCTGGAGCCCTGCATCAGGCTCTGCACTGACAGTGCAGAACCTGTTTGAGATTCTCTCTCTCTGCCCCTCCGCCCCCCTGCTGGACTCACTTTCTCTCTCTCTTTCTATCTCCCTCAAAATAAATAAGCTTTAAAAAAAATTTTTTTTTAATGTTTATTTATTTTTGAGACAGAGAGAGACAGAGCATGAATGGGGGAGGGGCAGAGAGAGAGGGAGACACAGAATCAGAAGCAGGCTCCAGGCTCTGAGCCATCAGCCCAGAGCCTGAGGCGGGGCTCAAACTCATGAACCGCGAGATCGTGACCTGAGCCGAAGTCGGACACTCAACCGACTGAGCCACCCAGGCGCCCCTAAATAAGCTTTTAAAAAAGAAATATTTACATGTCTCTGTTTTAGTCCATTAAGGGTATGAAACAAGGTAACTTACTAATTTACTCAGTTATTATCTCTTGATTACCTATGTGGCACACACCATACCAGTGTTCCAATTATACAGATAGAAAAGACAGAGAAACTCTGATTCCATGATGATCACAGACTTGTGAATATATATCAATCCAGAATCATAATTTCTCAGTAATGTGGAGATCCTGATTCAAAAAAAGGAACAGTAAAGAGAAAACAAATGAGCACAATGATACTTGAGTTCTCCTGTTAAAGTATCCCTATTGTGGGGCGCCTGGGTGGCGCAGTCGGTTAAGCGTCCGACTTCAGCCAGGTCACGATCTCGCGGTCCGTGAGTTCGAGCCCCGCGTCAGGCTCTGGGCTGATGGCTCGGAGCCTGGAGCCTGTTTCCGATTCTGTGTCTCCCTCTCTCTCTGCCCCTCCCCCGTTCATGCTCTGTCTCTCTCTGTCCCAAAAATAAATAAAAAACGTTTAAAAAAAAATAAAAATAAAAAAAAAAATAAAAAAAAAGTATCCCTATTGTGTGGTATCTGAACCCTCCTTAATATTATTCTGGTTAAAGCTACCATTTTCCTAAAAGGTGTATCCATCTACAAAGGGTGCATCTCTCTAACACCTATGACTAGTCAACATATTTCAAGTAGTTTACAAAGCGGTTTATATTTTATCATTTCCTTCTTACAACATGCTATCACATTCTACTTACTTCAAATATGTGCATAATGAAACTGAGGATGGAGATAAAGTAATTCGCCTAGAGTCATGTGGCTTACTAATTATGAAGCCAGAAGTTTATCCCAGTGTTACAAGCTGAATTGTGTCCCCCCAAATTTATGTGTTGAAGTCCTAACCTCTAGTACCTCAGAATGTGATTGTATTTATAGGCAGTTTTTAAAGTGGTAATTAAGTTAAAATGAAGTCATTCGAGTGGGCCCTTCTTCATCTAATGACTAGATTATTTATCAGAAGACAAAATTAGGACACAGACACAGACAGAGGTAAAACCTGGTAGAGACAGAGGTAGAAGACTGCCATCTACAAGCCGAAGAGAGGGGCTTCAGAATAAACACACTATCAACATTCTGATCCTGGACTTCCAGTCTCTGGGATTGCGAGAAAATAAATTTCTAGTGTTTGAGTCACTCAATTTGTGGTACTTTCTTACGACAAACCCAGATTGGCAAATTAATATACCCAGACTAGACTGGCAACTCATAAGCTTGTAAACTAGATGCTCATAACCTGCTCATAAGCAAAATTTATGGACACTTATAAGGAATTTATAAAGAAATACAGATAATCTGCAGATTATTAATAGATTATTTTCTATAAAGATAAAATGGATTAATTGTACATTTTACAAGTAAACATAACTAGATAGTGTGATGGCTAATTTTATCAATCTGCTTGACAATGCTAAGGGATGTCCAGATTGCTGGCAAAATATTTTTTCCTGGAGTATGTCTGTGAAGATATCTCCAGGAGATTAACATTTGAATCTACAGATAAAGAAGATCCCGCTCACCAATGTGGGCAGGCATCAGCCAATCCATTGAGGGTCCCAATGAAACTAAAAGGCATAGGAAAGATGAATTTGCTCTTTGTTTAACCTGGGATGTTCAACTTCTTCTTCCCTCAGACATCCCATCTTCTGGTTCTCAAGTCTTCAGACTAAGACAGGGACTTACACCATTTGGCCCTCTATTTACAGGCCTTTGAGCTCAAACCGGATTATACCACCAGCTTCCTGGGGTCTCCAGTATCAGATGGCCAAATTTAGGACTCCTCAGCCTCCATAATCACGACAAACTATTTCTATAATAGGTTTCCTCTTATATGTATCTATCTATCCAAATCTAGATCTAGATATAATGTTCTTTCTGTTTCTTTGGAGAACACTGACTAATGTAGATACCAGTTCTCCTATCTTAAGTAGAGCTCCTAAGTAAAAGTAGAATGAACAAAATGGCACCAGAAATATAGGAACTATTAACAGGACTTATTATTTGGTGGTGAGATAACAGATGATTTTGCTATCATCACCATATTTTCAATATTCTCTAGGGTTTGGGGGGACCTATTTCTTAACTGGGATCTATTTCTTTTTTAAATGCATATTAAATATTATCTCTAGTGTTTACTCCAATAATTATTGAATCTATTATAAAAAATGTACCTGGCAGATACTGTGTGGAGAAAATAAGAGCAGAACACAGACTGATAAAGCATAATCATTATAAATAAATCCAAAAGGATTCATTTCACTAAATCTCTAATGGCCACCTTTTTATTCTTGGTAAGCACTGATGACAATTACCCACCTCTATCATGATCAAAATTTCCTATTAGGGGGATTCCAGAATTTCCCTCTTAATGTCTACTCTCAATTCCATGTGGGTAGAGGTAGAGACACTATCCAAGTCCTATTGCAACATTCAGGTGAACAGGAGTCTAACCATTTCACGGCTGCTGTTGACTGTGGTTCTGGATTGTTCAAGGGCTGGTTGGTGCTGCTGCGGTGACCCTCTTGACATGTGAACTTGTGAGGCTGAGTTACCTGATGATGTTCCATGTGTGAGCCCCATCAATAACATGCTTTTAGTTGATATGCTTAGTTATTTTGGCTTTACTCCGGGTGCAGGGGTCAGGATTAGCTTCCCAGGGCAGACGTAAGTCATGCCCAAAACAGCCTCTATCCCTAAAGAACTCAGACTCTTATTCTGATCCCCAAAAAAGCAAAACTGTTCCATCTCTCCTGATGACTACTTCTTTGGAGGCATTGTACCCTCATGTACTCAGGCACTACCTCTTTAGAGAGGATTTCTAAAAACCCACTGATATGTTCCGGGGTTTGTCTTTGTAACCTCAGGAAATTTTTAGTATACCCTTTCCCTTTTTCCTGAGGGCACTGAGATGCTTCCTGGCCAAATATATGCATAAAAAAGAAGGATCATTCAAGTCTTTCCTCACAGAGCACACACTCTGCTCTACATTGGTGTTTGAGTAACGTCAGAGACTAGTTTATTGTAAGTAAATAACCTTGACTGGACAATGAACATAATCTACACTGCAATAGATACTCTGTTACAGAGAGGTAACTGGCTTACTGTTAACTATTGGGAGTGAGCATACATTTAAAGGTCAACACTGCACACTCCAGCACTTTCCTTTTTTCTCCTCAATCCTCTTTACTCACTTTTGTTCTTTTGTGTATTAAGTCTGTGTGCCTCTCCCACCTCTTTGTAATTTTCCTCATCCTTAAGAGTCCTTGATTTATTTTCTTTCCCCACCAGCTTCTCTCTCATATCATAGCAAAATAATATAACTAATTATGATAGATATTTTGTTACTATTACTCAAATAATATAAGTGCTAATTGTAAAAAGGAGGGAGAAGAAAAGAAAAATGTAACTTCTATCTAACTAGCTAAAGAAAACTACTTTCAAACTACTATATTTTCTTTGTTTCTTAATCCTACTTCATCTTCCCCATGTCTTTGTTTGCATATATTTGTAGCAGAAAAAATATATTATAAATTCTTCTTCTTTTCCTGTCCTTTCCCTTTTCTTTATTACAGCAGGCTGTTCATTGAACCAATTGACAAACAGAAATTATGTCTTTTGAACAAAAGGCCCAGACCCCAGAGGAAGGAGTGAGAACAGAGATACAGAAGAAATGTCTGGGGAAAAGGGCGAAGAGAGGAAGATTTATGCATCATAACAGCAGAGACATCCACACCTTACTTGTAGGCATCTATATGGAGCCAAATTCATGAAGAGTAAACAACACTATGTGGCTTTCACAAAAACAGAGCCTGAGGCAGAGAACCTATTTGCTTACAATTATTTAGCAGAGTGTACTGCCAGGGAAATAAAAATGAGGGGTAAAGGGAATGGGATAGGGGAGAGAGAGCACATACAAAGCAATGCATCACCAAGCTGGTGCCAGTTTAGCATCAAAATACAACCCATTGCTGTAACATTTGAGGACATCTCCCAGGAGGCTGCTTGGGAACTACGACATTTTAGAAGAGTCCATTGCTGGCGAAAGAAAGTGAAGGATGATTGAGCAATTAATCTCCCATGTCTCTTCTGTCTTTTAGGTCATCGTATTTATGGGGTGTAACCCTGTTGGCCCCACAATCACACAGCTCCAGGCTGCGTTTTCCAGCATTTTTGAGCAGCCATTGGGTAAAAGTAGAGCCATCTCAGGCCCTGTTTGTTGGTCTGTCTTTATCAGTGAGTTCAAGGTGGGGTGGGGGCATTCTTGGATAGTGGTAGAGGCAGGCTGAGCTTTCAGCCTGTGAGTAGAACAGATCAACAGAATGGCTCCAGAAAGGAAACAAAGTAAATGATCTAACCCCAGAGCTATGGCATAATTTGGTGGGAATCCAAGAAGACCTGAAGTTTTTGCTAGTCTGGTAATAGAAGTCTTTGAGTGAGAAATTAGTTACTACTTTTACTTCCCTGTTTTAATTTCCTACCTGCTATAAACAAGGGTATTATCTGGGATTGCACAAAAGAAACCCACATCAAGTACTGATGATACAGGTGACAGTTCATGCCCATACATATTTATGGTGCTCATAATTTTGTTGCATAATTGATACGGAGACATGAAACGAACTATTGGGAATCACTGCTCAACAACATCAGAAGACCTTGGTGAGACAAAAGTCAAAGTACTACAGAACACTGTTAAAACCAAACGAAACATCAACCCAGGGGTATGACAGAGGCAATAAAGAAAAGGCCAGTGAAGTTTTTGTTTGGGGAGGAGTTTCTTTTTAATGAAATTTATTTTCCCAACTTCCCAGAATCCCTAGAAAAAAAAAGTATATGTGCAATTATCTCTAAGGACTCCATTTTAAATTCTAAATTTCTAAAAAAAGACATATAATCACAAAGTAAACAAGTTGTGTTGGGGCGCCTGGGTGGCTCAGTCAGCTGAGCGTCTGACTTTGGCTCAGGTCATGAACTTGAACAGTTCATGAGTTCAAGCCCCGGTCGGGCTCTGTGCTGACAGCTCAGTGCCTCGATCCTGCTTCGGATTCTTTGTCTCTCTCTCTCTGCCCCTCCCCTGCTCATGCTCTGTCTCTCCCTCTCTCTCAAAAAAAAAACATAAAAAAAAATAAAAATAAAAAAAAGAAAACAAGTTGTGGAGGCCACTTTTAGGCAAACAGGCTTGAGCAATGGAATGTAGAAAGGGGCCCACAATGACCACCTGGCTGAATACACAGGCCCATCAGGCAACCCACTACTTAGAACCAGGCACAGTTACCAAAAAAGGGAAAATTCCGCATGTTGCCACACCTCCTCACCTTCCCTCCTTTAAAAGTAGCCCCCTTCCACAGCCTTGTTGCAGATAACCTCTCCTCTGCTGTCCTGCCCTTGGGTCCTTTGCAAATAAACTTTTGTCTCCTTTGTTCTGCCTCTGGTGATTTTTTTTTTTTTTTTTTTTTTTTTTTTTACCTCTCAGGCTACTGGCTTCTACCTGATCATCACCCCATATTTGGGGACGATCATCCAATCAAGAGACACCCCATTTACACACCACGCAAGTCTCTTCCTACATTTAAGAAAAAAAAAAAAACCACGTAACCTGAGGTTGTGCCTGGGTGGCTCAGTTAGTTAACCATCTGACTTCAATTCAGGTCATGATCTCACAGTTCATGAGTTTGAGGCCCCCATCCCACCTCCCATCCCACCCCAGGTCAGACTCTGTGTTGACAGCTCAGAGACTGGAGACTAGTTGGTATTCAGCGTCTCCCTCTCTCTCTCTCTGCCTCTCCCATGCTTGTCTCTCTCTGTCTCTCTCAAAAATAAATAAACATTAAAAAAAATTTTTAATGTAACCTGATAAAGGACAATCTAGCCTCTTGATCCCTTCCAACCTCTAAAGTTGGAGAAAGTTATAAAGATGGAGTTGTGGGCTTGTCTCTCAAATTAGAGACTCGAGTCAGAATCCATACCAATGTAAGTAGGACATTTAGAACCTTATCACAGTAGGTCCTCCCCCAACCACACATCAACTCTACCTCATGCCCTCCATCCATACTCTGCCTATGGACTGCTTAACTTGCCAAATATGTGTAGCATAACAGTAAGTGGATCCATAGGAGGAACTGAGGTCAACATTAAGGTCTTCCTGTAGAACACAGAATTTAGAGATAGAAATGAAGCTGAATTGAAGAAAAGTTAAATTACAGTTTTGCACCGCTGACTTTGCAAAAGTCATTTTCTCATTGTCTCTCTCTCCACACTCTGTAAGCATATACAAAGTTAGAATACACTAGAATAAACAACACATCGCAAAATATAAACAGACATGTCATTTTTAAGACTTTATTCAGTAAACATTTACCAAGATTATTAATGATATAAAAAGTACATATAAGTACTGTATTAAGATATACTATAGATGTTTCATGTTGTACTTATTTGTACTTCTGTTAATGGGCATCTTGTTCTATAAACTCTGAGCAAATCTCTTATTACTCTCTGAGGAAGCATTTCTAGAAGAACTTTACTTGTAAAATTTTTAAAGACTCTTGGGGTACTATAAAATTCTCCTCCAGAAAATTCATGCCAATTTAGAATCATTCTAGCGATGTGTTAGAGTTCTTGTTTTATTGCAACTGTTCACTAGAATTATTGCTAAAATGTGTGGTATGGAAAATAAGATATGGTATTGTTATTAATTGCAATTAATTCCTTTTATCCATTACCAGCGACAGTGAACATCTCAACACACAAACTGGTTATTTGCATTTCTTCTTTTTGAATGCCTGCTCATTCACTGTGAGGCTTTTTTGTTTGTGTTTGTGTTTTTATCCTAGTTCAGCCCTTTTACTTTCTGATTTTCAAATGTACTTCATGGCATAAAAGAGGAAATTGAATTGGCCTACCAATATCACAGCAAACTATGTTGATTGGGAGGACACACTTTGTGGTCAGTTCAGAAAATTGTGCTTCCTAATTTACTGCTGAGTAGTGTGGTGAACTTGGATAAGTTTCCTATCGTCTTTAAACTTCAGTTTCCTCATCTATAAAAATGGAAATAGCAAAAATATATACTTCCTAATGTTCTGTGATTCAAATGACACACTATATTCAAAATAATTAATATATTTTTAAATGGTATTGATATGCCAAGCCAAAGTAGGAACAATTTTGTTTTAAAATAACTTACACAATATATAATAAATAGGTCAGTGAACTCACTCTTTGTCATAAGAAATGAATGGTTTTGATGTTGAAGACCCATCAGATTAAAGAATACACTCCCTATTATGACATTATAGAATCTTTTTGGAGCTATGGACACATTACTTGATCTCACTGATTTTTGCTGTTATTATTTCCTCATGTTTGTAGTCCGCTGAGGAAATACATAGATTTTTTTAAAAACATTCTAGGCTTTTAAAATATATTTATAAATAGAGATGTGAAAGTTGTATCCATTAGGCTGCACTTTGTGCAAATAATACAAACGTTCAACAAATAATGAAAATGAAAATGTTTTACCTTAAGCCATAGGACATGTGTAATTCCTCTAACAAGATGTCTAGGGATCAGCTCTCCTGGTGTTGTTCTAGTGGCCCTCAAGGACTCAGGTCTTTCATCCTGCTTCTCTGCCATCCTTAGACTTGATGCTCATGATTATTGGGTCCACACTGAACAGTAGCCAAACAAGAAAGAAAGCGAAGGGAATGAAATGGCCTTACTCTCCCTTTAAGTCTCTCCTATACCAGGGAAAATATCGTTTCCCCATAATTCCTCCCATTGCCCTTTCTCTTACATTCCCTTGCCAGTACTAGATCACATATCAACCTTTAAACTAATTAAAGAGAATCAGTTTCTCATAAGGAGCTTAAACCAATCATAATTCATACCCTAGGGCCATCCACATTACTGATGAATAAAGCTGAGCTCTGAAAGAAAGGAAAAGGAGGTAGTTATGGGTGAGTGTCTCTTGTACCCGCAGCATTTTAATTTATAGAGATGCCTGAGTGACAACACAGAGCTGCCATTGTCATTGAGAAGGGGGCATGTCACACCACGCAAGGCCATGTGGCAAGTCCCAGTTTGGATCAAGAGCTGGGAAACATGGCTCAGAACCTTTATTGTGTATTTCACGGGAAAGACACAGCAGGGTGGGGAAATGGTGTAGGATTGCTCATTTGAATGCTGCCGGTTGGCTTTCAGCTATTCTGTGGTCTCTTAGTTGTCTCTTACTTGGCCTGAGTTGATTTAGGGTAGGGAAATACTGGCTTGGTATCTGAGAGTTAGATAAAGGATGTGTTTGTTAACAAGGACAAGGGGTTAGTTGGTTTGCATATGAAAGACATGTTCCCAGGAAGTTGTTCGTTATCTTAAGAATTAGCTTCCCCTGGGAGTAGCAGTCTCTCCCAGGCCAGGCCAAACTAAAATAATTGTTAATACTTGAAATGTATCAAACACGAATCATATGTGTTTCCTCACTTAATTCCCATAAAACACAGTGATAAAAACCTCATTTTTATTTCTACACTCATGAATTATATTCAAAGTCCCACAGTTAGTGATTAGTAAAGCTAGGATTTCAATTCATTCTGAATTCTGATCGCAAGTACTTAATTAGGACTTTATTCATTATTTTTCAAGAGTTTTAAATCAGACACTTCTGGGGGTACCTCGGTGGCTCATTTGGTTAAGCTTCTGACTTCGGCTCAGGTCATGATCTTGCAGTTGGGGAGTTCAAGCCCCGAGTCTGGCTCTGTGCTGACAGCTCAGAGCCTGGATCCTCCTTGGGATTCTGTGTGTGTGTCTCTCTCTCTGCCCCTTCCCTGCTCACTCTCTATGTCTCTCTCTCTCAAAATAATAATCATTAAAAAAAAACACAAAACTTTTAAATCAAACACTTCTAAAATAGAAGAAAAATATCCCATTTTCTGAGATAATGAAGTACATTATCTCAATGATAGTCTACAAAAACAAGCAAACAAACAAAAACTCTTAATCTTTTTTTTTTTTTTTTTTTTTGAGAGCAAGAGAGAGTGCCAGAGATGGGGGGAGGGGCAAAGGAAAGACAGACAGAATCTTAAGCAAGCTCCACACTGAATGTGGAGCCTGACACAGCGCTCAGTCCCATGACCCTGGCATCATGACTTGAACCAAAATCAACAGCTAAATACTCAACCAACTGAGTCACCCCAGTGCCCCCAAATCTGTTAATCTTTAAAAAAAAAAAAAAAAGAAAGAAAGAAAAAAGAAAAAATTTTGCACTGAAAATTTAGCTCTGAAAAAATGTGTAAAGATACTGAGAGGCTAAGAGAAAAATTACCAGGTGTACTCACAACTGCAAAGAAATGATCTTCCCCCCCCCCCCACCCCCCCCCACCCCAGCCGTTTCTGAAACCAGCCAGGGTGCGCCAGGTCGTAGTCTGACATAAAGGCGGGAACCAATCAAATTCTGCTGAATGGTTTGAAATAAAGGCGGGAACCAATCAAGTTCTGCTGAGCGTTCAAATTTAAATGTCAACCTATAACAGCTCTGTAACCTCAAAAAAATCCCTAACTTGTTTGTGCCTGTCTATAAAAGAAGCTGTAAGATCCTTGCTCGGGGCCTCTTAGCGTCACTGGCAACGAGTGCGCGGAGGACGGGGTTCGAACCTGCAATAAATGACCCTTGCCACTTGGCTTTGACTCTGGACTCTGGTGGTTTGTTTTCGGGGGGTCTCTCGAATCGGGGCATATCAATACAATAATGTACTTAAGGGAATTGTTTGAAGCACTAGAAATTAAATAACTTTCTTTGCCCCAAACTGGATGTAAAATCAGTTTTTTTTTAATGTTTTTAATTCATTTTTGAAGGAGAGAGAGAGACAGAGCATGAGCGGGGAAGGAGCAGAGAGAGGAGACACAGAATTCGAAGCAGGCTCCAGGCTCTAAGCTGTCAGCATAGAACCCGATGCAAGGCTCAAACCCACAAACTGTGAGATCATGACCTGAGCCGAAGCCGGACTCCGACTCAACCAACTGAGCCACCCAGGCACCCCTAAAATCAGTTTTTAAAATACAAAGCATGTTTTGGGGCACCTGAGTGGCTCAGTCAGTTAAGCATCCAACTTCGGCTCAGGTCAGGATCTTGTGGTTAGTGGGTTCGAGCCCTGCTTTGGGTTCTGTGCTGACAGCTGGGAGCCTGGAGCCTGGAGCCTGCTTCAGAATCTCTGTCTTCCTCTCTCTCTGCCCCTCTCCTGCTCGTGCTCTGTCTCTCTCTCAAAAATAAACATTAAAAAAAAAAGAAATTTAAAAAAACGCAATAAAATATGAAGCATGTTTTAATGCAAATGATACCTTTTTATTACAGACAAAATACATATACTTTCTGTTACATACTATGGTTACACATGTAGAGCTTTTAAAATAACAGAAATAATCACTACCACTGGCTATCAATCTCCAAGGTTCTCCCCTGCTCCAGTGCAATATGGGACGTCCTTTGCAGCAATATCATAACCAGATCAAAAAGTACAGTAGAAGCCTTAGGTGTTGAGATTCTCTGCTTTTGAACCAGAACATGGCAAAGTTTTTTTCTAACAATGAAGCAGCTGATCCAGGGCATCTGAGCAGATTTTGCCAGGATTTTCTTTTCAATATACCCTGTGGGTATTAGCTTTGAAACTTATCTGGAGTCACAAAAGCTGTGAGCTATAGTGAAAAGAATATGACCGTTGAAGTTTACTTAGAGTACATTTAAAGACTTGTTCCATTTCTTGACCCAGAGGCATTGGGACTGTTATTATTATTTTTTTTTTTCAATATATCTGAGCCTATGTTTCCATAGCTATAAAGTGCATATGTATTGTGGGTGGAGGTAGGAAGAACATTATTTATGAGAAAATTGGAAGCATTAAAGAGTTAACCTATAAAAACTACCTGGCACATAGTAGGGACTCCATAAAATATTAGTTTCCTGCTGGAGTTTTTCTTCAGTAGGTTAGGTCATCTTCCAAGCCTCATGTTCCTATCCCCTGCCTGATCATTTTCTGAAGTAAGGAAATGCCCTCTGATGTTCTCAGGAGCTCTTCCTCTCTCCTCCTTATTTTCCATTTCACTCCCCTTCCAACTTATTTATATGATTCCAAGTCTTCACTAACCCCTGGAACCTTCTAAAAACTTAAACACAAAGATTGGATCTTCAAGATTATGATTTCCTAAAGGAATCCTCTCAATGTGTTAGAACATTTTAGAAATTTATAGCTCACCTTATAGACAAGCTCTACCCACTTGGTCAGTTTCCTCTCCTAGCTGGATCCCTCCTTTTCCCCAGCTTCTTTTCTCTCTTCATTCTTGTTGATGTAGCCTCTAGGACCAGCCTGCTGAAATAATAATAATGACCTCAAGGTATTTACATTCTCTACTGCTAATCTGAAGGTCATCTTGAGAGCTTGTTTATCTAAGAAGTTTTTTAGTTGTGTATTTAAACTTTGCAAGCCAACTCCATTTGATATATTGTAGATGTTAATTCTGAAGATAAATATTACGTTAAAACAGATATATGCAATTTACCATAATTTCAGTAATTTAACCCAATGATATACATATTTAAAATATTAATAATAATAAATAAAATAATAATAATAATATTTAAAAATATAATATTTTTCCTAGAAAGATCCTTAATGTTCATGACTCATTAAAGCATATTTGATTTGATGATGGCAATTTTTCAGGTACACTTTTCCACTTTTCTTAGTCTCATATAAGTGAATAATAATTATGCAGAATGGCACTTGATCCTAAGTGTTCAGAATTTTCAAATAACTTATTAAATTATAATATACATAGAAAAAAGTATACAAATCATAAATGTTCAACTAAGTGTATTTTTAAAAACTGAACACATCTGCATAACAAACACACTGATCAAGAAACAAATGTGACCAGTGCATTTGATAGTGATCGATCAGGTGTTTGTGAATCAGTATAGGGAACTGGCCTTTCCTGATTGTGGGGGCTGGTTAAACAGTGTCTGTAAGCTCTCCTCTTCCTGTCTGATGCTGGGGCTTGAGGTCCACAGTGCAGGTATTCAGGAAGGGAAGATTATAGAGTAGGTGAGAGAGCTATGGCAGATTGGAACCCATGTAGGTGCTCGAGGACCTGCATCAATTCTGCTTCTCCATTTTTCATGTTGTGGATGTCTTGCAGGGGAAGTTGATACTTTCCCCCCACTCCCAGAAGCTACTACAGGAGATGGGGAAGCTAACGATGAATACAGGGGAGGGCAGAGTACATGCAGGCCCAGCTGCTGCCCCACAGCAATCAGGTGAGCCATAAGCAATAATATTTGTGAGATGCAAAAGTGCCTGCCTGAATTTCTAAGAGTAAAAAACTAAAGGACGACTGCTTCGCTTCTGACTCAAAATCTCTCTTGTGGTCCACCATAACCAGAAACACAGAGAAGGGAATCCTGGGAAATGTAGTTCAGCTTAGCTCAACTGACATTTTACAAAACCACCAGAACCATTTTCCTCAAAGCATTCCTTGGGCACACTTTTATTCTCTACCCCAGCCAAAGGTAATCACTGTCCTAACTTCAAATTCCATAAATTAATATGGCCTATTCTGGATTTTATATAAACGGAATCATGCTGTATAAACTCTTTTGCATTTATTGTAGTGTTTTTTTTTTTGTTTTGTTCTGTTTTTTCTCATTGCATGTTTGTTACATTCATATATATTATTGCCTTTAGTTGCTGATAGTTCTTTCTCATCGCTGTAGAGAATTGCTTTGTAGGACTACCTCACAGATGATTTGTTCTTTCCACTGTTGGTGGGCATTTGGGTAAGCCTCAGTTTGGGTCTATTTTCAATAAGGACTCTGTTAACTTTTTTTTTTTTTTTTTTAGCGAGCATGTACATGCATTTCTGTCAAGTTAATACCTGGGAGAGGAAATGCAGGATCATATCATATGCAGGTACGTACATTTAGTAGATACTGCCAAATAATTTCCAAACACAGTGCCAAATTCAAATCAGGGTTTCAATTGCTCCATATCCTTGCCATTATGTCTTCTTACTTTCAGTCATTGTTGTAGATATGTAATGGTAATATATCCTTGTAGCTTTAATTTCTATTTTCATAATGATTACATTGTATTTGTTTTCATATTTCATTGACCATTCTGATATCCTATTTTCTAAAGTACCTTTTGGGGGGTGAGGTGTCTTGATTTTTCTCTTACAGAGTTGTAGTTTTTATATATATTTGAGATATGAGTCATTTGTTGAATATATATATTACACAAATCATGTACCACTCTGGGTCGCCTCTTTGTCTTCTTAATAAACATGCATGACTTTTTTTATTTATGTAACAAGAAGCTCTAAATGAAACATGAGATCAAACACTTAGACCATAATTACAAGGAATTATGCCCTAATTAGATATCTTAAAGAAAATATTTGTTAATCTAGATAGGCACATTTAAATTTATATGTACAAGAAATTAATACAGCTGTCTAATTATAGTATATTTTATAAACAATCATTTAGAATATTTTTAAATGTCCCTAATATTATGGTTAAATGATTGCTTTAAAATGCAGAGTGAAAGTAGTTAAATCATTTAGAAAAAAAAGTTCTACGTTCTCAATGAAAATTATTAGGTAACTTCATAAAATAAAAAAATACGGTTTTGAGTGGAGCATAATGATAATTTTTTTAAATGTTTATTCATTTTTGAGAGAAACAAAGACAGAGTGTGAATGGGGAGGGGCCGAGAGAGAGGGAGACACAGAATCTGAGGCAGGCTCAGAATATGAGCTGTTAGCTCAGAGCCTGATGCGGGGCTCAAAGGCACAAACCTCCAGATCATGACCTGAGCCGAAGTCAGACACTTAACTGACTGAGCCACCCAGGCAACCCTGGAGCGTAATTATAAAATAAATAGTGTCATGCAGTATTAAAATGAAAAAATGACATGCAATTAGCCTTTGATAACATAGATAAAGCCATTCTAGGTTATTGATAGGAGAAACCACATAACATTTAAATCTGCTCCATTTATTCAAGCTTTTACTTCTTTTCTCACTCATAAATTTTACAATCCTATTCTCTCTCTTTCCCTATTCTTTCATCACCCTTTCTCCTACTAAGGTAAAAGTATCTCAGGATTTCTCCTGGCCTAAAGGAATATCCATTACTTAAACAAGCTTCATCAGGCACTTAGTATAAAACTCTATTACTTTTAACACAGCACATGGCAATTAGCCCAGGGCAGTTTCCTCCATTCAGTGCCTATGAATACCTAGTGACTTAACTTCAGTATTCTGAAAGCACCAAGTCACCGTTCCCATTCCACCAATAGAATAAAACTGACAGTTCATAAAAGCCATCGTTTGCTCTTTCTAGTAATTTTTTTAATTTTTTTTATTTAATGATGAACTCCATGACCTAACTACCATTCCTGTTCATTCTAATCTAGTACTTAAAGACAAAAAAAAAAAAAAAAAAAGAATGTAGATTGTTTCTTATGGCTACTTTCCTATAAGTTGAGTGTTTTAAATGTGTTTTAAACATGACTTAATTTCTCTTTATTGTGGCTTGTTGGTTTAAACTATGAAAATTGCTTTAGAAAAAAACTGTCTTTCAAAATAAGACAATAATATTAACATGTCCTATCTGTATTGAAACCAGCGGGAAAATGTGCCAAAATTGTCCTCTTGGAGAGGGAGATCAAATCCATCAAAAAACTCATCTATTAATGCTTCCATTTGCATAATTAGGAAAATCCAAACTGGCCTGGATAATAAGATTTATTATAAAGAGTTTAATTTGATAAATTCACCAAGCTACCCAAGTTATGTATAACCTAGTGGAGTTACTGCTGATTAAGCCAACACATACATTGACGACAGGGTAGGATACCACTTACGTTCATAACTTGGGTACAATTTGGGTACATTGTTTGTTACTCAAAATATTGGTTGTCCAACGAAATTGTCAATATTCTACCCCTAAATACAGCTCAGTCTTAGAGTGCTAAAAAGCCTCAAGAAAGTAGCACCTTCCAAACCTCAAAGAATATGTGACCCCTCAGCACTACCCTGACCAAACCCCTTGAACCTACTTAAGTTCCCTGACACTTAGAGGTAGTATATCCACACCCCATCTGTCATAGTTAAAAGAGCAAAGCAATCTCTAAGTTACTGAGTAGGCAAGACCAATCTGCTTCCTGTCATACCCAGGTATTAGCACGGAACACCTTATTCACAGCTACACCCCCATATGTTCATCAACATCCACATGGTGATATTCAAATGCATTAAACATAGATTATTAATCATGAACAAAATGATAACTTTAACTTGCTACTAGTTAAATCACAAAGGAGTAGTGTTTCACAGCTATTCTCCAGATTATCTAGATGTAATCTTTAGGCAGAGCCTAAAATCAAGTATCTAATTTCCCTTCTCCAAACAAAATAAATTAAGTGACCTCTCCAGCATGAAACACTTTTTTTGGGTAATACATCTGAGACAAATACTGAGTATTGTTTGTTTGTTTGTTTATTTGTTTCTAGATACTCTTGTGGGTAGAGTGACTACTACTTTCCCTGGCATCATGATCCATTTTCCATCATATTCCTTGTATATTCTCGTTCTAATTATTTTAATCTATATCTTTCTTCCCCCAGTGGGGTACCAGTGGGGTACCTGGTGCAGACACATTCAGCAGGCAGTTAGTTGCATTGCTCACACCAAGACTTTTTCCTTTGAGGAAAAAAATTAGAAGAATGCTCCTGCCACTTGCCAATGGGGCCACTTCACAATCAGCCTTAGTTTAACAATATAGGGTAAAGTTAGATCCACCCTAAGATTTTATTTGTAATACATGCAGTCAAATGTAGTGGTGTATTTACCATGCCTTATAAAATGATGTCTCCACTACTAGCACAAGAAAGTAAAGCTCTTGCCCTATAACAACCAGATAGACAGCAATGAAAGGAAAAAAAATCCACCTGTGAGGTAAGAAAGAAATAGATATGTGTCTTATTAGCTCCCACCTCATCATTCCTTCCAACTCTAGTAACATCTCCAGTCAAGTCTCTCCTAGAGTAACCCTCATATGCAACCTGAGACCTACTGATTCTTTCAGGCATCCTTTTACATCCCTTTCCTTTTCTGGTTTAAGTAACAGCTGTTTTATTTGCATATTGCAATTTTTTTTAATTTTTTTAATGTTTATTCAGTTTTGAGAGAGAGACTATGAGTGAGATAGGGCAGAGAGAGAAGGGGGTAGAGGATGCAAAGCAGGCTCTGAATTGACAACCCAATGTGATGCAGGTTTCAGGGCGGGGCTCGAATTCAGGAACTTTGGGATCCTGACCTGAGCCAAAGTTGCACGCTTAACCAACTGAGCCACCCAGGTGCCTTTCACATATTGCAATTTTTAATAAACCACTGCTCCATTGGTTATAGGAATGTGATATCCCCCTATGTGACATTTTATGCCCATTTTCTTTTTTTGTTAGTGGCAAAAAAGAACTGTCAACCTACAATATACAAGCTATTAGTAAAGACATTTTCAGAGAGACAAAACTGAAAGAAGACATCTCTAGCACACTGGCATAAGAACTGCTTTCACAAAGTTCTACAAACTTTAGAAACAAATCAAATAGAAAGCAAGGAATAAACCCCAGAAAAAGTAAATAAGTTAGTAAATTTCAGTAATTTGTGTTCTTTATTAGTAGTTGTCAACCAAGGATAAGTACAATTTTGTCTTCCTGCCCTAGAGAACTTTTGGATGTCTAGAAACATTTATTTTTTTTAATTTTCATAGCTGAGTCAGGGTAGGCAGGTGCTGCTGGCATATTGTAAGTAGAGAACAGGGATGATGCTAACCATCCTACAATTTACAGGATAGCTCTTTCCTCAACCAAAAGTCTTCCAGGCCATAGTGTCAATGGTGCTGGAGTTCAGAAACCCTGATCTCTATATATATAATTAAAACTCCTTAAATACTATTAGTTGTTGAAAGCAACTAAATGTGCATATTATAGCATTTGTAGAACTAAAAAATACAAAAATAAGAATACAAAGTGTCAAAAGGCAGTAGTCACTGATAGATTGTCATCATAAAATTCTTAAAACAACCATGAAGTGATAGAATTCTTTTGAACATAGATCTAATAATTATAGAATATGTTGAAATCCCTAAAGGAACTATCATGAAAATAATACAAAGAGGCTTAAATTGAAAAGTCATTTGAGGGGCATCTGGGTGGCTCAGTCCGTTAAGTGTCCAACTCGATTTCGGCTTGGACGATGATCTCATGGTTCCTGAGATCCAGCCCCACATTCGGGCGCTGCCCTGACAGCATGGAGCCTGCTTGGGATTATCCCCCTCCCTCTCTTTCTGCTCCTCTCCCTCTCTCAAAATAAATAAGTAACCTTTTTTTTTAAGTCATTAGAAAAGATAGTCCTTAGAAAAGATAGTCCTTAGAAAAGATAGTCATTAAAAAAGATGTAAAAACAAACAATATTTGATTCAACTTAAAAAAAAAACAGGAAAGAAGTAACGAAGAAACTAAGAGCAAATGGGAAACATAGAAATCAAATAACAACGGGGCACCTGGGTGACTCAGTTGGTTAAGCATCTTGATTTCTGCTCAGGTCATGATCTCATGATCTCTGGATCTTCTTGTGGGATTCAGCCCTGCATCGGGCTCTACACTGACAGCCTGGAAACTGCTTGGGATTCTCTCTCTCTCTCTCTCTCTCTCTCTCTCTGCCCCTACCCTGACTCATGCTCTCTCTCTCTCTCTCTCAAAATAAATAAAAATTAAAAAAAAAAAAAATGAAATAAATAAACATTAAAAAAAAGGAATCAAATAACAAGTGGACTTAAATCAAAACATATCAATGACTACATTGAGTGTAAGTAAACAAACAAACAAAAAAAACCCAAGGGCAGATTTTAGTCTGTTAAGTATTATTTACAAAAGAGAGAGAGAGAAAGGAAAAAAAGAAAGAAAGAAAAAAACCACAATTGACTCCTAACCACCACAACAGGTTAAGATTAAAAACAGAAAAAGATTTACATATAAAAATTATCAAAACAAATACTGGCATTGCCATGCTGATATTAGAGAAAATAGATCTCAAGACAAAATAAATTACTGGGAATTAAAAAGAAAAAAAAAACATGATGTAAAAGATAAACTGATCGAAAAAATACAAAATACTATATGTGTATGCACCCAATAACAAAGCTTTTGAGTATATAAAACAAAATTGATAGATTTTAATTCTCTCTGCAATGAATTCATAAAGTAAATACAAAATAAATAAAGGTATGAAGTATTTAAACAATACTATCAAACAACTTGACTTAATAAACATAAATGGAAGACTGTGTCTAGCAAAAGAATACAGATCCTTCTTAAGTGGGATGACATTTTAGGAAATATGGAATAATAGAAGACTGCAGAAAGAATAAGGATAAGGCTGTGCTATGAAAATCTAAAGGTCATGAAGTTTTCAAATATTCTCCAGGTAAAGATCTATCTTTCAAATCTATTGGAATAATTAGGTTGATTTCTTGGAATCACATTAAGCAATTCTATCAGGGGGCAGCTGGGTGGCTCAGTTGGTTAAGTGTCAGACTTTTGACTTTGGCTCAGGTCATGATCTCACGGTTCGTGAGTTTGAGCCCCATGTAGGTCTCTTCACTGATGGCATAGAGCCTGTTTGGGATTCTCTCTCTCCTTCTCTCTCTGCCCCTCCTCTGCTGGCTCTCTGTCTCTCTATCTCTCTCTCTCTCTTAAAATAAATAAATAGACTTTTAAAAAGTTAAAAAAATTAAGTAATTAATTAACTTAAAAAAAAGAAATTATATCAGAAGATTTTGACATCAGTCAAGTACTACATACAGTGATTGATATAAATTAGCAAACTGGATGGGATAAAATGTTCGAGATTAGAAAATACTTAGAAAAATTGGTGTGAATGTGTATTAATGTATTAACAACAGTTGATTTAAATGATCTCTAACAATGAGGGCTGAAAGTTTCCATGAACTTATGTCAAAAGTGATTAGCATTGTTTATCTGATGTTGACAGTCCATGATAACAGAAAGGATATGATGGGATTTACTCAGCTTCTCAGTTTGATATGACATGCATATTTAAAACAAATAAAGAAAAACGGAACTATTAAGGGTAGGTATGTAGATCATGAATAAAGATACACAAATTCAACAAATGGTAGTTATACCTGTGGTAAATATACCTGTATAAACCTGTTGAATCAATATGTTGTACATGTGAAACTAACATAACATTGTGTGTCAACTATACTCACATTTTAAAAAAGATAAATTCATAAATTAATAAATAAATGTTATATTTAAATAAAAATTTGACTAGAATTTTATCATCCAAATCTGAAAATAAAATCATTGTATATTACTTTTGAATACTTTGCTAAGTAAGAAAGTTTTTTTTTTTCTTAGTAAGAGGTCATATAGATGATAAGTGAGCATTCGCTGATTAAAAATGTTTTATCAATGTTTATCTTAAAAATTTAGAATGTATGATTTTATTAGGGTCAACCATTATTAAAATAATTGTGATATTGTTAATTTAAGAAGATAGTTTATATATTTGACCAGTTTTGAATAAATGTATAAAGTATTTGAAAAACACAAATACATAAACTCAAAAATGTGGTTTTTTAAAAAGGAATCATCATGGAATGGCAACATTTAATTTTATTAATTGCATTACAGACATGAAAAATTAAAGTACAGTTCCTGTAGATTATTAAATTTTCTACCCTTTAATATCAGAGATAAATCAAATCTTAAAACTTAATTAGCAGCAATAAGATAACAGAATTTTTTGAAGTCAATTATTTTTCAATTAAAATGAAGTTTTGAAGAAACAGCAATCTTTAAAGACAGAACAAATTTTCTCACTGTACTTTAGTGAAAATATACCTGTCAATAACAAAAATAAATATTTTATCATAGCACATTGTGCTGTGCATAAACCTCTCCATGATTGTTATTTGTAACCCTCAAAAGTATCACTTATACAAATTGGCTTGTAAACACTTAAGATAAGTGTTTACACTTATAAGTACACATATATATACACATATATACACATATACACATATATAAGTTATATGTGTACTTATATGTACTTATATGTATGTATACATATGTATACATATGTATACTTATATGTATGTATATATGTACTTATATACACATATATAAGTACACATTCGTGACAAATATTGACATGTGTAAAGTATGTCTATTTTTGTCTATCTTATAGTATCTTTCTGAAAGATTTCTTTATCCTGTCATAGAAATAGTATAAGTTTGGAAGAAACTTTAGAGAAAGCATAGTCTAATCCTTTTATGTTAATTTTTTGAAAAGAGAAAACCGAGTTTCCAGAAAAGATAAGTGACTTGCCCAAAGCCAGGAAGCTAAATCAGCACTGAACAATCATATGCAAATGTTAAAAGTGGTGGGAGTGACAGCATCAACAGGGTAAAATAGATTATTCCTGATTTTGCTGATCCTTACAAGAAGACTAGCAGCTATTCACAAAGAAGACACTACAGAGAGAATCTTAGAACTTGGGAGTGAGGCCGACATGCCCCACTCTATCATAAAGACCCAAACAGCCTGTAGTAGAGAGGAAGAGAGGCCAGCACCTGCACATGGACTTCATTGCCCTTCCCCCAAGCCAGCACAGCACCACATGAAGAGATCTCCCCTGAGCCTCTAGATCCTTCAGTAGCAAAAGGGAACTAAGGGGGAACAATCAGCACCCCACCATTAGGGTCACTTTGTGGGACTTCCTACTCTAATATTATGATAGGAGAAGATAGGATTAAATAGGCAGAGAGGGAAAGATTAGGGCTTGAGGTCCCTGGTTTGGGAAAAACACCTGTTTTGGAACAATGCTTGGGTGTGTCTGACCACAGCAAACCCCCTTAGGCATAAAGTTCCTCTTAAGAATGTAACAGACCTAATCCCCCTCAGGTTTCCCCTCAGGAATTTAACAAAGACCTAAATATGGCCATAGACCACCCCTCATACTATGGAAATGAGCCAATCAGGAATGGACAACCCAGCACCTAGAGCTATCAAGCCAATAAGGGTAGAACCTAAGAAGTAACAAGGAGGAAGGGAAGGGGGAGGGCTGACCAGAACCTTATAAAACAAGGACCCTTGCCTATAGTCCTCAGGCGTTCACTTTCAAATGTCCCCTCTCTGTAAAGAGAACCTTCCTACTATTTTTCCTTTCTAATCTTATATTCTAATAAACTTTTACCTGCTGCTTATTCCGTGTCCACCTCTTAATTCTTCAAAGTGGCGAGACAAAGAATCCTGGGCATTGTGGTAAAATATCCTGCAACATTTCTTTGGAAGCTCCTCTGGGATAATCATCTTCTAATCGTAAGTAAAGAGTAGTTGGTACCCTCTCTCTTCTTTCTATCCTAAATAAAACTCTCAGACGAAACAATGGGCACCGGTCAGCCAGTTAAGAGTTAATAGCGCAGCTGCCATTCTCAAGTCTCAGGTGACAGGCTCCCTTAGTCTTTTCAGCTGATCCCCCAAAAGTAGTTAGGGATGTTGGTGTGGTGGAGTCCCAGTTTCCTTTCGAGAAAAACCCCTGGATGCACAGGACTCAGGGGAGGCCAAACAGCAATTGATGGGTCCTGACCAAGGCTACTCTTTGGTAGATGCTTGAAGGCTGTCAGCAGAACCTGATCCCTAACCACCAGTTTGGGTATCAGGTGGAATTCTCCTCTTTCTGTCTTGGCCAGTCTCTCCCTTTGGGAAATGAGTGGAAAAGTCCAGTACTAATACCTCAGATATCCTCCTAGGAGAGATCTGGATGACTCCCAAAGGGTCCTCCTCACAGGTTTCCCAACTACACTGGAGGGTGGCCCTCTACCTGCTTCCATTTCTGACACTCTGGCATCACTTCTCAGGTCCCCATTTTTTGGACATTTTATTTTCAAACATCTCTTGCAGAACAGAGAACAGAACTTACTTCAATGCCTTCTGGGCTCACCCTCCTCCTCCTGATGCCCATGGTGGAGATGGGAGACAAGACATTTGGCAGGCTCCCACAAGATGCAGATGATAATTAGAGCCAACTGTCTCTGGTTAGTCTACCTCAGGACGGGGGCCTTAAGGAATATTCCCAAGCAGCTGCTGATACTCCTTTTGTTTTGGGGAATTTCCCTATCTTCTCTGGCCCGACATGGACTACCCATTTCCACCTGTTGGTAGGAAAAAAAAAAAAAAAAAAAATCTGCCTCTGCTCATCTTTTCTGAGCCACAGGCTTCAGGACCAGCAGACCTTTTTTTTCTGCCTCCAGACTTCTTGGTGGAATGTCACTTCTTGATCCCACAATCATGACCTGAGCCAAAATCAAGAGTTGGATGCTCAACCAACAACTCACCCAGGTGCTCTTAAAGAGAGTTCTTTGAGCGGAAGTAAAAGAATGCTAATTATCATCATAAAAACATAAAAGGTAGTATAAATCTCACTGGTAATGGTAAATACATAGTCATATTATGCATTATGATAATAGTGGTGCACCATTCACTTAGTAAGAGCTAAAAGAACATAGCAAAGATAAACACAACTACAATAATCCATTACTAGTTTCACAACATACATATAAATATAAATTGTAACAACAATAACCTAAAATGTGAGGGGGTAGGAAGAAATGAAAATGTAAAGTTTGTGAGTTCTATGGAAGTTGTTATCCATTTAAAATAGTGTGTTACAAGTTTAAGATATTTTATGTCAGCCTCATGGTAACCACCGGAAAATAACACAATAAAGAAGTCACAGCATGCTGATACCAAAAGATATCAAAACACAAAAAAGCAACAGGAGGAGAAACAAGGAACAATGGATCTACAAAAAACAAACAAACAAACAAACAGAAAACAATGAACAATATGGAAACAGAAAGATCTTACTTGTCAATATAAGCAAATTAAATTCTCCAATTAAAAGACTAAGAATCACTGAAAGGATAAAAAACAGGTTCCAACAATATGCTGCCTACAAGAGACCGACTTTTAGCCTTAAAGACACACATAGCCTGAAGGGATGGAAAAAGACATTTAAAGCAACTGGTGACCAAAAAAAGCAGGGATAGCTTATAATAAATAGACAAAACAGGCTTTAAAATAAAAATGATAAAAAGAGACAAAAGATGTAATTATATAACTATAAAGGGGTTCAACACATCAGGAAGATATAAATATTTATGAACCTATCATCAGAGTACCTAAATCTATAAAACAAAAATTAACAGCGCTGAGGAAAAATAAACAGTAATACAATAATAGTTGGTGAGACTTTAATGCCTCATTCTCAACAATGGATAGATCAACTAGACAAAGAATCAATACAAAATCAGCAGATTTGAAGAACATCAACACCAAATGGACCTAAGTGACATATACAGAATATTCTATCCAACAAGAGCACATAGAACATTTTTATAGGATAGACCATGTGTTAGGACACAAAAGTAGTCGTAGCAAATTCAAGAAGACCAAAACCATACCAAGTATCTTTGCTGATCACAACGGCATGAAACTGGAAATCAACAAAAGGGAAACTGGAAAATTCACAAACACATGAAAATGAAACAACATTCTCCTACAAAACTAATGGATCAAAGAAGAAATTAAAAAGGAAGTAAAAAAAGATTCTTGAGACAAATGAAAATGGGAATGTAACATACCAGAACTTATGGGCAAAAGCAATTCCTAAATGAAAGTTAATAGATGTAAATACTGATATTAAGAAGCGAGAAAGATCCGAAAGAAACAACCTAACTCTACACCTTAAGGAACTAGAAAAGGAAGAGCAAACTGAGTCCAAAGATAGCAGAAGAAAGAAAATAATAAAGATTAGAGAAAAATAAATGAAATAGAGAAAAGAAAAACAATAGAAAAGATTAGCAGTCTAAGAGTTGGTTCTTTGAAAAGATAAACAGTGTTAACAAACTTATCCAGACTAACCGAGGTAAAAAGAGAAAGGATCCAAATTAATGAAATTATAAATAAAAAAGGAGACCTTACAACTGTTAACAAAGAATTTCAAAGGATCATAGTATGTTTCCAATAACAACTAAATGGCTATAAACTGGACAGCCCAGAAAAAAATGGAAGTTTTCTTAGAAACATACAATTTACCAATATTTAATCAAGAAGAAATAGAAGATCCAAATAGAGAATTACTAATAAAGAGATTGAATAAGAAATTAAAAATTTCCGATGCACAGGACCAGATGGTTTCGCTGGTGAAGTTTACAAAAACAAAACAAAACAAAACAAACAAACAAAAAACAGTCCTTCTCAAACTCTCCAAAAAAATTGAAGAGGAAGGGCAACTCCCAAACTCATTATGAGACCAGAATTATTATGACACCAAAACAAGAAAAAGATACTATTGACAAATATAGATGCAAAAATCTTAATAAAATAGCAAACCAATTCAGTGGCACACAAAAAGGATCATTCACTATGATCAAGTGAAATTTTCCCCTGGGATGTAAGGATGGTTCTAATATAAAATCAATCATAATACCTCACATTAGTAGAATGAACAAAAATCACATGATTATCTCAATAGGTGTGGAAAAAGCATTCTCAACATCCATTCATGATAAAAACTCTTAATAAATTAGGCATAGAATAAAGATATCTCAACATAATAAAGACCACATATGACAAGACCTCAGCTAACATACTCAATAGTGAAAAGTTGGAAAGCTTTTCCTCTACAATGGAGAACAAGACAAGGGAGCTTACTCTCACCACTCCTATTTAAATATAGTACTGAAGATTCTACCTAGAGCAATCAGGCAAGATAAAGAAATAAAACGTGCCAGAACAGGTCCTTGTTAGTATGGTAGTGAGTATCCCCGCCTGTCACCCTGGGAGACCAGGGTTCGATTCCCTGATGGGGAGCATGCAAAAGGTGTCAGAATTGGAAAGAAATACATAAAAATGTTTCTATTTGCAGATGACATGACTTTCTATATAGAAAATCCTAAAGACTCAACCAACAAACTGCTAGATCTAATCAATGAATTCAGGAAAGTTTCAGGATACAAAATTAACATATAAAAATGCCACAAAACAATGTTCTTTCTACTCACTATCAGCACATTTTCTGGAGGAGAAATAGAGAAAATGATCCATTTATAATAGCATCAAAAACAATAAAATACTTAAGAGTAAATTTAATAAAGGAGATGAAAGATCTCTACTCTTAAAACTAAAACACTAATGAACGAAACCAATTAAGATACAAATAAATGGAACAGTATCTTAGGTTCATGAATTGGAAGATTGATATTGTTAGCAAGTCAATACTACCAATAGTCGTATATAGATTTGGTGAAATTCGTGGAATCTATATTTATAGAAGTAGAAAAATACTCCTAAAATTTATATAGAACCACAAGAGATCCTGAATAGCCAAAGAAATCCTTAGAAAAAACAAAGCAGGAGGCATTATACGTCCTGATTCCAAGTCATACTATAAAGCTATAGTTATAAAAACAGTATAGAACTGGCATAAAAACAGACAAATTGACTAATAAAAGAGAATTGAAAGCCTAGAAACAAATCCACGCATGTATAATCAACTAATATTTGACAAGGTAGCTAAGTATACTCAATGGAGAAAAGACAGTATCTTCAATAAATGTTGCTGGGATAATTGGATAGTCATATGTAAAATAATAAAACTGGACACATAACTTACACCACAAAAATTAACCCAAAATGAACTAAAAACTTAAATGTGAGATATGAAACCATGAAAAACGTAGAAGAAAACATAGGAGTAAACCTCCTCAGTTGGGTCTTGGTAATGATTTTTTGGATATGACACAAGCAACAAAATAAATAAATTAAATTAAATATAAAATAAAATAAGTGGGACTACCTCAAACAAAAAAGCTTCTGCACAGCAAAAGAAACCATGAACAAACTCAAATGACAACCTACAGAATGTGAAAAAAATATTTGCAAACCACATATCTGATAAAGGATTAGTATCCAAAATATAAAGAGCTCATAAAATTCAATAGAAAAAAAATAATAACCTGTTTAAAAAATGGGCAAGGGGCCTAAATAGACATTTCCCCAAAGAAGATATATGAAATGCCAACTGATACATGAAAAGATGCTCAACCTCACTAGTCATTATGGAAATGAAAATTAAAACCAAAGGAGGTATCACCTCATTCCTGTTCAAATATCAGTCATCAAAAAGACAAGAGATAACAAATGCTGACATGGATGTGGAGAAATGGGAACCCTGTGCACTTTTGGTGGGAATGTAAACTGATGCAGTCACTATGGGAAACACTATGGAGGATCCTTAAAAATCAAAAGAGAACTACCATATGAGACATCAATTCCACTTATGGGAATATATTCAAATGAAAAAAAAAATCTAACTCAAAAAGATATGCCAGTACCATACTGTCTTTATGACTATAGCTTTGTAATATAGCTCAAAGTCTGGAATCATGATGCCTCCAGGTCTGCTTTTCTTTTTCAAGATTGCTTTGGCTATTTACGGTTCTTTTGTGCTTCCATACAAATTTTAGGATTGATTATTCTAGCTCTGTGAAAATTGCTGGTGTTATTTTGATAAGGATTGCATTTAAATGTGTCAACTGCTTTGAGTAGTATAGGCATTTTAACCATATTTGTTCTTCTAACCCATGAGTGCCTTATGCTAAGCAAAATAAGTCAGTCAGAAAAAGACAAATGTATGGTTTCACTCATATATATACGGAATTTAAGAAACAAAACAGATGAACATAGGGGAAGAAGAAAAACAAGAAAAGAGAAAGGGAAGTCAGCCATAAAAGACTCTTAACTATAGAGAACAAACAGGCTTGCTGGAGAGGAGGTGGGTGGGGGATGGGCTACATGGGTGACGCATATTAAGGAGGGCAGTTGTGAAGGGCACTGGGTGTTTGTTATAGGTGAGTTATATGTAAGTGATGAATCACAAAATTCTATACCTGAAACCAATTTTACTATATATGTCAACTAACTAGAATTTGAATAAAAGCTTGAAATAAAAAAAAAATCTATGCACCCCCATGTTTATAGCAGCATTATTTACAAAAGTGAAGACATGGAAACAACCTAAGTGCTCACCAATGACTGAATGAATAAAGTTGTATATATACAATGGACTATTACTCAGCCATAAAAAAATGAGAAAATCCTACCATATATGACAACATGGATGGATATTATACTAAGGAATTGAGGACATTATGTTAAGGAAAAAGTCAGAGAAAGAAAAATAACATATGATCTCATTTATATGTGGAATCAGACAGCAACCATCCTGAAACTCATAGAGAGATCAGACTTGTGGTTGTCAAAGGTGGAGGGTGGGGAAGGCAAATTGGAGTAGGTTGGTCAAAAAGTACAAACTTCCAGTTGTAAGTAAGTACTAGAGATATAATGAGCAACACGATGAAAATTGCTATCACTGCTGTAGGATATATAGAAAAGTTAAGAGAGTAAATTCTAAAAATTCTCATCACAAGGAGAATTTTTTCCTTTTTTCTTCCCTTTTTCTCTTCTTTTTATTATGTCTATGTGAGAAAATAGATGTTAGCTGACCCTACTGTGGTAATCATTTCACAATACATGTAGATAAAACCATCATACTGTATGCTTTAAACGTACAACATGATATATGTCAATTATTTTTCAATAAAACTGAAAAAAACTATTGAAACATAAAAGATAATTGTTAAATCAGGGGGAAAAAATGACTAACCTCTTTTGTGCTGTGGGAAGGGCTGTATAGATTTTCTGGGCATGCATGACTGATTTTCAACCTGGTAACTTTGTCATGAAATTCAACAACATTGTCAGCACCAAGTTGTTACAGATTCCACATAGCATGTTGATCAGAATTCATTAATAATTTATTTCCATATGAATTTAAAATACAATTAAACATTGATAGTCATTATCAGTACTAAACACATGGTATATGCATTTATGCTAGTAAAGTCAGCATCTGAGCTCTACTGATGATAAAAGGGGAAAGAACAAACAAAGTCAAGAGTTGACATCCTCGTGCTGATGAAAATATTACATTACAGAGCTGGCTGGATATCTGAAAGTTACAGACCTAGAAATCTGCTTCTGAGTGAAACAGCAGCTGGCTGAGGAATAGTGGACAAAGAGAATGATGAATGAAATCGGGGTTTGATGTGGAGTGGAATATGAGGAACAAACATTTTGGTGCTTTTGTGGAAGCCTTTACAGTCTTTCAGTTTAAAAAAAAAATGAACAGTTTTGGAATGCTATGCACACTTTTCTGTCCAGTTGATTATGTTGCCTTCTTTATTCTATTTTGTGTGAGATTCAGCCCACCTCTTAAGACAGTGTCGAAGCAGATCATTTACTTATTCTAAAAAGGAAGTTTATAGGAAATGGGAAAAAGGTATTTCCTTTGCTTTGATCATTTCACCGGCACAACACAAAGAAAATTTTAAATCAATATTATTTATTTTATTCAAAATATATTTTTCTAAGAAATTATATACAATCATCAAGGGATTAAATTATTTTTGTGATTATTTTATGATAATTTTTATAATGTGTGATAACACAGCAAATATACAATTAGTGTCAAGGTGCGTGAACTTGATTCCTACTTCTCTCATTATCTTAGATGGAAATTCAGATAAAGAAGAAACAAAAATAAGATTTTTTAACTCTGATATTCTATTATTTAATAATTTCTAACAAATTCGTCTGTGAAAAGAATGTGCTCATTATGCAATAGGGTACTAACAAAATTTGTTTTATATGCATTCATTTTCCTTGGACTTCAATTTTTTTTTAATGTTTATTTATTTTTGAGAGATAGAGCATGAGTGAGGGAGGGGCAGAGAGAGAGGGAGACATAGAATCCGAAGCAGGCTCCAGGCTCCAAGCTGTCAGCACCGAGCCTGATGTGAGGCTCAAACCCATGAACCGTTGAGATCATGACCTGAGCCTAAGTCGGATGCTTAACTGATGGAGTCACCCAGGAGCCCCAATTTTCCTTGGACTTCAAAGGTTTTTGTCAAAAATTTTAATTAATTAAGGACATTAAAAAACAACAACAACAAGGTGTTATCAAATCTGATCACTGCTCTTCGTTCAGAAAGCAGTTTGATTAGTCTATTTTAGGCTACATGATATATTATCAGCCCTGTACTCCAACAATTAAAATATGACTTTCACCATAATATGATAAAATATCTTAACAAAACAGAACTGCATGACAAGAGTAAGAAATGTGAAGTCTACATTTATATGAAGTTGTTCAAAAAGTAACCACTGGCCTGGACTTTGACAACACCAGGCAAGTAGTATTCAGAAAGGACATTAACACAAGGCTGTCAGTGGAATACAATTCATTACATATTACAATTTTATCATGTATTATTTTATCATTTGAAATATAGATCACTAGAAATTTTTAATGATCCAGTAATCTATATTTAAAATGTATTTATACCTTTGTTTCAAAATGCCTCAAAAATTATAATCTAATATTACATCATTACCTACTGAAAAAAAATAAAGCTGTAAGTTATATCTATTATTATTATTCAATTTGATTATCCAGAAGTACTCATAACATTAAAACAGATAAACAAACATCTTTTACATTCCATTCTTAGAAAAGTTTTCTAACATTATGGGTGTTTTATTGTCTCAAACTTTCATGAATATTCCTGGAATAGCTACAGATAAGAAACAATGTAATTGTTTTTAAGTAAAAGGAAGAAGGTAACTCTGCGCTAGTTTGAATGTATCTACAGATGGATGGCAAACCAAAGGGAAGTGTATATCAGGAAAATCAATCCTGATGAAAACGGAAGGATTTCAGGCAGTACTTAACAGTGTTGTGGATATAGAAATATTATATCTCAGAACAAACATGCCACTAAAACCTTATGAGAAAGAGGCAGGGAGTTCTGGCCTACGTATTTACCCAAAATTTACCCCATTCCTCACTGATCTTTCATTACAACTGTAAATGTGATTTTGTTATTAGTTTTATATATACATACAATTGCTTTATAGGTATTGTATTTTCCTGTACAAAAATATGTCATCAGTCTTTCCAATTTGTTAACATGGGAAGACACTTGTTTTTATGGCCATCCTCTACTCTTCCTATTGTACAAAAGGTGAATGACTTATTTCAGTAACAGTTACAGTTGAAGGGTTTTCCACTGGCATTATATGGAAATAGCAAATATTTAGAATAGTGGATATGTTTTTTTTAAACTACAGGTCAATTTCATCATGACCAAGAAGATACAAAGAATGTTTGTAAATGAATCTCCTTTCTGGTTTGAACAAATATTATCAATTCTACTGCTCATAAATTTTCTTTAATTCAGCTTGCAAAAAGACTGTCATTTCCCACTAAAATACAGGCATGCAAGACACTTTGTTATTAGTAAATATACAGCACTTAGCACAGTGAATGTTGTATTTTATGTGTTCAATAAATATATGATAAATGAAATATCAACTTTTGATATTTTATTTTATTATTTTTCAAAATACATATTTGGGAATTAAATATATATTTCACATAAAAATAATGTTTTGTTTCTGGGTATGATACAAACATGAAGCTCTCAGGTTTAATTTGTTTTCAGACATGCTCTCCTGAAGATGAAATGAGGTAGGATGGATCTCCATACAAGTTATTATGTTCATGACTATTCAATAGACCTTACCTTTTATTAGAAAAAAAACAGACTTTAAAAACAAATGAAATATGTGTGTATATGTGTGTACACACACACACACACACACACACACAAATACATATATAATATGTTAAAATGTATATGTATAAATCAACGTATGGACCTCTTTCCTGTTAAGGTATTGAAAAATCTATCAAGAATGAGTTTAAAGGCCAGCATGAAGATTTTTGTTAATGTGAAAACTTTCAGTTTTTTGTTTTTTGTCTTATTTATCTAGGCATTTGTTCAATAAGTAAATTCATGCAAGATGAATTGCCTAAAATTCAGACAGCAGCATTTTTAATATGCAGCATTTTTAACATAATACTATTATGTCTTTGAGATTGAACCACAGAGTTGAATTTCACTTTATATCTAAATTTCAATCTAACTAGAGTGATAATCATGTAACTCAGTGTCTGGAACGAAATTGAATATTTACTCAAAGTACCTAACAGTATGTATATACATAAGACAGTATATATATATATATATATATATATATATATATATATATATCTCCATATATATATATGGACTCTCTCTCTCTCTCTCTCTCTCTCTCTCTCTCTCTATATATATATATATATATATATATATATACAGGTATGTGCATGGGTTTATATTTTAATTCTATCAGAAATTTGATTACATGTTGTCATAAGTTTCAGATAATATACATCTTAAAAATTAAAAATAACAGGGGCACCTGGGTGGCTCAGTGAGTTAGGCATAAATACTTGATTTTGGTTCAGGTCATAATCTCATAATTCATAGGATCGAGCCCCATGTAGGGCTCTGCACTGACAGCATGGACCCTGCTTGGGGTTCTCTCTCTCCTCTATCTCTGCCCCTCCCTAACTCACTCTCTCTTTCACTCTCTCAAAATAAATAAATAAAAACTTTAAAAAAATTAAAATAACAACATTGACTAATAAGTATAACACTAAGAATAAATGAGTTCAACTAATAATTCCAGAAAACAGAAAATAGCAATTGAAAATCAATCCAACATGGCACACAAAAAGAATATACACTTTTGAGCCAAATAGATCTGAGTTAGAGTCCTGATTCTGATATGTACAAACATGTGATTATGTGTGAGCTCCTTAACCTCCTGGAGTCTCAGTTTCCTCATTAAAAATATGAATATATTTAAAAACCTCTTTCAGGGTTAATGAAAGAATGTAAATCATAAATGATAGAATAAATAAGGATATTTATATTTATAGCCTTTAGCCAAGAATTCAGAACATAATAAATGTTCAATGCATAGCTCTGACATCTATTACTAAATTTCTCACTTTTATTCCTCTGTTACTTAGAAATAAGTCATTAACTAGTATTCATTGTGAAACATTTATTAAATATCTACTACATTTGCCAGAGAATCAGCTTCTTACCAAAGCTATAAAGTCAATAGGTCATGGTGCTCAAATTCCAAATGCTCCCACTGGGTGTTGTATGTAAGTAATGAATCACTAAATTCTACACTTGAAACTAATATTACACTATATGTTAACTACCTGGAATTTAAATAAAAACTTGAAACTACAAAAAAAAAAAATCTTCCAAATGCTCCCAGTTCAGTTTATCTGCAATACTTGACCAATTACATATTATATTATTGAATATTCTAACTGAAAGAATATCTGTAGCACACTTTTAATTTCAATTTTAAACAATTAAAATGTAAATATGTTGCATGTACAAACAAACATTATTTAATCTATCTAGGAGTACTTAGAAGATACTGAGTTATCATTATGGACTTCTATTTTTCATTTTGTTATGAAAATGAGCATGGGACATTGGTCAATGTGTTTTGATCTAAAAATAACTCTTGCAAGTTGCTATTTGAATAAGTCCTGTTATTAACTGTTTGAAGTTTCATTGGCCCTTTCTATTGGAGGTTTGAGCTTTCCTAATTAATGAGAAAGAATCCAATGATGCCAAATGGGACAACTCAATCAATTAAAAAATTTGAATTAAAAGGTTTTATTTTATTTTAATTTTCTTTCAAGTTAATTCTGATTTATGATTTTCTTTTCTTCTACAATTTGTTCAAGTAGCTTCTGTTGAACTCCGATCTAATTATAGTAATCAATCACCAAAGTTTAATAGGATAAATTGTACGGTTATGCTCTGGAATGAAAATTTATATGTCAAATTAATTATTTATATATGCATCATGTATGCCTATATTAATAATAACAGAAATTGGAAAATTTTATTTTATTTAACTTATTTTTTTAATTTTTTAATGTTTATTTTTGAGAGCAAGAAAGAGACAGAGCATGAGTGGGGGAGGTGCAGAGAGAGAGAGGGAGGCACAGAATCTGAAGCAGGCTCCAGGCTCTGAGCTGTCAGCACAGAGCCCAACGTGGGGAGCAAACCCACGAATGGTGAGATCATGACTTGCCCCAAAGCCAAATGCTTAACTGACTGAGCCACCCAGGCACCCTGAAGACTTTTAATTAATGTGTATTGTATTTAGGTTCCAGAGCTCCTATGAATTACGACTGAAATTTAAATACAGAGTCTACTATATGGGATGCCCAATAATTTTAAAATAATGCATCTACTTTTAGTTCTTCTGTGAAAATTCTATCCTTAGGATAGGTAGGTAAACTCAATAACAAGAACTACAATTCTTCCTTTTTTGCATTTTCACTAAAAATAGTCAATTTATTCTTATTTAGTACTTAACAGAGATATTGTGGTTAGTTATGTTTTTTGTTTTATTCTTTTCTTAATATTGAAAGTGATGCATGCATTTCCAGGTGAAGTTACATGAACAAAGATACACAAAAGTAAAGGAAAAAATAGCCAACAAAAAATCAATAAAGTTGGTGTAGATTAAAAAAAAAAAAAAGCTATGGTAAGAGGATAAAAGGAAGAAATCCTGAATGGCTATTACAAAAGGCTGCTAACATGCATGACATTAAAATGGGATCTCATGCAGAGTTGAAAAGATTCCAAGTATTCCCTACTATCCCCAAATCTGTTGCTGACATCTGGGATCATTTTCTTATGTCTTTTCTTGCTCTTGTTAACAAGGTAGAAACAACAATTGCTGGAAAGCAACAGCAGAGCAAGTGAAAATTTGGCATGGACTCTCAACGAAAAAGCAAAAATATCAGAACTTCATATAAACTGAAAACAATTTGAAGCTAGAAGAAAGGGATTCAAACTGTTCTCTGTTACATGGGAAAAAAGTGCTTTGTACAGGGAATTTGACAAATCGACACAGAAAGAACAGAAAGAAAACATTCCGAGAAAGATTGACACAAATTTAGTTGAGTTATTCACCATCCTCAGGCTACAGAAAAATGAACAGAAATCTCAAACGTAACGGAGAATCAAATTGCATTAAACATGATAGAATCAAAGAAAAGGAAAATTAGTTCACCAATAATAGTTTGGTGAAATTTGATGATGCTAAGCATAATAAGGATTTTTTCAATAAAGCACAACAAATACAGAATTTTAAAGTTGCCTGACATATAAAAAAGAATGTGTGGAATGTAGTTTAGAGGAAAAAGGGAAGATAATGGAGTTCTTGGAAATGCTTTAAACCTGAAAATATTTTAAATTAAACAAATTCAATTAAATAAGAGTTAAAGATTAGATAATAAACAACTGATTGGCATGAAAGAGATATTGGTGGTGTTAGAAAACAAATTGACAGCTAAAACGCTATCATTATAGGAAATTAAATAAATGAGATTGAAAGGCTTAAAATAATCTCAATAAGTTTAAGGAAAAAAATAAGTGTGGGAAGAACTCTACAAAAAGAAAAGTATCCTAAGGTCTCATATATGAAATTTCTTGGGATGACAAGAGATCTGCAAATGCAGCTCAAAATAACATTCAACATTTGTATAAATACATAAACACATACATGGATAAATAACATAATGCAGAAACGAACAAATACATTGATATAGAATTTTCAATGGCAAGATTTTTCCTGTAGAGTTCAAGTAAGAAGTTTTTAATAATGCAGATAAAGAAAAGATTTTATATGACTTTATGGTTGGTAGAGACAAAAATAAGTATGGCCTCAGATTTCTTCTTAGCAGCTTTCAAAGTGCCAGACAGCAGAACAACGCCCACAACAATCTGGGGGACGAGATGAGCGTAAATCAAGACTATTAGATTCAACCAATGCTTAAATAATTACATTACAATCAAACAGCCTCAAGTGCAGAATAACTCAAACATGGAGGAGGGGACTACTGAACATAATTTAACCAATTAACAGAGATACTAAAATGTTAAATTTTCTAAGTTTTTATTCTAAAATTTGTACGTCGGTAGTTATCCATTAGTTAGTACACCAGTTAGTTATCCATTGCTGCATAGCAAATTTTCCCAGGTTTAACAGTTTAAAAATATCACATATGTATGTTCTTATAGTTTTAGTGTGTAAGAAATTTGGTATGGTTTATCTGGGTCCTCTGTTTTAGTGCTTCTTATGGGATGAAATCCAGGTATTGGCTAGAGTTGCTGCCATTTCAATCTCTGACTGGGGATAGATCCATTTTCAAGCTTACTCACATGGTTTTGACAAGAAATTTTGACCCTTATGGATCATTGGACCAAGGTCCTTAGTTCCTCACTGATTGTTGGCTGAAGTCCATCTTCAATTTCTTATCACATGGGCATCTCTAACATGGTGGCTTGTTTAATCAGAGTGGCCAAGCATACAGACTATAAAATTGACTGTCAGCAAGAGAGCAAGGGTATAGGCATGAGAGAAGTCAGAGTCTTCTGTGACCTAATCTCAGTAGTTACATCCTATCACTTTTGATATATTCTATTTGTTTGGAGGAAGTTACTAGGTCTAACCCACCCATAAAGAGAGGCTATTAATCAAGGCTGAGAATAACATAAGTTGTGAATTACTGGGAGATGTTTTAAGAGCAGCCTCCCACAATCAGTTTGTTTCTGATTAACCATTCCATTTAGAACTATTAGAAATTCTAGTCAAAATATTAAAACAAAATTCTTTTGAAGACATTGGAGAACTTTTAAGGCATCAAAGAATTATAGGACCAAGTTTCCAGATAGTTGAGTTCAATATTTGGCACCATTTTTAATCCTCAAGTCTTTTTTTACTTGAAATGGCAGCTGAGAAAATTAAAACTAGCAGAGATTTTAGCAGACTGAAAGATTTGGAGAAAAGATATTCAATTTAAGGTACTGCCTACAAAGAAAGACCTTGGTATATATCCTAGGCTTTTAGTCTGAATACCACAAAACTATATCCTAGGAGTAAGAGTAGATCACATATAGAGTGGCTCAACATTATAAAATTATAGGATTTTTTTAATGGAATACTAATACACATGAAAGAAAAGTAAAAGAAAACTTACATGATAGAAATCGGAAAATCAGGTAAAAGCATTTTGATTACAGCACAGGTTACTTTTCCTCAGTCAAAATATTTAAGTGCCATTTAGAAGACCAAAATTTATTCTAAAAATTATATAGTGAAATCCAGACCAAATAAATCACCTAAGAAATATAAATACTAAAAATATAATTAAGATGAAATTTTTCATATAAAAAATTTCTGAAGTATAGTAAAAACTGCAACACATTCTAATAAACTGAGAAACGTATATCATTGTGGTTCATTATGACAGAAATTCACTTACACAGTATTTCAGAGCGAATTTCTATTTAAATAATTTTCTTCCTAAAGCCCTAATCATTGTTTGAATTCTGTTTTGTGCATTTATATAAGGTGTGCTTATATATTCGGGCTGTAAATGCTTCAACATGTAGACCTGAATATATATTGCATACATAAACAAAGTGGAAATACATTATAAAATATGTAATTATGCTACAACATCTTTTGCAAAATACATCTGACATACCCAAAGAAGAAGCCTGAGTATATTATTCCATGTGCCATTAAACACTTCATTTAATTCAAAACTATGTGAAAATTACAAAATTAAACCTATAATTATGCTATTCAGGGCCATTCAACATCCATCTTGCCAACTACACTGATAAGACAGAGGAGGAATATGTTCTGTTCAAATAAAAACCAGTTTCTTAATGTTCACATCAAAGCTAATTCTCAGTGGTATATCATAAATATTTCTGAATTACCAGTTTACATTTCTTCCATAGATAATAAATTATTTATATTAAATTTGCACACAGAAGGAACAACCAAATGACAAACATCCATCCACTTTCACAAGAAGTACAATCTTTTCCAATTACCATCTCCAGTGATTGCTTGGATTCCAAAAAAGGTGCTTATCTACTTAACATATCCCTATTGATTCACATTAACTAAGCAGCAGTGAACTCCACACCAAAGCTATTCCCATATTCCGCTGATTACTTCTTGCTCTGTTTTACATTGTCAAGTCTGCACCTTTAGCTCCATGATGCTTTTCTCCAAGACTGGATATAAACTACTTCTCCCATCTCTTAATTCCTGAAAACTCAGCCAGCAATAGATTAATTATAATTTAAACACAGATGAGCCAGCAAACAGCCAAGAAAATTAGGAATAAATTATAAAATGTCATCTTAAGTGAATAAAAAAGTAGTTATTGTTGGAGCTGTCGACCATATATAGCTGATATAACTGATATCAGAACCAATTGCTAAACTCCACATTGTCCAGGACCCATTGTTCCCCACAAAGCAATGTGGTCCAGGTCACCAGCCTTTTGTTGTCAAGTACAGGAGAAAATCCCTTCCTCCCTCAGTCAAAGTCCTTCTGCTTCCTCCATCTGAAGTCTGAATCACTGAGGGGGGGAACATGCATTTTTCTCAGGTAAAATCAGAATCCTCTCTCCCCCTACCCCTGCCGCTTCGAATGCGTCTGATCTGTGTCCCAGACATAATCATTCCCTAGACTGCAGGGCATCTTCCACAAGTTGGTTTATTCATACTCACACAACATTTGCTGAAAACCTGCAGTTTAATCCCACACTTTCCCCATGTTCCATTGTGATGTTTCTTCTCATGTCATATGGAGAAAAGCCCAGGGTTGCATTCCCTTCTGACACTGTATGGATTCCCAACTTACTGTGAGCAAGCTCTTGTACAACCATATAAATCCTTTCCAAGAAATATAATGCTCAGCTAATCTACATCCTCGATCGGGAGGAATTGACAATAAACAAACAAACAAACAAACATTTTTCTCTAACTCTCAAAGGAAGTAGTTTTGACAATATATCTAATTTAAAATAAAAGCAAAATGTCCTAATGCTTTGACCTACATTAAATTGTCTTGGCCCTTAATATGTAATAGAGATTGTATAAGTTAGGAGGGTTCTTCAGCAGCCCTCTGGAACAGAACTGTCTGATAAATATTTTTAATTTTTTTCCAGGAAAAAAAATGCAATCAATACTGAATAACTGATTTAAGAGACACTCATGAAGCCAGAATGTACACACTGTAGAATATGTAGCCTCATAAAGCACTGAAAAGAAAAGAGCATTTGGTTTTGGTACTAAAGGGCAAGAGAATTGGGTTCGGTACTAAAGGGAAAGAGAAAATGACTGTTCTATCCATGGGCCTGAGATCCTAAACAAATCTATACCCACACTCACTGGTTTCTTGACTAAAAGAATTGGAGTATCATAAGAACAATCCAAGGTGTGATGAGTCTGTTATCTATTAAGCTATATGGTTTAAGAGTACATTGTGCATGTTTGGAATAATCAGAATCTTTATGGGTTTCACTCCAATAATTCTACCAATATCAGTAGAGCTTTTATGAACAAGAACCAAGGAATTCCTTGAAATTTTTCTTTTCTGCATGAGTTAGAAACAAGGATACCAGTAAGTCAATATCCCAATTAGCATGGATCCCATTTTGAATAGGGACTCCTGAGGAATTTTAAGGAAGAGGTTCATCAGTGGATATTTAATATAGTAATTTTCATTACACAGTTACATAGTAGATCCTTTCCCATTAAATTAGCCTTTGTATTGTCACAAAGGAGAAAGAATATTCTTTGGGTAAGGATTTAAATGATGAACAGAAAGATAAGGGATATTTTCATGACGGGAAATAATTTGTTGACACCAAGGAAGAAGGTGTGACCATGGAAAGGGATTCATGTTGAATGTGCCTACATCAGTCAGAATTCACAAGATTGTCCTTTAATATTTAGAGGGAAAATGCTCCTTGTCAATTTAAGATAAAATGGGAAAATGGGTTCTCCACTTGGAGGATCTTCATTTTTCATACATTTTTTTTTCTTCAGCTTTTTGGATAATGCAAGATAGCTGCTTTTTCAATATTCTTTTAGTTTATAGTATCCAAGTGTCTTTAACAAGAGATTCCCCACTCTGGTGTTCAAAGGCTAGAGTAGAAACATCCATTTACTTTGCCTATAAGGCCCTCAATTTATTTTGTGTCTTGCTTTCCTTTTGTTCTGAGGTTTTCAAAATGTTCAGCCAGGGGTTAGAAATCTAGCAATGGAATATTTTCCATTCTGGTGTTTGCATGCCTATTAAATCCCCTGTTGTAGTATAAAGACCATTTATAAAAGGTAAGGTGAGAGTGGGTAATACCTTCTAATGGATATACTTTTGGCTGCTGTCTACTTGGTCTATCCCTTAAGTCTCCAATGGGTCCATCCTTGTTTGCTTGAATAGGAGTCTTCCAACTATACTTGCTGACTTTCTTTGGGCAGAAATTTTTTATTGAGATACAGACACGCCCATTCGTTTTGTTTGTGTCTGCTTTCTCTCTACAACAGAGTTTAGTAGATCTAACAGAGACATATGATCCACAAAGCCTGAATTATTTACTATCTGACCCCTTACAGAAAAAGTTTACTTGACTTCTCAGTTACGGAGCTGAATTATAGACTAATCTAGTTTCACAGTAAAGACTTTAAGGATAGGCTTCCAAAAACCTTGTCTAACACCTACATTTTTTCTAAACTCTTCTGGTTTTCTACACAATGCAATGTGAGGTCTTTTGACAAATGATCAAGTTATTCCTATTCTTGCCTTTCCTATTTGATTATTTGGATCTGAAGCCGCCATTGACATAGAAACTAATAGATCTATAACTGGAATACCTAGTATTATATTCCTAGAACCATTCTAAATTTCTATCTTATATCGTTTTGGAAAGTCTTTCACAAGGGCTATTAGTTGAGACAAGGGCTTATAATACTTTCTGGGGGACTTTCCCTGTTCTGGTGGGGTTTTGCTTCAATAGATAATGGAGACTTGGGGTTATCTGGTCATCCAGGAGGGAACAGAGGCAGGTTAAAATGAAAATTAGGAGCAAAGAGAAATAAAGGAGCATAAGTTGGGGGGAATAGAAATAGTAAGATAAAAGCTATAAGTTTTTAACATTTTTATTTGTTTGGGGCAATGAATCTCTTAAGAAATCAATTTTGGAATCTGCATTTTTTTTTAAGTCTTCTTCATACCAAGGCAAATACAATGACAATTAGATATTTGACTACCTTTTTGGTCTAAAATGACCTTCAAATGGGAAAAATGTTAATATCAAAAATTCTTTAAAGTAGGCACTAGGAACATAAATTACCCTTGGTGAAATAATGATATATAGAATTAAGCACATACAAATGTAGACTATAATATAAATGTATGATGTAAATGTATAATGTAAATATATGATGTAAATGCATATATATATATATGTATATATATATATATATATATATATATATATATATATAGCACAAGTCTAGCCATAAGGTGTGCACACTTAGACTGAATCAAATCTCTGAGAATTTGGCAATAGTTGGCTCAAAGTTTTATTTATGACCTCATGTCTTGGGCTCCCAAACTAAGAGCTAGTTGTCTTAAATCCCAAATGCAACAGTCTGTGAATTTCAAGAGGTAGGAATTCTGCAGAAGACATCTCTCGCAGAACCAGACTCCCACCAATTAAACAAGAAAACTTTGAGGAATATTCTCCTAATTCTGATATGGGATTCAAAGCAAAATGCTATAGTGATGCTGATCTGAGGAGATCTGAACACACTGGCCTTTGGAGCTGTGCCAAAGATAGATTTCTTATTGCCTCCACCCACCCTGCTTCCTATGAGCTTGTTCTGATAGATTCACAAAAGATGGCGAGGAAAGACAAACATAAAAGTAGGGTTGTGAGCAACGAAGCAGGTTTCCACTAAGTATTAAAAAAAAAAAAATCAAATTGGTTAAGATAACCAAAGAATTTCTTAAAAAGTATCTTTTTTTCCTAAAAGTAAGTGAACTTTACATTAGAAGGGTTCAATAAAGATAAATCAGAGACCAGAGCCAATGCAAGATGCACTTCTTTGCTGTGACTGGGGAGATTCCTAAGTGGTAGGTGAAAAAACTTCAGAGAAGAATAGTGTTTCTGAAGTGAACATTTTAGGCAAAGAGGTTTTCATTAGATATCACTGGGCATTCAGACTATTAACTGTTGACATCCTGAAAAGGACCGCTTATCCCCATCCCCACAGAAAATTAAAAAAAAAAAAGAAAGAAAGAAAAGAAACCTGTTAGTCAGTATTACTTATTGTAGTTAGTAATAGTGTTATCAATATAGTGTATGAAATCACGACCTTCACAGATTCTAAGTAGGGTCTTGGAAAAGGGAGTTCAAAATTGGGATACTCATAAAGTTTTCAGGATCTACTTTAAAGTGAGTCTTCCAAAGTAGAGGTCTGATTGGGACTGAGCAAATAAAAATATAATAGGTTAAAATGGTGAGCCAGAACAAGATGAGCATTTTGCAGTAGGATGAAGAATGAACAGTCATTTTTATAAGGTTAGGTGGGCCCTTCCTCAGTTGAAGAAGAGGGGTTTAACCCACATGAGAGCTAGGGGGTAATCTAAAGTTCAGATAAAGAGGGTTTCAGGAAGTTCTTGAACCAAATAATGGGTATTTGTAAGTTTATTTTCTTGGATAAGAAAGTGATATCAAGGCTTACAGTTGAATAGTACTTATATTAATTTGAATGGCCTTAGTTTGTAATACAATTATGCTGTGTGACCAAATATGAGCATGTTCTTTTTTTTTCAATGTTTATTTTATTTTTGAGACAGAGAGAGACAGAGTGCGAGTGGGGGAGGGACAGAGAGAGGGAGACACAGAATCCGAAGCAGGCTCCAGGCTCCCAGCCATCAGCACAGAGCCTGATGCGGGGCTTGACTCATGAACTGTGAGATCATGACCTAAGCTGAAGTTGGACGCTCAACTGACTGAGCCAACCAGGCGCCCCATGAGTACGTTCTTATATATCACCTAGATATACATGATTTACATAAGCAAATTCTTAGAAAATGTACCTGAAGGATAAAGACGTACCCAAACAACAAGGGTCGCTATAGCTAACATGGAGATTGGCAACAAAGATGGTGGTCAGAAGGAAATTGTCTTATATTTTTATTTTTTGAAACTTGTATGTTGGTAATATTTATATTTTGATTGTGTAATTAAATATACAATATATATTTTAAATTATATTATTCTGAGATATTATTGCTTTGCAGTGTCCTATAGGAAATAGTAATTCAACTATGTGTTGAGTAATTTTTTTTTAATTAAATGATTTAGTGTTTCACAGAACTGATTTTCCACATAAATCATTTAAAATTAATATCCAAACTTAATTGTCTAAAAGAAAAATAAAGCATATTAAAAATCCAGAAGCAACATAAATGTTGATGAATGGTAATTAGATTTACTATAAACTTATTCAAAAGACAAATTTTAAGGTTTAAATATATGTGGGATATGAATTTGCTTTTTCTTGATTATTTAGGCAAATATCTGCATGTGAATTTTTTAATCTCTTTCAGTGACCCAAATAAACTTCAGAAGAATTTTGGGTTGTTTCCTACTATGTTATGTTAATAACATATGTATATATCTCTAACTATATGTCTGTTATTTGTAATAAATCTATGTATTTTTATGCTGATATATTTTATTATATGAGTGTTTTGGTATTAATAAAGCTTCATATGTGTATTCGTTTGCTAAGGCTGCCATAACAAATCACCATAGACTAAGTGGCTTAAACAACAAAAATTTATTCTAGGGGTTCTAGAGGATAGAAGTTCAAGACCAAGGTACTGGCAGGAGGGTTGGTTTCTCCTGAGGTCTCATTCCTTGGCATGCAGATGCTCCCTCCCCTTCACTCTGTATCTTTTTCTCTGTGTACACTAATCCCTGCTTGTGGGGAATAGGTTTAGGAATTCCCTGAGCTTGCACCAATGGGTTAACAAAGTTTAGGATGAAAGCATCCAAGATTAGGTAAACAGGGCCAAGCGCCCCCAACATAGTACAAAAGCAGAAAGCTGCTTTCACAGGAGGGAAGGTCCAGAATAGGTAAACAAGTAAACAGGGCTATAGCCACAGCAGAGTGAAACTGCACAGAGCAGATCTAATTAGCAAAAGAAAGGTGCCTTGTTGACCCTGAGGTAGTTTGCTGTATCTGTCTGATTCCCTAGGCAAGTTAAGATAAACATAAAGGTGCCTGGTGCCTGCTGTAAACAGCCATCTGCTCAGAGCTGGGATTTTGTTTTGTATTGACCCAAACCCCTAACACCGCATGACTTAGAAACCCCCTTTGTCTCACACACGAGTTAATGTTCACTATTTCATTGTCTCTTTGTGCATATCCATCATGTCTGTAAACCGTCTGATCCTCATAAAAACAGAGCAAGGACCCTTACTCGGGGCTCTTTTCTCCTCCTGGACATTAGCCTCTCTCGCATTTCAATTCTGCATCTGCTTTCTTGCTGGACAAGAGAGAACTCCAGACTCAGAGTCTACAACACCTGCCGTCTCTCTATATCCTAATGTCTTCTAAGGACATTATTCAGATTGGGTTAGGACTCACCCTAATGGCCCTGTTTTAACTAAATGATTCTTTAAGGGTCTTATCTTTAAATACACATATATCGATGGTTAGACCTTCAATATACAAATTTGGGGGGAGGGGGAACACAATTCAGTCCACAATAATATGCAGTTTTAAAAATATAGGTAAAATATTATTCACTATAGCATAATTACAAAATATAGAAAGCACATGAAGAAATAAAATAATCTATAATCCAATACTTTAATATAGCTATTCTAAATCCAACACTGTATAGCGTAGATGAGTTTGACATATTTAATGACTTATTCTATTGTATCTTGCAGTTATGTAAATAATCCCCCAAGTTAATTTTCAGGTAATTTATGTTTCACTATTATATATGTTATTTCAAACCATATGTCTGTGTATATATATATATACAGTTTTTTGTCAACACTTGATATCATTTTTCTATTATCAATTTTCAACCGGGTAATCAACTTTTTTAGAAAGATTGTACAATTCATACTCATGTCAGCATTGCAGGTACGCCTATCTTACTGTATTGGGGTACTGACACTCTTGTAAGAAGCGAGAAAGTAAGAATGATACAATTCATATCAAGAATTAAAGGGAGAGAGAGGGGCGCCTGGGTGACTCAGTTGGTTAAGCATCCAACTTCAGCTCAGGTGATGATCTCGCGGTTGGTGAGTTCGAGCCCCGCATCAGGCTCTGTGCTGACCACTCAGAGCCTGGAGCCTGCTTCAATTCTGTGTCTCCCTCTCTCTCTGTCCCTCCCCCACTCATGCTGTATCTCACTCTCTCTCTAAAATAAGTAAACATTAAAAAAAAAAAAAAAAAAGAACTAAAGAGATGCCTGGGTGGCTCAGTTGGTTGAGCAACCAACTCTTTATTTTGGCTCTGGTCATGATCTCATGGTCATGAGATCAAGTCCCACATCGAGCTCTGAGTTGGGCACAGAGCCTGCTTCGGATTCTCTCTCTCCTTCTCCCTCTGACCCTCCCCCACTCACTCGTGGGCATGCACACATACACACTCTCTCTACCTCTCTCTCTCGGAAAAAAAAAAAAAAAAAAAAAAAAAAGAATTGAAGAGGGATGGTTTTGTGGGGATCCCAAGTAAATTAATGAAAAGCTTAAAATAATCCTAAGGGTTGCAAAATAAGGTAACCCTTTTAGAATAATGAATCCTCTTTTAGCAGAGAAAACACACTGTCAGTCTCTTCATTGTCTGAACCCAATGATGTCCTTTGTATGGACTCACTTCACTGTGCTTTCAGCAGCTCCTTCAAATTACGCTGGTCTCTCAGCCCATATCACCAAACCTCGCTCGCTCCTTTCTAAAAATGTCTTTCTTTTACCTGCAGTATTTCCTGAATACTTTTTAGGTAGCAGACATGGTTTTGGTGTTGAACTTTCTATCTTCTTTTAATATAGATCTCAGCTTTGCCTTACTCTGCCATTTATGTGTCTTTATCTGGGTCTCAAATTCAGAGAGAGAATCTAAAGTATTCTGCCAGTTAACAACCAGCTACAATTTCTCTTATGGGGAGAATCCCCATCCCTGTTTACTTTATAATGACAAAATAGCTAAAGTGGCTACCTGTGGTGTAGGCACCTCCTTACTTTTCCTTCAAATCAACTGTTTCTAAGTTTAAGTAAAGTATCATAAAGCATGCTGCCCATTGCTGACATATTGAGGATTATTCCAAATGTATAGAAAGGTGTGAAGAACACTATGACAACCTCTCATAGATCCACCAACCAGACTTAACACATTTAATGATTTTTTTGCTGTATTCACTTTAGATATACATTATTTAGTTTAACAAGAAAACAAAAACAGATAGAGTTCAATCCCTAACATTTTATTCCATTCCCTTCACTTCTTGAATACACTAAATGATATAAACACAGTGTAGATTCATGGTGAAAAAAAAGGTACAAAAGAATGCCCACTATAGAAACCTACTAGCCGAAAACTGTTGGATCAGTCTTGTAGTTGAACTAAATTAGTGTCTGCGAAATAGGGGGAGCCATCTCACCAGACACTGTGTCTGCTTGCACCTTGAGCTTGGACCTCCCGCCCTCCAGAATGGTGAGAGATGAATGTTTGTTGTTGAAACCACCCAGTCCATAGTATTTGATTATAACAGCCTGGACTCACTAAGATAGTATGTGTATGTAATATAGTTTTAAAAATAATGATATCTGAATTTGGACTGACAAGACTAGAATTACAGTTTCAGCAGAAACAGAGTTTTTCCCTTTGTTTTTATTTTTCAAAATCTTTCAGGGAAGGTCATAAGATGAATGGAACTTTTAGCCTCTCTTGATTTTAAAATAAAATATAGCACTGATATATTTGTCACTACACAATTAAATATTATTTCTATTCCAATGAGCCATAATTGTTTTGATTAAATTATTTGTTCTTTTTGAAAAATATATTTTCATAACCAATTTATCTCTAGTAGGGAGAGAATAAGCCAATATTTTTTCCTCATTTGAAATATGTAAAAGATTTGAAGAACTATATTTGATTTTGCATTCTAGCATAAATATTATTGCTTGAGCATCTGCATATAAAAGTAAACATTTCCCATAAGGACATCTTAATGTACCACCAATGGTGAATGTCTTGGGAAAAAGCCTAATGGCTTATTTTTCTTTGCTGAACCACTTCAAATAGTAAGTGAATAATTCTGCTGCTCTCTTGCAGTTAGGCAAAGCAATGCCATCTCTTATTTACACGTAATATATATGCATTGTAAAACACTACATACACTATGATCACACAAAATATCCACATTTAAGCATATAGTGATACTTCTAATATTTACATTAACCAGTAGAAATACAGTAAAGCCTTGGATTGTGAGTAACTTGTTCTGGAAGTGTTCTGCAAGACAAGCAAACATTTCTAATAAATTTTAACTTGATAAATGAGCGATGTCTTGCAGTATGAGTAGTTCGTGATCCAAATGTCACATGATCACAACTGAGCCAACAATTCCTCTCTGTCTCTCTCCCTCTCTCTCTGTCTGTGGGATTGTGGGTGATCGTCTCCCATGCTTGGATGCTCAGTCTCAGGCCATGGTGTTGGGCAGAAATGAGTGATTTTTCAGAACATTGGAAGGTGCCCACAATTGGCCTAGTGTACTTTTTGTCACTTCCAAGCACCTATGAACAGTCCTTTGCTTTTCCATCAAGAGTAAGCTTAGTAATGTTTTGCTTCATTCTAGGTCAGTCTGTCTGCAGATATAGAATAAAAATAAATAAAACAGCAATTATAATTATATTCTATATTTTCAAAAAGTTTTATAGATAATGGAATTATATATTAAATTATATATTAAAAAGATCTCAAACTTCTAGAGATAAGATGTGTCAAATGAGAAATACATGGAAAGAGTTTAACAGCAGATTAAATATTGCAACACAAATATTGCAACACAAAAGTTTAGTAAACTTGAAGATAAAGCAGTAGGAAATACACAAAATTAAACAGAAAAAGAAGGGGGAAAAAAATCACACTAGTAAACCTTGGAGCAGCCTCAAGCTCCCTCATGCACCTGTCATTTTAATTTCCGAAGAAAAATGGAAGGATGGAGGGAGAAAAGGAAAATTTTGAAAAGAATGGCTAAAAATATTATAAAAGATTATACAAACACATATTGATGATGCTCAATAAAACTCAAGCCCAAGAAACATTTTAAATATAAATAAAATGATGGCAAGGCACATTATCATCAGTTTGTACAAAACCAGTAACAATGTGAAAATCTTTTTATTTATTTATTTTTTAAGGTTTATTTATTTGAGAGAGAGGGAGAAAGAGAGAGAGCACAAGTGGGGGGAGAGTCAGAGAAGAGAGAGAGAATCCCAAACAGGCTCCACATTGTCAGTGCAGAGTCTGATGTAGGGCTCGAGATCTGCGAGATCATGACCTCAGCTGAAGTCAAACACTTAGCCAACTGAGCCACCAAGGTGCCCCTGAAAATCTTTTTAAAAACTAAGGAAAAATAAATATTCTGTAGAGAGAAACAAATATAAGAATGACAAGATTTTTTTGTAAAAATTAGCAAACTGATCTTAAGATATATTTGGAGAAGATATATAAGATATATCTTATATATAAAGATATATATATCTTTGGCTTATGAAAAGCCAAAACTTTGAAATAAAACATATTTAAGATACAAACACTATAAGATTTCAAGTAATTAAGATAGTGTGGTATCCTCATGAAGGTAGAAAACTAGATTAATGGAACAGAATAAAGATTCCTCAAATGAACCCACATATATGAGAACAAGTGACATTTCCAACAACGGTGCAAAGACAATTCAGTGAATAAATAATAGTCTGTTCAACAAATGGTATTAGAACAATTAGCCACAGGGGGAAAATTGAACTTCAAACCTTAAACCTTATTAAAAAAATCAATTCAAAAAAATCATATACCTAAATTTAAAATCTTGTACTATGAAACTTGTAGAAGTAAAACAGAAAATCTCTGTGTTCTTGAGTTAAGCAAAAACTAATCAGATATAATACCAAAAATGATATCCATAAGAATAGATAAACAATTTATATTAAAATTAAAATCTTCCCCTTTTGAAAGATACAGTTAAGAGATTGAATACACAAGACAAAGATAATATTTGCAGATTATGTACCTGACAAAATATTTTTACCAGAATATATACAAAACTGTCAAAATTCATTAAGAAGACAAATAGCTCATTTAAAAACATAGGCAGGGGTGCCTGGGAGGCTCAGTCAGTTAAGCATCCGACTTTGGCTCAGGTCATGATCTCGCAGTTCGTGGGTTCGAGCCCCGCGTTGGGCTCTGTACTGACAGCTCAGAACCTGGAGCCTGCTTCGGATTCTGTGTCTCCTTCTCTCTCTGTTCCTCCCCTGCTCACTCTCTGTCTCTCTCTCTCTCAAAAATAAAGATTAAAAAAAAATAGGCACTGTTTCAAATATTTGAACAGTCACCTCACCAAAGAAGATGTACAGGTAACAGATAAGAACATGAACAATGCTCAACATCATCATTTATGAAATAAAATTTAAAACCACAGTGAGATACTACTGCACATTTATTAGAGTAACTGAAATTCCAAAGACTGACCATGCCAAGTGTTGATGATGATTACAAGTGAGGAAACAGAATTCTCATAACTACTGATGGAAATTTAAAAGGGTATTAGAAAAGACTTGGGCAAATTTTAAAAACATTAATTATACATATGATACAGCCATTCAACTTCCAGGTGTTTATTAAAGAGAAATGTATACATCTCTCAAATACTGCTCTAGAAATGGTCACAGTATCTTCGTTTATAATATACAATCCAGTTCCTTTGAATAGGTAACTGGTGCATGGATAAACAGAATGAAATATGTCTATATAATACAGTACTCTGCAGTAATTAAAATGTATTAACTGTTGATACCCAGACCACACAAAGGCATATCAAAATAATTGTGTTGAATGAAAGAAGCTAGACAGAAATAGTTCATACCTACCTTATCATTACATTTCTATAAATATTTAGAAAATTTAAACTAATTTATAATGTCAGAAAGCAGAAGAGTGGCTGTCTAAGAATGGCAGGATGACAGGAAGGAAGGACTACCAAAGGACAGAAGGAAACTTTTGACGGTGATTGATATGTGTGCTATCTTTGTTGTGCTGATGATTTCATAGCTGTATACATATGTCAAAACGTATAAAACTGTACACTTTAAATATGTGTGGCATATTATATATCAATTATATCCCAGTAAAGTTGTTTCTTTTTATTTTATTTTATTGTTTTTTTTAACATTTATTTATTTTTAAGATAGAGAGCACCAGGGGGAAGGGGCAGAGAGAGAGGAGGACAGAAGATCCCAAGTGGGCTTTGTGCTGACAGTGGCGAGCCCAGTGACGGGCTTAAATCCATGAACCATGAGATTATGACCTGAGTTGAAGTCAGAAGCTCAACTGACTGAGCCACCCAGACACACGAATGAAGTTCTTTTTTAAAAAGTTAGAGATAGGGCTTCCTGGGTGGCTCAGTTGGCTGTGTGTCCAACTCTTGATTTCAGCTCAGGTCATGATCTCACAGTTTGGAAGATCAAGTCCCACACTGGGCTCTGCAGTGACAGTGTGGAGCCTGCTTGGGATCCTCTCTCTCCTTCTCTCTTTGCCCCTTCCCTGCTGTGCTCTCTCTCTCAAAATAAATAAATAAAAATTAATAAAATAAAATGATGAATTAAATTAAAAGTTTAAATTAAATTGAATTAAAGTTAGAGATAAATGAAGGTTGGATGATCCCCCCAACTTCCAGACTTAAATGAAAAGAGGTCACAGTCCAAATTCTATCATACCTTATACAACATTTATTATCAAACAGACAAAAAAGAATCACTTACCTTGTTCTGTAAGCTTAATGTGGGTACAATGGTCCTTCAATTTATTATTTTAACCACATTTTACAGGAAAACTTCATTTAAAAACAACAACAACAACAACAAAAACCCCAATATTTTTGAGACAGAATTTAGCTACTTTTATTACTATCAGATAACCAGCTAATCCAAATCTATGCCTAGACACTGGAAGATTCAGGGATTATGCCCAATAAAGTCTCACTGAACTAGAGCATTTAGGCTTACTAGATTCTTTGTTTCCTCATGCAGAAGAGGAAACCATCCCTAAAATAATTTATTCAAATCATCTATTTTGTTTAACACTAGTGTCAACAAACAAAAGCCTATCTCTTATATCCATTATGTCAGCAAGTCTCTATTTTCAGGCATGGAAACTGATTAATAAATTTCATTTAAATATTTAGCAATGTCACTGGTATTAACAATAAAGGAAACTTAAAGACTTACAGTAGCCACCACTGGTATACAGTCATTTTGACTTGAATGTTGCGGACATAGACCTAAAGTAGAAACACCCAGTTAGAGTCACTTCTTACACACAGAGTAAAGCAAACTACATTCTACTGTCTAAATTATGGTATGTTAAAATACACTCAATACATTTCAGCAGAGAATTTGCTGCCAGTTACATAACACATCACCTTATTCCAAAATTTCATTCACCAAATATATATTTAGTACTAATCATACAGTCCCGAGCTACCAACAACTAAAGCCTGAGAAAATATACCCTACAACTTTCCCCAAACTTCAATGATCATAAGAATCATCTAGAGTATTTGATAATATAATTTCCTCACCATTATAGTCAGCTTGAAAACATTTCTGGGGAATTTTAATTTTTAAAAACTTTTTTAAAGTAGGCTCCATGCCCAGCATGGGACTCAAACTCACAACCCCAAGGTCAAGAATCCTATGTTCTACCAACAAAGTCAGCCACACGCTCCTCATGAATTTTTATTTTTAACAAGTCTTTAGGTGATTTTTATTATTTTGAAGAGGTTTGGAAAACACTGCAGAAGTGTTTGATACCACAAGTTCCTCTTTGGTAGGAAAATTGTAATACTTATTTCTCATGAGAATAAAATCATAGGCTGGTTACTCACCATTAGTATTTTAATTTATTTTTTCTCTTTTTTTTTACATGTAGTAAAAATAAAACATACAAAGATAATCACTTCTGTTTCCATGTGCATCATTTTCACGCCGCACTCTACAATAACTCTCAAAGTTTAATTTTCTTTTACTACCAGTAGAACTTAGTGATGCATCACTTACATACAACACCCAGGGCTCATCACAACAAGTGCCCTCCTTAATGCCCATCACCCATCCAGCCCATCCCCCACCCACCTCCCCTCCAGCAACCTTCAGTTTGTTCTCTGCAGTTAAGAGTCTCTAATAGTTTGCTTCCCTCTCTTTTTTTTTCCTTTTCCCTATGTTCACCTGTTTTGTTTCTTATATTTTACATATGAGTGAAATCATATGGTACTTGTCTTTCTCTGACTTATTTCGCTTAGCAGAATGTACTCTGGCTCCATCCATGTTGTTGCAAATGGCAAGATTATAAAGAATTTGGTTCTCTTAACTTCCATTCCACTTTTCTTCCAGTCTGGGATTTTAGAAAGATAAAAATTACCTTTCCCAAGTTCCCTTCCTCTTAATCTTTTGTACCAAAATTAGAGATTTTTTGGTTTTTCTATTTTTTTCTATTTTTATTTTTTTAAGACATCCATGGAAGAAGTGAAATAAAAGCAGCCTTTCTAGTATTCTTTACTGCTATCAAGCAATTTGTGGAAAGTGAGAATTTGTAAGAATTTGCAGTAGTGAGACTTAGAATTCCATATTCATGGGTGTCCAGTGGCAGTGGTGGTAAATACAGTGATTGAAAAAACAACTTTTCATCCAGGCATCTGAACAACCACGAATGAGTAGATTAAATTCTTAAACAGTTCTCATATCAAGAGGTGGGGTTTGTGTTTCCTTCACTTGAATCTGGGATGGCCTGTGCCTTCTTCAATCAATGTGGCAAAAGTCACCTCAAAACTATTGTGAACCTAGCACTTAAGCAGACTGGGAGTTTTTGCTCTATTCTTCTTAGAGCACCAAGTCACAATATAAAGTCCAGTCCCTTGCCATACTGAGAGGAAGCACAGGCTATGTGGAGACACAGAAACAGGTATCGGGACAGTGTCCAATTGTTGCTTTGGTCATACCAGCAGAGGCCACAGATATTATGGAGCAGAGATGAGTCATATCTGTTGTTGCCTTTTCAACATTCCTGTCTCAGGGGATCATGAACTATAATAATATAAATTATTGCTGTAAGCCACAAAGACTCGGGTGGTTTGTTACACAGTTTACCGGAACAAAAATTCGGTGCTGGAACTGATGTGACACTGTTAACAACCTAAGTTGTATAGCATTAGTTTTGGGACTGAGTAGAGCTGGCCCACCCAGAAAGATCTTAAAGAAATTGTTACTAAAAGCATGGGAACACTTTGAGAACACATCATGAGAGCTTGAAGAATACTGATGAAAATGTTAGTGGAGGCTTGATGAAAAGGCTTTTCTCGTGGCAAAAGTTTTGGAGAAACCATTGCTGGTAATAATGTGGAAATTTGACAGCAAACCTAATGAACTCAAGGATCCGCATGGATATATTTCTTTTGTCTTTTCCTTTCTTCTTTCTTTCTTTCCTTCCTTCCCCCCCACCTTTTTTGGCCTGGGTATATTTCTAAGTAGAATGTAGAAAAGCCAATTGGCCACTTCATGCTTCTGATGATAGAACACAAGATGATAGATATGAACAAAACAAAACAAACAAACAAACAAACAAAAAAACACAAGAAAAACAAAACCAAAACCAAAACCAAAACCAAAAAACCTGTTCACTTTTTAAGAAAAATCTGGAGGAAATATTTCTGACTCAACTTATTGGTTTCAAAACTAAAACTGTCCTATTCTTTATTTTCTCTACATTAAAAAAAAAAAAAAGACTCAAAGGAAAAACGGATGGGGGTCCTTAGGACAAATATAAATTGTATAGTACTTCAAGATGTCAGTGAAAACTCCCAAGGGTATAACAGTAAGACACTCTGTTGATAACTTAGAAAGATTTAAGACAGTGCTTCATTGGAGTTTTCAGCTACACAAAAGGTATCCTAAGGGTTTTATGAGCATTCTTCATGGACCAAGACTTTCTGGGTACAAAAATAAAATGAGTTTTCATCCCAAGTCTTTTTTTAGCAGAACATGCTCAAAATTAGACAGATCTTCAAGAAAAAGGTGAAACAGGAAAAGCTGTCAAAAGAAAAAAAAGTCTCAGGCTAAAGATAAAGCTAAGGGTGTGACTGCAAATTAATTAGGAACTCATAGACAATGTGAAAGAGACAAGATATCTTTTAAATAGTTTTTGAATGTGTTTCACAGGCATACTTTTAAAACAAAAGGGCTGCTGAGAAGCGAGGAATGTTGTCCCCAGCAGCCTCACAGAGGGCACGAGGTAGAAAAGTATTTGTCTCAGAGATTTTGAGTATAGCACATTCAGCTGCAGTGTAACTAGTAAGTTTCATTAGAAACCTCCAAGGATTTTAAGATAATTATACAGGTGTAGTCTTCCCCAATTTAGAATAAGCAATGAAATAGTACAATGAAAAGAAGACTTTGGATCTGCAAAATCTAATGGGCAGGAAGCAACTGAGAAAGGTACTCAATTGTAAACATAGTCCATTTCTTATGAAAGAGGTAGGATGACCCAGAAGGGAACCAAAAGAAGACAGATGGCAGAGCTAGGAACAGATGATCATTCCCAGGGAGCAGGTTTGGCATTATTCAACTAATCAATGGTGACCAAGTGCCTTGATGGACTTCAGAACTTCCATGGTGATTGTCATGTGTATCCTCTTTTCTGCACTGTTGAATGGAATTGTCCATTGGAGTTGTCCTGGGCTGTCTCACTATAGTACATTGGAGGTATGTGTGAGAGTGGGGCAGAAAAATTTTCTAGGTGGTGGTCTTCAGATTGAGGAGAACTGTAATTGAAAATGTGTAACCATGGAAATGCACCCAAGGAGCCTTATCTGCACTTGGTTTCGATAATGACATGCTAGAACTTGAGCCTGTGCCAAATGCTATAATGAGATGAGATTTTGCGTATTAGAATAATGTAAAGAATTTGTGGCCAGAGGGTAAATTCTGGTGGATAGGTGATTGTTGCTGTTTACTTAATGGTCCTTCTCTCAGAAGCTGGGGTTTGTGCACCATCCCTTTGAGTCTAAGCTGTTCTATGATAACTTGACCAATAGTTTTTGATGAAGTAATGCTCTGCCTCTTCCAAACAATGATTTCAAGAGAACAGTTTCCCACTTTTTGGTGCTTGGAGCTGCCATAAAAGATGTGTGATTAGCTGGAAGACTTCATAGTAAGAGGAAGCTTAAGCCTACATAAAACATTAAGAGAGGGAGAAATCAAGAGAGAAAGAGATCCAGTCAGTCTCCAGAGTTTCAGCCTTTGATTGTTTGAGTCATCCTACCTGTCTCCATCATGAGACATCATGACGTAGAAGCAAGCCATCTCATTCTGAACTCTCAACCCATAGCATTCTGAGATATAATAATCTGTTTTTCCTACTGCAATGGAAAAAATTCATTTGTTGAAATCCTAACTCTCATGGTGACAGTGTTAGGAGGTGGGGTTTGGGAGATGATTAGATGACAAGGGTGGAGCCCTCATGAATGGGATTAGTACCCTTATAAGAGGGAACCCCAAGAGCTGTTTTGCTGCCTTGCTGCCACGTAAGAATATAATCAGAAGACAGCAGTTTGCAATCTGGAAGAGAGCTCTCACCAGAACCTAACCATACTGGTAACCGGATCTGAAACTTTCACCCTCCATAACTGTGATTAGTAAATTTCTGTTGTTTATAACCCAGCTAGTCTGTGGTGCTTTGTTCCAGCTGCTCAAATTAAAACAGCCACTAAGTTTTGAGGTAGTTGCTACATATCAATAGATAACTTTGATTCTGATGCCCACTTCTAGTATAAGTACTGAATTCCTTTAATGTAATAAATTCTTTAATATTATAGTATTATTTTAGTTTTTTTGTGCTGCATCCTGACTGAAACAGCTTCTCGAATCTTTTCTTACTGGAAATAAAACCCTTTCTAACTAACAGTGATTTTAAAGTCTATTCAGTAATGAGTGTTATTTACGTATTGGCTGAGTATCTCTAGAAAATCTATGGTATTGACTGAATTGTGTCCCCCTGCAAATTCATGTGTTTGAAGCCCTAATCCTCAGTACCTTAAAATGTGACTGTATTTGGAGATAAGGCCAGAGAGGTAACCCAAGTAGAGTGAAGTCATCTAGGAGGGGTCCAACTCCAAGATGACTGTTATCCTTGTAAGAGTTGGAGACTGAGATACAAATGCACACAGAGGAAAAACCATGCGAAGACAAAAGGAAAAGATGGCCATCTACAAGCCAAGAAAAGAGACCTCAGAATGACCTTGCCGACACCTTGATCTCAGACTTCTAGCTTCTAGAATTGTGAGAAAATAAATCTGTTGTTTAAGCTACCTAGTCTTAGTAGATCTTGTTATGGCAGTCTTAGTAGGCTAATACAATCTATTTCTCCACAAATGAGTAATGGGTATGAACTTTTGTACATTTCACACTGTTTATTTTACTACTTAGGCAAATCAAGTATAGCCCAGTACCCATGACTGGCAATCACTCCAATACCCATTATTTATTTGGACTCCAGTCTCTTCTTTGGAAGTTTATATCTATCTGTCTATCTATCTCTTTCTCTAATATGTATATATGTGTACATACTTGTGTGTGTGTGTGTGTGTGTGTGTGTGTGTGTGTGTGTGTGTGTGTGTAGGAAATCAGAAGGAGGCCCTTTTTATTTCTTGTCTGTTGTTGTTCGTGCTTTTGTTCTTTCTTTGCCCAGTCCCTTGGAAGGCAGAAAAGTCAACTTTTTCTCTTCTCAGGACATATTAACCAATGTTGATGTTTCAAAGCTTAGAATCAATAAGATACCCGAAGCCAATCTTCACAGGCACCAATAAAGTCATTCTCATGGTAGCTCTAGAGTGGACTCTATTTTCTGTGACCACACACCTGTCCTTATACTGTTTCTTAGATAGAACCTGAGGTGATGGTATTGTTAGGAGTGATGGTAATATATACATAAGAAAACAGAAATGGGCCAAGAGACAGTCCTTGCTGGCTTCTGTGTTAAGGCACCAAGCCTCTGACTTCTGGTAAAATTGAAAATAGGGATACAAATTCACCTCCGACCATTTTTAGATATCTACAAAATCAAACAGATACATGATAATCTTTCAAAAGGAATCCCATTATAAAAACAAATAAATAAATTGAACTGTATTACTCTGGTACACTTGTTTTCTTATTTCAAAGCCGAACCACTTCCCAGTTAATATCACCTCTCTGTTCTCCAGCCATACTGCATAGCTACAGAGCGTTCTTTCTGGGAACGTCTTTTCTCTGCATTACCCTCCTCTGAAGAGCCTCAAAATGTGATCTCCACCTTTTCAGCTCACAGAGTCTGTGGGGTTCCACCTGCATTGACCCTTCTCATGCTACAGTCTGGAAACTCTCCTAGGGTTGTAATCCGGGACAGTCATGCCATCTACTTATTTGTTTTTGTCCATTTCTTTTGTTGCTTGATATCTGGTGTTATGAAGACATCCGTTTTATACATTTTTTCTTTGCTGTTATTCTAGACAAGTGAGTAAATTGGGTTCTTATTTCTCCATTTTGATCAGAAACAAAAATCCCCTCTTTCATCACTAAGTACAAAGACCACTTTTTACAATAATTACATATACTTGATGTAATATGTGACAGAAGACATATATACAAACTTCTAGAAGTGATTTTGAAGGAAATTCCATCATTTAAACACGGTCGTATAAACAAAGGGTCATATAAACAAAACTAACACAAAATATAAAATAAAACTAATTAGGGGCGTCTGGGTGGCTAAGTTGGTTAAGAGTCTGACTCATGATCTCAGCTCAGGTCTTGATCTCAGGGTCACGAGTTCAAGCCCCACACTGGGCACTGTGCTGGATGTGAAGCTTACTTCAAACGAAACAAAACAAAATAAAACAAAACTGGTTATAAACCTCTCGACCAATATACTTCAGATAAGTGGGGTAGTACAGACAACATGTGATATTATCATGATCATTATTTCAATATCACTTTAATTTCAATTACATTGATTTAAGTTTTCGATCTGAAAAAATAAGTCTGTGTTTGGGAAAAGCAAGTTTTTTAATATAATCTAATGAAGTGAGTAATGAGGTGCAAGTTCCAATTATGGCTGCTGGTTCTGTAGAAGAGCATGCCCTTCCCAGGAACTACCTTATCTGTCTATGCTACAGAATCACTCCTGCAAATAGTAGCCAAGAAAATTAAACTAGATTCTGAAAGGGAGTGATGAGTACCCAAGAGCCTTTGAGATGAACCATTCACATAATCATTTTAAGCCATGGCAAATTTGATTGTCACTGATGTGGGGGGAGGGGGTGCTAGCAACATTTATTTAGTATTTGGGGTCTTGAGATGGCTGAGCATCCTACAATTTGCCACAGCCCCACCAAATTTCAATAGCTTACCTATTTAAAAAATTAAAAAACAAGGAACCAGTTTCTTTCTTTCCTTCTTTGATTTGGGTTCAGAAAGGTCTAGCCAAACAGGAAGCCTGACACTAAAAACAACCCTCAGCCACTTACTTATTCACTGGTTACATTCATGCATATAATCAGTTTTTCTTCTAAAGCCTGGGAAGCGAAGAGTGAATGACAAAGCAGGTATTACATGAGATTCAGGACAAGCAAAGGTTAGGAGTAAAACTGCTATCGTTTGCTATATTGTCTGGCATTCTCCCGATGGAAAACTGGAGAAATAGACAACCAGTGGGTTAAGGATCATATAAAGAAAAGAAGCTTTGAGTCCAGTGCTATTCTTTTGTTCTTTTAATTTTGGCAACAATGTCCCACCTTCTTTTTTTTTTTTTTTTTTTTTTTTTTTTTCTCCTTTAATTGAAAGCCAGGGCTGTTTCCTCATTCACAAAGTGCAACATCTAGGCAGAAGGGAAAATGTTGCTAATTAGCATTAGCACAAGATTTTATCTCTGTGATTTTTTTTTTTAATGATGTTTTTATTGAGCCTTCTGAGCTCTCTACCTCTCTGCATCAAAGAAAAGACCTGTGTCAAGGCTGACTCTCCATTCCCTCTTAGCTACTTTATCCTGGGGCCAACTAGCAGATCTGCTTTCAAAGTTTGTGGATAACAGGATAAAAGCAAATAGAAGTGGTGGTGCCCTGTCAACCATGAAGGCAATCTCCTCCAGCCATCACTTTTACAAAGTGAAGGTGTTAATTGACATCTACCAGCATGATCTGTTTTACTGATTTCCAACAACTTTATGTTATATTCTCAGGAATTTTAAGTTGACCTTCACGGTCTCCCCATGTTTTTTTGCACCTGGATGGCATTGTTCTATTTTATAACAGTAGTGGGCGTTTGCCTCCATTTTTATAGTTCTATGGCTATTTCAATTATGATCAGGTGAAATAAGAGAATAATATACCTATACTCACGTCATAATCTTTTCAGGAGATAATAAATCATGCACTTTAGATAATCACAAAGTAATAGAAAAATGGTGAGAGAGATATCCATCAAGTTTTTTAAAAGTTTTCAACTATCTACTAACATATGTTCTCTTTCTCTTTCTCATGTTTCTTCCTTTTTTTTTTTTTCTTTCACACTTATAATATAATTTCCTTATACGTTTGAATATGGGATTTCCCTCAGGATGAATCACTGGAGAAACATGGGCCATTGCTTCCTGGATCAACAGAAATGTATGTCTTATTCTAACACGGAACAGTAGAGTTTTCTTAATCATTTAAAAACTCAGTCTAAAATAGAACTGAGGACAGACCATAATAAACTACACATATAATATAAATGATAATCTTGGGAAACTTTAGCAATTCTAAGTGCTTTATCTTTACATATTCCAACTGAAAACCAAGCTTTTATTTTCCTTTTCTTTTAAATTTTTTTTAAATGTTTATTTATTTTTGAGACAGAGAGAGACAGAGCATGAACAGGGGAGGGGCAGAGAGAGAGGGAGACACAGAATCTGAAACGGGCTCCAGGCTCTGAGCTGTCAGCACAGAGCCCAACGCGGGGCTCGAACTCACAGACCGTGAGAAGACTGTGAGATCATGACCTGAGCCGAAGTTGGACGCTTAACCGACTGAGCCCCACAGGCGCCCCTTCCCTTTCTTTTAAATAAAGTTGCATTCATTAATCAAAAATGTTATATAGGTCTTCTCTGGTCCAGTCTCCCATTGCTTCTGTGTCTCCTCCTTGAAACTGAGGAAACTTTAGGAGTTTTGCCTGCCATGAATGTGACACAGGAAATTAGATTCTCCCTCTGAACCCCTCCCTGTGCTAACTTGGACCTATCTCTCTCCTGCCAAGTTACACTTGATGACCTATAAAATGAATAAATTCTTCTAGATGCAGCCTTTCTCAACCAGGTTATGAGAGATAATTAAACACTCATGTCCTAAGGCATACATTGTAGGTGCTATCCTTGAGAGAACTGAGGGAATAGTCACTGAAATCATTTCCATTGGACCTTTACAAATAAAGTGCTTACGTCATCCCCCTCTCTGTTTGGAGGTGATCACTTTGTCTCTGGCTAATCCAAACTATCAGTTCTTTGCTGTTTTTTACTGAGTCCTGTAAGGCTGGACCTTTCCTGATTCTGATAGAAGGGAATTCCTTTTTAACATATCTTGTTTCACTTTTATTCTAAGCTTCATTGTAAAAACCTCTATGAAGTATGTCAAGTCTTGTTCTTGATATGTTAATGAAAGCATGCAAAAATCTGGAAAAACTTCTCTTAAAATGACTTCACATTCAAGATTATCTTGCTCTGGCCTCAAATAGTCTATCACAAGATAAGTATTGGTTCTTTTTTTCTCTCTGCATTTTTTTTCTCCCAATTTTAATCATTTCTGAAGCATATGGATGTCTGAGGCAAAAGAGAAACAGACATATTTATAAGGATGAGTGATAGAAGTATATTGATATATTTTTTTCACATTTGAACCCAGTCATTCTCATGCAGAAAATTCCTTTGTCTTTGACCTATTCCTGTGGTACTAGTGTTGACATATGGTTCCATGAATTTGAATATCCACTGCTCAAAATACTCAGCTGAGCTTTGTTGACTCATCTGCCCAAGATATCTAGGTCCTGGTTGTTCTGAGGTCACATATAACCCCTAATGCTTGGGTATGAAGAATTTCTAACAATCATCCTGATTTCTTTACATATAAAGCCTAATATTCCTAAAGCCATTCTAATATTTTTACTCTGACCCCGATCATGCAAAACCCATTCTAACACCCTTCAAATCACAGGAACAAGCTTTAACTGTGTCCTTCAGGAGCTATCTAGCAATAGTGATACTTTATTAAGTCACTTCTTAAGTAGAGGAAAATTTAATAAGCAGTTTTGCTTTGCCTACTAAGAAGTTGAGGGCTAGATAAACTATTCAAAAACAACATTCAAATTGTTTAGATTATTGGTTAATTAAAACTAAAAAGAATTTAGTATTTTACCACCTTGTCATAGCCATGGCTCTAATTATAAGTTAGAACAAAGTTTTTGTAAGCTAGCGAATTATGTTATTAAAAATATAAAGGAAAAAATATAAAGGGAAATCACATGCTGTGTTTTACTGTTAGTTGCCTTCCTACCTGCCTTGTTCTGTTGTTACTTATTTCTATGCAACCACAGCACTGTAGTGATTAACAATAAAAATGTCTTCTTTTTTCCTAATAAGATCTGGAACTGAAAAAGGTGAGCTCGTATAAGAAAAATAAGTCTGTATTTTAGAAACTTCATAACGATATTTTATGAGCAATTATAAATTCTCAGTGTTTCATGTAAAGAATTAGAAAAAGAATTAAGGTAGAAAAGTAGAATAATTTAAACTGAAACTATTAACTCATTTAATTATAAATTAAATTTTTGGTCCCTGATGTACACTTGCATTTTTAATGATGTATGATTTTACAATTCTTATTCATGAAAAATATTCCTATTCCAATTAAAATGCAAGTAAATCTTGAACAGGGAATTTGATGTGTGTATTTGTTGTTAAAACAAGTAATTTAAATTCTGAAAATCTGTGTGAGTTTCTTTTTTGCCCAGTTCCTCATGGGAAAAACTTTATTTTAAGGCTTGAAATAGGAAACAGGGAAGACTATCATGATTATGTTTACAAGCTGTTGACTTGTTTCTTTTACTCTCTTTGGCAAATGCAAATATAGTATTATAATGAAACAAGTTTGCCATCTTCAGTGCCACCAAAGGTATCCTATATTGGTGACAATCAGATGGAATACCATCTGCTAAAAGTGACTTATTATTGAAAGGACCTTTATGTCGTGCCACCCTTTATATAGAGGTAAATGCACTGTATCTTTTTAAGATGATTACCTTAAACAGTTGAGTATCCCCTCTTAAAATTTACAGCCCCAAAGACCATATGTGTACAATGGCTGAATCCATGTATACAAATGGCTATATCCATGGGGCTTTTAACTCACTTTGTAAACTTCTGTTTTCTTTAAGATTGTGTATGACATGCTGAGTAATCTAATTATAGGCAGTTTGTTTGTAATAAACATTGTCCAAAAATGCAGGGAAGAAGATTGCTCCTGTCACAGAGCAGGAATTCCTGTTCATTCGAGATCCTTCAAGCAGGACTAAGAATTACATTCAAATGAGACAGATTAACAGGAGAAAATCAAATCTAATACTGTGTGTATGGAGAATCCACACAGATGTGGATATTCCAAAGATAGTTAGGGAAAATGAGATATAAGCATGCCAATTCACTAAGGAAAAGGGGATAGAGGTCTGTGATTTCAGAGGAAAGGAATGAAATTTACAGGAAGATGGAAAAGAGTAAAATTTCGGTAAATAAATGTTTGCTGGGCCACTGAGAAACAATGGGACAAAGAGAGGACTTTGATCAAAGTGGCCTTGCTAGGTTCCTCCTGGTGTACCGTACCTACTTCATATCATAATGCAGTTATCTATGGTAATAGCGGTCTTCCTAAAGTAGGTGCTCTGCATAAATTCTTTTTAGTCAGTTAAGAGGAGGTGAAAAGTTTTCTTGAATCTACTGGGTTTTGACTGCTTGCTAACTCGAAAAAATCTTCATGCCAAAGTGGTCCATCTTGGTGTAATCTGAAATTGGTCCCTACACTTCCTTACTGGAAGTGGTTTAAAAATGTTATCAAAGACTGTCAAGAAGAAGAAGACAAAAAAAAAAAAAAAAAAGAGAGGAATATAGTTGTTGGTTTGTAGGAATAAGTAGGCAAAAAACACAAGTGTTTGAACCTGAAAAATTCAGTTCTGATTTTCTCTCACTTATACACATATTCTTACCGAATGAATTTTATCCCAATGTGTAAAATGGACAAACCAATTAACTTGGGCTATTGAAATGCATATGTGGAACTATATATATTAATCCATAGCTATAATATATATCAGTACATAGGATATTTCTTATTGTATACTTAGTAGCATGTGTGTGTGTGTGCATGTGTAAACACCTATTGAACTTATGTACATTTGATCTTCTTAAACTGGATGCGTATTACACTTTTTGGAGAATTTTCCTCAGGTCTAGAAAAATCAGTTACTATCTTTGAAGGCTGTTTGTAGTCTGCTCATATAAAGTAAAATTCAAGGCCAGTTTTAAGCAGAATTTAACATAGACATATTTGGAAACATCCTCATTCTTTGGAATACTTTCCTCTCTCCCCATTCTCTTCTCCAGCAAAAAGTACCTCTGTTGCTGAAGGACAGGAAATGTGTGGTACTCTTTTTAGGTAGATGCTAAGTCTTAGGATAAACATGGATTGCTTCCTAGAAGCATAGAATCCTAGAAGAATTTGTCATTTAGATACTAAATATACACACACATATATATTAAGTATATATGTTTTGAAAATTACATATATATGTACATATATGTTATTGTATGGAATATATATATTTTCAGTTTTTAATTCAAGCACAAGATACTGCTTATTTCACAACTTTCAGTTGGCCATATTTTTATAATCCTCCATGGTTGTTAAAATAATCATTTGCTTTACTTTATTATTGAGGCCATTTTGAATAAAAAGCTGAAAAGTTATTTTTAAAATTTTCTTCACAATATGATCTCTGATCACCTGACTCAATATAATCTTACTCACTACAAATACGTATTGTTTTATAATTTCCTCATTCTTTGTTCCCACTCACAATTTCTGGGTTGTGTTGTATTGTTCTGTTTTGGTTTTTTATGTATTCTTATCTAAAATCTTCTTGACTAGCTAATTAATGATTGAAAGCAAGATCTGTTAGACCATTTCATGTTTGAATCCATTTGTTAACATATTCATCAACACTATTGCTATTAAAAAGATCTTCATGTTGCACATGGGTTGTTTCCATTCATGCCTCCTTGTACCTTGCATATAATTCAAATATTAAAGTACTCAAATTATATTCAATTAGTGTATGAAAAATTACCCTATTTGATTGGAATATTGTTTTAAATTAAACAGTTATCATGGTTCTATTTTACCTATTTGAAGAAGTGATTAAATCAACATATTTATATTTTTGCTGGTAGAGATATAGCAGTAATTCTTTTGCCTCTAGTTTTATAGAATTATAACGACATCTCAGATCATGCTATTAAAAATTAGTTTGCACAAATACAAACATCCAGAGAAAATTCAAACATTAAAAGAAATTGCATATATATGGCGCCAATCTTTTGGATACATCAGTCTTATAATTTGGTCAGATTTATGCAAGTTTTACCTAATAACACAGCTAAGGTCAGTGAAGGGAAAAATACTAGAAATTTCAATAGAGAATATTTAATATACATAATTGGTTACAATCTTCATATTTAAATTGGTTACAAAGGAAACATGGAGATAATCCATAAATAATAACTATAGACAGTAACTATCAATTCTTAGCCCAGAAAAAACAAAAGAACTTAGGGTTCTCAAGTGTAAGAGCTTCTACATTAGAGGCAGCCTCCTGCAGCTAGAGACCAAACATCTTAACAGGGGATGCAATCTGACTCCTGCCTGTACAGCTTGTTTAGGGGTAGAGAGGCTAGTTTTCCAAGCGCCAAACAATGATGGAGGCTGGAACCAATAGGCACACTGGGGTGACATGACAGTAGATGGGGTAAAGTGTTGCTAATGGGTCACAACACAGAAAATAAATCCATCCATCTCCCCTTGTCTTATCTCCATTTTTCTCCCTACTGCCCTACAGATAGAATTTAGTATGAGACAGGCTGGAAAAGGAATCAGGGAAATGTATTTTGCAGTCCTCTCCCTAGTAGCACAGACCGTCATGTAGAAGGATAAGTTTGGAGCAGGGAGATCAACACTGGTTTCCCATTCTAGGAAAAAAAGCAACAAACTAAACAAAGATATAGCAGTATGGTTCTAGTTTTATCTATCTTACTGTATTTATTACCCTAATATTAACTATAATAATATATTAATGATGCCATTAACATTATTTTTACCTTTTTCTATCCCAACATTATTTGTCTCAAACATTTTATAATGGCACTTATTTGGGCTTTTTGTCTTTGCTGCTTTTTAATATTGGGACACATGCACTTTATGTGTGTATTACCTGAATGCCCATATGCTTTCATTGTATATAACAAAAATAAAATGATAATAACATTAGTATGGAATATTAGCATCTCCTCAACCCACATGTTCCCCTAGGAATTAAAGTCAGACTTTTATTCCCTCAAACACTTCAGAGATTCCTGCAAGGGTCTTTTCATGTGCCAACATACATTGTTCTTTGCCATTCCAAACTCTTTCTTCACTACAAGTTCCTCCGAGGGGAAAAATTTCTCCTCAACCCCTTTAGGATTCCTTACTGGGTCTGAAAATTAAACTGACAAAGACTGATTTTAACAGGAGAAAAGCATGCAAGTTTATTTGATAAAGGCTTTACATATCACAGAGCCTTCATTAGGAAATGAAGGCCCAAGGAAACAGATTTGAGTGTTTTTATGTTGGTTAGGTGAAGGATGGACGGTCGTGGAGAAATATGAGAAGCTAAGGAATGTGAAGTTAAGTAGGGAAAACTTAGCAAGGCCTGTTCAGATTCTTCCTGGCATCCCTTTGTCTTCAGAGATAAGGTTGCTCCTTTCCTCCCAGTATAGGGAGGGCATCTCTCCCTGAAGGTTCTGTGACCTCTTTCAGGGATGAAAGGCAGGGACTTTCTGCTGTTTTTCAAACTCCTTCAGCTTAAAACATTCCGTATGCCAAGGTGCTATATTTTAGGGTAATGTGTCCTGAACCCCATCATTTTCAACCTGTCGGGTGGTCTCTGTAACTCAACACACACCCAGTCACAGGCTTTTGATCAAGGTGCCACTGCAGCAGCAAACTTGCCACTGGCAATAAATAGAACAGCCAGTTTTGGATGAGGGTGTGGTCAGGGAAGACCATAGGGGTTTTTAGGACTCTGAAGTATAGAGTTTAGTGAAATGGCTCTTTCTTTACTTACATGTAGTGCAAGGTAGAAGGTGGCTGAGTCATATGGCGCCTGGGTGGCTCAGTCGGTTAAGCATCAGACTTCGGCTCAGGTCATGATCTCGCGGTTTGTGGGTTTGAGCCCTGCATCCGGCTCTGTGCTGACAGTTCAGAACCTGGAGCCTGCTTCGGATTCTGTGTCTCCTTCTCTGCCAGCCCCTCTGCCACTCACACTGTCTCTCTCTCTCTTAAAAATAAAGATAAAAAAAAAGAATTTAAAGAAAAGAAGATGGCTGAGTCAGGATTGGGGACATCTGACAACTGCCTCACTTTTACCACCAACCTGTCTCCCTCAAACACAGAGATATTTGGATCATGTAGGTGAATCTGATTAGTTATATAGACATCTTCTCTATGAGAGACTTGACTTTCAGGCTAGAGGAATAACAGGAATAAAGCAATTATCTAAGCAGTACTCTAAAGAGGAATCAGACGAATTAGAAAGTAAAAAATCCCACAGAAAAATAAGATCAAAGCAACCAAAGGAAGAAAGCCTATTGAAGATCGAAAACAAAGTAATTAAAAGGTTTAAAAACCAGATGCAAAATATAACCTGGTTTGGACTGATCAGCTGCAAAAGATATATGGGGAGTCAGTGGAAGAGGAAAAAATATAAATGTAGTCCAAATATTATATCTCACTAAAGAATTATTACTAATGTTATTGGTTTTGAAAATACTTTAGCATGGAAAATTTTAAGAATATAATATTTGAAATATCTACTGGAGAAAGCTTGTTTATAATTTACTTTAAAATGTTTCACCTTAGAGAACATGAAATGTAATATGTAGTTGTCTTAAATGACACCTTTGGTATGATGGATTGTCCCTATCAAGACCATTCACCCCAGGCCTGGCACCCTGCAGGGGCTAGCTAAGGCAGACACATCTGCTTTCTAAATCTCAGGAAATACAATACATTTATTAATTAACATTATGAATTTCAAAAAATGTGATTTCATTGATGAATGCTGAAGCTTAGTATTCATATAATGAATGTTAGAAATGTGTTCTTAATAGAGAAAATAGGAATTATTCAAGATATATTGATTGCCAGAAATATTCTAGATGGTTTACTCACTCTTTCTTGAAAAAAAAATGTATTAAATCTTGGTGCTTGTATACTCAGCAGAGGAGCCTGAGAGAGGATTCCTGAAGAGTCAGTGGTTAACCAAAGATTCAGAAGATTCTTGTGTAATTATGCAGATGTTAAGTCATACATCCTACTGTTAGCATACTGCCTTGATGCCTTGAATGAAACTCCGTTGTAAGGAAAGTCAGATCCCCTGAGTGGACAGAGATTTGGGACTTCTGTAAGCTTAGCAAACATCACGTAGGAACTACCTGTGCCTGCTTGTAAGTATCTGCCAGATTTTGATCTAAAAGCTGCTTTCTTTAAAAGTTAGTAGTAAGTTTATTGGGGACTAGTTTAATGATTGGCAGCTACTTTTGTATATCACAAAGAAGAGAAGATATACCCAATGTAACTGATCAAATTGACTTTGCCCATGTCACAATAGTGCTTCATTCAAAATTTAATAACTACTATAACTTGGAACAGTTTGCTGCTTATTACACACACTGTGTATTCAATTTAAAACATGAATCAGCTATTCACTAAGTATGTATCCTTTTTTTCTCTTCTCTTTCCAAATTTCTTCTCTACCTACTTATATTACCTCAATTTTTATATGTCAACATATAATAAATTGATTTCTTCTCCTGCAAGTAACTCAAACCAGTTATTACTAATGATCTCTTGATTAACAAAGTCAGTAATATATTTTTAGTTCTTGATTTATCTTTTATTTTGGGAGACAGAGAGAGAGACAGATCACCGAACAGGGGAGGGGCAGAGAGTGGGAGACACAGAATCCAAAGCAGGCTCCAGGCTCTGAGCTGTCAGGACAGAGCCCAACACAAGGCTCAAACTCAGGAACCTTGAGATCATGACTTGAGCAGAAGTCAGACGCTTAACTGACTGAGCCACCCAGGCTCCCCATTTTATCTGGCTTTTTAAAAGCGCTAATAATTTGATAGTGTAAACTACAGTCAACTTCTTAAATTTTTTCTTTTCTTCCCTTAAACTTTTATGCCTCATTTTCTTTCTTAAACTTTGATTTGATCTTTAAGTAGCCAGAGTTATTTGTCAATATTTTCTAGTTTTTGCCATGACTTTTAATACTCTATACACACTCCATGACCAATCTCACCCCCTCCAATGATAGCAACTATTACATAATCACAAATGAACTTCAAATATCTATTGTAAGACAGACTCCTTCTAAGCCCAGGCACACATAGTAAACTGTCAGCCCCTCCAAGAGAATATCCACAGATACTTCAACTACAAAATATTTACAATTTCCCTTTACCTTAATTATTATCTGCATTACCTGTTGCATATCCTGTCTTAGATGCTGATAATGATATCCACCTAGGATTTTAAAAAAAGAATACATATGAGGATAAAATATAATGGTGTTTGGCATTCAGTTGCTTTATAATAACATTTCTCTTCAGTCACATGGGTAAATACATATTTTAGATGGGCACATGTTGTCTTTAAATGTACTCAATAATATAGATAAACTTCTGAAGGAAGTACACAGCAGACACTTCATTTTACCGAGTTTTACTTACACTTCTAATTTTCTATTAAAAATATTTAGACTGAATAGCTTCAGGCTACAGACATGCTTCTGGACTAAGGATAGTTAATGAGGTGGTTACAGTGCTGCTCTACTCTGGAATTGTTTGTACAAAGCACAAAGCAATTTTTTCCGTATAAAACTACAAATCACAATATCTAATACAGAACCCAAATAGTATTTTGGGATTTAAACAATTATTTCCCTAGGTGTGGAGAATGCTGTTATCTAAGAGCTCTCAGATGCCGGAATTATTTGGAAATTCCCAAAGGTTGAAGAGAGCCATCGGACCAAAGATCATGTTCTTTCCATGAGGGCAACCTGCATCCTCACCCACATTCAGAACAACTCTGAAGAGCTATCATAGTTTCTGAGCTTCCTGAAGGGTCGCCCTGAGGCCTCTGTGAAGACTACATCAAACCTCAGTGTCTTCCTCTCCCAATCCTGCTTCTTTCATTTCTCCACCAGCATTGATCCCAAAATTACTCTTTAACAAACTACTTGCATGCTAATGTTCATGTAAGGTCTGCTTCTTAGCAAACTGTACCAGCAAAAGTTGGTTCTCTGAGTGGTTCAAGGAAAACGTCTCTAAGATGGTATTTGGAAGCTGGGAGCTGGATCACTAACTCCTGTTCCCTTTTAGCTGGAGAACAGAGAAGCCAAAAATAATGGTGATATAAATACCTGCTTACTATTCAAGTTTCTTCTTTGCTCACAAAACTTAAGAGGGCTAATATTCCTGTGCTTTCATTGTGTTAGTTTTCTACTTCTGCTATAACAAGTTATCATAAACTTAGAGAGTTAAAGCAACAAAAATTTATTATCTTACAGTAAATCTTACAGACCTAAAGTCAAGGAGTTGACTGAGCTGCAATGCTTTCCAGATGATTAAGGAAGAATACATGTCCAGCTCCTTGAGACTGCTCACATTCCTTGGCTCATGGCCTATTTCTTCCATCTTCTAAGCCAGCCATGCTGCATCTTTCCAACCTTGCATCCACTTATTACATCCTCTCAGAGAAAATTATTATCTGTGTTAAAACAGGGCCCACCAGGATAATCCAAGATAATCTTCCCATCTCGAGGGCCTTAATCACATCTGCAAAATCCTCTTTGCAACAGATAGCAACATATTCACCAGTTCCAGAGATTAGCACATGGACATCTCTGGGAACCCATTTTCTGCCTACCACAGCTTTCCTTATGTTGGAAAGTGTAAAATGTAATCATTTGTTCTTTACTTCAGAGAAAATATATAGGCATGACACAGATTTCTAAGAAGTTTACTGATGTGGCAGACCTCTAAATATAATTGCACCAAATACACCCATTTGGTCAAAGTGTCAAATGATTTGCTGATTTTGGTTAAGACACGTGTACTTTAGAAAAATGACAGGAAAATAATACGGAGTTTCAGAGCTGGAAGAGGGTGTTGGAGGGGGAGGGCATTATTATCAATGAATGAAGGAAGAGAAAACCCAGACTTGGTTCATTAATGGGAATGGGTGAGTGTAAAATTCACATTAGAGAAGTAGGTAAAATGAGGCTGTTCTATAGCCCCATTCAGGAGTGGTCATGAAAAAGAGCAGTGGGGGTAGGGAATTCTCTCAATAGGCACAGTTTTTGGTGGTATACGTGGCAATCTAATCTGGGTTTAAAGAAAAGTGGCCAGGTTCTGGTCCTGCTATAGCTGGAAAAGTCGACTGTATTGCAACCAATGTCTTCTGTTGATTACAAGTAAAACTCTGGCAACTAACCTAGGACTCTGAAAAGTGTAAACAAATATGGGAAGATTATAAAAGGGGTGAATTTCCGGTATATATATTTCCCATTTTAGCTTTCATAACTTTGTTGTAAGAGTGAGCTCCAGTCACATTCTTGTTTAAGGGAGCAGCAGCATAGAGGGCTAAACCACTAATATATATCTTACATTTCTGTATACACACACACACACACACACACACACACACACACACACACCCTATATCTCTGGATAAGAAAAAGGGCTCCCTGTTGGCTAAAGAGTGAAAGGTAGGGATTCTAGAGAGGGGCCAGTTGGAGAAGGGAGTTCCTTAATTCTGGATATAAGCTTACAAAAGTCTCAAGTTCACCCCTGAGACGTGCAACAGACAGACCCCAAAACAACGTGGTGAAAACTTTGAGAATTGAACTACTATTTGATCACTACCTAAGTTTCAGATTCATCCCTGAGTGACACACATATAAGACAAATCCAAATAAAAAAAAATTTTTAATGTTTATTTATTTTTGAGAGAGAGAGAGACAGAGTGTGAGCAGGGGAGGCACAGAGAGAGAGGGAGACACAGAATCCAAAGCAGGCTCCAAGGCTCTGAGCTGTCAGCACAGAGCCCAAGGTGGGGCTTGAACCCACGAACCATGAGCTCATGACCGGAGTCAAAGTTGGACGCCCAGCCAACTGAGCCACCCAGGTGCTCCAAGACAAACCCAAATCAAAGTAGTGAAGGCTCTGAGAACTAAATAAGATTTAAACAGTGGCCAAAGTCATAACCCCTGAATAACACATGCACGTGAGAGATCCAAAGCAGCATAACAAAGGCTCTGAAAACAGAACTGATGTTGGAACCATCACCCATAGAAGGCAAGATAGAACTTGTGGTCAAAATCTAACTGGATTTATAGACTAAAAAGAACAAAAAAACAGCAATAAACATTCTTCAGGCTATTGTAACAAGACCTAGAATGTATACAAAATAGTATTCAAAATATCTAGAATTCAATCCCCAAACATTAGACATACAAAGGACCAGAAAAATTTGATCAAAGCTTAAAGAAACGGCAATCGACATAGGCCAAACACAAGATGCCTCAGTTATTGGAATGATCTGATAAATTCTTTAAAGCAAATGTCATATTTTGCCACATAAAGATAAACATACTTGGATTTTTTGGAACTGAAAAAAATATGATAGTTGAAATAAAAAAATAAAAATGGTCTCAACAGAAAAAAATTAGAGGAAAAGAAAAAAGTGGGTTAATTGGAAAACCGATGAATAACATTATCTAAACTGGGGCACAGATTTTAAAAATTGATATAAAAAAACAAAGCAGAACCTCAAGGACTTACTGGACAGAATCAAATAGCCTAATATAAGTGTATCATTGGAGACCAGGAGAGAAGAAAGTGACTGGGGCAGGAACAAATATTTGAAGAATTAGTAGTCAAAAACTTGCAGATTTGGCTTCATGACTATATCTCCTCACGTAAATTGGTGATTTAATTAAATGAAAAAAAAATGGAAATTACTGGAAACATGTTCTTTCTTTAATTATTAACATGCATTGAATTTTCTTAGCACCCTGAACAAAATCAATTGACTGTAAATGTGAGAGTTGATTTCTGTATTTTCAATTCTACTGCCGTGATCTATATGTCTTCCCTTATGCCGCTAACACATTCTTATTTTTGTATCACTGTATTAAAATTTGAAATCAGTAAGTATGAGTCTTTCAACTTTGGTCTTTTTTGAAGTTGTTTTAGTCATTCTGGGTCCCTTGGATATTCAAATGAATATTATAATCAACTTGTCGATTTCTACAAAGAAGTCAGATGATATTTTGATAGGGATTATGTTGAGTCTGTACATCAAACTGGAGAGTATTGCCTCTTAAAGGCATTAAGCCTTCTCAGAAATTAACATGGGATATTTTTCCATTTAATTGGGTCATGTTTAATTTCTTTCAATAATGTTTTGTAGTTTCAGAGTATAAGTCTTGTCCTTCTTTTGCTAAATTTATTCATAGGCATTTTACTCTTATTGATGATACTGAGAATGTAATTGTTTAGTTAATTTTATTTTTGATTTTTTCATTGCTAATGTGTAGAAATACGATTGACTTTTGTAAATTAATAATGCGTTCTGCAGTTTTAGTGAACTTATTTATTAAAATGTTTTTAAATATTTATTTATTTTTGAGAGAGATAGAGACAGAGTGCGAGCAGTGGAGGGGCAGAGAGAGAGGGAGACACAGATCCAAAGTAAGCTACAGGCTCTGAGCTGTCAGCACAGAGTCGGACGCAGGGCTCGAACCCACAAACCATGAGATCACGACCTGAGACTAAGTCCGAAGCTCAACCAACAGAGCCACCCAGATGCCCCTGAGCTTATTTATTAATTGTAATAGATTTTTAGTGGATTCTTTATAATTTGATATCTATAAGAACATGTCATCTGCAAATAGAGGTTGTTCTACTTCCTTTCTATTCTGGAAATTGTAATAATACTTTCTTGCTTCTTTTACTTAGTAATATGCATTTAAGTTTCCCCCATGTCTATATATGGCTTGATAACTCATTTCTTTTTAGCTCTGAATAATATCCATTGTCTACATGTACGCTCGTTTATTCATCCATTACCTACTAAAGGATATGTTGATTACTTCCAAGTTTTGGAAATTATGAATGAGGCTTCTACAAACATCTATATGCAGGTTTTTGTGTAGATATAAGGTTTCATTTCTGAGTAAATAACAAGGAACATGAATCCTGTATTATATGGCAAGAGCATTTTTGGTTTTGTCGGAAAGTGCCAAACAGTCTCCACAGTAGCTGCGCTATTTTTCATTCCCACCAGCAATGAATGTGTGTTCCCATTGCTTCACACCCTCACCAGTATTTGGTATTGCCAGTGATTTGGATTTTGGATATTCTAATAAGTGTGTGGTGATATCTTATTTTTTTAAATTTGCATTTCCCCAATAAAACATAATATGAAGCATTTTTTTCTAATGTTTATTTGCCATCTGTGCATATAATTTGGTAAGGTGTCTGTCAAGGTCTTTGGCCTATATTTTAATCTGGTTGTTTATTTACTTATTGCTGTATTTTAAGAGTTTTATTTGTTCTTTTGGAAAGGAATTCTTTACCAGGTAGTTTTTGCAAATATTTTCTATTCTGTGACTTGTTTTCTCATCTTGACATTGTCTTTGCAGACAAAAGTTTTTAATATATTTTAAAGTTTTGTTTTTATTTTGAGAGAGGAGACAGAGAGAGCATGCATGAGCAGGTAAAGGACAGAGAGAGAGAGAGAGAGAGAGAGAGAGAGAGAGACAATCCCAAGCAGATTCTGTGCTGTCAGCAGGGACCCTGACATGGAGCTCAAACGCAAGAACCATGAGATCATCACCTGAGCCAAAATCGAGATTCAAGGGCTTAACTGATTGAGCCATCCAGGCACCCCAAAAGTTTTTAATTTTAATAAACTTTACCTTACCAAGTATATGTTTCATGGATCATGTCTTTGGTGTTGCATCTAAAATGTCATCACCATACCTAAGATCATCTAAGTTTTCTCCTATGTTATCATCTAAAAGTTTATCTAAAAGATAAAAGTATGTTATCTTCTAAAATTAAAAAAAAATTTATACTTATGTCTTTGATTCATTTTGAGTTAATTTTTGTGGTGACCGTAAGATCTGTGTCTAGATGTATTTTCTTGCATGCTCAATTGTTCCAGCACTGTTTGTTGAAGAAACTGTGCTTTCTCCATTGTATAGCCTTTATTCCTTTGGCAGAGATTAGTTGACTATACTCACATAGATCTATTTGTGGGCTCTCTGTTCTGTTCCACTGATCTATTCTTTCACCATACCACATAGCCTTAATTAATGTATCTGTATACAAAATCTTGAAGTTAACAGTCCTCCAACTTTCTTCTCCTTCAGTATATGTTGGCTATTCTGGGTCTTTTGTTTCTTCTACATAAACTTCAGAATAAATTCTTAATATCTACAAAACAACTTGCTGGGATTTTGATTGGGACTGCATTAAATCTATAGATCAGTTTAGGAAGAAATGAAATCTTGAAAATATTGAGTCTTCCTATCCATGAACATGGACTGTCTCTTTGTTTATTTAATTCTTTCATTTCATTTACTGAAGTTTTATAGTTTTCTTCATAGAGATCTTGTATATATTTTTGTTATTAGGTTTATACCTAAGTGTTTCCATTTTAAGGGATGCCGATGTTTATGACACTGTGTTTTAATTTCAAATGCCACTTGTTCATTCCTGATATATAGGAAAGTGATTGGCTTTTGTGCATTAACCATGTGTCTTGCAGTTTTGCTGTAATCACTTACTAGTTCCAGGATAATTTGTGTGATTACTTCAGATGTTGTACATATATGATTATGTGATTTGTGCACAAGGAGGTTTATTTTGTCTTTCTTAACCTGTATATTTTTAAAGGTTCTTTTCTTGTCTTATTGTATTAGAACTTCTAGTACATAGTTAAAAAGCAGTTGTGAGAGGGGACATCTGTTCCTGGTCTTAATGGGAAAGCTTCAGTTTTCTCACTATTAAGTGTGATGTTAGCTACAGGTTTTATACAGGTATACAAATTTATACAGATATACAAATTGATTAAATCTATTCCTAGTTTAGAGAGAGTTTTTATCATGAATGAGTGTTAGAAAGAATCATAATCTTTTGGCAGGGGACATTGTCACAATAAACTTAAAGTTCTGTTATAGTGAAAAAGTAGAAAATGAATGTTGGAATATCAGCAGACTGCAGTATCTATCACAGAACTCAAAATTGGTCATCATTTCTGTTCTATTTGACATTTTGTAAGTGCTTTCATCTATAGTATCTTTTTTGAATACCAAATACATTTGAGCAATTATTTCTATAAAGACTAATTTACTAAACCTCACAGAAGACAATGTCCTGCACAAGGTACACATACATGCTTTAGTCATTTGATCCTTAGGGTGGCTCAGTCAGATAAGTGTTGACTTCGACTCAGGTCATGATCTCATGGTTCAGGATTTCAAATCTCACATTGAAATTTCTGCTGTCACCGCTGAGCCCACTTCGGATCTGCCTCTCCCCTCCCTCACCTTTCTCTCTCTCAAAAATAAAATAAACATTTTTTTAAAAAACGTATAAAATGTGTTACTCCCCTCTTAAAGTACATATTAAGAAATTCCATAAATGCTATATGAGGTTTGAAAGCAAATAATTAATATGGAGAATATAAAAGTTCATTATTTGTTGTTAATTTAGCACAATGACATTTATTTAGCAAGCACTAATTAAATATTCAGCAAACAACTAAATTACCAGTATTATATGAATGAATATAAGAATCAGAATGATTCTAGAGAATACTCATAACTTCTTTGATCTGGTTATTTTTCAGTTAGGTGTATTAGAAAATTCAGGGCACCTGTAGGATTTTTAAGAGTGAATATGGGTAGTAACAACAAAGATATATACCGAATGGTATGTCTTCTTTGTTATTCTGTTACATTTGATTTATTTTATGACTCAGCTACTGATCATTCTGTAATAAAGATAAAAAAATATTGTTCTCTTTCCAAAGATTTTATATAAAAATATATAAATATACCTGAGGTATATGAAACTTAATCGACTTTTTAAAGATTAGACAGAAAGTGAGATTTAGATCTCTAATTAGAATCTTTAAGGTGCAATGGCCCATTTGTACTATGGCCCAAAAGTATTTTTGAACTGTAGAGACTGAGATAGCTCAGTGTGAATGCAAGAAAGTTAAGTCATTATTGATTGATTGGCTGGAGAATAGGACTGTCCAGGTGATCATGAATTGTTTAAAAACAGAACACATTCCAAGTAGCATGCATATAGTAGCCAGTCTTAAAGAATTAGAGTCATATATGTACATACCAAAGCAAAGAAAATTTTATCTTTTATGAACAAAAAACACTAGTGTCTATCAAGAGCTGTTCAAAAAACCTCATGAAAATTCCTAATCACATTTTATTTTTCAGACTTTATGGTGTGGGAGCCAAAAGAGAGTGAATTTAATATATATGGCAAAGTTGTTAAATGTGTCTCCATTTACTCTAATGTTTGAAAACATTCACCATCGCCCTAATAACTATAATTGATGCTTGCTTTTTCACCCTTCTTTTTTCCCCTCAAGAATACATCTTTGGAAGAAAACCCAGCAATAGTACAAACACTTGACTTGAATGCTTTTCTCCTTACATTTAGAGATTCCCTACTGGGATAGCAGATTAGAAATGAGATCATACATAATACATAGATCCTAGAGCATAATTCTGATAATACTGAAGGAATCACAAAACCAAAAACATATCCACATAATTTTTGTTTAGCCATCCATAAGATCAGAAAATTCTGTCTTATGTTGACCTTAAAGTTTATTTCCATAATTTATTTTAATTTTTCCATCAAAATATTTCATTTATAAATTATTTTTATGAATTATTTTTATAATTTTTATAATTCATAAAATTTTTTAAATGTTTATTTACTTTTAAAGGAGAGAGAGAGAGTGCGAGTGGGGGAGGGGAAGAGAGAGAAGGAAACAATTTGAAGCAGACTCCAGACTCTGAGCTGTCAGCACAAGCCTGACGCTGGGCTCTAACCCCTGAACTGCGAGATCATGACCTGAGCCAAAGTCAGATGCTTAATGGACTGAGCCCTTATCTCATAATTAATAAATGGAAAACATGTTACTATTTAGAGGAAGAATGTGTATTCTGTGCTTGTGTTTTGCTTTTGTTTGACCTCCTGTGTTGAAACTTTTCGGTATTAAATTTAAAAATACCTTCCTCTATTAGTTTAGGATACTATATGCTCACAGCACTCAATTTGTAGATTTAACACTACCTACTTGATTTGTAGAAGGCACTTTTAACATCACAAATATGATCCATAAAATAAATATGCTAGAATATATGTTACTTTTCATTACAATAAAATTAAATTTTAAACAATAAAATATAGTTCATTAACAATAATCCTTCATTTTTTTTTTAATCATTTTACTTTTTGGTAAGAAATTGTTAATTCTTTCCCTTTTGCTTCTGGCAGTGAAAAGATGTGCTTTGTTCATTCATGCTCTGCAATTTCCAGATAGATATTTTTTAGGAGGTGGAGATTTCTGCTATTGCTGATAACCAGGCACTAACCACTGCGAGGAATAGAGCCCATGAGTGGAAAACAGTGAAAGCCTTAGATAGTTTCACAGAAAATATTGTTATCCAATGAAGAAAGCTATCCACATGTGATCAGCTGCCTAGGAACTTATTAGGGGGCAGAAAACGAACAATTAAGGAAGGGGGCAGTCATGTCAATAAAAATGCCCTATAGTCATAAGACCTAAGGACAGAGGAGAGTGTATATAAAGTATAATTTTCAAAAATTCTCACATAAACATGGAAACACACACACACACACACACACACACACACACACACACACACACACATTACTTAAAATAACTTAATTACTGCCTTTGAGTCTGGACTCTGGCCCATACGTGTCTTTGGCAGAGCTGATATTTCAACTGTATATGCTTTGGTAATGTAGAAACTTGATAAAATAACATTGTTCCTTCTGTATAGACTAAAAATCTAGTAAAGTTTCAAATTAAATCTAGATGTAAGGGGATTATAAATCATACCCATGGTCTCACAGATTTGTATGAATTTAGAAATTGTGAATATTTGTTTTTAAAGTGTTGTAAGGCTTATCAAAACTGAAGATTAGGTTTGATTGCATTTTAAATTAAATTGAGTAATTGTTTTAGATTTGCAATTTTAAATTGAAATACTTGACAGCTTGTAAAATTACTATATTATCATGTTTAAGAGAATTGAATATACATTTACAAAATGAATAAGTTTGGTTGATTACATTGAAATTAGTTGTTTAAATGCTTGAGAAGGATGCATTTGTCAGTTCCTGGCAGTGACAGCTTCAAGATTATTAAATTCATTACATTTAAAATATAATTTAAAATACTTACAGAAACATATTAATTATGCTCTTTTATAATTTAGGGTGTTTTTCTTGAGTTGATCCTTGAAACTGTTAAAACCAAAGATGATTAGTCTTGGTTTGTTTTAATATGTTTATTGAATAAACTAATATTAATGTAAACATCCAAACAAAGGCATGAGGTTTTTGATGAGAAGATAAAATGTTCTAAACTTTACTTTGGTGATGGTTGCACATATCTGCAAATGTTCCTTAAAACATTAATTGTAAATTTTAAGTGTGTGAAATGTATGGTATATGAATTTTTGGCTCAATAAGACTGCTAAAAAGTAAGTTGACATAGTTTTCTTTGCTCAAGATTCATCCCTGTCACTAAAAGTCCATCTCATTATGTGATTAGCCATGAATTTTTCTTTTGAGAAATCATCAGTGATAGAAATGTAGGCTGTTCTCACTTCCCCATTTAAAAATTTAATTTATTTTCAAAAAGATTTAAATGCCATCTTGCTCATAAATTATTGCACATGTCTCATCATCCCTTAGAATAAATTATAATAATTATTAAAGTGCTTGAAAATTAAGAATTTGATTAAAAACTTTGATTGCTTTCTTAAATTCCTATAGCAACTTATACTTTTTACCTTAGTGTATTATAGTCCACATCTTACCATATCCAGCTATACAAAGTATTTCATTTTTTTTAAAACTATACTAATTCTATTCAAGGCATGATATCTCATTATCACTAATGTTTTAATATAGATTTACTGAGAACCAGTGGCGATAACATGTTTTTCTTTATATATGTCTGTATCAATCTAGGTCCAAGTGGGAAAGAGAAACCATGCAGTAATATGATCAGGAAAAATTTAATAAAGAGTTACTAACTATAACAAGGGATTAGAATAATGATTTAACTTGTACAAAGTAAAAATTCTAAATATGGGCATAGCAGATATAAGAAAAACCATTTCCCCTTGGGCAGAGATAGAACAACTAAGGAAGACTCTTCCCCCACCTCATTTCGTTCCCAACACAGGGCTGAAATCCTGAATTTCTTAGAGAGGGGCTGATCAGGGCCAAAAAAAAAAAAAATCACTATGGTGCATTAAAATGGAACTTGCTGACATTCTATCCTTAGGGTGCCACCGGGAGGTGTTTTGTGGCAGATGTAGGGCTACAAAGCTGCCCTAAAGAATTCTGAAAAAGGCTGTTGGCTGACGAATGTTCCTGGTCACTGTGGACTGGAGGAATTAGGTACTAGAAATCTGGCAAGTGCTGGGGGCCCGAGTGCTGGGGATTCCTTGTGCCCTAGTGGAGCCTGAGAAGCAATCATACCAGAACCAGGAAGCAAATGTTTGTTCCTGTAATGTCACTCCAGCACTCACTACTGGCAAAGCTTTCTTTCATGGAGGAGGGAGAAAGAAAAATATTTAAAATGGCCCATATTCACAGAGCAGGCACAGAGGATGAATTTGGAGTTGGGAAGAAATAGATGCATAAACAGTACAATGTCTTTAATGTTTTTATATTTAGAATTGTACATTCATTTACATTAAAATGTTTCAATCAGAAGGTGACTTTTGGTACTTATTTTAAGATACTTTGTCACAGTTTTAGAAAATGATTAGAATTTGTAACTTATGTTTCTGTTTGGGTTGCATTTTGATTTACCATAGATTTTAATGTTTATGCAAGAAACTTATTCATGTTTTTCTCTGATTATACTATTGAAAATAAATGTTTTTAATGTTTATTCATTTCTGAGAGAGAGAGATACAGAGAGACAGAGCGTGAGTGGGGGAGGGGGAGAGAGAGAGGGAGACACAGAATCTGAAGCAGGCTCCAGGCTTTGACCTGTCAGCACAGAATCCAACGTGGGGCTTGAACTCACCAATCGTAAGATCATGACCTGGGCTGAAGTCAGACACTTAATCGACTGAGCCACGCAGGTGCCCTTTCTCTGATTTTACTATTAAAACACATTTCACCAGATTGCATAGTTTATATATTTATCTCTATTTTTATAACTGTGTTATTTTTATAGTTAAGAAAATAGAGATAAATATTTTCCAAAGGGATTACAAATATTAAGTATAATTTGGAAATTATTTTATTATATCACATTGGGACATTTTATTGTTGGCATCTGTTGAGGACCTAAGACCAGCTGCATCGATGTGGGTTGTACTTTGTCCCATAAATCTTCCTGTTTTATATTTCCCTCAGGAAGAGAGATCCATCCAGTAGAATCTATAAAGAGCGATTCCAAGAATCACCTGAAGAAATGGATCTGAGGAGAAAAACTGTTGTGTAGTGTGAGTCTCCTTGCAAAAACAAAGCATTTTCTTCTTCATTTTTGAGCAGCTAAATTACTGCCTTAGACAGTCCTCAGCTGTCAGGCTTCTTCAGAAATTGCCTCAGCTTGACACAGCCATCTCACCCAGTGTCATGCTTCCTTTCCAGAAAGGACCAGGTGCAATAATTACAATGAGTTGGTGATAATTAGGGGTGAGATGTGGTCTAATGTTAGATCCCTTGCTGACTTGATACACTACTGAAGGGCAATTCCAGCCTCCTAATTCTCCAAAGGGACAATTGAGCCCATTTCTAAGACTGCATCACAGTTCAACGACTGTCTTTGCCCAATCTTGTTTATCTTCTCTTCCAAAATGTTGGTTCTCAAATACTTCCAAAGCACTTACTACACTTGTGAGCACTGACTACCTTCTTTCTTTCTTTTGAAAACACACTTTACTCTTAATTAATTAATTAATTTGAGCAAAAGAGAGAGGGTGCATGTGTGAGTGAGGCAGGGGCAGAGAGAGAGGAGGACAGAAAATCCCAAACAGGCTCCCTGTGCAGCACAAGATGGACCCCGGGGGCTAACTCCCATGACCATGAGATCATGGCCTGAGCTGAAATCAAGAGTTGGAGGCTTAACCGACTGAGCCACCCAGGCACCACTGCATGCTAATTTCAATCTCAGGGTTTGCTATGTAGACAATCTGTGTCTTTTTTTTTAACATTTAATCTGTGTATTTTTTTTAACATTTTAATAGTTCATCATATTCTGGACTCTGAACCCATTTTTACAAATTGTACTTTAAAAATAACCATTTGATGAAGTCAACAGTTGTTTGTTAACACTGTAGTAGTCATTGAGCATTAACTGTAATAGCACATTAGTACCTTATGCTCTTTTCCACCCATTAGTTTGAACCGGTTATATGATTATTCAAGGATTCATAATTGCAGTCATGTTTTGTGACATGCCTGCATTTTTAAAAAGATGATTACATTTATGTCATTGTAATTCCATTTTAGATACTATCTTATAATTTGAGAAACTCTGCCTACATTTCCATGCATTTACTTTTCATTCTCATTTGCCAGGATCTGACATGTATATCTCATTTTACTCTGAGTTCCATCCCTTTCCCTACAATTTTAAGAAGTGTTTATCTCTGTGAAATTGTGTTTTTTTCTTTATTCAAGTAAAATATGTTTATAGACATATAAAGCTAATAAATATAGAGAAAGAGAATCACATTTGCTGGTTGTCCAATGTTGATTTAAAAAATAAGCTAAAAATTTTCTAAATCCCCAAAGTGATGAATGTTAGGTAACATTTAATCAGGGTGTGGGGAGAACAGATAATCTTACAAAATGTTAGAGAGCTACAAATCAACTGCTTGTGTAGACACTGCCATTGCAGAAATCATTATATGCCATTAGAGGGCAACTTGACAGATACAGTTTCTTTGCTATTTTAAAGATAAAATTGAAAGCAGTTTGACAATAGCATTTGCAGCAAAGACATTTCAACAACCACATTTAGGACATGTACAGAGCAGAGATGTCATTATGCCACTGGAAAGTACCTTGATGTGGGCATTTTCTGGCTGTCAAGATCAGATGGGCTATTTTAGGACTATCTGCATTTCTATTCACTGAAGATATACTCTGTGACTCTATTATGCAACAGGAATTGACATCTGTCAGATATCTGATCAGAACTCCTTTGGCCAGACTATATCAAATACAAATTGGCCAAGGCAATTGACAGTACTATCTTTTCTAAACACTTGTTACTTTTTCCCCTTCTTAATAATATAACCAACATAAATGAGTAAAAAAAGAATTTTAACTTTATGTTTGTTTTAACCATAACTGCTAACACACTTACAAAGGCATTGGTAAATTTAACCAATATTTCTTAAATGTAAGTCCCTTTCATTAAAATGTCTATCAGAGATTGAGAGTAAGAAATCTCAGGATCTATACATAACATACTCCACCAATAAAGAACAGGTTTTGGGGCACCTGGGTGGCTCAGTTGGTTGGGCGTCCAACTTCGGCTCAGGTCATGGTCTCCTGGTTTGTGAGTTCGAGCCCCACGTCAGCCTCTGTGCTGACAGCTCAGAGCCTGGAGCCTGCTTCAGATTCTGTGTCTCCACCTCTCTCTGCCCCTCCCATACTCATTCTCTGTCTCTCAATAATAAATAAACATTAAAAAAATAAAAAAAGAACAGGTTTTGTTCATGAAGCCTTATGATTTTTTTGTTTATTTGTTTGTTTCCTGGCAATTGGTTCTTTGAAACGTGGAATAGTCTATCACAAAATTTCTGCTACAGCAAAATCATGAATGTTATGTTATTTGAGAAAATATAACCAGAGGGAAAATTTTTTGGCTAAACATTTCATAGGTCAAAGACTGTGTGATTAGCCAAAGATAAAGCTTATGTTCCACTCATCCTTTTCCTTGAACTTGTCAGGTTCAAGGAACCTGAGCAACAGGTTTTCTTCTTGAGCTCTTTTTGCACTTTGAAAATGAGTTAAAATCAATGGACTGTAAGTTCTCTTTACACTAATCTTACTAATCTTAACTATATCTAAAAACATCCTTGACACCTTTTAAATCGGTGTCCAAGACTATGACTACAAAGAAAGGATATTGGTATTTTGCTTTTATGTATGTTAGTCAAGCCAAACAGAAAAAGCAGTGAACCATCACAATCGATATTTTTTAACATGTTTTTGTTTGTTTGTTTTTTTGTAACATATTGATTTAGAATTCAATATAAAACCAATCCATTTATCAAAATTGAACTCCCATTTTTAGCTTGCAAAAACATTAAGAAATCAGAACCCCAGACTGTCCCAAATGAACAAGTTTTACTCAACAAAGGAAACTATCAACAAAATGAAATGGCAGCCTACAGAACTGGAGAAAGTATTTTCAAACCATATATATGATAAGGGGTTAATATGAAAATATACAAGAAACTCATACAACTCAAGAGAAAAAAAGAAATAATTAAAAAATTATGTGAAGATTTCAATAGACATTTTTCCAAAGACATACTGGAACCTGCTTCAGATTCTGTGCCTCCTTCTCTCTCTTCTCCCCCACTCAGGCTGTCTCACTCTGTGCCTCAAAAATAAATAAATGTAAAAAAAAAAAAAAAAGAACTATGAAATGACCAACAATTCTACTTATGGGTATGTATCTGAAAGAAATGAAATCACTATCTAAAAGAGGTACCTGTACTATCTTGTTCATTGCAGCATTATTCACAATAGCCAAGGTATGGAAACAACCTAAGTCTCAATCAATGGATGAATACATAAAGAAAATGTGGTATACATACGTATATGTATATATATATATATATATATATTCATATACGTATGTATGTATATATGTATGTATACACACAAACTGGAATATTATTTCAGACAAAAAAAAAAAAAAGAAATTTTGTCATTTGTGACAACATGGAAATGCTTGAAAGGCATTCTGCTAAGCCAGGCAGAGGAAGACAAATACGATATGATCTCACTTATATGTGAAATCTCAACAAACCAAACTCATAGAAACAAAGTAGAATGCTGGTTGCCACGGGCTGGGGAGTGGGAAAAACAAAGAAAAGTTTGTAAAAGGCTACAGACATTCAGTTATAAAAGAAAATAAGGTCTGAGGAACTAATGTATAACATGGTTACTACAGATAATAACGCTGAATTGTACAACTGGAATTTGCTAAGAGAGTAGAAATTAAATGTTCTCACACAGAAAAAGTAAATCTATGAAGTGATGGATGCTTTAGCTCGATGGAGAATCAATCCTTCCACAATATGTACGTACATCATCTTATCACATTGTACACTCTAAACATATTATAATTTTGTCAACTACACCTCAACAAAGCTGAAAAAAAAAAGGAAATCAGAGCCTCAGAAATATAGAATTTGGAAGGCTCTCTTCTCACAAAGACTTCTGGGAACAGTTGTAGTTTGTGTTTAAATGTTTAAATATCAAACTGATATCTTTGTACGTTCACAGCCCCAAAGGGATAGGGCTTGGCACATGGGAAAAGCAATGTTGTAACATGAAATTTCACAATAAAAATTTTACATCGCTGTGCTAGAAAATAATGTTTTGACTTAGTAATACTTTGTGTCAGCAATGAGCATCAGAATCTCCTGGATAATTATTTCAAAATAAATATACCTGTGACCTTCTTTCCAAAGATTCTAATTTAGTTTTTCTGTTTCTGTAGCAAATTATGAGCTACTCCACCAATCTTGGACTAGCTCTTCCAATACAAAGATGCTAGGCTATAAATGGATAATCTTTCCCTTAATGTAAATTATCTGATTATTACCTACACTGAACATTTTTCTATGAGCTAATCATTTGAAGTTATTAGGACATTTCTGCCTTTGCCTATTTCTCTCTCCTCCTTCTCCTTAAACATGTATCCCAGTTATTGTTTTTTTTTTTTCTTTTTCTGAAGCTTTCCTATAGTCTTTGAAAGGTAGCCTTCTTCCTCATTGTGTTCCAAAACAAAATACATCACTAACACTTCTATTACAGCACTTAACACATTATGTGGCAATGATTTGTTTATAGTATGTCTCACCCACTAGATTATCAGTCTCCAGGGCAATAATCAAGTTTGTAAGCATATTACTAAGCAGTAGCAACAGAGATTGCTTTATAAAATTGGTTAAAATAAACATTGGCGATGACATCCCAGCTGCAATAAGATCACAGCAATTCAATGTCATGGCACTGTGATTTTTAGATAATACTGGTTTCACTTCCTTGTGTTGGTTTTTGGCAGCAATAGCACTTGAAGGGCAATTTTGGGAAAACTCAGCTAATATTCTTGGCAGATATTTAACCTTATGAAAAGAAATCACTTACCCAGGACTTCAGTATTTTCATTTCAGTGACATTTAAAATGGTAATGACTCCATTTTCTTTTCAGATTTTTAAAATATGTTTTGGTTCAAAATTCAACCCATTCAGTGAATTAATCAACGAGCACAAAATCAGAATATAAAGGAATTGAAAAAGCAGACTTTTTTTCAACGAGGCCCTTGTATCTGATACATTCTATATTCTATATTGACTGTAACAACATGTAAAACATACTAATTGATATTCAATAAACTAATCACTTCTAGGACACTGTGAATATTTAGCTTTATTTCTCTATGCATATAAGATAATTTAGATAATTTCAGGATATATTTGTACCTTTACTCATCCCAGAAAAATTATTTAAAAATATATTTTCTTTATAGATTTTGGTATCGATTAATAATAGCTTTTAAATCTTATCTCATTTTTGTATGATTATGATACTAAAAAAAAATTATAGGAAGGCAGTGAAAACAAAATGTAAACAGAATTAATCTCTAAGGTATCTGCAGTCACTTTTTGTTTGTTTGAAGTTAATAGGATTCACTGCCCTAAAAACACTGTACCTACAGACTTTGACAACATAACTTAAAATGAAAATCTCCCTTGTCTTCCTTAAGGTTGCATGTTGAAAGAATAAACAGTCCCCTGCAATAGCCAACATTGGTACCCGGTCTAAGTTTAAAGTCAAATAGCTAAACAGGACCAAAACAGGGCCAAGTGCATTGTAACTTAATAGTCAGCAAGTACAAACATCATTGAACAAAGAAAGTTGCAGGCACCAAATAAAACAAAGGCCCTCATCAGCATAAAAAGATTTACATTTGGTTGAAGGTGAGGTCAACACTCTGCCTGTGAATATGTATGCCAATCCTAGAAGCTAATGTGGAACCACAGAAACAAAAATTAAAAACCTTAAGTCTAACAACTACATGGAATGTAAAATTCAAAGCTTGAACTCACCCAGGAAATTCTCCAAAATCTAGAGCTAAAACTGCTTTTTGATGCACCAGGAAGATCTGTTGTAATGACTTGGTCACTTAGATTTGTGTTAACATACATAAAATTTAAAGTATACTTTTCTCCACTGCTCCTACTATGTCTGAATGTGGTTATGCTTAACTACTCAGCTCATGCACTAATCCATTAAAAATGATGAAATCTACTACCGTGACTTTTTCTGAGAACTCACACCATGTTAACAGTTAACACTTAATATAGCTTCCTAAGAATGCCCCAAGAGAAAACACTTTGTTCAGGTTGGTGTTTGCTGTGACATAATACTAACAGAATATAATTTTCTCAGCCACTACTTCAAATATCTGAGTCTAACTTTTGTTCAATTTTGTTTTTTACATAGAATGTTTTTATTTACAAGATTTTAGACTTTTTAAAAATTTATTTACTTAAATTCCAGTTAGTTAACATACAGTGTTGTCTTGGCCTCAGGAGTAGAACCCCGAAGAATCTCTTACATATGACACTTAGTGTTCATCCTGAAAATTGCTCTCCTTAATACCCATCACCCACTTAACCCAGGCCCCCACCCACCTCCCTTCCAGCAACCCTCAGTTTGTTTTCTGTATTTAAGAGTCTTTTATGGTTTGCCTCCCTCTCTGTTTTTATCTTATTTTTTCTTCCTCTTCCCTTCCCCTATGTTCATCTGTTAAGTTTCTCAAATTCCACATATGAGTGAAATTATATGATATCTGTCTTACCCTGACTTATAACTTTTGCTCAAATTTTAACAATCTCATATCTGTATGCCAAAATCCTTGTTAAAATGTAGCTCCAATACACAGTTTAACAGTGCTTTTAAAACCATGGGTATATCTGGACATTTTTATCAACAGAATAATTAAAGTCATGGTATTATGATTAGCCAAAGGTCTTTCTAGCAGAGCACTGATGAAGTCTGATTTAGCATATCATAACAAATGGCTTTCCAGAGACAGGAATAAAACACAATGATTTTTGTTCATAAAAGAGCTAACACCATATGCTAAAATGTCAAAATATAATCCAGAAAATTCAGGGTCTGTTAGAAGGCTTCCACTAATGACAACACTATGACAGGGTCTCCAGATAGATATACAGAGAAGGAACATTCAAGATGTGGTGGAAACCTCAGTTAACAGGGAAACAAAGCCTTGGAGCATAGAATACATCTAACAAAAATGGGGAACAGGGTGACATTGGCTATTCCTAAAGGACCACGGTTTCTCTGTATGGACCCAAACTCCCTACAAAATAAAATGTGCCTTAATTATTGCTTATTTAAAATTATACTTTTACAGAGCTGTTTAGTACCTGACACAGAGAAACAATCACATAGGGAAGCATTTGTTGGAGGTTTAACATGAAATCACACAAATAAAATTTGTATAAACAGAAATCCACATCGAGTCATGACACACAAAAGACAAAGTAAATACATAGAAAACTAATTGGCGGCTATCAGCAGTTGGACACAGTTGTGTCAGTTGTGTCTTGTACACGAGAAAGTCTTTTACAAAATAATCATTTTAGATCAACAGAAGGCCAGTCTTCACTGTCATCCTGCAAGATGGGTTACTTGAGCAAGCTCCTCTTGTTTTCTCCAACATCCTCCTTTAGTACGGCTGGTAATTGTTTTGGTGATCGCCACCCTCTCCAGACGCCTTGCCCTAAGTGTCTGTTGGCCACTGTAGTCTGCATATCCCTGTCCATATCCATAGTTCCCATAGTTATACCCAATATAATCCTAGTGGCCCTAGCCACAATAGTTTTGATTACCACCATAGGCACTACTGTAATTTCCATGTCTTTGATCATAATAGTTATTAAATCCTTGGTTCCAGTGTTGGTGCTGACTTCATCCATGAGAAGGCTTCTAGCACCACCTTGACCACTAGCTGCAGCCCCTCTTCCTCCTTCTTCTTGTTGCTGTTGCTGCTATATACCTCTTTGGGTTGTGCAATTGATTTCACACTTCCCAGAACCAAATCGATGATATCTGCTTTCTAACAGTTTCTTCACTGGCTCTTTGTCAGTACATGTGATAAAACAAAATCCTCTTCTTTCATTTGTTTTCATAGCTGTGGGAACATCAATATTTTCAATCTCTCTAAAGTCTCTGAAACATTTTTAAATTTGTTCTTCAGAAGTATCTGAACTCAATCCACCCACAGAAACCTTTTTAGGGGGGGTTCTTTTTCTTTTAAATCTTTAGCCTTGGGGCACCTAGGTGATTCAGTCGATGAAACGACTGACCCTTGATTTCAGCTCAGGTCATGACCTCATGGTTCATGGGATCTGGCCCCACGTTGGGCTCTGTGCTTATAGTGTGGAGCCTGCTTGGGATTCTCTCTCTCCCTCTCTTTCTGTTCTCCCCTACTCTTGTGCACATACTCTCTTTCTCTTTCTCAAAATAAATAAATAAACATTTTCCAAAAGGTTTTAGACCTTTTGGGATCTATCAATTTCCCATCCAGTTTGTTTCTTTCAGTGCCAAAACTTTATCAACACTCGTAGCTTCTTTGAAAAGCACAAATCCAAATCCTCTTGATCTTCCAGTCACTGGGTCTGTTTTAACTGTGCAGTCTACAACTTCTCCAAATTGAGACAAATATTCAGTCAGGTCTTTCTTGCCTGTGTCACAATAAACATTTTACTGTCATTCTGCTGGCGTTGATCTTGTATCCCTCTGCAAATTCCTCTATACTGATGTATTCATTCATGTTCTCCGTGGTGGCTGAGTTGTCCACTGCGGGCGCCGGCCACGCGGTCCAGGTCAGGCTGCAACAGCAGGTGTGGAGCCTTGTATGGAGCTAGGTTTAAAATGGCGGTGAAACTACGGACATACCACCCTGAACGCGCCCGAACTCGTCTAAAATGGTGGTGAAAGAGTTGTAGCTACTTTTATGAAAGATTATTTTCATTGTTTTATAAAAAAGAAACAGGTTGAGTAATGAATACATTAAGATAACTTTTGACAATCTAATAGATTGAAAGTGGTGACTGGATTTAAGGGGACTGTATGTAGTATTTTGGTTGGGCTTATTTTCCCATCTTAGGATGACTCCCAAACTTCAATATTATGTCCAAATCCAAAAGCCTCCTGGATAACGTACATCTTAATGAGGGAGGAGAACATTGACTTACACCCTACCTAGCACATTTGTCTTCTAAAAATAAAATATTTTAAACATTTTTATCTTTCTTCCTGACCCCTCCTTCTGTATCTCCTGCCACATCTTTTCATTGGCTACTCATCAATCATCTCTGGAGTTTTTAATTAACCTGGTTCAAGTAACTGTCCCACACTTCCCATAATACTGCACTGAGCACTCCGCAAACTACAAGTATCAACACTTTCAAGCAGAAGAAATGAAGCAAAACAGGTCATTTTCCCCAACTAATGTTTTTCTTCTAGCATGTTCTTTGGGATTTTTAGTTCATCTATCTCTAGAGAACTGCAGTGTAATGCCCTAAAATATATAATTCATACTTCTAGAGACTAACATACAGTAGATTGATAAATGTGTAACAATAAGCTCGGTAAACAACAACAAGAAAAAACCCTGATTGTAACATTTGCCCATTTCTATGGTCTGATTATGCATCCCTGCTATGACGACTTTTGAACTACCAATGTGATATTATGATGTTATTGAATGTAAAGTTAGAAGAAATGTGTTGTAGTACACTATTATGTATTTTCCCCGTATAGATTAAATAGACACAATAACCTCAAGACCATACATGACAGTAAAATATAGTAAAATAATTAGGATGCAGTTTTCAGCCTTTATTACCTTTTAAAAATAATTCTAGTAAGTTTATATAGCTTAACTTTCAAGGACAGCTGTATTTAATAACCAACTTGTAAAAACAGCTTTCATTATCCAGCACATGCTGGATCTAGCATACCGCTGGTAGTAGATGTTTTTCATACCTTTTGCTTGTTTTCATTAAGTATCTGAAATGAACAGGTTATCACTTGGTTTTAGTGATTGAGCATTTTGAACAAAATGAAAATTGATTTAAACATTTACTACCTTCCTTTAAATTGACAAAAGAAAAAGCAGTGTCTAGAAAGAAAAAAAAAAGCTGTGCCTAACAGACCTAGAAAATTTCTTGGCCCTTCCTCTATAGTGTCTATTTCATTTATGTTATTTTCATGTAAATATATTCATGAATTCCTTTTTAAAAATGTGAAACTGTATGAAATGAAAAGATAATGAAAGCAAGGGATTGCACTGTTAATTTATCTAGTAATTTCAGCTTGGATTAAACTTTTCTTGACAGTTGCCTCTCACCTGTTTTATTTGTGGAAATGAAGAGGACAAAAGTCAGGTGCCTTTCTTGGAGATGTGTACACATTGCTGAGTTCAATACAAAAGACACAGTGATAAAAGTGCTCGAAGTTTTAAAACCTTGAAGTGGAATGATATTTCTTGATTCATTTAAGATTACATTCTAAGATTCATTGTACAATTCACTCTAAGATTACACTATAGATAGGCTGCTGCTTTTTTGGGAAATTTGCTATGAGCCATTATATTCCACTATGGCTCATTCTCTTGGCCCTCTCTGGATAGATTAGCAATGGACACCTTTCCAAGTTGGCTCATTGTCGTATGTTTCCCTGAATTTGCAACTGGGACCAATTAGCCAGTTCACAAGGCTGGAATTATAACACATAACCTCAATATCAATACAGATAGACAGATTTGTCATGGGGTCTAGAGAAGCAAAGGCATTTCTAGAAGGGGAAATAAATAGATAAATAGGGAAACAGGGAGAAAAGAGAAAGGCTAAGAGCTTTACAATGCTTGATTTCAGTTTCTTCCTAAATTTCCATGCATTTCTGCTTTGGGCTTCTGTGAGGCATATTTAAGTTAGTTCTGTTATATATTTGAAAAGCACTGAATAACATATAAGGTTTAAGAGTATCTGTATTTCTGGCTCTGTTCATGTCAAAATGAACTACAGTGTCATTGATCTCTGCAAAAATGCACCGGTATGCATTTCATCCTGGTTCACCAATCCAGGTACAAGAATTTTAAAGCAAGGAAAGAAACACAATACACTTTTAAATACATAGATTAGATGTGTTCTGGAAAGCAGTAAGAAAGTAACAAGGGAGTACCCTGTGTGTACCCCAGAAATAACGAATTCCCTGATCTCAGGATTACTCTTTGTGTTTTCCAGGCAGTATTTAGCCAGTGAGTCAGTTAATTAACATTTATCAATTATGAGCTGACAGGTAATACAGAGGGGTCAGAATACAGAACATCATGTCTTCCCTGTACACAATCGGTTAAGTCTTGGGAAACAGTTACAAACACATGGACAAAGAGTTTGTAATAATAATAAACATAGCTCTTGACTCTTATTCTCTGTGGGTCATGCTATTCTTTTTCATCTTCAAATCCATTATTCTTCTCTATTTAAGGTATCTGTGCATTAAGACTAATATCCTTGAGGAGATAAAAGCCAAATGCAAAAGCAGATTTGATCACAAGTTACGCAGATGGTGGTGATTTGATTAGGAATTTGAGCACTGGGCTGTCATCTGCAATCTCTGTAGGACTTGACTTTTTCCCTCTCCTGTTGTGTTGTTGGACCACTTGTGGTGAATGATAGTTCAAAAAAATACAGTTTGGTCAATACTGTAGTGATATACAACTCCCGATTTTTAAAATTCAATTTTCTTGAAATCTGCAAGATTTCATTTTTCTTGTCTTCTCAACAAAATTATCAGTCACTTTTTCTTTCTAGCTTCCATCACAGTATAATTCTTATATATAATAATTTACAATTATCTAACATGCTGCCATCTGCCATTGTGGAAGAAAACTCTTTAATGCTTATCTGCTGAGAGTTATGAAATTATACTGATGATAATGTCTACATCAATCCATTATCTGTAGGTATTCTCTATAAGTGAGAAAGTGAAAATAAATTAACAGGAACAAAATGGTATATTGCACCTTTCAGACATGAGATTTCCATAAAGAAATGGGTTAAAGTCATAAGAACTTAGTAAGTGAAAAGGCAATATAGAACATTATTATTTTCATACAATTACTTACTGAATCCTTAACCTGACTTAAAAAAAATTATATTAGCATATATTTGAGAAAACATATTTGTAATTGATTCTATAATCTAGAAAATAATTTGCAGATACTATAATTATGGAACTGATAAATTATAGCAAAAATTTTAAAAATTTATAATGGGTAAATATATGATAATGTTCAATTTTCTTATATATCCACAGCTTAATTATTATACTCTATATTTTAATAACTTAAAAATAAGGATTTCACTGTTAAAATTTGCAAACTGGCTCTTGCCTTCAATCTAAGATCATGACCTTAACTATACTTTTAGAATATATTCTTGGTCATATGCCTATCTGTGTTTCAAGGTGGTGTCTTCTAAAAGTAATGTGGCCTCTTAGTTTCAGGAATAGTGCTCCTTATGTTCATAAAATATCTTAGCATCCTACAAAGATGTTGCATTCATAATCACTAAGGCGCACAGGAATGCTTTCTAAGCACCTTCACCATCCTTGATGTGTTATCAAACTGAACCAATGATTATTGAAAAATGATTATTTCCTTCAAGATACCACCCTATTCAATTTGATAACTTATATTCTCATTGGTTCTTAGAGAAGTTTTAGCAGCATTACCTTTATGCAAATCATTTCTCACCATTTCTAAAGGGCCAGAGCTGTCTGCGTCGCCTTTAACCATTCCAATGGGTCCTGTAACATCACTGCTAATTTTGAATGCTTTGCCTTTCTTTAGTAAGAAAGAACATCTTATGAAATGCAGAGTCCAAAAGTGGTTGTATTAGCTATGTATTGCAGCATAATAATATTGCCATAAATTTGGAAGCTTAAAATAACACCCATATATTGTCTTACTCTTTCTGCAAGTCAAGAGTCTTGTCTTTGGTTAGCTGGAAACTCTGCTTTAGGGTCTTAAACAGGCAATCAAGATGATGGTTAAGGCTGCAGTTTGCAGCCTCTTACGAGGTCTGACTGGGGAGAACCTACTTCCAAACACACATGGTTGTTGACAGAATTCACTTCTTTTCAGGCTACTGGACTGAGATCTGATTTTTCTTGCTGATTTCTGGCTACCCTCAGCTCTTTGACTTTTGATCTGAACATAGAAGCTTGCTTCTCCCAGGCCAGCAAGGAAGAGTTTCTTCCCAATATGGGTGTTGCAGTTTTATCAACATAATCATGTATATGCGGTCACATATACCCTATCAACTTTGCCATATTCTATCAGATTAAAGCTAGTCACAGGTCTGCCACTCTCAAGGGGAAGTCATAGCATAAAGATGTGAATACCAGGAGGTAAGAATCATAGAGTTTACCTTACAACCTGTGTCTCACAAAGAACCTCATTCTCAAAAAGCTAGCTGAAAATCTACTATTTGGCCATATCACCTTCTCCTCAAGTTTGTCAACCTCTTGGGTTGTTGGCTGGGTTCATTGTGAGAAGATTGCATTGCCTGAAAGTTCACACAGCTAACCTCTGGAACATCTTGTAACATGGGATAATTCCTGTGAGGATATTGTTCTACAAATGTATTTATTTTTATTCTCGTTACTTTACAGTGGACAGATATCAGAACCTATCTGTGGTGACAGAATCAAACTATATTCAACATGTCTTCCTCATCAGATATTACTTCAGTGACTTACACTTTTCAGTTAAAATGGCTTTTTTCTTCATTTGGGGAACAGATGTGAACCATCTGTTTTTAATCAAAAATCCATATTAAATTACACCTTTAATTCTAGTGATAAGTAGGGAAACATCTTAAATGCAATTTGACTTGTGTATATGATTTCTTCATTAGATTTACCTCCTTTTAAATATGTCAAAACCTCATTATCTTGAATGCTGATGATGTGATGAAGAGATTAAGATTCTGCACACTGTATAAACTATGCAGAGCTATAGGAGCAAATCTGAATTACAAAAGCATGTGTTGAGAGGATCATTAAGTAATTTGGTCCATTTAACATTATATGCCCATGTGACTATTCCATACTTTGATACTTTTATATCTTGAAGCAAGAATAGATTTAAAACAACTTTTGAAACTATTATTCGTTTATCCTACTTTTGCCTATGTATCTCCTTCAAAAGTCATGGGTAAAAAAATCAGAAATCTTTAGGTATCTAATCCACATAATCTTCAAACAAAGATTTACCTTTGTTACCTTTGTTAAAGATTACCTTTAAAAGGTAAAGGAAATGCTTTTGTATGATGTGAAGAGTTTTATATTCTCTTCTATTTTTATGGGCAAAGTCACGGCCATGGAGGGAGAGCTTACCCTAAATGATTGAAAGCTTTTCCACCAAAGAGGTAATTTACCTTCTAATATCAGACACTCTAGACTATTACAGGCTCTTATCACAAAAATGTCTTCATCATTTAGGACGTAATGGAGGGAGATTCCTCTCCCCACTCATTGGATACAATGTCAGTACAGCTCTGTACTACCACAATTCCGGAGACACAAGTGAGAGAAAAAAACAAAGAGAAAGCAGATTAATGCAGCTGTGACAATTTCCCTTTTGGCAGTTTATGGTTCCGTCTGGGGAAAACACTGTTGTCTTTTTGATGCTACCTGTATAGTCTTGCTTTGCGGACATATTCACAGTCCGTTTCACAGCCCTGACTTGGCCCCAGAAACTCATATCTTTCCAAATCAGAGGCAAAAAGTCTTAGCAAGACTTTATCCATAATAGATGCAAACTTAAATTCTACCCAGATCACGTATATTTTTCTTTTGCTTTCATTAAAAAAAATCATGTTAACAACATAGTGTATTCCAAAACATTCAAAGCACTGACTTTAGATAAAAAAGTAAGTTGAAAGAGATGATCTTTAGGACTGGAGCAGGAAATGTTGTAATAGTTTCAGATGTGTAGTTAGCTAGAACCAGCTGAATGTGTGCACGATCAGGCTTCAGGGGAAGCACCAAAAGAAAGTCTGCATGGGATGTGTGGCTCAACCAAGCAGGCAGACACTGGATTGATTTCCCTTACAGGCCAGAAAATCAGGAGAGACAACTCTGTGTAATGCCAAAGCCCAAGGAGCAGACAGGCAGAAAGACCTCACAACGTTAGTTATGATGAGTGAGTGATTAAGAGTGGTGTCAGTTATGAAACTGTTGCTCGTAATGCTGCCAAATGCTGAGAAAAGTTACCAGACAATGAGCCCACAGGCATAGAGAGACATCAGACTTCCAAATGCCTCCTTACTAAATAGATAAAGGCTATTAAAACCGTGCCAAATCTGACTTGTGCTCCTATCTGGTACAGAGAGGAGGGCTGGGGACAGCTTAATGGAGAGCTGGAAAACACACAACTCACTGGAAGATAAGAAATAACAATGCACGTGGCAGGAAAAAAAAACACAGAAGATAATAGTAATAAGATAAGATAAGATGATAAGATAAAATAAAATAAATTAAATTAAAATAAAATAAAAAACAGTGTGCATGTTTATTGAGTAGAAACTACATGGCAGGGCTCCCTCTAACATTGGAGATGCATCCAAGTCCTGGCTTCTCACACTCAGGTTGAAGATCACAGACCATCAACAAAACAACTAAGTCAGTTATGCTGTGTCAGAAGAGAGTGCATTTCAGAAGAAAATTGAAGTAGACAAAGAAAATAGCCAGATGATTTGCATTTGTGGGGCTTAGGGATAGGATTGGATTTTCAACAGAGCTGTAGGCGTGGCCTCCTTGATAAGGTAACACAGAGCAAGCAAAGTGGCCAGGTTTCTGGAAATACAGTGGAACAGGCCAAGGGAGCAGCACTTGGCAAATGTCCTGAGAGCAGAACATGCCTGGGGAGGGAGCGGTGGCAACAGAGGCTCTGCTCTGAGATCCCACCTGGTGCATGCCAGAACAGCAAGAGCCCAGTGTGGCTGGTGGAGAATGAGTGAACTGGGGAGTCACAGGGATGGGGTCAGAGATATAAGAGAAGCGAGTACAGATCATCGTGGCCCCTTAAGCCATGGTTAGAACTGAGAGTTTGTTGTCTGAGAAATGAGAAAACATCAAAGTGCTTGAGAAGAAAAGTGAAATGATATGACATATGTTTAAGTCTCACGCCAGCTGCTGTATTGGATGATTTTTTTTTTCTTTTCAGAGCCTCCTAAACTTTCTGTATTGTTCTATATTGTGTTTAATTATAATTAAAATTAAGATTTCATTCCTTTTTTTTTCCCTTAAGGCTAGTGCCAAGAACTGGAACAAAAACTTCACCATTTTTGGGGACTCCAATAGAAAGTGTGGAAATAGTAAGACATTATCATTATAAAGTAACAGCAGCACTTACAAAAAGATAGGGCTATGGTAGTGGTCAAGTAAATGTTATATAAGTTTGGAATTGTATATATATCAATGTATTTTATTATTAATATATTATACTATATAAGTTATTAATATATATTATTAATATATAGAAGTATATTTTGCTGATGTGTGTGTGTGTGTGTGTGTGTGTGTGTTTGTGTATCACCCTCTGGCAGCAGTAATTATTCAAATTATAAGCAATCTTTTGCAGAGAAGATAAGGAAGGGATATGGACTCAACCTATTACCTGAAAAAGGAAAAACTGTCAGGGATGCTCATCACACTCCTCCCACAGTCTTGAAATCCACAGAACACCCCTCAAGTCACTGTTTTGCTCTTTTGTATTATTGTTGTTCTGGAAAGCATGTGGAAGTCACAGGCTGTTATCATAGTCCATTGTGCTGAGGCAAGATTCTTCTGGAACTTTTGCATTCCCACCCAAAATGCAGATTATCTGTGAGGACAAACCAGGAGTGCATGGAATTCTTGCAAATTACCTGAGTCGTCTGTCTCCAACTAAAATTATCCCTGCTTTCTTTTAATGTTTCCATCCTCACAATACTAAATCCAGCACTGCATGGCCACATGTTGGTTGAGTTATAGTTGAGTATCTTGGCAAAGCCATAATGTCTGTCCTACTTAAGTTGTCAGTGTTTTTACTGAATAGTGAGTTCATATGTGGGTCATTACATAAGTAAAAATAAATGAACTAACCAACAGGTAAGTAACAGAGGGCTATGTTTGGACCCAGGAATGACAGGATGTCATAAACTAAAGATTATACTTAATTCTCTCCTGTGTAATTGAGGTTTATTCAAGAAAAAAATGTTAAAAAACATTAAAAGTTAGGAAAAACCATTTGTTTGGCCTCAGCTATTTGGTGCACTGGACATTCTTCCCCATCATCATTAAAAGAATCTCAAAGAGCTCCCAGTCAGTATTCTCTAATTAAAAAAATAAAGTGAAAATTTTAATTAGAATGAAATTCATTTTGAAAATCAAGTTTATTTTTTATTCTGTGGTTTCTTTTATTAAAATAGTCTCAGGGGTGCCTGGGTGGCTCAGTCAGATAAGTGGCTGACTCTGGATTTCTGCTCAGGTCATGATCTCATGGTTCATGGGTTCAAGCTCTGTGTTGGGCTCTGATTCTGACAGTGTGAAGCCTGCTTGGGATTCTCTCTCCCTCTCTCTCTCTCTCTCTCTCTCCCTCTCTGTCTGCCTCTCCCTCACTCAAGTATTCTCTTTCTCCTCTCTCAAAAATAAACTTAAAGAACATTTTCAAAGATGAAAGACAATCTCTGAAAAAATGAAAGCAGTCACTTTTGCCCACATTATACTCTCCCTGGACATGTAAATTTATTAAAGTCAGTCAGGAATTAGGTAGCAGTGCTTTTTAATAAATAAGAAATCCAAGCCTGTCAAAGAAATTTATAAATTGTCATTAATATTAATTGAGTAAATTGACTAGCATTAATTGACTAAATTAAGTGTGAGTTTTTAAAATAATAAAGATTATACTTTTCCACTTTCATTCCAATCTTATGTGGGTATAGTCAGAGTCTAATCAATTCTCACATGTCACCCTCAGTGAAGATTTCTGAAAAAATTGTATGTCTGTGAAAGTTCTATTTTTGGTAATTACAAATGGAAAATGAGTATCCAGTTTGTGAATTTAAGGGCACTGTCATGAGAGAGTGAAAGTAACATGCTTCAACTGGTTAGCAAGTAATTCCCTCAAGATTTTCCTCAGCCGCTGGTGTTACTAAACACTTTCTTGTTCAGAAAACTAAAGCAGTTGAGGCAAAACGAATGAAGCCCTAATTTCAACTGAGAAAGGCTCACAGGTAAATCTCATGTGGTCTGTGCTTTTGAGGTAATAACCTTGTGGGTGATGAACAGGTTGCCTGGCCTCCCAAATCAGATTATAAGAACAGAAGAGGAATCGCTGAAAGGGGAATCTGTTTCTTCACACGCTGCCCTGCTTTGGTATGCAGTCACTGGGTTCTAAAGATGCTTTAAGACTTTATTAAAGAATGAATACCTGAAAATGGAAGCCAATGAACATCCAAATCATGTTCTGAGAGAAGTCAGTAAGACTTGCCAATTGCCAGCCTGCTATTCTTGTTTTCAGCTTTATTGACGCTGAGAAATATGATTAAGAAACTTAAAAGTGCACGAGGTGGTGATATGATAAATGCACACATTCTGAAAGGATTCCTCTCATCTGGATAATTAATGCATCCATCACCTCATATATTTACCCCCTCTTTTTTTTTTTTTTTTTTTGATTAAGAACATTCAAGCTCTACTCTTTTAGCAAATTTCAATTATACAATACAGCCTTATCAGCTAGAATAGCCTTGTTCTACACTAGAGCCTCAGACCTTATTTATCTTACAACTGAAAGTTGGTACCCTTTTCCAACCTTTCCCTGTGTCCCCCACTTCCATCCCCCTGGCAACTGCTTCTATCCAGTCATCAGTCAGCATCACAGGAAAAATGCATAGGTTGTAAGTGATGCTTTCTTCATGAAAAACGGTGGGAAAATTGGTTAATGGAGTGAGTGCTGTTACAGGTTTCTTATTTACTGTACATTTATTAAAAAAAATAGAACTCATTTATTTTTTTATTTTTTTGTGTGTGGAACTAGGTCTTAGGTAGCCATTTACATTAAACCATGTGAGAAGGTTGTGGAAGGTTGGGAACAACTGCTTCATTTGAGCCTTATTTCTCTATCCATTGTCTCCAACAAGAATGGACCATTTTCTCCAACAAGAATGGACCATGTACCAAAAAGAAACGATTTTGTTGGTAGGGTACTGAGTTACATCTTCACAGTATTCTCCACATGCGTATACCATATGTGTTCTTCTGGAGAATCCTCCAACATCCTTGTGGAAACCACACGAATCGGAGCACACTTCATGCTGCTGAAATCCCTGAACTGCTTGGAGAATGGCGGATGACTTTTCCTCTGAAGTATGTATACTGCTTACATTTTATGTTGCTAGAATTTTACTGGGAAGAGAGAAACTCCCTTGGGTAGCTTGGGAGGTAGAGAAGGGAAAAATGAAAGAAATTCTAGCAACATTCAAAGGACCTTATATCTCCTTTGGCACTTAGTTTTAAAGGTTTTATAAATGTTTTCCTCATTACTTTTTCATAATTCATATCTTTCTTCCATTTCCTTTTACAATGACTAGATATTTCTATTTCTTTCTATATCTATCTCTATCTGTCTCTCTATTATCTATCTGTCTATCTATCTATCTATCTATCTATCTATCTATCTATCTATCTATCTATTTCCAGAGTCTTTCTGAGAGAGAGAGAGCGAAAGAGAAATGGAGAGGGGGAGAGAAGAAACAGACTTCTTTGAGGCAGGGCAAAAAAGAGAAGAGAAAACGTGCTTACTCATTTATCTGTCAAACTCTGGTCTCAGTTTTGGTGGAGTCATCACTGCCCCAAATTTTCTTTTCTAAGTATCCTAGAGTCAGTCTCACCTAGAAATTCTCCCCCTAGAAATTCTCTTCTTCAGGTGGTTTTGTTTTTTTGCCATAAGTCTAAGGAAACACAAGTCTTTTCCTTGTCATGCACTAATGAAAATTGTCTCCTCTCATGGGTCAGTGAATGATAATTTCAGTTGCTAAGAGACAGATGCTACTCCAAAGAGTTAAGTAATAGGAAACAGGGTCTTTTTATTTTATATTTAAGATAGTTATGTGATATTAGCCACCATAATTTCTTAGCCTTCTGCTCTTTAAATAACTTTCCTTGAATTCTTTTTTTTTTCCCAGAAATATTAGCAGTGAAGGAGCTCTTCCTCGCTCGGTAATTCTACCACCTCCTAGTCTTTAAAGACACACCCCCAGAGAGGTTCATTCACAGTCAAGTACAGAAGACATTGCGTATTACTGTCTAGCCTCAGGCCCACTGAACAGCTGCACTTCTCCATACCTGACATGACTGACACTAGGCTTTCATCCATAGCATTGCTTATTTTCTTTTTCAGAGCTCTGATAATCAGTCTCTTTTATTTCTGCAATCAAAACCTTTATAAATAGCAAGCATGCAAAACTTCTCATAATATAGAATTAGATATAAAAACTAAAAAAAAAAAAAACCTCATGAATTTTTCCTGCCCATTGATGCAACATACTTAAATAATTTCTTGAGAAATTAGATGTATATGATACTACACAAGGGTGAGTCATTATGTCCGTCACTCTTCCTGATGAAGGAAGGATCTTCACAGGCAGATGGCAATGTAGCCTTGAACAGTAATACACGGTTTTCTAAAGGTCCCTTACTATCTCCTCCTCTTATATCCTGCTTACTCATTAAATCACATATTTTTATTTGAATTATTTTTTAAGTTTATTTATTTTGAAAGAGAGAGAGAGAGCGTGCACAAGTGGGGGGAGGGGCAGAAAAAGAGGGAGAGATTGAGAATCCCAAGCAGGCTCCATGCTGTAAGCATGGAGATCTTACACAGAGCCCGAAATCATGAACCGTGAGATCACGACCTGAGCTGAAACCAGGAGTCGGACGTTTAACCAACTGAGCCACCCAGGCGCCCCTCAAATCATTTTTTTTTTTTATTTTTATTAGGAAGACCTAACTCATATACTGAGCAAGGACAAAGTACAATTATTCTTTTTGCCTATCTTTCTATAATGATCTCGTGATCCTTAATTATTTTTCTTCAGCTTAAAAGGGTCACCTCTATTTCTGCTGTGGCAGAACATGGGTATGTTACAGTGCTGTAGACCTTTGAGTTATAACTTACTTTTATGTGATTTCCACGTTGGTCTGAATGCTCTCTGGGAAGAAATTCTTTAGAACAATGTGAAAACAAGATCTCTCATATTACCTTTCTTACAGGCTTAATCAATTCATTTTTTTTTTCTATGAAAACATTAGAGATTCTTCTTGGTTATTGTAAAATATTCCTATTGTAATGTTTTTTGAAATGCCAGGAATATTTAAAATGCAATAAAAAGGTACTTGCTTTGTAGAAAGTGTTTGAGTAGGAAAATATAAGAAAATATAATGATGTTTAAGATGAAGACGTAAATCATCTATTCAACATTTTGTTCTGAGTAGCAGGTTTTAAGATGAAGATAGATACATATGAAATGTTACCAATGACAAAGACAGCAAAACACAGTATTTTTAGCATGTATTTATAATTTTTCATTAGGAATAATATATCCAAAACATAGTATTTTTGAGTGAAGTCGTGTTTTATTTAAAGCTTCCAGGTATGTCTTTTCTCATATTGGGTTAGTTCCCAGGTTTGTTAGTACTTCAATCATAGTGAATGACTAAAAGGAAGAAGCTAAAACAGTACATGCAGATCTAAAGGGAGTTGTCCAACTATAACATTAGCCCATCAGGAAGTGGATAAAATTATAAATTATAGTCTGCAAGGGAGGGGTTCTCTTTGAACTTAATTTGAGCAAATACTTATATTTAGAGTGTCTATTGGGAAAAGGGTCTTATGCTACCATTCATTGCTAGGCAGCAGGTACCCTGCAAGTCAATAGATTACAGAATTGTGGGTCCCAGTGGTTCAACAAAGATAGATCGAGAGTACTACCAAAATGAAGATTGACAAGGAACACAAGCCAGTTTTTTAAAGAGCAGGCTGGAAACAACTAGTCCGTCTCATGAGGGATCTGGCAACCTTGTATTTGCGTAGCATGTACTGCAAGATTAGAAGAATAAAACAAATGGAAGCCTAGGCTGAAGGCATACAATAGGGAGGAAAAACGTCAAAACTTGGAGATAGATGTTAGTTAGAGGCATGATGGCAATCAAGACATGGCCATGGTATGTACCATATCTAGAATTCATTTGGATATTGTTTTAAATATCTGTTGAAGTTTATATATCCATGAATATGAAAAAAATGCAATATTTTTTTTCAGTTAGCAGAAATATCTTTATATGTCTTAAAAGCCAAGAAAATGCAATATCCAACTGTGTGTTCAACCTTTAAGTTGCATATTTCAGTTAGAAGAAAGAGAATTAGATAATTTGAGCCTTAAGGACAATGATCTTTCAAGCTCTTAAACCTATTCAGAAAGGTCTCAGTATGACAATCTAGTAGATGAAAAACACTCTGGGTGTCTGTTGCCCTGGCCTCAGACCTGGCCAAAATCTCTGCTTGTAATATCCTGTTAAATTGGATGGGGATGGCCTTCCTTGAATGAGTAAGGCTCTTTTAACATCGGAATGATTTAGAATTAAGTATATACATCATTAAGAAAATAAATGTCCTTGTACTCATATTTGTGAGTTAAGAAACTGTGCATATTTTATCTTTTTATACTCTTGTAATGTTTCAGAGAATTATGCCCATTAAAGAATCAACTATGTAGCTCCAATTTGCAGGTGCAATTAAAGAATTGATTTAAACTTAGGATGTTAAATTAAGCTCTTCCTAAATTTGTTCAGACCATTATAATATTTTGAGAATATAAAGGTCACCATATTTAGTCATAAAATTTCATTAGTTAAAAGGGAAATCAAACATATTAGGTTTATAATACAGTTTAGAATCTCTGGTGATATTAAGTGAGCAAATGGATAACACTTTACTCTGAAACCTCTCAAAGGTGAATAACATCTTATACAGTTAAAATAGAATTAAGTATCTGTTTTATGAATTAAGTTTAATAAATTAAAACATATCTTAAGGGTCTAATACATTAAAACATATCTTAAGGGTCCTTTGCTTGCATAAATCATCCCTATAGATCTTTTAAAAACTCATATATATCATCAATGGAAAGATACAAAATTTGGTGCATATTCCTGGGGTGAAGGTATTTCTGAAAAACAAATATCATGTTTCTGGCATCTAGCTGGAAGATGAGATATCAGTTTTCTGATAATTTTCTGATAGCTTTTGATATCAAATAATAGTAGGAATGAATCTGCAATTATGATAATATATAAGGATCTGGGAAAGGCAAATTTCTATAACCACCCCCTCCACACACACATATACACACACATTCTCTTCTTGGGTCTTTTCAATTCTTTAGTCAATAAAATGAAAAGGGCATAACCTCCCACATAGATATCTCTGCTATTATTATTTCTGGTTAGATGAAAGGGAAATACAAACTAGAGAAGACTTTATAGAAACTTTAATATATCTTTACCTTTAATAACTAAAACAAGTATCTTTAATAACTAAAACAAATGTCTTAAATAATTAAAATTACCCTGCATTTGTTTAGTGAAAATATATATTGTTCAATAGAAATAGTGAGTAATGGCTTCCCTTTACATTTTCACCTGCAAGTCATTAATTCTTTTATCTGAATAATGTAAAGTCTCTGATTTAAAATAATTGTATATTGGGGCGCCTGGGTGGCTCAGTTGGTTGAGCATCTGACTTCAGCTCAGGTCATGATCTCGCAGTTTGTGAGTTCGAGCCCCGCGTCGGGCTCTGTGCTGACAACTCAGAGCCTGGAGCCTGCTTCCGAGTCTGTGTCTCCATCTCTTTCTGCCTCTCCCCTGCTCATTCTCTGCCTCTCTCTCTGTCAAAAATAAATAAACTTAAAAAAAAAATAAAATAAAATAATTGTATATTTTCTAGATGAACATTAACATGGAAAAACAAGTTTCAAAATCTTTTAAGGTAATATTATAACTATGCTTTAAAATACAGCTTCTATATATTCTATTTTTGACCTGTTTCTCTTAATTACAAATGTTTTTATGATAATATTTTTAATGTTTCCACATAATCCAAAGAGAAAAATAGAAAAAAATTCTTCAGTAAAAATGTTGTCAGTTTTGAATAAGTAAAGCATAAATAAAAGTGACTTAAGTGTGTTGTTCAGACCTTTAGTAGTTATAAAACTAAAAATAGTTTAACCTAAAACTTCAAATATAAACTAATTTGAAAGTAAAAATAAAATAAAACATGGTATTTTCATGATTTTTTTAGCAGAAGAGTAATTTTTAGACATTTAGCTATATATTTGAATTTATAACCCTTTTAAAAATGTCTATTTAGTGCCCTTGAGTTGATTTTTCCATTTTTTGCATCAGCCTACTTTCTTTTAGCTTAGTATGCTAATATATTCTCTCTCAATCTTTTTCAAAAATCTTTAAAATGTGTTTATTATGCACTGCTAATTTGAGAAATAGAATGATTGAAAAAATCATTTATAAGTTATACAAACTTATACATGACAAGTGGCTGATATTTACTGTCTTTTCCCTAAATTCATTATTCCTGAATTTTTCATTCATACACAAATAGAGGGAGAGCAGGAAAGTGACAGGGATTTCTCAAGTTCTTCTATTATGCATAGAAATCAAGTTTATGGTTCCAAGCAGTAGCCTAAGTCAAATAGGAAAAGTCTAGATGTCATTCAGAATATCTCTCTTTTACGTTTTCATGTTAAATCAAAACGAAATACAACTCAACACCAACAATGAAAAGAAAGCACATTCAATATACAAATAGAAGCCATAATTATCAACCTATCATATATACCAGTCAGTTGTAAATTTTAATTGTAAAGAAATTACTTTTGAGCTAACATATATGCTGCTGTATTAACACTAAAATCTATATTTTCAGTAGGAATAATACCTGTGAAACTCAGAAGACTACATAGGCACTATCTCATTTTTTTTTTGATACCATAATTGTGATATATGAAGGACAAGTTATTTTCACCATCCTGAAGATAGGAGAACAAAGGTGCAAAACCAGATTTTTGTCCAGGTGACTAAGGAAATAATTACACAATTAGAAATTTTCATCATTGGGCGGCTGTGTGGCTCAGTCAGGTGAGCGTCCAACTCTTGATTTCAGCTCAAGTCATAATCTCACAGTTAGTGGGATCTAGCCCCACATGGAGCCCTGCATGGAGCCCCACATGGGGCTTTGCACTGAGTGTGGAGCCTGCTTGGCATTCTCTCTCTTTCCCTCTGTCTCTGCTTCCTCTGCTCGCATGCATGTGTGTGCACTCTCTCTCTCTCCAAAATAAGTAAATAAACTTAAAAAGACAAATTCTCATCATAACTTGCACCCTCTGTATATACTTCATCTAGATAAAATAATATCTACCAGTATTATTTATGGATTATTTTCATTTACCCTGCCTTGCACCTTGCACTTTATATGAACCATCTTATTAAATTTGCACAGAAACTACTTAAGGGAATTACTCCTCTCATCCTCATTCTCCTGATGAGAAGCTGAGTACTGAAGGGTGGTACATGTCATCTAAGGTCAGTAGCGGTCATACGTGGCAGAGCCATCACCCAAGGCAGGCATTCCAGTGTCAAAACCTATGCATTTATTTAAACCCCTTGATTTTATAGACTGAATTCTGTGTCTCCAAATTCACATGTTTAAACCCTGAACTCCAATGTGACTGTATTTGGAGATATGGCCTTTAAGGAAATAATTAATGTTAAATTAAGTCCTAAGGGTGGGGACCTAGTCCAACAGGGCAGGTGTCTTTATAAAAAGAGGAAGAGATACAGGAAGACACATGCGTGGAGGGTACCTGTGCATGTGAGACACAATGAAAAGCTGGTCTCACCAGAAACCATCACTTTGGCACCTTGGTCTTGGACTTGGAGCCTGCAGAACTGTGGAAAAATAAATTTATTTTCTTTCAGACATCCAGTCTGTGGTATTCTGTTAGGGCAGTCTGAGCAGGCTCATACAATTGCATCTGGTTCAATGATTTGGTGCCAAGTCTTCTGATTTTGGTCCTCCCTGGGCTATATTTAAGATGTATACCTTTATCAGTAAACAGTTGCCTTCACACCCCCGGTTGCTTCTCCTCCTCTTTTTCTTTTTTTTATTATTGTAAGCTAAGGGGATATTTGAACATTGTTGGTGATTTGTGCTGTTGCAATGAGTTGGGAAGAAGCTTACTTTTTGCTTATTGAACCTGAAAGAACTTATGCTATGAGAGGCATGCTTTCCTTTGGTTATCCGTGTCTCTACTCTGGTATTATATATCAAGTGTCTTCCCCACTGTTGGTCATACCTCAAAGAGCAGCATTAACAGCAGCAGATGTCACAAGAGACGTATTGACAACGAAACAGGCAGCCAGAATGTAATGGCTCAAACCAGACAGTGGTAGGGGCTAAATCGTTACTATTAATAGTGTAAATGTTTAATTTGCCCACACTTTCAAATAATATAAATGTTTCTACTCCTCTGCCGAGCCATATATGTATATATCTGTGTGCATTTGCCTAAGCCTACATATGTGTGTTTGTGTGCATGAGCATTCTGGATTTACATTACTATCACTAAATATTTCTCTTGGGGGCTGTGAGGGGAGAAACATGAGCTTGATTTCTTTAGACCCTCAAGAGGCCATTCTAAATTTTATATCTCTGAGTGGTCCAATGCACAGTCATAAGATTAATGTGCTGCAGTTCTCAGGATCCTTCTAGTGAAACTGACTCTCTGGATGCGTATTATTTATGGATTTTATGTTACCTTCTTAAATGAGAAAGAGAGAGAAAGAACTTGAGAACTTGTAAACTAAAATCAATAGAGATAATAGCCTCTCACACCGAGAAGGTTGGGATGTCTCTGTTTATTTCATAAATGTTCTTGTGGATTAGACATACTCTTTCTCACTAAATGACTTCATGCTTTCTTTGTGTTTCTTCCTTCTTTTTCTTTTTCTGCTCCATCATATTTCATTTTCTTTCTCTGCTTTTTTATCTCCCACACAGAAAATCATATTGGATTTCATGTGATTACTTGACTAAATAAAGTCACTGAAACAGGCCACAGGAGGAGGCAGGAACCCATTTATTTCACAGTGTGATAGTGATAGTTCAATATTCAGAAGAGAGCAATAATAGTGTATATGGAAGTTCTTTTCATGCATGATCATTATTTGAAAGATTTCATCCTTAATAGTGTCTTGTTTTAGGGGTTTGTAAAATAGTATTGAACAAACTGATGTCTAGAGAGATGTTTGGAAATACATATTTTTTAAAAGCTCACTACTTATATAGAGCAAAATTCAATATAATCAGCAATTAAAAAAAAAACATCCAAAAGGATTGGATAACTGAATATATTTCTTTGGCTTATTCCTGTGTCTGTGTTAAAGTGAGACTATATTCTTAAAGACATATTTAACTACTATAAATGTTCTGAATGAATTATGACTTCGTTTTAAGATATGATACAAAAGAAACCTTAATGCTTCTTCCTTTATGGCCAAAGCCATAAAGAATATAAAATTCATTCTGACACTTTTATTAGTCACATATTTTTTCTTCTATCAAATTAAATATGCGTATTAATCTATACAATATCTAAATGTTTCTGTATGTATTTACTCAGACTTCTCTACATCATTTTAAATTCTTATCCTCCTCATAAGAATCAGAGAAATGCTGCTTTCAGGATTTCGGTATTGGCACTTTATAATGAGCACGTATTGACAATAATGACTGGTGGCAATTGCGATCTATCATACTATGTAACTCTACCTCAAGACCAATGATACATGTTCACCCCAGTACACTTGATAGAGATGTTCAAAACATGTTGCTAATTATGCTAATAAATTAAGGAGTGGAAACTTTCCCTTTATATTTGCATTGCCCTTTATGCTGATGATCCTGAAAATCTTTTAATAAGAATGGAAATTTCATTTTATAGACACATTCAACATATAGTATATAATGCAAAACAATTCATTGATTAGGACAAAGGAATTACCAAGTATTATTTCACACTATGTAGAAAAAGATAACCATTGCATTCTTGAATTTTCAGAATATTCAACCACCTGAGATCCATTAATTGGACAAATATTACACACCACGTTCTGCCTTATTGATCCCCATTGTGTCAAAGAAAACTACAATATGAACATAATTTTAAAAAACATATAAATGTACAGATCATCTTCACTTTCTTCCAAATAATGCTGGTTATATCATTATTAGTTGAGTATTAAACGAAAGGACACAAAATTTCAGCAGTTGCTTTTTCTGTTAACCATAATTTAGATTTAATTTCTGCATTTTATTTTCACTATCACTAGAAAAAGGTTTTATTCGGACTATTGTTACCATGAGTTTTAGATTAATTTAATTATGTCTATAAGTTCTAAATTCCACATGACTTTAAACCTATACTGTTTTAATAAGCATCACCATATATGCATTTTAGTTACTTTTTTTACTAATGTGGGAAATTAATAATTTCCATTTGTGACATAAAATATAATGTGGGACTAAAAATCATTTAATTTTTTTCTTTTAAAAATTTTATTTAAATTTTAGATAGTTAATATATAGTACAATATTGGCTTCAAGAGTAGAATTCAGGGATTCATCACTTACATACAACACCCAGTGTTCACCATAACAAGTGCCCTCCTTAATACCCTTCACCCATCTAGCCCATACACCACCCGCTTCCCTCCATCAAACCTGTTTGTTCTCTATCTTTAAGAGTCTCTCATGGTTTCCTCCCTCTGTTTTTCCCCTCACCCCCTACAACATATTCATCTGTTTTGTTTCTTAAATTCCACATCTGAGTGAAATCATATGATATTTGTCTTTCCCTGATTTATTTCAATTAGCATAACACACTCTAGCTCTGTCCATGTGGTTACAAAAGACAAGATTTCATTCTTTGGATGGCTGATTAATATTCCAGTGTGTGTGTGTGTGTGTGTGTGTGTGTGTGTGTGTGTGTGTGTGTGTATACAACACATCTTCTTTATCCACTCATCAATTGATGGATATTTGGGCTTTCTCCATAGTTTGGCCATTGTTGATATTGTTGCTAAAAACTTCGGGGTGCATGTATCCTTTCAAATATATATTTTTGTATCCTTTGGGTAGATACCTAGTGATACAATTGCTGGATCCTAGAGTAGTTCGATTTTTAACTTTATGAGGAACCTCCATACTGTTCTTCAGAGTAGCTGCACTATTTTGCATTACCACCAAACAGTGCAAGAGAGTTCCCCTTCCTCTGTATCCTCACTAACACCTATTATTTCTTGTGTTGCTAATTTTAGCCATTATGACAGATGTTAAGTGGTATTTCATTGTGTTTTTTATTTGTATTTCTCTGATGATGAGTGATGTTGAGCATCTTTTCCTGTGTCTATTAGTCATCAGGATGTCTTATTTGGAAAAGTGTCTATTTGTGTCTTCTGCCCATTTCTTAACTGGGTATTTTGTTTTTTTGGTTGTGGAGTTTAATAAGTTCTTTATAGATTAAAAATAATTTTATAGTTAATGTGAGATACATGTCTTTGATTATAGTTTATAGCTATCTTATGGAAGGCCCTTGAATATTTGCCACTGTGTCTTATACCTGAAGTTGTCCCAATGTGTTAGATCAAAAGATTATGAATGAGGTAGAGAACAGGCATAAATTTATAAACATAGTCATTGCTAATAATAATAGTTTATTGTTGTATAAAATTGGAGGAATTCAAACTCTTTTCTAGTTTATCTCGGGAATATCTATCAATATGTTAAATTTCAAAACTTTCTCATCATACTCATTTTTAGGGACAATGCATGGCTTTCTCTTACATTCATTAAGAACTCTAATTTGTGGCAGGAAAGGAAAACTCCTTAATGTATGTCTCAGGTGACTAATGAAAGAATTGTAGTACCATTAATAATCAAATTACTGGTGAAACATGGTTTCATTATTTTTTTTCCTTACAATAGAGACCAATAAAGTGATGGGTAATGATTGACATTGCAAAAGAGAGAACTCTATATGGCAATAAAGTCAAGTTGATCAGGGGGAAAAAAGGCATGTGATATTGTAAATATCAAAAAACTGTCATGATTGGAAGTGATAGAAATCAATTAACATAAAGAAGTTACTTTTTCCCATTGACATAGTGGAAAAGCTTGAGAAAAAGCAAAAATTATGAGGAAAAAAACCCTACATGATGAAAGATAACGTCTACAGGATTATCTTCATTAATGATTTAAAAATATGCTAATTAAGGTGTCTTTCAGCATCAAGTTGTCAGGCTACAATCCTGTGTTTGGTGCTAAAGCTGAGAATCTGAAACCTGTGTTTCTACTTTGTCTGTAGCCTTCCTATTAGTTTCTGTCAAGAAGGAGCACTAGAAGAAGACTGGAGGACAGAGGATGAAGGAGAGACTTGCTTCTCCACTTGTCTTTCAGGAATTAACTTAGATGATGATCTTTTTCTAATATCTTCCATAACCTCCATAAATGGCTGAAGTAGCTCCATATCCACCTGCCATGTTACCACTGAACACTTACTATAATACTTATCATGCTATTTACAGATATCCATTTACTTGTCTTTCTCTTCTACTACACAGTAAGGTCTTTGAGGAACGGAACCAACTCTTCTTCATTGGAACTTGAACATTAGTATTACTGCCACATACTAGGTGCTCAATAAATAAGTATTGTATGAATGAATAAATAAATATTCTTGAGATGGGTTATTTTTTTCAGAATTATGGTTGTTAGGTTTAACAGATAAAAACATAAGTCTGCAAGTTAAGTTTGACTTTCAGTAAAATAATGAATAATTTATTTAGCATAAATATGTCTCAAGTATCACATGCTAAAATAATATACATTGTTTATATGGAATTCAAATTTAACTGAGTGTCCTGTATTTTTTGGGGGGCTACTGTAGTCTGAATGAAATATTTTCACTTCAACAATGACTACTGATTGAATGACTTCTGAGAAAAAAATCTTATGCCTCATGTAGAACAGCATTTTTCTCTGTAACTTTGGTTTAAATATTCAGACATGATTCTTCTCAGTGCAATATATAGGTAAAGAGCTGTGATATTGGTCCATTTTATCATACAGTGAGTTGTTGACCAGATGGATGCAAGTGACTTTTAGATGTTTTTTACAACAGTGCATACATATTGAAACAGTATGTTTATATACAGATGTATTCATTTACATTTGTGCTGGCTATGAAAATCATGAGACTATTTATTTTATTATGTCATTTGATGGATGGAGCATGCTGATTGCCATAATAGGCAGACCTGATTCCTTATATTCAAGATTAATACTTTTCTAGTAACAGTGAAACATACTTCATCTCCCAGCAGAACATGTCTGGATGTCTATTGACAGACCCTATAGTATGACTACCTAGGCAAATACCAGCTTGAAGGTCACCCTTTGAAAATAATACTGTTCCAGAAAGATTCAATAGTGTCAGTCAATCCTGGACTAGTCATCAAGCTTCTAATACATTGTGGTCTTGAAATATAAATATCCCAAGCACAATTTTTGACAGCTAATAATTGCTCACTGAATGATGGCTTTCTTTCCCAGTGTATGTGAATCCATTTCATAAAAATTAAAAGATTGTTTCAAAGAAACTTCTAAGCCCTGAAAGGCCAGAATTTTAGAATCATATCCTCTACAATTAACCTATGATACAGGATGGTTATGGGGGTTTCATAGAATGCTGAAGAACACACTGTTCTTGCTTAACAGAAAAAAATCAGCTACCCAAACCCCTCAATATATATCCTGGAAACTTTTGGTACATCAATGTTTTTTATTAAGCTTGTTTCAATTAGAAACTTGAATAAGCACATACATTAAAAATGCCTGTGTCGCTTACAATTTTAAGACTCATTATTATGACCATCAATGCTCATTTATTCTAACTTCAAGTTTTGTGGCCTTAGAACCTGAATGAATGGAGCTACCACTGAATGAGATATATGGGAAAAGGTGGAGATGAAGCAGATTTGGACAGGAGGTAGCGATGGAAGAAGATTTAAGAATTTAGATCTGAATATTTTAACTTTGACAAGTCTGTCAGACATCCAAAAGGAGATGTTAAATAGGCAGCCAAGAATGGGTCTGGAATTCGTAACAGAAATTAGGACTAGAGTTACATTTGAGAATCACCTCCATGTAGATGCTATTTAAAGCCACATGACTTGAGGAAATCTTCAAGGGAGAGGTAGATAAAAAAGGTGATGGGACCTAGGACTGAGCCTTGAGTCATTCACTTGAACTTCCCCTTCACACAGCTTTACTGAGGAATAATTGACAAATATAATTACATATATTGGAGGGGTACAATATGATGATTTGATATACATATATATTGTGAAATGTTTACCAAGATTAAGATAATTAATACATCCATCACCTCACACAGTTAACACTTTTTTTGGTCACTTACTCAAATTTAAAACGGAGAAAAAGAGAAAGCAAATGTGACTGAGAAACGGTGAAGTGAAATAATACGAATAGAAACTATAGGACTCTAGAATCTAACAGACCAGAGTCTAATTGCATGAAAAGTACCAGAAATAGTTAATTTGAGGGGCATACCACAAAATACTGACAAAATATGCCTCAAAAATCTCAAAATCATAGAAAACAAGAAAAGATTTGAAAAACTGTCATAAACTAGAGGGGACTAAGGGACAGTACAACTAACTGCAAATATTCTGGACTGGGTCTGACAGCAGATAAAGGACATTAATGGAAAAACTAGTGAATCTGAATAAGTTCTGGAGTCTAGTCTAAAAAAACTTCTTAAATATGAATACATGGATAATAGAATAATAGAATAAACTGTTGCTCTGAATAATAATATGTCAATTACTGGATAGTTGTGGTTAAGTACATTGGCTTCAACTAATTATAAGAATATTGATGTAGGACATGTCTGTACTACTTGGCAAACATCAAAGAGCATACGAATTTTTTAACGACGGCTTGGGATAAAGGTCTTTGTTCTAGTTTAAACTTTAATCATCAGTTAGAGAAATATAAATATATCCCAAGCTCTCACTGTCAAGCCAGATGTGTATTCGCTTTCTCTCTGTTTTTCAAATTAGTTTTAATTGCCCTAAAGTCAGTATAGAAGTGGCAAAATTATCAAGATTCTACCATTTTTCAATTTTACATCTAATTATATCTCAGATTTTTAAATATATATATTGTACCTAGAGCCCTATGTAACTAAAAAGTATCTCCTGATCACATGAAGAAAAAATATGAATTGCCTATACCTTCATTTAGCAATGTTGTATATCCTTTCTAATATTTTTAGAAATCATAGATATTAAAAGGTCATACACATTAAAACTGTATTGTATGGGAGCGCCTGGGTGACTCAGTCGTTTAAGTGTCCAACTTCAGCTCAGGTCATGATCTTGCGGTTTGTTGAGTTTGAGCCCCGTAGCAGGCTTTATGCTGACAGCTCAGAGCCTGGAGCCCGATTCAGATTCTGTGTTTCTCTCTCTCTCTGCCCCTCCCCTGCTCACACTCTGTCTCTCTCTCCTTTAAAAATAAACATTAAAATTTTTTTTTTAAAAAACTGTATTTTATGTACTTGTATTTACAGAGACACTCTATATAAGAAGAAAAACAGAAAGCGTTTTATCTGTATTTGTGTGTTCAAATCTTTTTGAAAAACTTTTTTTTTGATTCAGGGTTAGGAAAATATGTGAAATACTCCAGTGCATTTCCACTTTATTCTTCTACAGAGTTATTTTTTATGATAGGATTCTATTAAATAGTTATAAATCTTTTCCCTTTGGCTTGGATATGGTTGACTACTCTTTGCCAATCACATGTCAAGAGAAGGCAGTCTGGTTCAAAGGAGCAGTCAAGAGGCAAGAGATTCAAATATATGTAGGTTCAAATGGCATTTATTAATAACGCCTTCTGAGACCCGAGAAAAGGCATTTGCTTTCTTTTTAAAACACACACATATGTGCACACACACACATACACACACACATGCAAACACACACACGCAAACACACACACACATTCTTCTATGCAAATTGCTGCATTCACATGCAATATTTAAAATAAAATGAGAATATCATTTCCACCCCTCTACCTAATACAAATCTTGAAGTGCATTTACTTTACAATCTTGAGAATATGAAAGTAATAGCTGTTTTAAAAGAGATTACAGAAACTTCTAGAGATTGAAACTCTTTTGTTGTAAAGTAAAAGGGAGCAGAATAAATAAAGGCTGAGAAAGTTTGTTTTGTTTGGCTCTGAATTCTGAATTGTAGACCAAATTTAGTTATGGTGAACCAGCCTTGCATTAGATAATTCTGCCCTGTGGGTACAGTTTGTTAGGTGCCTAACTTCACTACATCTCTTGAGTAATCATTTTACTTGTTCAGAAAGTTTATTTATTTATTCGTTACAATGCACAGATGGCCAGAATGTGGCTCAGTATGCTGTTGTGTCTACCGTATTTTCAGCAAGTCTCCCTCTATCAGTGCATCAAGTAGAGGTGTTTCCTTTTGTTGTATATCAGCTCACACCTGGTTCCTAGACATTCATGTCAAAAGTATTTTGAGCCATAAAGACAGGATATAAAAAAAGTAGTCCCAAGCATGTCAGCTGCCAAGATAATCTAATTTCTTTGCTAGACTCTTAAGGAAACCTGACTCTCCAAAATTGGTGTAGAGTAAAAAAGACAAGTAGAAGGCAGTCTGTGGCAAAACAAGGTTTATAACAAAACATAATGGAGTAATTCAGAGTTAGAACACAATTAAAAAGAACATAGTCTAATTTTGGGCTACCTCATTTCAAGCTGCAGTCTTGCATCTGTTGCTTGTTAGAAAATAAAACAGTCTACAGCTAGTCATTTAGAAAGGTGTGAATCAATTGAATCTACTTTAGTGGAGTCCTATTACCTTGTTAATCACAAAAATAAACAGATACAATATGTTTTCTCTCATTTTTGATTAAGAAATAACAAATAGGCTTATATCTAAAAAAAAAATCCTAAATCTGGAAGAAAATCATATCTAAGTCTTGATATTTAATATGTATTAAGCTCTAGGAAGAATGTATTAACTTTAAAAAAAAGTTAAGCTTCTAAAAATCTCAAAACACTTTATAGGGATTACCAGATCAGAACAATTACTACATAGTACAAAAATATAATGTCCAGGCACATGAATGATTTAAATTATAAGGTTTCACATAAATACATTAAATTATAATATTTAGTCTGCTGGTACCTTAAGAACATGGTGGGGATCATTGTGCTATGTTCTAATGCCACTTATCTCTTTTATTCATGCTGAGTGTAAAATCAGCTTAGACAACATTCTTATACAACACTCTTCATGAGTGTTAAGGCATAATTGTTAATACAACTAGATGTTTTTCTGTATAAAGGAAGTTTAAGATATTTTCTTGGTTGTGGAATATTTAGATTAACAACAGATTTATAATTATATTAAATTTAATGGATAATTTATCCAATGAATTACCTGCAGAGATAGCCATAGATACCTGCATAGATAGGTTATAATAATTGCCAGCTGAGATCACTGGATGTACTGTTAGCTACTAAGTTTTTTCATTTTGCTGGCTCTTTATAACTACATTACATCAATTACAAGTGACCTTGGAAATGTATCCATTTAGTTATAATGTGTGTTCTTCCAGAATTCTTTAATATTTTCTCAAGTTTGACATGTTTGCAGGCATAGTTTATATTAAAAGTATTACCATTAAATTGGAGAAGCATTGTGCGTCTTTATTATTTCCTGCTGTTCAGTGCTTAGAACATATAGATAGATGATAGATAGATAGGTAGATAGATAGGTGATAGACAGATAGATATATAGATAGCTTTAACCCATGCAAAATTGTGATCTAGTTTGTTCATTTTAAGGCATCATTATATTTTATCAGGATGCAGGGCTCTTATTTCTCTTATTCAAGTAACTCAAACTTGAACACACAAATGTTTTAGTGCTCACTAGAAAATATTAATTATCCATAACACTGTTCCAGCAGGGCATTTTGGTAGGCTATTACAGTAAATCTATGGCTTAGTGTTCAGAGAAAGTCCAGGAATATGAACAGTTCTTTCTACCCATGAAAAAACATAGTACAATGGTATGTTTTATTTCAATCCTGACTAATTTAATTATTGAATTTGCCTCTTGTTGTATAAAATGTACAGACTCCTCAACCTGTACTTGGCTTAGTTTCTTTACTTATAGGAAGGAGATAGAAACTACAAGAAAAAAAGCTACCATGAGGGCCAGAATGAAATTTTAAAAAGTCCTTACTATAGAGTATAGGCTCAATGAACAGTAATCTTTATTACATTTATATTTTAGAGGCACTCCAGCATATTGGAAAGCTCTTTTAAATAGATATGAAACAACCTCCTGCACTCTTGATTGAATAACTTTAAATAAATCATTTAAATTCTTATAACATCAATTTCTTCATTTGAGGAAGTGTAAGGTTTAAACTCCAGAAGAGACTAGAAACAACAACAACAACAAAAAACAATGCCTGTTTTAAATTCTCAGATTTTTGTAGATCAGAAATAAAGTCAGAATTGAGAAAGACCAATGCAATCATCATTTTTTTTTTTCATGATTTTAAGATCTGGTATTTATTTCTTGGACAAGTGCTTTTGTTAAGACTGCCTAAAGCTAGGGGGTGCCTGGGTGGCTCAATTGGTTAAGCAGCTGACTCTTGATTTTGGCTCAGATCATGATCTCACAGTTGTGGGATATAGCCCCATGTCAGGCTCTGTGCTGGGTGTGGAGACTGCTTGGGATTTTTCCCTCTGTCTCTGTCTCTGTCTCTCTCCACCCCTCTGCCCTTCCCCCCTTACTCACATGTTCTTTCTCTCTCTCAAAAAAAAAAAAAAAAAAAAAAGACTGCCTGAAGCTAAAAAGAATAAGTTTTTTTTTTAAATTTTTTTTTAACATTTATTTATTTTTGAGACAGAGAGAGACAGAGCATGAATGGGGGAGGGGCAGAGAGAGAGGGAGACACAGAATCGGAAGCAGGGTCCAGGCTCTGAGCCATCAGCCCAGAGCCTGACGCGGGGCTCGAACTCACTGACCTGAAGATCGTGACCTGAGCCGAAGTCGGACGCTCAACCGACTGAGCCACCCAGGCGCCCCTAAAAAGAATAAGTTTTAAAATATTCTTGTGCCTTACTCCCTTAGATAATGAGGTCCACTGTCTTACAATTAAGTTAATAATTGAATCTCATTTCTGGTTTATGTCACTGTTGCTAGAAATTTATGTATTCTGCATTTCGTAATTCACTGGTTTCACATTCTAGGATGTTCTGTTTTCTCTCTAAATAATTTTAAGCAGCAAATTCCGTTACTGACTTCCCTTGGTTGATATCACATTCCCCAGTCTCTAAAAGTATCTTGACTACTTGTGGATTTATTGATCAAATACTCTCAGTTCAACCAGCTCTGAATATATTTATTTAGGGTTTTATTTGTGTTATAATTCCCTACAATAAATGGTAATTTCTACTCCCCAGTTAATCTAGCACATTGGGTCAGTTAACATATTTCTGAATATCACTAAATTTTGGTAAGAGTGGTGAATTTTAAAATACATCATTACGTGCAAAATATGGTGATTGATAACCAAATAGAAATAGAGATAAAGACAAGATATATTTCATTTAACAAATGTGTTTGGACACACAAAAAAATTTTAAAAAGACTAACTCCGTATATACCATACAGATTACAAAACATCTGTACATCCTAAGATTAAAAATACTTGTTAAATATGGTAGACAGCTCTCAGTAATTTACGTGTTATGTGGAAAAGAGGCATAATATTCACACATGTATGGAATGTCTCTTTTATTTATTTATTTTTAAATGTTTATTTTTGAGAGAGAGAGCGAGACAGAGAGAGAACACAGGCATGCACCCAAGCCGGGGAGGGGCAGAGAGAGAGGGAGACACAGAATCAAAAGCAGGATCCAGGCTCTGGGCTGTCAGGGTAGAGCCTGACCTAGGGCTCTAGCCCAAGAATCAGGAGATCATGACCTAAGCCAAAGTCAGACACCCCACCGCCTGAGCCACCAAGGTGCCCCTCAAATGTCTCTCATTAATGGGACCAAGCAAGAGGCTGGAACAGGGTCTCATTCTCTATGATACTTCTGGGTTGGTTTTATATTATATAAATACATGTCTAACTCATCTTACTTTTGTGGATACGGTGTCTAACATCTCAGGCAAAAGGGAAGGATTCGTCTCTTATTTTTTGGAAAATTAACTTCTCAATCTTTTAGGGACAAAATGTAATCTCAACAATACTAATCCTGCTGGTGCACTCAACTAAATATAGTAAAATTAGAAACGCTGTGCATTATCAAAGCTTAGAAATTGTTTCATAACTGAATTACATGTTCATTCAGTAAGTATTTCAACCCAGAGCACATAGTTCTGGGTAGTAAGTATGGGGTCAAAGAAAAAGAAAATCTGCATTGTGTGCTTATTCCGCCATTGAATATCTTTACAGAGAATGCTCTATTATGGTTTCTGTTCTCTGATTAGGAAGCCTGTCTTTTCAGTTCAAAAGCCCCCTGCGATTTGAAAGTGCAAGAAAAGCGTACACTGGTGAAGTGACTTGCCGGACCATTGAAGTTCAATTTAAGCATGGAAAGCATCTCTGGGGAGAGGGAAGCTGTTCTAGTCTGTGAAGATATCTATATACCCTGAGCTGGTGGGACGTACCAGGAAGTGATGGCAGAACCACGGGGTATCTTTGATTCACAATAAGATACTGCTTCTTTTAGAATGAAAAGCCACCTGTTGTTTGTCAAAAGGTACTACTTACTGATTATTACTTTACATATTAATGCAAAGAACCCTTGGAAGTAGTCTCCTGTGCAGCTGTTGAAAGTCAGTCTTTCACCTGTCTCCAATAGGGCAAACTTGAAAAAAAAATGTTTTGTACAGCCAGTAGAGAATGCTTCTTTCTTTAAAGAAATCGGAGCTGTCTGCTGGGGGCAATAAAGAGGGAGGATATGGGGAGTATTGAGTTGCTTATTGCCAAGCACAGAAAAATGCTAATAAGATCCATGCTGAGAAAAGCTCTCACTCATTGGGGTGCATCATTGCAGACATTAAGCTGAGACTGTGAATTGCTGTTAGCCAAAACTCGAGAAAGGCTAAGGAGCATTGTGCCAAGAAGTATCTCCAGTCACCCTGTGAATTGCTGTCAGGGGGCATGAGGTTTGCTATATTGTTTTTGAAATAATTTGCATAGCAAAAATTGTCTGGTGAACTTGGTAAATCTATCAGTACATCAATATATATGATATGTATTTGCTAAGTTTTTTTGCTGAAAACTTAAAGAATAATTATATAATTTAATTAATAATCAAATACATAAACGCAGGCACTTTAAATAAATACATCATAATCTACTGTTTGTTAGGTTCTGAATCTCAATGAAATGAGATTGATAGGAGACCAAAGAAAATCTGAACAGAGCCGCTTACTGACTTTTCAAAGGATCTTTTGTGTAAGACCATAAAGAAAATCCATCCCCCCTCATTTTTTGACAGTATGGCAACATATATCATCCATAACTATGGCAATTTGCAAACAGGTAAACCCTCAATCTTTTTTATGAGAAATGAAGCAGATAATAAAATGGAGTGTCCTATTCCAAAGTAACTGGACTGAATGCTGATAGTTGTTTGATTCTTCTTATTTTAACACGGCCACTTGGCTTATGTATTTCTGCTCAATTGCAGTGTAAGAGAGTACAAAGCGATCAATGAAATGCTGGAGGAAATTGAGCACAGAGGATTTCCTGATGTTGCTTAAAAAGCACAGGTTAAGATGTGCTAATGAACACAGTTCATTTTAATTGCCAATAACTATTGGGATTATCTGATAAACATGAAAAACATTTTCCCTTTTCTATATAAAATCCTGATGTAAAATATTCCTACTAGTGCAGTCAGGTAGAAATTAATAGAGAGGTAGTTTAGGGTAATAAAACTTAGGGAAGTCTGAATTATATTCTCTTCTTTTGCTAATTAGCTTCCCTTGGGACAATGACTTCCCTTGCTTTTGCCTCACTTAAAAAAAAAAAATGAGTCTGCACCATTCATTAAAATTTCAGACTTACGTGTAGATTTTATGTACAGTCAGGGAATTAAGTGTCTCCCTCACCCATTTGATAGTTCAGAAATAGAAGGAGTGCTCTAAGATTTCTCAGTGTGTGGGTGTGTGCCTGTGTGTACACGACAGAGAAGAGAGAGAGAGAGATAAATCTAGATATGTCCTATCTGTGAACATTTCCTGTTAATTAATGTTGGGTTTTTTAGTTCTCAGCTATATCACTTTCCTCCATGTGTTCCATACCAATTAAAAAACCTGCTTAGCAGTCAGATAGGAAATGTGGCTTTGCTCAAAAACAAATTTTAACTTCCAATACTCCATCTTAAATTTAAAAACAATTCCTGTCCATTTTTTTTTTTTTTTTGAGAGAGAGAGAGAGAAGGAGAGAGAGAATGAGTGAGGAAGAGGGGCAGAGGAAGAGGGAGAGAGAGAATCTTAAGCAGACTCCACACTCAGCATGGAGCTGATGTGGGTTTCCATCTTATGACCGTTGAGATGGTGACCTGAACTGAAATCAAGAGCCAAAGTTTAATCAACTGAGCCACCCAGGTGCCCCCCAATACTCTATCATAAACTTAACTAATCTTAAAACTGCTGACCTTCATGTTTACAAAAGAAAATTTTCACTGGGCACATGTTAAAAATGGCAAATGGAACTTTACTCAGGATCACTGCACTAGGGCAGAGATTGAATTCAATTCCACTGAAATAAAAGGTAGCAGTTTGTCTGTTTGTTTGTTTAACCTGGTATGACAAAACAAAAGCGCAAAACCTCTGATGGTTACGGGGGGGGGGGGGGGGGGGGGGGAGGTGGATGGGTATGCATTAAATAGGTGATGGGGATTAGGGAGTGACCCTGTTGTATGGAGGTGTAGAACCAGTACATTGTACACCTGCATTAATATTATACTGTATGTTAACTAACGAATTTAAATAAAAACTTAAAAAATAAAATTGTGGGTTTTAAGCTGCAAACAGTAAATAAGAAAAAAAAATTAAAATCTGGATGAGCTAATGGAGAAGAGGTATAGGACTTCATGGGGAAGGATGGTCAATATCATGAGCCATCTATCTGTGTTTCCTAATTGTCACTTATCTAGTGAGGCTCCTATCATCCCACAGAGACTGGGAAACAGGGTTCCTATCTTTCTTGATGGTCACATTTCAAAGGGATTGATCCTGGGTCATTGAGAAAAATGTTCCTACGCTGAAGAAGATTTGGGTCTCAGAGGGGCAGAGAAAGAATGTACAACTGCATGTTTTCTAAAGTAAATGTTCTAAGAAAGGGAGTTCAGAGGCCTAAATTCAGGAAGAAGCATACCTAAAGTTTAGTCAAGCTGAGAATAGTAAAGCCATCTTGCTCACACCACAGGTAGAAGACTGACCTTAAATGGTTATTAAATTCAGGCAACAAAGGAACAAACTCTCATCCAATCTCTCTCTCTCTCCGCCCCCACCCCACCTCTCTCTCTCTCTCTCTCTCTCTCTCACTCACTCACATACACACACACACACACACACACACACACACACACACACACTCACACACACACATAAATGGGCTGATCCTGAGAAGTGAGCACAGAGACCAGAAGACAATAACTACCACACTGGGAATCCTTCTGTCAAATCTCTTATCATAAAAACCACTCTTTCTCTTGTGTAGACATCTAAATGAAGGAATATGGAAAGAAAAGAGATCAGAAATGTTTTTCCGAAAAACTGCTTCAATTTGAGGAACATGCAAAGTCACCATAGCATTAAAATATACATAAACACTTGAGCATTATCATTTATTTTTAGTTTCTAACCATAATCCAAGAGCATATTGAATCTATATAAAATAAATGGTTTAGCATTTTTGATTCTTAATTATACTATGTTTCTTTATCTGTTTCTATTGTGTTTTTACCATTATCATTATGTATAATCTTTTTTTTTTCTTTGTATATTGGGTGATTATTTTATTGGATGCTGGTCTTTTTTGTACACATTTAAATTTTTTGGTTTTATATCTAGGACACAATTATGTTTCTTAGAAACAGTTCAATCAGAGATTTGCTTTTGAAGGTTTTATTAAGTGGTACCAGAACAGCCTTCAATTTGAGAATAATTTGGGCCCATTACTGAGTCAATACTTTTCTGAGGGCCAACAGGTTACTTGAAGAGATCCTTCTAGGTGTGTGTGGTCCTCAGGATTTTTACACCTGCTCCTCCATGGTCCTTCTTATAGCTCCTTCCATGCAGACAAAGACTCAAGGGACACCTGTGCAAATCTAAAGATTCTTTCTCTTTGTGCAACTCTTCCTTCTCTGGTAGTTTGCTACCCTTTACTCTAAACTCTGTGTTCTCAACTCACTGAGATCCCTGGGATGGTTCCCTTTGAGTTTCCTCTCTTGTGTTGTGGCTCAGAAACTCTTCATGCATTGAACTGGGCATGTGTGTTCACTTGCTTTATTTCTCTTCTCTCAGAGATTACTGTCCTGAGCTGTCTCTTGTCTAATGGCTGAAAAGCACTTTTTTTTCATGGATTTTATATATTGCTTTAGTTTTTTCATGTAGAAGTGTAAATCTTGTCCTGTTATTTTGTCATAACTATCAGTCTCATCATTAGCATTTCATATAGCATGTGTGAGTGTATATAGAAAGTGGAATGTGAAAGCAAAGATTAGTAAGAGCGAATGACGTAGGAGCAATAAAGATGTAGTCTACCAAAAGACCATATGATTTCACATATATATGGAATTTAAGAAGCAAAGCAGATGAACATAGGGGAAGGGAAAAAATAGAGAGAAGGAAGCAAACCATGAGACTCTTAACTGTAGAGAACAAACTGAGGGTTGATGGAGGGAGGTGGGCGGGGGATGGGCTAAATGAGTGATGGGTATTAAGGAGGGCACTTGTTTGATGAGCTCTGAGTGTTATATGTGAGTGATGAATCACTAAATTCTACACCTGAAACCCATTTTGCCACATATGTTAACTACTAGAATTTAAATAAAACTTGAAATCCAAAAAAAAAGAAAAAAAAAGGAACAACAACAACAACCAAAAGATTTAGTCTATCAGGTGATTCCTCCATGATTTGATTTAGACTGATGAAATATTTGAACTATACAAAATAATATTGGCCACGCTTCGTTATACAGAACATGTGCTTTGAATAACTTCAGGTGTTTATTTCGAGATGATATTTTCAAATAAGCACTGGAAATGATGGCTTCAACATTTCATAGTTGAGAAGTCATCATAAGCATTTGAGTATTTTCCATCTACATGACTTTGGATAGGTCACTTAATCTGTTTATCTGTTTGCTCATAGTTTAAATAGCAATGATAATAGTACCTCTTTCATCAAGTTGCTCTAAAGATTAAATGACTTCAAAAATATAAAGATCTGAGAACTGTGCGTGGCACAGAGTAAGTGCTTTATAGTGTTAGCAAATATTTAGTAATCTGATAAGTCCTGCCGTAAACCTATATAAACCCACATAACTGAATATTGTAATACTTAAATGTACCTAAGTATGAGGAGATTTTCACCTCAAAACATGTATCATCAATTGTCTTTTAGAACTATCTGCTTTGAGCAGCACTGATACAAAGGAAAAGAAAGATTATTTGTCTGATTATTCTTTATATAAATAAAATTCTTTATAAATATCACAGCCACATTTTTGTTAGGTATGGATAAAGGTTCTCCAAAAACCCCTATGAGACCTGGACAGGATTCATATATTTAATACCTCACCCTTTGGAGTTTTTTGTAGCCTCATATTTAATGGTATCCTAGTAGACAGATTTCTACTGGCATATATATTTGATAAAGTGTCACTCTGTCAAAGCTTTTCCCTAAACAAAAGACAAAATTTAAATATCCTTGTGGTTGCTTCAAAGTTGATGTTGTTGCATCAGTTATGTGTTTCACGATCTCAAGTAAATAAATGTGTGAGTTAGATCCATGCCAGATGGATTATGGTTAGGATATTTCTCTTTGATGGTGTGAATTTTGCTGGGCTTTAACTATTAGAAGATGGCAGGACTTACAGTTTGAATGTATCAGGACACCCATGAACTTTTAATAGTCAGGACACAGAAGGGGTATGGCCCGATAGATGTTTGTATTTTATTTAGCACAATTCAGCAGGGGCTCATCGCTTCATTTGATCAACATGTGGACAAATGATTGAGAAATTTCTAATTACTAAGCTCAGTGAAGACATTCAGCTACAGAAGAAGAGAGGATTGACTTGAAGGCATAACTTAGGACCTGACTCTGGGCCATTGTGACTGGGAACAGCAGTAATTCCCACTAACTTTCCTGCAGGAGATCTAGAATCACACAGAGTTTTGCATTATTGTTTCACTCTGTGCAATATGGTCACCTGAGAACACCTAAGAAAAAAATTGTTTATGAAATGTAGGTTAATGTTAATACTTATGTCAGGGATGTGAAATATTCCTTTTCACTTAACTGAATAGAGTGAATTTGCTGCCACTTTCTGGTAATTTGAATTTATTATAACAATTAGTGTATGTTTAAGAAAAACCACTGGAGACTTTTTAAGGGTGAAGAAAATGGTGATTTAATCTTTAGTCAGAGAGCACAAGCTTCACACATAACCTCCAAACAAATCTGTATACGTTTGCATTGAGACACTTAATATGATCACTTAGGTTAGTTGGAGTTCTTAAATTACTTTTGACATTCTACATTAATTTTAATTATTTTCCTTAGTGATTGAAATGTAATCATTTAATCTCATGTAATTTTCATGCTTACTAGGCCCTAGGGGACATTTTGTATATGAATTTCAGTCATTTCATTAGAAACACATGCCTCAATGTTAGTAGGGATCTCCTGGCAGTTTCTTATCTTTTCTCTTCCATGGTATTAAAGAAGTTATGTAGTTCTGCTAGAATACTAAATATGCAGTTAAGTTTGTATGTAACTTTTACTCTCTGTATGCTATTATTGATATTAACACAATTTCAAAACTGTCTGTGATAGGCTCTCTAAAGTAATGTCTCCAAGCCTTTTTAGAATACCTCTTAGGTTTCAGCCATCATCCTGCTACAGTGCCTGCTATTTATCTAGCCTTTAGTAGAGGCCATGAGCTACTATGCACTGAGCTACTATGAACAAATCATAACTTAAAATATGAAAGAAAAGGAAAAAGGAAACCATTATGTTAATTCTGCTCAACTGTTAGAGTGACAAAAACGAAGAAAATTTTGCTTTATTTCTGATACTACAAGGTGGCCATAATGTCAGGAAATACAGATATTATATAGATAAATACATATAAATATTTATATGTTTTTTGTCATGTGAATATTATTAAATATACAGTGTTAATTCAAAATATGAATATAAACAGTATCTATACTGGCTAATATATTGTATTTATATGTATATAAAATATGGTTTATCGATATTATAACAATACATCAATGTGCTATACATTCCATAATATGTAATTGGTAACACATAATTCAAAGCATGAATTGCACTGAGCAATACAACGTATAAATTTGTGATGTGTCTGATAATCCCTGTGTCCGATTTTCATTGCATGAACACATGCATAATCATAACTCAGAAGACATAATCTAGGGGTTTCAAGTGAATTACAAAAAATCCAAATATCTGTTTTTAGAATTTAAAGAAATTATTAATTTTAACTTGCTTTTTCATAAAATTTCTAGAAATCAGTTGCAAAGATAACTAGGCCAATTTCTTATTTTTATTTTTTTAAATTTTTTTAAGTTTATTTATTTTTGAGATAGAGACAGCACAAGTGGAGGAGGGATAGTGACAGGGAGTGACAGAGAATCCCAAGCAGGCTGTGCACTGTCAGCATGGAGCCCAATGCAGGGCTCGAACTTACGAACCATGAGATCATGACTTGAGCCAAAACCAGGTCAGACGCTTAAGGTCGGATGCTTAACTGACTGAGCCACCCACGTGCCCCACTAGGCAAATTTCAAATATGACATGAAAAGCCTATTTTAAAATATTTTGGCAATTTTCAGCAAAATACTATTATAGTAACATCATAAACATCAAATTCATCATTCACTATGAGATGAATGAATAATGCTGCTCTTGCCAAAAGTAATGCAATGTTGTAATACTCGTATGTCAGAGCAATAAAAAATATTTATTTTAGTATTTTATGTTATGAATTAGCTATGATAGTTATCTTCCAAATAAAATCAAAGTTTTCCAGTATAATATGTCTTTGTTACTTTTTGGCCATCCAGTACGTGGACCCCTTAACTCTACTTCTGCTAACAGGAATTTTGAAATCTCCCTTTCTCCATATTTGATGCATAAATTTTTGGTGAGGACCTACCTCTCACCTCTAGATCTAAGACAAACAGTTTTTCTTATCACTTTGACCACAGTGATTGCTTTATGGCTTGTTATTTGATTCAGTCAGAACAAAAGGATTCAGTAACTTTCTTGATGAAAACTCTGGGTGAAAAGACCCTTATTGTTTTCCCAAATGCATTACAAATCAACGTTGTAAAGGCTAAATTGAGGAGAGTACTTTTACCTGGTAACACAACTACAATAGCAGAAGGCAATGCTGAGAGATACACAGATTGACTCATCATATCAAGATTGAGCCCTGAAGCCAGCCATGACTTTTGTCAACCTAGCGAGTGAATTTTAATTTATGTGAAAAGAACTTTCTGAGTAGGCCAATTTATATTAGCTTTTGTTTGGTGAGCAAAAAGGGGAATCTGGCACCCTGGTTGTTATCCACCATCCGTTCACACAACCCCCTGCTCAGGGAATCCTGCCTGGGATTTGCTGATATTGAAGAAAGATCAATATCCACTGTCAGTTGGGTCCCTAAGTAGAGTAGTCAATAATTATGGGTTGAATACTAGAGCTTGAACAGTTAGCTTCCATAGATGGTTGAACTGATACTTAAAAGAAAAAAATAATTACCACTTGAAGTGTGAGTCAGAGAAGAACAAGTCTGTACAGAGATTCTAAGTAACAGTAATCATGGAGTGTGAGCATTGAAATCTTTCAACATGGTATGTATGCCAAGACCTGCTTTCCTGTGATCTGCCCTGATCGTGGTTCTTGCTCTACATAGGAATAGAGTTCCACTTTTTCTCTGAATGGCTACAAAAACTTCCACTTGTTAAGGTAATTTAAACAGCCTGCCTCAGGAGACAAAAATAGCCTAATTAAGATACTTTACTTTGACATCATATGGGTTTATAGTTTACAGACATATTTTATCATTGGAATAAAATGTATAGCCTTGTTTTTCATCATTTTATTGTTCTGTCTCAAAGATTATTTGGGTAATTATTTGGGTATATGGTGATAGATAATGCCGGTCTTTGTCAAAACTCATAAACATGTATACCAAAGAGGGTGAATTAAGTTTTAATGGTGGCTCAGATGGTTGAGTGTCTGACTCTTGATTTCAGCTCAGGTCATGATACCAGGGTCACAGGATCGAACCCCACATTGGGCTCTGCACTGGGCATGGAGCCTGCTTGAGATTCTCTCTCTCTCTCTGTCTCTCTCTCTCTCTGTCTCTCTCTCTCTCTCTCTGTCTACCTGTCTCTCTGTCTCTCTCTTTCCCTCTGCCCCTCCACTGCTTGCACACTCTCACTAAAATAAAAAAAAAAGTTAATGAGTGTAAATTATACCTAAACAAAATATCTATGCCTGTAAAAATTGCGCAGATATCACCTTAGTCATCACCATTATCTTCTTAATTACCCCCCAGTTATAGGATGAAGTGTGGATGGAGATATCAATGAGGCAAGCATAGCAGAATACTTACAATCATTGCAGCTGGGTGATTGACATATGGAGGGTCATAATAATGTTAGTTAAATTTGTATATGCTTGAATTTTTCCATAGTAAAAGTGAAAAGAAAAAAAAAACATAGGCACACATACACAAATACACATACACACATTTCACAAACCAAATGAAAATATTTGGACACTGCATGAGAAATTATCCTGAGCACTGGCTTAACATCCTCCAGATTACTTGTCCAAGCGGCAGCTAAAATTGTCTAAAATTCACCAATCTCAAGGAATATATCTCTGAGGGATGGGGCAAGCCTTTATTTTAAGCAATGTTATAAAAATATAAAAAGAAACACTACTTTAACAGGTATCGAGGGAAAAAGTAGAAACGCGATAGAATGGTGAAAGTTCATGAGAATTTAGAAGTTAAAATTCTGTGATTGGGGCCTAATTCTATCACTTATCAGCTGTGTGAGCTTATGGAAGTGATTTAACCTCTCTGAGGCCAGTTTCTTCAGTAAAATGTCAATGAAAGCAGTTGCCTCATTAGACTGTTTTGAGGAACAATTGGAATAATGCATGCACAAGCTATTTGTAAAACTGAAATTGTGGTTATTATTCTCTATTTTGTGTCTTAGAAACTTTTTTGAAAAGAAATGCATAACCAGCAGCTCACTTATTCTGCAATTTGTAAAGAACTCAAAATGTTGGAAAGTGTCATCTCTTTTATCTAGTATTTTTCTTTTTGATTTTGTAGTTCACAGACAGCAGCAGTCAATTACCACCCTAGTTCCAAATGCTTTAATAAAATCATTCTGTATGCTCAGAACAAATAACAACCGGAATTGAGAAATAAATTGTTGAATAAAATATGGCAGAGCACAAAGTATTTCATAAAAGTACATAGACTGCATTCTCCAATATATCAATCTATTTATTTTGCTGAGAATGCTCAAGAGAATAGTTTCCTTTATAAAACATGCACATACATCATTGATTTTGCAAATTGTATTTCTTAGTAAGGAATAGATTATAGATTGCTTCGGGGAGATAGCTGTGATGTTGAATGACAGATGAACTTGGCATTAGAACACTTGGGCCAAGATCTTTAATTTTCTACATGCTACGTATTTGACGTTCAATATTCACCTACTTCTCAGAGCCTTGTGTCCCTGATAATCAGAACAGTAATTATAGTTGCTACTTCAACAGCTGCTACTCAAAAAGTTGTGATAAACATTTCATGAACTAATAAATCTATCTCTTCTATAATACATTTTATTGAATTTAATAAATACTAAATGCATTCATAAAGAACTCACTTTTGATTTTGTTTCCTTCTTTAGAAATGACTTTATTTTAACCTGAAAATAAATATTTTGATAAGCTATATCAAGCTTTATCAAAGAGATTCTTTATCACAAATAATAAATACCGTAATTGTGCTTAAGTCTCCATCTTCTGTGATTGTGAAATTTAAATTTTTTCTTTAGTTTTAAAATAAAATTATCTTGAGCAAAATTTTGTTGAAAATTGACTTTACCTTCTGTTCAACATACAGCCCATATATCAACAAACCCCAAGCTATAGTGTTTGTAAAATGAATATGTATATAAGGAAGTATATATAAATATATATGTATAAAGAACAGGTATGTTTCTGCCTTTGCATGCCATTATTATGTAATTTCTCATATATAAACTAGTCACTTGACCTATGTGATATATAAAGGCATCTTCAGGTAATATATGCATATTTTCTTTGGTCTTATAATAATCTATTACTTCAACTCTATTCTAATTTACCTAATTAAAATGTATAATCTTGATTTTAAGGTAAAACATATTTTTATTTCAAATTAATATTAGTATCAGAAATGTACAACCATGTATACTATATACATTTTATATGTACTTTAGCCAACAAATCATATTGGTAATAAAAATAGAAATAAATATATATATATTTTGATAAATAGTCATAAAGACACAAGATGGCAGTGCTAGTCTTTATTAGTTCTGAAAGTATGACAGTGCACTTGAAAATTTATTACATTTCTCTTGTTTTTTTTCTCAGTATTTGTAAAGATGTTTTCACCTCCATGCATAAACTTTAATCTATTTTGTGGAATTGAAAAAAATTCTAATGGGAGTATACTGTCTATCATCGATCTATCCATTGGCAGCTACTGTGTTTAGTACTTTTGTCTTCAAAAACTTGAGTTTCCTCATCCATATTATGAACATGTTAGTCTAGATAATCTTTAACTTTCTTCCACTTCTGTATATCTATAACATTTATAAAATTAGGAATTGCACATTCAAATGAATTTTCTATATCTTAATGATTAAATGTATTCAAAAATCGAGGTAAGAATGACAGCAGGCTTTCTGCTAATTCAGTGATTGAAGAAAGATCAGTGGTAACTCTGACTGCTTGTTCTTCAATAGAATTGAAATATTTAGAGTTAAAGTTATGGAACTTTTATGTAAAAAACAACTGCACTTATTATCATTTAACAGTTAATGACCATTGCCAGATTTTCTCTAGCAAGGAATACATGACATGCCATTCCATTGTACTAAAAAGTGTCAGAGATGGGATCTGTGAACTTCCAATTTTCACATCTCCAAATAAGTCTTTCTCTATAATTCTGCTGATTTTAGAGAAACTGAGAACTATTTTCTTTTCTGGAAGTAGTATGGTAACATCTTACCCATTTGTGTTTCCTGAGTTTTTTTTTGTTTGTTTTCATTTGTTTCATTTTTGTTTTTCTTTTTCTTCTTACTGTCTTCAGGAAATTTAGGCTAAGGTTTTTTGTTTGGGCTTCTATAAGAAAACACATTAGGCTGGGGTGGTTTATAAACAACATAAATTTATTTCTTATAGTCCTGGACATTGGTAGGTCTAAGAAGAAGGTATGGGCAGATTTGGTATCTGGTGGGAAATCACTTCTTGGTTCATAGACAGCTATTTTTTTTGCTGTATCCTCAGGGAAGGGGCAAGGGAACTACTTAGGGTCTCTTTTATTAGGACTCTCATCCCATTCATGAGGGCTTTACTCTTATAATCTTATCATATGTAAGAAAAATAAATATTAAAAATGAGAATCATTATAAGCTTCTGTGAAAATTTCAAGGATCCAAATATACATCTGGTTGGAATTAGTGAAGAAAAGAGGACAGAAGTAATACTTGATGAAATTATGAATGAAAACTTCTCATAATTATCCACATTACTACCCATGCACATAAATCTAAGAAACTTTTGAAAACCATTTAATATAAAAAACGGCAAAATATTTGGACAGAAACTTCACCAAAGACAACACATGGAATGCAAATAGATACATGAAAAAAAGCTAAGTATCATTAGTCTTGAAGAAAATGCAAATCAAGGTGCACCTGGGTGGCTCAGTCGGTTAAACATATGACTTTGGCTCAGGTCATGATCTCACAGTTTGTGGGTTTGAGCCCCACATCAGGCTCTGTGCTGACAGCTCAGAGCCTGGAGCCTGCTCAGATTCTGTGACTCCCTCTCTCTCTCTGCCCTTCCCTGCATGTATTCTAAACAAATAAACAAACAAACATTAAAAAAAAGAAAATGGAAATCAAAATCACAATGAGATAACATTAGACATCTATTCAATTGGTTAAAATGAAAAGAACTGACCATACCAGGTGATGTGAAGATTGTGGAGGAACTGGACTTCTCACATACCCCTGGTGAGCAAGTGAAATGATACATCTATTTTGGAAAACAATGTGGTAGTTTCTTTAAAAATTCAAAGATATACATACTACATGATCCTGGCATTCCACTCCTACTTATTTATCCAAGAGAAATGGAAGCATATGTCCATTCAAGACTTGTTCCCAAATTCTCACGCTCATAGCAGCTTTATTTCTAATGGACTAAAGCAGAAATAACCCAAATGTACATTATCAGGTGAATGGATAAAAACATTTAGGTGCATTGGTCCAAGATGATACCACTTGGTAATAACAAGAAATGATTTATGCAATGAATTTGATTTAGGGATGAATCTTAAAATAATTATGTTGAGTGACAAGAGACTAAAAAAAGAATACACATTATGTGATTACATTTATATAACTTTTGGATAATTTTGTTTAATGATTTACTGCAGAAATAGATCAGTGGTTGCTTGAGGAGACCAGGGGATGGGAATAGAAACAGGAGAGGAAAAATACAAAGGCATGAGAAAACTTATATGATTGATGGATATGTTTACAGTCTTGAATTGTAGAGGTTTCATGTGTCAAAATTTACAAATTATATAAAGGTGAGAAGTGTTATGTTAGCTATACCTCAACACAGCTATAAAAAAGAGTTTAAAGATCTCCTTTTCTGTCCTCTGACTGAAGAATTACTTTTAAAATTTCTGGGAGGAAAATAGATTAAAAAGTACCACAAAAACTTGTTCCCAGATTTTTTTTCAAAAAAATTTTTTTTCAAAAAAAATTTTTAATGTTTATTTATTTTTGACAGACGAGAGACAGAGCATGAGTGGGCAAAGGGCAGAGAGAGAGGGAGACACAGAATCTGAAGCAGGCTCCAGGCTCTGAGCTGTCAGCACAGACCCCGATGTGGGGCTTGAACTCACAAACCGCAAGATCATGACCTGAGTCAAAGTCGGACGCTCAACCGACTGAGCCACCCAGGCATCCCATGAGATTTTCTTTCAATTGACAGTCACTGGCACTTGACCACAAAATATTCATATCAGTTGATGAACACATTTATTTGATGAAAAAAGAGGGAGGCGAACTAAGAAACAGACTCTTAAACGATAGAGAACAAACTGATGGTTACTGAGGGCAGGTGGGTTAAATGGGTGATGTGGATTAAGGAGAGCACTTGTGAAGAGCACTGGGTGTTGTATGAAGTGGTGAATCACTAAATTCTACTATTGAAACTAATATTACACTGTATGTTAACTAACTGGAATTTAATGTTTTTAGTGTTTATTCATTTTTGAGAGAAAGAGAAAGAGACAGAGCGAGTGGGGCAAGAGCAGAGAGAGGAGGGGACACAGAATTTGAAGCAGGCTCCAGGCTCTGAGCTGCCAGCACAGAGCTGGATGCGGGGCTTGAACCCACGAACCATGAGATCATGACCTGAGCCTAAGTCAGATGCTTAACCAACTTCATGAGCCACCCAGGCACACCAGCTAACTGGAATTTAAATAAAAACTTAAAGAAAAAAAACCCTTCAAAATGCATTTCAAATGTACCATGTGACATACAGGAATAGAAAGAAAGAAAAAATACACAGTGTAGTAGCCCCTCTTAACGATCATTTCATTTTCCACAGTTTCAGTTACCCATGGTCAATCACAACCCAGGGGCAGATGATCCTCCTCTGACATATCGTCAGAAGTCATTAGCAGACTTATGCTACCTCACAATGCCTAAATCATTCGCCTCACTTCACCTTGTCACATAGATATTTTATCATCTCATCATAAGGGTGAGAACAGTATGCGAAGGTATTTTGACAGAAAAAGAGAGACCACATTCACATAACTATTATTAGAGTATATTGTTATAATTGTTCTATTTTATAGTTACTGTTATTAATCTCTACTATGCCTAATTTGTAAATTAAACTTTCTCACAGGTAGGTATGCATAGGAAGAATCATAGTATATTTAGGATCAGGTACTATCTGTGGTTTCAGGCATCTCCTGGGGGTCTTGAAACAGATCCCCAGGACAAGGAGGGGCTGTTGTAAAGCTTATTCTAAGAGAGTTCACCATGTCATTGTTTCACTACAGTCAGCTCTGATTTGCTACTCAGAGATCTCCCTCCTTCTTCTTCCTTTCTGTTACATACCTACAAATACTCTGCATTTTCCTGCAGGTAGCCATGCCATTTTTACCTTTTATTTTCTTCTTTGCTTTGTGATTTATACTTGTGAATCCAGCCAATTTATTCTTGCTACTACTCTGCTTCCCAGAGTCTAAATTCAGGACCCTCCGTAGGAAGGATGGAATTAATGATGATTTGTGATTTTCCGAATTCCGGGCTGGTCAAGTCAAATTCAAGTTAGAGAAACAAAGAAATTATAAACTATAGCTCACTCTCCTTTCCTTTATCCAACGCTTCATCCCTAACAATGTGGGTCATTTTAACTTACACTAACTTGTACTTTTAGTGGGCATATAATAGAAAAATAGTTTACAGCTATACAATGTGGTGTGTGTGTGTGTGTGTGAGAGAGAGAGAGAGAGAGAGAGAGAGAGAGAGAGAGACATCCTCTCCTAAATTATCCTCAGAAACTTTACCACGTAAGAACTGTTATTTCTCCCATTTTACATATAAGAAACTGAGGCATGGAGAGATTAAGTAAATTGCCCAGCATGAAGAGATACAGGCAGTCTGGCTTCACAACGTGTACACATGTGGAAAATACTGAGAAGAGAAGAGCTGACGGGTGTCATTCCAGCAATTCAGAAAAGTGGAACAGATCTATTAAACAGTCCTTATTTTCTTATGTCCTATACCTAAGGACTCCACTTAAAGAATTATTTTCCAGATTGGCTTAGGATTTATAGTTCCATTATCTAGGAAGAAAGAAGAGTGAGAAGGCACTCAGTAACTGAGAGGAAAACAAGCAAATGTCAATTTTGAAATTGTTATTTAATTCCAAATAATTAAAGATAATAGGATGAAAGATGTGTGTTTGAGTGCAAATGGCTGCTGATGTATTCTTCAAACATAAAAGCCAAAGAACAGTGATTTTCAGAAAGCCAACAAATAAATTTAGTTTCTAGCCAACTTAGAAATAAACACAAAACATTAAATTTGAAAAAAACCCTTCCTCTTTTCAGAACTACCCCCTTACTTTAGGAATTATCATTATTGAGCAAAATAAGATAATAAACATCCCCGCCCAGAACCTGGGAGAAATAATTAAAAATCCTAGTTCCCATGGGGTTTTTTGGTATCAAGGTTCATATGGGAAGGTCAAAGTCAATTAAGTGGAAACTAGAGCTAAATGACCCTGATTCAATAGAAACCTTGAAAAGGTATGAACGTTTTTTTAAAAAGTCATCATAATTCTCTGAATTGCAGGTATTTTCTCTTCAGGCAGCCTGCCAAAGCCCTTTCCTGCCAATGAAAGTAAGCTGTGTGTGCTACTTTTTGATGGTATTGCCCATGATAAACCTTAAATGGTACAGGAGTTCATTTCAGATAGAGATCTGGAGCTAACTTATCCAACTTATCTGGTCAGAAAATCTTGCTGTAAATCTTTCAAAAACAAGATGACTTATGAGATTTTTAGTAATCCTGGATTCTGTCTGGGGAGAAAATGTGACAGGAGTAGTTGTCTCTATGGTTTCAGTTAAGACTAGGAAATACACGACCCAGGCAAATATAAACCCACATGTGAGCAAGAATTCCAAGTCCTCCCAGAGTCCATAGTGTAAGAAGCATTAAAGTATGCGTGCTTGGTGAAGTTAAATTTTATTTACCCCAAGGAGTTTCCAATTTTAGCAAATTCATTGCACTCAGGATTAGAAATAATTACTATCCATTATGACTTTTTCTTCAAAATCAAAATCTGATCTCCAGTCTTGTTTTCTGGAGAATAAATAAAAATGGTAGTGCATTATCTCAAGTGTCATCTGACCCTTGTAGTGATCTAGATGGGCTAAACTGATTTAGAAAAGGGATGAGGATAGTCTCAAAAGCTAATGCTGAAGCAAGAGGTTTTCAATAATTTGGACTTAGTTTGTACTGTTTTTTTTTTTTTTTCTTTTGCATAACAGTCACTGGGCAAAACAGACTTTTAAAGGAGATTAAAGGGAGATATAAAAAAACTGGGGTACTTTAGAAATACTGAATAATGTAATAGTTGTCTATAATACATTTAAATGCTTTGGGGATAATATTAAATGATACAAAAACACAGCCTTGCTAACATAGATGGTCCTCCTGTACCCAGAGAAAAGCAAACACTTCGAAGTGCCATTTTTGGCCCTTAGATTTATTATATAATTATTAAGAAATAATCCTCCTCCTGTCACTGTCTTCTTGAAAGATTTCAGGCAAAACACTAAATCTCCCTTGACCTCAATTTAGCCATCTATAAAATGAAGGGGTTGGAACAGATTCTCTCTGTGTCTTGTAACTGTAAAATTATATGCTCTATATTATTTCTCCATTTTTTTTCTTTCAGTTCCCCCTACTGACATGAAGACCTTAAAAAAAAATGAGTAGTACTTACTATATGCCAGGCCACTTAAAATTATTCGTGAAAATAGACACAATAAAGCTCTGAGCTATTTTAAAACTCGATTTTATAGATAAGGATACTGAAGTCCAATAAGTTTAATATGTTGCCCAGCCTCATGCAGATCATTAAGGATATAACAGGAATTTAGATTCAGGCTGACTTGAATACAAATCTCATATACTTCTACTGACTATGCCATATCCAAGCAAGTACGTAATGTCCAATATATTTGGTATTTTAAATGTGCTTGTAAACTATTGATCATATGCGCTTTGTATTATGCCCTTTGAGTCAACATTAAAGAATATATTAAAGAATATATATTAAACAATATATATTAAAGAATATATAATGTTGGTTTAAAGAAAAAAAACACGAGACACAGGAGATTGTGACTCTGATACATCAAGAAGAAATAACAGAAAATAGCAAGTTAATGTAGACTTAGCAGCCCAATCCAATCATACCCTCCAAAGCACAGAGGTTTACTTTTGAGAGAAGCTGAGGGTCAAGTTGCAAGAAAAATGATGGGGAAAGGGCTGCAGCTACACAGATTATCTAAGTGCATAAATTTGTTAAAGGTTTTGAAGAAAAAGTTGAAAAATATTGAAATTAGGGAATGGCTCAGTTGGTAGAGCATGAGACTTGATCTCAGGGGTTGTGAGTTGGAACCCCATGTTGGGTGTAGAGATTACTTAAAAATTTTAAAAAATATATATTTGAATTAAAAATAATTGTACAATAACAAAGCCTCATATTGGAGCATAAGAAAATGGTGCTTTTTGTGCCATCTTGACAACAGGAGATCAGGTGATGGATTAAATACATTAAATTATCACTATCCATATCGTTGGCATCCCCGGAGGAAATCTTTTTGGTGAGATAAAGAGAAGAGATAGATACCAATGTTATCTTTCTTTTAAGGAATGAGAGATTAAATCTAAGAAGTATAAAAATTTAGCATTAAATAAGATTTCTCAGGGAATATAAACTCTAAACTCACACATACCATACATTGTATATGCAAATTTTAGTAATCATTATTAAGTACTTTTAGAGAATGAGTTTAATTATTTTTTGACCTAAAGCCTTAATTTACAACTAATTTCTATTTAATGATTTAGTTTAACAGATTTTTCCTTGATTAAAAATTATGTATGCTCATTATAGAAAATGTGCAATATATAATAAACTGCAGAGAAGAAGTCACTAATGTTAATGTTTTCTTTTCAGCCATGTGTATCATACCTCCTGAAACAATGGTGCTATGTAGGAAATCATCCTGAATCTCACAAACAAACAAAAAATTAATTTGGTTATTTTTCTTTAAAAAAAAAATTTTTTTTAACATGTATTTATTATTGAAAGAGAAAGGCAGAGCATGAGCATGGGAGGAGCAGAGGGAGAGGAAGACACAGAACCTAAAGCAGGCTCCAGGCTGTGAGCTGTTAGCACAGAGCCTGATGTTGGGCTCGAACTCACAAACCGCAACATCATGACCTGAGGTGGAGTCAGACGCTTAACTGACTGAGCCACCCAGGTGCCCCTGGTCACTTTTCTTCAGGTCAGCTAAATGTAGCTGCTCTAGATTGAGCAGAGGTAGACTTGATTATAATAAGCTGTAGGCTGGGTCTGGGTGAGCTGACATGACACTGACCCACCTTCATCTATCAGATTACACAATGCATGCCCTTCTCATCATTGTGACAGGAGCATAAGATCAGTCAAGGGGAACATAGGATTCCCTGAAGGAAATTACACACTACCACTTCCATCCATATTCTATTGAGCAAAGTAAGGCTAAACCCTACATCTATTTTTTTTTCCCAATAAAAATCTTAGAAAGTTAGTTTAGTAAGAAATTTATCAAGATTAATGTGGCTAGAATTTCTAAGCAAATAACTTTTTTATGAACTCAAGGAAAATATTTTACAGTTCCCATTTATAAATCCTTTGATTGTAAGATAAACTACTTTTATTTAATTTTTTTTAACGTTTATTCATTTTTGAGAAACACAGAGAGACAGGGCATGAGCAGGGGAGGGACAGCAAGAGAGGGGGACACAGAATCTGAAGCAGGCTCCAGGCTCTGAGCTGTCAGCACAGACAGTTTGGGTTCTTGAACCCAAGAACCCTGAGATCATGATCTGAGCTGAAGTCAGACACTTAACTCACTGAGTTACCTAGGAACCCCAAGATAAACTACTTTTAGTTTGCATTTATTTTTCACTCCTCAGTAGATAAAACTTAATTATTTCAATCAGCACTCTGCCTTTTGTTGTAAAGAGCCTGTCAGACACATAGTTAAATATGAGAATGAGATATCACCTCCTTATAAAATCTAATAATTAAATCATCCTTCTATGGAAGCAAGTATTATAAATGGTTTGGTTTTATTATTAGTAATGTTAACTTTAAATACATGAAGTTATTTGTGCTTTTTCTTCCACGATGCAAACTATAGCTCTTGAGTGTCTTCCAAGTTTATTTATTTATCTCTTAACTCATATATATCCATTGTCCAGGTTATATAAAGTTTGACTGATTGAAATTAACAACTCTTTGATAAGAGCAGAAATTTATTTCTACATGTAGTAATCAACTCTAATTTTTAAGACACTAGGTTGTATTGTAGGATGTATTGTATTGTAGACACTAGGTTGTATTTCTAGATGGAAATTTCTATATATTGAAAATGTACAGAATACAAACAAACTGGATTTTATATCCTATGGTCAAATGTTTTACTGTTTGCTTTACTAATTTTTATCAGTGTTCATCAAGTTTCCCTTCCTTTTATTTCTTCAGTTTCTTTATTTTGTAATTGACAGATATATTATAGATAATGTGCTGAAAAATATTTGTCAATCCCTCAAGTCAGGAAATGAAAATTATGAAGACACATGTTTACTCAAATGTTGTCTTGGTCATTGAGTATGCTACAACAAAATACCTCAGACTGGCATATAAACAACATAAATTCATTTTTCACAGGTCTGGAGGTCGGAGGTCTAAGATCAGGATGCCAGCTGTCAGGTGAGGGATTTTTTCTGGATCTCAGACTTTTGAGTTATGTCCTCACATGGCAGAATGGGGCTAGGGAGTTCTGTGGGGCTTCTTTTATAAGAGCATTAATCTCAGTCATGAGGGCTTCACCTCACAAAATGAGCAGCAGGCAAAAGTTTATTAGAATATAAGATTAGAAAGGAAGAATAGTAGGAAGGTTCTCTTTACAGAGAGGGGACATTTGAAAGTGAATGCGTGAGGACTAGAGGCAAGGGTCCTTGTTTTATAAGGTTCTGGTCAGCCCACGCTGTTCCCTTTCTCCTTGTTCCTTCTCAGGTTTTACCCTTATTGGCTTGATAGCTCTACGTGCTGGGCTGTCCATTCTTGATTGGCTCATTTCCATTGTATGAGGGGTAGTCTATGGCCATATTTTGGTCTTTTGACAAATTCCTAAGAGCAAACCTGAGGGGGAGTAGGTGGGGTCTATTACATTTTTAAGAGGAACCTTATGCCTGAGGGGGTTTGCTGTGGTCAGACACTCCCAGCATTGTTCCAAACTACATGTTTTTCCACACCCAGAGACCTCACGCCCTATCCTTTTTCTCTCTGCCTATTTTATCCTATCTTTCTTACCATACCATTACATTGGCATTAGGATTTCCACATATGAATTTGGGGGACACAAACTTTCAGACCACAGCCAATGTGTACTTAAAATTCTATCTTATTGGTGACACTTTCACTGTAGTCTTCCACTCCAGGACAGAAAGCTTGTTCAGTTATATCTCTTGATCCTTTGCTGAGCAACTTACAGAAAAATCATTGTTTAGTGGGAGGAAAAAAAATGACCTCTGAGCTATAAGATAAAAAGTAAAGTAGACCAGGAAAATCTTACAAATTGTGTGTAATCAATAAAATTAACAGCTTATATCAATCCATGCTTGAGTTAGAAAACCTATGTGATAACGGCTCGTTTTGTCAGTGGAAAGCCACATGTCTATTAAACCCTGAAGCTCTATCAGATGAATGTCATACATTCAATAATTGCCTTTGTGTAAATTTAGCCTTAATGAAGTCTAAGTTTATACTGGAAAAAATACCTGAAAATTTAATGTCAGCTCAAGATCTATGTGCTTTCTTGTGGTGTGTGGGAGTTTCTGTAATGTATTTTTTTTAATTACACCTGTGTTGATTTCCATATAAGGACTGTATATCACCTTTATCATCATAATTTAATTTATTAAGTTAATGTTCATATTACGTGGAATTACATTAGCTGTTATTCAAACCTAGTTTAGTAGTGTATGTTCAAACTAGATCACGTGCATCTGAGCATAAATGGGTAAATATACAAGGAGCAAGGGGCAAAAAAATGACAAGAATAAGAGAATTGCAAAGACATAAGTGTGAAATTACACTGATTATAAATTCCTAACCTATCTAAATGTTGTATTTTACTTATAATTATAAATTAATTATATAAATATGATATAATGTTATAGAGCCTTTCTTATTTAAAAAATTTTTTTATCTTTATTTTTGAGAGACAGAGTGTGAGCAGGGGAGGGGCAGAGAGAGAGCCACACACATAGAATCTGAAGGCTCCAGGCTCCGAGATGTCAACACAGAGCCCGACCGGGGGCTTGAACTCGCAGACCGCAAGATCATGACCTGAGATGAAGTCAGACACTTAATTGACTGAGCCACCCAGGCGCCCAATCATTTCTTATTTTAAAAGACTGTTATAATTGAAGTCAAGAGACCCTTGAAAATTTGGCTACATGCCAAAATTAAAGATATAACTTTATATTCTTTGAAGGCAAAATTATAAGCAATATTTATCCTCTCTGTCAAAAACAATTGTAATACAGCAACTCACACCACCCCAATGGGTCTTCTACTGGACTCTCCTAAATGTTCTACTGGACTCTTACATTATTTATTAATTAAACAGATTATTTTATTGAGAGCTTACTATCTGCCGGAAACTGTGTTTGTTTTGGTTGTAAAATCATGAGGACACATAACATCACTGCTCTCACAATTGTGACTGATGAAGGAAGGAGCATCGTTCTTGTAAAAGCTGCAATTTTACAAATTTTTCCCAGGGATTCCTTACTGGACATTTGACATTATTACAAAATGTTTCCAGTTCCTAAGACACCTTTGAAAATCAATTATTTTGCTTCCTACTTTGTGTTTGTACATAGGCATATGTATATAGCTTTCAATGTAATCAAAGATTTTAATTTTTTATTTCCTTTTTCATTTATTTCTACTCTTATTTGTATTATTTATTTTTCTACTTCATTTGTCTTTATCTTGTCATTTTTTTCTAAACTAGCACATTAATTTTCAAATATTCTTATTTTTAAGATAGACATTTAAATTATAATTCTCTCTCATTATAACTCTCATATAACGACTGAACTTATGAGCATGGGTATGTTTTATTTTTGTGTTTTCAATTGCATTTCATATTTTTCATAAATATATTTTCTTTGATTCATGGGCAACTTCTAAAAGTATTTTTTTTCAATTTTGATTTCCAACAAATGGAAGATTATGATTCATAATTGTGTTCTGATTTATAATTGTATTGCTTTGTGGTAAAGGATGTGGTATGTATTGTATCAATTTATTGGTATTTGGAGGGACCTTTTACTGCTCTGGTTTATATATATATATAGTCAGTTTTTATACTTTCTTAAATGTGTGCTTAAAAACAAATGAATTTTCAAGAGCGAGATTTTGGAGAACAGAATTTTATACACATGCAAACACAAACACCTACATGTGAGCAATTTATTAATTGTGTTGTCAAATTTCTATATCCTTTTGAATGAAATTCTAGTAGTATATAGAATTCCTTCATTTTGACTGTGCTATGACCCTACAGATTGTACTCTGTTAAATGAATATATGACTGCAAATATAATATTTGAGAATTAGTTTCCTCAATTATCCTATTGCTTCTCTTTCTAACCTTGATCTTTGCCCAAATGGTAAGTCCTTTGGTAATTTACTCTCACATAGATTATATAACTAAATCATAACCCATTCCACAATTCTGTCTTTCTAGATTTATAACCCTGGCCTTCCTACAGCTATAAGTTTACCTCTCCATTTTGCCTTAATCTCATTAGTGATCTTCTAGTATAAAATAAAACTCCTCTCTCTCTTTAACCCTGCTGTTCCTATGTTACCTCTGCTTCTAGACCTATTTTAGCAGGCAGCCTCAAATACTTTCTCCTTCTGTCTGAGGTTTAGTCTATTGATAATGTAGAGAAAAGGCAAACAACCATAAAAAAGGTTATTGCAACTTAATCTCTTATTAAGCAAAATACATCACACTCTAAAAATGATGCAATCTAACATTTGATAGGCTTTTGAATGCTCACTGTCATGATGACCTAACATTCCAAACTATTGATCACAGAAAAGTGGACCAGAACAGGATATTTCTCTTCCAGTTTTTTGTGCATTCCTGAGTTTGAAAATTTTCTTTTAAGATTCTCTTATCAGAGAAACCAGATAAGGTTATTGTCATTTTTGCTCTAGTTGAATTGATTCTTTGGCTATATTATATATTTCAGTGGAAGTTATAAAAAAGTTTTATTTCAACTGAAATATTCAATGCAAAGATGTACTTCTACTCTCAATTAAGGAGACAACCTAATATGTTTCCAATTTCTACTTCATATGTTCTGAATGATGAATGTCTTTTTTCTGCTTAATTTAACGTCTTTTAGACAACGCTTTGCAAAATTTCTTTAAAGAAATCAAAATAATTATCCAAATCTATATGAATAGTTCCTGAGGCTTTTCTTTTGTCAGTCTGATATTCTCATTTTCACTAATAATTTTGCTTCAAACCACTAAATATTTTCCCCAAAGGTATCTTTCATTTTATCTCCTTTTATATGAAAAACTCATATCCATGAGAGTATTGTCAAATAAAAAAAAAAAAAAAACCTGGGAAGAAAGTAAAATGCTCTAAAATTACCTCATTATTCTTTCAACTCTTCTGTTTACTGCTCCAAAGTGGTAAGATAGTCAGAACTCTTTTCTTAGGTCCCTGAATCAGTCACGAATGAATTATTCAATCTCTCTTATTTTCTTCTTCCTTATTTACCTTTTTCTTTCTTCTCCCTAAATAAGAACTTTATCAGGGCACTGCATTGAGGGTCACTTAACATAGATTCAGTTTATATAATGAGATTCTTGAGTTCAATTTTCTTTTATTTATTTATTTTTCAGACACCCATTGTGAGAAGTGATTAGTTTTCAGCTCTTGTCAAGATAATATCATGTACAACCTTAAGTTTACTGACAACTATTTTTAATTTGCATTGATATTAATATTTTAAAGACAACAAATATAGGAAAGATAGGTATTTTTAACCTAAAGGTGAACAGAAAGACACTGAGCCTCCATCTATCCCTTCTCGTATTTTAAATTCCTCAATCCCTTAAAAAAATACAATCATGCAGTCAATTATAATCTAATACAATTAGGCCTACATAAATGTAAAAACCATAGCTTCCCATACTTTAAATGACATTAATCTCATGCATATACATATGTCCCTTTTCAAAAACGTAGTTGTCCTACATAAACACATATGATGTCCTACATTGATCTCCAATTCTTAGTATTAATGCCTTTTGTAATCCTCTTTATTTAATATTTATTTATATTTGAGAGGTGGGGGGCGCAGAGATAGAGACAGAATCTGAAGCCCGCTCCAGGCTCTGAGCTGTCAGCACAGAGCCCAATTTAGGGCTCAAACTCATAAACCATGAGATCATGAACTGAGCTGAAGTCAGACGCATAACCTACTGAGCCACCCAGGCGCCCCTGTAATCCTTTCTTTAAAAAAAAAAAAAAGTATTTTGAGAGAGAGAGAACGTGTGCTTGCATGTGTGCATGAGGGGGAGAGGGGAAGGGGCAGAGAGGCTCAGCATGGAGCCAGAGCCAGGGCTCCCTCTCACAACCACAAGATCATGACCTGTGGGGAATAAGTTTAGAAATTCCCAGGGCTTATGCCAATGGGTTAACGAGGCATAAAGAATTACAAAGCCATAGGATGCTCACACTCAAGCTTGGGTAAACAAGATAAGACCCCCAGACTAAAGTAGGGAGGGGCAAAGTCCCCAGAATAAAATAGGGAGGAGCCAGGGCCCCCAGAATAGAGAGGGAGGAGCAAAGGCTCCCAATACAAAGGTATAGAGGTAAGCAAGATTAGGCATTCAGGGCAAAAACGCCCCCCAATTTAGTACTATAGCAGAAAGCTGTTTTCGCAGGAAGAACCAAATGAGATAAACAGGTATATAGAGCTATAGACCTCTGCGCTGTGCTGCTTGTGCTGCTGTGGATGAAGCTGCTCAAAGCAGAGCTGATTAGCAAAAGAAAAGGTGCCTTGTTTACCCTGAGGTTATTTTCCCTATCCGTTTTATCCCCTAGGCTAGCTAAGATAAACAGACAGGGCACCTCCTGTCTGCTGTTAACAACCATCTGCCCATCTGCCCAGTGCCAGGATTCTGTTTCATATTGACTGAAATCCCAAACATCTTATATCTTCAAAACCCCCTTTCCCTCATGACCATGAGTTAATGTTTACAGATTCATTGTCTCTTTGTGCGCACCCATCTCGTTTGTAAGCCTTCTGATCTTAATAAATATGGGGCAAGGACCCTTATTCGGGGCTCTTGTTTTTTTCCTGGACATTAGCCATCTCGCTTTAATCTTGCATCCCGCTCTCCTGCTGGCCAAGAGAGAATTTAGACTATGACCAGAGCTGAGACAAAAAGTCAGATGCTTAACCAACTGAGGCACCCAGGTACACCCTGTAATTCCTTCTTAAATGTGGGCTAAAGCTAGTAGTTAGCTTCTGGTCAGTATATCACAGCAGAAGTGAAAGGTTACCATTTCCATGATTAGGTTGTACAAGAATGAATTTCTCCTGTAGTGTGCACTATTTGATGCTAGGAATGTACGCTCAAAGATTCTTGTTGGGTTGGGGTGCCTGGGTGGCTCAGCTGGTTAAGCACCCAACTTTGGCTCAGGTCATGATCTCGTGGTTCATGGGTTTGAGCCCCGCATAGGGCTCTGTGCTGACAGCAGAGCCTAGAGCCTGCTTCAGATTCTGTGTCTCCCTCTCTCTCTCTGTTCTCCCCCTGCTCGTTATATATTTTATTTATATATTTATATTTATTTATATATTATATATATATACATATATATATGTATATATATATATACATACGTATATATACATATTTAAAGATACATTCTTGTTGGATCATTCCTGTGAACAATCTTTCCCTGCTCCAATTAAGGAAAGGTTATATAATTTAAGAGTGAAACTAACAAGAATGAATAAATGCTTACTCATTCTACTACAAAATATACTCCTAGCTTGTCAATAACTCCCAGATCTGAGTCTGTTCACAGTTCAAGAGATGATCATAGAGAAAGGTTTTATCAATGTAAATACTCAGAATGCGTCTATAGTCCTCCTACAATACACTGAAACAATTTTCTAAGTGTGCCGTTTGTAAAGGAAAATACTCGAACATGGAGTGATCTTTAGAACAGTAGTTCTTCATTATGATGGTCCCCAGCTGCTAGTGAGGATGTAAATGGTAATTGGTGTGTTACCTATATCTGCTTCATGGTGGGCCCCTGAGTAACTAAAACTAAATATTCTCATGATATTTTCTCTAATATGGAGACTATTTGGAATAGATAATTTTGCAACAGGAATTGCCTCCACCCCACCCAAGGTGGTTCCCTGACTTTTGTAGCATGGATTTTATGGTGAAAAATAAATAAATAAAATAAAGCCCAATAAATTCCCTTCCCCTAAAAATATAGTCAATAAAAATAATTGCCTTCTAGGGAATGCAGAGAGTAGCAACTCAATCAAATACTTCAAAGAAGCACTGGTATGGACTTCCATTTCTTCTCCTGAGTTTTAAATTTGTCAGTTTGGTCAAAAAGATGGCCAATTCCAGTCCTCATCTTAGTTGACCTTTCAGTTTTTATCATAGGTAACAGTTCCTCATCCTTGAAACCTTATTTTCTGAGGTCTTCCTGAATCCTGTAGTTTTTCCTTCTACTTCTAACATTGTTCCTCTCATTTTTCTCTGTTTCCTCATAGTTTCCAAATCCTCTGATTTTTTTCCAGGCTTTGTTCTTCAATTTCCTTCTTCCTCTATCAAAACTCCATTTTCTGGTGTTTCATCTCACTTGATGGCTTTAGTTGCCATCTATATGTTAATGACTCCCAAATTTATAACTTCAGGCCTCCTCTAAATTCCAGAGATATTAAAATTCCTTGACTACACGCCTTCACTTACACATCCAATTGCAACTCAAAACTCTTATGTCCAACAGTGAACTCATAATCTTCACTACGTCCACTCCAAACCTGTTCTTGCTTGGTATTCTTTTCAGTTAAGGATAACAATCTCATCCTTCCCTTATTTACTCATGGAAATACCTTGGAATAACTCTTGACCTCATTTCTCCTGTCACGTACTCTACACAAAGTGTCAGTAAATATGTTGACGCTAACTAGATATACCAAAGTATTTCCGAATCCAATTACCTTTCTCTGCTCCATGGCTATCACTCTGTTCCAGGTCATGATTATCTTTCATCTGGATTTTCTGAGACTCCTAAGCAGTTTCACTGTTTCTAATCTTTACCACCCCTCCCCAGTCTCCAAAGTCTATTCTCAACAGACAAGTAAGAATAATCTTTTAAAAAATCAAGCAGGTTTTGCCTTCCACTTCAGGGCCTTACTTATTGTCTGTCCCCTCAACAGGACTCTCCTGCTCACATTCTTCAGTCTCTTGGGCGTTCTCTCTATAACAGCCATTCCCATTCCAATATTGCCTGTCTTCCTACTCTCCATTTTTCCTTAGCAATGACTACCATATGTCAAACAATGCGTTTTATTTATTTAATTTTCTATGTTCCTGCACTAGAATGAAAACTAAACAAAGTATTATATTTTTGTTATTTAGCTGTTTCAAACCCACACTTAGAACTGTGACTAGCATAGAATACAACAATTTTATTGAACAAATTATTACAGTTTAAAATATTTTGAATTAAGAAAATGAATTTACAATGATAATTTTCCCCAAAAAGAGCAGAAATAATTGATTTTAATTTAAACCTTCCTTGCTTTCTGAGCAATTTGAGTCTTTGCAAATGCCCTGTTATAAAATTTTAGATATAAGACACAAAATCCATATCTTGTAAAGAAGAACCATATTAGCAACATAGCCATTTTTGAAGACTTTATACTGTACAGTTTTCTTTATTTCCTAGTGCTCAACTCTGTTCCTTTTCTCCCTCTTTGATCAACTATTACAATTGTTTTTAAAGCAATGTTGAAAACCTGTGGGGAGTAGTAAGCATTTTTCTCAAGTTAGAGGTAAGATTTTCTATTTTATCAGTCAGTGCCAGTCCCAGTTGCTATGAGATATATTTCAAAGCTGATGTAAGCCTATGTATATGCTAACTGAAAAACTGTATTTGCCTTTTTTCCAAATGGAATTTTTCTGAGTTTAAAATGAACTAATTTTAAATATCCTGCCTAGATACAATTTCAAAGATGCATACTCATTACCCTCATGTGAAAATGGAAAGCAAAAGCATGCAGTGTATACAAAAATGTTATCTTTTAAACTACTTCTTCATTCTTCTTGTACCTTTTTAAGAAATGATTCCCTATGGTTATATAGAAAAAGTGAATATCCAAACACAGTAAGGTTCAGTAAGATGCAAAAAATGATTCTATGCATTCAACATCTGTATTCTTTGTAGGCTTTCAAAATAATTATATAGGTATCTCGAGCACTGTTTTTCATTTAGTAGGTTTTCTTCAAATTTGGCTACAGTGGACTGAGTTTTTTACCAGATGGCCATTTGTCAGTGACTTTGTATAATGTTGATTTAATTTGTTTGTCAATGCCAGTAATATAAATTCAGTGTTGCATAACATGTGGTAGGCTCAGAATTGTATATGGTAAAGAATTAAAAATAAATAGTAATGCTTAATTTTTTTATTATAATGTTGGGAAAGTTAAACGTTATATAGACATAAATTAGGATATTCTGTTAACTGAGAAACAAACTGGGCCTTGTAACTTGAGGAAGGGTCAAGACATAAATTCAAATATCCTATAATCTACATATATAAATACCTGTAAGTTGTATATCTAAAGAACCTTTAATCTAATTGAATATAATTACCCCTTTTCTGGCACAAATAGATGTTTGACTTCAGGTAGATATATCAGTCTACACTAGCTAAGCTTTATTGTAATAATCTCAGGATTTAAATAAATAAGTTTTTTTTGTTGTTGTTCATTCTCCATGTCTTGTTATATATTGTCAGGGAGTCTTGATTAAGGTGGCCAGATTTAGCAAATAAAAATAAAAGGTATTCAGATTTAAATTTCAGATGAACAATAAATACCTTTGTAGTATAAATATATCCCATGCACTAGAAGTATGTCTCCAAAGAGTATAAATATTGGATATATTTCTACTAACTTAGTTGTTATTGCTACCAAAAATCAAGTATTACTAGGTGTCTGGCATTTTATCTGACAACCCTACCCTTGACAGTCACTCAGGGAATCAAGCTAACAGAAAAGCCACAGTCACTGCCACTGGTGGTCATACCAGGGGAAAGGGGATCTTGGAGTTTCCATAGTAGAGGGCAAAATGTCAGGTCTCTCAATCTCATCACATTTCTTTTTCCTGTCCCATTATAGACTATCCAGGAGAGTGTTAAATTTTTTTCCCACCTCTTATTTCCCGAAACTTAATTCAGCCTCCAGAAGTCCTCCACAGGTTTACCAACCTATAATAATACTCTATGGTATAATACATCGAGGAGAGTATGCTTCAATATAATCCTATTTTATTCTTTATTAAAAATGAAAATACATTCTCTTCTATCTCAGTAAGTATGGTTAAGAAAGATATAAAGCTATTGGTCATATCTATGTGATCATATGCTAATTAGTTAAAAGCAATTTTTGAAATTGCATCATTATACAATGTTTATCAAGTTTAAGAACTAAATAAAATGTAAAATAGGGTGGCTAGACATCTCAGCTAATAAGCAGCAGCACTGCTGGCATAATCCAATTGTACTTATTTTTTCAAACTGTTACTGAGAACTATTTTTTAGCAAACAGTATCCTTACATATATTTTTATTTAGAACAAGTCTTGCATTAGAAAGGTTTAGTTCCATCTGTTGTTCCACATTTCTCTAACATTTCTTAAGAAATATAGCTTGATATTGATTATATATTGTCAGTCTCTCCATTAAGGGAAATATCAAATTGTGAATTTATTATAAATAGCTAATTGACCTTAATAACCTACGTTATCTATATTCAAGTAGTAGAGCAAATTAGGTTAATTTCAATGATGGAAATTTTGATTGAATTTGGGAGACTGTATTAGAGAATCCACATTATACTGAAACCACCAGTGACATCCTTTTGTACATTCCAGAACTCAGTATTCATTTTTGATACCTCACGAACTCCAACACCCAAGTTTATCTCTCATGATGTCCTGTAAACTTAATGTCCTATATATCTCTTCAGGACATCCATTTTTCTCAGCATTTACCATTACCACCCTAAGTACCGTCATCTCTTTGCTTAAATTACATTGTAGATTCCTAGTTGATTTCTTCTAAATTACCATTAGCTCCTCCTAGTATATTATCTATGTTTCTTAAAGGGCGAACTTTTTTAAAAGAATAAAATCTTTCAACAATTTCCCATTTTGTTAGGATGAATAACTTTAACACAGTATGAAGTGCTGAGAGATCTAATTCTTGTCCACCTCCAACACGTGATCCTGTGTTTCTCTTCCTTTTGCTCTTTATAATCACAAACTTTTTTTTCCCCTCACATTTCTAGAAGGCATTTTAAGTTCTTCTTTTACAGGATCATTATCCACTAGGTTTCTTCTATCGGGAATGCCCTTATTTATACGTTCTTATAGAAATTGGGAAATAAAAAGCCAGATAAGAATTAGTTGAGCCAGATGAATGGTTAAACATATGCTGAAATTACTAACTAAATGGACCTAATGGTCTTGAGACTTTCTTAACCTAGAATTTTGATAAAAGCAATTTTCATAGAAATAGAGAAATGACCACTATACTTTGGTATAATGGATTCTCTATAGAGTAATAATTTTTCTGATTCTCTAAAAATGAGAAAATAGAGGAAATAGGCTCAAACTGAGAGAGAAAATATTTATTTTGTAGCAAATGTTTTTAAAATCCATTTTATGTGATAAAATTAAAATATCAGATGAACTAACATAATTCAGGCAATATTTACTATTTATTATTTCCCTAGAAAAAATATTTACTATTTCCCTAGAAATATAATATTTAGTCAATAATAAAATACTATTTGTAATAATAAAATACTATTTCTCTAGAAAATATTATTTCCTATTTCCCCAGAAAATTATTGTAAACTATTCTCTGGCAAAATAATTACTTGAAAGATACTTTCAGTTCTATTTTAGAGTTCATATGAAAACTCTTGGAGTTATTCTACAAGGACATATTCAAATTTAGTTCAAGGGATGAGGATATTTGGTTTCAGTTGTATTTTAGAAAAGGGGATTGGTTAGATGACCTATGGAGACCCTTCAAGCTCTATAATTTTATGAGTTAGTTTCTTCCTTCTTCACGAAATTGAATCAATTTAACTTACAGTTCTAGTCACAGGAATAAGAAACATGAAGTCTAGGGTCTTTGGAAAGGGCTTTGCTATTGACCAAATTTTTGACCCTTGGCAAATTGTTAAGTTCTCTTTTTCTGTGTTCTTTAAATGGCACTTTCAAAAAGTATTCTTTAGGGCTGTTTGAATATTAATTAGATAATGTATAAAAGGCACTATAGTGATGCTAAATGTCTCTTCTAAGGAATTAACAAAAAGTTTGTGTGTTTCCCTTTTTCAAAGCACCACTATTCTTTTGTCTTTATTTTGTAAAAGCACAATCAAAAAACACATGTAAGTTTAAATAAGAGTACATTCAAGAAAAGTGTAGCTGCTGTCAATATATGTAAGGCAGTGTGCTAGATACTAGGGGTCTTATTTTGAACAAACATTCACATTCACTGTCTTTTGGGCTTAGGTCTTAGTGGGGAAAATTACAATTAGGGTTCCTTAAAGGACAATATGAGAGATGGGCCTCAAGGAGCAAGGAATAAGTTCAAATAATAGAAGACTCTGTGACTAAAATACAAACAGCAAGGAGAGGAGAACAGACATGGGAAGAGAAGTGGTCTTCAAACTTTTTTTTAATGCACACCTTATCTTTTAAAACTATTGAGTATTCATCCATAGGACGTAAACCGTTATACTGGTTATTGTCTAAGTACAAGCACTAGTATATGATATCAAAATATACTATTATAATAAAATACCATGAAATAAAAAAAGGAGACAATAGGAACTTGCATATTAAACATGTATAATACTAAAATTAATATAAAGGGCACCTGGGTGGCTCAGTCAGTTAAGTGTCTGACTTGGGGTCAGGTCATAATCTCTCCATTCCCGAGTTCCAGCTCTGCATCAGGCTCTGTGCTGACAGCTCAGAGCCTGCAGCCTGTTTCAGGGAGATTCTGTGTCTCCCTCTCTCTCTGCCCCTCCCCAATTGCACTCTGTCTCTCTCTCAAGAGTAAATAAACATTAAAAAATTAAAAATATATATATTTCTCGATTAAAACATATATAGAATTTAATATTTTTCTTCCAGCCCTACATGGATTATCTTTGTTCCCTTTTGTTGCATATACCCCATTAGAGAGACCAGAGGGGTACAGCAAGAAGAGAGATCATGCAGATCATTCTAATCCAAGTAACAATTGTGGGTTTATTCCATTTGCAACAGAAACCCAGTGAAAATTTTAAAACATTGGAATGAATAAACTAATTTACATTTTCAAGGTAAAAGTGCTGACTCCTATGATTGATGCATAAAATAAGTTTAAGAATGGAGACAGCAAAATAAGTTTGGTAGCTATTGCAGAAGTTAAGTTAAAACAAGAAGGATGCTGGCCATCAGAATGGAGAGAAGTTTAAAAAAAAGCCATCAATAGAGAAGGTAAAAGAGTCGGGAGTTAATGATACTTGCATGTGATGTTCATAATATACGGGAATAAGGAAGATGGATTTGAGAATTGTTGAACATTTGTGCTGTTGGTTAATCTTTTTAAAAGCGGAAAATACCAGGCCAGAATCAGTTTCCTAGAATAAGATTGTGGAGGAGAGAATATTAGTTCTATTTTACACATGTTCATTTTGGGATGCCAATTAAATATCCTCATGTGGTTCTCCATCTGAGGATGCAAATTTAAATCAACAGGGCTTCTAGACAAAGATGTAAATGCAAATCAAAACCAGAATGAGACACCACCTCACAGCTGTTAGGATGGCTGATATCAGAAAGACAAGAGATAACAAAGGCTGGCAAGAATGTGGATACTAGGGAATCCTTGTGCACTGTTAGCGAGGATGCAAACTAACATACATCTTTTTCATTTATACCTAAACTTTCTAGAAAAGTGATTGTTTTGTTTTTGTCACGTATGTGGTTGGATCTGAAAGGTTTATATGAATTCTACATTTGTTATGTCTAAGGAAAAAATGTAAATATTAAAGCCCCAGGAGCTTAGAGGTGCTGTGCCTTAAATCCAACCCCAAAGACTTAGAAACTGCAAAGAACATTATGATCTATGTCTAAAAACTGTCTACCTCATGCTGACCTAATTTTTCTTTATGCATTCCCTGTGATAAAGCATGTAATTATTCTTTTTAATGAATATTTTATATTTAATATATGTCTTACAATATAGCTATATAAGTGTATACTAAAAATAGGAGAATTTGGACTGTAACAACAGATAAAATATTTACCAAAATTAATCCATGGTTTTTTCCCAGGACTCAATCCATGAGTTTTTACATTTATTTTAATAACCATAGGGGAGGTATTCTTCTAGCGTTACATCTCAGTAATTGATAGATCAAAGTTTCCTATCTCAGTCTCTGAGGTAGAACAATATCCACTTCTCACCAATATCCAGTTCTTTTTTTCTTGGGTCCCTGTGGAAGACTATGTCACTTGTCTGGCCAATATAACAGAAGCATAAGTGATATGTGACATTTTGGACCTGAGGCAGTGAATCCTTCATGATTCTTCAGTCTGTTTTTTCAGGGATAGGCATTGTGTTAAAAATAAAGAGCCAGGATATTAAGGCCACCAAGTTCACTAAGTCACTGCATGCAGGATAGGTGTCCTGGAGAATTTGCATGAGTCAGAAACTAATGGTATTGGTATTAGTCCAGGTTAGTTGGCAGATTGATGCTTCTCCTGGGATTGATACCTTTTCTGAATCAATATCCTTCTCATCTTAGTGATATTTCTCTTTTGCCTCTAATACAACTGAATGCTTCTTTATTTCCTTAAAAAATGTTTTTTAGTTTTATTCTTGTACAATTGACAAATAGAAAATATATACATTTACAGTGTACAATATGATTTTTTGGCATACATACACATCGTGAAATGATTACCACAATAAAGATATTTAACATATATATTACCTCTCACAGTTATCTTTGTGTGTGTGTGTATGTGTGTGTGCTGAGCACATATATGATCTATTCTCTTAGCACATTTCAAATATACAATAACCATAACCAAATATACAACTATAACCACCATGTTGTACATTAAATCCCCAGAATGTATTCATCTTTTCCCACAACTATACTCTTTGACCAATATCTCATTTCCCACTCCTTCCAGTCCTTGGCAACCACCACCTATTCCCAGCTTCCATGAGTTTGACATTTTTAGATTCACTTATAAGTTGGATCATGTGATATTTGTCTTGCTGTGCTTGGCTTATTTCACTTAGCATAATGTCCTCCAGTTTCATCCATATTGTTGCAAATGGCAGGATTTCTTTCTTTTTAAATTCTTTTTAATGTTTATTTTTCAGAGAGACAGACACAGAGAGAGAGCGAGGAAGGGAGAGAGAAAGAGGGAGACAGAATCCGAAGCAGGCTCCAGGCTCTGAGGTGTCAACATAGAGCCCGATGCGGGGCTCAAACTCACAAACCGTGATATCATGACCTGAGCCAAAGAAAGACGCTTAACCGACTGAGCCACCGAGGCGCCCCTTTCTTTTTAAAGACTGAATAATAAATTCCATTAACTTACTTCTATTTAATGATAATGTTATTCTATGATGAGAGAATGGAAACATGTATTAAGAACTCTCTTGCACTCAGGTTTGCAAAGAACCAATGCTGGCCAGATGCCACTAATCAAGAGACTACAGAACTTGTTTCTTCTGTTTTTTCTCAGCAAGAAAATTAAACAGGTGGTATGGCTCTGAGTAGGATTCCTCAGCAGTGAATCCTATGGAAAGTGGAATCCTATGGAAAGTGTCTACTGTGACAGAACAGGTTTTACTGGCTGTGGGTTCACCATTGGATGGTGGCAGACTGTGATTCTGTAGCAGCCCAGGTGACTAGAACAGCAGATATAGCTATGGTGACAAAGAACTACTTAAACCTATGTTATGGCAGGAACAGGAACCAGAGGTTTCTCCAAGTAGGGATTTTTTTTTTTCACCTAAAATTTTATACCTGGAGAGGAAATATAACCTAAAGTATACACTACTATGAATATAATATTAGGTATGAAAAGAAATGATGAAATTTCTTTTAGTAATCTCTACACTCAATCTGCGGCTCATTAACATTAAGGCCTTCATGATAAATCCACAATCCTCTCAAAAATGTCTCAGAGTAGAGAATGCAGAACAGTAATGGTTAACTACATTACGGGAAGTCACTGTGTTTTGAAATATGGTTTCAGAACTTAACAGATATCCTATGTTGTGCTTTTGTGTGAGGGCCCAACACTGGAATGGCTTTTTGGAGAAAATGACAGGTGCCTTTGCAGATGATGATTTTGGACTTGACCCTTTATCTTTTAGAAATTGAAACTATATTCACCTTAAGAGCAGCACTTAGAGCATAGATCTTAGAAATGTCTTGGTAGTGGCTTATATATACTAAGTCAAGGAGTACCTTCATTTGAAAAGCTTCTGTGAATAATCATTGGAAAAATAACAAAGGACATGGCCAGAAGACTCCGAGTGATTGAAAATGACAGCTTTCTGATGCCTCCCCTTCATCCTCACCTTACATTTACTCTTCCTAGGTCAAATTCATTTTACAGCTTAACCCTTCAATTAAAAATATTTTTTTTTAAAGTTGAGATTCTGGAAAGATGAATATAACTAGAGAATTAAATGCATCATCATGATATTGAAGAATCCATGGGAGTGCAGAGAGATTCAGTGATAAAAAGGTAGGAGAGAGAAGCAATAGCAAGAGTGAGGGAGAAAATACATATTTTAGCAAGAAAAAAATTATACTAGGCAAACTAACTTTAGGGCTGTTGAAAGAGGAATTGATTTTTTTTTTTAAGGCACAAAAATCCTCACAGAGAAGAGAAAAAGTTGTTAAATATCAATTTACATTAGATAAGAGTTTTGCAATATAGTACAAAAAAGAACTCAGAAGCTTTATTCTGTTACTGTAGCTAGCTTATGCTGTAGAAGAAAGAAAAGAAATCAAATGTATTTATTTAATCCTTTTTGTCAGTAATACCCAGGGTGAAGAATTCATTTGTAGCTTTTCGGTGCTGAGTTGCATCTTAGAACTTCACATATATTAAAGTAAAATGTAATGCCTTTTGATCCTAAGACTTCGGGATATAGTTCATTTCTACTTATGAAAAAAGGATGGCTTCTGTATAATTAAAATGTCATAGAAATTGCCTAAGAATCTATCAGTTATCAAAATAATGATCTTTACTACTTTTTGTTCATAGAATATATCTATTTAAATATTTGAATTTTTAAATTTTTATGTGATTCACATTTCCTTTCACACTGAGTTACAGAAAGTGTAAATTCTTATAATTCCATACTTTTAGAAATATTTAGGAGAGTGTATACAACAGCAAAAGAGAATATTTTTGTATTTTCCTTTAAGCTGTCATTGGGCTAATACTTTTTAGTTAAATAATGATCAGCTATAGAATCAAATATAGTTTGCCTTTAAGCTTTTTTACTCTTAAAAAAATAGATAGATAGTATAAAATGGAAGAAAACTCAATAGCATATTAAGAATTGCATCATTTATATTTAATACAAATTCCAGAAACCTGGATTATTAATGGAGTTTGAAAAGGAGGAGTGAGGAATACACTACCATATGAATGAGCCTTAAAAACACTAGGCTAAAGCAAAGAAGCCAGACATAAAAGACTATGTATTGTATGGTTAAGTTTCTATGGAAAACCCAGAATACATAGAGACAGAAAGATTGTCTCCACTATCTCTGTTGCAAGGGAAGAAAGACATGGAAAGACTAACGCATCAAGTACACACTTCTTCACAGGAAGTGACACATATAGCTACTCGTATCTGGACAGGATGTCTATTTCATAGCAAATAACATGGACATGCCTACCACCTGAGAAGTGAGACAGTGCAGGTCTTCCATATTATCAGGAGAGCCAGACATCTTGATGAATAGTACTAGGTTCTAAAATAATGTATATTTTAAAGTGTTAGCTTTTTAGCTATGATCATGTGTCACTTAATCAAAGTTTATTTCATTTTTAAATACTGTTTCATTAAGAAAGAAAAAAAGAAAAAAAGACAAATTACTGAGAATCAGTTATAAAACATGTTAATGAAAAACAATCTTATAAAATCTATTATCTAACACTATGCTTATCATGATTTTTAGCATGCAGTGAGAAGGGCTAGAAAATACATACGTAAATATAATCAAATTGGTTATCTGCAAGTTATGAATAACACAGTCTATTCATATACTTTTCTAGATTCTTTCCAAAACTTTTCTAAAATGCATATTTATGATAAGCAATAAAATACTAAATGTTACTTTTAATGTGTTTAGTGTTTTGAAATGAACATCAATTTTTTGGCTTTTTACTATACTAGTATTTTGATCCCATAAGTGATATTTTACAATCAATGTTAATGTTTAAAGGACAGAATTACCATAGTCTCTTCTTATAATATATATATATATATATATATATATATATATATATATATATGAAATTGTAGTAATAATATGGTTAAAATCTTTTATGGCCATATAATAATGAGGTTCAGTGTAGGTGCATATGTAATTTATTTTTAATTATAATGGATATTTTTGTTTCTTCACTTAATTTGAAATAATGTTATTTTTAGACACAAAGCAGTAAATAGTAGAAGAAAGAGCAGTAAATAGGCTTAGAAGAGGAAAGGAGCTATGCCAGAACCTAGAAGGAAGAGTCCTATTGAAGAGACCACCTTGAGAGACACAGTGGTATTCAGTCCAGAGCCACAGTCAGCCCATCATTGTGTTGGATCATGGATGGACCCAGGAGAATAAATATACTAAACATATGCTCCCTTGTCCGTCTCCTTCTGGCATTCCCACTGGCTGAAAGTTTCAGGTAGCAAAAGCATGTAGGTGTCTACTGAAGCTGTCATATAGGTCAGGCTTCAAGAATTTGATAAGAGGGTGGGATGGGGAAGTGAACCAGGATGGCACACAGAAGCTATTTGGAAGACGTATAATCACTAACTTCCACTTGGAGGAAACCTATTGCAAACATTTTTTAAAAATCTTTTTGCGGGGCGCCTGGGTGGCTCAGTCGGTTGAGCGTCCGACTTCAGCTCAGGGCACGATCTCGCGGTCCGAGAGTTTGAGCCCCGCGCCGGGCTCTGGGCTGACGGCTCAGAGCCTGGAGCCTGCTTCCGATTCTGTGTCTCCCTCTCTCTCTGACCCTCCCCCGTTCATGCTCTGTCTCTCTGTCTCCAAAATAAATAAACGTTAAAAAAAATTAAAAATAAAAAAAAAATAAAAATCTTTTTGTTATTATTTAACATAAGGCAAGAGAAAAGGAATAATTTTTTTAAAGGCAACAGTGGTTAGAAAACCTGGTTAAAATGATAATACACCGGTAAGTAATTATAAATTTTCTCCTATGAAAAATTATTTTGGAGTGAAAAATATGTAAAGTGATGAGAGATGCATTATACATACAAATATTTACAGAAGACCTCCATAAGTTTTCTCTTTTTCCTGTGAATTCAAAGGGTGGGAAGCACAAATCTAATCTGTACATTAAAAAGAGACAGATAAACATGAAAAAGACAAATACTCCCTTTTCTCTGATAAATTATAAGCAATTAAAACTTTTTACAGACAATTTATGCATTGAAGATGTGCAAAATTTACTTTTCCCAATTAAAGAAATAGGTACAATTTAAGAGATGACTTTAGAGAACAGAAGAAAAGACCCAGAATAACTAACCGTTTAGATAGTTTAAATGTGGAAACAATGCATTTACTTTACATGTAGATCACAATTTGCTTCACTGCATGCATTTGTTGTGGCGAAGATTGCTTGCTGAACTGCATAGATTTATGCCCCCTTTCTGTTGTGCAGAGTTGAGGGAGTCGTCCATCTGCCAGGCACTCCATTTCCCAGCTCGCAATGAAACCATGATACCATTGTACACTGGCTAGTAGAGGGACTCACTGAGGGACTCAGGGGATGATTGCAGAATACTCCAAAATTTCTCTTTTTCTAGTCAAACAATGAAATGCAGGGGAGGAGGAGGCTTCAGGCCATTGTGGGGCCACTAGGTGACAAAAACTTACTTCCCAGAGTGATCATTTAGTGGAGAGCTGTCCAGGAGGACCACTTGAAAAATAGTGACATTTTACTTACCACGGGAAAGAAAAAAATGCTATGTTAATGCACTGAGACCTTGAAGTTATTTGTTTTGGTAGCTAATGCCAATTATCCAGTCTAAAAATGTAATTGATATAACCAAAATAGGGAAAAAAAAGAAGAAAAATGAAAATAAAAAAAGGAGTCGGCAGCCACTCTAGACATAATCACTGTTAATATTTATATATGATATATAATATTTACATTTAGATAATACATGGTATGTATACCTTATATGCAATAAAGTGTGTATAATACACAACCAATCTTATGTTCTGTGTACAGTCTGTTGTTAAAATCATTCAACAAGTTTGCTTTCTTTCAGAAATTGTATTTTACATTCTAAAATGTACATTTGATTCTTAAATTTTTCTATTGAAATTTTTAACTTTTCACCATTTTGTCTATACAAATTAATAATGAGTCCTCATTTGTACTAATGTCACTATTAGGATTATCATTCTATTTATTACTAGCCACCTTTTAATTATCTTTTTGCATGTCTGGCTTTTTTTTTTTTTTTTTTAAGGAACCATAGCACCTTCATAAAGTCTTTTCTGCAAATGAGTGCTTTCCCTTACCCTTATAGGAAGATATGGTAAAGAGCTGATCTCAAATTCGACAGAGATTGAAATGGTTTGTTTCTGTAACCATTTAGATAGTTTAAATATGCAGTTTTCATAATATTTAATTGACCTCTCGTCCATCTCTGTTCTTGGGGCATGTTCTTAGGACATTTCAATCTTGGATTGAGAGCCTTTGAGATCTTTCTTCAGTCCTGAAAACCCAGGAGATTCTGACCTGCAGAAATTTTATGTTTAGCTCTCTAGTCCCCTGATTTCTCCTGTTTCTAAGTCTTTCAGATATGCTGAAGAGAAAATTAACTGTGTTTTGAGACAGGCTTCGTTTCTGTGGTGGGACTTGGGCTCAGTACTACATAATCATAGGAGTCATTACTTGGTTTACTTATAAACAAAGCCACCTTCCAGCAGTTCGAGATTCAGAATTTATCCTTGGGGAAAACTGGCTGTATTGGGGTATTCTCAAGTTGTCTGTTTCTGCCATCTGCCCCATTAAGTTCCAAGAGAACTACAGTTTTTCTTACTTTCAGTCCAGGTCCTCAGCATTGGCCAAGTCCGATTATGAGCCAAGTCCCTCATTGGTCCTTGCTTATAATTAGCAAATGTCACCAAGAATAAAATAGTCAGTGAGAGGATAGTCAGCTCATCTAAGAAGAGTCCTCCCGTTTCTGAAACTCCAATTCAACTCATTATTGCTTCCACTGCTCTTAGTATCTATCAAATTATTTTTGCAATGAACTGAGCTTTTCTAATTATTACAGTGGAACTGTTAAGGTTGTCATGGTCTTCACAATATGGATATGAATTTATGAATTAAATGCATTATGTAAGTCATATACATGAATTAAATGTATTCTGAAAGTCATAGATATATACTAATAGAAGTTATATTACTATAGCAGCTTCTGAGGTGTCTTCACTGCTTCTAATCATAATGTGCCCCACGTCAGAGTGCACTGTCACAACAGAAGTCATGGTCCCTTAAAATATAAATACACTCCTGGTGCTTCTTTAACCTTTCTAATGGCTTCTGTGCACATTTAAATAAATCCATAGTCACTTCTAGGGCTTAAAGCATCATATTATATGATTCCAGACTGCTATTCTGACTTTAAATTTCCAGAAGTTCCATCAGGAATTGCATATCCATTAAAATAGGTTCTCATCTTCAGATTTTCCTATTATGATGCCTATAACCCATGATTATGATGTCTCACCCAAACTCTCTTCTACTTTTTTACCCCTGTTTAACACACACAGACCATAGTTCTTATGTTTGAAAATCCCAAACTTATTTTCATCTCCATTTTTTATTTGCTCATACTCTGCCTAGAACTGTTGAACGGGTAAGCTAATTCCTCATAGTTTAAGAATCCAATCAAATATCACTTCTGGGGTGCCTTGGTGGCTCAGTCAGTTAAGCGTCCGACTCTTGATTTTGGCTCAGGTCATAATCTAATGGTTCGTGAGTTCGAGACCCATCTCTGGCTCTATGCCGGCAGTACAGAGACTGCTTGGAATTCTCTCTCTGCCTCTCTCTCTCTGCCCCTCTCCCACTTGTTCTCTGTTGGTCTCTCCAACAAAATAAATACTTTAAAAAATGTCACTTCCACAGAGAAGCTTCCCCTGAACACCTTACTTAAATTAACCTCTTCTCTTCATGCTCAACTACTCTATTTTACTTCCTTTATAAAACTTAACCCTATCTGAAATTACCTTTTGTATTTGTCCATCGTTTACTGCATGCTTCCAAATGTAAGGAAGGCTATAATAAACCTTCTTGTACCATTTTCTTCTGCCATTTGTCAAATTATTTCGATAATATGTATTTGCAACAGATCAACTTTTATATCCAAGTTCATATTGCCTTTTTTTTTTTAATTTGGACTCCGTTTGTTATGTTTTTAGGGAAAGATTTTTACCAATTTACATCTATTCCATCAGAATGTGGAAGTTCAGTACGTTATTAAATACAAAGAAAATAAAATATTACACTGTTCTTTATTTAAATTCCATGATCTTTAGTATGTAGCAATTAAATATTTTTGGATGTTTATATAGGTAAAGTTAAATTTGAATTTCCCACGTCTCAACTTTTTATGCCTAAGAAAAATTTTGACATAATACAGAGAACATGTTGCATATGCACATAGATCTATTGTTCTATATTATGTGGCTCAAATTCAAAATGCAGTCTATGTGAATGAACCATTCAAATTCAAACCTACACAATGAGGTAATAGTGACTAAAAATAAAAATATTTTCGTAGTTTCAAAGTATTTCAGAAAAAAAATTAATTCAAAAATAGAAATTAATTGCCTTTTAAGTTTTTATTTAAGTTCCAGTTAGTTAACATACAGAGTAATATTAGTTTAGGTGCACAATACAGTAATTCAACACTTCTGTACAATATCTGGTGCTCATTGCAAGTGCACTCTTTAATCCTCATAACCTTTGAACCCATGCCCCACCCATATCCCCTCTGCTAACCATCAGTTTTTTTTTTCTCTATTGTTAAAAGTTTGTTTTTTGGTTTACCTCTCTTTTTTAACTTTTGCTCGTTTCTTAAATTCCATATATGAGTGAAATCATATGGTATTGGTCTTTCTCTGGCTGACTTATTTCACTTAGCACGATACTCTCTAGCTCCATCCATGTTGTTGCAAATGGCAAGATTTAATTCTTTTTATGGTTGAGTAATATTCCATTATATGTATAGATAGATATAGAGATATAGAGATAGAGATAGAGATAGAGATAGAGATAGAGATAGAGATTGATAGATATAGATAGATTGATAGATTGATATACACATCTTCTTTATTCATTCACCAATCGATGTACACTTGGGTCCATAATTTGGCTATTGTAGAGAGTAGATAATGCTGCTATAAACATCAGGGTACATGTATCCATTTGGATTAGTATTTTTGCATTTTTGGGTAAATACCTAGAAGTGCAGTTGCTGGATTGTAGAGTATTTCTGTTTTTAAATTTCTGAGGAACATCCACACTATTCTCCAGAGTGTCTGTACCAGTTTGCATTCCCACCAATTGTGCAAGAGGGTTCCTCTTCTTCCACAGCCTGGCCAGCACTTGTTTCTTATATTTTTTGTTTTTTGTTTTGTTTTGTTTTACTTTAGTCATTCTAACAGGTGTGAGGGGATATCTCATTATAGTTTTGATTTGTATTTCCCTGGTGATCCGTGATGTTGAGCATCTTTTCATGTGTTTGTTGGCCATCTGTACATCTGTACGTCTTCTCTGGAAAAATGTCTATTTGTGTCTTCTGTTCATATTTTAGCTAGATTATTTGTTTTTTGGATGTTGAGTTGGGTAAGTAAGTTATTTATATATTTTGGATGCTAACCCTTTATTAGATATATGATTTGCAAATATCTTCTCCCATTCCAAAGGCTGCCTTTTAGTTCTGTGGATTCTTTCCTTCATTGTGCAGAAGTTTTTTACTTTGAGGTTGTCCCAAGAGTTTATTTTTGCTTTTGTTTCTCCCTTGTCTTAGGAGACGTATCTAAAAAGGAAGTTGCTATGGCCAATATCAGAGAGGTTACTGACTGTGTTCTCCTCTAGGATTTTAATGGTTTCCTGTCTCACATTTAGGTCTTTAATCCGTTTTGAATTTATTTATGTGTATGGTGTAAGAATGAGGTCCAGCTTCATTTTTTTGCATGTTGTGTCCAGTTTTCCCACAAATGCTGTTTTCCCAACAGCATTTGTGGAAGAGACTGTTTTATTCCCATCGGATATTCTTTCCTGCTTTGTCGAAGATTAATTGGCCATATAGTTATGGGTTCATTTCTGGGTTTTCTACTCTGTTCCATTGATCTATGTGTCTATTTTTGTGCCAGTACCATACTGTCTTGATCATTACAACTTAGTAATATAACCTGAGGTCTGAAATTGTGATGCTTCCAGCTTTGCTTTGCTTTTCTTATTCAAGGTTGGTTTGACTATTTGGAGTCTTTTGTGGTTCCATACAAATTTCAGGATTGTTTGTTCTAGTTCTGTGAAAAATTCTGTTGGTATTTTGATAGGGATTGCATTAAATGTATAGACCGCTTAGAAATGAATTATTATTTCCTTAGCTATATTGGATGAATATCAGAGTTGATTTCCTTTTAATTCCATCAATTGTATTTCTTACCAAAGTCTGTTATTCCTTAGTAAGGCCAAAAATTGACATATGCAGTTTTTATACAAATGTTGATTTGTGAGTCATATATTTAGTATTTTTCTTTACTTTTTTCTTTCTTACTTCACCTCATCATTATCACTTCTAAAAAATTCCTTAATGGGCAGAAAATTGTTTGTGTTCTGTCAATATGAAAAGTAGTCATGACAAAATAATAAAGGACCTGATTTTACCCCTGCCCAGTTATCACATCTTCTAAATAGGAATTTGATGCAGCTGATGTATTTGCATTAATAACATCTGCTGCTTTCATCATTAAATTCCACCCACTGTTTAATGCCTGGAGCTTCAAAAATATGAGAATTAGCTAAAAAGAGTTTCAAATGAAAGAAAAAAATAAATCTTTGAAAACATACATTACCACCTATAATCTTTCATAGTGGGAAAAATCAGCCCTCAGCCATACATGGAATACATCAAATTTCTTAATAGTGGAGAAAATTTAAATCAAAGGAAATTATTGGAGGAAAGTTAAGTCTATGTTAAATGAAGACTAAGATAATGAAATAAATAGTATCATAAATTTGATGCTTATCTAAGATCTAATAAGAGGACTCATTTCAATAATATATCTGAAATTGCATAACACTAGATAATTTGTAAGTAAGGAATATTTAAACTAAGTTAAACACTAAATGCAGGTAATATACTTGTATATATATATATAATGCATATATAAAAATAAGTCTTTAAGCCTATATAACTTCAGTATGTGAAGACTACAGAACAAATAATACATTAGGAGGGGTGTAAGTAGGTAACCACAGACATTATAATGCATGGATATCCTTAGTTTTAAAGCCCCTTTTTACTATTTGGTAAATAGAAATAAGAACTATATCTTCCCCTTTATTCACGAAAATATACTGGTTGACTTTATCTGTCTACTATGGTAGATATTAAGAGTAGAATCATCTTTGAAGCCTAAGTCAAGTTACACATAACTTACAAGGATTAATCATGGACACTTCTTCACTTTTTTTTTTTTTTTATTGAGATACAATTGACATGTAATATATATTTTTCAGGTGTACAACATAATAATTCCAAATCTGTACATACTCCAAAATGATCACCACAATAAGACTAGTTAATATCGATCACCATACATAGTTATAAATATTTTTCCTGTGATTAGAACTTTTAAGACCTATTCTGTCTCTCTCTTTTTTCTTTTTCACTTTATAATACAGGTTCATATACATTACATTAAGAGCCACCTTTATTTAGATATCAGAGCCTTGGTTTAGGGATTTTCTAAGTGAGATTTTTTTGCTATAGGCCTTGCTAAATCTCTGCTTTGTCCTCATTTACAGATTACTAATATTCGTTTTGTCCAGTGAAATTATTATCTTCACTTTCAGAATTCACAGGTCCATTTGGTTGAATTGCACATTTCTTCCCCACCATTCTGCCCAGCAGCATCCTTCATAACACTACTAATGCTCTCATTGTACTTGGAAGTGGCTCACAGCTCCTCCTCATTAAGAGTTTGAAACATTCTCCAGAACTTGGAAATATATTTAATAAATACATAGTAAGTCATAGATTATTTTTCAGGCTCCCAAAAATGCCAGAATGCTAAATTTCTATCTGACTGTAAATTAAAACTGTTAGATGATAGCTTCATCAGAATGGACCACAAATATGTACACATTAAGAAAATCTGTTTCATTGTATTAGGACCCTAATTTTAAATGATGTTATTAAATTTTTAAAAATGGCTTTTTATCTGAATACTATGCAAGTTAATTGTTGACTGTTACATATAGGCTTCATAGAGTATTAAGACACATATCCTGATTCATCAACCAAAATTTTATTCAGAATCTGAAATCAATGGCAGGCTTAATGCCTTTTAAAATAGATAGCACTGTTTTAATTAAAAATGTCAGCAATGTAATTACTCCTTAAGCAAAAGGCCACAGAGAGGAAAATTGGATGATACTTAAATTGAGCATATGAGAAAATTAATTTGCGTTAAAAAAGTAGCAATTAGACATTTCCATGGCAGCATGAGAGATCACAATTTTGTTTTTTACTCCTTTGCAAAGTAGATTTTTTAAATTTATTTATTTTAAAGGGAAACCAAACCAATTGAAGTATGGAAAATAGCACTAGCTGCAAAACCAAAGAATGCATGCTATCTTAAAATGTTATAGGATATTTCATATTGCACTTGATTCTTTCAGTCTTTTGTTTCTTTATTCCCCAAATAAATTACTCAAACTAAAATTTTAAGTCCTGTTCAAGTCTAAAATGCTAAAATATCTATAGTTTTTGTGGTTTCTTAGATGGTTGCTAAATATGTACTGCTTGATATCTGAGCAGACTGATCACTTAAGGTGTGTAGGCAGCAAGAAGAAATAGTGGTCTTTCCCTTAAATTCTATTATGCTTTGTGCACAGATTCTTCATTCTCAGTATCCTTTTACAATTTAGAAAATAGGAATCTCAAAATAAATAATTATTTATGTACAATCGTGACATAAAATCTTCAAAAAAGACACACTGAGTTTACTTGATTGAATGCTTTTTCTTTTTCTTTTTTCTTTTCTTTCTTTCTTTTTCTTTTCTTTCTTTTTTTTTTTTGGTTAATCATAATTGTTACATTATAATTTAATAAATACAAGGAAGGTAGGCCTTATCATTTAGATACATTCTGTAATGAGCCTTTAGACTTACTAGGATTAATCGGCTTGTCTTTCAATGCTTACTCTGTTTCTCTTTTCCATTAAAAACTTCTGCCATAACTGATAGAGGGGTGATGTACATGGTTATCTAGTAGATTTAAAACACTACATCATCTTACTGACTATAGGTCATAGTCATGATCACCTTCTCTTACCCTTCACCTGGACCAGATTTCATACCACAAGGAAGAAAGTAATAATATCTATTTTCTATTTATTTAGTTATGATGGATTGCGCTCTCTCTGAAACCTTATTTCATTCCATTGCTTCTAGAGAAAAGTAAGACTAGCATGTAAGCTAAAATGCTCATGTGCCGGTTGTGCCAAATTTTACTAAAGATATTTATATAATTAGCTTATAAAATATTAAAGAAACAAAACTTTTTTTCAAAATATGAAATATCCATATACACTTAATGGGATCTGACTGAAGCCTTTATTTTCTTAATGTAGAAGAGCAAAGATTAAGTGCCCCTAATAATTTTCATATTGTCTCCTTATTTTCATACTTAAATAAATTCCTTGGTTGTAGAATCTCTGAAATTTCTACTCTTTCAAATCAGTCTAACCTCCTCAAAAAGCCTTTTTTTCTTCTAAAAAAAGTTTCTATTTTTCCTAGGTATTTAAATAATACTATTTTAAAATTCACTTTTTCTTACAACAAATATCCTCAGATGATATTTTTTCTATTTTTTCAAGTTTTTATTTAAATTCCAGTTAGTTGACATACAATGTAATATTAGTTTCAAGTGTAGAATTTAGTGATTCATGACTTACATACAACACCCAGTGTTAATCACAAGTGCCCTCCTCAATACCCGTCACCCATTTAACCCATCCCCCACCCACTTCCCCTCTAGCAACCTTCAGTTTATTCTCTATAGTTGAGAGTCTGTTTCCTGGTTTGCCTCTCTTTCCCCCCACCCCCCGCCATGTTCATCTGTTTTGTTTCTTAAATTCCATATATGAGTGAAATCATATGGTATTTGTCTTTCTCTGATTGACTTATTTTGTTAGCATAATGCTCTCAAGCTCCATCCATATCATTGCAAATGGCAAGATTTCATTCATTTTAATGGTTGAATAATATTCTGATGTGTGTGCATACATATATACATATATATTCTGTTATTATATATATTCATATATGTATTATAACATATATGACAATATACATATATTATCATATATATCACTTTTTATTTATCCATTCCTCAGATATTACTGAACCATAATATCTCACCTTAGAATAAAATAGATCAAAATTTAACGGAACAAGAGTGATAATGTGATGACATTTTAATATGAGTATTCCTATGCTTCATTTCCTTTCCATGGAGCCCAGTTTATAGATTTTCCAGGTGGCATTCATTCTCATCCATCAGCGATTAAATCTTAAAGGAAACGCAAACATTTTTTTCGCAAATTATTCAGTGTTGTTTTTAATTTCAAGTATCTCTAAATTTCAATTCTTTAAGTTATTTACTTTTCAAAATTTAACTTAATTCCTTCGATTTTTTTTTTTTTCGTGGAAGAGAAATAGTGAAGTACTGAAATTTTGTATGTTTTTTTTCTTGTTTGTCTAGGATTAGGTCAAATATGATTGAAGAATCTTGCAATGGAGCCAGTAAGTATATGGCTGACACAGAAATGTTTCTCTGCAACTGATAAAAGTGATACAAACTTAAGTTTAGCATTGATAATTATAAGAAAATAAGGAAGAAATAAAAATAAAACAATTGAGAGTGGATGTGTGTTGTGGTCATAGAGAACTTGAAGTACAATTGGTAATGGGACTCTCCACTGAGAGGATAGTCAGAGAAAGATCATTCCATGGAGACATGATAAAGAATGATCAGAAAAATTGGAGTAAAACATTGATGTCATCGACTCATAAAAAGAGGGTAGAATCACAATGTAGAAAGATATGCCAATGGTAAAAAATGATTCAGGGAGATTAAATACTAATTAAAATGTATCCATTTGATTGAACAATCAGTAAGTTTATGGGGGTCACATTTATGAGTCATTCAATGGAATGGTAAAAATGGATGCTTAAATGCAGTAAGTGAAGAAAGCTGATGAGGTGATGAACTGATTATAAATTATAGTTTGGATAACCTCCACTGGCAAACTAAATGTAGGCAAGGCAATAGCAGAGTTAAGTATTGGAGGACGGAGGGGTATACTGCTGAGGTTTTTTCAGCCTCATGGCATCTGTATTTTATCTGTTCAGGAGAAAGCATGATCCCTGACAGAGAAAAATTAGGTGGTGAGAGGGACTGCCTACAAAAACAATCATGTAAGATGAGTAGGTCAAAAATTTGACATCGTTACCTTAAGTAAAATTATGACCTAAAATCAATTACACAGAACTGATGCTTACCAAGAAAAAAGTATAAAAGAAGTTATGTACAAGACTCATGTCTGGATTTTGAACTGACACATTTCCCTATGTCAAAATACTTGCATACTAAATTTTACAACTCTAAATAAAATGCAAATGGCACCCTTTAGCTGTGTCCAAGCCCCCTCAGTAGTGGTGCCTGGGTCTTGGTGGTGGACATAGCCCGAAGTTACACGGGGGCAGTACCATCTCAGCATTCACTCAGGGAGGAGGCACAGTGTGTGACTGACTATGGTCTCAACATTTGCACTTGGCATTGGATGAACAATATGGTGACACGAGAGCCTGGGATTCTTTGACTACAAAAGACCAGATATTTATTCCAACCAGGAGTAGCCATGTATGTTTTAAAGAATGGTTGAAGAAGGCTTAGACTGATATCAATGGGGGCTAGGCAGGATGAAGACCGTGTGACTTGAAGCACAAGAAGGATTTACCATGTCATTGCTGGCATAAAAATAGCAGCAGTCACATTATTTGGAATGTAGGTAGCCTCTAGAAATTGTACAGCCAGCCAACTTTGCTGCTTATATTTACAGTGGCCATTTAGTGACTACTTTAGAAGCTCTTCATGTCCTTGTAAGTGATATTTTTTTTCATACTTTCTAAGCAAAAGGCTATATTTCATGGGAAAATGGGGTGCTTGTTAAGCTGCCTTGAATTTACAATTATGGTCATTCATGCTTCAGGAGAGGATAGAAAGTTTTAAAACACGTCTTACAAGTTAATTGATCCGGCATTTTTTGAAGCATTTGTAGTTATTATGTGTTTAATATTAATCTGTGGTAGTATCTTGCTCTAGATGTACAGACGTTTATGTAACAGTAGGATTACTCTGTAACTGGAACATTTTCAGCATCCCATTTTAAAGGTCTGGTATTGTTTTTAAATACCATTTTGTGGGAGAGTCTGGACATCCCTTGGCTTGGATTCTTCTACTAAGCTTTATAGTCTGTATAAGCACATGGATTAATTATGTCTAAAAAGGCCCTGGATATATTCCACACTTCTATAGTGATTATATTACATTAGGTATTCTTTATTTAAACTTCAGTTTCAACTAGTTTAGCTCTTCTCTTTAAGGAGTGACAAGACACGCCTGTTGATAACTTTGAGTGTTTGTCTTGCTATTTCATGGGAAACTATTGTAATATTTTTGTGCCTTTAAAGATGTTAGTTTTTGTCTACCAAGTCAGCCTATGTCTTTTCAAAAAGATGAAAAGGTAATGAATGACAATCTCTCTAATATGTATGCAAATCTTCATAATAATGGAGAAAACTTAACTGGTGTATTTGAATAGCAAACTGGAAAAAGTTCCCTAGAGAAATGGAAATCTGATAGCTTTATGAGGAAAGGTATTTAAAAGACTAATCTGTAATTCTGCTACTAAAAGAATTTGAATATCAAATGTGTCTGAAAAAGGATTTTCCTTATGTTAAGCAGATTTTTAAGATGTCCCTCATGACCTTTACCTCCAGGTGTTAGTCCCATGTTTATGTCATGTTACATGGAAAATGATGTTGCAGATGTAGGCAAGATTACTGAGGAGTGGACCATAAAATGGGGAAATTATTCAGGTGGCACTAATCTAATAACATGACTGACAGATCCCTTTTAAGCAGAAAGTTTTCTCACTGTTGGCAAAAGATTAAGTCAGAAGGACTCAAAGTACAAGAAGGATCCATACCATGTCGTTGCTGGCTTGAAAATGGAGGGAGCATATGAAAAAAAATGCAGGTGACATCCACAAACTGAAAGCAGATCCTAGCTGACAGCCAGCAAGGGAACAGGAACTTCAATCTTAAAACAAGAAACTGAATTCAGCCAACAACCCAAGAAAGAGTGAAAGAGAAGTCTTCCCCAGAGCCTCCCGATAGGAACTCAGCATCCTGACTCAACATTTGACTTTGGCCTTGTGAATAACTAAGCAGAGACCCAGCTGAGAATGCCTGTCCTCATTGACAGAAACTGTGAGATAAGAAAAGGGTGTTGTTTCAAGCCATAAAGCTTAAAGTAATTTGTTACTCAGCAATTAAAAAACTAAAACAATCCTCAAATAATGTTCTCTAAAGGCAATCATCTTAAGGTTTCCTAATGTAAAACAAGAATAATTACCTCTCTTATCACAAAAGTGACCTCAGTATATGATTGGTTTCTATTTCTGTTAGCATTCTATTATTCTAGAGATATTTTAAATGTTGACTCCTTCATCAAAATAAAGGCACTAATGGCAATTTGAAGAATCTACAAATACTTTATTTGTTCATTGGTGAAATGACAATTATAAAAATTTGAATGCACTAGTATGCTAAACCTCTTCACTGGTAAATTTACATTTTATTTCGCATTAAAATTCAAGGCACTTCTATGTGTGGTAAACTGTATTATTTCCTCAAATTATTTCTATTCTGCCCAACCTGGCCATGGCTTCCTTGTGGGCTCATTATACTTTCACACACCTCATTGACTATACATGTGACTTACTTTGGCAGATGGAAAGAAAACAGAAGTAACAGTAGGTCAAGTTGTGAAATAAAGCCATAAGAGGCATGGCCAGTTTCCCATTGTCCTTTTGGAGTTTTGCTACTTGCCATTAGACGCAGGACCCAGATGAATGTGGCAGCTTCAGCCTGGATTCTACCTTCAGCTATGTTTCAACAATGAAGATATACGGAGGTGACTTGGACTCACACCAAAGACTGGAGTTCAGCCTAGCCCAGATGTACCTTGCTGACTAAGATGAGATCAGCTTAATCTCAACCAACACGCATACCTCTTAGTATGATATAAATGCTTGTTTTGTAGCCATTGGCATTTTTGTGAGTTTTTGTAATGCACTATTATCTCAACAAAAATTTGACCAGTACATCCATTTGTATTTGTTTGTTTGTTTGTTTTTTGGTTAGACTCCACGTATGAGTGGAATTATATGGTATTTGTCTTTCTCAGTCTGACTTATTTCACTTTGATTGATATATCACATTTTCCTTATTCATTTGTCTACTAATGGACACTAACAAACAAAAAGCAGAATCAGACCTATAAATACAGAGAACAAACTGATGGCTACCAAAGGGGAAAGAGGTGGCAGGTTGGGCAATGGCTGAAGGGGAGTGGGAGATTCAGGCTTTCAATTATGGAATGAATAAGTATCAGGAATAAAAAAAACACACAGCGTAAGGAATCTAGTTAGTAATTTTGTAGAGGGGATACAACAGGACAGATGGTAGATACACTTGTGGTGAACATATCATAATGTGTAAACTTGTGTAATCACTAAGTTGTACATCTGAAACTAATGTAACATTATGTGCCAATATACTCAAATAAAAAGCTGTAATAAAAAATTTGACCAACACAATCTAAAAGCAGATACAATTTATGAAGAATATGTGATATAGTGGCTTGGGTATAGGAGAAGTATTAATTTTCTTATTGTAACAATAGGAATAATACTGCTTTACTAATGAGTTTAACCCTGACCTAACAGAAGAATATTAACAACTCAAGGCTCCATTTTACTTTCCATTTTGATATTAATCCCTTTTAATTTAGCTTTCTCTCAGTGTATAATAGAAGTATAAGCTTAGAAGTAATTATTACCTAGTACAGAATATTTTATGACTGTTTACAACATTATTCATATTAAAAGCATAAATTTACTTCCTCTTACTTGAGGTTGATGGCCTAGTCATAATTACTTTATTTAGGGAAAAAGATATCTGTTTTGACCTCAAGATAATTATGGTACACAACTTTGTTATATATTAAGTTATCCATAAATATTGAATGACTGACACAAATACAACAAATGAATCAGTGACATAGTGAATAAATCCAGTTCTTGGCCATTCAAAACCATCCCAGAAGACTGATTGTAACTATAATGCATTACTATAGTAATACATAATGATGATATAGAAAATTATTTTATTAATGATAAATATATTTGAATTTAAATAACAAAGGATTTTTTCCCCTATTTTGAGGATCTAGCAATATGAAAAATAGAAGTACTTTAGGTAATAGAGCTACCATGTGCCAGGACAGAGAATTATCTTTAAAAATCAAAAATTATGCTCTGCCTCATTGCCAAAGTAATCAATTTCATAGTGTGACTAGTCAGTTTTACAGATGAAGGTAATACAGGGGAAAGGTTTAGAAATATATTATTAAGTGTACTTAAGAAAAATACATTTTAGAATACGGTACTTAAGCTAAAAATTTTATATGCCTAATGGGAAACAAAGTGCACTAAAGACTGAGTGGAAAGAATGGATGTTCAATTTTGGTGATAGCGATAAAATAGAGAAGCATATTTAAAGAAAACTAAAACCCATCCAAATAAGCCTTATTTTGTACTCCAGTCCTTCTGTGAAACTCTTCTGAGATGGTAAATAAGTCCAGGACATGCTGCTCTTAAAGGTAGCAAAAAAAAAAAAAAAAAAAAAATACTGTAATACTTAAGATATTTGGCACTAATTGGAACTATTTTGTAATACTGAGTAAATACAAATATGAAAGTATAAATTTTTTCACATATCACTAAGAATAAAACATATGAGAACATAGGAAAATGCATGAGAAGAATGGAGAATTCTTATAGTATATAAAAATGTAATATATGGTAATGAAACAATAAAGTGTTCCTAGGTATATTTCAGAAAAATATTTTAAATATATCATGTGGTTGATATTAAATGTTTAAGATTATATTAAGAAAAAACCAATGTTTTCTTTTAAATAGCATAAAATGTAAATGATTTTGTGAATAACCCTATTTTGAAACACTAGTTTCTATACATTTGCAAAAAAACTGAGAAAGAATACAGATTTAATTATACAATTACAAAATTTAATTGTTAAAATGTTCATACTGTTAGAGAAAATTTCCAAAGGAATTATATATGTGCAAATATTTATGTATGTAAACACGTATTTATCTAACCAGTTAGGAAATGTTTAAACATTTCAATCAATATTTTTATTGATCAAAATTAAATAAATAATTCAGTATTTTTTTTCTAGTTATTAAAGTCATAACAAACCATTCTAATGTGTAATCAGTTTTTCTTTCATCCTTTTGATCCCAAAATAATGTTTGACTCTTTTTTATTTAATAGAATCTGGAGAACTCAAGGAGACAACTTTATAAGAAAACTAAGATTTTAATTTACAAGTTCTGCATAAAATCCTGTCTTAGAGAAATTTCTTGGCTCATAATTAAAAATATATGCTCAAAATGTGAAATACCCCTGGTTTCGCATTTCTCTTATAGAGCAATTTTAACCTCTTCTTTTTTTATTATTTCTTTCATTATTTATGCATTTATTTTTGTCTCGTTAATGTGAAGAATTTAAGTTTAGTTTTGTTTCTATTTAACTGAATAGTTAAGATATCTGTAGGAAATATTACCCCCTTACCTTTTTTTAACTTCAGAGGGCAAAATCTGTCACTAGCTCTTCTAATCACATTGGATTAGTTACAAACTAATTGAATAAGCAATATATCATGCCATCTAATAAAGCTTCCAAATTTCAGAAAAGATGAGAGTAGCATCTCTCAGATGTCTAATTACTCATGATCTAACAGAAAGCTTAGAGTGTGAACTTGGAATATGGGTTGGCACATTTCTTCTCTGCTTTTTCTAATATAGACTGTCTTATCAGGGATTTTAGAAAGTGTCAAAAATGATTTTGTTTCATTTATTCACACATTGTAGAAATCTAGAAATCATTATACTTAAATTTTTTGATCCCAGGATGAAGGAGCTTTCGTTTGAATGGCAGACTTAACATTTTAGGAAAGAGCAAGCCTTTGTTAAGTATCTCTTTAACTCATCTAATTAAGTCCACTTTCATCTAACTGGTACTTGGTATTCTCTGGACATTATGCTCTAAATCAACAAATTTGCTAAAGTCCTTTTATGTATATTTCAAATTCCAATATGATACACAAAACAAAAATCTTTTAGAAAATGTCTTGAGAAGTTTGTTGTGATGAGTAGACAGACACAAGCAGCTCTAAGTGCTGTGTCAGAATAAGTTGATTTTTTTTTTTTTTTTGTAAAATTAAAAGAAAATCACCTCAGGGGCTTGAATAGTCATATCTAATGCTCCACTGCAAGGCAAGACAGCTTTGCATGTATCCACATGTATCTATACATGGGTAGGACTCTGTTTAGAAAGCCATTTCTGATTAAGAATTTTTTTTTTTTGAGAACCATAAGAAAGCCATTATTTCTCTAATATGCAATCACATTCCAGGAGATACATTATCATCTAAGGTTTTATTGGCATTAAGACATTACCAATATAATACAAAAAAAACAGCAATATTAAATATCATAAAGTGTTAAGGGAACTACAGATCATTTTAACCTACAAAGAGTAGAAAAGATTTCATAGAGGGTATATAATTTGAACTATAATTTCATAGATAAGAGGGATTTGGAAAAGTGAAGAAGATAAAGAATATATAGATAACAGCATACTCTAATATAAATGGAAAAAAGTTTGGTATGTGAATAAAATGACATGAATAAAAAATATGAAACCCAATACTATCAAGTCAAAGTAGATACATTATATTGGCTGATAGTAAGTTCTAATGGAAATTGGTAGATTTGTAACTATATATGCTTCCCATTTTTCCTTTTTATTTATTTATTTATTTTAGTAATAAAACCTCTTTCCTGGTGAGAGTTGGTACATTGTCTTCACCTGATACAAGGAAGAATAAGTGAGCCAGATCCAGCTAAAAATCTTAGCCCTCTGGACAAGGTGATATATTCATAGAAAAGTGACCACAAATGTGTCAACCAGACTTCCTCTATGATTTTTGATTCTGAGAAAGAAAGAACTGTTGAGATTTCTGGAGAGAGATATAGTCTTTGAAAGAGCAGTTTGCCATCAGGCTTGGCCTTATTAGGCTTCTTTAATATTTTCATCCAAATTGGCTTAAATCCAGACCTTTACATGAATAAAAGGAAGCAAAATCAAGGAAAATGGGAGTCCAGGGGTGGGGAAAAAGAGTAGAGAATTGACAACATCATTTAGCCTTTAAACTTCTCCTTGCCTGACTTTTCAATTATGTAAGACACAAAAACTCTTCTTCTTCCTTTTGTTTTATAATATGCAACTAAAATAAATGTCTCAAACTTGGAATGGTTATAAATATAGGCAAAAATTTGGTCACAGAGAGGAGAATGTGTTTAGTGTATGTAATCAGTAAGTAATAATGATAAATCACTTACTAAACATTTTCCAGTATAATAATGTACACACACTCAGGAAATGCCTTCCTTATACTCAGGAAGATGCCTGGCCAAGTGTCCTCCTAGAATACAGAAAGTGGTCAATCAGTATTTATGGAATAAATGAGGAACTGAATGACCAGGCTATAAAAACAAATGAAATACATCTTAATCCTCTTCTTCAATGAAAGTGTTTATATGTTCTTTTCTTTCCCTCATTCTATCTACTCAGTTCTTGGTTATTTCTATCCTTGTACAGAAGATTTAGCTATTTTACTAATATAATTTGAGTGAAGAAATAATAATAAAGTGTATATATGACAAGGGAAGTATTAATGTTTGCGACGGACAAAAAAAAATTGACCTGATAGAATAGAAAGACCATTCATTCTCTAAAATTGTAGCCAAGGGGAAAAAACAACAACTTGCCTGATAGCCTATGAGTGCTTAATTATCAGAACAATGAATAAACTTTTATTTTGTAGAAAACAGAAAGTAACTGAAGGACAATTAATGACATAATAAGATGAACAGAATAATGAACAGAATAATGGCATAATCAAAGCAAGGTTTTAAGAAGATCAATCTTGCAGCTTTTGGTAGAGAATAAAGTGTGTGTGTGTATGTGTGTGCATGTGCACGCAAGCAAGTGCACATATTCAAATGTTGAGAAAAATACTTTCTAGGTTTAGGAGACAGTAACTTATATTTTATTGTTACCATTTGTCTGCTACTTTAGTCTAAGTTCAAGAACTATGTGTTCTTCTCTTCAAATTTCTCTGATGCAACCAAAGTAAGAGCATAGTCCACAAAGCTGATGGATCTTCCTATAAAAGTATTGAAAACTCTGTAGATTAGGAGTCTGGTCAGGCTCATCTGCATCCTCTGCATAGGGCCTTCTAAGACCTAAACAAGGAATCTACTGGGTTCTTACCTAGAGGCATCTGCTTCCAAACTCATTCAGGTTGTTGGTAGAATTCAGGTCTTTTTGCTTACAGAACTGAGGCTCTGGTTTCCTTTCTGGTTGTCAACTGGAGACCACCCTCAGATTTTATAGGAATTCCTGGTCACATGGTGACCTCCATCTTCCAGGCAACAATGGCGGATTAAATCCTCTTCATGCTTCAAATCTCTTTGACTTCTTCTGCCACCAGCCTGAGAAAACTCTCCGCTTTGTAAAGATGCATGGGATTAGATTACACCCACTCAGACGATGTCTCTATGTGAAGTCACAAATTAGTAACTTTAACTACATCTTCAAAATTCCCTTTTGCCATGTAATATAAAATAATCATTGGTGTAACACCAGAGGCAAAGGTTACAAAGGCTATCTTTTTTTATTAAATTGTGGTAAGAACACTTAACATGAGATCGACACTCTTAATGAACATTTAAGCACAAAATACAGTATTGTTAACTATAGGCACAATGTTGTAAAGCAGATCTCTAGAATTAATTCATCTTGCAAAAGTGAAATTTTATTCCTGTTGAGTAATGAATTCCCATTTCTCCTGGCAACCATCATTCTATTTGAATTTGACTCTTCTAGATACCTCATGTAAGTGGATTCACGTAGTATTTGTCCTTCTGTGACTGGTTTATTTCACTTAGCATAAAGTCCTCCAAGTTCATCCATGTTACTGCATATGACAGGATTTTATTTTTTAAAGCTGAATAATACTCCATTGAATATATGTACCACATTTTCTTTATCCATTCATCCACAGATGAACATTTAGGTTATTTCCATATCTTGGCTACTATGAATAATGCTACAATGAACGTGGGCATTCAGATCTCTTCAAGATCCTGATTTTCATTGGAATATGCCCAGAAATGGGATTATTTGATTAGAAGGTAGTTCTATTTTTAATTTTTGAGGCACCTCCATAGTGTTTTCAATAGTGGATATACCATTTCACATCCCTACCAACAGTGTACAAAGATTCCAGTTTCTCCATGTCCTCACAAACATTTGCTGTCATGTATATATTTTTTAAATAAAATAGCCACCTTAACAAGTGTGAGGTGATGTCTCATTGTGATTTTGATTTGCATGTCCCTATGACTAGTGATGTTGAGCACCTCTTAATGTCTTTGTTGGCCATTACTAAGTCTTCTTTTATTAAAATGTCTATACCAATTCTTGCCCATTTTTTAATTGAGTAATTTGTTTCTTAGCTATTGAGTGTAGGGGTTCCTTATATGTTTTGGAGATTAAACAGTTATCGGATATGTAGCTTGCAAATGTTTTCTCCCATTCCATGGGTTGTCTTTTCATTTGTCGTTTCCTTTGCTGTACAGAAGCTTTGCAGCTTAATGTAGCTCCACTTGTCTGTCTTTGTGTTATCAGTGCTTTTGCTTTCGTATTCAAGAAATCATCACCAAGGAAGGCCAATGTGTTTTAAACATTTTATTGTTGTTTTTTGGTTTTGGTTTTTTTTAAGCTATTCGAGATACTTTGTGATTCCATATGAATTTTAGGATTGTTTTCTCTGTTTCTCTATAAATGCTATTGGGTTTTTGATGGGCATAGCACTGAACAAGGGCCATCTTAATATTCTGCCCCAATATAAGGAAAATGTATTTTCAGACAGAGTCTGATGTTCAAATTGATTTAATAGCAGAATTCCATGTTAGCCTTTAAATATCTCCCTCAAAAAACCATCATATTTCTATTTCTTTGGGAGATTTTTTAAATCAATTTTTTGTACCATTCCACAGGTTAAACTGTCTTCATTTTCTTAAAGAATTGCATACATAGTAGAAAGATTTTGATTCACTGGTTTTCACCTTATACAAAAAAAAAACAAATTTGCTAGATGATAAGTGACAATTTTAAAAGCATAAAAAGTCATGATGGCAAAGAAGCTGCTAAAGTATAAAGCCATCAATAGGTATATTTACAGGTGAGTTATCAGAAAATCATAGGCCAAAATTGTCAACTATTGAGAAGGTAGAACGCTTGAACTATCAGATAAATTCAATTTATATACGTAATGAGCCAAAATGTCAGTCTAACCAAGAGCCACTGTAGTTCCTGAATTATATGCCTTGTCTGTCTTAAGTTAGCAATTTAATAGGATAATTGGTGAGATTTACAGCTATTAAAGCACAACCTTAAGGAGATAATTTTAATACTTGATAGCATAGGTAGACACATTTGTTAGTACTAAAAGTGGCAGGACCTATTATTGAATTATAGGACAGAATAACAGTGAATTATGGAAAAATTACAATAAGGCGTTCTAAAATTCTCAATGGAAATGTGCATTTGGATTCCTTAAAAAAATCTGAGGAAATGGGCTTTAAAATTTTCAACAAATAATATTAAAAATGAAAATGAAAGAACAAAAAGTTGAAAATACACCTGGAAGATCTTTTGTTTACTTTGTGGTACATATTTAGTTAATATGAAAGTGTCATCAATCACAATATACCACACCATCAAGAACTCCAGTGTGATTTGATTATATCTATCTGAGAGTTTTGTAAATGGTTACATATTTTAACATTTCAAAGATTGTAGATGCTTTAGATTTAATATATTCACTTAATAATTATGTGCTTAATTTCTTCAAAGTATGAGCTCTCTCACAGTCAGCTTTGCTTCTTAATTCAGTGAAATGAGCTTTGGGTTTAAAGTGTTTGCTCCACTGTTTCTGACCATCCTCCTCTCAAAAGATCAGATAAAAATTATGATGACCGAACTGATAAGACCAATCAATTTCTGTACTGGTTCAATTAACTATGCACATGCTACCATTTACCCTTGCACAAGATATAGGATGTCATTTTAACTGCCAGTAAAATGGTACAGAGTAAAATATGAAAATAGTAATTATGTCATACCTATTTCAATGTTTCTTGAAAGAACATAATGAACATATGATTTTTAAAACCTGGGTTTTTCTTGGTGAATTTCCAACATGTTAATACATGTTATGAAAACTTATTTCCATTTATGAAACAATACTTGGAAATGGTAACATAGTAAGTGAAAGTTCATTAAAACAGAAGGTGCCTCTGTTACACTGTATCGCTGTTGAAGTTAAGCATTAGGATATGCACCTTTATGCCCTTTGCTTAATCTCATTGCCTGTCAGCTTTGCTTTTTCCATTTCAGCAGTCTAACTCTCAGAATATTAGTTACCCAGGAGGCTTTATTTCATAGCAGAGAACTCTCTGATTTATATAATCATAGAGATTTCCTATTTGAGGTCAGTTATTATGTTATGTGTCACATCTCTTAAAAATTAAATATAGCCATCTTTATCTTTCTGCTTCACCTGAGGAGCCAGTGTGTCACGCTTATTACCCAGCCCATAAATTGCTCTTTAAAATGAATTGGATTTATTTGCTTAAAAAAAAACTTTGATATTTAAATTAAACACAACCTTAATTAAATTTGTACTTTAAGAGGAAAAGCAATGATCCTTCACTATGACTAGAGGGAAATAGCTTTAATTGTGCCCACTATTTCAGAGATGATCCAGTTTTACTTTTACTTATTTGTAAGAAATATGTCAATATTTTGGCAACTCTTTTACAAGTTATTTATACATCTTTTATCAAATCTCTGCATTAATTTCCAATGTAAACACTAACTTTTATTACTATAATTATAAGAACTTATTTTAATCTTTACTTGATGAAGATTTGTCTGGTTGTTCTTAATTAATTTTAATGTAGTGAATTAAGTTTTTGAATCATATTTCATTCCCTAATACAAAATTTAAAGTGTTTTTAATAAATTAAAACAAAATAAAACGTTTTAACATTACATACACATATTAAGTGCCCATTGTCATTATAAGATTTGGAAATGGAATTTAAACCTTATTTCCATTCTTTTATAAATATGTGCCTACAGGCTTGTCACCTAATATCATTTTTTTAATCTATAATTGGGAATAATAAGGTAAATATATAAATTAACACAGAGCCTGAAATATTATAATGAGTCAAAATAGTAGCTATAGTTTAATTAATCTTATTTTAATTATAAAGTATTTTATATAAAAATTGCCTTACGTTTCTTTGAAAGTCCAGTTGTATTGTTTTGTTTTGTTTTAAATTTGTCCTAATCTATATTTAATCTGTATTTCCAAGGGTAATTTATACTTCAGTTCACACAATTTTACGAGCATTAAAAGTATAAAAGGGTAAGAAGTCAGAAATTATAATGACAGAATTTTATAATTGAATGTATCTTAAAGATCATCTCATCCATCACCTTCATCATGAGACAAATACTAGTTACATAAAGCCCAGCTAATTATAAGCAGACTATTGATCAGAACTAAGTTATAATGGTGACATTAAAGTGATCCATCTAGAATGCCAAATCCTGCAAAATATACAACTCTTAAACTTCTATTAATTTCTTTAGAAAAAAATAATACAGTACATAAATATTTTGATGAAAATTGTACATTATTGGAAAATTTTATTCTATTAATTTGGTAGAAAATGCGTATGTACTTCATCCCATTTTTCTAAATTCCTTCTTTTATTCACTCCCATTGATTACAGGAAAAGAGCAACTAAGTACATTTATTTGCCTGAATTAGTTCCATTGTATGTGTAGTTGATGGGAAATTACCATCTGTTGAAATCTGTCATTATAGAAATTCAGAACATAATTTATATAAAATTGCGTTAATTATCAATTGCTGTATAACAAATTATCCTTGACCTCTGTGGCTTTTAGCAACAAGATGTATTATCTCAGTTTCTGTGGGTCAGGGAGCTAGACGCTGCCTGGCTGTGTCTGATGGCTTTGGTTACCCAAACAGCTGCTTTCAAGGCAGCTGAAAACAGTAGTCATTTCAAGACATTTATAGAGAAAGAACCCTTTTCAGCTCACTCATGTGGTTGTTGGCAGGATTCGGTTCTTTGCACACTATTGGCCAAAATCATCCTTTATCTCCTTGCTATGTGGACATTTTCACAGGAAATAACAACATGGCTGCTGGTTTCTTCGGAGTGAGCAAACAAAAAGGGAAGAGAGAGGGAGAGAGAGAGAGAAAACACAATGGAAATCACAATTTGTTAAAGCCTAATCTTGGAAGTAGCATATCACAATATACCTTTTGCCATTTAACATTTATTAGAAGCAAGTCACCTGTTCCTGTCTATATTCAAATGGAGGGATTTACACAAGGGTGTAAATATCAGGCGGGTGGGGAACACTGGGATCCATTCCAGAAGCTGCCTACTGCAGAGATTATAAATGAGGGAGTGGCTTTACAAGCTTCTAAACTCTTCATATAATTTTTTCATGTTCATGTACAAGGGGCTTTATTTAAAAAAATGACCAAGATGTTTTATTCTGAGTTCTTCATTTTGTTTTGCTGAATATATATATATACATATATGTATACATATATGTATATATATATATACATATATGTATATATATATATTAATGATGAGCTCCATGCTACTCATTGAAACAATTTTTTTAAAGACAAGTGACATATTTATAGAAGTCAAGATGATAAGTAATGATAAGCATATAAGATGTACCTTATAGTCTCAATTTTAAAGTTGAGAATCTATTTATATTTTCCATTTTTCTTTGTTATTTATTTGTAGCTATTCACTTCAAGTTATAAAGCCCACTTTCACTTTACAATTTTTATTTTGTGGCAAACATATTAAACTCAGCTTAGTACAATGAATGTGGCAGAAAATTCCTTTTGATCTCAGAAACACAAATTGAACCTTCAATACACAAAAATACATAACATATTCCAGCAGTGTACTTTTTAATTATACTAAGCCCTCACTAAACTAGATGGATTCTCCTTTGTAATAATGACCAAATGAGCTGCCTTTCTACTTCCAAATTGGAGACTCATTGATAGAACACTGGAAATGCAATTCACACAGATAAGAAACTAAGAGAAGGAAAGTGGATTTATTAACTTAGAAACTAATAATCTTAGCAAGGGAATATTTGACATAAAAATCAGAAAAATAATTCAAAAATATTTTTAAAAATCAGCAAAAAAAATAATATCAGAAAACACAATAAAATATAATCTGGATGTCTGAGTACCATACTTTACTTTAAAACAGAAACAAGTACTACTTTTCACAAATTTGGGGGAAACTCATGAATTTAAGTTTTTGTTGGAAGGTTCAAAACAATAATGAATAGTTCATGCATTTTAAAGTCACATGGCTTTCCCTTACATTTGTTTTGGATTTCATATTCATCTTACATTATGAGACACTTAACATCTTATGTGTATTACTGAAATAATGATTATGTAAATTCTGTTAGGATAAAATAAAACAGTGTAAATGAAGCACTGCCACAGATTCTTCCCTAGCAAACTCTCAACAAAGGTAGGATACAATATTGGAGGAGTAAAATTTTCATTTGCATACAGTTTTGTTCTATTATTGTAACTTATAATCAGATAACTATTCTATTTTCAGTATGGACAAACTTGAAGACGAAAATAAACAGAAGGGAAAACTATTTCCAACATTAAACTACGAACAAGAGATAACCACGATTACTATGTTGTTGCATGTTCTCTCAGACTGTGTTCAATACATATACCTACCTATATACATTTCAAACAAACTTCTAACCTTACTACTTTATGATCCAACTTTTAATATAAACACTGAGGGAGGAAATATACATATAAACTGATTCCCTGTCATAGACACACACACAGAAATTTAAAGTTCATATTTTTCCCTTCTCATTATTTTCTTGGCTAATTTTCCCACCCACACTTAACTGTAGGGATGGGAAGTTATAAACTTATAAAAAAAAAGGATGAGGGAAATTTCAATGAATACTAAACATTAAAGTTGGATTTATGTAGTATTAATATGTGGAACCACCCTCACTAATAATTATAACAAAGTAAATAATTCACTGATTTTGTAAAACGTGTAACAGATGTATCTTTCAGGGAAATACTATATATTAATATATATACCTCTGTTTTCCACCTCCCTTTTTAACAGAGACATATTTTTAATAAGATGTTTACTTATTTTATTGCTTTATTTAATGAAATAAATTGTAATTAGAGAGAAAATATCTACAGTTCCATATTTATGATATATATATATGCACAGAGCACAAGCATATATGTGTCTCTGTGAAGATATACGTGTGTGTGTATATATATATATATATATATATATATATATGACATATATGGAAAGTGATTTAGACTCTATCCTTTTAAATTTATTTTTAATGATTATTTGTTTTTGAGAGAAAGAGAGAGAGACAGAGACAGAGACAGAGAGAGAGAGAGAGCACGAGAGGGGAGGGGAAGAGAGAAAAAGAGGGAAACACCAAATCTGAAGTAGGCTCCAGGCTCTGAGCTGTCAACACACAGCCCAACGCAGGTCTTGAACTCATGGACCATATGATCATTACTTGAGCCGAAGTCAACACTTAACCAACTAAGCCACCCAGGTGCCCCTAGACTTTTAAAATTATTTAAAAATTATTTCTAGGGGCGCCTGGGTGGCGCAGTCGGTTAAGCGTCCGACTTCAGCCAGGTCACGATCTCGCGGTCCGTGAGTTCGAGCCCCGCGTCAGGCTCTGGGCTGATGGCTCGGAGCCTGGAGCCTGTTTCCGATTCTGTGTCTCCCTCTCTCTCTGCCCCTCCCCCGTTCATGCTCTGTCTCTCTCTGTCCCAAAAATAAATAAAAAATGTTGAAAAAAAATTAAAAAAAAAAATTATTTCTATATTCTTATTCTAGTTACTTTATACTAATGGTATAATGTATCAGAAAATATAAAGTTATTATGATTTAAAATACTAGTTATGCATCATATTCTATTAAGTACCCATCATATTTATAAAACAAATAGAAGTTTAGTAAGGAATAGCTAACATATCTTTATCTTGTTATGGATAATTATATTTATTAATGTAATTGTAGTCAGCAATTTCTGAAAACTAAAAAAAAACACAAGTTAAACTCTAATGTGCTATTTTTAAAGTTGTATGTATATGTATATACTATACATATACACATATACATTTACTCCACCATACGACTAGGGAAATTAGACTGACATTTAATTTCAGTAATAGAGAGATAAATTGTTCAAATCACTTGCAGTTAGAACTACATGCTCATAATAGAATATTCCTACTTAAATATCCATTTCAATCTTATTCTACTCTTTTGAGAACTTTTATCATAGATACTGAATTTAATAGTTAACTTAATGCAACTTCCTAATTACTAGAGGTGGAAACTGGGACCTGTCTTGGAAAGGTCAGGTGACCTGTAAATTGTTACTTTGCTAATATACATATTGAAAGTAGGATAAATCAGAATCTCCTAATTCCAAGACCTCTGTTCTCTCCTCCATATAAAATTGTCATTCTCTTTTTTATTATAACATAAAGGTACTCAATATCCTTTTGAAAAGCTGCTGGAATTTGGAACACTAATGGTATAAAATGTAATATTATATTAGTGTTGTATTTTTTAGAGTCCACCCCATGCTCTACATATATCTTGGTATGATTCCTGTGATAATTTAAGCACACTCTGAGCTTGCTACCTAAAAAGTATCAAACATCAATTTTTTTTGGTCAATATTAAGTTCTAGAAAATAATAAATAATTTATCAGATATGCATATATAACACTAGTAATAATAGTTTATAACGGTCAAAAATAAAAATAACTATAATGTCCCTTAAAAAGGTGTTTGAATAATGGGAGATTTATTGAGTGCTTATGTGCCTGGCTGTCTGATAAGCTTTGAGATACATTCATGTGAAGTCTGTCTTCACCGGGCTGACAATCTAGCACAGAAGACACAATCACACGATATCCATTAAATGCAATTGGATCACCTAACCTAAGCTAATTGGATTCAGAGGATATTTTTCAGTAGATGTGAAACTCATGTGAGAGTGGAAAGAAAAGTTTCAGTCTAATAGAATAAAAAGTATGAAGCTCCCAGCCAGGGAAGAGATGCTTAGGAAATTTTAGTGTGTCTGAGGTCATAAAGAACCTTAGGTCTATAGGTCCTAATTAATCTTGGTGCTATGCCCCAAATGTTTGTGTTCCCAAAACTAATATATTGAAATCCTAACTTCTAATGATGATGGTACTTGGTGCTTAGGTCACTCTGGTAGAGCTTTCAAGAATGAGATTAGTGCCCCTAGAAAAGAGATCTGAGAGAGCTCCCTCACCACTTCCATTCTGTAAGGATACAAGAAGTCTGTGACAAGAAGTTTCTCACCTGACCTTGCTGGCACCCTGATCCCAGACATCCAGCCTCCAGAACTGTGAACAATAGATTTCTGCAGTTTATAAGCTACCCAGTCTGTGGTATGTGTTATAGCAGCCCACTAGCAGCAGACACTTGGAATCCATATTTCAGGGGTTTGAATTTTATTCTAAAATCAAAGAGAAACAATAAAGCATGTCAAACAAACAAACAAAAAGAGTCACGATCCATTTTTAGAAGAATTTCTCTAGCGGCACAGGGAAGCATCAGTTGAAGGGTAGTGGGATGGCATGCAATTAAGTTGACGTAGTAATTTTAGATGAAAGTCATTTTTCAAAACATTAATGCCATTGTGGGTTAAGAAGGCAATTAAATTCAAGTCCTTTGCTCATTAAAGGAGGGGAAAGGGTCAAGTTCACCTTCCAGGTTTCAACATGAGTTACTACTGGGTTTATGGTAGGATTCTTCACTAAGATTAAGAATTCGTGATGAACAAGGCACTAGGAGGGTAGGATGAATTTCCATAAGCAACGCACACTGATGTTTCCCAAACAGAAGTGATTTGTGTAGATTCTGTAAAAGGATGTTAGGGAATTCTTGGATGGTTTCATTATTTAAAGAAAAACTATAGATGAAAATGTATTGAGCTGGGAAAATGTTAAAGATACAGTGAATAAACGTATTACAAATATGTATCTTTAGCATGATGTAGAAAATGTCTGGAAAAATACACAAAGTATTAATAGTATTTATGATTTGGTAGTATATGTTTTATTACATTCACTTTTATTATTTTCATTCTCAAATCTTTACCACTGTATGTATGCTTTCTTAATGAAAAATAAAGTAGTAAAATATTCATCAGATACCTTGTTCCTATGTACTTATGACAATAATCCAAAAACCTGCGGCTTGTTGTCTCACCATATTGTTTTTTACTATTTTAATTTTCATTTTAAAGCATCATATCCATATTTTAGAGGGTACTATATGTTAATAACAGCACTACTTATATTTTCCTCCACTAAATATTCTTAACTGTACTTCCATTTTTGTTTCATATCTTTTCATAACAGCATTTGGTTTCTCATCTAATAGCATCACTTTTCCATCAGCTCTATTAAAGGTGTAATTTTTAAATGTTATTCCTTTCTTTAGCATTAAGACATAAATTCATCTATAACAACTTGCAGGGATACTCATATGGTAGTAGATGATTTTCAAAGGGAACTTACATATATTTTTGAGATAAGTTGCTAAACTTTTTGCTATGCTCAGAAAAAAATGCTCAATTCTAGTATCTAATCATATATATATACAGATAATATATGATAAATTGATCACATAGTGATAGTGATTAAACACTGACCCAGGAACCAGAACTAATTATGACTTCTACAGATAATAAAAAAAGAAAAAAGTCAGACACGCTAAAAGAAACCCAGTCTGAATAATCAAGTAAAAGAAGTATTGTGTGATTATAATTATGATTCTTCTGGATATACAATTCATTTTAGGGATGTTTCAATAAGTCAGATCCTTTGTATATAACTACAATAACGTATGTGTCATAAAAAAAAAAGACTTGAGAAATGTTTTACAGGCTAAAGTTAAAATACTAAATATAACAGGATAAATAAAACAAGAACATTTGTCTTACAAAATGACTACATGATAAGCCAATAGAAATGCTCTAGCAACATCAATAAAATTAATTTTAAGCATTCATCATAGGCTCACATAACCAAACCACTGCCAAATGTGAAGTATACTTTTTATATATTCCCCTATAAAGAATAGCTGTCTTTAATTATTTCCTTATTTTGGCACTCTGAGGAATGCAAAAAGTTTAATAGAGCTTTAATCATTGGGGATGTCTGTCTAAAAATAAGGCTCTTCAGACTATAAGTATTGTATGAATTGTGAGGAAAGAAAAGTGAATGAGGATTCAGCAGTCAAGAGACTTTGTAGGGCTGGTTTTAAAGGAGGAAGAGGTAAAGATAGGTTAAGTCTTTCATGAGGAGAAATTTGGGAGAAGCAAGCTACTGCAGTTGAACCTTACCACAGTTACACACATTCAGTATAAACTAAGGAAAATGTTAGGGCTAATCCAGAGCACAAGTGGTCAGAATATTATGTAAGAATCTTTGAGTCTGACATACAAACAAGAGTCTGGATATATCTAATTCTGATGGTAACATGAAAATGGGATGCACTGGAAATATTAGTTGGTATGGTAATTTTAATTTGTAATTTCTTATTGCTATTATATTTTAATTTATAAGTAGACAGTAATTTGCACCTTTCTTTTGATGGATATTGCAATTGCTTCCAATTTAGTATACTGTAAACAAATCTACTATAATTATATGCTTTAGCTACACATATGCCTCATGTGACTTCCAGAATAAGCTAGAGGGAATGCAAGGGTTAATAAAAGCAACTGCTGCATACATAGTGAAGTCTTCTGATTATTTTTTAAACATAAATATTTTTTTCTAAACCATCTGAGAGTAGATTACTTACATCATACATTAGTGTTTATTTCTTAAGAACATATATTAAGGAGTGTAATTTCTGAAGTATTAGTAAGATATTACCCAGAAGTTTTCTGAATAGATATTGAATATATATTTCCATCATGAGAATTCCTTCTTATTGTTGTTTTCAGGGTATATGAGTGTGAGAGCCTATGTATGTGTCTTGTAATCCATTGCATTATGTCATTGTGGTTTTAACTGATTTCATTTCAATAATGTTAAGTGCATTTTAATAAGTTAACAGAATATTATGTTATTCCATTTTGTTAAGCACTTATCAAATATCAAATTTGATTTCCAACAAAAGCAGGGCCTGAGATGAGTTCAAGCAGTTATCTGGAAAGTGCTCCAAGGAAAGGCCTATAGAGAAATGGTAAAGAGGGATAAAGGAAAGCTACTAAAGCCTGTGTAAGTGAATGGCTAATTGTTGTGAGAAAATAGAAATGAATCCACTGGGGATTGTGAACACACTTAAAAATTTCACACTTAGGGCCAAATACATTGGGGTATGAAGTGGGCAAAAGATGTTCCCTCAAAGCGTCTATGTTCCAATTCCCAGAATCTGCAACTATTTTTGGTTATCTGACAAGGGAGAATTAAGATTACAGATAGAATTATAAATCAACTGACCTAAAAATAAGGAGATTAGATTATCCAGGTGGGCCCAACAAAATCATAGGGGTCGTTAAATAAGCATTCGACAGGTGGAAGTATTAGAATCAAAGAAAGCATCGTGAGAATGTGTCAACCAGCCATTGCTCGCTCTGAAGAATGAAAGGAGACACAAACTAAGATATGTAGGCAGGTCTAGAATCTGGAAAAGGCAAGGAAATGGATCGTGCTACAGGACTTCCAGAAAGAATATTAGTCTAGCAAGATGCATTTTGCACTTATGACCTACAGAACTGTAAGATAATAAACTTTTCATTTTAAACAATGAAATTTATGGTAAAGTGTTACAGATTAATAGAAACTACTACAGGGAATGTGTCCATCATTTCATTCCTCATTTGTTAAGGGTCATATCTGGGATATTTCCTTTCTTCAACCTTCCCCCTTGAAACCTAGTGCAATCCTGTAGCTAGAAAACTCTTTTGTGGGCAAAGGTTCAGGAAGACTTCGTCTGAAAAGTGCCCTCCAGGGTAGGGTGTAATGTATTTGTTAGAACATTGATAGCATCCATTACATGCCTTTCTGGTTTTCTACCCTTTTTAAAATAAACATATATTTTTTTTTCCAACGTTTTTTAATTTATTTTTGGGACAGAGAGAGACAGAGCATGAATGGGGGAGGGGCAGAGAGAGAGGGAGACACAGAAGTGGAAACAGGCTCCAGGCTCCGAGCCATCAGCCCAGAGCCTGACGCGGGGCTCGAACTCACGGACCGCGAGATCGTGACCTGGCTGAAGTCGGACGCTTAACCGACTGTGCCACCCAGGCGCCCCAACATATATATATTTTTGAAACCACTTGAGAGTAGCCTGCTTATATCATACCCTTAACTCCATAAAGTTCAGTGTGTATTTCCTAAAAAATTGATTAATTCCCTATGTCACCATAATACAGATACAGCACAGTGTTCAAAATCAGAAAAGTTAACACTGATGCAATACTTTTATTTAATGTAATCTCAGGGGTTTTTGTTTGTTTGGTGTCTAGGAGTATCTACTTCACCTTAATTTTCAAAAGATAATTTTTCACAGTATAGAATTTTAGATTTCTTTTTTCCCCCTCCAAACATTAAAATGTTGTTTGTCTCCTTACTTCCACACTCTAAGTTGAAAGGTCATCTGTCTATCCTTGTTTTGCTCCTTGAAGAGAATGTATCTCATCCATCTGGCCACTTTAAGATTTTAGATTTTCCCTCAGGGTTGACATTCAGAAGCTTTACTTTGGGAGTGCCTGGGTGGCTCAGTTGGTTAAGCATCCAACTTAGGCTCGGGTCATGATGTTGCGGTTCATGAGTTTGAGCCCTGCGTCGGGCTCTGTGCTGACAGCTCAGAGCCTGGAGCCTACTTTGGCTTCTGTGTCTCCCTCTCTGTGCCCCTTCCCTGCTCGTATTCTGTCTTTCTCTCTCTCAAAAATAAATAAAAACATAAAAAAGAAAATAAGAAAGAAGCTTTATAGTGCTATTCTGCGGCTTTCTTTTCTTTGTAATTATCCTACTTCTTTTTGACAGAGACAGAGACAGAGACAGAGACAGAGACAGAGCATGAGTGGTGGAGGGGCAGAGGGAGAGGGAGACGAAAAATCTGAAACAGGATCCAGGCTCTGAGCTGTCAGCACAGAGCCAGATGCAGGACTTGAACTCACAGGCAGTGAGATCATGTCCTGAGCCGAAGTCAGCTGCTCAACTGACTGAGCCATCCAGGCACCCCTAAAATACATTTTAAACCATTTTTTCTTTCATGCTTGAAATTGGAAAAGAAATAAGTAGAAAGCATCCAGTTTGGAATAATGAGAGAGAAAAGATTCAAAACTATAGCTGGGTGTGTTTATAATCCATTCCTATATTATTTTCTTTTTAAAAGTTTTTTCCTCTTTACATTTTAACACTTTGAACCTGGTGAGGAGTTTTTGTAGAGTTTTTTTGTTTTTTGTTTGTTTGGCATGTCTGGAAATTTTTTACTAAAAGCTCTTCAAGTTTATTAAAAAATTCAGTCATTGGTTGATATACTCTTCCTTAAGAAGGGCTTAATTTTCCCCTATTATTTAGAATTAAGACAATACATTTGATTCATTTGTGTCTAGTTTATTTATGGTTTCACCCTAGCCCATGGATACAGATTTTACTCCTGGAACACAGCCTTTATTATTAAAGTTTAGAACTCATGGACCCTCCTAAAAAGCCATCACTTTACTATGGCATGCCCCATACTTTAATCTCTGCCTCTCAGAACCAGACTATACATGCCTAGTTTAGAAGCTGACAAATGACTCATGAAGGCTGTATGCATGGAGAATTCTTGACCACCACATTTTTTTTTTTTTCTCTTTAAGACCCAGCTGCCTTGGTAAGTCTCAGTTTCAACCTGTCTACAGAATCAGATGAGACTAGTGAAAACCCAAGGGAGTATCTTTCTTCTTAGATTCTATTTTCTTTGCTGGAAATTAAAAAAATTTCTTAGAGAAAAAAAAAACGCTTATCTCAGTGCACTTCCCTTTTCTGTTGATGCCACACATTTTGTATTTTAAAAAATGGCTTATATTCTTTCAGAGAATTTTTGTGTATTTTCTAGCTTTTATTGTTGTTTTTGGCAGAAAGCTTATTTTTATAAAAACTATTCAGTCATGACCCAACGTGTAATTCTTATTTGTAAATATTTTTTAACATTTTTTTTACAATTATAAATAAGACATTTACATGTACATATGAGAAAACTCTGTAGTTAAAATTATCTCACTTGATGATTTTAAGTTAGAACTGTCATTTAAAACTAATATAATAGTCACTATCAACAATGTATGTTATTTTCATTCTATTTGGCTTGTTTTACAAATAATTTTTACTTGATGTCAAATGAAACATTAACATTTCTTCAAATACCATCAATAACAATAAGTTACAATAAGTTCATGTATTTATTTAGCAACATCCTTCAATAATTTAAGAGTACTTTCAAGTTTAAGGAGTTTAGGAGTGAAAGAGTGAATCTTATTCCAGTTAACACTATTTTAAAATACAGTCTCCCACATTACATAATTAAAGCTTTAATTAATACAAAGACACTTCAACAGAGGAAATTTGATGTTTTTCAGTATCAAATACTTGGAACTATTGCGGGGGAGAATCCCTCTTTTCTTTAGCAAGATCTTTAAAAGAACTTCAAGAAGACATATAGAAAATTAAGGGCAGTGACACTGAGCCACAGAATGTACTTTTAAACATTTACAAGCTTTTATTACTGAAGATTCTAAGTTTAAGTACAGTAATAAAAATGAAAATTATTTCATTTCTTGGCAGAATCTATAAATATTAAATAAAGAGACTATGACTTAGAGTTATCAAATAGAATTGCAATTTGTCTACTCCTACCTGGATATGTCTTTCTATTCTGAGCTTTCTCAAGAAACAGTATAAGGCAATTTGTGAGGTATTCAAGTTAGTTAGAAAGTAATTCTTTCATCTTGAAATTTACATAAATAATTAAAAAAATATATTTTCATGAAGTCAGTATCATGAAGAATTTCTCTTAAAAATTTTAGGCAACATATTTATTTATTTAGAAAATAATAATGATAGATTTTCTCAAAAGTAAACTTACTTACATTTCTAAATGTTTTTTTGTAACTTAGCAATAATTCAAAGAATTTTCCCTAATTCAAAGTGGTCTTACATTCTAGTATGTTCCATGTGATCAAGTTTGTTGGTAATTTTTACAAGAAGAATTTGGAGAATAGCTAGCTATGATGTCTCCTTTTTTCCCTGCAACTCTTTCCCCTTTTCCTTCTCATCTTCCTAGTCGTATATACACAATATTCCTTCAATTTTGACTTCCATATTAGAATAGGTTTGGGTTATGAGTACCCTGAGGTAAGAAATATATTATGCCAAAGCTCTATGAAGGTGGATATGTTTGTATAAGATGACAGATCAAGAGATTCAATTTGTAAAGGACGTATAGTAATTCAGAAAGACCAATCTGTTGGGTAGCATGCTTACAGGTAAAAGTCAAGAGATATATTTCACACAGACAAGAACCAGAGATGTTAAGAACTTAGGAAGCAAAAAAGTAAAGCTTAAATCAAACAGTCCAGATGGTTTGCAGCATTAAATCTGAAAGAGACATATAAGCCAAAAAATCTTTTCATCAAATAGACAACCCAAAAAGCTTGCATAAAATTTAGTACCACTGATTCAGTACATTGTGGTGTTTTATCATTAAAAAGACATTTAAAGTGAGACATTGCTTTTTAGCAGTGACTATAATTTTTTTTAAAGTGAAAGTGGTATACGAAATTAGAAAGGGAAACATTACTGGGTCTTTTAAGACAGTCTAAAATGAAAAGTACTTGAGTTTTAAGAAGTAGTGATAATGAAAGTAAAGTATGAGGCAAAGTGTTATCTCCAGCATATAAACATAGTAGTTCTTTACTGCAAAATTATGAGAGGGTATTCTGACAAATTATATATACTATCTCTGATAATGTTGACAAAAAAATTATCATATTACAAATAAAGAAACTGAGATATTTAGAGTTTGAATACTTTTCATAAAGTCACATATTTGACAGGTTTTAGAGTGTCTAAGCAGCACATAGGAAAGTGATAACAAATGGTACTTATTATTTGCAGCTTTGATAATAAACTCTCAAATATTAAAATCACAAAATCAGTAAACTATGATCATAGTGTTCCTAATCAAATATGTAGAAAGTACTTTTGGAAGAATATCCAAACAATTTAAAATTAAATAAATCATTTTCTTCATTCAAAAATATCTTAGGAGAAGTTTTTCAAAAATGTATATTATTTTTCTTCTTTTAAATACAGGGTATTTATATTTATATTGATGTAAGCAACACAGAAAGTGAAACTTTTTACTAGTTGTGAAACAGTGAAAGTTTATATTTCATTATTTTAATCAAATACCTAAAAACATGTGGCATTATAGTCATATAAAACTTAAATATATGTAGCCCTGAAACTTTAATGTTAAAAAGATATTTTATGGTATCTTTAAGGAGCTTGTCTTTTTAAAATAGGGATTTTTAAAATGTAGAAGTCACATTAAATAATAATATATAAACCACCAAGAACACAGTATATAACCTGTCAAACCTCTGTGACATGAGAAGCAAACACGTTTCACCCAAGAGCACTGCTTGTCAGGAATGAATCATTGCCTAACAGATACCACTAAAAAGATAAATGTTTAATAAAAGAAAATTGATATTTCCAGATGTGTCCCAGAAAATCTGTCAATTATGAGGTTAAATTCAAGAATCCTTTAAATGCAAAAGCCACAATGCTGGTTCCACTGCTTTAATAACTGCCTGTAGAATACAAACAAAATAAACTTTCTATTAATATATAAATAAATATCAATATATTAGCTAAGGAGGGAATTTCCTGGAGCTCTAGTACTCTGAGATTGTTTAGATACATAGTGGATGTTCAACAAATATTTGTTTTATTAATACACCAAAACCATCTTTTTCTGTCTATAATACCTGCACATCACACTTGCATCTGTATTTAGATTAACTTTTAAATCTCTCTATCTGTGGATATGAGTGTATACTTTTGCTGATTTCTTTTGTTAAAAATTAGATTTTCCATTGCTTTAAATAAACATTTTTTAAATGTACTAGTAATTAGTGCAACTGCCCTGTAGCTGTGCTATTATCTCACTAAGGTAGCCATCTCATAGATGGGAGATTCTTGTGGTTCACAATGAATCTTTGCACGGCTCTTCCCCCTTCCCTGTTTCACTGTTATGTCTCTCATTTCTGTTCTCTGGTATCACATCATTATCACTCAAAATACACTTCTCACATAGAAGTGTTGCCTTGAGCTCTGCTTTGGGGTAAGAAATATATTAATCAGATTAAGAAACTCTGTTTATTTGAAATTCATAATCAATAATTCATATTTAGGAGTTAGTGAATGTGGCATTAAATTCCACCACAGAGAGAACTTACTGCTTTTACATGAGTGTAGGATTTTAAACAGTGATGATCTGTGATAAATTCATGCTTGTAATCCCAATTACAAGGATTACTCTCTTGTAATCCCCAGAGAGTCTAATGCAATGCCTCATATACATGATAAAAAGTTAGTTTAATACACTCAATAATGCTTACTGAAATAATTCTATCAAGTGTTTTAATTTATATAATTATGACTTTGTTACAGTAATGTTTCATACAAGGCTTTTTTTTTGCTAATAAATGTATTTAATAAAAATTATACTTACAGTAGTGACAAATGATACAGTCCCCTTTTTAAAGGATATTTTCTTTTTTTTTTCAGAATTTTTTTTTTAATATGTGAAATTTATTGTCAAATTGGTTTCCATATAACACCCAGTGCTCATCCCAAAAGATGCAAGGCTTATTAATATAGTAACAATAACAAATCAGAAATATCTTAAATTTGAAAAATATAAATGATATAATTATACTTTAATTGTGAAAGACATACTCAAAATCATAAATTTACTTAAAAATTGTGTTTCTACAGGAGTAGAAAGCATTTTCTATTTGCTAATCACAAAAAAAGTTGTTACAATGAAAATGTTATTTCTCTAAATATAGTTGAGTTGATGCAATGCCATCTATGTAGATGCACATTTGCATTCTTAAAATTATTTATCCCAAATTCTTGAAATATTTTGAATAATGTTCTTTCACATAAATAACCTGATAATCATCTCCATTATTATTGTAACAATAACAATGCAGTGTTTCTTTTAACCATAGAATAAAATAATATTCCAAATATAAGGAAAACTTAGAAAGTTATAAATTATTGTTGTTATTTACTCACTAATTATTTCTATTACTATCTGAAAGTCTATAATCTTAATCAGGAAGCATTGCATTCAAAATAAGATTTGTTGCTATTTAAAATAGTTTATATACAACCAAAAAACATTTTATATGATTAGTATATGAAATGTCTAGGTCACCAAAATATTAAAATACATAATTTATTTTTTGCTACATCATGTAGCTTACACAATTTACAGTTTGCAGCTGCTCAGCTCACTGCAATCTGAAGTTAAAAGGAAACCTGATCAATTCAAAACCGATGTTGCCATATTTCAATTACTATTACTGCAGAAAAAATACTCAGTTAACTAAGGTAACTACAATTCTATCCCACCCAGTTGGTCCAGTGAAACCAAGCAGTTTTAATACCAGCCTCTGGGCCAGTGGAAGGGAGTACAAACATAAAATACATAAACATAAAGCTTATCTGCTGGAGGTACTGGTGAGGAGTAAAGATGTATAGAAGATGTTTTCTATAAACCTAATGGTAACCACAAATCAAAAACCAGTAATAGATATGAAAAAATAAAGAGCAAGAAATCACAAAAGTATATCACAAAAGAAAGTTAGCAAACTATGAAAGAGAAGGAAGGAACAAACAACTAACTACAAAAACAATCATAAAACAAGTAACAAAATGGCAATAAATACATACCTATCAATAATTACTTTGAAATGGACTAAATGCTCTGGTCAAAAGACACAGGGTGAAGGAATGGATATAAAAGCAAGATGCATCTGTATGCCACCTACAAGAGACTCATTTCAGACCTAAGGACACATGCAGATTAAAAGTAAAGGGATAAAAAAGCATTTATCATGCAAATGGAAGTGAAAACAAAATCACACAAAATAGGCATTAAAACAAAAACTGTAACAAGAGACAAAGAATGACAGTACATAATCATAAAGAGAACAATCTAAGATGATATAAAACTTGTAAATATTTATGCACCCAAAATGGGAGTACCCAAATACATAAAACAACTAATAGCAAACTAAAGAAAGTATAATACAATAATAGCAAGAGAGTTTAAACCTAACTTACATCAATGAATAGATCATCCGAACAGAATATCAGTAAGCAAAGAGTGGCTTTGAATGCCACATTAAACAAGATGGATTTCACAGATATATTCAGAATACTCAATCCTAAAGCATCAGAATACACATTCTTTTCGAGTGGAACATTTTCCAGAATAGTTCACATGTTAGACCACAAAACAAGTCTCAACAAATTCAAAACAATCAAAGTCATACCATGCATCTTTTCTGGCCACAACACTATGAAACTAGAAACTGATCACAAGAAAATATCTGGAAGGAGCACAAATACATGGAGGTTAAAAAATATGCCACTAAACAATGAATGGGTCAACCAAGAAATCAAAGAAGAAATAAAAAATAGTTGGATGGCTCAGTCAGTTAAGCATCTGACTCTTGATCTTAGCTCAGATCTTGATCTTAGGGGTGTGAGTTTAAGCCCTGCATTGGGCTCTGCACTGAGCATGAAACCTACTTAAGAAATAATTAATACTAATGCTAATACTAATACTAATAATACTACTAATAATAATGATAAATAAAAATACATGGAGACAAATGAAAATGAATACACAATGTTCCCAAATTTTTGGGATACATCAAAAACTGTTGTAAGAGGGAAGTTTATATTTATAGCAAGACAGGCCTACTTCAAGAAGCAAAAAAATCTCGGGGCAGCTGGGTGGCTCAGGTGGTGAAGCGTCCAATTCTTGGTTTTGGCTCAGGTCATGATCTCATAGTTTCGTGAGTTTGAGCCCCATGTTGGGCTCTGTGCTGGCAGCTCATGCTGTCTCTGTCTCTCAAAAAATAAATAAATAGACTTAAAAAAAAAGTAAGCAAGAAAAATTTCTATAACACAACCTAAACTTACACCTAAAGGAGCTAAAAAAAGAACAAACAAAATCCAAAACCAGAGGAAGGAAGAAAAAAAGAAGATTAGAGCAGAAATAAAATAGAAACAACAACAACAAAACAGTACAACAGATCAATGAAACCAAGAGCTGATTCTTTGAAAAGATCAACAATATCAATAAACATTTAGCCAGACTTATCAAAAGAGAAAGAGAGAAAGCACTCAAGTATATAAGAAATGCAAGAGGAGAAATAATAACTGACAGCACAGAAATACAAAGTATAGGAGTATATTATGAAAAATTACATGCCAAAAATTGAACAACACGAATGTAATAGATAATTCCTAGAAACATGTAACTTTCCAAAACTGAATCAGGAAAAGTAGAAAATTTGAACAGATAAATTACCAGCAATGAAATTGAACCAGTAATAAAAGACCTCGCAACAAAACAAAAGTCCAGGACCAGATGGCTTCACAGGTGAATTCCACCAAACATTTAAAGAAAAGCTAATGCCTATTTTTCTTAATTATTTCAAAAAAATAGAAGAGAAAAGAAAACTTCCAAATTCATTCTATGAGGCAAGCATTACTTTAATACCAACACCAGATAAAGACCCTACAAAAAAGAGAACTACACGCCAATATCTCTGATGAACATAGATTAAAAAAAATAAAAAATTTTGGTATTAGAAAACCAAATCCAACAATACAGTAACAAAATCATTCACTAAGACAAGGTGAAACTTATTCCTGGGATGCAAAGGTGATTCATATATTCACAAATCAATCGATGTGATACATCACATCAAGAGAAAGGATAAAAATAATATAATTTCAATAGGTGCACAAAAAAGCATTTGATTAAGCACAAAACCCATTTATGATAAAAACCCTCAATAAAGTAGGTTTAGAGGGAAAATAATACAACATAATAAAGGCCATATATGAAAAATTACAACTAACATCATACTAAATAAGAGAAAACTGAGACTTTTCTGCTAGGGTCAGGAACAAGACGAGGATATCCGTTCTCATCACTTTTATGCAACATAGTATTGGAAGTACTAGCCACTGAAATCAGACAAGAAAAAAAAATGCATCCAAATTGGTAAAGTAAAAGTAAAACTTTCACTATTTGCAAATGACATGATTCTCTCTCTCTCTCTCTCTCTCTCTCTCTCTCCCCCATAACCCTAAAGATACCACCAAAATCTACCAGAAGAAAGAAAAATTAAGAAAACAATCCCATTAACAATTGCATCAAAAATAATAAGACCTGTACTCTGAAAACTATAAGACACTGATGAAAGAAAGTGCAGATGACACAAATGGGAAGATATTCTACACTCACAGATTGGGAGTACAAATATTGTTAAAATTTCCATATGACTCAAAACCATCTACAGATATAATGCAATCCGTATCAAAATACCACCAGCATTTTTTACAGAACTAGAACAAATAATCCTAAAATTTGTATGGAACCACAAAAGACCCTGAATAGCCAAGCACTCTTGAAAAAAGAATAACAAAACTGGAGGTATGACAGTCCCAGATATCAAGATATATTATAAAATTGTAGTAACCAAAACAGTATGGTACTGGCACAAAAATAGACACATAGATCAAGGGAACAGAATAGTGAGCCCAGAAATAAGTCCATGATTATATGGTTAATTAATCTATGACAAAGGAGGCAAGGAGATTCAATGGGAAAAAGACAGTCTCTTCAACAAATGGTGTTGGCAAAACTGGACAGCTACATGCAAAAGAATAAACCCAGACTACTTTCTCCCACTCTACACAAAAATAAACTTAAAATGGATTAAGGAACAAAATATGAAATATGAAACCATAAAAATCCTAGAAGAGAGCACAGGCAGTAATTTCTTTGACATCAGCCATAGCAACTTTCTTCTAGCTGTCTCCTGATGCAAGGAAAATTAAAGCAAAAAATATACTATTGGGGCTATATGAAAACAAAAAGCTTCTGCACAGTAAAAGAAACAAAACTAAAAGACAACCTTCTGAATGGGAGAAGACATTTGCAAATGGTGTATTTGATAAAAGCCAGTATCCAAAATATATAAAGACCTTAAACAACTCAACACCAAAATCATCATCATCATCATCATCTAAGTAAAAATGGGAGGAGGCATGAATAGACATTTCCCCAAAGAAGACATACAGATGGCCAACAGATATGTGAAAAAATGCTCAAACTTTGTAATCATTAAGGACATGCAAATCAAAACCACAATGAGGTATCAACTCACCCCTGACAGAATTGCTAAAATAAAAAACATAAGAAACAACAAGTGTTGGCAAGCATGTGCAGCAAAAAGAACCCTCATGCACTGTTGGTAAAAATGCAAACTGGTGCAGCCACTGGGGAAAACAGTGTGGAAATTCCTCAAAAAATTAAAACTAGAAATACCATATGACCCAGTAATTCCACTACTATTTACTTAAAGAGTACAAAAACTATTTCAAAAACATATATGCACTCCTATGTTTATTGCAGCATTATTTATAATAGCCAATTTATTGAAGCAGCTCAAGTGTCTATCAATAGATGAATGGATAAAGAAGATGTATATATATACAATGGAATATTATTCAGCCATAAAAAAGAATGAAATCTTGCCATTTGCAATAACATGGAGAGAATAGAAGTATAATGTTAGGTGAAACAGATCAGTCAGAGAAAGATAAATACCATATGATTTCACTCGGATGTGGAATTTAAAAAACAAAACAAATAAGCAAAGGGGAAAAAAAGAGAGAGAGAAGCAAACCAAGAAACAAACTCTTAACTACAGAGAACAAACTGACAGTTACCAGATGAGACATGTGTGGGGGGATGAGTGAAATAGGTGAAGGCGATTAAGAGTATACTTACCATGATGAGCACTGAGTAATGTACAGAATTACTGAATCACTATATTGTACATCTGGGACTAATATAACACTGTATTTTAACTATACTGAAATTAAAATTAAATAACCAACAAAGATAACAACCCCTCCCCAAAGTATTCACCTTACATACAGTTAATAATGTGTGCAGTTAATATTCTATTTACTAGGCCTACCCTTTGTCAACAATGAACTTTTGAGAAAACCCATTTCCTGACACCCAAAGCTAAATTACTCTTGACTAGGGAGTTGAATCCAATACATTTAAAGCAATTACTGATTGGGAAGGAAATACTATTGCCATGTTGTTTTCTGTCTTTCTTATAGCATTTGGTCACTCTTTCTTTTTGCTGTCTTCCTTTTTGGTTTGTTGGTTTTTTTTAGAGTGACATGCTTACATTCATTTCTCATTTTATTTTATCTACCTTCTATACATATTTTCTTTGTGGTCTTTGATCTCTATTATTTTTTACATAAGCTTTCTGCTCCTTTGTCTCTCTCTTCTTCTAGGACTCCTGTAGTTAATGGTATCCCACAAATCCTGTAGGATTTCTTCATTCTTTTTTCATTTCTTGTTCTTCTGTTTCTCTGACTAGATAACTCCAAATGTTATTTAATTTCACCGATTCTTTCTTCTCCACCAAATCCACTATTGAACACCTCTAGTAAATTTTTCAATTCAGCTACTATAATTTTTAGCTCTAGAATTTTTCTTCTTTTTAATGTTTTCCGTCTCTTTGTTAATGGTCTCATTTTGTTCATACATTATTTTCCTGAACTTGTATCTATATGGTGGTTATTTTGAGTTCTTTGTTAGGTAAGTCATATACTTCCATTTGTTTCCGGAGATTTATTTTGTTCCTTTAACTGGGCCATGTGTCTCTATTTCTTTGTGGCTTTTAACTTTGGGGTGGGGAGGATCAGTGGCTTTAGAAAAAAACAAAAACAAAAAACAAACTCTCCCAGTCTTTATGGACTAACTTCATACAAAGGAAAGACCTTTACTAGTCAGTTTGGCTAGAGATTCAGGGGCCCTCTAAAACCTTTTCTGCGGCTGCATCTCCTCTGGATTTGTAAATGCAAATTTCCAATTAGAGTGGTTAAAATTTTCTTTTTAAGGAGTTTATAATCTCTTGCTTCCAACGGTGTAAGCAGTATGCAGGTTCTCTGGAGCTGCTGCAGGCACTCAGCTCTCCTTTGTTTTCAACGGCCCCCCGGCTTCTATAGTATTCCAGTCTCATCATCACTCCAAGTTGAGTAAGACAGAAACCAGTCCCTTGAGCAGCCCCTGAAAAGCTGGAACATTAGACACATGCTTTCCTATTCTTTCCTACCCTTGCCCTCTCTCAAGGGAGAGGCTGTTGATCTGTACTGGCCTGTGTCTGCTGTACTGCGGGTCTTCTGGAGCAGCAGCAAGCCACCCAGCTCTCTCTTGTTCTCAGTGCCTCCCAGGTATGTAGAATAAGTTAAATCCCCTTGGTGCTCCAAGATGAGCAAGATAAATTATTCCCCTGAAGAGCTAAAACACTGGATGTGTGCTCCAACTTTTCCCCTCTTTAGGAAGACCTGGGAGAAAACCTCTCCCACTTGTTTCACACTAAGCAAAGAGGAGGGGCTTTGGAAAGTGACTACATGCTAGTCTAAATGCTGGTTCTCAGCAGACCCCAATTTAGTGCTTTCTTTTCAGTACTTTCATTCAGGCAAGACATAAGCAAGTCCTTTGAGAAACTTGTGGAAAGTCAAAATATTGAACGTACAGTTCAGTTTTCTCTTTCCCTTCCTGAAAAGAAGCCAGGAGCTGAGAGTTTCCTGCCTATGGCACTGCACTGAGCTAAGAGGGATGGACTGTGGTGAGGGTCATGAATTTTCCTACTAGCTTTAATGTGGTTAATTCCTGGGGTACGGGAGCCTCTTCGCTAGTTTCTGGATTTCTCACAAAGGGAATTGGTCTATGTATTGTTGTTGAGTCAGTGTCCCAGAGTCAGGGGGCACAGGGAATGGAGAGAATCTGTGGCTTTCTATTCTGACATCTTGCTGATATCATTTCTCTCAAATTATTTTGACCACATGGTGAATAGAGACCTAAGAAAATTATTTGGAAATATATATGAAGGGAGTATGATTTCCATTAAGATAACAAACTTTTGATGCAATCAATCTTAAGATGTAATTTTTATTTAAGAGTTCTAAAAAATATTTCATTTAAAACCTAGAAAGTGACCAATATTACTTTATATTTCATTATGTTACATTATATCATTACTTTAGCTCAATTGTAACTTGAATTTGAAATAATAGGCTACAGAGCTGAGAGAATGACTATATGGATAGACAATGGCCAGACCACATACGGCAAGAGAACTCTAACCTACATAAGTCCATGAAGCCAATCCACAACCTCTGCATCTATTGGCCCAGAATGTTCAGGGCTTGGTTATGACTACCAACGTATCTACCCTTGTCTCTACCTCTGACTTAGGACCAACCAGAGAATATCAAATATGTTCCCCAAAACAATGACATAAAATGCCCTGTTAGTTAGCTAAACCTCAAGCAACCTCATGAAAATGACTTCCAATTAGCGTATTCATGAAGACTTCCATTGTTTCACTATAAGACATTCCCACTGCACTGCTCATCTTTGAGTCTCTGCCAAACTGAGTTGATCATAACAACCTCTGAACAGACTGTCTTCATTTGGGTGACGTTCACTTATTTCCAAAGAGCATATTAATAAAAGAATCCTCAGGTATATAGCACTTGCATTGACAGTTATCTTGACTGAATAATACTTGAATATATAATTACTGACCATTTCCTTCAATTCCAATTTATATGTTATACTGGCAACTTTGTAGTTTTCATAGTACTGGCCATCAGAAAAACAAAGTAGGCATTACACCAGGTTTTCTTTGATGGGAACTGTTAAACAGTTTTTTCATTTCCTATACATAAAAGTCAAAAACGTGAAATTTTACCATTTTAACAGACCTCATCAATGCGGAGTATCAAGCAGACAACAATCCCTGGAGAAATGCAGAGAAAGTGATAGAAAGGGTGAAAGAGAAGAGGCTCTGACTACTGTGACATAATATGACCTTGTGAATTTAAGCACGCAGTGAATTTAACCCAGTGGTATATTATTTTGGGATTAAATCTTAGATTGTCTAATAAAATCTGCATTTCTTTACTGTGATGCCACTCTGCCTTACACCACAATGACCCTCTATTCACACAAATTTTTGTGTTTAAAATATATGGACGATATGTGAGACTATGATTAATGCGTCTAAGAAACCGAGTAGCTACCCAAACTTCACATGTAGCTCAGGGATGGGATAGCATGAGAAACACATTAAAATAGGGGAAGAAAGGGAGCATCACTGAAGCCTTCTTTCATCTGTACTGTGTGGAGACTGTGTAGTTCACCTTAGTCCATTCTGGTTCACACTCTAGAGTTTTCCTAGCCTTTTAACAAGTAGAAACTTAAAAATGCAGGCTATTCAACTATATATTTAGATCTGTAATGATTATAAATTTGGAAATCTATACTATAAAAGTGTATTTTATATAAGTAAACCATGATTGTAATCGAAAGACATGACTTTATATTTCTAGTTAAACTATAATTATAATATTTAAAACATGTCATTCAAAGTGAACCTCTTATGGTTTATATTATATCAAAGTAGTGTAGCTCTTTTTTTTTTATTTGAGAGAGAGAGAGAGAGAGACAGAGAGAGAGAGAGACAGAGAGAGAGAGAGACAGAGAGACAGAGAGACAGAGAGAGAGAGAGCGAGCGAGCATGCACGTGAGTGGGGAAGCCAAAGAGGGAGAGAGAGAATCTTAAGCAGGCTCCATGCTCAGCATGGAGCCCGACACAGGCCTCAATCCCTCAATCCTGGGATCATGACCTGAATTGAAATCAAGATTTGACCGGTCAACCAACTGAGCCACCCAGGTGCCCCAATATAGCTCATTTTTAACACAATGTTAAAACATAGGCTAAATAGAGTATATTAATAAAAATGATATCAACTCTGAAAACAAGAGGACCTCAGAAATGTTTAGTAAAATTTAAGTTCCGAATTTTTCAACATAACCTAAATGGTCCTACCAAGATATCTCCATGACTACTTCTTTGACTTTTGACTTTATCTCCTGCAATTATTTTCCTCATGTTCTAGCTCCAGCTGGAATATTGAGTATTAGACTGTTTTTCTGTTTCTAGAACATACCAAGCCTTCTTATATCTTCAGAATTTGTGCCACTTACTTCCTCTACTAGAAACACATCTCCAATGATATTTTCCTTTATCTTTATCCTTCACTCTATTCAACTCTCTGCTCGAATGTTGTTTTAAAATGGCATCAATTATTCTCTTTCCTATAAAACCCTGCTGCTTTACAATATGCCTTTGCAGCCATTTTAAGAGGGCTGGTCCTATGACTTGTTTTGACTAATAGAATGCAGCAAAAGTGACATTTATGCCTCTTCCTAGACTAAGATTTAAAAGGTTTAGAGCACTTTGGCTCAGTTTCTTAAAAGGGCTCTTTCATGTAAAGAAGTTCAGATTTCTCTCTTTGAGAATAAGAGGTGGAACAAAGAATAAGACATGGAACAAAGAAAAGCCATCCCAACTGAGATCATCCCAAACCAGTCACTTTAGCAACTGATCACAGATGCATCAGTGAGGCTGAGATTAGAAAAACACCCAGCTAATCCTCAATCAAATTATCAAACCAAAAAATTTTAAGTAAAATATGTCATTGTTGTTTTAGGGTCCTATATTTTAAAATGAGTTGAGAGATAATAATAAGTAATACATTTTCTCAGGTGGGTATATAACCCTTGTTAAGTAGCATTTGTTGATTTCATCTTTTTTTTCTTCACAGAACTCATACTGATCATTGAATATATGTTTATTCTTACTGAATATATATGTATGTATTTATCTGTAAGTGCCATTCAAGCTGTATCACCAGCACTCAGAACAGGGCTCAATACAGAATGGTCATTAAATAAATATTTGTTGAATGAATGAATAAATGATTGAATATTGTATTTTACATTCTCATAACGTACAACTAAAACAAAACAGAATAAGTAAACAAGAGGCCACAAAATGTCACAAAATGACAAATATTGATGATTCTAACTTATATGAAGTACCTAAAATAGTCAAATTTTTAGACACAGAAAGTAGAATGGTGGCTGCTTGTGTCCAAGAAGAGGGGAAACTGTGAAGCTGTTTTGTTTAAGGGGTAGAGAGGTTCACTTTAAGAAGAAGAAAAAGTTCTGGAGAATGATGGTGGTTAGGGTTGCACAGCAATATTAATGTATTCAATATCATTGCACTATAAAGTTTAAAACACTTAAAATAGTGAAAATTTTTAAACATTTTTTGTGTTTCTGGACCTTTAGAGAGAAGGCCATTAATAGATGAAAATTTACATTTTTAAATCATGAGGAAGTCACTCTTGACCAGAGTATACAGGGATAAGAAGTGTTTCCAGAACTGAGTTTTGGAGAATGGTATCTTCCCCAAAAGTCCCAATTCTTTTTTTTTTTTTTTTTTTTCTTTTCAAACCTATCTCTCTACCCACCTCCATTCTGGCAACCACTAGTTTGTTCTCTATATTTAAGAGTCTGTTTTTTGGTTGTCTCTTTTGTTTCTTTGTTTTGCTTCTTATATTCCACACGAGGAAAATCATATTGTATTTATCTTTCTGTGACTTATTTCATTTATTATTATAGCATCTAAATCCATCCATGTTGTTACAAATGGCAATGTTTCATTCATTTTTAACAGCTGGCTGAGTAGTATTTCAGTGAGTGTGTGTGTGTGTGTGTGTATGTGTGTGTGTGTGTGTGTGTGTACCAGCTCTTTATCCATTAATCTATCGATGGACACTTGGGCTGCTTCTATATCTTGACTATTGGAGGTAATGCAGCAATAAATCTAGAAGCACCTGTATCTTTTTAAACTCGTGTTTTCATTTTCTTTGAGTAAATATCCAGTAGTAGAATTACTGGATCATACAGTATTTCTATTTTTATTTTTTTGAGAAACCTTCACACTGTTTTCCCATTTGTATTCCCACCAAGAGTGCAGTAGGGTGCTTTTTTCTCCACATCCTTGACAACCCTTGTATTTCTTGTTTTTTTTTTTTTTTTTTTTTTTTTTTATGTTAGCCATTCTGACATGGGTAAAGTGATAACTCATTTTTTATTTGCATTTCCATGCTGATGAGTGATTGAGCATCTTTTCATGTGTCTGTTGGACACCTGTATGTCTTCTTTGAGGAAATGTCTATTTATGTCTTCTGTCCATTTTTAATTGGATTATTTGGGGTTTTTTGCTGTTGAGTTGTATAATTCTCTATGTATTTTGAATATTAACCCCTTATGAGACATATAATTTGCAAATATCTTTTCCCATTTGGTGGGTCACCTTTTAATTTTGTTGATTTTTCTCCCTGTGCAGAAGCTTTGTATTTGGTGTAGTCTCAATGGCATATTTTTTGTTTCAATTTCCCTTGTCTCAGGAGACATATCTGGAAAAATGTTTCTATGGCAATGTCAAAGAGATTACTGCCTATGTTTTCTTCTAGGAATTTTAGAGTTTCAGGCCACATTTAGGTCTTTAATACATTTAATTTTACTTTTGCATGTGGTATAAGAAAATTATCCATTTTCATTTTGGTTTTTTTGCATATAGCTGTCCAGTTTTCTCAACACCATTTGTTGAAGAGATTTTGTCCCATTCCATATTCTTGCCTCCTTTGTCATAGATTAATTAACCATATAATCATGGGCTTATTTCTGGGCTCACTATTCTGTTCCCTTGATCTATGTGTCTACTTTTGTACAAGAACCCCACTGTTTTGCTTACTACAGCTTTGTAGGATAGCTTGATATCTGGGACTGTGATACCTCCAGTTTTTTTCCTTCTCAAGATTGCTTTGGCTATTCAGGGTCTTTTGTGGTTCCATACAAATTTTAGGATAATTTGTTCTAGTTCTGTGAAAAATGCTGGTGGTATTTAGATATGGATTGCATTATATCTGCAATGTTTTGCAGACGTTTTGCGTAGTATGGAGATTTTAACAATATTTGTTCTCCCAATCCGTGAGTGTAGAATATCTTCCCATTTGTGTCATCTGCACTTTCTTTCATCAGTGTCTTACAGTTTTCAGAGTACAGGTCTTTCACCTCCTTGGTTAAGTTTATTCCTAGGTATTGTATTATTTTTGATGCAATTGTTAATGGGATTGTTTTCTTAATTTTTCTTTCTTCTGCTTCATTATTAGTGTATAGAAATGTGACAGATTTCTTATGTTGATTTTGTGTCCTGTGACTTTATGGACTTCATTTTTCTGGTCTAGTAGTTTTTGGTGGTATATTTAGGGTTTTCTATATATATAGTATCATGTCATCTGCAAATAGTGAAGGTTTTACTTCTTCCTTACCAATTTAGATGTATTTATTTTTTTTCTTGCCTGATTTCAGTGGCTAGTACTTCCAGTACTATGTGCATAAAAGTGATGAGAGTGGACATCCTTGTCTTGTTCCTGTTCTTACAGAAAAAACCTGAGAGCTTTTGAGCATGATGCTAGCTGTGGGGTTTTCATATATGGCCTTTATTATGTTGCAGTATCTTCCTTCTAACTTAATTCATTGAGGGTTTTTATCATGAATGGATGCTATACTTTTCAAATGCATTTTTTTGCATCTATTGAAATGATCATATGGTTTTTATACTTTCTCTTATTGATGTGATGCATTACACTGATTGATTTGCAAATAATGAACCATCTTTGCATCCAGGAATAGATCCCACTTGATAGTGGTAAATGATTTTTTAATGTATTATTGTATTCATTTTACTTATACTTTGTTGAGGAGTTTTGCTCTATGTTCATCAGAGATATTGGCCTCTAGTTTTTGATTTGTTGTTTTCCTCTCCCCATAGACAACTTAGTTTCTTCCTGGATTTGCTGGGTTAAACACATTTTTGTATCAATTATAAATGTTACAATAACAATCATTTTTCTAATCTAATTTCTTACTCTACTATTATACTTTAAAAAATCTTTCTATGAATTTTAGGTATCCTATTACACAAGAAAGAGGAAAAGGACTTGGGATCTCTCAGTCCATACAAAGTTCAATATCCAAACAGTCATAGTTTCCAATGTCCCAGAGTTGAGTCCCTCTCTCTGGTTAGACCTTTACAGATAAAATCTGGTCTTTGCCAGAACTGTTTCCTGGCTAAGCAAGAGAATATCATTGAAATAGTTACTTTACACAATTTGTCTCTGTTTAATACCAGTTAGCACTTCTACCTTCAGAATGCCTGCTCTTTTTCTGGGTTATGTGACAAAGTTCAAGTTCCTGCTGTTAGCTTTGTCTATTTCCTATGCTGAGACTTAGCTTTCAGCTACTTCTACTCCATTAAGTCAGTTGAAACACCATGTTCCCAGTTTCCAAAAATATTTTATTCCTTTCCTATGAATTTATGTTTTTGACACTATTACTATGATTTAATGCAAACACAAGAGGAAAGAAGTAAGATTGTGTTCAGTTCATCATGCTTTTCTTCTTCATGCCAACTTACTCTTAAATTATTTACTTTTTCAATTCTTTTGTTTGTTTAAAATTGAATTACTTTGTTCTCTGAATATGCTCTCTGTACTTTGGTTTACACTATCTTTTCTTTCATAGTCACCTTAGCTTTTACACAAATTCGAGATTATTTTACATGGCACATGCTCCTGGGAAACTTCATCTTCCAAACTAACATATTAGTATCTTCTCAATAGATGATATTAAGTGCTTAAACTCCAAACAGATAAACCATGGAGAATGAACATATGTTACAGAAATAAATGCCGTACATATTTGTGTTTGTGTATGTTTTTGGGTTATTTTTGTTAGTATATAAATGAGCATCCCTATTTATGTAAATAGTTCAAAAGGAAAACTGAGGAAAAACTTAAATCTGGGCATGTATCTCTTTATTATCCCCAGATATAAGGTAAAAGTACTACCTTAGGAAATTTTAAACTTTAAAAGAAAATTTCTAGAGATTTTTTTAAGGAAAATGAAATTAGAATTCCACAATGATAAAAAGACAATCAATTAAAACCAGTAGGTTTATTGAAAAAAAAATTAAGTGATTAAGTGTTTAAGTGTGCAAATAATTAATATGTAAAAATTAATTATGATATAAGGTATCTAAAACTGTTTATTTAGGAAAGGGTTGAGCATTTTTTGGCATAGGAAACACAGATTAAGCTAATTAATTTACTGACATTATAAAAACCACATATTATTAAAAACAAAATGATAGGCATATGATTATATATTTGTACATCCATACATATATATGTATATATAAGAGCAAATTATTAAAAAGAATACACTCTGTAAAGGACTTGTCAAACACATAGGTGTATTTAATCCTACCTTTTTTGTTGTTGTTCTAGGGATAAAAGCAGTGAAATTAATTGCTTTGACAGTTATAATAATAACTAGTGGGCAACAAAAAATATGGAGACTAGAAGCAAAAGGGAATGCAATGTATTTATAACATTTGTCAAAAGTTATTCAATGAAAAGACATCACAGTTAATTGTAACTAGTACATTCTATTCAATTATCAAGTAGTTTAACGTTTGAAAATTCTACAATCCTTGAGAATAGGTACAATTTTAGAAAACAAGTTATTCTATTAATGCTACATTTTAAATTGATTTAATGGGTTGAGAAGCATCCTACCAAAATATTACTAGTGAAAAATTACTTGATATATAGATTCTTTGGTCATGCATATAATTTTCCATAATTCTTTAATTTATTCACCCATTTCATAAATAGAAAATTTAAAATACAAGCAGTCGGATCCCATGGTAAAAGTTAAAATAGAGTTGCCTGGCTGTTAAGATTAATTCTAAAGGTATTATACTTTTTATTATAAAACAAACAAACCAAAATACCAACAAAGAGGTTAACAGAGACACAGAGAAGTGAGAATTGGGAAACTGAAGACTGCTTGGATTGACATGGACAATCAAAAATGGGAGAATGATTAGTCCTATCCATATTAAGAGAAGCAAGAAGTCATTGGAAAACTTATTTTTGCAAAAACCTTACCTTTCTTTTGTTTTACTTTTTCAGACAACATTCAATGTACTTCTTCAATAGCTTCTTGACTTAGACATTAAACCTGCATTTTAAAACTTCTATTAATGGTGGTGATGGCTTCCACCTTAGGTGGGAGTATTAATTTTGAGTTCAACATATTGAATTCCATAATTATTCTTCATAGTATTGAAAGAAGTAAAATCAACCAACAATAATCTTCTACTATTGACAGATAAAAGTGAGAGTATTGGTTTTTTCCAAAAAAAGAAAAAAAAAAACTGGTCTTTCATACTGAGCAATCATAACTAAATAAATTTATATTGATAAAAGGTGAAAAAACATATTTGTAAAAAAATAAATTATATGTGTACAATATTGCATTACTATTCTTCACTATTAACTGGCATTTTGCAATTGTGCTCATTTTAATGTATTTTAAAATTCTGTAATTCTATGGGATTTTTTTTTTTTTTAACGTTTATTTATTTTTGAGACAGAGAGAGATAGAGCATGAACGAGGGAGGGGCAGAGAGAGAGGGAGGCACAGAATCGGAAGCAGGCTCCAGGGTCTGAGCCATCAGCCTAAAGCCCGACGCGGGGCTCGAACCCGCGGACCGCGAGATCGTGACCTGAGCTGAAGTCGGACACTTAACCGACTGAGCCACCCAGGCGCCCCTCTATGGGATTTTTCAATACAAAAACATTCACATTGTGCTATTAACCCTCTTAAAATAAGAACATTGATTTTGACTTAAAATTAACGCCCAGGATTTAACATGTATACTTCTTTGAAATTTCAAGTCTTTTAGATTGGAAAAAAGGACAGGTTTTAAACAAACAAACAAACAGATATAGATAGTGACATAAATATATTTGAGGTAACTCATCTGCTAATTATTTTTAAGTGAATTCACTATAAATTTTTTTTGCATTTCTTCAATTTGATGCATTTCACCATTTCAATGAAGTATTATTTAATTACCATTAGAGATCAACACGTCAAGAAAATAACAGATTTGATAAAACATGATTAACTTTGTCTTCTGGGTAATAACTGTCATTATGTGAGAATTAGCCACTTTAACACAAAAATGTTTTTTGGACTAAAAGTATTGTCTGTTTGTACATTTTTAAAGGCAAGACACCAAACTCAAGTCTAAATTCTTATTTTGATTGCACTTTTTAAAAATGAACTGAAACTCCAAACTGTTTTCAAATCTTAATGAGTTATTACATTAATGGTCTTTTCTGTTCTGAGATTACAGTACAGTAATGCTCTTTTCTGCTCTGAGATTACAGTACAGATTACCTCATTGCATTTACTTGTCATGTCTTTAGTCTCCTCCAGTCTGTGATAGTTTCTCCAACTTTCCTTGTTCTTCATGACCTTAACAATTTTGATGACTCAGATTCAGATCTTTTGTACTATATCTCTCAAGTTGCGTATGTTTGGTGTTTTTCTCATGATTAAGGTGTGGTTATGTTTTCTGAAAAGAACTCTACCCAAAGTCATCTTCTCATCACACTGAATTAGGAGTTATAGGATATCCACATGACATCATTTGTTATGTTAACATTCATCACTTGGCTAACGTAGTGTTTGCCAGCTCTTCCAAGACTTCTCTTTAGAGGCCTATAGAGTGCCCTTTCAATACTCTTATGATTTGGAAGCAAGTCACAAGTCTGAAGAGGGAGATATTAAGCTCCTTTGGGACGGGGATTACCTTACTTATATTATTTGGAATTCCCCTGTAAGAAATATGTTTCTTCCTTACTGTTTATTTATTCAATAATTTATATCAATTTGTATTTATTTTATACTTGGGTTTGTAACTTAACGATATGTTCTTTTTTTGCTCCAGATTTGGCCATCCATTTTATGTCAACTATTTTAAGTTGGCTCCTTTGTCCCTTAACACACTCTCATCCTTTTGCTTTTTGATCACTTCCTTATGTTCCAGCATAATGCAAGATGCTCCAGATCCATTTTGTATTTGCCCTGTCCCTGCTGTATAGTCAACCATTTCTCACAGATGTCCTGGTTCTCGTAAATGAAGAATGGTATTTAGTGCCTAGATGTGGGGGCAAGGTATGCCTTTGTTACTGGCATGTAATTGATTCAAGGTCTTCTCAGCAGACAGAGTTAGTAATATATTTACATAGGTCAATCCATGCATATCTATAATTGCATTTATATTAAACTTACCATAAATTCATATTGTCTTCAATTCTAATTAATAGTTTATTCTAGCCTTCCCTTCTTGCTTATCTGCAACTTCCATGCTAACAGTGAGAAGCTTGCTCCCATCATAAACCATATATTTACACATTTGTTCAATCAAATATACATGGAAAGGAGTTTCAGGATGTTAAAACTGTATGGCTATAGGAAACTAATTTACAATATGAGTACAGTGTTTATTATGCACAATTCACTTTGTCTTTAGTCTTACAGATTCCATTCAAAACAATTTTTTTTGTAATATTACTTAGGCCAGCTCCTTTTTCTCCCCCTTGAACCATTTAAGGGTAGTTATGTCCATGTACTTATAATGTAGTTAAATTCATTTCTCATAGTATACATCCTATCATAGGATCCCCAACCTCCTGGTTGATTTTGTTACTGTTGTTTGTACACATTAAGTTTCACTATTTGTGATGCATGCTTCTATGAGTTTCCAACAAATGCACAGTCATGTATTTACCACCCCAAAACTATAGATAATGCTCCCTTTACCCTAAAATGTCTCCATTGTTCTTCTGCAGTTAACCACTTTCCACCCACCAAAAACTGGAAAACATTGACCTTTTCCTAGTCTCTATAGCTGTTTTTTCTTTTTTGTGATATAATTCACACAACCATACAATTAACTTTTTTAAAGTGTAAACTCAATAGTTATACTCACAAGGTTGTGAAATATTTACTAATATCTAATTCTAGAACATTTTTATCATGCCTTAAAGAAGCCCCATATCAGCACCATTCCACAATCTTCTCTCCAGTCAGCAATTGGCCATCACTTTCTGTCCCTAAGGATTTGCTTATTACAGACATTTTGTATAAATGAAATCATAAAATATGTGAATTTTTTTCTTTCATCTAGCTTCTTTAATTTAGCATAATGTTTTCAAGGTTCATCTGTTTGACACATTTATCAATACTACATTCCCTTTTATGGCTGAATAATATTTCATTGTATGGATATATCACACCTTGTTTATCCATTCATCACTTAATATGCATTGGGTTGTTTTTATTTGGGGGGTATAACGAATAATGCTATTAAGAGCATTCATGTATAGTATTTTGGTGTTAACATATATTTTTAATTCCCTTGGGAATTTACCTAGGAGTGGAATTGCTGGGAGGAAATGTATAACGGTTCCAATTCCCTTATATTCTCATGAACATTCATGAGGTTAAGTAATTATACAAAGGAGCACAGTGGAATTTGTTGGGTTGGTGGATTTTCCTTTATTTTGATTGTTGTAGTGGTTACAGAACTGTATGCATTTATCAATACTGACAAAACTTTACACTAAGAAAGGATTAAGCATGCTGTATGAAAATTATACCTTAAAATATTATCATTTAAAAACATGATTTAAAATAACCACAATAATTCTGTGACACACAAACATCACTGGGAAGAGATTGATATAATTAGATATACAGTGTTGAATAGTTCACTCGGTTTTTGTGGTAGCTGTAAATTTAAAAGATGATAATTTTTAGTTGAAGTTCATGGATTGGTGTCAAAAATCCCTAAATATTTTCATTTGTTTAATCTAATTTACCAGTGTTACATAAAATCAAATTGAGCACATATTTGTATGAGGGTAATTAATAGTGTTTGTCACATTTATCATTACATTTCCACAAATGCAATACGTAACTTACTTTATCTTTCATGCATTATAAAACTTGCTTTCTCTTTGGAATTAACATAAAGTACTTCCAGATTTACATGTATAGCACGCCAAAGAAAAGGAAACTCTTTGTAGATTGTGACATAAATATTATTGACTTATCTTCAGAACAATGGGAAAATTTTATCTTTTTAAAATTTTTTAATGTTTATTAATTTTAAAGAGGGAGAGAGAGACAGAGCACAGGCAGGGGAAGAGAGAGAGAGAGAGAGAGAGAGAGAGACAGAATCCGAAGCAGGTTCCAGGCTCAGAACTGTCAGCACAGAGCCTGCTCTAACTCATAAACTGTGAGATCATGACCTGAGCTGAAGTCAGAAGCTTAACCGATTGAACTACCCAGGTGCCCCATCTCAGTTTTGACTATTATATTAAGTATCTAGGGTAACTATCAATAGGACTGAATGTGTACTTCCCTGGGTGTGTGTGTGTGTGTGTGTGTGTGTGTGTGTGTGAGAGAGAGAGAGAGAGAGAGACAGAGACAGAGAGAGAGAGAGAGAGAAAGAGAAAAGGCAGAGGGAGATCACATTTAAAATGCTTCTCTAAGTACAAAAGGGCAAGAGTAAAAAGGGCAGTTATTAATATTTAATGTATAGTTTAAATCTAAGCACATCCACTCCTATGTAGAACTGCCAAACAGGCAAAATTTCAATCAATATATATATATATTTCTATATAGAAAGTCTTGTGACAGACTCAGTACTAGTCATTGGAACTACTGTGATAAATAAATCAAGCTCCTGCAATGGAAGCCTTTATAGCACATTGAAAGAGAGAAGCTTGTTATCAGATAAACTCACTAAAAAGTCATGGGTGCTTTGAAAATGGCAAAGGTGAAACTGGAGAAGTCAGAAACCCACTGTTTCACTGAATGCCCTCATCATTTTCCAAATTCAATTTATTTTAATAAATATTGATGACGCTATATTCTGATTACTATACACGTCTGAGATTACTTAACTGTATAAAGCTATTCCTCAAGAAACTCACAGTTAAAAAAAAAAGACTCATAGTTAAGTCACTTAATTTCTACTCAAATGATGTCTATACTCTATTTACTGTATGTATAAACCAACTTTCCCCAGTACAATTTTACTCTTAGTCAGATGTCTAGTCAGATGATAAGCTTTTCCTTGATGTGAGTCTTCCCTACAATATATTGATGAAAACTGAAAAGAAAATGGAAGAATAGAAAAAAAGCATTAAGAATAAGAGTACTAGCTATAAATCTTGAATAAATAAATGTATACATGTGAGCCTAGTCACTAATTATTTGCTCTTATAAAGATATGTGATTTACTGACTCCCTTGGAAGTTACTAGAGGACATTCTTCCAGGCTATGTATCTGATTCTAGTCTTCCATTGCCTTTGCTCTATTTTATAATTAACTCTGTAGTGGCAAGAGACAGCCAAGCAAAATTGTTCCTATGACATTCAAATTCCGTTACGACCAGTAGATTTTCAATTAACTAACTTCTTACTTTCCAAAGAAAAAAATTGCCTTCTTTTACATATTCAACATTCCTGATTTGTAAATGTGTCTCTTCTTTGCATTCCTTTTTGAATCAGTTACATTATCAGCGAGGATCCCCCATGAGTTAATAAAATCTCTAACAGTTTCAAAGTTGTACCAGTATGAGAGTCATGATTTTACTCTTTTTTAAAACCATATTTTAGCACTATTAATAATACCCTCTCTAAGTGTCTCTAAGTTTTGTTTGTTTGTTTTTGTTGTTGTTTATTTTATTTTATTCAGAAAATATATAGTAAGCTGGACTCTTAGAACAAGTTCACTAGAAGCAGGACCTGAGACAGGTCAAGGGGTGCTTGAATTGGGGGAGGAGGGAAGTACTCTTTAACGAAAGAATTGAAGCAGGATAGGGAAGGGTCAAAGAAGAACAAAAGATGTTCTTATCTACAGGGGAAAGCCTCTGGACTATTTGTTATTCCACAAGACTGTCCCTCCTTTAGGTCAGAGGGTGGAACTCTTGAAATTTCTTTTTTTTAAATCATGGACTGAAGGCCAGTCTCTAGGGAAGGGGTGGTGGTGTAAGTTTCCTAGTGAGATGGCCTCTATCAGTCAAGGGTAATTCTCTGAAAATATGGGGTAGTTTTGAACCATTACCAGTGAACAGCTGAGATCTGGATGTAATAGTCTAGGCTTGACAATTCTACACTTGTCACTACTCATAAAGATTCTCTATTTTAGACTCTCATACAACAAAGTCTAAATGCAGAAAATATTTATACTTAGCAAATTATATTTATTTACCAGATATATATAAACATTTTAGCAAAGGATATTGGTAATCCTATATACAAAGCCATAAATTTTCTTCACTTTTACATTAAACTATTTCAGAATTTACACATTTTTGAAAAACTGCTATCATTCTTCCTAAAACCCAGAAGCAGACCATTCAGGCATAATATGTATGGCTGACTTCAATACAGAAATGGGCAGAAGGAATTCACAAAAGAAGAAATACAAATTTTCAGTTAAAATGTAACTCAGTATTTACCTTTGCTAGAAATAATAATATTTCCTATTTTTAAATTTTTTAATGTTTTATTTATTTTTTTGAGAGAGACAGAGAGAGAGTGAGAGAGGGGGAGGGGCAGAGAGAGAGATAGAAAGAGAGAGAGAGAATCCAAAGCAGGGTCCAGGCTCTGAGCTGTCAGCACAAAGCCAGACATGGGGCTCCAACTCACAAACTGTGAGATCATGACCTGAGCTGAAGCCAGATGCTTAAACAACTGAACCACCCAGCACCCCAGAAATAAGAATACTTCATTAAAAATGAAGTAATTCTCCCACCTAACTTACTAAAATTTTACTTTCTTCAGTTAATAAAAGTGGCAGTAAACAGCTTCACTTGTAACTGTGAAACTTTACTTCAATACAACTTTTCAGACCAATTTGGTAAACAGGAGAATGTTTTTTGAAACATCAATTTCACTGATGAAATTATCTAAAAGAAATAAATGAAAGCTATATAAAACTGAAAGTCACTTTACATAGGCAAGGTTGGAGGAAAGATTCTGTCTGAGCCATATACTGAAAGTACATGTAGTAAATTCCAATAAACTTCTTTGTATAAGAGGACTTCTGTCATGGCAGGCCTGGGAGATGTACATGACAAAATTATTTACTCTAAAAAATTATTCAGGGGCGCCTGGGTGGCTCAGTCGGTTAAGCGACTGACTTCGGCTCAGGTCATGATCTCGCGGTCTGTGAGTTCGAGCCCCGCGTCGGGCTCTGTGCTGACAGCTCAGAGCCTGGAGCCCGTTTCAGATTCTGTGTCTCCCTCTCTCTGACCCTCCCCCATTCATGCTCTGTCTCTCTCTGTCTCAAAAATAAATAAACATTAAAAAAAAATTAAAAAAAAATAAAAATAAATAAATAAAAAATTATTCACGTATAAAAGTGATACAAAGGAAAGAAGGAAGAGAGGAAGGGAGGGAGGGGAATGAAAAAAAGGGAAGGGAAGGGAAGGGAAGGGGAAGAGGAAGAGGGAGGAAGAAAGGAATGAAAATCTTACAGATTCAAGGATATAGGATTATAGAAGTCCTTCTTGAAAAAACAGTGTCAAGATAATAAAATTCCAAACCAAGAATTTAGACATAGTTCCATTTCCTTCATTCTTGTCCCCACTCCAAAAGTGACAACATGGCACCCATGATATGGTACTTCCAGGTCCTTTAAGCCTGTATTAATACTTTCTAATGTTGCTTCTCAGAAACCTTTGAATTGACAGTACAGGGCTTAATATTGAAAAATCCAAGTTAAGTTAGTCTTCATTATTTTAACCAACTAAAATTATACTTATCTTTCTTGATCAAATAAACTGTAACACCAGACTATAATATGACAGCACATAAAAATATAAACTATAAAATTTCAGTTCTAAATTTTTTGCTACTTTAAATATTTAATAACATTTCACCATAATGTTAATTTCTTGTTCCCACAGAAAAGTGCCTTAACAGTTACAGAGGAAGGGATATTTTTCATCGGAGGGTGCAATATGGCTGGTCTGATCTGAATCAAAAGATTACATTCAAATTGTAATTATCCCAAGCCTAAGTATTCAGTATACACATTTTTCATGGCTCTGAAGATCCTGGGCAGAGAATAAGACCCATTGGATTAGCAGGGCAATAGCTAACTGTCCATAGGTTCTGTCCTGATCATTTAGGAGCTTTTAAGAACTTGTCATTCACTCAAGGTTGAAATAGACCTTCCCTCTATCTCAAGTATAAAGAGGCTAGAACCCTCAGTAGCCCTGAGAAATGACTCAGACTCAAGACTCATACCATTCTTTGGAACTTTCTTGCTCAAGTGTAGTATGTAGTTTCTACCATGTTAACTTGTATTCAGAAGCGCTAATTGTCCTAATTACAAACTGCAATTCAGATGAGTCTCACTGTCCCAAGTAGGAATTATTCACAACTCCAAGTTCTTCAGTCAAACACTCCCTCCTGTACCAAACCCCTGCTAATTAAAAGCTTCCCACCCAACAAAATGAAAGGAATTCAAATACATCTTTGGCTCTTTACAGGATACCAAAACAACATATTTGCAAAGAAATAACACTAGTATTTTGGTTTCTCTTCAATCATTCAATACATGAATTTTATTTCACTATGTAAAATGTATTAGAAAGAAATACAGAATTTAAAAAAAATCTCTTTAATTATGAGCCACTGACTTCTTTACCTTTATAAAAAGTAATAGCAAGAACAGTCATGCAAATCAGGTTCATAACCAACCACTTTTGTATCTCTTTTCCTACTGTTATGTGACAGAAATAACTGTTTTGAAATAACTAAAGCCATATCTACTGAACACAATCATAATTTTATCTATTTTGAATATCTTTGAACAGCCTCCCAGTGGGGTCATGGTCTCTAACAAAGCCTATTCTCTACTTTAAAGAAATACCTATGAGCATTTGTGAAAAAGTCAGGTATTTTCACTCATTTTATGCACGAAGAGAAAATACAGTTATTTTAAAAGCCTGCTAATAATTAAGTGGAGATCTAAGGGACCAATTTACAATAAGCTTTTTTTTAAGAGGCAAGTTCATCATGTTGAACGGAATTTATAATTGTTCATGAAATAATAGCATATGAGAATTATCTGCATTCCTCAAAACAGTGGGTTGAAATTGGAATTCTCTTTCAATATATTTGAATGCATCTACAGGTACACAGTGAATTGGAGAAACATGGTTAGTAATGGGTAATTCATGTAATGGGTGTCGTAAATCTTTGTCCAAATGTATTATTTTTATAGAAAATATGAAAGTTTCAGTCCTATTGATTCCAATATTGTTTAATAAGCATGGCTCTGAAAAAGTATCTAACTCTGTCTGCTACTTATAACACTTGTTATGGCATCCCATTAGATAATTCCATTATCTTATCAGAGATATTATTTTTATGCATAATTTCAATTGAAAATTGAAGATGACAACAGTATTAAAAAATCTAAAAATAAAAAAAAAATCTGTAATTTCTACTTTCAACCCTTAATTCGTTTAACAATTTTTTTCTATTAAAACATTCTAGTGTTTTTATTATAGTCTTTCTTGACCACAAGTGTAGTAGTTAACTTTACATGTCAACTTGAATGGGTTAAAAATGCCCAGATAACTGCTAAAACATTATTTCTGTCTGTGAGTGTGTTTCTGGAAGAGATTAGCATTTGAATCTGTAGACTGAGCAAGGAAGACTGCTCTTTCCAATGCAAGTGGGAATCCATTGAGGCGCTGAATAGAACAAAAAAAGCAGAGGATGGGTAAATTTGTTCTGTCCTCCATATCCACACTCCTGGGCCTTCAAACTCAGACTGAATGAATTATACCACCACCTTTCCTGGGTCTCTAGCTTGCACATGATGGCAGGTCATGGGACTTAGCCTCTTTAACAACATGATCCAATTCCTATAACTCAGTCTCTGTCTCTGCCTCTGTCTCTCTCTATAAATCCTATCAATTCTGTTTCTCTGGAGAATCCTAATACAAACATACACAAATTTCCTAATTACAACTTTAGTGCACATATCCATTTTCCACATTATTCTTAGAACAATTTTAGAATTAAAGAAATGAGAAGTTAGTACAGAGAGTTCCCATATACCTCCCCACCCCATGCAGTTTTCCTATTTTTAACATTTTACGTTGGAATATATTTGTCATAATTAGATGACTGATACTGACAGGTTATTATTAACTAAAGTTCTGGATTTACCAGATTTCCTTAGTTTTTACCTAATATCTTATTTTTGTTCCTGAATTCCTCTAACACACCACATTACATTTAGTTGTCATATCACCCTCTTGGCTGTGATAGTTACTCAGACTTGCCATGATTTTGAGCACTTTTTGGAGATTATTGTTTTGAGGAATACTGGTCAGGCATATTGTAGGATGTCCTTCCATTAAAATTAGTCTGAAATTTTTCTCAGGAGTATACTGGGGGTATGGGTTTTGGGAGGAAGATCATAGCTAGTGCTATTTCCATCACATCATACAAAGAGCACATACTATCAAGTTTTATGACTGTTGATATAGACCTTGATCTGGATGAAGGTTTGTCATCTGGATGAAGGTTTGACAGTTTGTCATGTTTCCCACTGGATGAAGGTTTGTCATCTGGATGAAGGTTTGACAGTTTGTCAAGTTTCCCACTAGAGAGTTACTGTTATTTTTCTCCATTCCCACACTGTACTCTTTGAAGGGAAGTCATTGTGCACAGCCCACACTGACATGGAGAATCATGTTCTCCCTAAGAGTGGAGTTTCTGCATAAATTATTTAGAATGCTGCATGGATGATTTGTCTTTTCTTTTCCATTTACTATTACTTGATCACTATGTGTATCAGTATAGACTCACGGGTATTTCTTGTATAGTTTGATTTATAATCCAATATTACCTTACTTATTTTTTGCTCAAATTGTTCCCACTTTGGCCACTGGGACTTCTTTCAGTTGGGTCTTGTGCCCTTCATCAATGTGAAAGTTTTTTTATTTTTGTTTTTGTTTTGTTTTGTTTTGTTTGAGCACTTCTTTCTTTATTTTTCTGGTACTAAAAGATGCTCCAGGTCCACATTTTATATTTCCTGTCCCAGTCCTAGAATAAGCTATTTCTCCAAGGAGTTCTACTTCATTTTATTGCAGAATGATTTCAGAAACTAATATTTGGGTGCAAGGTGTGCTCTTTGCAATTCAGAGGTAATTTCATTTAGGATCTCTTAGCTGATAAAGAATGGAAATATGTGTGTATATGCTAACCTCTGGATATACACACAGATCTGTAAGTATTCTTTATATAACCATCTGTATTTTTATTAAACTAAACATAAATTCTAACAACTATCATCAACTTGTATTCTATTCACATAACGACATGGACCACTGTAGCTTCCTCTACTGTAAATTCCCATTCCAACAGTGAGAAACTTGGCTCACCATCCACCATGATTTATTTAATTCTTAAATTTCAGAACAGATTTATGATTGTGTCAGAATTTTTAAACTATAATCCCATGGAAAGTAACTTTATCAACCAGAACATATCAAGTATCCTTTATTTTTAATTCTTTTTACAGATTGCTTTACCATTTGCAAGATCTGTTTAAAATTAATCTAGGTCCACTTTCAAATAAGTTCAATTCCAAATTCATGAGTAGTGCAGTTACTTTATAATACAGTTTTCCTAATTCCTTCCCCACCATTATCACATTCTAGTTATCTATTAAACCTTAATTTAATCTTTAATATCCCTTCTGGGACATTTTACCTTTCTTTAAGATAGATGTGTTATTAACCTGTTCCGCCTCTCTAAAAAATAAAAAAATAAAAAATAAATCTAACATTTCTTTTTCTTTTTCTAATTTTTTAAATGTTTATTTATTTTGAAAGAGAGAGACACACAGAGACAGAGAGATAGAGCGTGAGGAGGGGAGGGGCAGAGAGAGAGGGAGACACACAATCTGAAGCAGGCTCTAGGCTCTGAGCTGTCAGCACAGAGCCCAACGTGGGGCTTGAACTGTGAGATCATGACTTGAGCAGAAGTCAGATGCTTAACCAACTGAGCCACCCAGGCTCCCCAAAAAGTCTAACATTTCTTAATTCCTTCTATTTCTGTTCAGCTGAGAAAGTCATTTTTCTACTTTACATTTGAAGAATAATTTTGCTGGATACAGAACTCTTAGTTGGTGGATTTTGTTTGTTTTTTTCTTTTTGGTTTTTGAACACTTTAAATGTTTCAGTCCATTTTCCTCTTTCTTGCATGGTTTCTAATAAAAAATCTCTCATAATTTTATCTTTGTTTCTCTACAAGGAATGTATTATTTATCGTTTGGCTTCTTTAAAGATTTTCCCTTTTTGTTTTTGGTTTCCTACCATTTTAATGTGATATGCCTAAGTGCAGTTTGTTGTTATTTGATTAGTTGGTTGGGTTTTATTAGCATTTATTCTGTTGTTCTCAGAGCTTCTTGGATCAGTGATTTGGTTTCTGTCATTATTTTTTCAAAATCCTCAGCCATTATTACTTCAAATATCTTTTCTGTTTTGTCTCTCTTTTTCTTCTGGTATTCCAATTATGCATATGTTACATTTTGTTAAAGGTGCCACAGTTCTTGTTCTTTTCTGTTATTCATTAATTTTTCTCTTTGTATGTCAGCTTGGGAAGATTTCTCTTGACCTATTTTTGAAGCAAAATTACTCTTTCTTTGTCCATGTTCACCCTACTGATGAGTATATCAAAGGTATGTTGCATTTCTTTTCTCTTTTTAAATGTTTATGTATCTCTTTTTGAGAGACAGAGAAAGAGAGAGAGAGAATGAGCAGGGGAGGGGCAGAGAGAGAGAGGGAGACAGAGAATCCCAAGCAGGCTCTGCACAGTCAGCAGAGTCCAACACGGGGGTCCAACTCAGGAACTGTAAGATCATGACCTGAGCCCAAATCAAGAATCAGATGCTTAACCTACTGAGCCACCCAGGTGCCCTGGTATTTCTATGACAGTGTTGTTGATTTCTAATAATTCCTTTTAATTCTTTCTTAAAGTTTCCACTTCTTATATCACATGTTGGTTCTTGAATGTTGTTCATTCTTTCTGTTAAGGCTCTTAGTGTATTCATCAAGGTTATTTTAAATCCCCTAACTGATAATTCCAAAATCTGTGTCATTTCCAAGTTTGGTTCTGATGCAGGGTTTATCTTTTCATCTTTTTAGACTTTAGTGTTTTTTCTTCTTGTCTTTAGTATGCTTTGTATTTTGTAGTTGTTGTTATTGAAATGAAGGCATACTATAAGACATAATAGGAACTGAGATAAATAGGTCTTTAGTGTGAGGTTTATGTTAATCTAGCTAGGTTGGGCTGGGTTTAAGGTTTGTTGTAGCTGTAGTGCCAGAGGCTTCACTTTCCTCCAGTGTCCTTATTTTTTTCTTCCCTATTTTCTTCTGGTTACTCATTCATTTGTGGTATGATTTTGTGGACTCAATGAGCCAAGAGTTTATGATCCCAACACTTCAATGATATAAAGATTATATCAAGATATAAAGATTATACCAAGATTATATCAAGGTATAAAGATTGTACCTCTGCTGCTACAATTAAGACTTACAGACTTGAGAATGTTTATAGCATATACTGTATTCTGTGTGTCCTTTTCTCTGCAATTTGTCTTTAATCCCTCAAACCAGAACCACTTCTCTCAAATTATGCTTTTATTATTGAGATATTCCCATACATAAAACTAGCCCACAAATGGAAAAATGTATAATATGGAAAATCACCATGCCAGTTCCCTCATGTTACTAATTATTCTTTATAGATACAGTGCTAATGACATGGGAAAATAAAGAAAATTTACATGTATAACCATAACCATTGTGGTTATTCTGGTATGACATTCAAACTCATACCTTAATTTTACTGCTTCTTAAAAATGCACCATTATAAATATTAACTAAATCCCAGTGTCAAAAGTAGTCTTCTATGCTTTGTTACATCCTGTATCCACCCATTAAACCTCTGCAGAAACAGTGAAAGTACATGATAAGACAAGCATACTCCAAGGATGATATATATTATCATAAAGCAGATTAGGGAAAATAATAACCTAAAAAGAGAAATACGCCTGGATAGTTTCAGGGCTAAGTTACTCATTGCCTGCTATCAGCTCACTATACAACCACCTGATTTCCATCTAAAGGTATGTAAGTGGTTCAAGGGACTTGGGGGTTGATCAAGGAAAAAGGTATGACCACAAGAGACAGTAACTCACAATGAGTTTTACTGGGGAATACTCAGGCAGGATTGTGTAAGAAGGGAAGTCCCTGAGACCATGAGACCATTCAGAGACTTAAGATGGGACCACCATCCAGAAGGAGACACAGGTAGTGGAACTCCCAGGGAAGACAGGGATAGGAGAGAGCACTTATATGTGTAAATGAAGTTGCTCAGGAGCATGCCACAGAGTCTCTGAGTCAGAGAGCTACAAAGAGCCTTAGAAGCCTGGGGCCTTAGAACTCCAAGGTCCTAGGACTCTAAGGTCCTGTTTTAACAATGGACAGCACATCCTGGGTGAAGTTTCACAGGTATGCAAAGTAGGCAAGCTCTAAATGGCTAAAAATATGCTTTTCAAGGCTATTTTTTAAATAATTGGATGTGTGAGAGTTGGAGTCTGGTGTTGGTGGGCTTTCAAACTAACGGGTTTTAGCCTGCAGTAAGAAACCAAACAACCTACACAGAGGCCATCTTTGGCTCATTTATATTAAAAAGTGGGAGGATAATTTGTGCCACATACCTGCCACTTAAGTGTTGGGGGATTAATGAAACAATATTTGTGAAGCCTTTTGGGGTTCTTCTCAAGAAAGTACTTTATTAACATAAAACCGACTATTCTGGCTGAAGACTTTCACCAAAATAACTTACACACAACCACTGCTGGTATATTCATTGCACTGAAATGACCTGTTCATGGAGATTATAAAAATTAAAATTATTCTTTAGATTTTATTGGGAGAGCGCTAGTTTTCCTATTAAAAATATCTCACGGACTTTTAAAAAATTCAACTTAAAGCATGGCTTAAATAGAATTATACAATGAACATTTGGATTTGAATGAAAATATATAAATGATTAGTTTCCCAAGGATTATTTCTATTTAAATAAGATTTTCATTAAACTAAGGGAAATATTCTTACTATTATAAAACATAAAACATTGTTGGGTCAATAACTTGTTTCAACATATCTTTATAAACTACTGCTATATAATTTAACATAGATCTACATCTGTACCTACCATCCCTTTAGGGGAAAATATTTTATTTGACTTTTTAAAATAAATGAATTAGTTCTTAGTATTTGAATAATATTCATATTCTTCATACTCTTTTAGTCACTTTAAATTAGTCACACTTTAGAAAATGTGTGTGTGTGTGTGTGTGTGTGTGTGTGTGTGTGTGTGTATGTTTCTGGCCAACTTTTCTCTAGTTTTTTAAAGACATAAATTCTTTTAGTATTTTATTATTTTAAAGAAAATTCTCTCTTTCTCTTTATACACACACATATTTAGTGAGATTAAATGTACACGTTGAAATTATCTGATTAGTATACCAGTGGAGCAAATATGTCATGGTTAAGTGTAGGTAAGCGAAAAGTTAATTCAAATAATCCCACACATTAGCCAATTGTATATATTTTCACTGTTAACTTTTCATCAAGTATAGAGTAAATGCTAAAAATGGTAACTGGGGTGCTTGGGTGGCTCAGTCAGTTGAGCATTTGACTCTTGACTTCAGCTCAGGTCATAATCTCACGAATGGTCCTGGGATTGAGCCCCATGTTGGGCTCCATGCCCAGTATGGAGCCTGCTTGAGACTCTCTCTCTCCCCTGCTCCTCCCCCACTTGCATGTGCACCTGCATGAGTGCATATGTATGCTCTCTCTCTCAAAAACATAAAAATAAGTGGGCGCCTGGGTGACTCAGTTGGTTGAGTGTCCCACTTCAGCTCAGGTTATCTCACTGCTCATGGGTTCGAGCCCTGCGTTGGGCTCTATGCTGACAGCTTGGAGCCTGGAGCCTGCTTCAGAATCTGTCTCTCTCTCTCTCTCTGCACCTCGCCCACTCATGCTCTGTCTCTTTCTCTCTCTTCCTCTCTTTCTCAAAAATAAATAAACATTAAAAAAATTAAAAATAATAACTGATGCTTGCATTTCTTCTCATTTTTTAAACATATCTTCTCTTTAAAATGTGAGTTTTATGAAAAGAGAAGCAAATATCTAGGCTAGAGAAAAAAGATGTGTAAAAACTACATAATCTGGCCTGATTATTGTTAAAGTACTATTTAATAGTTATATACCCAAGATGTTACTTTCCATTTTCTCTTACTGGATCTATGAACTTGTTACATATTATCTACTATGGTCATAGATTCCTGTGAAACATCAGTGGGCAAGTGGACACTCTATTTCTGCTTGGGGTCTTGATACTGAACTTATCCTTAGTCAATGTTATCAGTCCTGAACAGTAATTAGTGTCAAAAATATTTATTGTTAGAACTACCCTATGATCCAGCAACTGCAGTAGTAGGTATTTACCCAAAGAATACAAAAACACGATTTCAAAGGAATTCATGCACCCCAATGTTTATAGCAGCATTATCTACCAAATTATGGAAACAGCCCAAGTATTCATCAACTGATGAATAAAGAAGATACAAACACACACACGTACACACACGCACACACACACAATGGAAAATTACTCAGCCATAAAAAAAAAGACTGAAATCTTGCTATTTGCAATACATGCATGGGTTGAGATAGAAAGTATTATGTTAAGTGAAATAAGTCAGTCAGAGAAAGACAAATACCATGTAATTTCACTTCTGTGTGGAGTTTAAGAAACAAAACAAAGAAGCAAAGGGGAAAAAAAGAGAGAGGCAAAGCAAGAAACTGGCTCTTAACTATAAAGAGCAAACTGATGCTTACCAGAATGGAGGTGGGTGGGGGGATGGGTTAAATAGGTAATGAGGATTAAGGAGTGCACTTGTTTTGATGAACACCAGGTATTGTATGGCAGTGTTGAATTACTATATTATACACCTGAAACTAATAGAAACATCTATTGGTGTAAATACAGACATATTGGGTAATTTAAGAAAATAGAGTTAAATAACTCCTTTTCTGTGTTCCTACTAAGTCATTAAACATATCCTCCAATAATTAAAATAACCAGATATTAATAGGAGAAAAAAATCCAAAATATTCAGGATAGTCAATACTCCAATAAGGTTGGTACTGTCATTTTCACCTCATTTATTCTAGGCTAATCATCATGCTCAACTTTCAAGGAGACATTAAAAAAAACTATGAGTACCAGGTCCAATTTTCCTTCCAGTACATAGAATTGTGAGCTACAGTGTGGCCACATCAATAAATTCTCTATATTTCACTTACTCTATTTCTAACACATTTCTGGTCTACTTACAGAGTGTTCCCTCAGTTTTTGCAGGAGTTATTTAACAGATACTAGACTCTTCGTGGCAAATAAACTATTTCTTTTTGACGGATGAACCACACTGCCCTTCCTAGGCTCTTATCCCGATTAATGGCCTACAGGCAATGAGAAGTGATACAGATAGACACTAAGGAGAAAGCCCATCTCATTGTGGGGAACTTGCTTCTTGAGAGGTCACTGTACATGTTTAGGCATGAGGACATTTTTCACATGTGATACTAGAAAGGGTGTTCTGTTTATGTTGGCCCAGAGGCTTCAGAGGAATATAAGCATTCAAATATCTTCAGGTTCAATTTCCTGAATCTCCTTGCCAGGTTGAAAGTTCCCAGTATTTACTTATCAGAGCCTTGCTAGAATATAGGAACACTGTCAAGGCTGGCTATTAATTTTAATTGTCAGCTTTGGCTACTTTTACAATTATGTCTGTGGCTTAATTTTCAATAAAAGCTTAAAAGCTGTCCTAAGCCAGTAAGAGATGAGTCTACCCAAAGCTGCCACAGCAGCTCTTCACTTTTACAGTCTTACGTACACTTTCAATTTCTAGTTGGCTGCCCTGAGCCTATAATTTTCTTTCTGCAGGCCTTCCAATGTCATTAACAGAAGCCTATCCACTCTTCAGTCATTATCATTATCGTTGCCCTCATACTACTCAGGAGCCACAGGCCCATATATCCAACACTGCTCCATGCACTTACACCTTGTCCCAATTAATCAAATGTGATGCCCTTAACACCTGGGAAGTGAATGCATGCCGTATTTTATCACATTTTTATTTCTGGTATCAGCCCTTTCTTGTGGGCACTTCAGAAAGGAGACCTTGAGGCAAACACGTTTGGATACTACTTGATAAGGAAGTATAATCCAAAAGAAATCAGAGGAGAGAAAATGTGACCAAGGCAAGCAATGTCAGAGAGAAAATAAAACCCCATGTTACCAGGGTGGTTACCACTAAGTTTGTACCAAGTGACACAATTTTTCTGAAAACAGTATGTTACTTTGCCTGTCAATAACCCAGGCCTGGGTGGAAGAATAAGCATTTATCTGCTCACTTCTCTCTCTCATTGGTCAAAACTGCTTTGATGTCTCTTTAGAGTGTGACATGTGACAGGGATATGCATGTCCCATGGATTTGCATGTCTGGAGGTCACAGGATAAAAACTTAGGGGGAGGTGAGAAATGCTTGCTGTAGACACAGGTAAAGTTACACCGGGTTGTGCCAGCTACTTGGGCTAAGCTTGGTTGAGCCAAAACAGAGGTTGTTGTAAGGTTAGTCGGCAAAAAACAACTTTGCAAGAACTCCAGACATATATAAACCACAAATTTATGAAACAGTGTAAATGAAGTGGCTTAGACAAATTTCTACCAAAAACTAAAGCAAACAGAACAGCAGTTTTCTTCCCCATACACGTCTGCCCCCTTGATTCTTACCTTGTAAAGGAAAAACTTTCAGCTCTTTTTCTTCCAGTGTCTAACAATATATATATATTTTTTTAATTTGAGAGAGAAAGAGACAGAGTGTGCACAAGCGGGGGAGGGAGGAGGGGGGGAAGAGAGACAGAGACAGAGACAGAGACAGAGAGACAGAGAATCTTAAGGAGGCTCCGCACTCAGCACAGAGCTTGACGCAGGCCTCGATACCATGACTCTGGGATCATGACCTGAGTCAAAATCAAGGAGTCACTCAACCAACTGAACCACCCAGGTGCCCCAGTTTAACAAAATATTTTTAAATAACATACTTGGTATTTAGGCAAACATTTAAAAGTAACACACTTCTGTTCTTTGTTCTTTTAAATCCTTTAAAAATTATTTAGGCATTAATTACTGACTTTCTTCTGAAGCTGACAATTAGGTTACTTGCATTACACTACCACATTCAATATTTACACACGCACATCATACATAATGCACAATACTCTAATAAACATACACACACATATCTGTTCTACCCATTTTATAAGTAGGATTTCATTATAATTTATTGAATTAGTATCATGACCTCTGAAATGCCATTCATAGATGTCCACATTCCTATATACATTTTTGTTGCTGTTCCACTGATTCAGTTTTAATAACTAATTTATTTACTTGCATCATTTCTCCTAATGCTTTTAGTAATTCAGCATCAATTTTTTTAAGTCCCCATAATCTGCAGCAGAGCAACAGAGGATCCTATATACCTTTTTCTTTGCATAATCATTCCTAAGAAAACACAGAGATTTTAGAGGATGCATGAATTTCATGTATCTTTTCATTCACATTTTAGACAATATTTTGATGTGACAGAAGGAGTTTTACAAAATGTGATATTTTTTCTTCTTTAAACTTAGTTTTAGAAAGCAAATATTTTAAATGTGACACTCTACTAAACTCACATTGAATTTTTGCCCTGTACATTCTGCAATATATTTTAAATGCAGTATCAGTCTGTGGCGTCAGATGGTTGGGTATATGAATTATTAGAAGTGGAAAGGAGTTAAATATTCCATTGCTATGACTATAATTATAAAATAACATTTTTACATCAAAAGCTCCTTTTAGAGAAGTAAAAGCATAATAAAGAGCTTCTTGTCTAATATCTTCAGTAATGGAAAGAATGAGAAGTGTAAAGTGCTGTAACCTGTATAACCAACATTAAAGAGATTAGCCTTGGTTCTGTAGAAAAGTCAAATTAGCCAATTCTACTTTTCAACATGATTGTGCTAAAGGAATTTAAGAAGAAGCAGCTGAAACTTCTTGATGTTGTTAAGAATCAGAGTCTTCTGTTTTCAAATGGCTCACTAAATAATTTACCTACATATATTCTGTATTATCTGAAATCCTAAATTGATTTCCTTTCCATTTCTGACTAACTTTATTCTAACCCCTAATGTTTTCCTTTAGTAATAAATGCATTCTCATTTAAACATGTTCAACACTGATTCAATTGTATAGGTTAGTTTTATTTAAGGTTTTTGATAGCATTTTTTAAATAGATAAATGGTCTAATGATTTATTACATTGCAATGATGCTGGGAACAATAATAATGGATCTAAAGGCCAATGGCCTTTTAAAGAATATATGAAAACCTTTTGGGTGAATGATTAATACAAAGTACGTACAAAGACAGATGGCGTAAGATCTTTGACATTATACCATGTTAGTATTTCAGACCAGTTTGTTATAGAAAAAGGTCACTCAATATTAGAGACAGGCTGTAATAGAAAATGTAGCTTGAAAGACTGAAGAAACAGAAGTTGAAAATGTGGTAGGAACTCTCTCTTTAAGTATTAGCTGTATTATGATTGCAGATTTAAGTAAGTATATTTATAAGTTCTTAAAATGCATAAAAGGGTAAAAATGCTGTCTTTGATACAACTACTAGAGTACTTTCAGGTATTTTCATTTCCAATTAACTCAATAGTTAAGCTTTATGATTTTTAAACAATAATTTTTTAAACAAAAATCTGCCTTTGCTCCTCTAACTTTCTCTCTCTGATCATATTTCCCCATGTATGTAAATACTATACATACTGCTGACTCCCAAATCTATGATTTTTAGCTCCATCATCTCCACAGACCTTGCATGTACAAATTTCCTTGAAATCTCCACTTGAAAATCTAAAACGTATTAATGTTAACATGGACACAAACAGAATGATTGATTCCTACCCTCCCCAGTGATCTGTGCCTCTGCAGTTTTTCCCAATTCTGTTTACCTATCACATTTACCCAACATAAAAATCAAGGACATATTCCCTTTCCCAAACCCCTAACTCATCCATCATCAAATTCTTCAATTTAAGATGTATATCAAATTCCCTCACATATTCCATCTCTACGACAACCATCCACATCACCATTAAATGTCTCCTAAGCTACTATAATATGCACTCTGCTTCTAATAAGGCCTTTACAATTCTTTCTTCACACAGCCAGTTATTCCAGACAAAATTATTTATGGAATTTCATTGCTTAAGTTGTTTCAGTGGTTTCCCAAAGCAGTAAGAATAAAACCCCACCACTTTAAACTGGATTACAAAACCTACGTGAATGATTCTACCAGTATCTCCCTTAACTACCTCCACTCCCACATTCTTTCAATGGCGCTGGCTTTTTAAAAAGTCCAGACTGTTCCTGTCCCAGGATCTTTGCAATAGTTGGTTACTTTTCTTGAGATATGTTTTTCCTTGGTTTTCATATAGCTGACATCTTATCTTTTTATGTCTTAGCCTTAATGCCCCATTGCAGAGTGGCCTTTCCTTAACCAGAGACTTAGTAATACATCATCACATCATTCTATTTATCTGCAGAACTCTACTCACTTTCTAATATAAATTTTCATTTATTTCTTTGATTTTTAAATTAATTTCTGGCTTCTGACCAAAAAATGGCATATATAAAAATGAAATAAATCTGAAAAGAAAATATAAGACCCAAAATATAGGCAAAGAACAAGAGGAGAATCCTGGAGTCACACTGAACAGAAGGTGTAAAAGATTAATGCAGAAGCCTAGACTTTAGACTTATTTTTCAACTATAAACTCACTTGGATGTTTTATAGCAAATTACTGATTTTTGCCACCATGTCAAATATGTCTCATATTTGCTTATCAATTGATGGCTAATACATCCTTCTAATTGCTCCTGTAAAATTCCCTACAGATCATCTTTGACAACTATCTTTCTTTCATAAACTATGTCTTATCTGTCTGATTTTTTTGGTTATACTTTTCTAATATATCAAGAGTTTGATCACTTATCAACACAGTCATTACTACATTTTGGATTAAATCACCATTCCATATGGCTACCTGCAACAGCCTCCACATGGATCTTAACAAAAGTCAGTCATATTATATTTCTCTTCTGCTCTAAAACCATCCATGGACTTTCTACATCACTCAGAGAAGAATGAATGGCTATTAAAATGGATAACAGGCATGAGAGATTCTGGCTTCCCACTCAGATCTGGTGTCATCTTCCACTTATTCTCTCTGATCTTGTCACAAAGACCTCACTGATCTTTTAAATCAAACTAAGCCTACACCAGCCTCTGGGATTTGTCATTTCCTTGGCTCTTTGCCTTAAATATTCTCTCCTCTGGTAATCGCCTGGCTTGCTCACTCATCAATTTCAAGTCTTTTCTCAAATGCTGACTTCTCAGTGGGAGACATCTAACCACTATGTATAAAATTAAATTCTCCCTCTCTTCTCATTCTTCCTTTCCCTTTCCTGTCTTATTTTTATAGCATTTCCTGCTATTTAACTTACTGTAAACTTTACTTATTTACACACTTGTTCTTTTTCTCTTTTCTAAATAAACAAAAATTATACAATTGTAGGGATTTTTATCTGTTTTGTTCAATTCTTTGTCCATGAGCTTACTAGAAAATATGGAAATACTAGATGTAAAATAAATACATAAATAAATACATAAATGAACAATTAATGAATAAATCTAACACCCAGTGTGAGAACTTTAAAGGAGAAAAAAATAAACTTCATGGCATGTCTTTAAAAGATACATAAATCAACATTTAACCCATTTTCACAGATAAGAATGATCAACATTACCAATTTATCAATCTTCAAATAGGTTACCAGATTCAATGCAATTTAAATCAAAGTAGCAATACAAATAGTATTCTTCTGGAACCTTTGTAAGCTTATTAATGTTATATAAAATAATAAAGGCTCAAGGATAGTCAAGATACTCCTAAAGAAGGATACATTGGTGGCACTTCCCTGTCAGATAGAAATTCGAATTATAAATACACCTTGTGGTAGGCAGCTTCAAGGATGGAGTTCAATACTTTGCCCTTCCTGGTCTCCACACACTGTAATCCTCCCACATTAAGTGATCCCTGGATTTACTGACTTATATGTAACAAATAGCATGGGGCAGGTATTATGTAATACCAACTTAGATAATAGGTAAAAAAGTAAAAAGATTGTGTCTTTTGTCTTGAGTATACTCTTTCTCACTCTTCCTCAGATTGCTCTCTCTGTAGGACAGGAATCCAGTTACCATGTCATGAAGCAGCCTTGTGGAAAGCTCTAAGTGGTAAGGTACCAAGACTGATCAAATTTGGTAGATCTTCCCCCAAGTTGACACTGCCGCCCAGCCAATAGTTGGATTACAACCTCATAAGAGACCTTGACCCAGAACCACACGATGAAGTCATGTTTGGATAGCTGATCCAAAAAAAGTGTGAGATAATAAGGGCTTGTTATTATTCCAAGCTTGGGTATAATTTTAATGCAGCAATACATAACTAAAAGTCATTGTTTTTAGGAAATGATGTATCAGAAAGGAGATATATTAATATTAAAAGAAGAGAACAGAGGCCAGAAACATAACTATTCATATATAAAATTAATACAAAATAGATGTGGAATTGCAGATTAAAAAAAAAAAAGAAGAGTACCACTTATTGCTGACTTGTGTCTAATTAAATCTAAAATGTGATTTTTTTTCCTTATAAAATTGCCAAAGTCAAATGGAAAATTACTAACCAATCTAGAGTGTCACTTGTTTCCTTAGAACTGATGCACTGAAAGTTTATTCCCAGCTTGTGGAAGGTAAGGGTATTATGGCAAAATTCTTATTGTTACTAGAATATCAAATGTTATAACAAATTGGCACTGACAGAAGGAATTGATTGAATTATCAAATGCACTCAGCCAAAATTCTAATACAACAAAGTCAATTGCACTTCTGTTCCTTTGTCATTTAAGTTAATTTATCTTAAATAAATGGAGAAAGAAATGGGGGAAAAAAACAAAGTCAGGATATAATTTCACTCATTCACCAGAATATTCCAATTTGGACATAATAAAAACTATATAAATTACCCAATTTTAATGCTGGCAGTAGTCTGAATTGCCTAGTCTAACAAACAGGACATGGAAACCTCTCATTATTACCCATTATCTTAGTAAGTGTATATATGTGCCCATGTAGCTAATTAATCATCAAAAGCTACTGGAAGATACACTGGTAAACTAGTACCAATCATCAGGCATTTTACACACAAGGTCATCTGAACAACAGAGGTTAAGTGCCGTATCAAAAGTCACACATCAATCTGTTAAAAAATAAAAATCTATTCTCATGTTTCACGATGAAGACAAACTGCTCTGTTGTCATTGCACAAATACTTCTTGAATAAGTGACCGTTATGTATAACTAATCATTGTTTTGGTCACTACCCTTTTTATTAAAGTCAATTAAATATGTGCTTGAAATAGAACTGTTTTCTTTCTATACCCAATCTAATTTTTAGCCTTTATGCTTTCATAAAATAGGATATAAACATCAAGATGATCTCCAACAGTATATAATTTCTTCATGATGCTCACTAAATTTCTGAGTTGTAAAAAGAAGAGCTTAAACTATAGCTTTATCAGACCATAATGAAAAAGGCTCAAAGTATCTGACCTCATAGACTTTGTATGAATTAGTATCCATTATGGATGATGAAAAGCTATTAATTGAAAAATATGAGTATATAATAAAAGTTCTAATAGAAGTTTAGGATTCCCATCATCCATTGATAATACATAATTTTAGGAATTATTTTGGCAAACTGTCAGACTTAACTGTGTGATGGAGTTAATGACATACATGTAATGGTCTTAGCAATATATCTTGCAATTAAAATATGGAGTGATTTAATTTCTATGATTCCTTAAGATAAACTTCTGGTAGCGTATGATCATATATATGTTATATATGTGTAGTTCCTTTAAATCCTTTCTTTTGTATATGTGTGTGTGTGTGTGTGTGTGTGTGTGTGTGTGTGTGTGTGTGTATATATATGAAATATTTGAAATGGGGTGGGGCGTCTGTGCTCTATCATTTTAACTTATCATAATATGCATAAATTCTCTACCTTGCCCTTAAAAGATAGTGCTGCCATCAGTCACTGACGGAAATTATAGGAATTAATGACTGTTATAACAGGTTATTTAAATTTCACATATGATGCAAAATCCAAGATAAGAAAATATCAACTACTCATATATTGAAGTTAAACGTACATCTATTCTGCAAGACAAGCAAAGAAGTAGCCTGAAACGTCTGTGACTCCTTCAACATCACCCACATCAGTACACAAAATGGTGAGGACTGGAGATTAAAATAGAAATAGGTTCACTGAAAGAAAAATCAATAAATTGTATGTCATCCAAATTAGAAACTTCTGCTCTGCAAAAGACCTTATTAATTAGATGAAAAGAAAGGCCATAGAATGGGAGAAAATATTTGCACATCACATGTCTTACAAAGGATTTTTACCCAGACTATAAAAAGGTCCTTATACTCAACAGTAAGAAAGCAAATGATCCAATTAGAAAATGTGCAAAGGAGTTACACAGTGACCTTCATTAAAAAGGACAGAATTTGGAAAATAAGTACATGAAAAGATGTTTAACATCATTAGTCATTAGGGAAATGCAAATTCAATCTATGATAAGAGAGTACTACACACCTATTAGAATGGCTAGAATAAAAAATACTAACTATTCCAAGTGGTGGTGAGAATGTGGAAAAGTTGAATCTCTCATACATACATTCCCAGTGGCAAGTAAAATGATAGTCTTTCTCGAAAACAGTTTGGCAGCTTTTTATAAAAATACAACATGCATTTGCCATACAGTCGAAAAATCACAATGTTGGATACTTATCCTAGAATAATGAAAAAAGTATCTTCATCAAAAAACCTATTCATCCATAGTCATAGAAGCATTGGGCTTATTATACAAGCCCAAAACTGGAAACAATCCAAATGTTCTTCAATGGGTAAATGGGAAAACGAAGGGTGGTATACCCATGCAACTGAATATTACTCAGCAGTAAAAAGGAATTGACTACTGATTTACACAACAGTTTTGATGGATTTCAAGATTATTATGCTCAGAAAAAAAGCCAATCTCAAAAGGTTACATAATGTGTAATTCCTTTTACACAACTTTCTTCAAGGTACACAATTATTGTAATGGAGAACAAATTAGTGTTTTTCATGGATTAAGGTGTTGAGGAAGGCTATAACACAAAGAGCTTCTTTGGGTGATGAGACCATTTTGGTTTTCTAATGGTGATTATGCTTATACAAATCTACACATGTGATGAGCTTACATAGACTTATACACCAAAATATATATCTCCATGTAAAATAAGTGAACCCGAATAAGGTCTGTAACTGTGTTAGTACTGTGCCAAAGTCAGTTTCCTGGTTTTGATACTGTACCATGATTATGTAAGATATTATCATTGAAGGAATCTGGGTGAAGGATAGAGAAGAACTCTCTGCATTACCTGTACAGTCTCTTGGGAGTCCTTTTCAAAATGAAAAGTTACGAAAAAAACTCTAAAATTCAAAAGGACTATTGGTGTAGCCATGAAGGGGATATTTGTGGTGACAATGATTCTCCTGATACCTGCCTTTAATTCTCTGAAAAGTTGGTAGTAATAAAATATAACCATTTATTGTGTTTTCATTCCATTCTCATCACTTCTCAGTGCCAAAAATAAAGGTTGGGAGGTACTTGTGCCTCACCTCAAGCCTAGGAAATGGAGCTTCACCAAGAACATTTGATAGTTTCTTGGCATTTTAGAGAACTCAGTAGAATTGCCTCAGACTCACCTTTAAAAATGTTTAAGAAAAAAGAAGGTAGGTGGGTAGGTGGGAGCTGTTACACAGGGAAGCCAAGAACATGGACTATGCTAGCACTGTCCTGTAACCCGGTAGGGATTCAGACAGCTATCTTGAGTGATGGAGAAGGCACTGGGATAGAGTTTGAAAATAATTAATGGAATATGAAGTTCTAAAGGTTTCCTAAGTTATTACATGTTTGACTTATGTTTGGCATATAAAGCTAAAACTGCCAAAGTTCATTTAAGGAATAGTGTCTTTTTTCTTTTTTTAATGTGGCCACAATAGAAATTTCATCAATTAATATTTTTCCCCAAAACTGAAAGGATTAACAAGGAAATGTATTAAGAGTTTTATGGAAAATTTCTTTGCCCTGACTCTGGTACCCCCAAATCCTGGGAACTTTTCTTCCTATTGCCTATTTTTCTGTTACTTCTATCCCTAGAAACCTAGTGTTTCTTCTCAGTCCACTTGCTCAGGATTCTGCCCAACTTCTATTGGTTCTTTTCTCCATAGAGAAGTGATAAAAGCAGCCTAATAGTGATGTTCAAATGCTCTGGTAGGAGTGCAGAGGAAAGGTATAAACACCAACACTCTGATATTTTCATCCTTTCAATACTACTTGTTAATTGATCAAATTTATAGAATTTTTTATTTAAAATAATTTTGGGGGAGGCCTGGGTGTCTCAGTCAGTTAAGTGTCTGAATTTGGCTCAGGTCATGATCTCACGATTCTTGAGCTCAAGCCCCTCATGGGGCTCTCTGCTGTCAGCACGGAGCCTGCTTTGGATCCTCTGTCTCTCTCTCTCTCTGCCCCTCCCCCGCTCTCTCACACTCTCCCAAAAATAAATAAATGTTAAAAAATAAAAAAATAAAAATAAAATAATTTTGGGGGGAATTTTGGATCTTCATACTTTCCACATTATCACTCCTTATTCAACAGTAGATATATTAGTCTTAAAGTTCTAAGATTAATATTTGTTAATGTCTATTTCTAATGTTTGCCAATGAGTGTTTTTTTTAAAGGATAACTGAACAGTTATAAGGACATGGCTTTTCATTGACCAAAAAAAAAAAAAAGACTTGTTTATAAGTACAATTCATATTAACAGTATTATATTTTCTATCATTTCTAAGTAAATTAAAAGTAATTTTCCCATTTCATTGTTAATAAACATTTTTTTAAAGTCTTGCTAAACCTACTACTATTTATCATTTGAGTCTTGTCCACAGTAAATTTTTATACGTATATTTTTTTGAAAACAATATTTAAAAAAAATTTTTTTTTGAGAAACAGAGTGAGACAAAGCATGAGTGGGGGAGGGTCAGAGAGAGAAGGAGACACAGAATCCAAAGCAGGCTCCAGGCTCTGAGCAAGAAAGAGGTCAGCACAGAGCCTGATGCGGGGCTCAAACCCACGAACTGTGAGATCATGACCTGAGCCAAAGTCGGACGCTCAACCAACTGAGCCACCCAGGCGCCCCTGAAAACAATATAAGTTTAATTAGGTATGGCCTTAATCAGTACTATAAGGCACCGATATGAAAATTAAGTGACAAAACTACCCAGAGAATAACTAAAGGAAAACACCTCAGTATATTATAGAGAATTCATGAAAATAAACTTCATGTATTCAAAAAATACTTATTTTTCTAATTCTATAAACCATTACTAAATAAATAAGCTGCTGACATTTTATCTGTTTGCAACTTAACAGAACATGAATTTGTTTTAAATGTTACTTTAAATATACTACTGTGTGTTTTTCTTTAAATGTTATTTATTTGTTTTTGAGAGAGCATGAGGAAAAGCATTTGTTTTTGAGAGAGCAGGGAAGGGGTAGAGAGAGATGGAGAGAGAATCCCAAGCAGGCTCTGCATTGCCAGCACAGAGCCTGATGTGGGGCGTGATCTCATGAACTGTGAGATCATGACCTGAGCTGAAAGCAAGAGTCTGATACTTACCCAACTGAGCTGCCTAGGTGCCCCTACTGTATTTTGTTCTTAAATTTAGAATTTGTTGCTGCTTTCCAAAAAATGGTTGAAAAATAACTGTTTCTTAGTGTTAATTTTTAGTCATCTTACAAAATAGCAACATGCAAAAAGCGCTATGTCTAATAGCCCCAGGAGGGAATATTCTAAACCTGACAATCATTCCCAGTTTTATTAGCATTCTGATTACATAAAACTAAGTATTAAAGCAAATCAAAATTCCTGGCCTTAGAGGTCAATTTTTTTATCACAGATAGAAAAATATTTTTTACTTTTCCTTATATCTAATTTTTTGTCACATTCTATTTTTTAAAGAAATAAGTGAAAGCCTAATGTTTTAAAAATATACAAAGTATGGGTGATATTCCTGATCAAAAGAAATCATAAGCAAAGTGGGCTCTTCCAGAATACATGGAGCCTTAGCAGTCATGGAGGTATGATTTATGGGGTCTCATCCACCAACCTACTTCAAGCTAAGCAGTCTTGGTTTATTGTCTATATTAGCTGTTACACGCAATTCTACCTGAAGAAAGAGATCTGCTGTTGGAAAAAACAAAGAACATCAAACTCTCTCAAGAACTTCAGAGTTAATCACGCTTTGTGTGATAGGCTCCTAGAATTCATGTAGTATCTGGAGTGGCCAAACTTACATTATCTTGACCTAATTCATTTCTCCTCCTTTCCCTTTGGCCATGCTTTCTGCAGTCTTTTATTTTATTTAATTTTATTTATATTTTATTTAATGCATTTTTAATAAATATGAGTGATGAGTTTTTCCTTATGCTGTGGTTTTTCCTTCTTTGAATAGTTCAAAGAAAAATAGGGCACTATAGGAGTTACCACACAAAAATATTCTGGCGTAATTTTGTTTCAGTTTGTTTCCTTTGTTGTTATTCTAATTGTTGGCTGTACTTACAAAGAACTGGAAGAACAGGAATTGGGGAATGTACATAATTTAGAGGAAAATATTCTCTCAGGAATACAAGCATACTTAGGCCTAAAATAATCTGCTTAATCTATAGTGAGTATTCTTCAATTCTCTTGTGTTTGTTTAATTGTGCTTCAGTGGATAACTTCTATTTATTTATTTATTTATTTATTTATTTATTTATTTATTTATTTATTTATTTAATTTTTGAGAGAGAGAGACAGAGTGTGAGCAGAGGAGGGGCAGACACTGAGGGAGACACAGAATCCAAAGCAGGCTCCAGGCTCTCAGCTCCAAACTGTCAGCCCAGAACCCAATGCAGGGCTCAAACTCACAAACCATGAGATCATGACCTGAGCTGAAGTTGGACGCTTAACCAACTGAGCCACCCAAGTGCTTCTCACTGGATAATTTCTTATGACCAAGGCACTTCTGTTTGGTTAGTTGGTTTGGAAAATAATATGTATGTATTTTCTGTCTTTTGGTTCAATTTGGGAATGTAGCTGTCCTTTCACAGAAGAGTAGTTAAATTTTCCTTAAATTTAATTAACCAGGCTGTCACATGCATCAATTTATTTTTTCTTTTTGTATAATTTATTTCAAGCATGTGTGGGTAGAACAAATTAAGATAGAGATCTGACATATTTTCCTTGGTCCAGTATGATCAGTCTTCTGTGATTTTACTTTGATCCATTACATTATGAGAACAAGAAAATTTAGGGCTTAGACACTGTCTAGTCCATCCTCACTTAGCATCACTGATGATGTCATATACAAGAGGGAGTGCAAGAAGTGTACATCACTCAGCTTTGCCTTAGTACAAGTGTTAGGAGATATTGTGTCATGTGTTAGACACCATTCTCAGTTACTATTATTTAAGAGGTTTAAATTAACTGTCTTTGGGACATGTTTACAATACTAAAACGATAGAAAACCTTCCACATCCAGGAAAAACAGCTGATTGCAAATAGAAATGTGTATAATAAACTAACATGGTATAGATGTTATTAATATTAAATTACTATGAAAGCAATGTGCTCAGTTCTGTAAATACCTTGAGAATTTAGTTGGCACATATTAGAACACAAAACTCTAGTTTCATATTTATCTACTTTCATTATTAAAACAAGCACTTACATTTTCCTTTCAAATATATTTAAAAGTTATTTTCTAATATGGAGAAGCTCAATTATTCTTTACTCAAATACTTTCAGTAACATTTCCAAAAACTATTTTAGTTGTAATAGCTTTCTAATATACCTATTGTTTCCTGTGTAATCTAGCTTCAGCAAGTTCTATATCATTTCATTTCTCCCAATGCAATCAAAAGGGTATGAAGCAATAAGATGTGACAGAAAGTGCTTTTCTGGGGGATGGTTTCCTATCTCCTGAGTCTTATAACCACAAAACCTAAGCCTTTTTCTTCCTATTTTAAAGCAAGACAGCTGCTTTTGGATAACTTCCATAAGGGGTACAGACAATTAGGTATGTGGGCTTATGATCACGAAAAAAAATATATATAGTGGGTTTGTAAAAGTGAACCAAGAATGCACCAAATTAAATGGAGAGAGAACAAGAAAGGCCCAGAGTTGTGCCAGAAAAAGCTTTAATCCACAAAAATGCAGAGGGTTAGTGATTTTAAGATTCTGAGTCAATATAAAATTATATTCCAGTGTGTTAGCTCCTTCAAGATTAATATTCTTTGCTTGTGAGAAAAGCAGGAAATTAAGCTTTTGAATATGAGCTTAAATTTAAATCAAAATAGAGGCTTGAAAATGGCAGAAATATATCACATGCCAATAAGATTTCATAAGTATTATATACACATGTACTTAAAAATGTGTATATGAGTGTAGATTACTTATGATTAGAGACAGCACTAATTAATTACTCTAAATGGATATTAAAATTATCAGGTAAACAACTTTGTGCTTAAAAATACATACCAAGCATTTGAAAATTTTTCTATGCTATATAAAGCTTTAACTCTTATACATGTACCTTATGTTTAACCATATATTTTACAAGAGTTAGTTTAAACTTAGAAATTTTTTGGCCATTATGAATGAAACTGCCTTAAACTTTCAAGTTAAGGTGTTTGTATGGACATAATTTTTCAACTCTTTGTGTAAATACCAAGGAATGAAATTGCTAGATCATATGGTAAGGATATGTTTAGTTTTGTAAGAAATCATCAGACTGTTTTCCAAAGTGGCTATACTATTTTAGATTCCCACCAGGAATGAATGAGCGTTCTTGTTGCTTCCAGTACCTTGTAAGCATTTGGTGTTGTCAGTCTTCTGGATTTTGGACATAATAATAGGTATGTAGTAGCATCTCATTGTTAATTTAATTGGCATTTCCCTGGTGACATACAATATGGAACACTTTTTCATATGCTTCTTTGCCATGTGCATATCTTTTGTGGTGAAGATTCTGCCATGCTCTTTGCCACCCCCCCTTTTTTAATGTTTATTTATTTTTGAGAGAGAGAGAGCAGGAGCAGGGAGGGAAAGAAAGAGAAAGGGAGACAGAGGATCTGATATGGGCTCCATGCTGACAGCAGAGAGCCCAATGTGGGGCTGGAACTCACAAACTGTGAGCTGAAGTCAGATGCTTAACTAAGTAAGCCACCCAGGTGCCCCAGGCCCATGTTTTAATAGGGTTGTCTATTATCTTACTGTTGAGTTGTTCAGAGCTCTGTGGAATTTGGGTAGTAGTCCTTTACCAGATATGTCTTTTTCAAATATTTTCTCCCAATCTAGGGCTTCGGTTCTTATTCTCCTGACATTGTTTTGCACTAGGCAGGAGTTTTTAATTTCAATAAAGTTTAGTTTATCAATTATTCTGTTTGTGCATTGTATCTCTGGTGTTATATGTAAAAAGTGCCTGTTATAATCAAAGTCATGCAAGTTTTCTCCTATGTTGCTATGTTGTCATCTAGGAGTTTTGTAGTTTTGAATTTTATATCTAAGTCTGTGATACATTTTGAGTTAATTTTGAGCTAATTTATGAAACAGGTAAAATCTGCTAGATTCATCTTTTTTTTTTTTTGCATGTGAATGTCATTATTCCAGAACACTTTAAACTTAATACCAATGCAAAGATGGCATTTTAAGTTGTACATAATGGGAGACAGCAGCACTAGCATCTATCATTTGGGGGGATGGGCACTAAGGGCATCAGAAAATCTGGGTTGTATTCCTTCCTTCTGTCACTTGGTAGCTTAGCTATGTGCCTTCTTTAGACTTTAATTTTTTATCTATACAATGAAAATAAAAATAAATATTGCATAATATTTATTTGGTTATCCAGATTATGAATTTGAAATTGGTTTATACATTCTTGGATGCTCTAACAAACTCTCAACACATTTGAAACTATTGAGGACTCCTTGAAATACTTTTGCCTGGTTTCACAGACACCACAGTCCCATTACACCATGGTAAGGACTACTTACCAATCGTGTTTGCTGAATTTCCTCCTCTTTCTGACTCTAATTAATGGAGTGCTCTAGGAATCTGTGTTCACATTTTATGGCTTCTCTGTCTACCCACTACTTGAATGACTTCATCTAGTTATACAATTTTAATACCATGTATTAAATGTAATAAATACATTATTACCTCTTCAAAAAAACCCCAAAATATTATTGCTTCAAACCAAGCTTCTATTCTTCCTCCCCTTTTCTTTAACGTTCTTAGTCTTCTTGACTTTCCTCTAAATCCCAAACATTCCCATTTATGGCTTTATTTAATTTGGTAAATGCTATTTACTAAGGCTTTCTCCTGCAGATTTACAAAACAGGTTATCTTTGCATAATCTAAGAAGTTCCACACTAAAAATAAACTGTTAACATGGATGGGTTTCCAAAAATCTTGAGTTAACCTCTGGAGTCATATACATTTCTTTCGAGTCTACACCTTCGTACTAGTGAGCTTCATATCTGCCATTGTTCTGCCTTACCGCCAGCCCATCCTACAAGTGGTAATTTATGTAATTGTTGGATTATCTGCCTCAATCACTAGAATGTAAACTCTATAAGGACAAAGCCTTTATTTATTTTTACTGTCTTATTCTAAATGTTTAGCACAATGGCTCACACATAATATATGACAGTTTCTTTGGGTGAGTATGTGTGTGAGATAGAGGAGAAGAGGGGGAAGCAGAAGGACAGACAGATTGAGAGAAAATAATGTATAGAGTACTGTGGAATCATTTCATGTCCATGTTCGATAGGCAATAATTATGTTTTGTTTCTCTTTCTAAAGCTCACATCTTCTATGTTGTAACTTACAAATTAGTTATATGCTCAGTGTATAAATTAATTTTTTTTTAAATTTTTTTTTTAACGTTTATTCATTTTTGAGACAGAGAGAGACAGAGCACGAATGGGGGAGGGTCAGAGAAAGAGGGAGACACAGAATTGGAAGCAGGCTCCAGGCTCTGAGCCGTCAGCACAGAGCCCGACGCGGGGCTCGAACCCAGACTGTGAGATCATGACCTGAGCCAAAGTCGGACGCTCAACCGACCAAGCCACCCAGGCGCCCCTAAATTAATTTTTAATAGCATAGGGCATAAAATTTTTTCTTATTTCCTATGTATGTTAATAGTTTAAATCAGTTTTCAGAATTTGGCATATGCAAATGTGTACCATAGTAACATTAAATTGTGCTAGTAAAGATGCATTGACTATTTGCAATGATGGTAGAGAGGTAATCAGTTTGAAAGAATTTCACGTTGATTTTTTTATTCATGTAGCAAATATTTATGGAGTGCCTAGTATGTGCCAGGCATAATTCCAGGCACTGAAGTAAAACAGTGAACAAAACTGATAAAATTCTTATTGACATGATCTAGAGAAGCCGATATTTTTGCATATTTGAATGTTTTGTTATCTCACAACTTTTTCCCATGATATGTAAGCATAATTTAGTTTCTTTACACTGTAAGAGAAATTACTGTGGTAGTTGAAAATACATTTCGAATTACATCAAAATATTATAAAGTACTGTATCACTCACTAGATGAGTACATGAACATTGAAAACTAATATCCATAGAGATTAGGGAAAAGCAAAATCCAAATACAGAATTTGTTGACTATTTTATTGTTGAACCACTGGTGAGATGTATAATGTGGTTATTTACAAAGAAATAACCTGGGTGGCTGAACTGGTTGAGCGTCAGACTCTGGCTCAGGTCATGATCTCAAGGTTTGTGAGTTTCAGCCCTGCATCGGGCTATGTGCTGACAGTTCAGAGCCTGAACCCTGCTTGGAATTCTGTGCCTCATTCGCTCTCTGCCCCTCCCCCCACTTGTGCTCTGTCTCTGTCTCTCAAAAATAAATAAATGTAAAAAAAAAATTTTTTAAAGAAATAATTATTCTTCCAATTTTAAGTAATGATATTGATGTTAAAAATACTTGCTAAAATAGAGAAAGACAAATACCACTTATACATCAAATTTAAGTAACAAATGAATAAACACACAAACAAAAGGCAGAATCAGACCTATAAATAACAGAGAACAAACTGACGGTTGCCAGAGGAGAGCGAGGCAGAATTAGGCAAAATGGCTGAAAGGGAGTGGGAGATACAGGCTTCCAGTTATGGAACAAATAAATCATGAGAATTAAAGACACAGCATAAGGAATATAATTAATGATATTGTAATACTGTTGTATGGTGACTTGTGGTAAGCATAGCATAACCTATAGAGAAGTTGAATCACTGTGTTGTACACCAGAAACTAATGTAACATCATATATTAATTCTACTCAAATACAAAAAGTCCTGCTAGGAAGAGCAGTACTGTCATTTATTTATGTGTGGCTCTAGCCTAAATTAACATTGCACTCTCCTGTCTTATCCTGTTGTACCCATTTGATATTGACCAAGTAAATTTGTGATGGTTAAGTTAAATTCTTTACTCCTATCGGGCACACTGCTTACCATTTTTTATGAGAAATTATGTCAGTAATACAAACATTGAATGTTGCAGATTAGTTTCCTGATATCCTTGGCGCTTAATATTCTTAACTCTATGACATGTTCTTATATCCAATAATGCTCAAGACTACTCCTGCTCAAGACCATAAAGTGTAAAAAGTTCACTGGAGTGAGAAACAAAGAGTTGGATTCTGTCTTGGGTCTACACTTTAAAAGAAAAATATTATTAGTTATAAAATAATTCTATTTGTTAAAATTAGAGCATTCACTAATTACTTGAGCAGAGATGAAAATAAAGTAAAACTATCAAAATGGCAGAGTTTCAAAAATCTATTCATACTAAAGGGAACATATTATTATTCTGTCTAAAAAGAGTCTTTGGGTATAGTTTGCAATTTTACACCATTTTACTTTTATTTAGTAAGAGTTCCCCATGTTAAAATTAAATTTACCCAAACTTGTGATGACTTAAGAGAATTAAAATATAAAACCAGGAAATTTACTCCTCAACATATATTTACACTTGGTCAAATTACTTAAAAGTTCAGGGGTTGATTTCCATGGCTGGCCTAAGAGGTTAAATTAATAATAATACCACCAATTTCTATGTATTTAGGTTTTTCTATGTGTCATGTTATTTACATACAATGAATCTAACCAGTTTCTGAATAACAATGTACCCAAATTCAAAGTTTTGCTGCTATAATGTTCCCACATCAGAGTGTATGCTGTAAAAAAAAAATGAAAAAGGTATGATAAATTGCTATAAATTTTTTTTTTAATTTTTTTTTAACGTTTATTTATTTTTGAGACAGAGAGAGACAGAGCATGAACGGGGGAGGGTCAGAGAGAGAGAGGGAGACACAGAATCTGAAATAGGCTCCAGGCTCTGAGTGGTCAGCACAGAGCCCGACGCGGGGCTCGAACTCACGTACCGCGAGATCATGACCTGAGCCGAAGTTGGTCGCTTAACTGACTGAGACACCCAGGCGCCCCTATAAATTTTTTATAAAATTTGTCAAATATTTATTTTTAAAAATTGAATGACATAAATGATGAAAAAATACCACTCAAGCTATTATGAATATAAAAATGTAATCAACAAGGTTATAAAATGCTAATATAATGATATTAGCATTTTAAGATCTATGATAGCCTGAAATTATAACCATATTTAAAATATTTGATGGGTTATTTTGGGAAGTGTTAAACAATATAAAATATGCGTACCTTTAAAAAATTTTTCAATCTTTGAAGTACATTATATAGAAACTACATGAATTCTAATAAATATATTTTCATTTAGGTTTGATAGTTATTGATCATTTGTAAAACGAACCAGGAAAACCTGAGATGGTGTAAGCCACCTTTTACGCCATACTTTCTTTTCATTTTATGGTAAAATAAAATCCTACTTTGCTATTCCTTTTCAGGATAAGTTGATGGAGAGCACCAGAAATACAAGAAACTAGTAAATAAAAATATTCTTAGAAACAAACTTAAGTAAAACCTTTAGTTTTAACAGAGAAGCCATTTTTATTTGCATTATATTTATCATAAAAATAAGCTTCAACATTTGGTTAAAACAAGGGAAGATACATTAGTCAGATAGGATAAACCAGAACGCCAATTCTACTTTAAAACAATTTGAGGGATGCTTGGGTGGCTCAGTTTGTTAAGTGTCCACCTCTTGATTTCGACTCAGGTCATGATCTCAGGGATCATGAGGTCAAGCCCTGTGTGGGGCTCTGCACGGATAGTGTGGAGCCTGCTTGGGATTCTCTCTCTGCCTCTCTTGCACACTCTCTCTTTCAAAATAAATAACTAAACATTTTTAAAACATAAAGTAAGATGAAACAAACTAACAAAGTAGTAAGTTATAATGTAAAGACACTGTTCTCATTAGAACTTGGGAAAAGAAAATGAATACAGACTCATTCTTTATTTTTTATTTCTGCTTAATATTCAATTCTAGTACTACGATAATGAAATAGTATTCTTGCTAACTTGCTTTTATGTACAACTGTAGTTGGGTGAAATAAATATTGCCTGATTTTTTTAAAGTTCCTATAATATTTTAATAATTTGTTTTAGATCTTCATTTACTTTTTCTTTTTTTAAATTTTATTTTAAAAATTAGTCAGCCATGCCTGGTAAAAGTTAGCTGCTTATAGACTTCAGTAAGTTTTAAAAAAAAAAAAAAAAAGGAAAGAAAGAGTAAGGAAAGAGTAAGAAATTTCTATTTACATAGAAATGCCCTTTATAATTTACTACCTTTTCTAATTTGTCAAGGAGTATGGTTATAACAAGATCCTACTATTTTTAAAAGGCCTAATTTTTTGTTTGGAGACCTGCGACTACCAGGAGGTTATTTTATCATATACTGATATTGTTTCCCGCATTCTCAGCCACAGGGCACTAACTACTGGCAGGAATTACTAGACCACATATAGCTTCAGCTTCTATTATATTCCCAGTAGGAAGCTTTGCTGACTGAGAAATCTTTATGTAATTAGTTGGTTGCTTGCAAGCTTCATCCACTAAAATAATAAATACTTTCTATATATTTACATTCCACTTATGGTATCTTCTGCCTTCACTTTTTTCATGAATTATTATTTAGTTTCAGAGCCTCCCTTCCTCTTAACTAGCTTTAAAAATCTCTTGGCATTATGCAGACTTACGATCCATTATCACTCTTAATTCCTCCAAGATCCCAGTCTGTGGTCTTTTCAGTTAAGCTTTCTTTCTTGTCTCCAGTACCCAATGTTTTCAAATGATCACTGTATACCAAAAACTAGTCCCTATATATAAACTATATATTTGAATCAAAGTCTTCAACTTTAAAAGATGCAGAAATCCAATGCAGATGAAAATATTTCAAAGCATAGAGAATAATGAATATTTAACAGGCTATAAATCATGTATGATGCATATCCAAAATTATTTAAAAGCAAGAAAACTTTTGCAATCATGTTAATAAATATTAACACAATGCTCCAAATAAAACATTAGAAAACTGAAGCCAGCAGAGTACTATTTCCTATGTCTTATTAATTATGATAGGAATAATTACTAAAAATAACTTATTAATGTATTTAATCAAAATAATTCACTAAAGTCATATTGAAAAAATCCAAAATTTATAAAATTCAACTAAATGTTTATGATAAAAATATTTTATATGAAATCATAGAAATATACTCTGCAAAATATTTTATGTATAAAACAGGATAATCCACAATAAAATTTAGGATAAAAGTCCATTCAAAGGCATGGATATTATCAATGATTAGTACTCCTAATATCTGAGCCAGTGGAAAAAGATAACATAAATATATAAATACACATAATTGAAAGGAAGTTTCAGGATTCTGCTTGTATAAATCCTATGATTATTTACTTATAAAATACAAGGAATGCAACCAAAGTAATTAGTTCTATAAATTATGTTTAGCAAAGTGATCAAAGTTACATACATCTTTTTTTTTTTTTTTACATATTTGCAGAAAAACTTACCCTGTAAGTAGTTACAGTAAAAGTGCAGGAGTTATTTAAAGAATATTACAACAAGTTACTGAAAAGAAAAAAAAAAACACTTAGATATAGTGCTATAAAATGTACACTATTCCCAAACTATTGATGTAATCCAGCCAATTTCATCAAAACACCAAAGTGATTTTTTATTTGTAGTAACCTAACACAATTATTGTAATTAATACTCATCTGAAATAGCAACAAAAGAACAGCCAAAAACAGTTTTCAAAGACAAAAACATTGAGAGGTCAAGCATGACCAAACAAAATATACTAAAATTTATTGAACTTAAAATCTACAGAACTAAAATCTGTAGAAGTATAGGAGTAGAAAGAGCTTTATTTCTTACTATTACCCTTATCTTTATCCTTTATTAAATTAGTTCTACATTTATTTTCAACATTTTCAAGTCTGTTAATTATGGTTCTATATCTATAAAAGGTCATAGTGCTTTGTCTCTAAATATGCTGTAAATTTGAAACCAATGTGTTCTTCTATATATTTTGTAATTGCTTTTTATTGCAGGATCACATTACTATTTTATTATTGCTAAAGTTGCATGAATCCTGGGACTCTGAGACACATTCACTGTTCTTTTTTCCTTTTTTTAAACACTGATTACTGAAAACCCTTTGATTACTGAAAACCCTGACACATTGTTTGCTTTGAATATGAATTAGCAGGTGTTTTTATGCCCCTTGTGTTTGTGTCTGTCTGTCTGAGCATGTGTGTCTGGATGTACGTGCTATTTCTAAATTAACTTTATGTTTCTTCTTACAAAAAGTAGGTTTGCTTTATTTTTGCACTTATCTAGATTGGTAAAATCGAGGATATTTAACAGAATCATTATTTCTTCCCTGTAGACCTCTCTTCTAGTACCCATTGTCTTCCACCTCTAATTTGACCTATTTACTCTCCAGAGTTGCACTGAAGCTATTGCTCTGGAATTACCCTCTGCATTGTTTTCCACATGGAAGCCACTATTTCCTTGTTCTCACCTCTTCTCTCGATATCTTTATTTCATTTTTTATGGATTTTGATATAATCCATATGCAATCCATTTTCATCTCAAAGTTTGAAGAGCTCTTGCATTGTTTTCTGGCATCTGGACTTGCAGATAACAAGATTTATGCCAATCTGATATGCATTTCTTTGCAAATGACATGTATCACTTGGGTTCTCTTTATTCTTGTTGACATGAGACTATAAGCATGTGAATAGCATGGGTCAGATTATTTGATACAGTACTCAGAAAGGTGTTTTCCAAACGTTTTTAGAAATTTTATTATCTGATTGATAATCTCTATTCTTACATACTCTTCGATTCTTATTCTCAGGTACTGTATCTTTCAGGTGTTGACACTTCTCATATATTTTCCTTATTTGTATCATTGCTTATAATTTTAGAAGAATTTCTTTGTAGATAGTTTCTTTTCCTTTTTTCTTTTTCTTCTCTTTCTTTTTTTATTTTTAAAAATTTACTCCCAAATTAGTTGGCATATAGTGCAACAATGATTTCAGGAGTAGATTCCTTAGTGCCCTTTACCCACTTAGCCCATCCCCACTCCCACACCCCCTCCAGTAACCCTCAGTTTGTTCTCCATATTTATGAGTTTCTTGTTTTGTCCCCCTCCCTGTTTTTATATTGTTTTTATTTCCCTTCCCTTACGTTCATCTGTTTTGTCCTTATAGTCCTCATATGAGTGAAGTCATATGATTTTTGTCTTTCCCTAATTTCACTTAGCATAATGCCCTCCAGTTCCATCCACGTAGTTGCAAATGGCAAGATTTCATTCTTTTTGATTGCTAAGTAATACTCCATTGTATATATATACCACATCTTCTTTATCCATTCATCCATCGATGGACATTTGGGCTCTTTCCATACTTTGGCTATTGTTGATAGTGCTGCTATAAAAATTGCATGTGTCCCTTAGAAACAGCACACCTGTATCCCGTGGATAAATGCCTAGTAGTGCAATTGCTGGGTCGTGGGGTAGTTCTATTTTTAACTTTCTGAGGAACCTCCATACTGTTTTCCAGAGCCGCTGCACCAGCTTGCATTCCCACCAACAATGCCAAAGAGATCCTCTTTCTCCGCATCCTCGCCAACATCTGTTGTTGCCTGAGTTGTTAATGTTAGCCATTCTGACAGGTGTAAGGTGATATCTCATGGTGGTTTCGATTTGTATTTCCCTGATGATGAGTGATGGTGAGCATTTTTTCATGTGTCGGTTGGCCATCTGGATGTCTTCTTTGGAGAAGTGTCTATTCACGTCATTTGCCCATTTCTTCACTGGATTATTTATTTTTTGGCTGTTGAGTTTGATAAGTTCTTTATAGATTTTGGATACTAACCCTTTATCTGATATGTCATTTGCAAATCTTCTCCCACTCTGTCAGTTGCCTTTTAGTTCTGATGATTGTTTCCTTTGCTGTGCAGAGGTCCCAATAGTTTGATGAGGTCCCAATAGTTCATTTTTGCTTTTGTTTCCCTTGCCTCTGGAGAAGTGTTAAGAAGTTGCTGCGGGCAAGATCAAAGAGGTTTTTGCCTGCTTTCTCCTCGAGGATTTTGATGGCTTCCTGTCTTACATTGAGGTCTTCATCCACTTTGAGTTTGTTTTTGTCTATGGTGTAAGAAAGTGGTCCAGGTTCATTCTTCTGCATGTCGCTGTCCAGTTTTCCCAGCACCACTTGCTGAAGAGACTATCTTTATTCCATTAGATATTCTTTCCTGCTTTGTCAAAGACTAGTTGGCCATACCCCTTTTCTTTAAATATCCATTTCTGGGGGTGCCTGGGTGGCTCAGTCAGTAAGCGTCCGACTTCAGCTCAGGTCATGATCTCACGGTTCGTGAGTTCGAGCCCTGCATCGGGCTCTGTGCTGATGGCTCAGAGCCTGGAGCCTGCTTCAGATTCTGTGTCTCCCTCTCTCTCTGCTCCTCCCCCACTCACACTCTCTCTCAAAAATAAATAAAAAACATTAAAAAAAATTTAAATCCATTCCCACACACTGGGAATTTAAAGTTTCTTTTTTAAATTTTTTATTTTTTAAATTAAAAAAATTTATTTTAGAGAGAGAGTGAGTGGGGGAGAGAGACAAAGGGAGAGAGAATCCTAAACCATGGAACATAATGCAGGCTTAATCCCATGATGTGATCATGACCTGAACCGAAATCAAGAGTTGGACGCTCAACCAACTGAGCCACGCAGATGCCCCTGTAGATAGTTTCTTATTCTTTTGAATCTTTGGTTTCCTTGTCAATCATATTTTTTTTTTCCTGAGACAGAGTGTGCACGTGCATGTAAGAAGGGAGGGACAGAGAGGTAGAGAGAATCTCAAGCAGGCTTCTCACTGTCAGCACAGAGGCCAATGGGGGCCCAATCCCTCGAACTGTGAGATCATGACCTGAGACGAAATCAGACGCTTAACCAACTAAGCCATCCAGGTGTTCCTGTCAATCATAATTTTTACTTCCATTAACTCTACATTTGTTTATTTCTTCATAATATTCTTTTAATCCTATATTTCTATAGTTCTTATATTATTATAACCCTATACCAAGGAGTATATATTTCACCACTTATATATACTTTGATCTCTAAGAAAGTTTTTTCATATATTTTCACCTATAAGTTAAATTGTATTTTTTCTACATTTATACCAGATTTTAAAAATTTGTTGTTTATCTTATCTACCTAGCTATTTTCACTTTTTATACTGAAAGCTATCAACTTGGTTGTCAATTTATATTTAAGAATGGAGTACTGTATTATTTATTTTAAATTAGTAAGGTGTGTTACTTCTGCCTCAGTCTATATAAGTCTATTCCCCTGAGGCACCTTTAAAAAAATAATTGGGACACTTATTCCGTGAAAGCTGCATGCTTACTAAACAGCTTCACTTTAAGAGTGCTCACTAGAAAACTAATGCCACCTGCCTCACACAGGGTATTTCATAAATAAATGCTTACCCTGGATGACCACAGACACTATAAAAACATCTGCTCTCCCCTGAAGCATATATAATTTCTTTAGAGAATTTCCCTATATCTTTTTAATTTCCCTGGTGTTAAACTCCTCACTTTATGTTATATCTTTACATTTAAATCCTGCAATCAACTCTCCCTGCCAAATTTCTGCTAGACGTCCTCTAGCATTGCAACTGAGACAGAGACATCCTATTCTCTTTTAGGTATCAAAGCTGCAGCTGCTTCTACTCTGCTTACATTTAAACAATATTTATCAATACTTTATATTCATGAATATAGTCAAATGGATTTATCCAATGTTGAAGGTTCATCCTCTCTCCAACCCTTATACCTACCCTCTTGACTGTTATGCTGTTTTTACTTTAGTCACTTGGCATCGTTATTTAGTAGAGGTATTGTGTATTGACACTCAAATGATCTTTTTACTCAATGGATGAATTATCTTAGATTCCAGTATGTCAAATATATGATAATTTCATGTGAGTTGCATGTACGTATGTATCTATGAGCTGTGTATATGTGTGTATACAGATGTGTGAGCTGTAAATATATGTGTGTGTGTGCGTGTGTGTGTATGTATAACTGATGGCCTATTTGTATTGTTCTGGATGCAAATTCAATTAATTTATTAATATTATATTCAATATTTTGCTTATGGCATGTCTTATATAAGCTATTTTTAGTTGAACAGTAAAAAAAAAAGAATCTCAAACTAAGCAACAAGAACAAAACTTTTATAGGTTGGTAAAAATACATGTCCTTCTGTTTTAACTATTATATGCTAGATATACACGGACTTTTTAAAAAAAACAAGGTCCCTGACAGTTTATTTGTAATAAACTAGACTGGTCAGACTTAGGTACATATAGTCTCAGTAACAAATAATATTTACATTACTCTCTGTTCTCAAAACATATTTTAGATTTAAAATTTTTGTTTTTACCTTTAAATATATATTTATAAGCATTTTTGATCTTTTGATTTATTGAGACTTCTGGTTAAGTGAATTTCTATGTTTTACTGTGTAATATATGGCAGTATTTTTAATGAATAAAACTGGTCAAACTATGAACTTATTAATACTTCTTTTAAAAAAGTTGTTTTCCCCCCTCTTTTCCATTGAAAGACAATGACCACAATTAGATTAAATCCAAAATTCTAATACTAAACTTTTAGAAAAAATTTTAATTTTAATCATTTTTCTTTCAATAGAAAATTCACCTTGTGACCATGAAGAATTAATTTGAAGGCACTTTAAGGACATTTCTGTCCTTCTCAATTGGCAATTGATTTTTAACATATTTTTTAGAAATATATTTAATTCTTTTAAAGTATCATTTATAATCGACATCATACATTGGACAAGAATGCATGTAAAATAAATGTATTATGTAAATGAAACTTCAAATAAATTAGAAAACTGGTAATTTACATTTCATGTGTTTAAGTTCATTTTTTTTATTTAAACTCTGCATTTTCAGAGTGACATATTAAAAGGGATAGATAATGTTTTCCTTTATAAAACACAATGCTAGGAATTTTAATTTTTATGGACTATATTAGATTGGATACAATGTATTGTCATCCATAGGAAAGAACTGCATATTCACTCAGTGTAAGTTCTACTTTTAGTAATCTATTCATTTGGTTGTATAACTTCCATTGCAATTTACGTTCTATTTTAGCAATGTAAACTTCAATACTTTGAAAACAGTTCTCCCAAAATATGAGTCTGAACTTTTATTTTCAATCAGTGCAATGTACCCAGACTGTCTCCATATAGTAAACATAAACTGAAGGTTGCAGCTATTCAAATGTCTCCCTAAATTAAGGAATGCAAAGATCTTTTTCTTTGTCATTCAATTTTTTTCTTCAGTTTCCTTAATTTCTGTATCTACTATATGTCTCAGCATGTCCAATTCATGTTTGTGGTGCAAATCTAAAAAAAAAAAGTGAACTTCTATGACTGATGTCACCACTCACAGATTTTAAATGACATATGCTGAAAGGATGACAAGCTGGAGAATATAATCTGTGCAGCAACATGACTTTTATTGGCACATAACATCTATGTGTAACTGTAACAAACACTTTGCTTACCGAACATTCTGGTTGGCACCTCTGAAAGGCCATAGGACATATTTACATAGTGTTATAAAACCACAGTTCACACTGCTGGCAAGTTTTTGCTTGCAGAAAGGCTTCATTATTTATATTTCCCATAAATTATATTTATATTTTTATAAGGGCTTGAAATGTTCTATGATATTAAATCTTAGCAGCATCTTAGAGGATGCCTAAGTAATTTTTCAATATATGCTTTCATTTTTTATTTTACCCTTGGCATTTTTAGTGAGTCAAATAATTGTATAAGAATACCTCCTTTCTCTTTTTGGATATTATTCTAGCCACTTGGTCATTTTCAGTCTAAGGATCGAGGCTACACTTCAGTTCTCACAATGTTGGTATACTCGGCGTGTGTGTGTGTGTGTACATAATAACCCTTCCTCTCCAGTTTCCTTCCTTCTTTTGGGAGATTCTATTTATGTATCATCTGCTCTTATATACTGCTTTTATATATGCGTCTTTTCCCTCATATTCTCTGGGATCCCCCCCCCCCACTATATTTGGAAACATTTCAGGATTTTTATCTACCAGAAGTTCCATATAAGTTTTATTTTCACCAGTCTTATACCTAATATTCAGGACTCTTTAATTTTCAGCTGCCCAGATGCCATATCTGTTATTTAAATGTATTAAGTACTCAATATTTTATACTAACATTAATTGTGTTGTTGATTTAACCTTCTTTTTTTCTTCTGATTTACCTCTATGCCCTTGTGCCCTGTTTATCTTGTTGTTGTTGTTTTCATTGGGTACATTAAGGTCCTACCTCATTCACATTTCTACTGTCTTTTCTTATGCTCTCCCAATTCTGTTTTCCTACTCTCTTCCAGAATTTTTTAATCATGTTTCGTGCTTCACTTCCTCCTGAATTCTGTATTTTTTTTTCAAGTCCTTTATTTTGTGCACTTTGGCAGTGTTACTCTCTCATGAAAGGTAAGGGGAATACATATGAGTTTTGAGTGTCATCTAAATGTTGTTTAGATTTTATACAGAAAACATATAAATGACAATCCTAGCATATCTGTTAAATTGAACCCTACATAATTTATGAAAAATGAATATGCAGTTACCCTAGCATTAATTTCATACAGTGTACATAAGTATATCTCAACTGTTATTTAGACTATAAAATAAAGAAATTTAAATCTTTCAGATTATCTCAAATATGGTGGACTATAAGCTGTAAACACAGGGTGATGTTTAGTAGTAAACAGTAAAACCAACAAAATACACATTGATGAGAAGTAAATTTTTTATTTGATACCAATGATCAATTTTGCACCATTAAAACATACATCGTTTTATGGACTGAATTTCAACTCCTCCAAATTGTGTTGAATTATTACCCCCCAGTATTTTAAATATGACCTTATTTGAAAGCTGGATCACTGCAGATGTGATTAGTTAAGACGAAGCTTTTAGGGTGGGCCCTAATTCCATATGACTAGTATCTTTATAAAAATAGGAAATCAGAACGTAGACACACACAGGGAAAACGCCATGTGAAGGTTGGAGTTATACTGCACAAGCCAAGGAACTACCAAAAGGTAGGAGAGAAGTGTTCTGGAAAGATTCTTCCCTAGTATCTTCAAAGGGAGCATGGGCCTTCCTACATTTTGATTCAGACTTCTGGCCTCCGAACTGTTGAGACAATACATTTCTGTTATTCTTTTTTTGTGTCGTTTAATGTTTATTTATTTTGAGAGAGTGCGCATGAACAGGAGAGGGGCAGAGAGAGAGAGAGAGAGAGAGAGAGAGAGAATCCCGAGCAGGTTCCTCCTCCTAGCTGTCAGCGCAGAGCAGACACAGGGCTCGATCTCATGAACCATGATATCATGACATGAGCCAAAATCAAGAGGTAGACGCTTAACTGACTGAGCCACCCAGGCACCCCTACATTTCTGTTGTTCTAAGACACCCAGTTTGTGGTACTTTGTTATATCAGCCCTAAGAAATTAACACATCTTCCTTATCTTCATGAAATATCGTCATTCGGTCTGCGAATTTTTATTTTCTGGGTTTTGTCTTGTTGCTGTTAGGATACGTACAAAAATACTGATAAATGCAAAGCTGTGCACGGTCTGGCATCTGCCATCCATTCCGGCTTTATCCCATCATCTGACATGATTTCACTCCTTGCTCCCTGCTCCAGCCACACTGGTTGCTGGCACTACTACTCACCCGACTTCCTCCTTCCCCATCAGTGGCAGCATCTACTCCTTGAATGGGCCATTCTCTCGCCTATTAAGTGTCATTTCAAATATTGTTTTTATCTTCTTAGAAAAATTTCTTCTCTTCCCACACATTTCACATAGTTAACTACTATTTATCTATTTATTTACTGGCTTAATTCTTGGCCAACATCTATAAACTGAAAGCAGAGTTGTAAAAGTTTCCACTCATCACTGCATTTCCATTGTCAAGCGCATTCCTTGATACATAAATAGATGAAACACAGAGAAACACTGCTAATTTTAATAGCTGTAGCTGAGAATGTAGGAGTAGATATAACAAAATTACTGCATTTTGGTTACATGGGCTTTGAATATTCTTTATATATATGAGAAAATAAACATGGTCTAGCTACATGGAAATAACTCCTACCATTCTGATGCTTCTCACTGTTTCAATACATACTCTCTTTAAACCCTAAGAACAGGCTTGTGAGATATGTATAACATCACCCCTCTTTTTTACAATGAGGAAACAGAGCATCCTTCAAATTAACTAACTTCCATGATCTCACTGCTAACTATCCTATTAAAATAACCTATCATGGGTTACACTTTAAGTAAATTTAAAAGGCACTGTAGTCACGAAAGTCAGGAAAAGTTTCATGTGTCCATGTTTGACTGATGTTTGAGGAAAGACATAATTTTCCAGGAAGAGAATCGAAGGTGGGAGGAAACATTCCTGAAAGCAAGAACAGAATTAGTATTCAAAGTTTCCTCTCCCATCATCCCCATCAGTGAGTGAATGCTTCCCATTTCACTGATTGCCAGATATAGGCCCATATTTATATCAATGAATCAACAACTGAAAAGTGCTTTCATCAATTGCCCACATTATTAAATTAAACAGAGCGATCTGCTAGCCCATTAAATTCATCTCTACCTGAAATTTTACTTACTTTGTACATCCAAATCAATCACACAGAAAATGCTTGTACACATAATATTTCATGCTCCTTTTTGGCCAAGCAATTTTTCTGGATGGTGATTTCTCTCACGTTTTGTTGTCACATGTGCTTTTTGGGGGCTATGGCAGTACCAGCAGATATATTTCTGGTGTCATGTAAGATCAAGACAGAATGAAGGTGGGATGTATTTTTGAAGAGATGGATAGAAGGTTATCAGAAATGCCTAATATTTGATTCCTCCAAGTATTTAAACTTCAATATTTAGGAACTTTGTATCTGCAAACAGAGAAGCCTAAGGCAGTAGAGAATTCAAATGGTGGTGTAGTTACACGATGCAGAAGAGCATGATTTGGATCAAATTTTCAGCAATCTCAGAGCTCTGGCTACATCTGGAAATGGTCCTTGCTGTAGCAATGACATCACCATTAACAGCAGCAACAACAGATACTTACATTATTGTGTGCTTATCTTATGTCAGGCCACGTTTAAGATTTTCATATGTACTGGGGCGCCTGGGTGACTCAGTCAGTTAAGCGTTCGACTTCAGCTCAGGTCATAATCTCATGGTCCATGAGTTCAAGCCCCGCATCGGGCTCTGCGCTGACAGCTTAGAGCCTGGAGCCTGCTTCAGATTCTGTATCCCCCTCTCTCTCTGTCCCTCCCCTGCTCGTGCTCTGTCTCTCTCTGTCTCTCACGGGTGAATAAACATTAAAAAAAATTTTTTTAAGGTTTTCATATATATCAACTGGTTTAATTCAAATCATATTCCTTATCTACTTAGATGATATAGAATTAAACTGGTCTGATTCCTGCTGCAAATTATTTAGTGACATTTAAAACTCTCAAATTTGGGGGGTGCATGGGTGGCTCATTGGGTTAAGCTTCCGACTTTGGCTCAGGTCATGATCTCACATTTCATGAGTCTGAGCCCGCATTGGGATCTGTGCTGACAGTGCAGAACCTGCTTGGGATTCACTCTCTCTTCCTCTACTTCTCTGCCCCTCCCCTGCTTGTGCTCTAAGTAAATAAATAAACTTAAACAAACAAACAGAAAAGAGGAATGCCTGGGTGCTCAGTCGGTTAAGCACTTGACATCAGTTCAGGTCATGATCTTGCGGTCCATGGGTTCATGCCCTGGGTCAGTCTCTGAGCTGATAGCTCAAAGCTTGGAGCCTGCTTCGGACTCTCTCTCCCTCTCTCTCTCTGCCCCTCTCCCACTCTCTCTCCCTCTCTCTCTCTCTCAGAAATAAATAAGCATAAAAAAATTTTTAATAAAAATAAATAAAAGAAAAACTCAAATTTTTACCTTAAAATTGCCCTAAACCGTCAGCAAGCAAGGTTTCCATGAATTTTAGATCCCAAATGATAGCCAGCAAAACACTATTAAGCACATCAGCAACACAAACTATTTGCTACCAGCCTGATCTCCAGACACTGGGAGATTCCCATAGCCTGCTGTTCAGGGTTATGCCTCAACTGGCTCAATAAGCCCTCTGTAGCCTTGTTCCTAGACTCCCCCTCCACCTTTTTGTTTAACTTATGCTTTTCTGACTCCAAGGAACACAGACTGATGCATTAATAATATCTACAAATTATAACCCAATAAATAAAATGAGAATGCAAGTATTACTTAAATAAAAATATAAAGAGGGAGAAGGAATGTTATGCATTTAGATTTGAATTCCACTTAATGTGCGGGAATGATAGAACGACGAGGATTTTTAAAAACTTCCATTTAGCAAACATGATATTAATAATAGTTTCAGGTAAATGGATGCTAACACTCATCGGTAAAATGTTGCTAAGAAATGGTATAAAAACGATGTATGCAAAATATATGCATACAGACACTAAAAATGACAAAATTTTAAAGTGAAGAGTATAAGGAAATTGTTTTTACCACTCCTGAAACTGTGTAAAAACAAAGTTATTAAAAATGGGAAATTATTTGAGGCACCTGGGTGGTTCAGTTGGTTAAGCGTCCGACTTTGGCTCAGGTCATGATCTCACAGTTCGTGAGTTCAAGCCCCGCATCAGGCTCTGTGCTGACAGCTTGGAGCCTGGAGCCTGCTTCAGATTCCATGCCTCCCTCTCTCTCTCTCTGCCCCTCCCTCACTAGTGCTCTGTCTCTCTCAAAAATGATTGAACATTTAAAAAAATGGGAAATTGTTTAACACTTGTGACCCCTATATTATTTGGTAGGAAATGGGATACATGGTTTTGACTATGAAAATTACTTAAGTAACATACTACATAACTAAGCCATTGTAAAGTTTATATTCTAAACATATATCGGTTTTCTCCTCTTCCTGAAAGGTGTCAATATGGGTGGTGAAAATATATTTTAATCAAGTCACAAACAATTCTGTGGTGGATGCTATTACAACACTAACTTCTAACAAAGTTTCTCTGCTTAAAAGTGAGGGTTATCAGAAATCATTTTCAAAACTGACAGAAAATATATGGCATAAAAATAAGAACGAGATTCTGGAAGCTGACAGACCTGGGTTCAGATTCCAGTCCAGCAGCTCTGAGCTCTTTGATATTGGAAAAGTTCCTCACATTCTCTCAGGTTTTGTTTTCTCATCAATACCATGAGGATAATTAGTAGGAGTCATTTTATGGAGTTTTTATGGAGCCCAAGAAGAAAATTCAAGAAAATATCTAGCAGGGTCTGCACCAAATTAGTTTTTGTTTGTTTGTTTGTTTTTTTAACTACATGTTGGTTATTATAATTAATAAGAATTACACATAATAAACAGAGTTAGGTACTGTTTCTCCTTAAACCACTACATATGAAACCCTTCAACAGATATAAAATCTTAACCAATTCACCATCTAAAATTAAGTTGGTTGTTTATTTTATTCACACATCAAGGTGAATGAACATAGATTTCTTTTTCAATACCTTTCTTTTAGAAGAAAAAAAATAAAAGCAAACTATATCTAAAGTAAGTTTTTCGAAGTGACACTTCAAATGATTTCCATTGCTTTTCATTTCTACTTTCATTAGATATGCTCTGAAAATACTTCAGTGCCTGAACAACTACTTGATAGTTTATAGGAGTGCTTTTTTATATTATTTGCAGGAGAGAGACACAAAGTTCAATTGAAAATTCCAAAAAGCTGTCACATTTCTTTTATCTGCCATTCTGTAATTTATTAAATATCCATTTTAAAACATTTTTATTGTTAGTTATTAAGCTTTACTCTGGAAGCTCAAATGCTTTATTATTGTTTCACTTTGCTAAAAAAAGTCAGTATTGCAAGAAGAGCAGAGAAAATCAGTTTTCTTCTCAATTTTTCAGGTTCACATGATTGGACTGCTTCTCTGCCTTCGGACACTGCACACTTTGATGAATACTGACTTCAAGAGTTTTAGAACAAAAATAATTTTTAGCAAAAAAAAGTGTGGAATAAAGACATTATTTTAGAAACATCAAAATTACATACAATGAAGATATATTAGTCATAGAGGTTTTATTATGAATTTAGGAGCTATGATGCTAAAAGGCTTGTATGGTGCTTGATTAATTTTGCTGACTTAATTCTATAACATCCAATTATAGGAAGAAGAAAATGCTATTTTAAAAGATTTAAAAAATAAAGGTACCATCTATTTTGTTTTCATTCTTTTGATAATAATTAACATCTTTATTGTTTTAATTATTTCACAGTCACTATGTATTAGTAACATGCAGTATTTGAAAAGATGCAAGTCCTGATTTAAATGAGTTACATGTTTCATTAGAAAAGGTAAGCTTTTTTTAAAATAAAATGTATATTTCCTGAAAAGAATAAAGGAATCATCTTAAAGACTCTTTCTTCCAAGGATCTCTGATTTTCTCTTAAGTATAGCTGTAACCACATTGATACCTTGATATCAATATCAAAGTAATTTATAGTAATTTATAAATTTAACAAAATATCACTGGGCCATTTACAAAAGGCTCCAGTATGTGTGGCTTAACACCTATTTGCCTTCATGAAGCATAGTCTGAGTTTGAACAACTGGTGACAGTTTAAAGTCTGCAGTGTTCCACTTCTTTGATTTTTATAGATCTGTATAGTAGTCTTTATCCTAGAAAATTAGCCATTGAATTCATTTGGGGCAGCATGTGCCCTGAGAAATGTATTCTCAGGCCCAAGCATATCAATAATTTAAAATAAAAGGGTGAAGTGGTATTAGCAATTAAGCTCTTAAAACGTGTCTTTTAATTAGAAAAGGATGTTAAAATAGGGCAACACTTTTAAAGTAGTAAAATGAAACCCATTTGTAACATATTGGCAATTAAACTTATTCCTTTTATTATTCCTTAGACACCCTGTGTTGTACTTATAAGGCAATCCTAATTCTTTAATGCTAGTTTTGAATCACAAGTTTAAGCTGACAGTTACTAGGTTTCTTATTCCAGGTCTTTAAGTTCTTATGTGCTGCTCTTAACAACTGAAAAGCTATTTCCTTCTTTAGGTCTTATGTATTTCTTTAAAAAAAAAAAATGTTCTTTTCAGGGTATCTGGGTGGCTTAGTCAGTTTAAGCGTCCAGTTTAGGCTCAGGTCATGATCTCATGGTTTGTGGGTTGGAGCCCTGCATTGGGTTCTGTGGATCCTGCTTGGGGTTCCCTCTCCCTCTGCTCCTACTCCAGTTGCACTCTTTCTCTCAAAATAAATAAATAAAAATGTTAAAAATGTTCTTTTCTTGATTTGTAACAGTCCATCTTGTAGACTGTACCAAGTACACTCAAAATACAATGAAGTATTAAGTAAACTTGATGTTCAGAAGTCTGATACTCTTAATGAGGGTCTGAGAATTTTTATACATTATATTTAATACATTTAAATGAACAAGAACTTTTTCTAGAGGCAAAATGTAAGATTTTTGCCTGACAAATGATGATATTTTCAACAACTCACCTGAGGTTCATTGTCATATATTTAAGGACAATACAATGAGTGCTTACCATTTGGCAGCAGTATGACCATAATATATTCTTATTCTTCAATCAAAAAAAAAATGTTCTGCAGGGGAAAACTCTTTAGTTTACATTGTATTTTTATAAAACATATTAACACTTCTACTTCAAAAAGGTAAAGAAGAATTTGTACCTTAAACCACTTGTAACACTAATAAATCTGGAGATATGACCATACCTACGGTCCAAAGCAGTGTTGGGCTTGTATCTAGAATATCTATTACATAAGAAAATACTTTCTGCGGTGAGCAGAAACATGATTGATCAATGAAGCACACTGTCCCCAAGAGCAGCAGAAGTGAATATGTTGTAGAAGACATAGAAGTCTTTCTCTATCACATGAGCTAATGTGGGTGAGAGTTCCACTCAATAACTCCATCTTCCTCTATATCCTGATATCTTTCATAATTTATCAGAACCATTCTTCAGGCTATTCATATGAAGGGGCTAATTACTACGGGATTAACAAATGTCAAGGATTTATAATTCTATCATTTCTTTATTTGACTAATATTTAATGGAATCAATTATGCCCCAAGCATTTAGTTACATTTGCATGCCCCTTTCTTATGTTTTAGATTTACTCTCGTACCTTTGGGCCTTAACTTGTGCCATTCCTCCTGTCTGTAATGACCTTTTCCTTATTCTTTACCTGGATAATTAATTTGCTTTCAGGTTTTAGGCAAAGTTTGACCTCAGGGAAGCCTTCTCAAACTCTCCATTATGATTCAAATGCTCATCTTCCCTGTTCGCAGATGATTCTTTGATCTATAAATGCATTTACTGTAATACATCATAATTATTATTTTACTCATCTATCCTATAGTCAGTCCTCTACAGTGGGTAGTTTATACAACAGTTAAGGCTTTTAACTGTTATTCATTTAAAAGAATTCACTCCACATTTCAGGTAATTCTCAAAAGTACTCATAGATTTAGAATTTTTCATGGTTCTCATTTCCATGTAGTTTTAAGAGGTTGTATTATTAAAGTGGCTTGTACAATGTTTCTTTAAACTAATATTTATTGAGGAAGTATATGTGCTACGCGCTGTGCTGGGTACTGAAGGGGAAGTCAGGAAGGCATGTAAAGAGACTGACAAATCTGTTTCCGAACATGAGACAGTAGCTGATGTTACCCAAATCCTGAGAAAAAGTCAGTAAAAAATAACCCTCAGTACCTCATAAAAAGCCACTCTCCTCATTGCAAAGAGCAATCAAGTCAGCCAAAAGACTGCAGAGAAAGGAAGGCCAATACAGTAAGTGGAGAGAATAGAGACTTACTGGGAAGTAGCAGCTTGGTGTTTCTATCATTTTAAGTAAACTGGAAAGACTGAGATTGAAGTTTAGACTTTGGAAGTGGTTATGAGTTGAAAAGCCAAGATCCCAGAGAAAAGAGTTAGAAATGACTGAGTATGAACTTTCCCTGGAGATCTGCTTACCCCCAAGTCATATTTGTATACTAAAGATCTATGCATCTCTGCATATTATATATGCATCTGTGTACATAAATGTCTTTCTAGAAACAAATGGAATTTAAGAGTTGTTTTCCTTAAAAGTGTCTTAGGTCCTTCTTATTCTTAAAATATAAAAATATTCATTTTGGATGCACTGTAACAACTCAAAGATATATAATCATTACAGTAAATTTTTAAAAATGATTAAAAATTATTTCTATTTACATATAATTAACATAAAGCATTATATTAGCTTAGGTATAATTATAATGATTCAATAGCTTTATACACTTCTCAGTGCTCATCACAATAATTGTATTCTTGATCCCATTTATCTATTTCATCCAACTCCCCAACCACCTCCCCTCTGGAAACCACAAGTTTATTCTCTGTACTTAAGAGTTTATTAAACCATTTGTCCCTTTTTATTGCTTGTTCCTTTGTTTTGTTTCTCAAATTTCACATACGAGTGAAATTATATGGCATTTGTGTTTCTCTCTCTGACTTATTTCACTTAACATACCCTCTAGGTCTATCTATGTTGTTGCAAATGACAAGACTTCTTTTTTTTTTTTTATGGCTGAGTAATATTCTGGTGTGTGTATGTGTGTATGTAAATATATACATATAAACACACCACATCTTTTGTATTCATTAATCTATTGATGGATACTTGGGTTGCTTCCACATCTCGGCTATTGTAAATAATGCTGCAATAAACATAGGGGTGCATATATCTTTTCAAATTAGTATTTTTATTTTCTTTTTTGGGAAAGGGGCAAATACTCATTGGTTGAATTACTGGATCATATGGTATTCTATTTCTAATTTTTTGAGAAACTTCCATATTGTTTTCCACAGTTGTATTAATTTGCATTCCTACCAATAGTGTCTGAAGATTCCTTTTACTTCATATCCTCATCAACACTTACTAGTGTCTTTTTGATTCTAGCCATTCTGACAGATGCGACATATCTCATTGTACTTTTGATTTGCATTTCCCTAATGATTAGTGATGTTGAGCATCTTTTCATGTGTCTGTTAGCCACTGTTCCATTTCTTTGGAAAAATGTCCATTCAGGTCTTCTGCCCATTTTTTTTTTTAATGACTTGGCAATGGTCAATTTCAGTAAGTGTTTTATAGTTTGAAAAAATTAAAATTTGTTATTAGGCTTGGTGTCACTCAAGGCAAGTGTATGAATTAGTTTCAGCTCTGATGATAAAAACATTTTATATCTGAGCATTCAAACAAGATAACCACTCTTCACATGTGGCTATTAAGGATAGGAAATACCTCTGCCTATTTTTTTAATCAAATGGTCATTACTCTTTTTAGTTGAATCTGATTAAAAAGTGATTAAAATTATAATCACAATATTCATAAAGGGATACACAGGATAATAATAAGCATTTGATTCATCTAAAAGAAGGTAAAGAGAAAGAACAAAAAACAGATGGAAAAATAGCAAACAAAGAGTATGGTGGCAGACTTAATCTCAAAAGTATGTGTACCTTTAAATGTCAATCAAAGAAATATTCCAATTAGAAATATTAGAGACTAAATTGTCACCCAACAACTGCATAATGTAACTACACTACAAAAGTATACCACAACTATTAACTGTTTATGAACTATGTATTTTTAAAGATATACAGCACTTAAAGCAAAAGAATGACAAAAAGATATGTCATGCTAACATACACATGTGTGCACACACATACACTCACAAATGCTAGCATAGCTATACCAATATCGCCTAAAATAAAATGTTAGGCAAGATATGCTACTAGAGATAAAAAATGATCGTTTATATTTTAAAAACTATGTTTTATTTACTGTATTCATAAGTTGTGATTATAACAAATTCTTAATTATACTGCAGATTTTAAAAATAAAATCAGTAAATTATAAAAAGATCACAGTATCAGTAAGTAGATAATGGATTGGACAATATGATTGACAAGTTGTACTTTATTTTCATATATAAAGCATTATATGTGCAACAGCAGAATATTTTATTGTCTAATTCACAGGGAGCATTCACCAAAATAGGATACACATAGCCCAAATTTAAACCACAACAGGCCATAAATCAAGTGTCAAAAATTTTTTAAATAATAATTTTTTTTAGAATGTGGTGTCCCAGCACAGAATTAAACTCAAACCTAGCAATAACATAACTAAAACATCTACATATTTAGAAGTTATGGAATTGACTTATATGCAAATAATAAAAGATTAAATATAAATTTGAAAATAATTACACTTGATATATAATGAAAATACGATATAAAATTTTGTGGAAGTGCTAAAAGCAATTGTTATAGGAAAATTTACAGTTGAAATGCATTTATTAGAAATAAAGAGAGGCAGGGGGTGCCTGGGTGGCTCAGTCAGTTAAGCATTGGACTCCTGATCTCGGCTCAGATCATGATGTCACAGTTCGTGAGTTCAAGCCCAGCATTAGGCTCTGCGCTGATGTTACAGAGCCTGCTCTGGATCCTGTCTCTCCTCCTCTCCTCTCTTGCGCTCTCTCGCTCTCTCTCTCTCTCTCTCTCCCTCCCTCCAAATAAATAAACTTTAAAAAAGAAAAAAAGAAAAAGAGGGTAAAAATCAATATCCTACATCAAAAAGGATATAATAGGGGTGCCTGGGTGACTCAGTCGGTTAAGTGTCTGACTTCAGCTCAGGTCATGATCTCATGGTTGGTGGGTTTGAGCTCTGCATCTGGCTCTGTGCTGAGAGCTCAGAGCCTGGAGCCTGCTTCAGATTCTGTGTCTCCCTCTCTCTCTGCCCCTTCCTCACTTGTGCTGTCTCTCAAAAATAAATATTTTTTTAAAAAATTTAAAAAAGGATATAATAAAGGTGATAACAAAAGCAATGAGTTAGAAATTGGTCATATAAAAGAGTAACCCAACAAAACTAAAAGCTGGTTTTTTGAAAAGTTAATAAAATGCCCATATCTCTAGAAAGACTGATCAAAAACTAAATAAAAGCTACAATTTATAGTTCACCAGAATGAAAATAAATGGATTCTATCAGTTAGATATTAAGATATCAGAGGAAAATTTTATGCCAATAAATGTTTTAAATTATATGAAATAAATGAATTTCTTGAGAAATATAGACTTGCAAATTAATTCAATAGGAGTTAGAAGTATAAACGGTTCTATATTTATGCAATACTTTAATCAAGGTTTAATCTACAACCTTGCCAAAAAAGGTTGACTAGAGAATTCTTAAAATATTTTAAAGAAGCATCAATGCCAATTTCATAGAGACTCTCAGAGAATAGAAAAAAAAGGGAATATTTCCAAGATATTCTATGTGGCTAACATATCAATAGTATTTAAACTTCACAAATACAGTACAAGAAAGGAAACTATGAAGCTGGTATATTATTAGTACCATACATAACCTTGCAAAGACCATGCAAGAAAAAAAAATACCAAATCACTGGCATAAATACAAATTCAAATATGTTAAGCAAAATTAAATTGAATTCATCAACACATAAGTAGAAAACATATAATGGATGGCAAGGTTTACTTTATTGCAAAGTTGAATTGATGTTAGATGATAAATCAAACTTGGATGTTTATACTAGTTTTGTTCGTAACTGCCAAAACTTAGAAGCAACCAAGCTGCAGGTGAATGGATAAACTATGGTACATCCAGACAATGGAATATTATTCAGCAGTAAGTAAAAAGAAATGTAGTATCAAGTCATGGAAAAACATGGAGGAATCTTAAATGTTTACTACTGAGTGAAAGCAACCAAACTGAAAAGGCCACATACTGTATGATTCTAACTATGTGACATACTGGAAAAGTCAAACCATAGGGATAGTAAAAAGATCAGTGGTAGACAGGGTTTGGGAAAGGAAGGAAGGAATAGGTGGATAATAGAGGACTTAAAAAAAATTAAGCTTATGTATTTATTTTGAAAGAGAGACAGAGAGAGCAAGTGGTGGGGGGCAGGCGTGGGGGGGTGGGGCAGAGAGACACGGAGAGACAGAATCCCAACCAGGCTGTGCACTGTCAGCGCAGAGCCCCATGTGGGGCTCAAACTCACAAACCATGAGATCCTGACCTGAGCCCAAACTAAGAGTCAGACCCTTAACCAGTTGGGCCACCCAGCTGCCCTGAGAATAGAGGGGTTTTAGGGCAACAAAACCATTCTGTATCATACTTTACTGATGGGATATAGCCCATCATCTATTTTTCAAAATCTAGGGAATATACAGCACAAAGAGTGAGCTCTGATGTAAACTCTGGGCATTGGGTGTTAATGATGTATCAGTGTAGTTTCATCATTCATAACAAAAGCACCACTGTGGTATGGGATATTGATACTGAGATTGTATGTGCATGTGTGAGGGCAGTGGGGATAAGGAAGTTCTCTGTACTTTCCAATAAATTTTGTGTGAGTCTAAAAATCACACACCTCTCATTACATGCAACAAAGCATATGCAAGATCTCCACATAGATAAATATGCAATGATATTCAAAGAAAACTTTAAAAAATTAAGTAAATTCAATATTCCATATATACATGAATAGAGAACCTAATACTTTATGCTGATCTTCCCAAAATTGATCTATAGATTTAATACGATACTGATTTAAATTAATTACAGCAGTGTGTGTGAATGACAAACTAAGTACAAATTGTATATTAAAATGTAATGGCCGGAAACAGAAAAGATATTTTGAAAGAGGAAAAAGTTGGTGGACTTGCATTATCAAATATAAAGACTTTTCATAAAGATGTACTTCTCACCATTATCTGCAATATATTTGTTTAGAACTATGATAGTATGCTTTTTTATAAACAGTTTTTGGAGCATTTGCATAAGTCAAAGGGATAATTAATTAAAAAGTAAATGGAATGTTCATCACGTACTTTTACCAAAAAACAAAGCATGTCCTCTCCTTTGTCTCTTAGGAATTCCAGAAATTCCTAAATCTCCTTCTTAAGGTTTTTATTTATATCAGAAGACTTCTTTAAGTGTAACATTTCCCACTGTTCTCAGTCACCCTTTCTTTTCCTCTCAAGCACAGAGAAAAACCCAGGGGCTGTTTTAAGTGTGGATGGTAAGAATCCTTTCAACTTAAAGTCAGATTTCATGATATAACATAAATTGTGTGTGAGGCATATTTTAATAAAGGGTGGGGGAGGGTGCACCAGCATAATGATGATGTTATCTATCTTCATTTATATAGACTTCTAAAAAGATAGAGCTCTCTGTAACAGATCCTTTCTTTTTCTGCATCTCACCTCAAGGCCAACCTGTTTTCAGCATGCCAACGCAAGTGCACGGTATACATTTTTCTGCTTTCTGCCACAGATTCTTTACTGAAACCATAGACAAGTGTAGTTGGGAAGTGAGTTAACGTCTCTCATCCCTCCTAACAAGAACACTGAAAGGATGGGATCCCAGTGATATATGTCCCAGACAACCTTCCTTTGAACAGACAATTCTGGGAGGTATCTATGATTCCCAGTTGTCCTGGATGAATCGAGTCTTTTACAACTGGCATGAGAAGTCACTTGCAGATCTCTCCCTCCTCCCCCGCCTCTAACTTTTCTTTCTGTCACTCCTATTCACCCACACCACACATACCATACCGCCTATACCCTCACCCTGTTTCATACTGTGCTTTTGAGGTAACATAAGATAAAAACTATGCTTTGGAACAAAGCAAGACCTGGCCTTTGATTTAATATGTAAAAGGCAGAGGGAAGTGTAAAGTCACACAGAGGTTTATATTTTAGGATAGCATAGAGATTACTATGGGATTACAGCCAGGAATGGAAGCATGCCCATCCCCTTCCAATGTTAATAAAATTATAGGTCATGCTGTTTGCCATTTTGTAGATAATGAAATGCAAGTTGGAGGGTAGAATCCTTTCAGAGATGGATGTAGAACTGAGAAATCCTTAATCCCTGTCTGGTCTGACAGAAATACTTCTTTTCTGTGAACTACTTTGTTTAAACCTCTGATGAATGCTCCTGTTTAATTGGAAGATAAAATAATAATTTTACAACAGAACTCTTAATGTTTCAGTGCCATTTACAATAAATGTCACATTCTGAAACGCATTGTGATTTGTATGCAGCCTTCAAGTTTTATTTTTGAATCAGTTCCTTCTATTTATTTATCTCTTCTATTTCCCTACATTCCTATGCAATTTAAGTGCATAGACCACTGAGTTTAAAAATAAAATCTTCTTAGTGAAAAAATGAAAATTTTTCACAATATACTTTTCAATGTATTACTGCCACAAGTACTTATTTATGTGATACTTTTGTTTTATTCCTGTTGCATAAAGCAGAAAATATATAGAAATTAATGGACCATCATTTATATTTTCCTCCAAATTACAATATTTAGAGACCCTTAGAAAATTTTATTGTACTGCCTACCTAATGTAATGTGCTCATAGTAATCTTTTTATTATAGTGTTGCTTAAGCTACCACTGCTTTAGGTGTTAACAGCCATATTATTTAATCAGTGACATCAAACTGTGGTGTCGAGAGTATAACCGTACTTCATAAACTGGTAGGTCGTAGTGCTGGGTTAAATAAAACAAAGAACAATTTATGCCTGTTGTTACGACATATTTTTACTGCTCATTTGCTCTTAAAGTCTTTTCTGTTAAATCAATGGCAGGAGAGTATTTCATACTAATTTTTGTTTTTAGTCTTTACTTTAAATTACATTAATGACATCTCCTGGTCTCCCTATTGAGTCTCCTGAAATGGAAATTTGACAGCTAAGTGTAATATATAGCTTATTCAGTTTGAAAATAAAGTGAGTATCTGTATATTTATAGTAGTACAATAATGGATTCATCCTGATAATTGCTAAGGTGTTTTGAGCCAAAAGTATTTAGAGAGGTCGAAAACATACTGGCATACATATTTGTTTTTTAGGATGGGAAAATTGCGAAACAAAATAGCCCAGGATATAAGTGTAAAGTAAGTCAAATAAGCAAAGGTTTCTGGAGTTGAGCAATTTCCTCCTGCAAGGCAAATGTAACTGTTTCAGGAGAGCAGGGTATTATATACAAAGGTAGAAAAGATGATTAACTAAATTACCTGCTGTCCTGGAGAAATTAATTTGCTTCACTGGGAAAGCTATTTATTCTCAGAGTATTTTACTGATTGAGATTCATGATAGGGTAGAACGCATATCTTCCTGCTCATAAGTCAACCCCACATTAAAGTATTCATGAAGGATAAAAGTAAATTCATTATCATTTATTTCTCAAGTTCTTTTGAAGGCAGAAAGTAGATTAAATTGAGAACATGGAAGAGTTTAGGCTTCAGATAGAAAATGTTACATGCTTGTTAATATCTCAATGTGTAATTTAAATCTAAATCTTTTTTGAATTTAATGACATCCCCAATTTTTGGTATTTTAATGGCTGACATTGAAAACAAACATGTAATATCTGTGTTTTCATAATCACAAATAACAAGGCTTGTAGTTCTATTATTGTAATTATTTTTGTCATTATATAATATATTGAGTTGCATCGTGCAGTATCTATTTAAAAATGAGAAGTAACTAAATACTGAGAGAGTATAGGAACTGAATACTGAGATGGGTCCAGTTGGGGCAATCCACCAACCTGGACCGTGGTCACTATTCAGCCCAATACTGACACCACCTGGATGGAAACAGGAACGAATCACAGCAGCCAGTGTACTGAAGTTAGCACTTTGGCTTATGATCATTAAGGAGTCCTGCCATGAACCTTTTGCAATGACATTGGACTGTTCTAAAGGGATTAACCCTATGGTCAGGATGGTCATGAATAAACCAGAATATGTAGAATGATATTTGGGTTCACTTGCAAGAGCCTGAAGCAGTTCTTGCTATTTTCTCTGTTCTGGCTCATAAGGTGCTGCCACCACTGAGACTCAGGAAGCTGATGATCTTCCCCAGGTACAAGCCCAGGCAACCAACAATTCGGTAGATAGAGCCAACTGGGTGGTTAGAAAGGGTTGCTACTGTAGTATCTGGGTGGGATGGTACATTGCCAAGGATGCCAGATTGTCTTTGAGATGCAGTGACTTGATTAATGAAGTGACAATATGTCGTGTGTATTCTAAGCAATATCCAAAGCAACTGCCAAAGGAGTTGGGGACCATGCACCATAGTTCTCAACCACTGAGTCCTTGGCAAATTGATTACATTGGCTCCCTCTCTCTGAGTGAAAGTTTTAAATATGCCTTAGTCTGTGTGGACTCTCAGTGTGGCCTAACCCAAACTTTCTTGTTGCCAAGCAAACTGGGCTGCCACCATTAGGCAATTAGAAAAGCTGACTACCACGTACGGATACCCTTATTGAATAGACAGTCGTCAGGGGTCACATTTCAAAGGTCACTACGTGCAAGACTGCAAAAGAACATGACATTGAATGGAGGTTCCACCTCCCCTATAATCCGCAAGTTAGCAGTGTTGGTAGAAAGGAAAAATAGAATATTAACACAGGTTAAATTACTAACAAGTAAAACCACCTTGGTTGGCCTAGTGGACTGAAATACTCTCCCAAGCTTTAATATTTTCCAATAAGAAGCAAGTTGGGCATGTTGTCCCATATGCCAGATGGGAACTCCTGCCAAGGCATGCAACACCACAGAGGTATGGAAAGGGAGGGAAACAGCCATTGCCCTCTCACTATGGATCAACGTATTATGTTGCTGAGAACACCTAAGCCCCATCATCTGGGAAAGGCATGATCTATTGGAATTCACAATGGGGTGTCCACCAAAATGGGTGAGTTACAGTTCACCTGAGTGAGGAGGAACTACTCAATCTCCAGTGGAATCCTGTTTTCCTCCTGCAAGTTGCACCTGCTGTAATGCACTATACACAGAATGGAACATACATCATTGAAAGAGGGGTTCTAGTCTGGCATACCTGAACCCCAGTCCATCTCTTCATGCCTGACAGTGCTGCTTCCTCTCATCAACATGTATGGAACGCACAACTAGGTTAAGTTCTTAAAGTTGCAGCAACATTAATATCCAAGGATTGGGCCACAGATGTAATTTTTATAGAAGGGAAGACGTGATTTTTTTCTATTAATCAAGCTACACAGGCAACCAATCAAATAGATAATTGGAAGGGTCCTAAAATACCATCATCAGAGCCATGGGTGGCTACATTCAGATTTGAGATGGGTTCGTGTTGTTTACCTCTGGTTATGGACATTTGAGCACTCACACACCCCTGTGTTGGGACTAGAAGAATCTAAACAGAACCAACCCAACTGTACCAATGATGTGGATATCACTGGAACTATGTAGTCATTCTGCTGCATTAAAGGACAGCAACTGGTTTGATGCTGACTGGTAGCACAGCCCAGGTATGTACCGGGTAGCCACCAATGGGACCCAATAATTGTGCGGCACAAATCTTTAGCCCTGGCTTCCAACCCGGGTGGTTGGACCACTGCACCCTGGGTTTTCCATGAGCATAGGACAGAATCTGCCCTACTGTAAGAAAAGTTGCCAGGCACTCTCTCAAGACCAAACGGGCACATTCTGTTTTCCACTGGTATGATCATTTAGCCACTGCCTTTGTTCCCTTCACTGGCCCAGAGAGGTTATCGCAGCACATACAGAGCCCTTAGTAAATTCACCCAGCACACCTTAAATTATACCTAACATTTCAGTGTCTCTAATGAGAAAAACTGTCCTCCACAATAGGACGGGTCTGGGGCATTATTACTATCTCGTAAAGAGGCACCTGCACCATTATCCAAACAGAATACTGTGTGTTCACAACGGATCGTTCTGCTAACATGCCATCTTTCTTAAGTCACACGAGGACACAAGTGAAGGCATGGACTGTCTGACCCCAGCTCAGGGGACTTAATAAATCAGTAATTCAGATCATGGGGCTCTTGGTGGAAAAAACGTACTTATTTTGGGAATCATTATCTTAATCTGTGTCTTCTCGTGCATGTGTCTCTATTGTTGCTGTGGCATCTGCCTCCGATGCAGCCAGACAGCCACCAAATGAGACACTCATATCCTAATAAAACCCCTTACTGACCGATTAAGTCACATGGTCTAAAATGGGCTGTGTGGGATTTTATGAGCTGGTCAAAAAGCCGTTGGGAGGACCCGACCACCAGTTGACCAGCAACCTGGACCCAGATAATTGGAGAGGCTCCTTACCCACCCCCCCCCCACTCCCATCCTTGGAAGGTGCATTGGACCCACTTTTCCCACACTACGAGCCACTTTAAGGCTGCAGCCTTGAGGTAGTGATGTATTACTGAGACCATTTGAACCCCATTGAGGCCTCTTTATATATAAACTCAAGATTCTAGCGTGTGGGTGCAGAGATTTACTCATTTTGCAGCCACCAAGACACGCCTCGTATGTGAGCTCCCTTTGTTTAAAACAGACAAACAAACAACAAAAACACAGGCCCCAAAATGGTGTCACTTGGACCAAGTTCCCAAACTGGGGCTTGATACCTCATCTAACTGCAGTTTCAAAGTCCCCCCCCGAAAAGGAGTCTTACGCGGTCAGTCAGGAATTTTTCCATCGGCGCCAATGAGTCTGCCACTTGGGCCCTCTCCATGCCCCCAAAAAAGATGAGGTATTCTGCAAAGTCTTCCGCAGATTAGCTCATAATCAGCTTTTACCCCCAAGGGAAAGCCACACAGCAGGAAACAATCCTTTTCTTTTGTTAATAACTTTCTTGCCCCGCCCTCCTTCTATAAAAACTTACTTCTTATAAACACCTCAGAGTGCCCCTCTATTTCACAGGTTACTGACCAATTCACGAATCATTTAATAAAACCAATTAGATCTTTAACTTTTACTCAGTTGAATTTCTGCTACTTAACATCTTGCTTATTCAACTGCCACTTACCAATATGGGGAGCTCTGCTTGTTTCTTCACTCTCCGTGTTCTCCGGGTAAGGTGGCCAGTTTCAGACTTCAAACAGAAAAGTCAGAGTTGTGAACAGGCATCAGAAAGACACGTTTTGAGACGTGCTGAGTATGGGGGGCAGCTCCGAGCAAGGCAGAAACAGGCCCGAACCACTGTGGACCCAACCGCTCTTCCCTGAGGAAGCCCAATCTCACGGGATCTTGGGATCTCGCGGGATCTCCAGGGTTCTGCGCGGGAGGCGTGAGAAACTCCTGGATGACCCGGATGCCGGATGGCCCCTGGTGCTAGTCTTTTCAGTACGGAGCTCTGGTTCCTACCGCCTGTACTGCAAACCCCAGTTTTCGTGGTGGCCCGAAAACACCCCATGCAGAGGCACCACGCTAGAGTACTTCGCCCAGAGGCTTGCCCAGGTATGGGGGAACGGGCTTGGCCAGAGACTGCACAGGGCAGGGCCTACCCAAAACCAGAAAGGGGGCGGGGTGCCTGGGTGGCTCAGTCTTAAGCACCTGACTTCGGCTTAGGTAATGATCTCACAGTTAGTGAGTTTGAGCCCCTCTTCAGGCTCTCTGTTGTTCGTACAGAGCTCGATTCGGATCCTCTCCTCACCCCCACCCCTCCCCCATTCATTCTCTGTCTGTCTCTCTCATTAATAAACATTTTTAAAAAATGGGGGAGTGATGCATGCTTGACTGGGTTGCAAATCTGTAACCTTCTTAGTACCCCCAAAGGTCCTGGGGCAGGTTTACAGGCTTCTAGCACAAAAGCATGGGTCTCCGGTTTGGTATCTACAATGTTCCAAGGCCATAGCAACCTGAACGCATACTCCATTGCACATCCTCAGTCCAGTTGTTCCTCCTGGCAGCTTCATAGTATCTAAAATTTGCCCTAGGAGACTGTTTCTGAGAGTTCTTCAAGTCTTTCCCCTGAAGACCAACCTGAGGACATTACTGTCTCTCTGAACCTTCGCATCTCTCTATCTAGCTATAGATCTCTCTCTATCCATAGATCTATAGGCAAATGTATAGCGATATGTAAATATATAGATAGGTATATAGGCAGATAGAGATAGGTATATAGATAGATATAAATACAGGTACAGATATCAAGAAGAGAGGAGAAATTTATTTAAGGAATTGGCTTATGTGATTGCAGAAGCTGGCCGGTACACCTTCAGGCTAGAGTTCTGGAGAAGTTTATGTTGGAGCTTGAGTCTGAAGACAGCCTGGAGATAGAATTTCCTCTTCCTTAGGGAGCCTCAATTGCTTTCTCTTCAGGTCTTTAACTGGTTAGATGATGCCCATCTATATTATGGATGGTAATGGTAAGCTGCTTTAATCAAAGTTACTAATCTTGAGGCACCTGGGTGGCTCAGTCAGTTAAGCTTCTGACTCTTGGTTTCAGCTCGGGTCATGATCTCACAGTTCCGGAGTTTGAGCCCCATGTCAGTCTCTGCACTGACAGTGGGGAGCCTGCTTGGGATTCTCTCTCTCTCCCTCTCTCTCTGACCCTCCCCTGCTCGCTCTTGCTCTCTCTCTCAAAATAAATAAATAAATTTTAAAAATTTATTAATCTTAATGTTAATCTCATCTAAAAAATACTTTCACAGAAACATCCGGACTGGTGTTTAACCAAGTATCTGGGTGATGTGGCCTAGGCAAATTGACACATAAAATTAAACACTGCAGTCACCTAAAATCTGACATAGAATGCATATCTATATATACCTGTGTTTTTAGTTTTGCTGCCCATATTGCTTCACTTTATCAATTTAATTTTTCTGCCTCCAGCTATGTCTATTCATATTTTCAAACTTTTTTCTTTGTATTTTCAAAGATTTTAGGAGAAGTCTTTCATCCAATGCAACCCTAGGATATTTCCTCTGTATCTGCAATTTTCATCACAATTGGATTCCTTATGCACTACTTCTTTCTGACTTTCAGAACTCTGCCTTTTTCTGCATACCAGGGAGAGATCTTTTTAGAGTTCACCTGGCTTTTGGATGAAGACAGCCAGCCTGTCAGTTGAGTGCTACTCCATAAAAGGCTCTCTCATTTTAGAGATATGATGTTTTATTTGGTGAAGTATCAAAGTTCATCTATTCCCCAAATCCAACATTGTCAAATGTTTAATAATCTCATTTTTTATTCATGACAAACTATAAAAACCCTAAAGTGAAATCAACTCAGCATAAATTTTTCATTAAGCATAGACTTCATTAGGCATAAAACTTTTGAGAGTGCATGTGCACACAAGTGGGGGGGGGGCAGATGGATAGGAAGGAAAGAATATTTTTTAATGTTTATTTATTTATTTTTGAGAGAGAGGGAGTGAGCGTACAAGTGCTGGAGAGCAGGGGAGGAGCACAGAGAGGAAGAGAGAAATCTAAGCAGTCTCCACACTGTCAGCACAGAGCCCAATGTGCGGCTGAACTCACTAACCATGAGATCATAACATGGGTGGAAATCAAGAGGATGCTTAACTGACTGAGCCACCCAGGCTCTCCAGGGAGGGAGAAAATCTTAAGCAGGCTCCACACCCAATGCACAGCCTAACAAGGGGCTTAATCTCTGGACTTTGAGCCAAAAGGAAGAGTCAGACACTTAACCAACTGGAGCCTCCCAGGCGCCCAAGCGGAACACTTTTAAATATACTCTTCCATAAGTCACCAAATTAATAAATTGCTACATGCTACTAAGAGCCTGAGTAAAGCTTCATGGTAATAGAAACAAATGTACCTAACACCCAATACAGTGTCTGGCACATAGTAGGTAGGCAATGAATAAGTTATAAATATCAATTAAATGAGGTTGGTAGATTGACTTGCCAAAATACTTAACCTTATGGTATGTACCATGTGGTGTAAATGAAATACAAAATATAGCTCATGGCCACAAATGATTTTTAAATTACGTTGAAGACTTTAATCTTTAATACATAAGCCACTAGTAAGTATCATGAATAATGTTACTTAAAGATACTATAAATTCCTATATTATACTGTTCAAAATAAGGCAATACATTATGGTGTAATTTTGTAAAACAAAGAGGCAGCATTTTCAAAAGGTATAAAGAATAGTTTACTAAACTTTTCTATGGCTATGTGTAGAATCCTCTAAGAATTGGGATCTTTAACGCTACATCAGGCAGATCATGAAGAAAATGTTGCAGAGATGGACAGTGTGGAATTGAGTATAGGGTGCTCTCTACACAAAATACAACAGCAGGAAATCATGGGAAGGGCACTGTGATAGCTTTATAAATACTGATCAGATATCACACACACACACACACACACACACACACAAAACCTTACAGCGATATGTGTGTAAGAAATGCCTTTATCCTGCAAAACAAAATAAAACCAGTGATCCAGCAAGTAAGAAAGAGAGCTTGAAACTGTTTTTCAGGAATGTACAAGTTTGTGTGCTCCAAACTGAGGACAGGCACCTGACACAAATTATCTTCCAAGAATAGTACACCCAAACAATCCATGTATAAAGTTAATATTAAATGCCAGTTCTCAGTGTTGAAAAATTTGCTGGCTTTGCACAGTACATAATTTAAGCTAATTTGCTTCTCTGACTAACATCTATAACAAAATCTCACTGGTATAGTAATCAGTGACTTATTGGCAATATAAAATAATTGAAATTATCAACAGATAAAATTAAAGGAGAAGGTTTAAATGATAGAATTATGGTACATGCCAGCAATTTCTCAAAGCGAATTACCCAAATATAATTGCACATCTCTGCTGTGTTCTAAAGTTCAACAGCCTGAAATGTTACCGAATTATGTATGCATTAATAAGACACTTCATATCAAAAGGGGGAAAATAACAGAAATGGCTTAAAATCTGTATGGGATAGAAATCTATTAATGGTGTGTATGGATTATATGCTCCATTTTCTGTTACATTCACTTCCACATACATCAACTAAAAAGTATAAAGCTAGTATAAATTAGGCATTTATATATTATATTAATCTTATCACTAAAATCTTAAAACCTAAGCTCATGCTTTTTACATGATTTTGCTTCAAAACAATTGACTTTTTTAAAAAATTTTTTAATGTTTATTTATTTTTGAAGGAGAGAGAGACAGAGTGTGTGAGTGGGGGAGGGGCAGAGAGAGAGGGAGACACAGAATCTGAAGCAGGCTCCAGGCTCTGAGCTGTCAGCACAGAGCCCGACACGGGGCTTGAACTCACAGACCGTGAGATTGTGACCTGAGCCGAAGTCGGACGCTCAACTGACTGAGCCACCCTGGCGCCCCAAAACAATTGACTTTTTATGTGCCTGCTGTCAATAGAGTTTTGTATTGTAACATAATAAATTTGAATTTTTTAATTTGGTCTTGTACATAGTCACAGATAGATGACATGCTTTTGAAGACACTTGCTAACCAATTACCTTTTTGAAGGGTTATGTTTCTATAAAAGAGATGGAGCATAGATAGTATAAAGTGATGTTGATGGTCTCTCTGTTTGCATTTCTAATGAAACCTCTATTGCTTAGTGGTGACTCATTACCATTGGCAAACTTACCAATTTAGTATGTTCACTACTTAGATATAGTAACTTGTCTTAAGTAATACTGATGGAGGCATTTAACAATAGGGATTAAAATCTAGCATCTTTTAAAGAAAAAAATTATTTGCAATATGTTCATAGGATCGGAGAACAATGGAAGGGATACTCTAAAATGCTAAGGAACATATGAAGAAAAATAACAAGTGAAGTTAAAAACAGTCCAATTCTACAAGTGTAGAGATACAGTTTTCTGATGACTGCAGGTTTTTCTCCCAAATTGTAAGATCTGAGACAGCAATTCCAAACTACAGCTTGAGAATGCACATGTACTCTGAGAACTGTCTGCAGACTGAACAAATAGGCAAGACATGTATGCCTGCCTACAATCATATTTATATTTAAAAAGTCTCAAATATTTATAAAATAAATGTAAATCTGATCAACATTCTCTGGATTTATAATGCTTTCCTCTCAATCAGTGTATGCATAAAGTATAGATGCTCCTTAAAAAAGATCTGCAGGGGGACCTGGGTGGCTCGGTCAGTTAAGCATCCGACTCCTGATTTCATCTTAGGTCATGATCTCGCCATTCGTGGGTTTGAGCCCCGCATCAGGCTCTGTACCAACGGTGCAGAACCTGCTTGGAATTTTCTCTCTTCCTCTCTCTCTGCTCCTGCCCTGCTCATGCGCTCGCTCTCTCTCTCTCTCTCTCTCTCTCTCAAAATAAATAAACAACTTTAAGAAAAAGAAAAGATCTGCAAAATAAATGAAAAAAAAAAGACTATTTTGAAACAGGATACCTGGACAGATCTTTTCTTTTTTTTCTAACAGAGGCAACTGAATTTTATTTTATTTTTTTCTTGTCATTTTTTTAAGTATAATTAACATACAGTGTTATGGACAAATCTTTGTGTATAATTGAAGGGATATATGTTATAGAAAGCAACTCTGATATGGAATGTAATTGTCCATGTTTGAAAATAAAGCTGCTTGCTTAAAACATATATTTTAATGAAACAGAAAAATCTATTCTCCAACAATAAATTTTTAATATTTAAAAAATGTTCATTGATGTAATATATCCACATTGCTTTAAAAACATATGTCTAGAAGTCCTATAATAAAAACTTTTACTCACATTCCTTATCTCTTCTCTGCTTTCAAAGCAGCCCTCCTCAACTCATATGGTAATTTTTTATAGAACTTATATCTATATTTCTAAATTACATAATTGAAAGGCTGTTTTATGATCTATGTATTTTTTACATAATTTCATGACGGCTGCAAGGTAGATACACCATTAGCATTTTCATCCTTGTCATCCCTCACAGGTAAAACCGTAATAGTTTGTTAAATAGATAATATCTGCACTCTGTCTATGCAAAGACTCACTAATTAATACTCAGGGGCACTTGGTGGCTCAGTCGGTTAAGCAACTGACTCTTGATTTCGGCTTTGGTCATGATCTCATTGTCATGGGATCAAGCCCGGTATAGGGCTCTGCACTGACAGTGTGGAACCTGCTTGGGATTCTCTCTCTCTCTCCCTCTCCCTCTCCCTCTCCCTCTCCTTCTCCCCCTCCCCCTCCCCCTCCCCCTCCCTCTCCCGCTCTCTCTCCCCATCTGTCCCTCCCTTAGTTGCTCACACATGCATGTGTGCAAGGACATGCTCTCTCTCTCTCAAAATAAATAAACTAAAATACTCAGTCTAACTAATGCAATATAGTTCCTGTTTTCTCTTGAATATCTTTATTTTTCTTTGTGTAACTATGTAACTATTGTCTAATTATTTTCACTTACATCATTTTCTATGTAGTTACTAATTTTATACAAGCAATTCATCCACTTGCCTTCAACAATGTATTTAAATGTTAAAACACATCAGTTCTATTTCTTTTTCCTTTAAAGACCTCCACCTGGAATCCACAGTGCTCTGAATGCTATTTGGATTGTATGCTCTTTGGATCTGAAATATGGACATCCAACTTATATAATTCAATTATATAATCATTTTAGGATTCCCAATCACCTATCTCCTGCATAGATCCAGTGTCATATGAATTCCTTATTTTTAGGTTTTTTGATTTACATTCTGTTTTACTGGGACATATCTTTCACTAGCTTCACCAGCTTCTTAAAAAGAGCTAGAGATTTATAAGTTACCAGTTAAAAAACCTAAATGTACATGTAAGAGCACATACAAGACAGTATCATACAGCATTGTAAAGAAGGGATAAATATATACTCAACATGTTAATCACTCTTTATTGTTAAATTAACCAAAAATGCTTCTCACATTGAGTTTTTTGACCATTTGGGGAAATAAGTTTAATTCTTGTAGGTATAATACATTTAATATTATCTAGAAATTATTATAGTGGTTACCAGTTAAAAATAACTTGAAAAATCTTACTAGCAAAAGAGCCTAAACATTTTGTTAGATTATTATATTTTCATACATTATCCATTTTATACAATTAGCTTTATCCTGGTTCATATCATTAAAATTTAATTTCATACAGTCTTTGCTTACTATTTGTTAAAGTGATAAGTGACTTATTAAAGCACCCTTTGAGGTTTGTTTTCCTTATCTGTAACATAATGGAGGGAATGTATAATTTCCAGGATTGTATATATATTTTTTAAAGTACATGTGCAAGTATAAACAATTGGAATTTATTGAGTGCTCACCAAGTGTCAGGCACATTTCTATGTAATTAATGTCAATTAAATAATTCAATCTTCACAATTACCCTGTTAATGTTGATACTAAAAGTACCCAGATTTATAGATGAGAAATTGGCTTAGGCACAATATATTCAGTGGTTTGTTCAAGTTACAAATTCACTATTGTAGTTTTATACTTAATAGCTACTAGATAAGTGATCATTTATTATCGGTATAAAACTACTTAGCTTTATGAATGTGATTAAGCTGTATAATTTCTAACCACAATTATATTTTTAAAAATACATATTACTGTCAAAAAGTAAAGTCTACATTATTGCTTACCTAAATATTCTAGAGTGATACAGACAGTAATTTTTTTTTCAATTTCTGTTACCTAATGTGAGTATATATCAAGTGTTAAAAGAATCATTCAGTCATTCTTTTAAAGCAAATATTCTGACCAGTTGAACAATTATTTAATAAATTGAACTAGATTTTTTTTGGTTACAATTTGCTATGAAATTAATACTACATTTAATCTAACTTATAAATTAACTATAGTTATTTGTAGTTTCTTAAAAGCTGGCATAGTTACTCATAGCTACTTTGAGTCCCTTATTAATAAGGAGAAAGAGAAATGAGAAATCATATTATTGATAATATGGAGAACTTTTAATGGAAATAAGAAAAATAAAATTTATATATTGCTATTTGTATACAGTTATGATATGTTTAACAATAACATTAATGGGGCACCTGGGTGACTCAGTCGGTTAAGCATCGACTTAGGCTCTGGTCATGATCTTGCAGTTCAGGAGTTTGAGCCCTTATTGGGCTCTGTGCTGACAACTCAGAGCCTGGAGCCTGCTTCAGATTCTGTATCTCCCTCTCTCTCTCTGCCCTTCCCCTACTCATGCTATCTCTCTGTCTCTCAAAAATAAACATTAAAAATTTTTAAATAAAAATTGCTTTTTAAATTATGTTATTTAAAATACATTTTTGTACATTCGATGTACATGTACATTACACAGGTAAGTGAGATGGCATTCTGCTGTTTGGTATGCCTCACTACTTTTCTGAAACCAAGTTTATGTTAATAAAGGGATAAAAACATTTTAACAAAAGTGATAGCTGGCTTTTTGCTAGAGATTTCTATTTGCTTGCCATACCCATTATTCACTGTCTTGGACACATACGTAGGCCACACTTACCAGACTTTCTTGTATTCACTGTAGCCAGGTGGTTGATTTCTGGTTAACATTATGAATATGCTAATGACATTTCCAGGCCGTCACAAAAAAATTTCCCCTGTGTAATCTTACTTTTTTGTTTCTCCTTCATCCATCTCACTGGTTAAGACCTCAAGGTCATAAGGAAGGATGTAGCCCTGAATGGATGGAATCTTGCTCTTGGAATCTTGGGTTTTATATGAGTATATATAGATCAATATCCATGTAGGCCAAAAAGATTTTCTCATTGATTACAACCACTTACAGTGTACCCTGACTAAAAGAAGGCCAAACATTAGTCAGTCATTACAGGAAATAAAGGTATTTTTAAATATTCAAGGGCATAGAGAAAGCTATAAGAAAATATTCTTCACCAAAAACAGAGATTTGTGAGATCTATTGGCAAAGAATGCAACCGGTCTAAAATAAAGACACATAAAAGAGTGATCATTAAGAAGAAACATAAAACTAGTATATTATTTAATGTGTTCTTTCTTTAGGGAGAGCAGTATTCAAATTTTACAGCTTAACAGAAATTTTCAGATTAATGAGGGTTTATCTGCAAGGAAAAAAATCTGAAAGAACTGGGAAATATGAATTCTGAGTACAAGAGACCATTGCATAAATTAGTTATTAGATAACACAGTATGTATATTAAATAGATAAAAGCAAGTAAGTTGCATAAGCAAAACTTAAAGTTTGTCAGATCTGGTGATTCATAGATAAATGTGTACATAGAGGAAACTGTTATTTCTATAATAAGCCTTATAGTATCTTTTTACTATTTTAACAATATGCACTTAATCATTTCAATTCTTCATATGTTTAGGAGGTAAAGGACATTAATACCTCTACCTATTTACAAAATAAGAAATGGAGAAATTTACATGACTATTTTCCAGGTTGTATTAATCTTTGTTGATGGACATTCAAATGAGAAAAAAAGAAAAAGAAAATTTCCAGGCCTTGAGTGTCTTATTTAATTGAGTCTATGATTTTCTTAAGAAAATAGTAATTGTTAAAATTGGATTAAAATAATAGTTGCTGTTTTTGTCAACATAGCATAGAATTATGGAGTGTTAATATAACATATTTGGGCACACACATATACATATATATATATATAAATGTCTATTCTCTTTCTATTGATTTTGAGTACATAGTAATAGAAATTAGCTGCTGAAATGCTTGTTGAAAATTTGTTTTTCTATTGCTTTGCACAGATTACTCTCATGACATTAGGTGGGAATTAGTGTGATTAGTTTGATGAAATGTTCTGATTGAGACACCTCAGGTATAAATCAAAATTGACTTAATTTAATTTCTATTCGTGATTTGATTAGAATCATATTGCAGCTAAACTTATGCATATGGGCTAGAATTGACAATCTTTTTTAAAAATTATTACTTGAGTTTCATTTTTGGAAAACCTAATCACTAAAAAATATTAAGTGATATTAATTTAAAGAGCATAATTTCCATATACCTACTGATTTAATTCCTTGATTTATTTGGAGAATATTTTCTAATGCTCTCATTTTTTAAAGTTTGCTTTTTTGGCATTGTATCTGTTTATGCAGTGTTCTAAGATATTGTAATTTTTTATTTCACAATTTTAAAACCTGTAGATTCCAATGCAAAATATGAAAATATTCATACTCCCAAGAACTTAAAATAGAAATATAATGAAATAATACTCATATAAGCATCAGATTCTTGAGGAAAATCTTCCTTAAGCTGTAGGGTAACATGTTTATAGATACTCTAACATGTTAATGAGGGTTTCTGGGCCACCTAGCTGGCTAAGTCGGTACAACACACAACTCTTCATCTTGGGATTGTGAGTTTGAGCCCCATGTTGGGTGTAGAGATTACTTAAAAATGAAATTCTTAAAAAACAAAAAGAAGTTTCTGACAAAAATCTATCTACATTAGTTTCTTGTGGCTGTTCTTAACAAATAACCTGGTGGGTTAATACTACACAAATCAATTTTGTCTTGGTTCTGAATTTCAGAGTCTGAAATCAGTACCACTGCATGGAAATCAACATGTTAGCTGGACCTTGCTCCCTTCAGAGGCTGTATGCGAGAATCATTCCTACCTCTCCCGGCTCCTGGTGTCTGCTGGGATTCCTTGGCTTGTAGCTGCGTCACTCTAAACATTCAGGTCAGTCTCTTCAAATCTCTCCTGCTCCATCTTGACATTGACTTTTCTGTGTGTAAAGCCTTCTTAAGCCTCTCTCTCATAAAAATGTGCATGCTTATCCCACTAGGATAATCCAGGACAATCTCTCCATCTCAAAATCCTTAACTTAATCCTATCTCCAAAGACCCCTTTTTATGCCATGTGAGGTAATATTTATAGTTTGCAGGATTAGAATGTGCATATATTTTAGGGGTGCAGTTTTCAGCTACCCTACTAGTACTTGAGCCTTCAGGACTACTAGGTCTCTCTGATTTCTCTAGAACTAGTGTAGAATCCCTCAAAGGTACAACAGTTTCAAAATTGCATGTTTTGTCTCCATGTAGACCAGAAGTTCTTATGACCTGATAACATTCTGAATCTTACTATTCAACATGTAGTCACTAGGTTAGACTAGTACCATCAGCATCATGAGAGATACTGTTAGAAGTGCAGAATTGGCTGGATCCATCCCAGAAGTACTGCATCAGAACCCGAATATTACCAGGATGGCTCATATGTATAGGTGGTTCATAGGCACATTGAAGTTTGAGAAACACTGTGCGTGTTAGTGTGTCTTTCCAGACATTGTCTAAGAACAAAATCACAAACTTTTTAAAAATTCAGAAGTGATATGACTTATGAAAGATATGAATGACTGAAGACTACATGTTTCTGTCACAACAGTCTTCAGAAACATGAAATCATAGATAATCATGTAAGTAATTGGTAGAGTTGTCAATTTAAATTCATATAGTCTTTATCATTTCAGGGTAAGTAGCTTTCTTAGACATGTAACTTCACTAATGAAAATGGATTTTATTTGCATTTCAGATGATTTGTTGTGCTTTATGTTTTTTCTGTTATGAAGCTTTGATTATGAGTAGGTTCTCTCTAGGATGTGGTATGTTAGTTTCTTGAGCATATTAAAATATATTTTGTTTTGACCAAAGAAAAGCTAAACTGCACAGTGTTTAGCAGAGCAAGGGTCCTTTTCCAGTAATGCTAGTTGTTTACACAAGCAATTATAAAAATATGGGTCCTGGAGTGCCTGGATGGCTCAGTCGGTTAAATATCTGACTCTGGATTTTGGCTCAGGTCATGATCTCAGAGTCATGGGATCAAGCCCTGCATCAGGTTGTGTGATATCAGCACAGCTTGGAATTCTCTGCCCCTTCCCTGCTTGTATGTGCTCTCTCTCTCAAAATAAATAAATAAACTTAAAAAATATATACATAGGTCCAATATGTATTTAGGAAATCACATTATGTAGTCATAGATTACAACTCAGTATATATTAAGGATTTTTGTAGGGGTCCTGAAAGTATTCCCAGACTTCTGAAGTAGACACTATGAGAAGTCAACATTAAATTAACTCATAAAATATCTATTGATCCCATGTGCAAAACAAACATAATTGGCATGTCAGCATGTTGAACAGAAAAGAAAAACCTTTAACTTTGGAAAGCTTTCTGATTTAGGAGAAGAAAAATACATCAATATTTACTATGATTTTATTGTTTTCAAAGTAATCTATCATGACCTTACCATGTGTTACCATTTCTGTGTTATAAGGGAAAATATGATGTCATAGTATTTTGTGTTTCACTGGTAATGTAGAAATGACATTTCACTGGTAATGTAGAAATCACAGTCTTAGTTGAATGTATCTCATTAACTTGATGAAGAACAGCATAAAAAATAAGTTTTAAAAAAACTAAAGAAATATTACTGTATATAGGCTTAATTTCTATCACAACGTAAAGTTTTAGCTACCAAGGTGCACCTGGGTGGCTCAGTTGGTTGAGTGTCCAACTTCAGCTCACGTCATGATCTTGCGGTTTGTGAGTTCGAGCCCCGCGTCGGGCTCTCAGAGCCTGGAGCCTGCTTTGGATTTTGTGTGTGTGTGTGTGTCTCTCTCTCTCTCTCTCTCTCTCTCTCGGCCCCTCCCCCACTCACACTCTGTCTCTCTCTCCTTCAAAAATAAACATTAAAAAAATTTAAAAAAAAGTTTTAGTAACCAAGTTATCACAAATCTTCATGTTGACCTCAAATGGAGAAATCATTCCTTGGCTGTAAAACTTATATATACATACACATAGGTGTATGTACACACACACACACACACACACACACACACACACACACACACAGTAATTTGGCCACATGTTGAAAAAGTTTGGCATAGAAGACAGAGTAGTTTGTTAGGATATAGCAGAATTTCTGCCTTCCAACTTTCTTTGTTATCTGGGCCTCTCAGATGCTTCATATATAACCTTAGCACATTAATAACTTACCAGCCTGAAAATGGTGGGCTGGTCACAATAATTTCCCCAAATTTCCATCAGATCCATATTTATAATGCTATATTTCTACTATATTCTTCAACCAGATTTTTAAAAAAATTTTTAATGTTTATTCATTTTTGAGAGACAGACTGTGAGCAGGGGAGGGAGGAGAGAGAGAGGAAGACAGAATCTGAAGCAGGCTCCAGGCTCCCAGCTGTCAGCACAGAGCCCCACATGGAGCTCAAACCCATGAACCAGGAGATCATGACCTGAGCTGAAGTCAGACACTAAACAGACTGGAGCCACCCAGGCACCCCTTCAACCAGATGTTTTTAAAATGTATCAATAATGTTGAAAATGATGAAAGTTTATTAAAGAAAAGCTAGTTTTCATTTTAGAACATTTGAAATTCTTCACAGTGAAAATATATTTTATGAATGCTAAATGTCCCAAATTTTGTTCACTGACTTTGCTGTTAGTACACTGGATAACACAAACTTCAGGTCAGAGTTTTATCTAAAATGTCATATTTTATTCTGACCTTTTTCCTTAAGAGTAAATATGGAATAGATGAGCATTTTGAACATTAATATGGTCAAATAAGGATAGCTGAAATCTGATCTATTTTATTGTCCTTGTAAATATTTCCATATGGAAGTTTGTAATATGTACAATCATGGTTCAGTGAAAGTTTGCCTTTCAAGATCACACAGTATGGTCTATCACTTGGCAATTATTTGTTTATTTGTATACTTAGGAAAAATTCTTTATCTTAGAGTAAAACTCCTAAGAGACTTCAGCTTTCAGTATAGTGGATATTATCTGGATAGTATGAAGTTACTGGAAGACAAAGAAAGGTGCATTTTTTAAAATTCTTATCTTCCTATAAGACACAAACTAAATATCCATAAGTATAATATTGTAAGGACTATCAAAAAAGAAAATAATTTTTTACATATTTTAGATCATGAAAAAAAGATTTTAAATATGTATATTGAAATATCTTAGTTGTAGAAATGATTATGTCTGAACGAAGTTGTTATGTATCTGCTTAATTCTAACAGTTATTGGCCATTGTTTTTTTTCTCAAAGATCTATTAAGAAGAATAAGGTGTATTCTCCCTGAATGCAAATAAGGCACCAAATTCAGTTTCTAACCAGGTAATGCCCCTAGTTTATCTTTTAAGGGATTTCTGTCTTCAAAGTAGAATACAGATCTATTTGTATTCTTTCTTCTTTATAGAACAATCATATGACCCACTCTTTGAGCATTTTAACCAGAACAAGGTTGCTTTACTATTTTTTTTCCAAAAAGAGGAAACTTTTATATTCAGTGACAACATTATCAGTGCTCCTTTTGTTTCTGTTTATGGTTTTCTCATTCATTTTGTGGTGACTTTTTGTTGTTTATTTCAATGCTATTGTAATTCAGTTTGTAAAAAGATCAGCTAAATAGTTACTCAACAATAGATCATTTTATTAAAAGAGTATATCATAGGTAGGACTCATACAGTTTTACCCAATTTATACATCTGCCTAAAGGTAGATTTATTTTGTTTTTTTGTTTTTTTGTTTTTTCAATATATGAAGTTTATTGTCAAATTGGTTTCCATACAACACCCAGTGCTCATCCCAAAAGGTGCCCTCCTCAATACCCATCACCCACCCTCCCCTCCCTCCCACCCCCCATCAACCCTCAGTTTGTTCTCAGTTTTTAACAGTCTCTTATGCTTTGGCTCTCTCCCACTCTAACCTCTTTTTTTTTTCCTTCCCCTCCCCCATGGGTTTCTGTTAAGTTTCTCAGGATCCACATAAGAGTGAAACCATATGGTATCTGTCTTTCTCTGTATGGCTTATTTCACTTAGCATAACACTCTCCAGTTCCATCCATGTTGCTACAAAAGGCCAAATTGCATTCTGTCTCATTGCCACGTAGTACTCCATTGTGTATATAAACCACAATTTCTTTATCCATTCATCAGTTGATGGACATTTAGGCTCTTTCCATAATTTGGCTATTGTTGAGAGTGCTGCTATAAACATTGGGGTACAAGTGCCCCTATGCATCAGTACTCCTGTATCCCTTGGGTAAATTCCCAGCAGTGCTATTGCTGGGTCATAGGGTAGGTTTATTTTTAATTTTTTGAGGAACCTCCACACTGTTTTCCAGAGTGGCTGCACCAATTTTCATTCCCACCAACAGTGCAAGAGGGTTCCCATTTCTCCACATCCTCGCCAGCATCTGTAGTCTCCTGATTTGTTCATTTTGGCCACTCTGACTGGTGTGAAGTGATATCTGAGTGTGGTTTTGATTTGTGTTTCCCTGATGAGGAGCGACATTGAGCATCTTTTCATGTGCCTGTTGGCCATCTGGATATCTTCTTTAGAGAAGTGTCTATTCATGTTTTCTGCCCATTTCTTCACTGGATTATTTGTTTTTCGGGTGTGGAGTTTGGTGAGCTCATTATAGATTTTGGATACTAGCCCTTTGTCCGATATGTCATTTGCAAATAGCTTTTCCCATTCCGTTGGTTGCCTTTTAGTTTTGTTGGTTGTTTCCTTTGCTCTGCAGAAGCTTTTTATCTTCATAAGGTCCCAGTAGTTCATTTTTGCTTTTAATTCCCTTGCCTTTGGGGATGTGTCAAGTAAGAGATTGCTACGGCTGAGGTCAGAGAGGTCTTTTCCTGCTTTCTCCTCTAAGGTTTTGATAGTTTCCTGTCTCACATTCAGGTCCTTTATCCATTTTGAGTTTATTTTTGTGAATGGTGTGAGAAAGTGGTCTAGTTTCAATCTTCTGCATGTTGCTGTCCAGTTCTCCCAGCACCATTTGTTAAAGAGACTGTCTTTTTTCCATTGGATGTTCTTTCCTGCTTTGTCAAAGATGAGTTGGCCATACGTTTGTGGGTCTAGTTCTGGGGTTTCTATTCTATTCCATTGGTCTATGTGTCTGTTTTTGTGCCAATACCATGCTGTCTTGATGATGACAGCTTTGTAGTAGAGGCTAAAGTCTGGGATTGTGATGCCTCCTGCTTTGGTCTTCTTCTTCAAAATTACTTTGGCTCTTCGGGGCCTTTTGTGTTTCCATATGAATTTTAGAATTGCTTGTTCTAGTTTCGAGAAGAATGCTGGTGCAATTTTGATTGGGATTGCATTGAATGTGTAGATAGCTTTGGGTAATATTGACATTTTGATAATATTTATTCTTCCAATCCATGAGCACGGAATGTCTTTCCATTTCTTTATATCTTCTTCAATTACCTTCATAAGCTTTCTATAGTTTTCAGCATACAGATCTTTTACATCTTTGGTTAGATTTCTTCCTAGGTATTTTATGCTTCTTGGTGCAATTGTGAATGGGATCAGTTTCTTTGTTTGTCTTTCTGTTGCTTCATTATTAGTGTACAAGAATGAAACTGATTTCTGTACATTGATTTTGTATCCTGCAACTTTGCTAAATTCAAGGTAGACTTATTTTGTAACAGACAAACCTACTTAAGGGAAACATTTCCCTAAAATATCTATAAAATATATTAATAGAAAACTTTAATTTCATAAAATACTTTATTGCCTAATAATTATTCTAGATATTAAAATCAATTAATTCTTTAATTTAGATTCAACATAATCAGCAGTTCTTTTCCTTGAATGGTTTTCGTAGACCATATTCAGAAAAATAAAGTATGTTGTTTGATTTTGCTATAAATGTTTACATATTCCCATCAACTGATTAGATATAAGAAATAAACAAAATGATTATATTCAATGACAACTGAAAGATTAGTCTCACTGTTATATATGAAGTTCCCATTGAGTTACCTGAAAAAAAGTTTCCTACTAATCAAAAAGATAATCTCAGTTAGTTTGAATATTTGAAACACATTGATCAGGGAATATTTTGGGTAAGGTAGTCTATTTGTTCATAAACCATATCCCAGGTTTCTGACTGAAATATCAATGAAAATGGATATCATTGAAAATATGCATATAATAAAAATTAGTAATAGTCCCAAATATAAAAGGTTTCAGTCTACCATGTGCCTAATTCTGATCTTAGGTAGTTAGCTTTTGAACAGCAGCAATAATGAAAACAACAGGACCAGCAAAGAAGAGAAGGTTTTGGACAGTCATCATTCCTAATTTTATATGTGGGTCAGTGAAATGTCACTCACTTAACGGACAGGTGATTGCCAAGGATAGCAAATTCTTTAGAATGTCCATTTGGGTTCTATAGCAAGCAACATTTAAACTTCATTTAACTTCTGCATATCAGCCACATTCAATTCTTATAGTTAGGCTTTAAACAAGATAAACCACAATAGGTCATTAATCCATTAAACATACTGTTATTTCTGTGTGAAGTCCTGGGAATCTAGATATTAAAACAACAGACCTTGTCCTTAAGGAGCTCAGAGGCTAACAAAGGAGAGAGACACAACTTCAAGTGTGTTTTCATTGTTAGAGATGAGTGAAACAATAGGAAATGCATAAGATACACTAGAGCAGAATAGAATGAGATCAATTTAGAGTTAGATATATATGTTTGCCTTTTACCAAGGAAATATCAATTCAAAATACAGAAATAATCATAAAATACTACATATTTAAAATCTTATTATATAGAAAGCTAAAGATGCTTAAAATATGTTAACCTTATGGTAAGTATAGAGAAAAATTAACACATTAAGTTCCTATGGGTTTAACAATCACCAATGAACACAAAATGATTTAAATCAAACATAAACATTTTTTCATGTTGTTTAGACCTTAAGTAAAACCACTAAACCAAATAAACAACTCACCGGATATTTTAAATGGATTATATATCTTAATTGAGTGAAAACTTTGTCAATGTAAGAATATCAGTAGGAACAGCAGGTAGCATAGTTTTAAATGTGTCACGTGCCTAAAAACTATGGTGGTGGTGCTTATGGAGTGATGGGGTTACGTCTGCAGTGGGACCTGTGCTGGACTTGGAGGCGGAAGCCTTGGATTGGATTTGCAGCTCTGCCACCTGACAGATATGTGATCTATACCCAATGCCACTTCTCTGAGCTTCTATATGTACATTTGAAACCATATGTATTTTGCTCCATATAACTGTGAGAATTAAAGATCGATATTTCTTAAAAGCATTTGGAAAAGAGTCTGGTACACGATGAGTTCTTACTAAGATTACACTGACTTGAATTATGGGTAATCTCTACTGTGTCCATATGTTTGGCTTGACAATTAAGTAGAAAGACGTGTATTTTAAATTTTGACACGCATTTCAAATAACATTTATTCATTTTGTGTTACCCATATGCATGTGTTTAAAAGTATAGTTTTGTTTGTCATATTTATTGTAGTGTGGTGAAACAGAGTAAATTGAATCTTACAGTGCAGTCCTATATTATGATTAGGGCTTGATTAGTGCGCATGATGTAAAAAAAATAAGTATCACATGTGTTCCTTTTAAGACATGATTATTAACTTATTGGAATTAGTTGAAAGGAAACATAGTCACTTTTCTTACTTGGATTTTTTTTTCTTCAGTTTCTTAAGAGTTAACAGAGATAGTCAAGTTAGGGAAAATAAAATGCAATTAATATGTTTTTAGACATGTTTCCTGTTTTTCTGCCTTCACTACAGAAGGTTTCACAAAGTGTTGACAGATACAGTTGCTTGCCTGTATCTGTCCTTTTGTGGTTACGGGTCCCTTTGCTAAGCAGATTTCCCTGTGTGAAATATTTTATCCTGCCGGGGTCAATAGATACAATACCACCGTGACATGAATTTATTTTTTCTTTTTCACAGGAGAATTTCTGAAACCTAGTTATTTCCCTGAGGTTGTTTAGGCTTCTTCCTTTTACATGAAGTCCCAGTATTTTTGTCTTTAACACCTTGAATTTTCATTTGAGTTAATACAGTTTTTCTTGCTATTTTCTTATTTTATTATAAATCAGACATACTAGAATGTAGGGAAGTTTCTTGAATCAAGACAGGTGCAAGCTACAGCAAGATGTGAATGTGTTTTAAATTGATTTTTGAATCAATTTTGAGATGTTGAACAACTGTTCTTTACAACATTATGGAACGTATTCTGAATTTTTCATTTGATGTCATAGGTGGGTTCCATAATTTATCCATTTATATTTTCCTTAAACTGTGTATGGATTACAGGAGGGAGTTCTCTAGTATATAATCAATTTCCTTGGCATTAACTTCTTGATTTTCACATGAAATACTTTTGCTTTATCAAGAACATTAGTAAAAGTAATATGTAAGACTTAACCTATGCTTAGTCCAAAATGCAAAATAATGAATTAACCCTTTGAGAATCTCATGCTTGTTACAATCCAATTCCATATGAATGTAGAATGCTCTCAACACACTACCCTAATCACCAGGCAGCCTACATGTTCTCACATTCTTTCAAGACTTTTTACTTTTAACTCTTTCATAACATTGTATTATCTTTTGGGGTTTTTTACTGATAACATATGGTCTTTTATTTCTACTAAATTTGATATAAACAATTCATTTTGTTTAATTTGTGATTATTTTTGTAACATTTACTTCTTTTTGAAAGTAATTTTGTGTCTAAAAAGTAAGTCCTGGTAACAGATTTCTCCATACGTAATGTTATGTAAAAAGCTATTAATAACATGGAATAATAACTTTATTGCCCCCATTATAATAATTTCCAATCTTCCATGGGGCCTGTGGAAAAATTAGGAAATGATGGTTTTTTTATAAGTCTGAGAAAAATAACTTTTTTAGGGTAAAGATGCATTCAAGCTTGACTAAAAGGCTATCAATTTCCGCAGAATTTCAGATCTACCAAAAAAAGATGGAATAGTGTTTTGTATAATAGCATAGAGGAATTTTGCTAAAAGAGGAGTCATGGTAGTTACAGAATACCAATAATATGAATACTGCCTGTTATGGACTGAATGTTTATGACTCCCCAAAATTCATATGTTGAAACTGTAATCCCCAGTGTGATGATATTAAGAGGTTTTAGGAGGTAATTTGGGGGGGGGGTAATTAAGTCATGAGAGTGGAACCCTCATGACATTAGTGATCTCTGTGTTCTGTGCCATGTGAGTATACAAGGGGAAGATAGCTATCTTCAGGTCAGGAAGACGGCCCTCCCCAAATACTGGATCTTCCAGCACGTTGATTTTGAACTTTTAAGCCTCCAGAACTATGAGAAATAAATGTTTAAACCACCCAGTTTATGATAGTTTGTTATAGCAGCCCAAACAGAGTAAGACCACCAGAGGCTCAAAACTGAGGGTTGGTTGGTTTTTTGTTTTTGTTGTTGTTGTTTTTGTTTGCAGAATGAGAAGCTGTATTAAAAAGAAAAAAGCTTGAAATAAAGAACAACATTCTTCTTCATATATCCTTGACTATTGCAGGAGAGTTGTTGGCTCTCCTGTAATAGATTAAAACGGATTTTTAAAATAGTAGTCATAAATGAGTGGTACAGTTGCATTTTATATGCACCACAGGGCTCACCAATAAGCCATGTAATACCTGTCAGGGAAGGGGTGCCTGGGTGGCTCAGTTGGTTAAGAATCCAACTTAGGCTCGGGTGGTGATCTCACAGCTCCTGAGTTTGAGGCCTGCATCGGGCTCTGTGCTGACAGCTCAGAGCCTGAACCTTGCTTGGGATTCTCTATCTCCCTCTGGCTCTGCCCCTCCCTTCACATGCTCTGCCTTTCTCTTTCAAAAATAAATAAACATTACACAAATTAAAAAAAAAAAAAAATACCTGTCAGGGGGGATGTGAGCATTCCTGAAGGTCCTAAATTTCCCAAGGAGGAAAATGTCTGACAGCTGGAGATTATTTCCTGGGAACTCTTAACAGATACAATGATTTATACAAACAGACTCCTCTTAAAGATAGCGAATCACCTCAGTGCTCAGGAAAAAAGATTTAGAGCTGCAGAGATTAGTAGAAAGGCATATGTGGTTTTTCTGGTGAGGAGAAAGTGGCTTCCTCATGAGGTGTGACATCTTCATCTGGATAAACAGAAGTAAGCAGTCATTAATAAGGTCTGTGCAAAGAACCACACTGCCTCATAACAGTTCTGTGTAAGCAGTTGGTCCTGTTGAGGGTCATATGTGAAACTTGTGGCTTTGTGGGGGAGATCTTAGAGCTGTTTGGTGAACAGGTAACTTAGCACTCAAACTACTACACTTTTGAGACTAAAATGAGTTAGTACTATTTATGATTATGTGGGGATAATCGGCATAAACCAGCGCTATCCTAGGCAAGCTGTAAATGTCTGCACTCTAAGTTTAAAAGTTGGTTTCTCTGCTCTAAAATGGCAATGAATGTTTGAGCAAAGGTAAAAAAAAAAAATAGTCTTAATGAATTCACTGGAAATGTTCAACAAATAAGACCAGGAACCTCCTAGATATAGCATGCATGTATTTGCATCTCTTCTAGACCATATAGCCCCTAACCAGGTAACATACCACATGTTCATCAAATAATATCTTGGCTACAGCTATGCACATCCTGTGAAAAATCAAATGGCTTCTTATGTGGAGTAAGTGATTTTTTTTCCCTTTATGGATTGGCCGTTTCCACATAGTATGACCCAGGCACTGTACAATTCATTACAAAACAGAGTGAATCCATTGGTGAAAATCTGAAAGATGAAAAGTACTTCTTAATTTAACAAAAGTTAAGATTATTCTCAGCATGGGCCTCAGACTGTGAGATTAAACAAAATTTTATTGATAACGCCACGAGCTCTTTGTTTAGAAAAGAAAATAGATTGCCTAGTCCACATTTTCAGAGAAATAGTTTCTCTTTATCTTGAAATACAGGAAAGAAACATGGCTCTCTGTTGGGTTGGCAACAGCAGAGCAGGTTGGAATAGTCTCTCTAAAACTGACAGAAAATTTGCATTTGGCTTACTGATTGGTTGTTGTTGGAGCTCACATGCATAGAAAAATATATACTCTGATACCCAGAGAGTGGATGGAAAGTGAGTATTCAAGGCTTGGTATGAAACTGGGAGCACTTAAGCTAGCAGACAATGGGAAAGGACCCTAAGATTTGACAACAGATATTAGAACAGCTTCCAGTTTAGAAACTGCTGCAGGACAGTGGAGCTACGAGATAGTACATCAAGCCAACATTTTAATTCACTAAAGAAATAGAGTGGAGGACATCTCTCAAACCAGAATATTGAGCATTACACCATCATTACAGGAGTGCCTTGTTTTCTTTGTCAGTGTGAGGGGTTATGTTTATTATTGTATTAATGTTATTGATCTCATCATCATCATTATCATCTTACCTAAGGAGAAAATCATGTAGACTGACAGGGTAATATTTGATAAAGAAACAACAAAAGATGCCAGTAACTCTCTTGTATCATTGGCTGGCATGCATATATGCTCTATTAAGTTTAAAATGTTTCTAGTAATGGGTTATACCTTCTCAACCTTTTATATTTAAGGCCTATATAACAAAAATGTGACACACACAGGTATCCAGACATAAAATTCTGTTTTCAATTTATTTATTTTTTGAATGCTAATGCTGGAAAACATTATGTGCATGAAGTCTGGGGAATCACATTACAAACATAGTTTGAGTACTTGTCTGCTAAATATGATGGGAATGGTGGATCAGTTGTTAAGCATTTAAAAAGGTATTTAAAATACACTGTGTATTCAAATTCTAGAGTTTTACTTTCCAACCTCAGCAAATGTTTTCTGTAATGAATTTTAATATACTTATGTTTCTCTATTTCCTTAATTGAGTTGTCTGGGGAGGTCATAAACTGCTTATAAATATGAAGCCTTTTGTGTCTATTCAGAATCACCAGTGCATGAGGGAAAGCAAAAGTGAAACACATTTAATTTGTCAAGCACACTTTTTTTTTTTTTTTTGCAGCCCATGAATATTGAAAGAGAAATCTAATCTTATTTTTAAAATAAATGACAACAATTAATTTCCTATTGTTTTAGTATTTTTCTTAATTAGGCATTTAGATATTTTTCTGTGAAGTTATATTTAAAATTTGATGTCAGAAAAGTGTTTTCAAATTAATTCACGTATTATAATAAATTAAGAACCCATGGGTTTTTGAAAAACTGTGAAACTAGCCAAATGATGTCGACTTTCAATATTCTTCTATAGAAAGAACTATCCAGTGTTTTATTTTGTGGGTCTTTTTTTTTCATATTTCAAAGTTGAGTTTATTCCTTACATTTTAACTAGAAGCTTTAGATTATAGGTTAAATAGATTCTATCTGGTTCTATAAAAGGCTTTCATTTAGGTTAATCCTAAATTTACTTTATTGTTAAGATATGACTGGTTTAATACAAAAGCACTTTAGCTGTATTCTGTTAAAAAATATGCAGTGATATCTGTGTATTATTGAAATGGAATAAGACTTTAATTGAAAAAACCTGTTTGAACCTTATTTATTGTAATTTAATATGTTTATGTATATTTATATATTATTTATGTATATTTAACTTATGTATATATTAGCTTTGACCACATTCGTGTTTTACTTAACTGGTAGTTTAGTTTTTATGAGTATTTGTTTTTATATTGCAGACATTGAAACATCTACAAGTGACCATCATTGCCCCCTCTCAAGTTCCTTTGATGAACTTGAGTGGGTCATAAACATCTTCATTTAGCTATTACATTTGATATTTGTAATACATTTCTGGAATTGTTGCAAACCATTTCCCATTTAAACTACTTCTCTTTCTGGAAGTTTTTTCTGTGGACCCCTTCATCATCTCATTTCAGCTGCTTGAACTTTCTTTAATACACTCTACCCTGTGTTTTTGGATTATTATCGTAAGTTGGAATTTTCCCTGTTGTTGGAATTTCTTATTTAACCTAGTATGTCACTTTCTATTCTATTCCTGAAGCACCCTCATATTTACCTTTAAAAACTCTACTCTGATTTCTTATTTTCTAAGTCATCTATTTTTGTCACTCTCCTTCCATCCATCCAATAGAAATATGATACTTACAATTATCCATGTGTGATGAAATAATAATATTTATGTATGGAATATTTTAAAAATCTGTAAGTTAGAATGTATGGCTTCAATTAGGTGAGTCCTAGTTTATTTGCTAGAAATTACATTTGAGTAGCTTGTTGAGTAAATAATGACTACTAGAACTTTAATTCTAAAAATCAAAATTGTTTACTCTTCATTTAATCTGTTTTCCCTTAGATTGGACTCTTATTCCAAAGACATGCTTTTACGTTCTTTGAGAAAAGCCAATAGTTCCAATATATTTAAAAATAATAGAAGATAAGAATTATTTTAAATGTGACCAACGAGAAAAAAATTTTGATTTCATTTTATTGGAATAATTACAGCTTGAGATTTCTTTCTAAATAATTTTATAGTCATGTATCATGAAATTCATTTTTCCTCACATTTACAATATAATGCCTCTGATATAATATTTCTAAGTTTTGGATAACTGAGTCTTAAAAATACTCTCTGTAAATCCATTTGACTATTTGACCTAGAAATACAATATTTCAGTAAACCTTTAACAAAATCAATAAATGTATGGCTACCTAGAGAATAATTTATCAAGGCTATTGTATTTTTAGCTGTACTTGAAAAATTTGGACAGAAGTTGGATCCATTACATTATGATAGGATACTTTATAAAAGTATAGTAAATTAAATATTTCCATTTTATTTTAATTATGGCATTGATACTTATCCTTATTCCTATGGGAAATTTTGTTAAGATTTAGAATACTACTTTTAATATAATAAATTATATACTTTAGCTTATTATTTATGTAGTTTAGCATGTATTTAAATCACTAACATATTTCTACTCTCAACAAATATAATTTATAATTTCAATAGGAAATGAGATTTGAACTACACTAATATTAATTTTACCACCTGAGATTTTAACCCACCTCAATGCTAAAATGTAAAACTAGCTTGATTTTGTCAGATGGAAATATTTGATAGATTAAAAATTATTATCAAATGCTTAGTGTCAAATAATCCTTTTAAGTGAAACTGATAGATTATATAGTTATATGTATATACAAAAGTAATTTGGTTATAGGAAATTATTTTTTTTACATAATTGGTTATTTTAATAATATCCCGTTATATGTATATACGTATATATATGAAGTTCCTATTGCTAGAGAAATTTATTCTTATAATATTTATATAATTTAGACAAATTTCTTTACCTATTGAACAGTTTTTCTTTTGTTTTAAGAATCCCTCTTGACCACACACATTATTACCCCTTGACAAAGAAAAGCTCAATAAAGATCAAATTAATATCTCTTTCAATATCTCTTTCACAAGGGTATCTAACCTAAGATCAAATTCAAGATTCCCAAATCCATTTTTCATTTGGTCACATGCATAGGTGGTGAATGAAGATGACCACTCGTTTCTAAAACAACAGACTAACAGTAACCTGTCTATGGCCCTCAGATTTCCACCCTAGATAAGACTGTACAGCCATCAGCTAGGTGGCAGTGAATCATTGGTGAAGCAGTAAATCTATTAGGATTTTCCTCTGTACATTGATGTGTCCAGAATCATAGCCTCATGACCCCTTCTTGATAATGTGTAGCCTTAGAGGACTCCTCAGCTTAAAGTATTCTCAGAGGTTTCCTAACTCTGAAAAATCTTGTGTACTCTTTATTCAAGTATTGTCATGATAGGGAAGCCAACAGGCTGAGATTCTGTAACTCTCAAAATCTTATGTTTGAAGATTCTCATGAATGTATTCTTTAACACCATATCCTGACAGTCATCTTTGAATTTGGCCAAGCACCAGGCAAATAAATTCCTGTTTTAATATTACCTGTTCACTTATTCAGGCAAATCTTAAATAGTTATCATAAAGTGCCATCTCTCTTCTTTAAAATATATCAGTAAAAATATATTGGCAGTGCTTAGGGAGGCAATACAAAAATCAGCTTTGGTATATGGCTGCAAAGTGTTGGTCTTAAATTAGATTCACTGACCCAACATCATGACTATATTAGCTCACACTACTCCCAAATTCTTGAAACTCACTTGAGCCTGTCTGCACTTGTTTCCTGCATATTCTAACTTTTTCTTTTCTTTGTAAGAAATCAGAATATTTGCAGGTGTTTAAGCTTTAAAAGAATAAATAACTTTTTTTTTTTGAAGAAAGAGTGATTTTTAAGATCTCATTTTAAATCAAAGCTAAAATACGGTTATTGCAGATACATGCTCATAAAAGAATGACCAAGTTTTGCATCACAGATATAAAGATTTATATTAAATGCAAAGAAAACATACAGAGAATGTGTCACAGGAAAATTGAAAAGTATTTTATTTATACTGTTGCATGTTAAAAGCCCAGACTCTAGTTTTTTTTTTTCAATGTGACCTAATTTCCTATTAACACCGTAAGTTCTAATTTTTATTTGCTACTCATTATAAAAACCTCTATGTTCAATTAAAAGAAAGAATTATTATACTTGGACTAGGGAATGATACCTTTTATATTAGTGTAACTGGACTGGTGTAGCTGAGCCTCTGAAAGAAGGAATCCAAAATAATCTGAGATTTTTTCATGTCTTATTTCAACCTCAAGTATATGGTTTCATTAAGTCATTTAAAACAGTTTCAACCTTAAATACAGTATCACACTTTTTTACTTGAGAAATAAAAATAAATACATCAGGAGGAGGAGTCAAGAAGGTGGAGCAGCATGGAAGTTTTCTGCTTCTCTTGTCCCTGAAATTCAGCTAGATCAAAACCAAACCATCTTGCACACCTAGAAAATTGATCTGAGCATTAACACGACAATCTGCATAACTTGAGCCACAGAACTCAGCAAGTATGTGGCACAGAGAGATGAACTGGGGAAGAGAAGCTGCAGAGGGTAGGTAGCTGTTTTTACTTGCAAAGAGAGGATGGAGATGGGGAGGAGTACAGGAAAAGCACTCCCTCCAAAAGCAGCTGGACAGAAAGAGAAAGACTGGAAACACCCATAAGGGAGTGAACAAGAAAGAAAGGAGAGTATTTAAATACCGTTAGGACTCTATAAACAGAAGAGTGCAGAGTCTGAAACTCTGCAGCTCAATACCTGGCAGAGCTCTGGTGGGAAGGGCGAATCCCCAGGAGCAGACAGTGAGGACTGAGGGGTCTTCGGGCCACACAGGAAGAGGTGGTTCCCCTGATGAAAGGACATTTGGTAGAGGCTGTGTGGCCTCCCCACAGGCAAAGGTCCCAGCGGACCCTAGAGAACAGCCATGTTTGCTGTTGGCAAGAAGGACATGGGGGTGGTGAAGCCTGGTGCCAGATGTGTGTTGTGATTTACCATAATCCCTGAAATGCTGCTGCTACATGATTGCACAAAGTTTTTCTGGGGCGGACTTGCACCCGGCATCAGTCTCTGGGAATCTGCAGTCACAGAGAACTCCCATTAGATTCAACAAAAATTGACCATCAACAAGGCATATCATAGTCAAATATGCAAAATACACAGACAAGAAAAGATCACGAAATCAGCAAGGGAAAAAAGTTCTTAACCTACAAGGGAAGACAGGTCAGGTTTGCAGCATATCTATCTACGGAAACTTGGCAGGCCATAGAGGAGTGGCAGGATATATTCAATGTGCTGATTTGGAATAATATGCAGCCAAGAATTCTTTATCCAGCAAGGCTATCATTCAAAATAGAAGGAAAGATAAAGAGTTTCCCAGACAGACAAAAACTAAAGGAGTTTGTGACCAATAAACCAGTCACGCAAGAAATTTTAAGGGGAACTCTCTGAGGGGAGAAAAGACGAAATAAAACAAAAAAGGGGGTGCCTGGGTGGCTCAGTCGGTTGGGTGTCCAACTTCAGCTCAGGTCATGATCTCACAGTTCGTGGGTTCAAGCCCCGCATCGGGCTCTGTGCTGACAGCTCGGAGCCCGGAGCCTGCTTCAGATTCTGTGTCTTCCTCTCTCTCTCTGCCCTTCCCCTGCTTGCGCTCTGTCTCTCAAAAATAATGAATAAACGTTAAAAATTAAAAAAAAAACAAAAACAAAAACAAAAAACAAAAAAGGCAATAAAACTAGGCAATAACTAGGCAAAGCAAAGGCAATAAAAACTAGAAAGGACCAAGGAACACCACCAGAAACTCCAACTCTAGAGACAACAAAATGACAATAAATTCATATCTTTTGGTACTCACTCTAAATGTCAATGGACTAAATGCTCCAGTCAAAATACATAGGGTAACAGAATGGATAATAAAACAAGATCCATTGGGACACCTTGGGGGATTAGTCGGTTAAGCGTCCAAATTCGGCTCAGGTCATGATCTTTCAGTCCATGAGTTTGAGCCCTGCATCAGGCTCTGTGCTGACAGCTCAGAGCCTGGAGCCTGCTTTGGATTTGTGTCTGCCTCTCTCTCTGCCCCTCCCCACTCATGCTCGCTTACTCTCTCTCTCTCTGAAAAATAATAAACATTAAAAAAATAAAACAAGATCCATCTATACACTGTTTACAAGAGACCTGTTTTAGACCTAAAGACAACTTCAGATTGAAAGTAAGGGGATGGAGAACCATCTATCATGCTAATGGTCACCAAAAGAAAGCCAGAGTAGCCATACTTACATCAGACAATGCAGATTTTAATATAAAGACAGTAATAAGAGGTGAAGAAGGGCATTGTATCATAATTAAGGGGGCTGTCCACAAAGAAGACATAACAGTTGTAAGCATTTATGCTTCCAACATGGAAACACCCAAATATATAAATCAATTAATCAAAAACTAAAGAAACTTATTGAAAATAATACCATAATAGTAGGGGACTTCAACACCCCGCTTACAACAATGGACAGATCATCTAAGCATAAACTCAACAAGGAAACAATGGCTTTGTATGACACACTGAGCTGGATAAACCTAACAGGCACATTCAAAACATTTCATCCTAAAGTAACAGAGTACACATTCTTCTCGAGTGCACATGGAACATTCTCCAGAATAGATCACATACTGGGACACAAATCAACCCTCAACAAGTACAAAAAGATCGAGATCATACCTTGCATATTTTCAAACCACAATGCTATGAAAATCAAAATCAACTATAGGAAAAAATTTGCACAGACAAATATTTGGAGACTAAACAACATCCTACTAAAGAATGATTGGGCTAACCAAGAAGTTAAAAGGGGAGTTAAAAAGTACATGGAAGTCAATGAAAATGATAACATCACAGCCCCAAACCTCTGGGACACAGCAAAGGCAGTCATAAGAGGGAAGTAGATGGCAATCCAGGCCTTCCTAAAGAAGGAAGAAAGGTCTCAGATACACAACCTAACTTTACACCTTAAAGAGCTGGAAAAAGAACAGCAAATAAAACCCCAAACCAGCAGAAGATGGGAAATAATAGAGATTAGAGCATAAAACAGTGCTATCGAAATCAAAACACAGTAGAACACATCAATGAAACCAGGAGCTGGTTCTTTGAAAGAATTTTTAAAAATTGATAAATCCCTAGCCAGTTTGATCAAAAAGAAAAAGGAAAGAACCCAAATAAATAATATCAAGAATGAAAGAGGAGAGATCACAACCAACACTGCAGAAATACAAACAAAAATAAGAGAATATTATGAGTAATTATATGCCAATAAATTGGGCAATCTGGAAGGAATGGACAAATTCCTAGAAACATATAAACTGCCAAAACTGAAACAGGAAGAAATAGAAAATTTGAACAGATCCATAACAAAGAAATCAAATTAGTAATAAAAAATCTCCCAAAAAACAACAGTTCAGAGCTGGATGGCTTTCCAGGGGAATTCTATCAAACATTTAAAGAAGAGTTAACACCTATTCTTTTGAAGCTGTTCCAAAAAATAGAAATGGACGGAAAACTTCCAAACTCATTCTATGAAGCCAGCATTACCTTGATTCCAAAACCAGAGACCACACTAAAAAGGAGAACTATAGACCAATTTTCCTGATGAACGTGGATGCAAAAATCCTCAAGATACTAGCCAAGCAGATCCAACAATACATTAAAAGAATCATTCACCATGACCAAGTGGGATTTACACCTGGGATGCAAGTCTGGTTCAATATCCACAAAACAATCAATGTGATACATCACATCAGTAAAAGAAAGGGCAAGCACCACATGATCCTCTCAATAGATGCAGAGACATTTGACAAAATAAAGCATCTTTTCTTGATAAAAACCCTCAAGTAAGTAGGGATAGAAGGATCATACCTCAAGATCATAAAGGTCATTAAGGAAAGACCCCCACTAATATCATCCTCAGTGGGGAAAAACTGAGAGCTTTCCCCCTAAGGTCATGAACGAGAGAGGGATGTCCTCTCTTGCCACTGTTATTCAACATAGTGTTGGAAATCCTGGCCTCAGCAATCAGACAACACAAAGAAATGAAAGGCATGGAAATCAGCAAGGAGGAAGTTAAACTTTCACTCTTCACAGACAACATGATACTCTATGTGGAAAACCCAAAAGATTCCACTGAAAAAACTGCTAGAACTGATCCATGAATTCAGCAAAGTTGCAGGATATAAAATCAATGCACAGAAATTGGTTGCATGCCTGTACACCAACAATAAAGCTACAGAAAGAGAAATCAGAGTCAATCCCATTTACAATTGCACCAAAAACGACAAAATACCTAGGAATAAGCCTAACCAAAGAGATGAACAATCTATACACTGAAAACTATAGAAAGCTTATGAAAGAAATTGAAGAAGACACAAAAAAATGGAAAAAGATTCCATGCTTATGGATTGGAAAATGAATATTGTTATAATGCCAATAATACCCAAAGCAATCTACATATTCAATGCAATCCCTATAAAAATAACACCAGCATTCTTCACAGGGCTAGAACAATCCTAAAATTTTTATGGAACCAGAAAAGACCCTGAATAGCCAAAGCAATCCTGAAAAAGAAAACCAAAGCTGGAGGCATCACAATCCCAGACTTCCAGATATATTACAAAGCTGTAGTCAAAATAGTATGGTACTGGCACAAAAACAGACACTTAGATCAATGGAAAAGAGTAGAGAACCCAGAAATGGACCCACAAACGTATGGCCAACTAATCTTTGACAAAGCAGGAAAGAATATCCAATGGAATAAAGACAGGCTCTTCAGCAAATCGTGTTGGGAAAACTGGGCAGCAACATGCAGAAAAATGAACCTGGACCACTTTCTTACACTATACACAAAAATAAACTCAAAATGGATGAAAGACCTAAATGTAAGACAGGAAGCCATCAAAATCCTAGGAGAAAGTAGGCAAAAATATCTTTGACCTCACCATAGCAACTGTCTACTCAACACGTCTCTGAAGGCAAGGGAAACAAAAGCAAAAATGAATTATTGGGACCTCATCAAAATAAAAAGCTTCTGCAAGGCAAAGGAAACAATCAGCAAAACTAAAAGGCAACTGACAGAATGGGAGAAGATATTTGCAAATGACGTATCAGATAAAGGTTAGTATCCAAAATCTATAAAGAACTTACCAAACTCAACACCCAAAAAGCAAATAATCCAGTGTAGAAATATGCAAAAGACATGAATAGACACTTTCCCAAAGAAGACATCCAGGCAACTAACAGACACATGAAAAGTGCTCAACATCACTCATTATCAGGGAAATACAGAGTAACACCACAGTGAGATACCACCTCACACTAATCAGAATGTCTAAAATAAATAACTCAGGCAACAACAGATGTTGGCAAGGATGCAGAGAAACTTTGCACTGCTGGTGTGAATGTAAACTGGTGTAGCCACTCTGGAAAACAGTATGGAGGTTCCTCAAAAAGCTAAGAATAGAACTACCCTACGACCCAGCAATTGCACTACTAGGTATTTAAACAAGGGTTATGGGTGTGCTGTTTCAAAGGGGCACAAGCACCCAATGTTTATAGCAGCCTGTCGATGATAGCCAAAGTATGGAAGGAGCCCAAATGTCCATCAACAGATGAGTGGATAAAGAAGAAATGGTATGTATATACAATAGAGTATTACTCAGCAAACAAAAAGAATGAAACCTTGCCGTTTGCAGCAATGTGGATGGAACTAGAGGGTATTGTGCTAAGCGATATTAGTCAGAGAAAGACAAATATCATATGACCTCACTCCTATGTGGAATTTAAGATACAAAACAGACTAACATAAGGGAAGGGAAGCAAAAATAATATGAAAACAGGGATGGGGACAAAACATAAGAAACTCAAATACAGAGAACAAACAGGGTTGCTGGAGGGGTTGTGGGTGGGAGGATGAGCTAAATGAGTAAGGGAAATTAAGGAAGACACTTGTTGAGATGAGAACTGGGTGTTATACATGGGGGATGAATCACTGGAATCTACTCCTGAAATCATTATTGTACTATATGGTAAACAACTTGGATGCAAATGTAAAAAATAAATAAATAAAAAATTAAAAAAACCAGATACATCAAATTTTAATATCACATTTTTATTTTAAGAGCATCAGCTTGACTGGCTTGGCTGGAGGAGCATGAGACTCTTGATCTCAGTGTTGTGGGTTTGAGTCCCACATGGGATGTAGAGATTACTTAAATAAATACAACTTTAAACAAAAATAAAAATAAATAAAATAATTTACATCAGTATTCCAAAGAGTGACTGTTTTAAAAATGGATTCTTCTGAAAGTTTGGAATTTGTTTTCTATTGACAGTCTCATCTCTTTAACTTCAATTTCAATATATTTATTATTATTTGGCTGATGGCATACAACAGCTACTTATTTTACCTTGTGCTGATCATAGAGATCTTTCATTATTTTCATAAATACAGCTTAAAATATGAAAGATAGAATTTTAGATAATTTTCATCCTCAAAATAGTTGATCAATAGTAAAAAATAATAGCATTGTGTGTTGTGCTAAAATAAGTTGTAAGCATTATATTATTTGTATCTCAAAAGGAACCTCTACACTCGATACAGTTTGATAATATACTGTTACATGAGATTTAACATGGCAAGAATGCAGATAGGAAAAGCTAATTTCCTTTAGATGGTCATGCCCCTAGTAAGTAACAAAGTTGCTATTCATATTCACATCTGTTTTACTTTGCATCTTTTATGGTGTGATGTCCTTTCATAGTTTCTTGGAATTATACTGTCCAACATACTTTGGGTAATCTGAACTATCACTGTATCATTTGTGGATTATTTTCTGTATTATAAAGCTTTATACCCTACTTTTTTTTTTTTTTTTTTTTGCTTTAGACATTTTAGAAAAATTTAAATAGCAGGTGTAACAAAACTGTGCATAGCTTCATAAAATAACTTTGTGACCAAACCTTACTCTCTCTCTGTTTATATATCGTGGATTCCCAATCATTTTATAACTCTAAAATAATACATGTGGTTTTATAAGTCTATAATGTCCTTTCTTTTTGGAGAATGGCATTAATAAAATTTAATTTAAAATAAGTAAGTGAATGATTTAATTTCTGAATATTAGAGAAATTTTAGAATAGTATAAACTGATATGTGACAGAAACTTTTACTTCTGTAAAATTTTCATATGTTCCCTCTCTCCAATTCTCCAGTCTTTTTTAGTTTTAGAGTCATCCGACCAAAGTTCTGTCCAATCAACATTGATAGTAAATGTGTTATTCCCACACAAAAGCATTTAAGACCTAGTGTGTGACCCTCCAACTTTCTTTTCCCCTGCTCTGAGCAACTATGAAACTCTCTATTGGCACAGGAGACTTACGGTACACCCTGAAAATGAGCAAGAAATAGAACTTAATAGTGTTATGCCATGGAGATTTCAGGGTAAATGTTTTACTGCTGCATAACTTTTTGACTAATACAGAAGAAATCTTTTTGTTTTTATAAATTATATTATTGTATTTGTAGGAGAGGAAAAACTGTTTTCCTCTACTCATCTTAGACTCATTGGTCAGATCACTATGAATCAGATAGAGGAAGACAGATCAACAAGAGAAAAACAGAAGTTTATTAACATGTGTATCCTGCATAGACATGGGACACCCAGTGATGAGTAACTGAAAGGGGTGGTTAGAATTACAAAAGAATGATCTTTTATTTAAGTTTATTTATTTTGAGAGAGGGAGAGAGAGTGCGTGCCCATGTGCAAACAGGAGCAGGGGTAGAGAGAGCCGAGAGAGAATCCTAAGCAGCCTCCACGGGGCTCAATCCCACAAACCATGGGATCATGATCTGAGCTGAAATCAAGAGTCCTATGCTTAACCGCTCAACTGACTGAGCCACCCAGGTACCCCAAGAATAATAAATCTTTAGAAAAGTGACAAGACAAAAATAAGGACTTTGAGTTTCTAGGAGAGCAAATTGTGCAAAGGCAAACATAGGGGGACCTGATGGAAGATAGGAGCTAGTTAAGTGAAGTATTACATAGTTTCCTCTAGTGCTATGTATAGAGTTGTCTCTGGTGATTTAAGAATTATCCTGTATCCTGCTCTTTCTGGTAGAGAAGGCAGTGGGGAGAGCATAAAGTTTTTCTGTGTCTTTTTTTTTTTTTTTTTTTTTTTGGTTGCCTTCAGTTCAAAATAATCTTTATACCAAAGTGGCAGTTTTGGACATCATGTTCTGCTACCCTATATGTTCCTTTTATATGTGTCTTATTTTATACTAGAAATGATTTGATGTTATATTGCTTCCAGCCATCAGATTCTATACTTTTTGTTTTTCCCCCTCTGCCTGAATTACTTCAAATTTTATATATTAACTACAATTAGACACCATATAGTAAATTTAGAAGCATGATAGGATATTGGGGATGGTAAAATGCTTCACTTTTTTCCACTAAGGTCAGTAATTGCTTCTCAGAGTGGATAACATTTGGACCTGGTCTTAGATATGGATGGAAATGTTACAACATGGCTTAGTTCATGCCATGCAAGAAAAAGAAAACAAGAGAACTTCAAAATATAAAGAAGAAAATATCAGAAGGCCCTAAACATTTTTTATTGTTAAAATTGAGGGAACAGGACAGATATTTCTCCTGGTAATTAGTGTGTACCACTAATTAACATTATCTTGAAGTCAAAATGATTTTTAGATACTGAGAAGTCTAGCTCCTAGTTAAAAACTTAGGTGTCATTTTTTAGGCCTGACCATGGGTGCACAGCTAGGGCATTGTAGTCTTTGAAAGGTATTGTGGTCAAAGACTCAGGCTGCCCTGTCTGGCCATGCTCTTACCCATATCCACATTCCTAGCCAGGCATCTTCAGTCCAAGGTCTCCTTTTAGGCCATGGATGGAGGTCCTCTTCAGGTACCTCCACTGAGACCCTACTTACAGGAAAAAGAGGAGGAAACCTTGAAAGCACTTCTCCCTACTCTGACTCAATACTCACTACTATTCAATTCTTAGTATTCCTCCCTCCCTCTCATCTCAGGATCCATAAGTCTTCCGGAGACTTTTCTTCAGGGCTCCCTCAACAGTGAGAACCCTCCACATCCATACTAATCCATCTTACCTTCAACCAGAGTGCTGCTGTTCCATGCAAGAAATTGGGGGAGACGGAGCCAGCACTTTCTCTGGTTTTAGACTCTTGTTTATACTATGACAGTAACTGATTAAAGGTTTAACTCTTTATTTTTGGCTTGTTGCTTTAATCAGTTACTCTAATAACTGAAAGTAGAGTTCTCTCTCTTCCAGTTTAGCTGGGCTCCTGACAGCCTGTAAACTGTAGATCAAAATATAAGCCCAGATAGCAGACAATATACTCGATGTGATACATTTTACATTCAGAATTTACATTCTACCAATAATGTTGTACCTCTTTCTTAAAAATGACTTGCCCTTGAATTCAGAAGACATACCTTGTCATTCTGCAAAGAGTGAAAATTAAAAAAAAAACATTATGTGGTAGCACATGTAATTTATCTTTCATTTTCTAACAAGCATATCTCTTTCCTAGAAATCTAAGGTGAGTTACTTCTTGCTTACCCATTCTTATCAGAATTATCTCCTCAATATAGTGGACAAGGTTGTCGTCCTTTGGGACATTGAGATTATCAGTGTCCCTGTTGGCAAAACTATATCAGAGAGTGGAGAGATTATACAGCTATTAAGTAAAACAGGGAAGGATATTAAGCTTCCCAGTTGAAAGCACATCGCTTTTTGTGTTCTTTAACAATTACTATAGACCAGAGATAATTTTCCAAATTGACAGTTGCATGTAAATTGTGTCTATGTTGATTTTTCTCCAGTAAAAATACTTCACTGTAAGAGCAGGTATACAATTGGTTCATCATATGGTTAAATTTATCATAATCCACTGGCATTGTCCAGGATCCATAGATATTCTGCATAAGCTAAACACACAAGCTGAATGAAGTTGTATTTGGAATCCTCTATCTTTCCTCTCCCCACGATTGTTATTTTCATTGGTTTATTACCTGTATAGGAAATGTACTTCCAGTGGCTTCTTCACGACCACTTAAGTCTATAATTCTCATTCTAAGTGAGCAATGTAGGAACGGAAAACATATGCCAAATAGAAAACACAGAAAAGCAAAACAAAACAAAACAAAATTGTGTATTACCACAGGATGGAGTCACGTATACATCAGGGACCCTGTGAGATGATATTCTTTCAAAACTCCCTTTTCCATTGACTCCAAGGATGCACTCTGACTAGTGGATTAGACTTGCATTCTCTGGCCAGGAATTAGTTATTAGCTAATAACGGTATCATAAATCCATTTATCTGATAGAAACCTAAGAATTTCTGGTCAGTTTCAGAATATATGTATTCCTTATTTGTTCTCAAGTTTAAAGATCTTACTCTTTTTTTTTGATTTTTTTAAATGTTTATTATTTTTGAGAGAGAGTGTGTGTGTGAGTGGGGGAAGGACAGAGAGAGAGGGGGACAGAGGATCTGAAGCAGGTTCTGTGCTGACAGCAGAGAGCCTCTATGAGGGGTTCAAACTCACAAACGGTGAGATCATGACCTGAGCCAAAGTCAGATGCTAATCCAGCTGAGCCACCCAGGTGCCCCAAGATCTTATTCTTTAACAAAGAAACACTACATTGACACAAGAGAGAACAAATTTCCCCCAGCTATAAAGCAATAATGATTTTTTAAAATTTATTAATCATGTTTAGTTAAATTCAGTTAAAGTGGTCCGTTTTTAAGACACGAGATAACTGGAATGTGTCTTAAGTGTAAAGAATTTTTTACTTGCCTACTTGTTATCCAACTAATTGTTTCATCTAATCAGTAGAATTTTTTTTTTTTTTTTACCACTGATTGAACGTATATTTAACTGCATTATATGCAATGCATCTAAGTGAATTTTAACTTAGCTTTTTGGAAGTAAATAGAGAGTTTCATTTGTTTTTCTGAGATACTTGATGAAGTTGACAAACTGTACATATTTCTTATAAAGGTGAATTAAAATATTATATATCATCAATTAAACAAATTCATCATAAAGGCCACCCTCTTCTGATATGAAGATAATAGGAAGGAAAAGTGTATGTCTATGAAGAGAGATACCCAAGGTGAGGTTAGACTAATGCTGAACTGTGCTTACAACTCTACAATGTTTTATAAAATGTTTTATAAAACACACTTCTAAAATGCTAATCAGGATTAGTTTCTAGTTTTTATGACATTAAATACTCCCTTTTCTTAGAATGAGAGAGAAGAGATATTATATTCTTTCACAGAAAGGCAATCATATCCCAGGAAAATTGAAAATGTGTTACTCAAAAAAAAGATGTGATATGCTTTAGCTTACTCTATGTAGTTATATTTTACCTTATTAAAGTAAATTATTAATATTTACATTCTAGATTATATTCAATTAAACTGTTATTCTTAAATTATTGCATTTTTGCAGCACATGAATAACATCTACTTCTTAAATATTATGCTATTTTTTTGCTATGTAATTTTATAAGACTTATATAGTCATATTTTTAATACAGTAACAAAGACCTTCCCTTTAATGCTATTTAGCATTTTTGAATTTTTCATCATGACTTCACAATCAATTGCCTCTCTGCATATTGTTACAAACAATCTTTCCTTGAATAATATTTATACGGTACCCAATACATATTGGTATTAATATGAGCACTTGCTCTGTCACGCTAAATAGTATCTCTGGTTTTCTTAAATGATCAATTTCAGACTAGGCTGTTCTCCAAAACCATCATGACGTGGCCCCATAATTCCTTTGAGTAATCATAGTCTTCCAGGAATGAACTCCCTGAATAAAAGTTCAATGCACCTTTGATGACATGCACTTACTCTTTTGGAAAAGGTATTAATACCGTCGAGTCATTTGGGCAGCATTTGCTCCACATAACCACACAGTGGCTGCACATCTTAATGCAAGAATTATCATATAACATTTGGTTGGGGTGAGGTCATAAACAAGTAGAGGGTGAGTCTTTTATAAATTTACGTTTTAGATATAAATGTCTTCTCTGCCTCTGCCCTCTTAGGTCACAGGTTATCCCTTGAGACTAAAATATGACCTCTTACTGATCTTATTCCCTGAAACTTAGTCAGGACTTCTTAATTTCTCTATACTAACAGGCCAGTGCTGCACACTTGAATCTTCAATTAATTTGCTTGAGAGTGTCTTTCTATGCAAACTTTGCATTCTACTGATGAAATAGGTTTGCTTTTAGAGTAAATTTGCCTCCCTTATTTTGAATATTATAAAAATCAGTTAAGTTACAAACAGGAATGGAATTAACTAGAGCTATGATAAATTGAAAATTCTGTACAGAAATATTTAATTTTTAAATATTGAGGAACACCATCAAAATGTTTATTGACTATTTTACACAGAGTTGAATTTTATAAACTGAACAAAGTATGAAATAGGTTAATAAGGGGATGTTTTAAGATGTGGATATTAAACCATGACAGAAAATCTTCGAAATACAAATATATATTACAAATATATATACTGTATATATATACACACAAATATATATGTATATATAACTCTATATATACTATACATATGTACATACATGTATATACATATACATATATATGTATATATATGTGTGTGTGTATATATATGTATATATATATTTACACACATATATACGTGTATATATATATATGGCCTAAATCAGATGAGGAATGTTTCCCTTAGCCTCTCTAGCTTATATATAAGCAAATTCCTAATGGAGATAAATTTGGTTTAGAATGAAAACAGTGTTTAACATTAATATTTTCCATGGATATTTAACCTTTAAAACGGTTGGAAAACAAATGATCATGCATCATACAATAGAATTATAAAGATCTATTTTGTTTGTTCGTTTTACTTCCATGTTACTATTGATGAAGATACTCAGTGTAAATATATTTGCCTGTTTTCTAAGTCATCGGAGTTGCACCCAATACTGTGCTGGTAAGTGTTTAATAACCTGACCTCCAGTATAAACTGTATCAAATTTTACCGTTTTCCATTTTGTGTATGTAAGTTTCCTCCCATGACCCATTTCATGCTACTAATGTGCTGTTGCTGCAAAGTGGCAGCAAGGTACCACAAGTCAGCTTTCAAGAGTTGAGAAGCATTGGCTTCAGCCCAACACTGGACTCAGTCATAGATGAAAATGCATTACTCTGTTATTATTCTGATGGTTAAAGTGGCAATAAAGGGATCTGTTTCTCTATTTTTCCCAGTGGTTTACACTTTCTAACTCCCCACCCCCCCGCATGTCAGCATTTATTTGGGGCATCTCTGTACATATGTCCATTGCATGTAACATACCTTTATTGAATTTATATATAATAAATGTATCCTATTGGGAAATGATGCTACCATGCAACCACCAAAAATCTATATCATGTAAAAAGGCTTTCTGGTAGCATTAACAAATTTAAATGAATTAGTCCACAGTTTTGTACCTATTCACTCTTGTTACCAGTACATTTATGTTTCCAAACACTGATATGCTCTTTTTTATGATCAGTCATAGACAAGTAATCCCATTAAATTCTCTTCATTTCTACAAACATATTATGAGCAGTATTCCTTACTGTTCTTTACTCTTTACTCACTGTTACGCTTATTGCCATGGACTATGGAAACAAATGCTTGAGTTAGTCATCTCTGAGTTGTTATGAGACTTACATGTGTTAATACAGTATTTAGGAAAACGCCTAGATGTAATTAGTACTATATATATATATATAGTACTAATTACATCTAGGCGTATCCTTACTATTATATGTATAATAGTATAAGTATATATATATAATAAATATATAAGTATATATATCCTTACTATTATATTATTTAGATTCTAAACTTTTTGCTTAGCAATGGAGCTAAAAAGATAAAAATGATAATGATAATACAGATGTATTGAGCGCTTAATATGTGCAGGTAATTGTTCTAACCACTTTGCAAGTATTAACTTAATTTCTCCTCCTCAAACCGATTTGATATGGGCTTTATTACTTTCTTTTATATATATGTGAGAACGTTGAGATGCACAGAGATTACTAAGTAAGTTTCCGAGATTGTGAAAGTGGTAAATACCTAGTAAGAATTTTAAAACATGAAGTCTACCAACTGAAAAGTTTTCCTAACCATTCCACTGCATATTTTCACAGAATACTCATTAAGAGGTCAAATGATTCAAAGAGGTGGGGTTAATGGAATGGATTTATTATATATAAACCCTATTGCTGACCAGGTTCAAGCAGTGAGACTAAGGCATATTCCCTTCTTTAAATAGTAAGAAACGCATTTGGAGAAGGATGGGCCAATATCATTGAGAATCTTTGCTTGAGTGGCTCTGAAGAATTTATTTTCTCCATGTGCTAAGCACCCTAGTAGAATTATGTTCCAGTTACTCACAGTTGTAAGTTGCACTTGGGCTTTTTTCTTCATTCTTTTTCCTCTTTGTTTCTCTATCTGGTTATCTTCTGCTGATACACTTACAGTATAATAAAATTTTTGTCTGATGTGACCATTCTTCTGTTAGATGCATCTTAATTTATTATATTTTTCAATTCTATAATATCTATTTGATTCATTTTTATCAATTTCTTTTTTTTTTTTTTTAATTTTTTTTTCCCAACGTTTTTTATTTATTTTTGGGACAGAGAGAGACAGAGCATGAACGGGGGAGGGGCAGAGAGAGAGGGAGACACAGAATCGGAAACAGGCTCCAGGCTCCGAGCCATCAGCCCAGAGCCTGACGCGGGGCTCGAACTCACGGACCGCGAGATCGTGACCTGGCTGAAGTCGGACGCTTAACCGACTGCGCCACCCAGGCGCCCCCATTTTTATCAATTTCTAATCACTGGTGATAATCTCCAATTTTCCACTATTTTGAATAATTTAATCACTTATTTTTTAGTCTGATATTTATAACTTCGATATCTTGTGCAAGTTTGAATCTTGGTAGTATTTTCTTTCATACCTTGGTCTTCTCTTGGCATGCCTAATAAGTCTTGAAATTCTTGAATGAATGAAAAATATTGTGTATGAAAAAATATACATATATAAAACTTTGGTTGAAATATTCTCCCATTCCTATCTTCTACCAAGCAACAGAGGAGTGGGTCACCTTATTCTAAAGACTTCTTTTTGTATCATAGAAACTTTGTAAACTTTATAAAGTTTGGTCTATCTCTGGTTCGTTTGCACTTCTTAAATATTTCCCTGTAGGGTCCTAACTTTTTGTGTTTTATTTTCTTACTTATTTATTTAATTTTTTGTTTATGTTTAGGACCACCCTCCTTTCATAATCCTGAACTCTAATTTTTTGTTTCCTTAGCAACATATGATTGCTAAAAATTCTGCTTTATTTTTTTTTCCTTTCACTTTTTACTTGGCTTTCCACCTCATGTCCTTCAAAGCTGAAGATTTAGCAAATGTCTACATGAGCAATCCAAGTACCTGGCTCACTTCTCTGCTTCTTTGTTCTATCCAAGATTTTGGATCTTTATGTCTAAGGACCCTAGAAAGCATGGAGTGTCATGTTTAATTTCCATGTGACTGTGGTTACTCGTGTGGTCTATTCTGCATATTAGCAGCTGTCTTCCACAGTTTGTAGAACAAGAGTTGACAGATTCTCCAAGAGGAAAAGCAGCATGCAGAATATTGGGCTCAGTTCAATGACTCATTCTACTCCGTTGGATCTTGTTTTAAAATACTGTGCAGATACATTTCCAGGATCCACTAAAAGTTCCCTGAAAAAATTCCTCTAAAAGAAAGGAGTCATGAAACATAAGTCTTATTGACCTAACAATAAACCCAGCTGTGATTAAAATATTTTAATAAATATCGTAGTGCTCCCTAAATATTAATAGATTCCATAAGATGCTATGGGGAAAAGGGTAGTGATCCGAATTCAGACTTTGCTAGGAGAGAGCAATGAAGGTTTTCTATTAGAGTTCATATTTAATCTAGATATTAAAAATCATTAATAAAGAGCTAAAGAAGTTTGAAGAGTCTGAAGGAGAGTAGGAACCTGTTGTAGCCTAAAGAGATATAAAGCAGTATGGTCAGTTGCTCAGCACAACTGGAGAATAGAGTATGACTGGCAAATGGGTGGAAATGATAAATAATAAAGGTGGGCAATCAGCCATAAGGCAGATCATAAAGATCTTTGTATATCATGATAAAGATCTATTCTGTTAGATATTATTCTTATAATAATAATAATTATACTTTCTAAGGGCAATTAAAAGTTTTAAGCACAGGTAAAACAGTGAATTCATTTTTTAAAAGGTGAGATTAAATGCTAGAGGACGTGGATATCATTATTGATCCTTTCCTTTTTAGCTATTTCAAATAAGGCAAGCTGTTTAATAGCTTTGAGATTTTGTTCCTAATCTATGATAGTATCATTTTTCCTACCCTCTGTGTCTCATTAATATATTCAGTAATGATTTATTATGGAATAAAATAAATTAAAATATTTCTAAGTAACTATATGAATTCAAGACATTAGAGAAATATGTTAGACTGACAGCATGGTATTTGATTCTATATTTTATTAGGGGCTAGACTCTCACTAGAAGACAATGAGTTTATGGTCAGTGTTACTGTGTTAGATTAATTGCAGAGGAACTCAATTCAAAATCACATATACTTGAGAATAATGTGTGCACAGCAGTCAGAAATCATAGGATATTTACATATTTAGCAAAACCAAAGTCCAAATTCATTTAAAATGCCCTGTCAGTTCTCAAATGCAGTAATCCCTCATGCACATTGTAGGGAAGGTCACTGAAAGAGTAGATCCAATTGCCTTATTAAAATGGCTATGAAACCAGTCAGTATTGCCACACAAATGAGAATTTGAAGAAGTGTTTAAGCTTTCACTGGAGCATGTCCAGATGTTATGTGACTACATCATTTGGCTTGTGTTCTGATTTCATTTCATTGACCCTTGGGAATATTTTCACTTTACCACAGCTCTTACATTTCAAATGGCACAATGTTAATTTGTATTAACTTTAGTTCGCTTTGTATTCACTCTCTCAAATCTCTCTCATCTATTATCTCTCATTCCTGCCTATATCATTATCATTTTGTCCTTAATTTTTTTATTAAGTGGTTTATTTTTCTGAAATATGCACATTTTCAGGGAAGACACACCACTTGTGAAATATTATCTATTTCTTCATATGTATCTGGAAGGGGATTTTTTCTTTTCTACTTGCTCTTTGAAAATTAAGTCCTTGGGGACTTTTTTTGTATAATGAAGCTTACTTGTTAATTTCTATATTTATGTATTTATTTATTTATTTTCAAGTTATTTATTTTGAGAGAGAGAGTGGGGGAGGAGCAGAGAGAGAGAGGGAGAGAGAGAGAGACTCCCAAGCAGGTTCCACACTGTCAGCGCAGAGCCCAGTGAGGGGCCTGAACCCACAAACCATGAGACCATGACCTGAGCTGAAACCAAGAGTCAGATGCTTAACCGACTGAGCCACCCAGGCTCCCCTAATATCTATATTTAAAACACGTAAGATCACTGAGGTCTGTGCAGGTCCCAACCTGTCTATGGTTTGGGGTTGCTATCTGCCTCAAGTGGGAAGACAAAGTAGTCTCCTCTGAAAAACCTTCCAACATAGTTGGCTTTGGCATCTTCAGGATTAGGAGAGCAGGAATTGAGACCTCGTGAGTCTGGGTTTTCAATAGAGGTAGAGAGAGAAGACAGAGATTATAACCAGAAAGTCCAAACTGGGGTGCACTTACCTCAAGCACTCATCACTGTTAGCCCAGTCTGGGCTGCATGACAGTCATAGAAGTGGATACCTTAACAATAAAATAATAATAATAATACAGTTCTTAAAAATGAAAAAAATAAAGCAAGATAATCTAGAGAAAAATTATTTGCTATGAAATCTCAATGGGCTAAGAATTGATAGGTCAATTGAACACATAGCTGATTTCAGAATATTAAAGGGTAGACAGACTAGGCATTAAATAAATTGAAAAAAGAAAATATTGATAATCATGGTATATAAATGTTTTAAAAATATTACATGTATTTTATGAAACAGTACAATAAAATATAAACATTATTTATAAAATCAGTTATTTTCATGGAGTGCGTGGGTGGCTCAGTCAGTTAAGCATCTGACTTCTGCTAGGGTCATGATCTCACGGTTCGTGGGTTGAAGCACCACATTGGGCTCTGTGCTGACAACTCAGAACCTGGAGCCTGCTTCAGGTTCTGTGCCTCCCTCTCTGTCTGACCCGCCCCTGCTCACGCTCTATCTCTCTCTCTCTCAAAAATAAATAAACATCAAAAAAAATTTTAAATAAAAATACAAAAAATCAAAATTATAAAAATAAAATGATTATTAATAAATATTGGGTCTATAATAAATGAGAGACAATAAATTGTTAAGAAAAAGGGAAAAGGTTGTTCCAAAACCAGTGTCAAAAAATGATCTTCTGAGAAAATGTTAAACTAAATAGTAATTTTGAAAATCAAATTATAGCAACAATGTGCTATTACTTTTTATTCCCAATCTCCCAAGTTTAGAGCTCCCTTGAAAATCATAACTCTCCACTTGGCTTATTTACAGTAAAACAGTCGTTTTTATGAAGCTAGTGGAATTTTAGATTTGCATAATCTACCTGGAATGATATTTGGCAAAGTTTATTTTTCACCTCAAAGGCATGAAATAATTTATGGTACATCTGTTGGCTGAAATATAATTTAACCATAAATATTATCTTCTGATAAATTCTTAATTGACATGGGGAAATTATTACCACATAAAACAATAAATACAGCATATTAAAAATAGCATGATCATAATATATAAGAAGCCTGTTTTTCTATTCAGCCATCCACCCATTCATCTATTTGTCCTCCATCTAAATGTCACGAAGATGGAATTAACACCAGACACCCTTTCTTTCCAAATGGTTGTGTTGCATTTGCTTTGTGGCATTTGTTTTTTCTAGAGAGGCAATGCATTTTTATAACTATTTTTAAAATGTTATTGTGAAAAAAAAAAATAAATAAATAAATAAAATGTTATTGTGATAAGAACTCTACCCTCTTAACAAAATGCTAAGTGTATTATACAGTATTGTTAACTATTGATACAATGTTTTACCAGAGATCTCTAGATCTCTAGATCTTCTTGCATGTTTGAAATTTATGTCAGTTGATTAGCAAATTCCTGTTTCCCCTTGTCTCTCCAAGCCCCAATCCACCATTCTCTCTCTGATTGTATGAATATGGCTATTTTAGACAATTGCATGTGAAAGGAATTATGCAGTATTTGTCCTTTTGTGACTATCTTATTTTCCTTAGAGTATTTCCAAGGTTTATCCATGCTGTCACAGGATTTTCTTCTTTTATAAGGCTGAATAATCCTGTGTGTGTGTGTGTGTGTGTGTGTGTGTGTGTGTGTGTGTGTGTTTGCGCACGCGCGCGCGCCATTTTATCTTTATTCATTCACCCTTGGTGGACATTTAGGTTGTTTTCACATCTTGGCTATTGCGAATAGTGCTAAAGTAAATGTCAGAGTGCTGGTATCTTTTCCAGGTCCTGATTTCAATTTTGGGGGCTAAATAATTCAGAAGTTGTATTGCTGGATCATATGATAGTTCTGTTTTTAAAACTTTGCAGATATTTTTTAATGCAAAAAGAGATAACTATACCCCAATATGTTAAAAGGTTAGGCCAAAAAAAAAAAATATAAAAACTTCCTCCAAAGCTAAAATTTCTAAAAGTAAAATTTCTGAAAAAAAAAAAGAGGTATTACACTTAGAGAGATATTGATGATTTGCTGCCCACTGATTCTTCACTAGTTTAAGCTTGCACAGTGTGTTTATATATATTTCCTCTCACCCATGCTAACATTATTATCAAACTTTTGAACTTTCCTCCTTAGGTAAAGTTCTTAAAATTAAATCTACATGGTTTTAATTATGTGTCAGGTTAGGCACTTCATGTTTTAAGCCTTGTGAACATATTTTTCCTACATAATGCTTATCCTTTTCTACTACCACTTTTTAGTTAACTGCTATTATTTTTAAAAATGGATTTTTAAGAACTGATTACTCAAGGACTTCTCTCCAACATATGTCCTATCTTAATCATTAATTTCCCCTTCTCTACTAAATTTATCCCTCTGGGAATCTATTCTAGCCAACATACTTTGATATTTTTCTTAAAAAATATTTTCTCAATTTCACATTATTTTACATTCCCTTTGGCCACCAAATTTATGGTGAAAATTATTATAATAAGCAATTATAATTCATGTCTTTGCCTTCTCATGATCCATTCTGTCCATATGTTATTCTGTATTCACTGTCACCTTATCTGGTAGACTGAAATGTTTCTTCCCAATCAAACCAAACTTTATCATGTTTCTTGATATATATATTTTATTCCAGTTTCAGACAGTCTTCTTCTTCGGGGACCACTTCATCTTCCCAAACAGTATCTTCCTTTGTGTCTAATAATATCATACTATTTTGTTTTGCTTCCTATGCCTAAACCTATCTGTTGACTTTACTGTGTCTTCCATTTCAGAGTAATGTCTAAATATTTCTTGAGTGAGACTCAGTCCTTGTCTTTTTACTTTCTAGGCAATCCCTTCTACTACCATGAATTTAGTCTCAATCAGTATGCTGATGATATCAGGGCCCTATGTCCATGACTGACTTGACATTTCCACTAAGATACATGAAATGCACCTGAAATTGAGCATGTCTGAAATAAAATCAATTCTGCATCCACACATACCCCAGTACTTCCCTGCTGGTAAATACCATGTAATTTCTTACGTAAGCCCCAAAACAAGAGATTTCCTTGAATACTCTGTTCATTTTATAAGCCAAAATTATTACAGCAACCTAGCAATCCTAGCAATATTTTATTCTAAAATATGGCATGACTTCAAGACCAGCATCTACCATCTAAGACTAGCAACCTTGTGTCTTAGTCTTCTCAGGCTGCTATAACAAAATACCATAGACTGGGGTGCTTAAATAATAACACATTATAATAACACATTAATAACACATTGATAACACATTTTTGTTTCTCACAGTTATGGAGGCTGAGAAGTCCAAGGTAAAAGTGCCAGCAGATTAGGTGTCTAGTGAAGGCCAGCTTCCTAGCTGGTAGACAGCTGCTTTCTCTCTATAACCTCACATGACCGAAGAGATCATCTCTCATGTCTTTTTTTTACAAGGGCACCAATCTCACTTATAAGAGCTCCATACTCTTTTTTTTCTCTTCTGAGATTTTATTTAAATTCAAGTTAGTTAACATACAGTGTAATATTGGTTTCAGGAGTAGAATTTAGTGATGCATCACTTACATATAACACCCAATGCTCATCCCAACAAGTACCCTCTTTAATGTCCATCAGTCATTTAGCCCATGCCCCCACCCATCTCCCCTCCAGCAGCATTCAATTTGTTCTCTTTAATTAAGAGTCTCTTATGGTTTGCCTCCCTCTCTGTTTTTATCTTATTTTTATTCCCTTCTCCTGTGTTCATCTTTTTTGTTTCTTTACCCCATGTATGGGTGAAATCATGTAGTATTTATCTTTCTCTGACTGACTTATTTCATTTAGCATGATACACTCGCTCCATCCACGTTATTGCAGATGGCAAGATTTCATTCTTTTGATGGCTGAGTCTGTGTGTGTGTGTGTGTGTGTGTGTGTGTGTATGTGTGTGTGTGTATATATATATATATATATATATATATATATATATATATATATAAAACCTCTTATTTATTCATTTATCAGTTGATGGACATTTGGGCTTTTTCCATAATTTGGCTCTTGTTGATAGTGCTGCTATAAACATTGGGGTATACATGCCCCTTCAGATCAGTATTTTTGTATCCTTTGGATAAATACCTCATAGTGCAATTGCTGGGTCATAGTGTAGTTCTATTTTTACCTGTTTGAGGAACTTCCATACTGTTTTCCACAGTGGCTGCACCAGTTTGCATTCCTACCAACAGTGAAAGAGGGTTCCCCTTTCTCCACATCCTCACCAAATCTGTTGTTTCCTGACTTGTTCATTTTAGTCATTCTGACAGGTGTGCAGTGGTATCTTATTGTGGTTTTGATTTGTGTTTCTCTGATGATGAGTGATGCTGAACATCTTTTCATGTGTCTGTTAGCCATCTGTATGCTTTCTTTCAAGTAATGTCTGTTCATATCTTCTGCCCATTGTTAAACTAGGTTATCTACTTTTTTGGCTGTTGAGTTTGATACATTCTGTATAGATTTTAAATACTAGTCTTTTATCTGATATGTCATTTGCAAAGATATCTTCCCATTCTGTAGGTTACCTTTTAGTTTTGTTGATTGCTTCCTTTGCTGTGCAGAAACTTCCTATCTTGATGAAGTCCCAATAGTTCATTTCTGCTTTTATTTCCCTTGCCTCCAGAAACCTGCCTAGTAAGAGGTTGCTATGGCTAAGGTCAAAAAGGTTGCTGACTTTGTACTTCTCTAGAATTTTGATGGTTTCCTGGCTCACAGTTAGGTCTGTCATCCATTTTGAATTTATTTTTATGTATGGTATAAGACAGTGGTCCAGTTTCATTCTTCTGCATGTTGCTGTCAAGTTTTCCCAACACCATTTGTTGAAGAGACTTTTTTTCCATCGGATGTTCTTTCCTGCTTTGTCAAAGATTAGTTGACCAAATAGTTGTGGGTTCATTTCTGGCTTCTATGCTCTTGATCTAATTACTTCTCAAAGGTCCCACTTCCAAATGCCATCACAATGGAGACTAGGGCTTCCACATATGAATTTGGGGGACACAAACATTCGGCACACAACACCCTGTTTCTACTTTTTTTTTTTTTTTTTAATGTTTATTTATTTTTGAGACAGAGAGAGACAGAGCATGAATGGGGGAGGGTCAGAGAGAGGGAGACACAGAATCTGAAACAGGCTCCGGGCTCTGAGCTGTCAGCACAGAGCCCGACGCGGGGCTCGAACTCACGGACCGCGAGATCATGACCTGAGCCGAAGTCGGCGCTCAACCGACTGAGCCACCCAGGCGCCCCCTGTTTCTACTTTTATATCCCTATAATAAATTCTTCATATAGCCTTTAGGTGACCATTGTAAAACTTAAAAGAATGAAGCATAGTGGAGTGGTTATACATGCAGACTTTGGATGCAGACTGTGAAGTTTATACCATGCCATTTACAAAAGGTGCAGTTTGGGGGAAAATTTCTTAATCTTTCAGAACTTCCATTTTTTTCACCCCCAAATAATAATAGTAACTCTCGAGAGGGATTTTTGAGATACACTTTAATATCCGTCAAGCCCCTGGAATAATGGTAAGTGATACAGGCTTAAAGTTAACTTTTGGGGATCTTTTGAAAAATCACTCTCTCCAGATAAAATCTCCAAATTGTTTACCGATACACTTAACACTAACCACATATTGTACAACCTCAGTCATATGTATTTTCTTTGTGTTCTACCAATACGCCAGGAGTCTTCCTACTAAGTACACTGTACTTGGAGTCCCTTCTGCCTGGGACATCTTCCACCAGATCTTTGTATGGCTCTCTCCTTTCATTCAGGCCCCAGCTCTAGTGCCATTTCCTCAGGCTGTTAAGTCTTAACCTTCATGTCTAGTAGTTATATTGCACAAAATGCTATTATTTTACAGTTTCATTTTCACAGTAAATCACATTGCCATATATTAATGCTTATTACTTTGGTGACTGTGTTCTATCTGTAGCAAGACTTTGTCTGCTTTCTTGCCTTGGATTATAGCAGTGCATGTCATACCATAGAATCACCATGGACATTTGTTGTAAGAATAAGTATATGAATGAGTACTTCAGTGAACACATGGGTGAATAAATCTCATCCACTGGGACCTTGAAATGAGCTAGTAATGCCTTTATGACCACCTGGGCCAGTTCCGTGAGATCATATTCTCCCATTCAGGGATTCTGTTATACCCCACAGGTCCCCTTTTTCAATTCATTAGAACCATGCCCACTTCTAAAGATGATATACAAGGTATATGAGAGATTTTATGTCTTTGAGGAAATTCCATGTTAACATATACCACAAAGTTTTATGAACTTTGGATAAGCAGTATTGATAAAACATTTGACTTTCCATACCTATTTTCCTGCTCAGGAGTGTTTCAAATAATGGCAATAATTTTTAAATTATTCTTCAATTATCAATCACTAATTACTCTCTTCAATTAAAAAGTCATCTATTTACCAAGAGAAAAGAATTAAAAGTTCAAGGCAAGTATATCATGCTGTCATAAATTAATTTGTTCTGATTTATTGGTATGGAAAGTCAAATTTTATGCTGAGATAATATACTTTTGTATAAAAAATATATAAATTTTCTAATTTGTAAAATCTGTAAGTATCAACTTTTTATTCAACAGGAATAGGAGGCTAAATATTCCTTCTGATTATGGTATTTATTCAACTAATAGTTAAAATATCTGTGTTATGTATATGTGATTGCGCAGTAATTATCTGTGCCTTTTAGCCTTTTATTTCCTTTGGGTTTTTTGTATGTTTGTTTGTTTGTGTAATATTCTGTGCTTTACAGAGAATATTTCAACATACCTAGGAGTTTCAAAGAATATAAACAAAGAAAGAGAAAATGTGTTTTCTCTAAGGAAATTCAAATTCCCATAATCAAGTAGCTTTAGAGAAGGACATGAAGTTTATTCCTTACTGTGAGATTGCTTTGCCAGGGTTCTAAAGGACATGTATCACTTTGCATAATAACTTAAGTTCAGAAGCACCAGGCAAGAGGTAGCATCTTAGCAGTCTTCCATATTTACCTTTATATAATGGTTCTCCATTTCTGACAGCAACTAATCTGAGCCCCTGTCATACATTTAAGTTTTCAATAGAAATATTCCTCCACGACTATGTCTTTCTGCTGTTCCTTGTGTAATATAATTTATTTGCTTTACTAAGAAAAATAGGAATTTAATTATTTCAAAAGAATAACACATTACTTAGAATTTGGGCATGTTAATTAAAATATGACCAGATAACCTGGCAATATTTTTTAAAATAAATGTATGCAGTAAGTTTCTAGTACTAAAAAACATAAAAGAATTGTTGGCTTCCAAGAATAATATATTGAAGACGTTTTTTATAAATTTGAATTGCTGGAATAATAGATTGAGTTTTAAAATGATATACTACACTATATCTTGTGTTCAGTGACTGTAGATATTCTATTACATTATTTTTTGTGTGTTTTAGGAATGTAAAAGTCAATTAGAAAGTGTATTGAGGTTCATTGTTGGGGATAACATATTTTAAGGTCATGTATTGCTGAATAATAAGTCAGATTTAGAACAAAGGACTTATTTTTATGTGCTTATGATTTTTAATGTTTGACTCTAACTCAAACTTTGAAAAATGATGAATATTTTAAATAAATATGATTGTCCAAATGCCCATATTACTGCATTGTGACTATTTTTTAAATAACAAGTCCATTAGTTCCTATTGTTTTTCTGAAGTGCTGAGTTGGAAAGGATTTCTCATCTTTTCAAGTACAAATGTCAGAATTACTGTGGGTTATCATAGTAATCATTCCAACTCTTATGTAAAATTAGCTAGCATTTTCTATAAGAAAAAAAAACATGTATTATGGTTATCATTTTTGTTTTTTGCCTGTTAAATAATCATGACTATTTTATGAATTGGTAGTCTATAGCACTTGAAGACTGGAGTGAGGAATATATTTTGTAAAAGTTATAAGAACATTGATAAACTTAATGCATTTATTTAGATTAAATTTAGTACTCTTAAAAATAGTAACTATTATTGGGGTGCTTGAGTGGCTCAGTTGGTCAAGCGTCAGACTCTTGATTTTGGCTCATATCATAATCTCATGGTTCACAAGTTCAAGCCCCATGTTGGTGTGGTCAATGTGGAGCCTGCTTGGGATTCTCTCTTTCCTTCTCTCTCTGTCCCTCCCTTGATTGCATGCATGCTTTCTCTCTCTCAAAATAAATAAATATATTTTTAAAAATAATAACAATTGTATATTAATGGATTTAACTTATTACATCAAATATAGCAGAGTATATTTATTATAACTTAAAAAAGAAATTAACGGCAAAAAACCACTTTTTCTAAACAAATTATTCATATTAAGCATTGTAATTTCACAACAACCTTGTGAGTTAGATACCATTGTTATACCTATGTATTGATGTAAAAACTGAGGTGTAGTATGGTGACCTAACTTGTTCAAGATGACTTGGTTTATAATGGGTTTGGGATCTGAGTTCAGTCCTTAATTTGTATCTGGTATAAGCATAGGCTACGTCCTATACATCTAAATCTATTTATTATATATTTCTTTAAAATTTTGTATACACATATGTTTTATCAGAGATACAGATATATATACATAGATAATTTAGAAATCATGTATGCATATTTTAAAATAATAGCAAAGAATTGTCTTATTTTACAAAATTTACAAAGATTATTTAGTTATTACTGTATAAAAAGATACTATAGTTATAAGTTTTAGATTTAATTTTGAAATAACCTATAACTTAAATGACCTATTCAATAATCTAATGATTAGCTTTCCAAATACTTTTAACAGACATGATAATGCTGTTTATCCTTGAGTAATGGCTCCTCAAATTACTATGATGATCAGGAGCTAGCTGTAGTAAATGATTTGGTATGGCATTCCAACTGATGTTTTTAGTTTAGTTTCTTTCTTCCCTTATTTTAACTAAAAGGATTATTCAGCAAGCCTATCTATACTGAATATGCCAGATATAAAAATAAAAATTTCTTCTTCAAATATGTATTATTTTTATTACATAATTAAGCAATAATCATTAGTGATGACAACTAGAATGTAACAGGTATTTATTATTTAAATACTTCACAGCCATATATATTCCTCTTAAGTGTTCTTTTTCCATGTTTAGATTTGTTAATATTTCTCATTCAATCTCTTCTTTCCTTCCTTCCTTTTTTCTTTTCTTTCTTTCTATCCTTTTTAAAAAAAAATGTTTCTACATACTTTGAGCCTTGGTCATAGTTCTCCATGTTACAGTTTCTTTCTTTAGAAAAGATGTAAATATTCTCTGAATAAAATTTTAGATTTTGAAAGCACTAAAGCTTAGAGGTTAGTTTTACAAGAGGAGAATATACTTGGAAATTATTTACCACATATAGAGAGAATTTCTTTTTAAAATACTGTTGAATCATAGATATCATTTTAAAGACATAACACCTGTAAAGTAACTGAAACTATGCATAGGGAACCTGATAAACCTGTTGTTAAAATTTAACAAAAGGATAAAACAATACTAACTAAATACTAATTTTGCAGTAAAGAGCAGAATTCAAGTGAAAAAAAAAAAAACTAAATCAGTGATATGTAGTCTAGTCCTATAAAGAAAAATACCCCATAATGTGAGACAAAGTTAAAAGACTAAAAAAAAAAGAGTATAAATGTAACAAACATGAATTATAGAATGGATTATGGAAGACCCAACACATGGATTAAAAATTATATGAGTAATGTAATTGGATAAATATGTTAGAGGCAATTTTCAAGTAATCTCTTAAAGATTATTTCTCAGCTTAAAAAAAAAAGATATGTAGCTGCAAATGTTGAAAGTTTTTTTTTTCACTCTTTGAGAAGCAATGTGAAAATATTTATCTAGAAAATCTGTGGTGAACATTTCAAATGACTAGAATAAAGAGAATAAGAAAGTATGTGTAATAGAAGCAGGTTCTTAAAAAGGAAGAAGCAATTGACCCAGGCCCTGAGATTTCTGTTGAGATCTCTTAAAAGGTCAATTACATATATCATTTCCTATTAGCAGCATATTTATGCTACAAAAGTTAACTCAATATCTGAATAACAAATGACTGTGAATAAAACTGAAAAAGTATCAAAGAATCCATGTGAAGATGCAAGACCTACATTTTCATGTTTCACTCTTTTCAGCTTTTAAGTTATGGCTGCATCTTATGCAAGTTGATACATAGCACAGTAAAACAATGAAATGTCCCATTTTGTTTTATGAAAAGGCAAAATTATCATCTCAAAGATTATCAACTTATAATAATTTGCCATAAAATAAATATAGACTCTTTCATTAAATACTAGAATATAAAAAATTAAATACCACACACAAATAGAGTTCATGCAAAAAATATAAATATGGCTATTAATGAGTTAACATATTATAATGATAAATTCCTTAAATATATTTATTATAAATGAAAAACTATTGCCTGTATTATTCTCAGAAATTAGGACTAGAATATATTCTTCGTGTGTAAAAATAATTATATTAGGCAAACAGCTTATATCACAATAACAGAATAGCTCCTCCTAATGAGGTTCTGTGAAATGCTACTGAGGCAAAAAATTAATGAATTATCACAAATAAAATAGTATCTATATACTGATTTTAGAGTAGGAAATTCTGCATGGGTGAAATGAAAGTGGCACATGGATGGGACAACCAGAAGTGGCACTCTCTATTTCTCTAAAACACTAAATATTCCTGACCTCCCCAAAAAGTAAATTAGCTCTCTGTACCAAGATTGTAAACACACTATATCTTATATCCTAGAGTTTTCACAGAGAGAAATTAATCATAGGAAATATTTCATCAGTGTATGTTTTGAGCAAAAAAAAAAAAAAAAAAAAAAAAAAAAAAAAAAAAAAAAACCTTGGTAACATAAACATAATATTTAAAAAATATATCACCGTAAAATGTTACTTTGACTATCAATGATTTGAGAAATTCTTAAAGATAATGTCAAACAAACATTTGCATACAAAATACAGATTTTCAGTTTTACAAAATTCTTATTCTTTCATTTCTGTTTGCAAACCTGCCCCTAACCCAGTGTCCCACAGCAACCACGACCCATTAATTCTTCTACTCCATAGAGAAAACATTTTGAAATAAACAACCAAAAAATAGGATGTAACCCTTTTTAACAAGCAGATCAAAACATGCCTGGTAAAACTTGCCACACACTGAACAAAGTCCAAGCACTTCCTTCTGCAGGCAAGGAGAAACTCTGAAGACTGATCTGAGGGAAAGAGCAGCCAAAACACAATAGAGTGCATACAGCATACACCAAAACACTTCCTGAAGCACCAGGACCTGGACAGTATATGACCTCTTCTTAATATAGGCTATACTCTCAGGAGCAGAAACATAACAGACTTTTTAACACACAAAAGACAGAGATCTAGACAAAATGTCAAGAGTGAGGAATTTATCCCAAAAGAAAGAACAAGAAGTCGCGGGAAGGAATCTAATCAAAACAGATATAAGTAACATGCCTTAATCATAATTTAAAACAATAATGATAATGATACTAGTAGTTGGGATTGAGAAAACCATAGAAGACCCTAGGGAGTCCCTTACTTCAGAAATATAAGACCTAAATATTAGGCCAAAGTAAAAAATGTTATAACTGAGATGCAAAGCAAACTGGATGTACTGACAACAAGGATGGAAGAAGCAGAGGAATGACTAAGTAATATAGAAGATAAAATGATGGAAAATAATAATTTTCCATAAAGGAGGGCTGAAAAGAAGAGGGAAAACAAAAAATATTGGCTCATGAATGTAGACTTAGGGAACTCAACAACTCAATAAGGCATAATAACAGTCATATCATAGGAGTCCCAGAAGAAGACAGGAAAAAGGCAGCAGAAGGTTTATTTGAGCAAATTATAGGTGAAAACTTGCTTAATCTGGGGAAGGAAACAGACATCAAAATCCAAGAGGCAAAGAGAACTCTCATCAAAATCAACAAAAGCTGCCCCAAACCAAGACATACCATAGTAAAATTGCAAAATGAAAAGATAAGGAAAGAATCCTGAAAACAGCAAGGGAAAAGGAGTCCTTAACCTACAAGGGAAGACACATAAGATCTTTCTACAGAAACTTGGCAGGCCAGAAGGGAGTGGCATGATATATTCAATATGCTGAATGGGAAAAATATACAGCTAAGAAAACCTTTTCAGCAAGGCTGTGATTCAGAATAGAGAGATAAAGAATTTCTAAGACAAACAAAAACTAAAAGAATCCATGACCACTAAACCAGCCCTACAAGAAATACTAAAGGGGACTCTTGTAGTGGGAAAGAAAGACTAAAAGCAACAAAGACTAGAAAATAACAGAGAGAATCTCCAGAAACAGCATCTTGACAGGTAATACAGTGGCACACCATTCCTATCTATCAATAATCACTCAGGCAAATGGACTAAATGATCCAATGAAAAGACATAGGGCATCAGAATGGGTAAAAAAACAAAAACAAAAAACAAGACCCATTGATATGTTGCCTATGAGGAACTTATTTTAGACCTAAAGACACCTCCAGATTGAAAGTGAGAGGATGGAGAACCATATATCGTGCTAATGGACGTCAAAAGAAAGCAAGAGTGGCCATACTTTTATCAGACAAACTAGATTTTTAAACCAAAGACTGTAGCAAGAGATGAAGAAGGGCACTGTATCATAATAAAGGGATCTATCCAACAAGAAGATCTAACCGTTGTAAATATTCATGCCCCTAGTTTAGGAACACCCAAATATATAAATCAATAATAAACATAAACTCATTGATAAGAACATAATAATAATAGGGAACTTTAACACCATACTTATAGCAATGTACAGACCATTAAGGAAAAGATCAACAAAGAAACAATGGCTGTGAATGACATACTGGACCAGATGCACTTAATATATATTCAGGACATTTCATCCTGAAGCAGCAGAATACACATTCTTTTTGAGTGCACATGGAGTATTCTCCAGAATAGATCACATACTGGGTCGCAAATCAGGCCTCAAAATGTACAAAAAGGTTGATATCATACCACGCATATTTTCAGACCACAATGCTATGAAACTTGAAGTCAATCACAAAGAAAAAATTTGGAAATACAACAAATACATGGAGGTTAAAAATATCCAATTAAAGAAGATGTAAACAAAGTGCATGGAAGTAAATGAAAATGAAAATATGACAGTCCGAACCTTTGAGGTGCAGCAAAAGTGGTCCTAAGAGGGAAGTATATAGCAATACAGACCTACCTCAAGAAACAAGAAAAATCTCAAATACACAACCTAAGGTTACACATAAAGGAGCTAGAAAATGAACAGCAAATAAAGCCTAAAGTCAGAAGAATAAGGGAAGTAATGAAGATTGAGCAGAAATAAATGATATTATCAGCACCTGGGTGGCTCAGTCAGTTGAGCGTCTGACTTCGGCTCACGTTATGATCTCTCAGTTGGTGGGTTTGAGCCCTGTGTAGGGCTCTGAGCTGACAGCGTGGAGCCTGGAGCCCTCTTCAAGTTCTGTATCTCCCTCTCTCAAAACTAAATAAACACTTAATTTTTTTTTTTTAAGAAAGAAATGATAGTAGAAACAAACAAACAACAACAACAACAAAAAAAAAACAGTAGGCCAGATCAATGAAACTAAGAGCTGGTTCTTTGAAAGAATTAATAAAATTTATAAACCTCTAGCAAGACTTATCAAAAAGAAAAGAGACAGGACCCAAATAAATAAAATCACAAATTAACGAGGAGAAATCACAACCAAAACCATAGAAATACAATTATAAAAGAGTATTATGAAAAATTATATGCCAATAAATTGGGTAAACTGGAAGAAATGGACAAATTCCTAGAAAAATATAAACGACCAAAACTAAAACAGGAAGAAATAGAAAGTTTCAGTAGACCCACAACCAGGAAAGAAATTGAATCAATAATCAAAAATCTCCCAACAAATGAAAGTCCAGGGCCAGATGACTTCCCCAGGGAATTCTACCAAACATTTAAGGATGTGTCAGTACCTATTCTTCTCAAACTGTTCCAAAAAAAAAAAAAAAATAGAAATAAAAGGAAAACTTCCAAACTCATTCTATGAGGCCAGCATTACATTGATTTCACTTGATTTCAGAATCAAAGTCCCCACTAAAAAGAATTATAGGCCAATATCCCTGATGAACACGAATGCAAAAATTCTCAACAACATACTAGCAGATTGAATCAACAGTACATTAAAAGAATTATTCATCACAATCAATTGGGATTTATTCCTAGGCTTCAGGAATGGTTCGATATTCACAAATGAATCAACATGATACATCACATTAATAAAAGAAAAGATAAGATCCATATGATTTTCTCAATAGATGTAGAAAAGGCATATGACAAAATACAGCATCCATTCCTGATAAAAACCCTCAACAAAGTAGGGATAGAGGGAACATGCCTCAATATCATAAACTCTGTATATAAAAGACCCATAGCTAATATCCTCAATGGGGAAAAACTGAGAGCTTTTCCTACAGTCAGAAACAAGATAGAGATGGCTACTCTCACCATTGTTATTTAACACAGCATTGGAATTCCTAGCCTCAGAAATGAGACAAGAAAATCAATAAAAGCATTCGGATAGGCAAGGGAGAAATCAAACTTTCACTATTTGCAGATGACATGATACTCTATGTAAAAAACCTAAAAAAATTCCACCAAAAAGTTGCTAGAACTGATACACGAATTCCGCAAAGTCAGAGGATATAAAATCAACAAACAGAAATCTGTTGCATTTAGATACACCAATAATGAAGAAGCAGAAAGAGGAATAGATACCATTTATAATTACGCCAAAAAACACAAGATATCTAGGAATATACCTAACCAAAGAGGTAAAAGATCTGTACTCTGAAAACTGTAAAATGCCTATGAAAGATACTGAAGGTGACACAAAGAAAGAGAAATACATTCCAGTCTCATAAATTGGGAGAACAAATACTGTTAAAATGTCTAAACAACCCAAAGCAATCTACATATTTAATACAATCCCTATCAAAATACCACCAGCATTTTTTGCAAAGCTAGAGCAAACAATCCTAAAATTTGGACAGAACCACAAAAGACCAGGAATAGCCAAACCACTCTTGAAAAAGAAAGGCAAAGCTGAAGGCATCACAATTCTGGACCTCAAGCTACATTACAAAACTGTAGTGATCAAGACAGTGATCAATACTGGCATAAAAATAGTCACACATGAATCAATGGAACAGACTAGAAAACCCAGAAATGTACCCACTACTGTGTGGTCAACTAATCTTTGACAAAGCAGGTAACATTATCCAATGGAAAAAAGTCTCTTCAACAAATGGTTTTGGGAAAACTGGACAGCAACATGCAGAAGAATAAATGTGGACAACTTTCTTGCACCATACACAAAAATGAATTCAAAATGGATGACAGACCTAAATGTAAGACAGGAAACCATCAAAATTCTAGAGGAGTACAAAGTCAGCAACCTCTTTGACCTTGGTCATAGCAATGTCTTACTACACAGGTCTTTGGAGGCAAGGGAAACAAAAGCAAAAATGAACTGTTGGAATTTCATTAAGATAGAACGCTTCTGCACAGCAAAGGAAGCAATCAACAAAACTAAAAGACAACCTACAGAATTGGAGGAGATCTTTCCAAATGACATATCAGATAAAGGGTTAATATCTAAAACCTATGAAGAATGTATCAAACTCAACACCCAAAAAAGTAAATAATCCAGTTGAACAATGGGCAGAAGACATGAACAGGTGACTCCAAAAAGATATACAGATGACTACTGGGAAGCCTGGGTGGCTCAGTTAAGTGTCCAACTTCAGCTCAGGTCGTGATCTCCTGGTTTGTGAGTTTGAACCCCACATTGGGCTGGTTGCTGTCAGTGCAGAGCCCGCTTCAGGTCCTCTGTCTCCCTCTCTCTCTGTGCACCTCCCTATCATCTCAAAAATAAATTAATTAATTAAAAAAAAACCAGATGGCTAATAGATACATGAAAAGATGCTCAGCATCACTCATCATCAGGGAACCACAAATCAAAACCACAATGAGATACCACCACCTCACACCTGTCAGAATGGCTAAAATGAACAACTCAGGAAATAACAGATGTTGGCGAGGATGTGGAGAAAGGGAAACCCTCTTTCACTGTTGGTGGGAATGCAAACTGGTGCAGCCACTATGGAAAACAGTATGGAGTTTCCTCAAAAAGGTAAAAATAGAACTACCTTATGACCCAACAATTGCATTACTAGGTATTTATCTAAAGGATTCAAAAATACTGATTCAAAGGGGCACATATAACCCAATGTTTATAGCAACACTATCAACAATAGCCAAATTATGGAAGGAGCCCACATGTCCATCAACTAATGAATGGATAAAGAAATTGTGGTATATATCTACAATGGAGTATTACTCTTCAAAGAATCTTGCCATCTGCAATGACGTGGATGGAGCAAGAGTGTATCATGCTAAGTGAAATAAGTGAGTCAGAAAAAGACAAATACTATATAATTTCTCTCATATGGGGAATTTAAGCAGCAAAACAGAAGAACATATGAGAAGGGGGAAGAAAAAAGAAGCAAAGTATAAGATACTCCTAACTATAAAGAACTAACAGGGTTAATGGAGGGGAGGTTGGTGGGGGATGGGCTAAATGGACGAAGGGTATTGAGAACACTTGTTGGGATGAACACTGGGTGTTGTATGTAAGTGATAAATCACTAAATTCTACTCTTGAAACCAATATTACACTATATATTAACTAATTAGAATTTAAATAAAAACTTGAAATAAAATAAAGAAAAACTGAACCCAAGATGCTAACAAAGAGTGAGTTGGAATAGGGATGACAACGTTAATTTAAATTCTTTTTTTTTATTGGCAATATGCAATCACTGTTGGCTAATATAATCTGAAAGAAATGTATAAAAATCAAACATCATTTAAGAAATGGGATATGATTTGTCTATTTCAAACTATGTTTTTATTCTAACCATATTTTAATGCTTCTCTCTTAAAAATTTTTTTTAAATGTTTATTTTTGAGAGAGACAGACAGAATGTGAGCGGGAGACGGGGCAGAGAGAGAAGGAGACACAGAATCTGGATCATGCTATCAGCACAGAGCTAGATGTGGGGCTTGAACGACAAACGGTGAGATGATGACCTGAGTGGACGTTGGATGCCTAACTAACTGAGCCACCCAGGTGCTCCACTCCCTTTTTTTTAAAAAACTTTTTTTAATGTTTATTTATTTTTGAGAGCGGGGGGGGGGGGGAGTGGGGGAGGGGGAGAGAGAGAGGCAAATACAGAATCCAAAGCAGGCTCTAGGCTCCGAGCTACCAGCACCTAGCCCGACGCTGGCTCCAAGTCACAAACTGTGAGATCATGACCTGAGCCAAAGTCAGATGCTGAACCAACTGAGCCACTCAGGCACCCCAAAATTTCTCTCTTTTTAAAGATAGTTTGTATGATTTAAGCATAATGAACACTGATAACATTGTTACCTAATGTAATAGCTAAGAATTCAAACAAAGTTTTAAATAATCAGGTCACTATATATGTATATATTGCATAGATGTCAAACAAGATTCAAACAAAATAATAATTGCTGTCATTCTAAGGATTTGGATTATTCAGGGGCGCCTGGGTGGCTCAGTCGGTTAGGCGGCCGACTTCGGCTCAGGTCATGATCTTGCGGTCCGTGAGTTCTAGCCCCGTGTTGGGCTCTGTGCTGACAGCTCAGAGCCTGGAGCCTGCTTCATATTCTGTGTCTCCCTCTCTCTGACCCTCCCCTGTTCATGCTTTGTCTCTCCCTGTCTCGAAAATAAATAAACGTTAAAAAAAATTTAATAAAAAAAAAGAAGTAACCAAACCTTCATTATTCTGCTAATATGAATTTTAAAATGTAAGCAATGATTTAAAAGAAGAAAAAATCTCTGTTTCACAATTCAATTTCCATTTTTTTTGTTTATTTAAATTTTAGTTAATATGCAGTGGATTATTGGTTTCAAGAGTAGAATTCAGTAATTCATCACTTATATACAATACCCAGTGCTCATCACAACAAGTGCCCTCCTTAATACCCATCACCCATCTAGCCCATCTTCCTACCCACCACCCTCTATCAACTCTCGTTTGTTCTCTTTTGTTAAGAGTCTCTTGTGGTTTGTTTTTCCCTCTCTTCTCTTTTTTCTCACCTTCCCAAATGTTCATCTCTTTGTTTCTTAAATTCCACATATAGTGAAATCATATGGTATTTGTCTTTCTCTGATTGACTTATTTTGCTTAGCAAAATACATTCTGGCTCCATCCACATCATTGCAAATGCCAAGATTTCATTCTTTTGATGGCTGAGTGATATTCCATTGTGTATGTGTATATATCATATACACACACACACACATATATATGTATTTTTATCCATTCATCAGTCGATGGATATTTGGGCTCTCTCCATAGTTTGGCTACTGTTGATAATGTTGCTATAAACATTGAAGACATGTACCCCTTCAAATCTGTATTTTTGTAGACTTTGAGTAAATACCTAGTGGTGCAATTGCTGGATCATAGGACAGTTCTTTTTTTTTGAGGAACCTCCATTCAGTTCTCCAGAGTGGCTGCACCAGTTTGCAATGCCACCAGCAGTGAAAGAGGGTTCCCCTTTCTCTGCATCCTCGCCAGTCTCCAGGATTATTTTAAATTAGAATTTTGGAGGACATTGGTCACAATGAATGTTTATGTTCATTAAGATTTGCCCTACTATTTGTTTATTATATCTGAAATTTCCTATCATATTCTGAGCTTTCTCAGAGGAGAAAGTTAGGAAGTCTTCTGGAATATAAATATGCTCAGAAGTATTGAAGTTTCCTAAGTAATTACTAGAGAAAATCCTAACAATATTTGGAGGGAATGGTAAACACAACTACCCAGTAGTATTGTTAGTGTCACTAATTAATACACTCGAACTTCTATTGGTCTTATAAAAATATCCCTTATCCAAAGTTAGAAAATTTTGGATACAGAAAGGAGAGCATCATTGTTTTTCATCAAAATATTATTTTCTCATGTTGAATATTGTGCTGTGTCTGTAAAGTTTTTGTACATATGATTCTATTTAGATGTAGTATATGATTATATACTAGTATTATAGTAGTATATGTAGATGTAGTATATGCATTAATTAAAAAAAATATTTTTTCAATGTTTACTTTTGAGAGACAGAGCATGAATAGGGAAGGGGCAGAGAGAGAGGGAGACACAGAATCCAAAGCAGGCTCCAGGCTCCAAGCTGTCAGCACAGAGCCCAACACGGAGCTTGACCTCACAAATCATGAGATCACGATCTGAGCCGAAGTCGGGCGCTTAACTGACTGAGCCGCCCCAGTAAAGCATTATTTTTAATGCATTATATATTATTTAAATATTATAAGAAATTTTGTTTTAAAAATTATTCATGGATCACAGAAACTAAAGGACTTAATCTTCTTTTAAAACTCACTTATATTTAGTTGCTGATTCACCTTCACATTATTTTTACAAATAAGTTTTAGAATTATACTTTACAAATTTCCCTTGAAAATCATTTGCTCTGATTTACTGTAAAGAAGATGCCTATAAGTTAACATTTCCTGATTCATGAGACATAGGAATGCTCTTAAATGTTGCTTAAGGTAGTGATCTAATTTCTAGACTCCCTTAAGATAAGCAGATGTGTTTGTGAAAAAGAATCATTTATCTCTCCACTTAAGTGATTGAGAAAGGGATTGCTAGTTTGGTTTAGTATGTTGGCTTTTGTAGCATATTTAAGTGCTGGAATAGTTTCACCACTATGTCACTGTTTCTTCTGGAAAGGAAAATCATTGTATTTTAAGGCTCAAGTGACATTCAGACTGTGAAAAAGGTTACTTTGACTTTGAAAGTAAAGGTTTAATCAAGAGGTGTATTCTGTTCTTGAGCAAGGAAACCAAATTCAATATAGAAAGCAGGCAACTCTCTGTAAAATAAAATTTTAAAATTTTAAAAACTGTGAAATAAAATTTACTTTTATGCAATTTTACAAATGTACTACGCAAACAAAAATAAAATTAGTTTGCCAGAACTTGCATTCTGCCTTTTGCCACCAACTCAGTCCTGTAAAGGCATATCCCATGCCACTAATTTGGTCCTGTGTTGGGCTAACAGCTGCTCTCTTGACCCTTTTGTACAGTTCACGTTCTACCAAGAATCCTCCGCACCAGCCCCTCTGCCCCTGCTGCTTTCCCTTCACTACCAGCCACTCTTCAGAAGTGCGTGTGCATGACTTGCCGGCCTGTTATGTAAGCAGGCGGGAAGCCCTGGTTCTCTTGGCAGGAGGTACTTGAGTGAGGAGGTGTGTGTGTCCTTTTCTTTGATATTTAGCTGTTGTTCAACCAAGATTTTTGGTGGGTGTGTTCTTCATTTCAAACTAAAACCATCATTTTACAAGTGTATCCAGTTTCCTCTGATACTCAAAAGTGTGTGGGGAAAAAAATCGATCAAAATGGAATAGTAAACAGAATCAAGAATGGGAAATGAAAATTTAATCATGGACTATTTATCATCTTTTAATTTCTTGGTTATGCTGCTACCTGGGCCTTTATGGTCTCTGTAGTCACAAAGATTACACATGTCTTTGATATTATGCTGAATAAATACCCCTAGGTAATGGGGTATGATCTTGAAACACTATTGCTGTTAGATTATACGTTGTTAGCACTTTGACACAAGAGGTACTTGATATTTCAGTCAATGATCGCTTCACTGAGCACTATTCTTTTCACCCTTTCATCATGTTGTAAACTGTTTTCTAGCTCAGGCAGGTAATAATTGATCTCAATAATGTGGCTATGTACTTAACCACTGAGTAGCAACCAGATGTGAGGGTATATTTCCAGTAAAACACTTGAATACTGCCCATGGTGAAGTGAGTCTAATGTCAGTTCTACCCTTGATGTAACAGGTGCTCTTTGGTGAGCTGTACTCTTTTAATGAGATTATTTGTAAGCATAATGGGGAGTATGGAAATGTGCCAACTGAAGAGTCAATGGGAGAGGAATAATAGGGATAATGAGTGGCAGGGAGAGAGAAACAGGTAGACCAAGGAAATCAGGCACACTGAGAACTCTGTAAAATCAAGTGAGTGAATTATAGCTGCAAGAGGATGTCTAATGGTAACTTTTGATGTGTTTTATACTCAAGAGTGTGAAAGTCACTTTATGCATTCTATTTTTGATAATTAAGAGTAATTTATAGGTTTGCCACCTTTCCTTTCTCCAGTGGCAAGCCTCCAGATCCTTTCTGTGCCGTCATGCTGTAGAGTGAAGTGACAAGGGAACACACATAAGCATGTTAAATTCTTAAGCTATTACCATCAAATACATGTTTTCTGAAATGACTTTGTTATATTTTTCTTAATTAACATACTTCTTTTTAGCAGAGATACTGAAGTTTATATCTGACTATAGTTTATGATTATGTATTTTCCTTATAAAAGTATAAGGAAGAGTCTAGCTTTAAGAGAACCAGAGAATGGATATCTAAAATAATTATTTTACAATATCTATATTCATCTTCCTATCTCCTGGATGTTTATGCATGTAAAATTATTGAGAAACATTTATTGGATCATCTCCTCAGCACTTTTATCTCTTCCAGATGGTTTTTCTTTAATTGTTGTTTGTCAAACTATGATCCCCTTCCCTTTCTATAATTCCAAATTGTGGTATGTTTCAAGCTGTTGCTAATTAGTATAGTTTTAAATTTTGAACAGTGGTTGGAGGAGGAGATTATATTGACAACAAATATCAGGAAAAAAACCTGTTGCTTGACATCTATCAAGAAAAAATGGAAAACGTGTCTAGGATAGAGAAGCAATGCCAACATGAAGGAGGGTTTTGTTGTTGGTTTTGTCTGTTTTTAAATTTTTCTGCATGTTTGGTTAGTTTCAATAGAATCGGACGTTGAGACGTAAAATCCTGCTTCCGATATTACATTAGAACTCTAAATGAATGACTTCATCTTCCTGAACTTTAGTTTCCTTTTCTTTAGAATGAAGATTATACTTACTTCATAGATTTGTAGGTCACACCTAAAATGAAGTACTCTCTTCTTTGATTTATATCCCAAGTGTATTTCTATTCACATGCTTCTGCCTTGCTCCACCTCCCCTCTGACCCATAATGCAATGACTCTACAGGAAATTCTCCATAATAACAATTTGACAGATGTCATCAACATTGGCTGTGCCCTTTACTCTCATGAATGTGAGGCTCAGTTTATAACAGCACAATGCCATCAACATGTAAAACAGCACATTATGAAAAGATCAGTCAACATAGACACACACACACACACACACACACACACACACACACACACACATACACGTACTTTTCTACATGTCTTTATCAAGTAAAATATGTTTCACTTAAGGAGAAAAGAACAGGGGCGCCTGGGTGGCTCAGTCGATTAAGCATCCGACTCTTGATTTCAACTCAGGTCATGATCTCATGGTTTGTGAGCCTGAGAGCATGGAGCCTGCTTGGGATTCTCTCTCTCTCTCTCTCTCTCTCTCTCTCTCTCTCTCTCTCTCTCTCTCAAAGATAAATAAATAAACAAACAAACTTTAAAAAAGGAGAAAGAATACCTAACATCTTATTAAAGGCATAAAAGTGTGATGATAAAAGTAGGCTAATAAAGAGTCTGTGGAGTCAATCCTACTGCAGACTTCACATACAGAATAATCTTGAAGTTAGATGAGGCCCCGTATGTAAATGATTCTTGTGTGTCATTTCCTAGGGCAGTATCATTTTTTTGTTGCTGTTATTGAATCAAGTATAAAGGCAAAACTCCTCAATTGTAGCTACAGTTTTCATGGGAAAGCCAATTACATAAAATAAGACTTCAGTTTCTTATGTTAGTAGTTAAAAATTGAAACTATAGACATCTGGGAAAGCTGCATTGATATTTACTGCTAAATTGAGATCAAAGTTGAACTAATTTTTCTCATCTTTTTTTTTCAATATGCAACTGAGTAAAGGAATGTGTGCCATCTATATACATTCATTTTTTTCCAAGATAAAAATCAAATAGCTCATTGGTGTTTTAGAACAACAATTTAAGTTTTTTTTTAATTAATAAAATTGGGAAGAAGAAACGGCATCCTTATATATAAAATATTTTCCATTTTTTAAAGGTTAATTTGACATGTTTTGCCACAAATTCACTGTTTTAAACCTTAAAAATAACTTATAAGTAAAAATATAGTTAAGCTTTAGCTTTTGAAAAAATACAAAATACTACTGAGAATGGAATCCAATGATAGTATCATTTTTCCATCTATCCACATAACATTCAGTCTTTAAAGGTACTTGAGGGGCACCTGGGTGGCTCAATCAGTTAAGTGGCCGACTTCGGCTCAGGTCATGATCTCGCGGTCCATGAGTTCGAGCCCCGCGTCGGGCTCTGTGCTGACAGCTCAGAGCCTAGAGCCTGTTTCGGGTTCTGTGTCTCCCTCTCTCTGACCACCCCCTATTCATGCTCTGTCTCTCTCTGTCTCAAAAATAAATAAACGTTAAAGGTACTTGAATCTGCACATAGTAGCTTTAATTGAAAGGGATAAAGCATGTTATTAAATCTGGCAGACTATTATCATATGCATTTATAACAAGCCCTTCAGACCATTTCATTCTTTTACCTGTCCAAAACCAACATGTTCCATAAGTTCATTAGACTTCTTTCCATATTATGTTTCCAAACAGGCACCATGAGATTAAATCTCAAAGAAACAAAAGAACGTATTGTCACAAAAGGAAGATAGAGTGCATGCTTTGGCAGCACATATACTAAAATTGAAATGCAGAGAAGATTAGCATGAGTTCTGTGCAAGGATGACACCAAATTTGTGAAGCATTCCGTATTTAAAAAAAAAAAAAGGAAGAGGGATATTGGAACTATATCAGCTTAATTTTCAAAACCCTTTTGATCAAATAACAATTCAAGTTTTGTAAATTTATCTCTGAGCTTAAATTTACATACAAATATGAAGTCTTAATACTGAAAGTGCATTTTCACATTAAAAAATGCCCTTTAAAACTTTTTAAATGACATTAAAATCTTTATTTTTTAAGGAAGAAAAAGATCAAAGCACCTGTGTCATTTCTTCCATTGGCATGTTGACTCAAATTGCTGTAAACTTTCCTATTTAGGTGAATCATTTTATAGAATTCTGCATAAAACCCATTATCAGAATTTAGGAAGAAAAGAAAATTTCATTGAGGAGCAAGAATTGGCACATTTTCAATGACTGGATATGATAACAAATGAGACCATCAGACTCATTTGTCATGGAATGTCATCATCCACCCTCATATTCCTATTTATTCCCCTTACTGCTGCCTCTTGCTAACTGTGGGAGGACAGCCCCTGCATATGGAAAATCCTGAGGTATGTGGGCAATGGCGGCTTTGCAGTTATACAGAATCATTTCAGCAAATAAAATGACATGAGCAGTATTTTCAAGCATAGTCACAATGTAATATTTAAAACGCTTCTATTTTTGTTCTTTTCATTCATTTATTCAGATTAATTTTCTCAAAAATACTATTATCCTGAGCACTCTGATAGATGTTGGCATATAATCAGAAAAATGAGGCAAAATACCCATTTCTATGGAGCATCTGGTTGCCTGCTGTCCCCATGTATGCTCACTCTGTACTATTAGAAGTAGGAAAATCATTAAAATAATCTTTTTTTCCTGACTTATTTATAATAATATAGTTTTTACAAGGATAAAATGACTTTATGTAGATGAGACATTTAAATTCCTTTCTTGGTCCATGTTAAGTGTTAAAAACAAGTGTTTTATATCATTATAATTAACTCTTTATCAAGGATTTGTTGATGAAGATAATACAATAATTTTAAATTTTATCTTTGATAACCTGTTACTTCTTCTTTTGATTTTCACAAAGAAAAGTTGTTTACCTAACCTAATCTAACATTCACCATTAACATTACTTTATTGTGGGAAATTTTTTTAAATGCTTTTCATCACACGGAAAAGAGCTAGAAGTTTCAGATCTTCACAGAGCAAATTAGACAATAAAAAAGTATATCTACTCCAAAATGCTTAATATTGAGGCATTTTAAAGTTCAGAGCAAACTGTGCCAAATGTTTATTTTCTTAAATTACTTGATAAATCATTTTTCAGGTGGTGTTTTCAATAGGTCAGACTCATCAGCAACCTGAGGCAGTCCCCAGGGGCGCTGGTCCCATGGCTCTGGGGCAGGGGTGGGGAACACTGCACCATGAAGCTGTACAGCCTTAGTGTCCTGTAAAAAGGCAAGCCCAAGGTGGTGCTGCTCAAAGCCACATACGACGTGTGCTCCTTCAGCTTCTTCCAGAGGTCCAGTGATCAGAAAGTCATGACCCTCACAGGTCAACGGGCTGTGGAGCACTCAGCATAAGGCAGCAGAGCTTCTGTCCAAGAACAAGAATATCTGTGCCACGTCTACGTGTGAAACCACAGTCTTGCAGGAGTGGTCATTGCAGATAGTGAATTGCCGCCCTGCATGGCTCTTACCTTTCTAGAGAAGGTACTAGAAGAATTCTCCAAGCAGGTGGACAGGATAGAGTGGCCAGTCGGATCTCTTGCTACCATCCGCTAAGCAGCCCTTAGATGGCAGCCCCAGTAGATACAAGAACTGCTGAGAAACTAACCCCATGACTAAGGTACAGGATGGAGCTGGATGAGACCAAAATCAGGCTGCACAACACGATGGAGTCTCTGTTAGAGCAAGGGGAGAAGCTGGGTGACCTGGTGTCCAAATCCCAAGTGCTGGGAACAGCCTAAAGCCTTCTATAAAATGGCCCAGAAAGAGAACTCGTGCTGTGCAATCATGTGATGGCATTGTGCAGAGGCTCCTGTGCTGAAATGCCCCAGTCATTTGCATCAGCACTGCAGCCCAGAGAAACAGCGCCACTGTGGGGAGATCCATGTAGAAACGCTCTCATTTTTCTCTTTAGACCCACTGGCAGGACCTAAGGGGTCATGGAAGGGCCTGTAACACTTCAAATTTACATGTCTGGTAATTTTTGGAAAGATCATGTGGGGTCCTCAGAGGTGTATTATTGGGCCAAATGAAGCCATAAACTCTGAGTGATTAAAAAATTTTTTTGAACAAATAAATCGTGCTTTATTAAAAAAAATGAACTTCAGCCATCACAGCAAGATCTTCACACACACACATTTGAAACAAGGATTTTCTGCTGTGACTGAATAAGTTTACAAACATGCAGTATCAATACCAAGAAATTAAAAAAAAAAACAACAAAAAACCTGTTTTTCATTCCTGATACAGTATGTCTAACAAATTGACAATTGACATGGAAAACATAGTATTTAGCCAAGTTATTCTATCAACAGTGTTAGCCTGCCTAGATAATTCAAGTTCTAAAGACCTCTCTTCAATAACAGATGGCCAGTGATAGTCTGAGCAAAATAGTTAAATTCCCCAAGCAGTGCTCTTGGCTTAGACAATGTATACACTGTCTTAGTTTCTTTGGAATAAAAATTTACCCAATGGAATTTTACAAGTCTGTAGATAAAGTGGATTTCCCAAGAGTACCATATTTTCCTGATTGGATCCAGAGCAAAAAATCAGATACAGCTATAGGGATGTTGCATATAGTCTTTGTTCTCTGTACTTCAATTATCACCCAGAAGTTTTCTGACTTTATTAATTTGATGAGTCATCAGTTTAACAACTCATCAAATTTGCAGCTTTGTGGGAACTTCTTTCTGGATTTCTCCATAAAAGAAAGAGAAGGAAATTATTGGAATCAGTTTTATAAAGTTGTGATTTTTCCCTAAGCAATATTATTTTAAGTGTAATTCTCCCCCAAGCCCTCCAGAATCAATTACAGGTATGAAGGAGTTCAAATGAGCACCAAAAATAAATGTACAAGCAAAAATACTAAGGTAAGGAAGATTACCTGGGTCTTTTGAAAGGCCAAGAGTTAAGTTATGGGATGTTTAAGATTTAAGAACAACTATATAGGATGTTCAGAAACCATCTTCTGTCTTTACAGGGTGTCTGAGTGGCTCAGTCAGTTAAGCATCCTACTCTGTTTGGGCTCAGATCACAATCTCACGATTCATGAGTTTGAGCCCCCACATTGGGCTCTGCACTGACAGTGTGGATGGAACCTGCTTGGGATTTTCTCTCTCCTCTCTCTCTGAACATACCCCACTTGTGCACACTCTCTGTCTCCAAATAAATAAACCTAATTTTTTTTTAAAAGAAATCATATTCTTTCTTTAAATATAACATTTATTTAGACATAATTCATGATAAATTTAGCATTATCTTTAATATTAGAAATATTTAATTCATATTTTTTCTGCTAAATGACTTTTTAAAATTAAGTTATGAATACTAGAAAGTATGATATTATAACTCATTCCATTCTACATAACAGTTTCAGACTGTTAGAAAAGGTAAGGAAGGTTGATTTATGAAATGAAGTACCTGGGAGCACAGATGGAAGCATGCATAGATATATATGTGCAGTATAGGCTTTAGTATTTGATACAGTTAGTAAAACAACTGTAAACATTTTTATTTAGTTTGTATTCTAATCGAATACTGTAGACAAAAATGTAGATTTATGAACAAATTCTACTTAAATTTTTAAGTACCTGAAATTTTAAATTATTTTTATTTTGGAAAATGATTTAAAACAAATCTCCAGAGAAATACTTCTTGCTTAATTCCTCTGGATGGATATGTGTAAAAGCACTGAAGGAGATGAGTGTATTAGAATCACATAAGGCATATCAGGGTCTCATTTATAGATATCTCTCTGCCCTCAGCATGACTGTTGCTCTTCCCTAGGAATGCAGAGTTCATCAAACTTATGTGGATCAAGGAGCTAAGATGGTCCTTTACTCAGGACAAATTTCAATTTCTCTTATTTTCTGTGTATACTTTAAATCATGATACCAAAGAATACAGTCCTTGTGAAACATGTAAAGATTTCTGATGATCTCACTACACAATCTATACTGCCGTAATTTTTCCTCAGTGCTATTTCAGTCTTTCTCATATATATATGTATGTATGCATACATACATACATATTTGGGAATACAGTTACCTTCTGTTTCAATCAGTACTTCAACAATAAGCAAATGCTATGGTTCTAAATTTAGCCATGAGTCAAAGAAAAAAAGGGAAAATGAGGATTATTTAAAGACTTGACAATAGCAGTACATAGATACTAAATAATTCAGTAACAAGTAATGTATTTAACAAAGTAAAGTAACAAGTAATGTATTTAACAAAGTAATGTATTTAGTAAAGTAATAAACACACACAGGCATATGTATGTCTATATAATCAAAAACAAGGCAAAATTTATTTGGAACATCTGGTTGCCTACTGTGCACATGTGTATTCTATTATGTTAGAAGAAGGAAAATCAGAAAAATAGGTATTTTTCCTGATTCTTTACAATAATAATAATAATAATAATAATATAATTTAAATGTATGTGTATACTCTATGCATATTATATCTAGATTCTAGATAATGAAAGGGAAAAAGCCCATTTTTACTTAAACTACTAATGCTATAGGCATTGTATCTGTGTTGAAACAGATATTCGTACTTGTCAGCATGACCTATGCAATAATATGACCTTTCCAATAAAATTGGTAATATTACCACACTCTGAGTGGGGAGAGACTCAGGTGGCTTGAGATCTACTCCTAGTTCAGACATTTTCTATACAGGAATAGACAAATCACTTACTCTCTGGTTTAATTCTCATTATCAGGCAAAGCGTGAAGAAAAAAAGTGAGATGGAAAAAAAGAGCTGAAGCCAAAACCAATGGTAGGAATTGAATGAGGAAAGGGGAAACAGTGCCTATGCTTGCACCTGATAATGTTGAAAATAGTTGTGAACAAAGCAAAGTAAACTGATGGTAGTAGAAGGCATTCAGTCCTGTTCTTTAATCCTATGTGACTCGGCCAAAGGATGCCGAGATAGCTGGTAAAACGTTATCTGGATGTGTTTGTGAGGGTGTTTCTGAAAGAGATTAGCATTTGAATCAGTAGACTGAGTAATTAAAATCACTCCACCAATGTAGTAGGCATCATCCAATCTGCTGAGTGCCTGAATTGAATAAAAATGTGAAGGAAGGGCAAATTCTCTTTTTCTTGCCTTGTGCTGGGACATCATCCTTCTCCTACCCTTAGACATTGGAGTTTCTGGTTCTTATACCTTCAGGCTTGAACTGAATTATACCAAAGGTTTTTCTTGTTCTCTAGCTCATAGATGACATGTTGTGGCATATCTAGGCCTCCATAATTTCATGTGTCAATTCCTGTAATACATTTTCTCTTGTATCTCTTTATATATCCCAATGATTCTGTTTCTCTGGAAAACGCTAACAAGTATAGACATTAGTCTTGAGAAGCAGAGTGCTGCTGCAACATATAGCTAAAAAAGTGCAAGTGGTTTTAGAACTTAGTAAATAGGTAAAGGCTAGAAGACTTTGGAGTTACATGCTAGAGTAAGACAAGATTTCTGTGAAAGGACCATTAAAAGCAATTCTGGTGAGAATGCAAAGGAAAAAAGGAGAGCTATGGAGAAATCCTCAATCATCTTAGAGTATATACCTAAGTGGTTGTGAACAGAATGTTGGTAGAAATATGGATGGTATAGGCCATTCTGATGAGGTTACAGACAGAAATGAGTAACATGTTATTGGACATTGGAGAGAAGGTGATTCTTTGTTATAAAATGGCAGAGTTTCGCTGAATTGTGTTCCTGTCCTAGTGTCTTGTGGAAGGTTGACCTTGAGAGCGATGAAATTAGATATTTGGTGAAGGCAATATCTAAGCAAAGTGTTGAAGGAGCAGCTGGTTTCTCTTGAATGCTTATAGTAGAATGTGACAAGAAAAATGATTTTAGGATGGAATTCTTAATAAAAAAGCAGAACTTAAAAATTTCAGAAGTTCTTAGCCTATCCATATTGAAAGGAGAAAAAAAATCTTGTTTAGGAGAGAACATGAAAGATGTGGCCAAATTTGATAAGGGTATTAATTGGCCATCTCAACAGAAGCCAGGAACTACCAATCAAGACAGTGATGATTTGATGAGGTACAGGTGGAAAGTAAGGCATTAATGTGTGGTGTTTGTCATCTTAGGGCTGTATGGGACAATGACAGGTTGCTCAACAGCTAATTCCTCTAATACCTGGGCATCAAGTGATATCTCATGGCATACTATTAGTAACTTCTATAAAATTCTTCAGGAGCTGCAATCTCAAGGTAGAACCTAATTGTAAGGGAGTTAGATTATATGATATAATTAACAAATCTCATTTGTCAATGTCAGGCTCTCATAGGACAAGAGTAGAACTCTGAAATCTGTGATGGGGAATATGGATCGACAAGTCTGCTAAATTTGAATTCCTAAATTCCACTGAATTCATTATTTCAGCAGAAGCTGCCTGCCTCCTTCCCCCTTGTTAGAGAAAGGCAGTCCCTTCCTTGAGTGGTGAAACTGAAATGACCCACTTGAATCAGACACAGAGATGGAGCTTTTTTCCATAAAAGAACCTTCCTTACTTCCCTCATTGCTTCTAAGACAATTACAAGTTCAGGATTAAGCACAAACCAAAAAGAAAGTAAAATCTCTGTTCTAAAAGGAAATAGCTTATACATTAAAGGAAGTATAGAACCCAGCTAATGTCTGCTGGCCATGACCTGTCAACATAGATCTTGAGGGTTGGGAAATATGGTGGGTTTTTTTGTTTTTGTTTTTGTTTTTGTTTTAGTTTATTTATATTTATTTTTGAGAGAGAGAGAAAGAGCACAAGCAGGAGAGGGGCAGAGAGAGAGGGAAAGAGAATTCCAAGCAGGCTCCACACTCATCATGGAGCCTAACATGAGGCTTGAACCTAGGAACTGTGAGATCACGACCTGAGCCAAGATCAAAAGTTCCACACTTAACCAGCTGAACCACCCAGACACCCCAGGAACTATATTTTAATAGGAGACATCCAAGGGTTGGGAAATAGGTTTTAATAGGAGACAATTTACTTACCTTGGGGAATTTATATCCATTATAAGGACTCCTAAAATATCCTAATAACCTATTAAATTGACTGTTTAAATCCTCCACTCAATTATCTTAAATTAGGAATAAATGTTGTTACTTCCTTACATAGTGGTGAGGATGAAATCAGAAGACTCTGAGAATATGGGAAGGTAAAATAGATTTAACACTTATGAGCTAAGAACCCACTACAAGTCTATAATTTTCAGAATAGCATAGATAATACCCTCATCAATCGCTTAAGGAATGAATTGAGGGGGTGCTATGGTCCTAGTAAGAAATATTCTTTGCTAGGAACACCAAGTGGCTGTATTATTGGAACTGTCCATTTTGAGGGATGTTTTACCATATCATCTTGGCATATTATCAAGCAGAATAGGAATGATCCATGTGAAATTGGAACATCACAGTCGAGGTTTGTACCAAGCAGATCAAGTGCATATTTAAATTACATGAACATGTAATTCTGATGCCTATGTCACTTATCTCTTTATACAAATGACTTTCAGCTTATACTTAGGAATTCATGGATGTTGTCTATAACTGATAAAGTAGGATGAATTTCAACCCACTCACAGATGGATTATTGCAATATGTTTGTGTTAGGTGAGAAGGAACTGATGCCTCATTATAGCCCCACAAAGGGGAAATACTAAAGTGCAGTTACAAAGGACATCGTTTCAGTAAGCAAAACTGTGTGCGGTCACTTAGTCATCACTTTCTAGGGATGAGAAGTGGCCAGAAGAATGAGTATACATGACCTCCAGGACAGAGGTAAAGGTCTGATTGATTTATCTCGATTTGGGAAGGGGGAAAAAAAACTTAGAAGGTAAAAAGTCAGAGTTCTGGGGAAAGACCTATGGATAGACCCATAGCAGTGAGCAAAGGCATGTGGATCTTTATTTTTTATGTAATGCATATAAAAGTGACTGACACCGTGACTTTCAATAAGCCTTCTTCTTATCCCACCCAAGTTTGGGCAATGGTCCACGGACACCACAATCATGTGAAAAATGGAATCAGTGCATGGGTGCCATAATAAATGCACTTGGACTTGTCGGTGCAAGCTAACTAGCTAACTGAACTAGCTAACTGTAACTGCTACTGCCATACAATTAACCTGCCAGTAGTCGACACCAGTGACAGATCTTAGAATATCATCATCCTTCAAAAGGACTGGTTATGTACTTAGTGTCATGTCACCTATTTCAAACACCTTCCCACCCTCCCCCCAGAAAGGGCAGCAGTGCATACTCACTGGAATCCATACTTGATCTGCATATGAATTTCTTTTTCCTTCACCTAGTCTCTGTCATCACCATCATACAACCTTTTACTCTCTTACTGGCTCTTCTTCCTTCCTACCTTGTTCTCCTTTTCCCTCAACCCAGCACCCTAGTATTGTACTACCTCATAAAGTAGTAGCACATAGCTTTTACCTCAGGCTCTGTGTTCTGTGGAACCTAGAGTAAGACAATGAGTACACGAAAATTTTAATCATTCTTTGTCTAACATCCATATCAAACCATTTATTTCAAGCCACCATTTTTCTCTTTCAAGTTATTTTGACAACACTTCTGTAGTCTATTTGGCATTCAGAATTATCTTCCTATAACTCAAATATCATAGTCATCCTACTCAGAAACTTAAAATCATCGTATGGCTGCTCATTTTTGCAGGTTAAAACTCAAAGTTCACAGCCGGGCATGAACAGTCGTCCATCCTTCAGAATAAGCTCAAGTTAACCTCACAGACTCTTTTACCCCATCAGTGACTCTGAGCCTTACCCCCAGCTTTAAACTTTGTCAGCCATTTTATTTCCTTTGTCTAAAAAAGCCTGTTATATTTACAATTCCTTGGTACCTACTCTGTGATTTTCACAACTTACCTTAGATCTAAGAAAACAAAAATGTTAGTTGGAAGCCCAAGTAACAGGATGTGACATATACAAAGAGATTACAAATGAGGGAAAATACAGAAGATTTATAAGTATATTAGTGCCTTACATATTTAAAAAAAACCCCAAATTGGAAGTGTTTTAAGTATATTAAGGCTGATACTAGGGGATAAGTACTAATTATCTATTTAGGCCTCAGAGTATGTAGCTCTGAACCAATACAAAAAATACTTTTTGAATGTCAAGGTGTTAGTCAATCAGTTTACAAAGTAAAACTCAGTGAGATTACGTACATTGTGTATTGGTTTCTGCAAATATTATATATGTAATTTAAACATATATACCATATTATTTATAATGTGTATGTAGAAAGACACACACACACACACACACACACACACACACACACACAGAAAGGAGATGGTGGGAGGTTTCGCAAGGAGGAAAGTACGTTAGAAGAGCTGTGTTGCCTCTCTGATAGTTAGCCCTGAGAGACCAAATCATCTCTCCATATTCTATAATGATTTGTTTCTGACAAGAAGCCTGAGACCCTTCTTTTTCTGACTTATTTTCTGAAGCAGTCTAACAAAGGCTCATAGTTCATGCGTCCCGACCATTGGTGAGTCTGAAAGAGAAGAAGGAACTTGACAGTACACATTACTAGAAATATTTATATTGTTGCTTTTAAAACAAACTAAAGTAGCCTTTCTGCATACCGTGTTGTTCTACATGCCCACTGTAACTTAAAGGTAAACTCTCATAATGTCTGGAGCCCTCAATCTCTTGCAAATGAAGGAGGAGTCTGTCCTCAAATTCCTTGCAGCAGGAACCTACTTAGGTGGCACCAACTTTGACTTCCAAATGGAAACAGTACAGCTACAAAAGGAAAAGTGATGGCAGCTATATCCTTCTGAAGAGAACCTGGGAGAAGCTTCTGCTGGCAGCTTGTGCTATTGTTGCCACTGAAAACCTGGATGTCAGTGTCATATCATCCAGGAACACTGGCTACTGAGCTATGCCAAAGTTTGCCACTGCCACTGGAGCCACTCATGTTGCTGGTGGCTTCACTCCTGGAAACTTCACTAACCAGATCCAGGCAGGAGCCCAGACTTCTGATGGTTACTGATCCCAGGGCTGACCACCAGCATCTCATAGAGACATCTTATGTTAACCTACCTACTGTCACTCTGTGTAACAGACTCTTCTGCACCGTGTGGACACTGACATCACTTGCAACAACAAGAGAGCTTACTCAGTGGGTCTGATGCAGTGGATGCTGGCTCGGGAAGTTTGGCACATGCGTGGCAACATTTCCCGGGAACCCATGGGAAGTGAGGCCTGATTTCTACTTCTACAGAAATCTTGAAGCGTTTGAAAAGGAAGACCAGGCTGATGCTGAAAAAGAGGGATTTCAGGGTTGAATGGACTGCCCCAGCTCCTGAGTTCACTGCTACTTAACCTAAAATCAGAGACTGGTGTGAAGGTGTGCAGGTGCACTCTGTGCCTATGCATCAGTTCCCTCCTGAAGCCTGGAGCCCTCAGCCTGCCCCTGAGGACTGGTCTGCGGCTCCCACTGCTCAGGACACTAAATGGAGAGAGACAACCACTGAGTGGTCTTAACCTGCTCCTCCACAAAGGCAAACAAAACAGAAGTAAGGTTGGCAGATTATACAATTTCTAAAAAACATAAAATAAATAAAACCAAAGGCACAACAAATAATCATCTGTGTGAGCAATCCCATCTCTTCACTCAGGAAATAAAGTGACAACAACAATAGTAGTAATAGTAGCTGCAACAGTCTTGGTGCAGAACCAGCAAGAGTTGTAATATTCCTTGTAAGAATGTAAGAGTAGCAGTAAGTGACTCGTAAGGGAAAGAAATTGTAGATTTCTTACAAAATAGGAGATAATGTTTCTTTCTGACCTACAGCAGTCACCCATTTAGTGAATGAGTAGGAAGAAAGGAATGATTATTCCTACTGGAGACATTTATTACAGAAGTTAATTGTCACAAATTGTTTCACACAATATGCTAATGAATAAGTCCGAGAATAAAAAGTCTTGCAAATTGTTAAGTCAGACACTGTGAGAATCTTTTATCTCCATAGAATGAAGAGTTAGTGCTACAGTTTAAAAAAACAAACAAACAAACAAACAAACACTATTAACAAGTTATAAAGTAGAGAATTTGGCTTTTTTCATTTTATTCTGAGCAGTTGACTCCTGCTTTGTTACTAGTTCCCCCTGTTCCTGATTGTCCAGACATCCTACACATCCATCAGTCTAAAAGTTACCAGGATGATAAGTGAAATCAACCTAGCAAATGTATTCAGTAGCTTCTTCCATATGATATTCAAATTCAATCATAAACTGAAGAAGCAATACACTGAGGTTTTCATTATAATTCTAAGATTAAATGGAACTTTGCTAATTTCTCTTTATGCACAATCCATTTACACACTGTCGTATTGCGTTGGAGGCATATTTACTTATTTTTTGCTGTGTATATATACTGTTTCAAAGCTTTTTCAATGGGCTCCTACTCCAACACAGTGATAGGGGCACCATAGACATAAGATAATTTTTTATAAATGACTAAATCCATAAAATGTCTAATACTATGTGCTTTGCACTATGATACAGGAACACTTAGGACATTCTCAGCATATTCCAACTCCCTGTGGTCACTTCTACTCAGAGACCAGATCTTATTTACTAGATGCTCAATTCTTTTTTTTCCCCTCACTTCAGAGTAGTATTTCTACATAATCACTTTCAGCTCTTTTCAAGATTCTTTTTAATCCTATTCATGTCCTAAAGAAGCAAAATTCTTAGTTTTTCTTCTCTTCAACCATAAGATTTTCCTTTGAATGGCTCTATCACCTCCAATAGTCAGGCCATGAAGTGAGACTTTCCATAAGGTAGCTGCATATGGAGTATCATCCAAGTTGTTTGAAATTTTGAATGACTCAGGAAAACGTTAGTAGTCTGAGGCCAGTTCACTGACTCTTAATACCTTGAGTGGGGGAAGAGGGTAAGGGATTGAAAGGGTCAGAATGCAATTCTCAGATTCTCTTAGGGACAAAAAGATAGATCCCATTCTCCCATTTTGACAATTGTCAGAAGAAGAAGAAGAAGAAAGAAGAAAGAAGAAAGAAGAAAGAAGAAAGAAGAAGAATTTCTGGAGAGAGGAAGATAATTTGTGTCCTAATCTCAAAACACCAGAGAAAGCAAGTTCTATTTGCAGTTCTTCAAGGTAGGTATGAAAGTAAATCTAAGAATAGCTTTGAGTTATCCTGCCGTGCTCACATGAAATATGATTGTGTACACAGCTTTACATGTGGTTCACAGGATGGGGTTAATATGTGGCTAATGACTGAGACTCTTGAACTGCTCTCATGGTCTTTCAAGTCTTTCCTCTGGAAGCATTTAAAAATGAGATAAAGCTTATTTACAACTTTAGGTAACAAAATAATACATAGGGTTCTTTGGGGGACTGTCGCAGACTGTGAGTCTGGAGTTCTCTTTTATCCAGCAAGAGAGCGGGTGCAGAAGTGAAAACGAGAGAGACTAATGTCTGGTAGGAGACAAGAGCCCCGAACAGGAGTTTCGTCTTCGTATTGAGCTCTCACGATCTTACACACATGGTGAACGTGCAGAAAACTATCAGATAGTAATCACTAACTTGTGTAAGAAGCAAAGGGTCGGGGGGGGGGGGGGGCAAGTGGAGTTCCAAGTTGTGATCAAAGTATATTGGCGCCAGATGGAAAGTAATTTCCTGCAGATGATATAAAAAGTTACTCGTGATGCCATTATAGTATCTCGCTAACTAACCTCAGGTGCTTTCCCCGCCCTATAGCAGTGGCTTTCTGCCCTAAGCTTTTTTTTTTAACCCATTTATGTAACTATAAGGAATTCTTCAACCTATTTCCCCACAGGGGACATACCTAAGACACAGAGGCCAATTATTAGCAACAGAGGAAATGGCAGTGGGTGGGTAGGGGTATTACCAGGGTTCAGAGCAAGACTACCATAGTATGCATAGGTTTCAATTTTTTTTGATGCCCTCACTCTGTATTAATACTTCTAGTCTCAATAAAACCATAATAGTGATAAGACTCATAACAATATTTTATCCTTTTTTGAAAACTCTAAATGAAGGTATGAAGTATAAGGTACATGCCCATCATGGGGCTTAAACTCACAACCCCAAGATCAAGAGTTGCTTACTGTACCCAGTGAGCCAGCCAGCTGCCCCTAAATGAACTTTGTTAAACTAATGTTCACGTCCCTTCTTTTGTGAAGAGTTTATTAGACAGCTGTAGCATAATTAGGCCAGCTCAGCATTCGAACAGGTTTCTCATTTCGTCTGCACTGTAAAGTGAGCATGGTGAGGGAACCTAGTGATACCCATTTGGGAGAGGGATTGAGGATGCACTCAATCTCTCTCAGAACTAAGACTCAAATTTCAAGTTTCCTCAAAGATAGTTTTAAAATAACACTTCAAAGAGATGATATAGCAAACATTGCTGTAAGATGTTATGGTTGACTAAAAATTTGAATTTGAAATGGAAATCAAGTTCATTCATGGAATCCTCTGAAACTAATAATATATCATTTTAACGGCAAAGTGTCTAGACACCTAATGTCAGCCCAGATGATGATAATTTTAGTGTTTTATATCAGTCATATTCATAAATATAATTATACTTTTCTGGCCATAATTGAGTATGTTAAACAAGAAATCTGATGACTTGAAAAGAAATATTGGAAAGCATCTCAGGTAAAAAAACAGTTTACATTTTTTTATTTAGGGAAATATGTTAAAAATCTGGAATAATGCATAAAACTTTTAATGTTTTTAACACACATTGATTTGCCTAATATAATCCAGCTTGAACAAGTGTTAGTTCATTGACTATACCTTCCTCAGATTATTTCCTAATAAAAGTGATACAGTTGGAATTTGCCACTATATCCCTTGCTAATTCCATTCTCTTCCCCTTTGCCTTGAAATAACCAGTATCTTGATGATAGTATTTATCTTTCCAGACCATTTATTTATAATGTCATTATGTATGTATGTGTATCAATCAGAAAAAATAGAATCAGTAATAGGTGAAATGCTATGGGGTTTAATGTAGAAAACAGGGCAGCAGGGTGGGAAGAGCTAAAGTCAGAGAATCTGTGAAAAAGTCATTCTATGTTCATCCCTCTCAATTTCGCTGTCAACCTAAAACTGCTCTAAAAAAGTAGCCTTTAAAAAACAGTCATTATTGGGGTGCCTGGGTAGCTTAGCCACTTATGTGTTCAACTCTTGATTTCGGCTCAGGTCATGATCCCATGGTTCATGAGATTGAGCCCTGCATCAGGCTCTGCACTGATAGCACAAAGGAGCCTGCTTGGGATTCTCTCTCTTGCTCTTTTTCTGCTCCTCCCCTGCTTATACCAGCATGCACACTCTATCTCAGTCTCAAAATAATAAATAAACTTTAACAAATAATAAAAAAAAATAAATTAAAAAAAATCATTATCAGAGTTAAACTGAAGCCCTGGAATAAACATGGAGGGGGAGAGTTGCCAGTCGTGGGAAAGACCTAGAAGGGGAAGCCTGAGCTGCTTGCTGGTCCTGTGGTAGTCGTCAACAATTGACCTCTTGGCAATCTAAAACTGCCGGTTGCCTCTTCATTTCCAGCTTCTGAATCTGTGGACGCCTCTCATTGGTGCACTTGAACTTGACACATAAGGGGAAGGTTATTCTGGGAAGTGTAGTTCCCAGGGTTCAGTAGGGTGATGGTGGTGCCAAGCCACAACAGAAAGCACAGCACAAAGTGCCTCCACAAAATGAATGCAGCATGTTTTTTGCTTTTTTTTTTTTTTTAACTTTACATATTGGTCTCATAATGTTCATATCCTACTTTAAATGTTTTCTGTAGAGGCTCCAAGAGTTACCCATGTGCACTTTAACATTTGCCAAGAGTGATTTTATTTCATTCCTTTGAATCATTTTACCTTTTATTACTTTTCTTTTCCACTGCCTACGGACCATGTTATACTTTTGCATATACTACCACATAGTAGCCTTATAAAGGGTACATCCTTATAAAGGGTATCCTCCTAACATTTTTCTAGGATTTTTTCTAGGATTTATTACATATTCATTACAAAAATGCTTTACTCTAATGAAAGTTACCTAAATTATTATAGATTAGAATATCACATTCATTTTTGTATCTGTTGAGATCATAATTATTTTCTCCTGTAACTTATGCAGTGAATTATGTTAATCAGTGTTCTGATGATAAAATTTCATGGCTTTTTGGGGTAATCCTAAGGATAGAGAGATAATGTGGCACAAGCACACACACACATACATGCACACATGTAGAATTTGTATATAATATACATAAATAACTTAAGCATCTGGATTCATTAGGGGATATTTAAGATATTTATATTTTCATTTCAACAAAATAGGTTTAAATTATGTTTTTTGAGTCCTTATGTGTTACTGAAGTGAATGCTACAGTAGATTACCCTCTTCCATTTGATAAGAAAGACTGTATAAGACTTTACGTGCTTCATTAAGAGTTGCTAAAACTCAATGCTTAAATCATTTTGGGGTAGTACACTTATTGTGTCTTTACTGTGGGAAAATTAGGGTTTTTATGTTTAATATTCCTTCATTTTTTCAAACATTTTTTAAAATGTAGTCAATTTGGTAATTAGTGTTTTCCACAAAATTAAAAATTTATATTTTGGAATGCTGGGACAAAGTAAATATACTGCTTTAATCTCTTTCTCATTTACAATTTGTCTCCTTTTTTTTTTTATTCCTGATATTATTAAGTATGTTTTCAATTTTATGCTGAACTCTCTTAACTGAGGTTTCCACCTGGTATTGTTTTTTTTTCAAAAACCTGCTTAAAACTTTTTCTTTATGGTTGCTATTACTTTTTGCTCTTCTTTTTGTTGTCCCATTCACGCTATATTATTTGGTTTAGCACTTTCTAAGTTTTTAAACTACATTGTCTTCTTTGTAATTCAGAAAATGTCTGACTCCAACTTATATATTGAAGTTATAAGTTTCCTTCCACTTAGTGCATTAACCGTGAAATGTAGTTAGGGATTGTAGTATTTTATGTGCTGTTCAGTTTTGAATATTTTATAAGAGGCAATGTGATTATTCCTTTGACCAGGTGTTAGTTAGAACCATATTTTCTAATTCTTGAAAAAATACAGATTTCTTTAAAGCTTTATGGTATTTCTTGCTATTATTTTGTTTAGAGAGATATGATCATAGATTATTATTTTGCATATTCCTTTTGTATTTTATAAATCTATAAAGGTATGTTTATATAAGACTACAAAATTAAGCTTATATTATGTTGTTTAAATCCTCTTTACTCTCTTTCCACTCTCCCTCCCTCTCCCCTTCTCTCCCTTCTTCTCTGCTTTTCTCTCCCTTTCTCTCTCTTTCTTTCTCTCTTTTCTCGTTTTCTGCTTAATATGTCAGTGTAGAGCTAACTGAAATGTATAAACATTCACAGTGTTATCTTCTTAGTGACTTTTTTTTTTACCTTTTATGCTTAAGTAATGACTGTTCAGATCTCATAAAACATTTTTATCATATGATACATTGTGTCTGATATTAATATTTTGATAACCATCTTTTTGTCAATTTGGGGTTTGCTTTTTGTTAGCATTTGGATTAGTATTTTGAGTGAGTTGGAATTCTCATGAACTAAGATGGGAAAGACTGTCCACAAGCAAATTTTAGAACATCCCTTGAATGTAACAGATACTAGATATCTTTTGGAAATTGAAATGAAATTTGCCTAAGAATCTGTAATCACAAGTCTATAGTTTAGGGGAGATGTCTCTTCTAGAGATACAAATTTTAGAATTGTTAGTATAATGATAGTGTTTAAAGCCATATAACTGTATCTGATCCAAAGACTATTATTGTGGGAATAAAACAGGAACATAATAGAAGGGATAGTTTGTAAAAAAGGAATAACAAGAGAGTATGTTTCCTATAATCCAAATGAAGAAAGGATTTCAAAGATAAGTAGTGTCAAAAATTACTGATAAGTCAAGTAAGAGGAAGACTAAGAATTGACCATATAAGCATTGTGGAGGATACGTTAATCCTAGGCAGAATAATTTCCCTAGGGTGTATGTGGGGTAGGAAGGAATAGATCTCTACAGAGTGAGTTCAAGAGAAAATGGTAGAAGAGAAATTGAGATCAACTATTATTCTAAGATTTTAATTTCACAGAGAAGTTTATAAATGGAAGATTCAAATGGGAGAGAGAAAAGAAGATTTTATTAAAAAACTGTGAGTTCCAGAGCTCCCATTGGATCAAAACTTTTAAGGTATTGATCCAGCCCAGAGGAAAAACAAAATTATATAGGAATATGAAGGTCACAGATTGCTAAGGCTACTGCTCTTTCATTGTAGCTAAAAGAAACCAGAATAGAGAGAATACTGTGAATAATCCTGATGATCCTAGGCAAGTAGCGATAGGAAGAGTCTTAGAATTAGAGGTGGGTTTCCCAGAAGCAGGTTGAGCTATGGGTCCTTCTTCATTCCCACAGTTGTAGTGTGGAAGAGAGAGTTTGCTCTGAGGAGAATGGCTCAGTGACAGTCCTCTGGCTTTTGTACATGAAGGTGAGGAAGCTGGAAAGGGTTATCTCTCTTGAGTACCTGAAATACTTGCCTTGAACTCTGATGAATGTCATATGAAGCCTGGAGGTGGGTAATGGGCATAGATGTGGTGTTTCTTAACTCATATGTTGGAAGTATAGGGTGGGGAGAAGTTACTCAGTTTTTGCTTTTGTTCTTCATTTTTCAATTTTTTTTGTAAAGCAAATATAATACTGGAATCCAGAACCTATTTGAGGATTTCAGAAACATAGTAACAAGTTGTTGATACTCTCTGTCTTGCAAGGTAGTAGTGTATTCACTGGTTAATAATTTAGATTAACAGCCAGCCTGCTGGGCTTGATTCTCAGCTCCATCATTTCCCAGATGGATACTTTCATACAAGTTACTTAAACAAGCTCCTCCTTATCCACACAAGGAGGATGTGCCTGTCTTACGAAGTTGCAATACTGAAAAAAATTATTTAATGCATATAAAGTGTTTAGAACACTACACTGCCTAACAAATATTAAATTCTCAACAACCATTAGCTTTTAGATTAATCATTCTGCTAGGTCTCACCTGGCTTCAACCTTTGGACAACTCATAATAATGACTAGGGCTGCAAATTCAACCTGGCCTTGCCTCATAGCTGCCTCTTTAAAACAGAGAAAAGTGTTCCTTTTTCAACATGGGAAGTGCATTTAGAAAAGAAGCTTTATGAACTACTGGGACCTTATGAAGATAAAAAGCTTCTGCACAGCAAAGGAAACAAACAACAAAACTAAAAGGCAACCAATGGAATGGGAAAAGATATTTGCAAATGACATATCGGACAAAGGGCTAGTATCCAAAATCTATAAAGAGCTCACCAAACTCTACACCCGAAAAACAAATAACCCAGTGAAGAAATGGGCAGAAAACATGAATAGACACTTCTCTAAAGAAGACATCCGGATGGCCAACAGGCACATGAAAAGATGCTCAACGTTGCTCCTTATCAGGGAAATACAAATCAAAACCACACTCAGTTATCACCTCATGCCAGTCAGAGTGGCCAAAATGAACAAATCAGGAGGCTATAGATGCTGGAGAGGATGTGGAGAAATGGGAACCCTCTTGCACTGTTGGTGGGAAGGCAAATTGGTACAGCCACTCTGGAAAACAGTGTGGAGGTTCCTCAGAAAATTAAAAATAGACCTACTCTATGACCCAGCAATAGCACTGCTAGGAATTTACCCAAGGGATACAGGAGTACTGATGCATAGGGTCACTTGTACCCCAATGTTTATAGCAGCACTCTCAACAATAGCCAAATTATGGAAAGAGCCTAAATGTCCATCAACTGATGAATGGATAAAGAAATTGTGGTTTATATACACAATGGAGTACTATGTGGCGATGAGAAAGAACGAAATATGGCCCTTTGTAGCAACGTGGATGGAACTGGAGAGTGTGATGCTAAGTGAAATAAGCCACACAGAGAAAGACAGATACCATATGTTTTCACTCCTATGTGGGTCTGAGAAACTTAACAGAAACCCATGGGGGAGGGGAAGGAAAAAAAAAAGAGGTTAGAGTGGGAGAGAGCCAAAGCATAAGAGACTCTTAAAAACTGAGAACAAACTGAGGGTTGATGGGGGGTGGGAGGGAGGGGAGGGTGGGTGATGGGTATTGAGGAGGGCACCTTTTGGGATGAGCACTGGGTGTTCTATGGAAAGCAATTTGACAATAAATTTCATATATTGAAAAAAAAAAAGAAAAGAAGCTTTAAAGCACAGAAAAGGAAATTTTTCTTCTAAATTCCAATCGTCTCTAGTTTGCACTCCCTTATCACAGTTCAAACTAATCTCAATCTAGAAAACCATTCTTCCTTCCATTTTAATTTGAAGACAATAGATAGAAAGAACTTCCTACCAAATCCATCTACTTCTTTTTTTTATGAATGTAATTTATTGTCAAATTGGTTTACATACAACACCCAGTGCTCATCCCAACAAGTGCCCTCCTCAATGCCCATCACCCATTTTCCCTCTCCCCACCCCCATCCACCCTTAGTTTGTACTCTGTGTTTAATTGTCTCTTATGATTTGCCTTCCTCCTTCTCTGTTTGTATCTGGTTTTTTTCCTCTTCCCTTCCCCCATGGTCTTCTGTTTAGTTTCTCAAGATCCACATATGAATGAAAACATATGATATCTCTCCTTTTCTGACTGACTAGTTTCACTTAGCATAATACCTTCCAGTTCCATCCACCTACTTCTAAATAGGATAGCTTAAGTCTGACATGATAATTTTTTTATATAATGTAATTGAAACTGAAAGCAAAAAGCATTACATCCCCAAATCCTTTTTTTCTTTAGCAAGTACTTTAGTATTTCAGATATCATTGTGCTCATTCATTCTCTATACCTCTCTAGAGAGTTATAATGCCACCATCACCAATAGCTTGCCTGTTCTTTTGGTGACTAGTTATGCTCCTCTCTACCACCGATGATGTCTCATTCTTGTGACTTGCCTTAGCCCATGAGATATGAACTGTTAAGCTTTATGCCATACATGTGTTTAGTGTTATATGTCACAAAGAGCAGAAGATATCAATGGAATTGCATGGTTCAACTCACTGCATTTACCTCTTGCCCTTTGCCACAGAAGAGGGCATGTTCCTTATAAGGGCTGCTCCTTCAACTTGAGTTTTGAAATAGAGACCATCCGAGACAGTTTGAGATAAACTGAGCCAAAGCTCATCTTTGGTCATCAGTCTGTAATGTGAGCAAGAAGTAAGTGTTTTTCTAAGCCACTTAAATTTTGCAGTTGTTTGCTATGCATCAAAGTTGAGTGATACATGATAGAACTTCAGAAGCACAAGTGGGAGCAATTATATATCTATCTGTTTCTCTATTACCAGACCAAAATATAAGTGTCCTTACTTTTTCATAATGCTCCTGTTACTCAGTTTATTCTGAATTGTAAGGATTTTTAATTTTAATTTTGTTCTTTAGTATTGACCCTCCTTATGTGCAAGTGACAGAAAATCTAAGCCAAAATTGCTTTAAAAAATGTGAGTGTAATTTATTGGCATACATAACTCAGAATCCATGAGCTTCTAGCAGAAATGAAATCTGAGATTCAAATAATTTCCTCAAGACAGATTCTTCTCCAGTTTTACTCTACTGTGGTTTCATTGTCAAGATTTGTGTGGTATCATGGTCACTGCCAACTACTCTTGGCTTACACTCTCAGAGGTACATTTACAATTGTAATACCCAATCTTTGAGTGCTTCCAATGTGCCATGCGCTCTTGTGAAGAATTTATACGAATTAATTCATTTCATCTTCACAATTATTCCATGAACTGGAAACTAATATTGTTTTCATTTTATAAAGATATAGAAGTATAGGAAATTAAGATGCCTTTTAATAACCACTATTAATAAAGGTCTAATAGAAAACATACATATACTTGAAAAAGTATTTCAACAGAGATCTAAACCTCATTTTCAATAGTTCAAGTTGTGTCATAATCCTTTTATTAACTGAATTTCTATGTTAAATAAATTCCAATGCTCTAAATGTCCATAGCTGAGGTTAACTGTTCTCTGTTTAACTGGGTGGAATTTTTCCACCTGAAGAAGAATATATAGAGCGGAAATGATGGGTAAACTGTTCCTCATAGGAAAATAAGGGCATTGTTACTAGACAAAATGATGATGTATACAGTGGCAAGAAGTTTTAAGCATCTGAGATTTTATGCTATTTGCTGGCTAACAATTAACATACCAAAAAATGATGGATAGCTAGAGAAGACATGAGATTCTTGGTTCAGCCTCAAAGGACTTTGTTAGGACATAGACACAGCATGAGCTTTGTGTCCTCAGGGCTCTGTCCAGAGGAGGTGAAGCAGAGCAGTCCAGGGGCATGATGGGAATTTAGGCTTAAAATGAACTGGCCGGTTAACTGGCTCATAAAAGCCACAGAGTTAGTCATTCCATATTCTTCAATTTACTAGTAAATCCAAACAAAAGAATATACATTTAATAAATTGCTAGTTTAAGTACACATTGGTAACTGACTAGGTAGGTATCTGGGAGGGTATTATTATCATTATATTCATCATCATTATATTTAGGTGAGATTTTGTAAAAATAAATTTTGCAAAGTTTTATAGAAAATTCATGTCTGGTTTTACCCATAATGAAAGTAATTGTTATGTGCAGTTAAATATGCAAAGAAATCATTTTAGAAAATTAATATGCAAGATATTGTCATTACTAATATTTAAAATCAAACCTAGAATAAATTAAAGAAACAGGTTCTTGCACTTATTGACACTTAAAATAAGTTTCTTAATTTAAATTTACTTTCTTAAGTAGAAGAGAATGGACATTCTTTTATTGTGCTTTGAGACCACAGATTTTCTTCACCATTATTTTTCTGCCTACTCTAAGATACTTTTTAATACTTTAATGCTCTTGCAAAGATGCTGTTCCTGATTATGTATAAGTTGTTAAAGTCAATTATGCTTCTGTGAGTGGATTGAGCTATAGTCAAAATGGCATAATACTTAGGCTTATTCAACTTAAATAAATGACACAAATAACATACTAAGACTCAAGTTCACTTAGAAGAAGCAGATTGGTTTACTTATATAATAGGAAAGATCTTAGTCCAAAGACCTAGAGAATAAGAAACATGATTTTATTTGTCTTTAAAAACATGTATTACTATTTCAAGTCCTCGTTTCATTGGAGTATGGAAACCTTAATTTGCCTCTTAACATTATTCCCATTTTCCTTAGGGCTCTTTCTAGGACCAACATGGTCTTGGTCTCCATTGTATTGTTCTTCTAATTTGAGAGCCGTCACTTGTCCCTCAGCTTTGGAGGATGTACGGATCACTGTGATTACTCATGTCAGGATGGGGTTCAGGAAACTGCCATCTCTTTAAATCCATGTGACTACATGTCCTCTCTGTTTCCCTCCGCAGTCCACTGCTTCTCTGGATCATCCCTTCTCCCCAAGAGTGTGGAGGGGCTGAGGAGAAGGGGGAGAACAGCCAGGAAAGCCTTGTTCTTATTGACCATTTACCTTTCCATCTTTCATAAAAGGTTTTGTTCTCATTTTTCTGAAAGAATTGAGGCCTCTAAAGAGTAAAATCTAGCCTACACCTGGTTTCTACCCCCCACTCTTTGCTGTCACTTCATTTCTCTGAAATGGGAAATTCAGAATAACCTATTGAAGTTCGGAAAAGAAAACTAAATACTGGAGAAAAGTAATTGTTGATGTTTCAAAATATACTTTCCTGTCACATTCATTTATTACATTCTAAAATCAAGACAGTAGATTAAAGAACAAAGAAAACCATGCTGAGATGGCCTGCCTGAGAAAAATATTGATATTCTATTTTAGAGTAAAAAAATCTAGGAAAAAAAGAACCCTTCAATTCACTGAATACACCTTCTTGTGTGATATTGGATATGGTGTAGGAAATAAACTGCTTGAAATCACTATAAATTATTCCCTTAGAAGATTAGGTGTAAGATGAAGATCAGAAAACTAAAAATTTTCTGTAAATCATATATGTACCAACATGAAGAGGTTTCCATAATAGATCAAAGGAAAACAAAACAAATTGAAAAATAAAAACAAAAAAAACCCAATATAAATTGATTTCATTTTTTATGTTAACAAAGTGAGAATTTTTATTGTATAATTGTGAATTTTAATTAAAAAAAAAGCATTAGCAATGTGAGTTTTAAAACTTTATACAAAAACTTGCTAATAATATTAAAAGAGTGAATACATCCAATCCAGTATAAATATCAGTCCTGATCAATAACCTGAGGGGGTTATTAAGCTTTCTTAAATAATATATTTGTAAGCATTTAATTAAATATAAGGCATTTTAGTGCCTATAAGACTCCTTGCTACATACACAGTCATCTTACAGATAGAGGAGACAGGTAGTGGTCACATTAGTCTTACATGTCTTTTGTTTTAGGTACCTCCTGTGTCTTTAATTTTTCATTAGCGCTTTTCAGTGATACTTTGAATGAAGCTACTTTGGAATCTCTTAAGAGGTCTTAAAAGACCTCTTAATGGCGGCCATCCACTGGGGACTCCCAATATAGCCTTCTTGGAACCTTTCCAGATCCCAGAAACTTTCTGGGAACTACATGTACTACATGTACTATATATACTATATATAGTATATATAGTATATGTATATATACATATACATACATAGTGTATGTATATATACATATATATATACACACACTATATATATAATATATATACTATATATATAGTATATATATATAGTATATATATATATCTATAGATACACATACACACATATAATATAATATAATATAATATAATATAATATAATATATATAATATATATATATTCTATAAAGTTTTTTGGTTTGGAAAGTTACACACAAGGGAGTAGAGCTCAAATACAGGAGTGACTTACCCATGGCCCTCAGCGATGACCAGAGGAGCAGCAATCTCCAAGTGTTCAGTGAGCACCCTGCCTATGTGTCTTGTCCTGCAGGCTGTTGTTAGCAGTCAGTTTTGGATCCCATCCTCATCACCAGAAACTGTTAAAAAGTGATTAAACAAGACAATTTAGGTGATACAAGCAAACTCTATTTAACGTTTCATGAAGTGGAATTCTTCTTTTGGAAAACTGCAAAATGGGGCAGAAGTCAAGAAGCTTTTATAGAATAAAGAGTAAAGAACAATGTAGAGAAAAATAGAAAAATAAAAAGCATCTGATTATCTCAGGCCACATAGTCAACTTTGTTTGGGGTGAGAAGGCCCAGAATTAGCTTGGTGTTTGGGGATTGTCTAAGTAGTTGCACTTTATTTCTGGCCAAGCAGAGCATTTACAGGGACACAAAAGTTATCTAACTTTCAGTTTGCTGACATGGCTTTCTGGGCATGAGTGGCTCCGTCTTGGACCTAGAAAGTTATTTCAACACATATTGTGTAGGATTGCTTTAATTATACAGACATGCTTCTTAAACTTTTATGGGTATGTGGCTTTGTGTCAGGAGGATGGTGAAGCATATATTTTAGTTTAACTTTTGACAGATTGTTTAGGTAAATTAATTGCTGATTAATACATTTAGTATTGAAATAATCACGTTTATAGTAAGTGTGCAAAAGTTCAAAGTAACTCACTTATTTTGTGAATGTTTAACAAGACTAGCTGAACTTATTAAATGATATATGCACACGTGTACACATACATTTTTTCATTTACATTTTACAACAGTTCTATGAGTTTAATAACATTACATTCTCGGGGAGCCTGGGTGGCTTGGTCGGTTAAGCGTCCGACTTCAGCTCAGGTCATGATCTCACGGTCAGGGAGTTCGAGCCCCGCGTCGGACTCTGTGCTGACAGCTCAGAGCCTGGGGCCTGTTTCAGATTCTGTGTCTCCCTCTCTCTCTGCCCCTCCCCTGTTCATGCTCTGTCTCTCTCTGTCTCAAAAATAAATAAACGTTAAAAAAAAAATTTAAATAACATTACATTCTCATTTTTTTCCCATTGAAAAACTGTGGCACGAGGAAGGTTTCAAAACGCCCAAGACACAAGAGCACAGGTTTGAACTTTGGAGTCAGAATCCTTTAACTTTTAGCAGCTCTATCCCCTCATTTTAAATAGGACAATGTACTTCAAGTAGTGTTTTCTTTATTGAAAAGTCACTTTAGAACGTGTCCTCAGGTTCCCCAAGTACTTCTCTTCTTAATAGTGCTATAATGTGGATTCAAAGCCAATATCCCTTTTGATGTAAATTTTTATTTTCCCAGTTAAGAAAGCGACAACAACAGCAATACATTGAAATTATGAGAAACGTAAAGTTGTTGGAAGTGGTTGAATTAGTTTATTCTAGTGGGTAAAAACTTATTTAAGTGAAATTAAAAGAAAATTAAGCAGAGAAATTGAGTACTCCTATTTCAAATGTGTATATTCTCCTATTAAATTGTATTGAATCAAGCAAGATACTGTAAGCTTTGGGGATTGTTTGTTTGTCTGCTTCCAGAGTATAATTTAATTACCATAACAGCAGAGTCATAGTGGACTCTAGAGAAGAAGAAGTCTAATCAGTTATATAAAAGGTTAGAATGATACTTTCTACAGTTCTTTGAACATTTTATGGTCATCAGCGTTTTCATAGTACTCCTATGAGCATAGCACATGATTAACAGGGCCTCATTTCAAAGTCACCAACTTAAAAGAATTAGAAAAGAAGATTAACCCTAATTTCCATTTTAATAATGGAACCTACAATAGATATGAGGCTGTGTATCCACCACACCTCTGCAGGAAGTTTATTTGTTATGTTTGCAGGTGGGCTTCAGAGGGGTCTTGAAATCAGAATTTTAAAACAAATTATCTATAAATATAGGAAAGCAAATTTTTAAATAGGAAGTCTGTAGTTTCATCAGATTCTCACATTGAAATGTATGCCACAAGAAGCATTAAGAATCACCACTTCATGAATTAAAATGTGGTGTATCTCCCATTACTCATATGGCAGTCTGCATTACAAACTATTAGCAGTTTAGTTGTTTGGTCTGTTGCGTGTATAGCAAGGCGCTTCTGTCGTCTGGTGAATTTTATTTTAACTACAGATGGTAGTGAATCAGCATCTCTCTCAGACTAATGGTAAGGTTTCCAGATTCAGAAAATCATTCCAAGAGGGACTTGCAAAGTCCATTCAGGCATAAAGAAATCCAACAGCTATATATTTATAATTTATCCTATGAGAAATACATATATTTTCACATTTGTATCTAACATTCCTCTGAAGTAATTTATTTATATTGTGCTTATGAGAATTTGAATCTCACAGAAGGGAAGCAGTTTTCCGAAGTCTGATTGCTTAGTGACATCAGAGAGTTAATATAACTTATCCCATACGCCACTGACAGACTAAAGATTCAAATATCATAGCAGGAGTGCAAATTTGATAAGAGAATATTACTTTTATTTCTCTTTGTGGTAACATTTGTTACTATTACAAAGTTTGAAACTGAATGTGAATGTTCTTTATTTTCCCAGTACTACTCTCTTCCATCGTTTTTTTTCCTGGGATAATGCATAGTTTCTGGAGAACTATCTGTCCAGGTATCCAGGTCGTTTCTTCAAAAAGCATTCTAGGATGGAAAGAATAGATATCTCAGGTAATAAACATACTCCTCTATCACTGGAAATGCCCAGATCTTTTTATCATGTTAAATAAGGAATACTTCCTTGCCATTTTAAGAAAATGCTTAGAATGTCCCCCTAAGACCTGTATTATGCAGGGTTTGGATTTCAGACGGATTTCTTTAGCCTGTCCTGCCCTTCCCTTACAGTCTGGCTTGCACTATTTGCCTCTGCCAAAACAGGGATCCTCAAGACTCCCGATTGACTCCAGTCAACATTCTGAGCAACTGCCAGTGGCCATAGAGAAGAGTTAGTAGAGAGATAGAGAGCCTTTAGTTATGAAGCTTCCAGAGATTTTCAGTGGCTATGTAGGCTCACATTGGCTTCTTAGAATTCATTAACATTCCAGCCGAAAAGTAAAGGAGATGTAGAAATACATAGAATTTTCACAATTCAAGGCAAAGCCATATGTTGATTTTATTTTATTTATTTATTTTTTTTAACGTTTTTTATTTATTTTTGGGACAGAGAGAGACAGAGCATGAACGGGGGAGGGGCAGAGAGAGAGGGAGACACAGAATCGGAAACAGGCTCCAGGCTCCGAGCCATCAGCCCAGAGCCTGACGCGGGGCTCGAACTCACGGACCGCGAGATCGTGACCTGGCTGAAGTCGGACGCTTAACCGACTGCGCCACCCAGGTGCCCCCATATGTTGATTTTTAAATGCATAGAGTTGTAATTTGCCTTAAATGATTAAGCATTTCTATATGTCTTCCCAGTACCCGTAGTGCAAATTTGTTCCTGTTCCTGTGAAAATATATTTGATCATATCTTCTAAAACAAAACATGACTTTGAAATTTATAAGGCTCTAAGAAATCAAACAGGAGTTAGTGGTTTTATAGATAGCAGAAGGTTTGTTTATTTTATGTATTACTGTTCATATTGTACTGTTAGTTGATTCTGTTGTCTTAAGCAAGCTTTATAAATTCTGTGAGTTTGATCTAAAGGAAAATAACTTACTATGTTCTGTCAATGTTTAAAAGGATATTATTAGAGTTACTCTTTTATCTGTATTTCCTTGTTTAAACAGCTGAGAGATTTACTACAAAATGACTGTATAATGAGACAGTCATGCATATTATCCACTCCTACTAAATGTAGAAATCTCTGCAGGATTTCCATTGGCATATTCTTAAATACTTAATATTATCCATTCCAATCATTGCTAACCAATTTTGGGGTGTCTAGAAATTAGTCCAAATATCGGGTATTGATACTTTCCTGTTAAATCAGTTAGAACTTTGAGGATCTCTGTATCTTCTCCTTGACGGGAAAATATGCTTCTCTTTGATCTTCAGCCCTCTGTGGATTGTTATTAGTGTTATTAGTGTTATTACTAACTATGGGTGTTAGATGTGTTAGTAGTAACTCTTCATGTTTACATACCTATTTTATTTTCTTGAACTGTAATCCTGTCAACATCAGCTCACAGAGGCAAAAGTGGCATCCCCATCTTAGATTATTGTGTCTGAATATGGAGAGTAAAGCCAGCATAATGTAAACAGGTTGCAATCTGCAACATGTTTAAAACATTAGTTACTAAACACAAAAATGTCAGTGCAATCCGGGTCCCTTTCATGAGGAGTTTCCTGAAATAAACACTAACAAGAAGTTACTTCAATGGCAAAATGAAAATAGTAATTATAATAATATTGCTAATATTTAACACAATACATTTTAAAAATCCTACCACAGGAGTGCCTGGGACGCTCAGTTGGTTAAGTGTCTGACTCTTGATTTCAGCTCAGGCCGTGATCTCACAGTTTGTGGTTCGAGCCCCATGGCAGGCTCTGTGCTGACAGCACGGAGCCTGCTTGGGATTCTCTCTCTCCCTCTCTCTCTGCTCCTCCCCTGCTTGCATTCTCTGTCTCTCTCTCTCTCTGTCTCAAAAATAAAGAAACATTTTTTAAAAAATCCTACCACATTCATGATTTCATTTAGTACATTTTGGGCAAGAAATTCAGTTGATTGAAAATTAAATTATGAAAGTAAACACTGCTAGTTTTCCTCATAATTGGAATTAATGTTGTTTTGATATCCCCTTGAAAATACTAGACCAGAAATTAAAATCAGTGTACACAAGAAAGAACAGGATAAAAATTAGGAGACCAATTGTCTCTACCTACCACATTTTTATAAAAAAAAATGATATCATGTTTGTCCTCCATTGTATTTACTCTACCTGTTCTATGGGGATTTGTTTGCTCTTATTGGTGGACTGCTATGGTAACTTAGACTTTGTATACCCAGCATAAAAAATACTAGGAGCATTATTAGTGGCACAACTTGACATTGTTGATAGTTGAGTGTCCTTCAAAACGTGTCCAAAGTAACTTCATGGTGATTCATGAACTCTATATCATAAATATTTCTAAATAAGTATTTCTGGTCATGTATTTTTAATAAGAAACAGGAAAGTTATTATGAGAGTATGTATCTGTAATACTAAACTGCCTGGGACTAACCCTGCCATACACAGAACTGAGAGTAAGCTGAGGACAGATCAAGATGATAATTAGATGTGAGTCAACTAACAAGGGATGTGTGGCTGTAATTTGATTTTGGAAAGGGGGCAAGACAGCACCTATAACTTGTGTCCTTAGAAATTGTGAGAGTAACTCTAAATAGAAAATTTGGGATCATTCAAGAAGGGCAGAGATCTCAAGATAGTTTAGGGAGTTTTACAGAACACAATCTTAAAAGGGTAAATCCTTCATCTAAATACCTTTTGCAAATTATTAGACATTTTTTTGAAGAAACACTAGATTTTGACATATACAAAACTGCACCGTAATCATCCATTAAAACTACTTGAGGGGAAAGCAAATCACAAAGTAGGTATATGGCTAGAAGATATGTTAATTGTTGAAGAACCGAACAGATTAAAAATATCTACAGAAGTTAAGAGAGCTTTCTTTTGGATGCAGTAATTGGACCTGATTAAAAGGATTTCAACTTAGAGAAGAAGTTATTGGATCATTTTATATTTTTTATAATTTATTATGAAGAAATATTATAAGGGGTATCATTTTCCTTTATGATCGTAATATAGTAGTAGAACATATGGGAAAAATAAGTGCAATAGGGAAAACAGATGGAAATATTACAAAATGACTTATAACTCTTTAGAAAAACATATGTAAAAGGAGAACTCATTGAGGGGAACCACTGATAGGAGTTGGAGTTTGGGGTGGGGGCATTGACCTATGATATAGGAGGAGGAAATGACACAGAAGGTTAACATTAAAAAAAAATGGATAGGACACCCTGATTTAGATGAGAGAAAATCAGACTTTAAAAAGATAAGATAAAGAAAAAACAAAGAGAAAACAGGCATAGTTGTAGACTGGTCTTCATGTTTTTAAACATCCCAAGACTAAGGTCATCATCACAGGATGATCAGACCAAGTGGGGTTACATTTTGTAAGACAATTAAACCCTGATCATTACACCCTATAGTCATGGCATTTAAAGCTGAAAAACTGCAGGCAGCTGGTATGACCTATATCACAGGTGGAATGATATGTGGCCTGTTTGGTTCTACATATTTAGTTCTACCAGAAAATCTGAATAACTGAGTCAGAGTAAAAGGTGAGAAAATATGAAAAAAAATTAGGCTCCATATAAAATAAAAACCTTACCCAGCCTACACAAAGCTTTTCATCCTTGAAGATACTGTATTTCTTAACGATCCTTTTCATATCAAACTTTCTGGATTCAGAGCACCTTAGTATTTCAGTAATTTTTCACAGCTTTCCTTGGCAAAAAAGAAATTCATAACTGAAATACATTAGGTACAGACAACTTAATAATAGTTATATATAGTTTTTGACAAATCACTGTAATTCTCTCAAAAATTTTAAAAATCCTGTGATCCTTCTATAATACCCCAGTGTGCCTCAGCATACCATTTGAGAACTGTACGTGTGGTTACATGTTAGCTTACCTATTTTCCTCATTAGTATTGCTGTCACAAGCAAACAATTGATTATAGCCCTCGACAGTTTGTCTAGGGTTTGAAGCAATTCAGTGGCTTGCCTTTTTTGAACTCTTGTCCTTCCATCTCTCTAGAGTTTCAACCTTACACAGGATTGGGTCTACAACAATGGCCAAGTTAACTAGGACATCTGGAGTTGGTGTGAAGTCGCTTTACAAGGAAATAAAATGATACAGAAAATGTTCATTATACTCATGTAATTCTGTGTTTTTATAACAGACACGTTTGGATTTATGGAATAACATAGCAATAGCACCATGAACCTCTATGATGGTGTACTTTGTGAACATCTTCCTATTTAACTCTTTAAGTATACAAAGTAGGCAATATAATTATTCCAGTTTTTCAGATAAACTACGAATTAGGGAAGCTGTGCAAACTTCCCAAAGTAGGGTAGATAATATGGGATTCACACCAAAGTTTCCTGATTCCAAATTGCATAGGATTTCTTTCCAAGTTTATATAAGTATACTATGTGTTATGTGTGTCAGTGTTGTAAACAATAAGGTTTAAGATTTAATGATTTAAATTCATTACAAAAGTTTAGTCATTTCAGAAATTACAGATAAATTTATAAATTAAAAGAAAAAGAATTATAAAATTATACATGTATCTGTGGATAGGTATAAATAGATGATGATGACAGGTAGGTAGGTAGGTAGGTAGGTAGACAGATGAGGAGGAAGAGATACTTCTTTCTGCTCCTGAATTATGTCTTCTTTCATATTACTATGAAATTAATATTTTGGAATGCATTTTTCCATAGCCTGACAATGAAGTTATGAAATGTATTATACAAAGAACACTTAAGGGGTGACTGGTGGGCTCGGTCAGTTGAGCATTTGACTCTTGATTTCTGCTCGGGTCGTGGGATCCACACTGAGGGTGGAGCCTGCTTGGAATTCTCTCTCTCTCTCTCTCTCTCTCTCTCTCTCTCTCTCTCTCTCTCCCTCTGCTCCTCTCCCCTGGCTCTCTTTCTCTATCTCTAAAATAAAATGTTTAAAAAAGAAAGAACAATTAGAAGATTTTTTATAACATTAGAATCCTGACTTGAGCGGCAGAAAAATAAAAATAAAAAGAACATTACAAAACTCTAAAAGAGTTCAACCTTTAATCACTTACTGTGATAGTATAAGCAAGAGTCTAAACCCAAGAAAGCATGGACAACCCCTGATCCATTTTCCCCCAAGGAACCGTGCTCCAGGGGAGGGTCAGGTACAGCAGCGTGCATATGGGGGTCATCTTACCACTGAGAGAGCTCCAAACAAAAGGCTCTGTCAGTTTTATGGACTCAGGGGGGAGAAGGTGAGGGAGTAAGATTAGAAGTAGAAAAGTAGTCACTGTGAAGGAAAGTAAGACTTCAAGGGTTTTCCCTCATTCTGTCCTGCACTCCCACCCTAGGAGGTTTCAGCAGAAAAACCTAAAGAGGAACTGTGCCCAGACAAAGAGAGCCAGGAGTGAAGCCCATCAGACTAAGAATGCACATATGTGAAGAGCATGACTATGACTGGCAGGGGAGTCCACCTCCTAAACTACAGCTTCCTTCAAAGGCTCCAAGGCATTGACTATCTCCAAGTCACTGCAGGGAGGACACCTTTCCCCGACTCAGGCCCACCATGGAAAGACTGTTTGTAATTGCCTATGGCCAAATCTGAAGAGTTAGTTACATATTGATTTTTAACTAGGAGCCCAGACTCAGGAGTGGACACAAGCCTAAAGGAGCAGCAAGTATGTGTTGATAGTTACAGAAACTTTTAGTGATAGAAGTTACATCTGTTAACAATACTTCGCACCATCTGCATGGGAGAGAGCTAAGATATATTTAGCACCTTGCACATGTTATCTCACTTAATTCTCGTAAGAATTGGTGAGATTGGTGTTATTAGACCAAGTCTGTTAATGAGAAAGCTAGAATTGAGAGATTAAGAAATTTCACCAGCTCCATAGTGCTTTCTGCTACATAATGAAAAAGGAGACGCTTTATACTGTATAAACATATTATTAAGTTTTCAAAGATACAGTCTTACATGACTTTCTTCCTATCATTTCTTTTTAATATATGTGATTTTTTTTTATAAAACTAATGTTGGAAACTGTATTGTTTTAAATTTTCACATGATCACATTTATCAATATTTGTCTTGTTTTGCTTTCCATGAGCTAAGCAAATCTTTTGAACTACAAATGCAGAAATAAGTTTGTTTCATTTCCTTACTTTTATTTTTTTTAATTTAAATAGTTTTAAAGTTTTGTTTTTCAAAAATATGATTATAATGTAGTTTGAGTTAATGGCTAGCAGACAATGATTATCCCAACACTAGGATCATTGATCTAATGTGATTCATTCCAGAGTCCATTTTTCTCCCTCTAATTTGTAATACCTACTATTTCATATTTCCATTTGTGCCTGAGTTATTTATAGACATTTTTAGTTAAATATAAAAGCAAATCCTGAATTGCTATACACAACATTACTGATAGGAATTTTCTCTGGTAAGAAAAGGATATGATAGTTTGGGAGAGTCAAGTAAAATGAGCATGTATTTTATCTGTAAAAAATGTTCTGTTAATATCTGAAGGAAAATAATGGAAATATGAGTTAGTACTGATGATTATTTCACAGTTATTTGAAACATTCTGTAAACATTTCTCTGTGTATGTGTGTTTCCAGTGCAAAAGACTTTGTGATAAAAGTTTAGTATTCATTCTCCTTAATGTCATAATGAGAACATTTTTTGGCTCTTTACTAATAAGGAGGTTTTAGACAATAATAATTGCACAACTAGATTTAACTGAAGAGTTATTTGTATTAAATACATCCCTGAAAATGACTTCCAACTGCCAGCAACCGCTTTTGTTAACTTATGATCCGTGCTTCATCTTATTATTACGAATGACCTTAATAAGTAGGCAGGACTCAGAAACCATCTGTATCATGCTACTTGATGGGCACCGGGAAGGCCAACTGCCCAAAATTTATACCCTGCAACCTGTTATGGTTTCTGAACTCAATTATTAGAGATTTAGCCTTTCCTTTTCTCAAACCCTTTTAGTCTCTTCTGAAACACTGTCAGAATGCAAATAGCCCTCAAATTGTGAACTCTGAAACCATAGCTTTCTGAAAAAAAAAAAAAAGATTTGATCCAGACTTCTTGCTTTTTTAATTATGAGAACTGAATGTAAGCAAAATAACTAATTAGGAATTGAATCTGGATTCAAACCCAGGACTCCTGACTTTCAGGAGTATTGTATGTTTTACAATACATAAATTTCTACCAGATATCCAAAAGTTTTATGCATTTTTTTCTACAAGAATATCTCTGTTACATGATTGTCTTTCTAAAATCCACAAATAAATTCTCCTTAAATATAAATAAAATAGTAGAAATAAAAGAAAATTTTAAATGTATTTTACATTCTTCCACATATTCTTATAACATTAAGGAAAAGCCTCACACAAACACCACTTTGACTTCTTTACCATCTTACATTCACTTCCAAAAAATGCCAACAAAAAATAAAATAATCCTTTATTTATTAAAAAAAGTTTAAAATAAAAATAATGAAGTTATTCTCTATTTGTCATTCATTTACTAAGGAACAGCAAGCATGCCTATGCTTAAAATTTCATATATATTTCAGTTCCTCTTTCTACTCCCAATTTTCTATTTATTTATTAATCTTATATGACCAAAATAAAATACAGATTATATAACAAATATCTATGTGTTTAGTATCCTCTAATGATTTCAGAATAAATCAAATTTCTTGCAGTTTGAAGAGGCTGTTTTTCCTTTCTTACATCCTACTGGCCTTAAGATTCATTCAGCCTCCATGGTGATGCACCATGGTTCTAATAACACCTCACCCCGCTGCTGCATTCAAAGGAGCCTGTCCCATGTCTTATTGCTTACAAGACGTTAACATTGATATTTATTCTCTCTTTTATATTAATTCCCCAATAATTATACATTTTACAATCTGATTTCCAAGCAACTTTCACAAGTTTCCCCCCACGTTTAACTTAAATATCTTGTGTAATGGCCGGTACCATCAGCCTTAATCTATTAAGGCATTTAGGTCCTTTCAATCCACATTCCTCATGCCTCCTGTTCTTTTTTTTATTTTATTTTTTATTTTTTTTTAACATTTATTTATTTTTTTTAATTTTTTTTTTAACATTTATTTATTTTTGAGACAGAGAGAGACAGAGCATGAACAGGGGAGGGGCAGAGAGAGAGGGAGACACAGAATCCGAAGCAGGCTCCAGGCTCCGAGCTGTCAGCACAGAGCCCTATGCGGGGCTTGAACTCACGGACTGTGAGATCATGACCTGAGCCGAAGTCGGACGCTTAACCGACCGAGCCACCCAGGCACCCCAACATTTATTTATTTTTGAGACAGAGAGAGACAGAGCATGAACGGGGGAGGGTCAGAGAGAGGGAGACACAGAATCTGAAACAGGCTCCAGGCTCTGAGCTGTCAGCACAGAGCCCGACGCGGGGCTTGAACCCATGGACCCTGAGATCATGACCTGAGCCAAAGTCGGCCGCTTAACCGACTGAGCCACCCGGGCGCCCCACATGCCTCCCGTTCTACACGTGACAAAGAGGAAGTATTTTGCATGTCAGAGTGTGTTGGGACCTGCTCTGAGACTATGTGTCTGAGGCAGTGCTGTGGACACTGGAAGAGGAGGGGTCATGCAAAGACTGTGTCACTACTGCCTCAGATGGCATCTTGTTTCATGCCTTCCCTTTTATTCCTTTATAGCAAATTGAAGTCTCTCCTCCACTATGTATCCATTACACTTGGTGTTTATTTCTGATTCAAAAAATATGATACTCTATCGGAACTCATGGCTTATACATCTATTAAGCATTTAGCCCATTAAGTAAAGAGTTTCATTCATTTGTGTATTTTCTGTGTCCAGGAAGATGTTTAGCATAAAGCACAGGCCCAATAAATATGTTGAACCAAAGTACGAGAAAATATGAAATATATTAAGCTTATTGTTGTGGAGTGAGAAATCATTAACTTAAATGACACATCTAAAGTGAAACACACATTTAAGAATTAGCAGATGTTATGGTGTTTAGTTTCAGAATGCTTAGAGAATGAATTGTGTATGGAAATTATCCATAAAAATTTGAGTCAAACAAAAACTAAAAAATTTGTATATATGCATATATATATGTATATATGTATATATATATATACATATATACATATATATGTTTAAAGTACAGGTGTTGTTCAAGTGACAGTTTCTGTGCCAAGATTAATGGTAATACAATGGATGGCTGAATAAATATGTGAACCTTTGAGATTATATATATCAGGTATAGAAGGGAAAATAAGCTCTAGCAGATTACCCCAGTTTGCAGTTTTTAGTGAATTTTTCATGCTAACTGAACTTTACAATGCAATCAGATATGTTGGATTATTAATGACCCTAGAAAATAACATTTTGGCTTTAAAAAGTTAAGAGTATGGAGAGAGTAGTATCAATTATAGACATATAGAGCGAGAATCTGTTTTCTGAAAGTAAGCTTTTTGCATTAAAATCAAGAATATGAATTATAAAATGTAAGCGAATCTGAAATGCATTAATTAGCATTTCTTTTTAAGAACATTATACATTTAAATATTGAGTACTCTTTTGATTTTTATCCCTATGCTGTTGCTTCATTTTTTCCTCACTCAGCTTTCTAGTTAGATAGTTGTTAATATTTTGATAAGAAAGAGTGAACTGAGCATAATCTTTCTTAAAGTAAATATGATTTTACTTCTGCTCCAATAAGAATGCTCAGAGCTGAATAGGCATATCTAAATCCTTTAGAGGAACTCGTTCAATGTGAAATTGAATAGATATTCTGATAACCAACAAAACATATCTTCCCAGAAACTAAATTCCATATATCCAAACTTGAACCTTTTCTCCAAATCTTCATCCCTGTCAATGGCAATAGCATTTATCTGATACCATATAGACACTGTTCAAGAAAAACTTTTTCATTTCTTCTTTTATTCTTCTTTGTATTTCTGCATATCTGAGCTTCAGTTTCCTTATCTGAAGAAATAAGATATAAGATATATAATAAGATGGAAGTAAAGCACCATAGAAAACCATCGAAACTCACTGGCATGTGGTAGATATTGATAAATGGTAGTCCTCAATATCAACATTGACTTCACCAACACCAGCACCAAGTGTTCCTGAACCTTCATATTCAACACACGCTCATCTGCACAGATCCAGTTTTGTCCAGGTTATTTTAATTTCCTGTTTAATCGTTGCTATATATTGTTTATAAACTCTTAGATCTGTATTTTTCATTTTCATTGTACATCAAATTTACAAAACAATATATTCTTATATAGTTTATATCAAAAATTTTAAACCATCTAAGTCAGAAACCTGGCAGAAAAATCTAAATTTATAATCCTGATATTAAAAGTTTGAATTCATTCACTCCAGTTTACCCCTCCTTTATTCACAAATTATTTCTGCTTGATTTTAACTGGACTTTACTGAGAAACTACTCTGAGATTGTTAAAGCCTGACATATTTACTCTAAAGGTAGGAATGGAAATATTACAACTACTCTAGAAAGCAGTTTGGCTAGGCTTAGTAAAATTGAAAATCTGAGTATCTATGTTTCACCTAAAGCACTCTTAGGAATACACCCGATGGAAATTTTGGCTACTCTATACAATGAGATGTGTATTCTGTTCATTGGAGAATTGTTTGTCATAGGAAAAAAAATAAAATTGGTACATTCATACAATTACAAGTAGGAGTAGATACCACTGTGTAATGACTGTAATGCAGGTTATATTGAGAACTGTTTAGGGGTTGCAGTTTAGGACTGCAGTTTAGGACATATGTTGAATGCCCCCCCACCCAGGCCAATTCATATGTTGAAACTCTAATCCTAATGGGATAGTATTTGAAGGAGGTAATTATGCTATGAGGTAGAGCTCTCCCAAATGGTATTAGTAGCCTTATAAGAAAAGGCCAGAGAGCTAGCTAGCTCTTTCCACCATGTGAAGATAAGAAGTCAGCTGACTGAAGCCCAGAAGAGGGCTCCTATCACAACCTGACCATGTTGGCATTCTGATTTCAGACTTCTAGCATCCTGAGTTGTGAAAAATATTTTTCTGTTTATAAGCCATCTAGTCTATGGTCATTTTATTTTAGCGGCCTGGACTAAGAGAGAGGTATAAGCAAACATGATGTAGAGTGATGACTTTAGGATTATTGGAAGGGACAGGAATAATTCCCACAATGTACTAAAATGGATTAGGAAGTAGGTAGTGGAAGTTGGATGATCTTAGAGGTTGAAGAGCCCATAACAGTTCATGAGTAAATTTCCTGGATACTAAGGAAAGCATCAGGCATGTAGATATGACAAGAGTGGTCAGGGAACCTTGTGTCAAATGACGAAGTAAGATAATTGCCAATTTTTAGACAGCCGAGTATTTTTCTCTAACCCCACAAACTGCCATTACAAAAGTGCTACTTTTTCCAATCCGACTGTATATCATGATATTATTCGTGTAAAATATTTGTAGTGATATATCATGTATTTTTATCATTAATGAATGATAGCATACTATATGATAGTATGATACAAAAGCAATGGCCAGATAATTTCACAAATTATTAACATTCATTGAGAGTTATCGTAGACTAAGTATTTGTGTGTCTCTCCAAAATTTGTATGTTGAATTATAATGACTCATGTGGTGGTATCAGAAGGTGGGGCCTTTGGATCATGAGAACAGAGTGCTCACAAATAGGATCAGTGCCCTTACCTAAAAGAGATCCATAGAGATTCCTTGCCCCTTCCACTACATGAGGTTATAGTGAAAAATACAAAAGTCTAGGAAGAGAGCCCTCACCAGATACCAAATATGCCCTCACATTGATCTTGGAAGTTCAGCCTCCACAACTGTGAGAAATGTATTTCTGTTGTTTATAAGTTACCTAGTTAATGGTATTTTTTTAAGTATCCTGAACAGACCAAGAGAGGGTTTACTATGTGCCAGACATTGTGCTGGTTTCATTTGTTGGAATTTATACTTTCAGTCCGCAAAACCACAATAGAGGAATGATATTCTGAAAATTACTATTGTAGAGATGATATAATGGAGGTCTAGAAAAGTTGGATCGTTTTTCCAAAATCATACATACAACTAGTTGGTTGTGCAACTGTAATCTCTTTGCTTTGAGACCACAGATTTTAAATATAATTCAAATTGAGTTGTTATATAATTATCTCGGAAGCTATATATATTTATATACACATATATTTGTATGTAATTTTATAGATCTTTACATATATATATTTAATATAGGTATGTGTTCTATGTCACAAAATTCAAATAATGATAATAATGATATTGGATTGAGTTTCATTAACAGGGAAATGGCAGAGATCAGGGAACAGCAAATTAGAGTAGACAGTGGGGAGATCATCAAAAGAGTTTAATCCAGTCAAGCTGTCTAGAGAAAAATTGAGTGCCAGTGTTCTCCTTTCTTCTAACTGTATACTTCACTTCAGATTTTTCTATAAGTGAATGAATCGTATTTTAATTTTACAGATGGATATTTGAAACAGAAGAGAGTAGCAGTGTTCGATGTAGTTCTTGAGTCTGGGATATCTGATTTTTACTATATAACATACAATTTAACTTAAAAAACTATTTATAAGGTTGACAATTTAGTTGGTTTTGCGTTTGTTTTCCTGCTAGATTAAATGTGAATGAATTGTCTATCCTACCTAAAATATATCTTACATGTTCAGATCTATGCAGTTTCAAATATGTCAAAGCCTACCTATATATTGTCCCCAGCTGGTTCAGACTTACCTAGAAGTCTCAGCCTGTCCTTATCCCTAGTTTGTAAATGTTTTCTTTGCTTTTGTTCTTGTTTATTTACTTGCTATTCTAAGCATATGAACCTAGCAATATAAGCTATTTGCCTGTGTTTGTGCGTCCCATTAAACTGCCTTTTAAGGGCAAGGAGCAAATAAAAACTCTAAATCTCAAACCACTTACTGCAATGTCAGGCACCTGGGAATGCACAATAAATATGAGTGGATGACAAATAGTGGAGCATTGAGAGGCATAAATAAAGACAAGAAGAGTGAAAATCTAGTACCACACAACTCTTAAGCAACTTGCCTTGCCCTGACAAACCTTTAGAGTTAAGGTCAAAACATCACCAAGTTTTGTGTTGATTAGCTCTGTACACTCTCCCTTTTACAGTACAGGGAGAATAATGCTTAGTATTGATTTTACTCTGATGATTGCTTAACAAGCTCAGTTATGCCTAAGTGACTGATGAGACAAGTGACCTGCCAAAGGGGCAATGGGAGAAAGAAATGTATCTACTGTAAAGGTAAAACAATTAGAATGAAATATACCAACCAGGCTTTGCCAGTGTTGACTTGCTGAGTCAAACTTTAAGTGTCTTTTCTTAATAGGAGGAGGAAAATGAACTGCACAGGGATATTAGCACATCTTTGCCGAGTATCTATTTGGTTTCTGAACTGGGTTCCAAAATAATTATGCTGATTATTCTTATGTAGTGAGATTGAGATTATGAAATTTAGGCATCATGGTCATCATTGTGTTATTGAAAGTTCTACCTTACTGAAAAATGTAAGATTAAGAAAAAGTAGTCTGTTTTAAGGAAAGTGTTGGAGCTTCCAATTCTTTTATTCTTTTATTTTATTTAAATCCAAGTTAGTTAACATATAGTGTAATACTGGTTTCAGGAGTAGAATTTAGTGATTCATCACTTATATATAACACCCAGGGTTCATCCCAAAAAGCACCGTCCTTAACGCCCATCACCCATTTAGCCCATCCCCCCACTGACCTCCTCTCCAGCAACCCTCAGTTTGTTTTCTGTATTTAAGAGTTTCCTATGGTTTGCCTCCCTCTCTGTTTTTATAGTATTTTTCTCTCCCTTCCTCTGTGTTCCTCTGTTTTATTTCTTAGGTTCCACATATGAGTGAAATCATATAGTATTTATCTTTCTCTGACTGACTTATTTCACTTAGCATAATACATTCTAGTTCCATCCACGTTGCTGCAAATGGCAAGATTTCATTTTTTTAATCTCCGTAGTATTACATTGTGTGTGTGTGTGTGTGTGTGTGTGTGTGTGTATATATATATATATATATATATATATATATATATATATATACCACATCTTCTTCATCCATTCATCTGTCAATGGACATTTGGGCTCTTTCCATAATTTGGCTATTGTTGATGGAGCTGCTATAAACATTAGGGTGCATGTGCCCCTTCGAATCAGTATTTTTGTATCCTTCCAATTTTTATATGGAATAATCTTCAGCTATCTAAAAGTTTGCTTATCAAGCTGTCCTTAGCCACATCTAATTATAAACTGGAAACACATGTGAAAAGTTATCAAACAGGCATATTCTTTTGCTTGGAATTTCTAAACCATTTTATTTTTACCTTTTGTCATCATTAAATACCCTTTTGTATAAGGGCTCGGGCTAAATTGACAAAGAATTAAAGCCCAAATTCAGCTTAATTGAGTGATAAAATAAACGAAATAGAAAAACATGACTAAAGTAAAGCCTGCCCTGAGACAAAGGTTAACTGCAAGACTTAGCCCAAAATGGAAATTTTATATTAGCAGTAGTGTCCACATTTTCTGAATTCTCTTTTCAAATTTACTCAAAGTTCAAGTTGATATTATTATTTTATCTATTATGCCTCTAGACATTTATAAATGTTAACTTGCAGCTGTTTAACTTATGACCCGCAACTACTAAAATGACTTCTAGGAAAGTTTAATATTTATGTTGCAAAGGGCATAAGCACAGGTTTAAGTAAATATAGGGTTGGGATTTTTCATACTTTTTCATTCTTTGCCACCACCAAGACTAATTGGGTTCAACCAAAGAATCTTGGTGATAGAAAAGAGCTAAAGCCAGGCGGTATCGATGCTTGTTAACTGTAGCTTTCATTTCTTGCAGAAAATTCTGTGGCATCCCCTGCCAGAAAATAAAATGTGAAAGTCAGAAGTTATAATTTTTTAAATAATAGTAATAATTAGGCTTCCATGCTAGGGGCAGGGTGTGGGAAATTGAAATGCCTGGTACTTCATTGACAAATGTGTATTTTTAATTATCGTGCATCCAGCAATGGGTAGGAAAAAGGAGAGAATCGTGATCAGCAGGAAATAAGTCAAATGAAGCGCATAAAGAAGAAATAAATAAAGAGCCTGGGTGGCTCAGTCGGTTAAGCATCTGACTCTAGGTTTTGGCTCAGGTTCGTGGGTTTGAGCCTGCATCTAGTTCTGTGCTGACAGCATGGAGCCTGCTTGGGATTCTCTCTCTCCCTCCTCCCTGCTCACTCACTCACTCGCGCTCCCTCCCCCACTCATGCTCGCTCTCTCAAATAAATAAACTTTAAATTTTTTTTTAACGTTTTATTTATTTTTGACACAGAGAGAGACAGAGCATGAATGGGGGAGGGGCAGAGAGAGACGGAGACACAGAATCGGAAGCAGGCTCCAGGCTCTGAGCCATCAGCCCAGAGCCCAACGCGGGGCTCGAACTCACGGACCGCGAGATCGTGACCTGAGCTGAAGTCGGATGCTTAACCGACTGAGCCACCCAGGCGCCCCTCAAATAAATAAACTTTAAAAAAAAGTAAGAAGGAAGAAAAGAAAAGCTAAATTCTACAGCATTGAATTCATGAATGCTGGACATTCCTTTATAGAGGGAATACTATTGTGTGTTCTTTTTTATCCAGAGTGGAATCATGCTAAAAGAATGGAAATGTGTTGAGGATCCTTCATATTGATTAACTCTTGTTTTCCCAATTTGCTAACTCACCTTCATTTTTACCCTCTTTCTTCATTGAGAGTGCACAGGGGGCATTTACATTTGCAGAATAAGAAATGACAAACATTAGCATAAGTCAATGAGGTAATTATTATGTGTCAGACAACCCAATATTTCTGAGATACTCAAACTGAGAGGGCAATGGATGGATGCAACAGTGAGCAGAATAAGTCAAGATTCACTCACTGTCCTCATCTCTCTTTGCTAACAGGTTACTGATTTCCTTTTTTTTTTACATTTTTTTTATTTTTTAAGAAACTGCTAGAAATATTAGTAAACACTATTGGAAAGCACACATTTTTCACTTTTTTCTAATGGGAATAATGACACATTTTGGTTTTATCTCATCATATGTGTAAGAGCACTGGTCCCAACAATAGTATCATGTGATAGTACTCAGCTGTTCATCAGCTGACAGTGAAGGAGTGGGGCCATTATTACTCTACTAGAATTGCTGGCAGCCCAGTTTTTCTATTTAATAGCCACTAGAAAAAATCATGGAACACAAACATGAAAGCGTGTCTTGCATAAGAAGACATGTATCACCTTTCATACGATGATCTGTCTTGCCTATCATCTATTAGAGGCGCCTGGGTGGTTCAGTTGGTTAAGCATCTGATTCTTGACTTTGGCTCAGGTCATGATCTCGCGGTTGAGCCCCACATCAGGCTCTGTGCTGTTGGTATGGAGCCTGCTTGGGATATTCTCTCTCTCTCTCTCTCTCTCTGTCTCTCTGTCTCTCTTTCTCCCTGTCTCTGCCCTGCTTGCACTTTCTCTCTCAAAATACATAAACATTTTTAAAAAAAAATTTAAAGAATAACCTCTATTATATGTGGTTAAAAAAACATTTGAGAGCATTTATAGAACAAAAACAAATATACATAACACCAGCCTGCAGACCCACACACATGCGCACCCACACCACAACTCTATACAGATTAATATAAGTTGCACAGCAAAGTATTTTAGTTAAGATGAATTTTTGTTTTGCGTTTTTGCCTTTGCACAATAAATTGCATTTCCAGTTGCTTACCACTTCCCCACTTCCCAGTGGTTTTGAATCAGGACACTTAGGCATGTTTGGGACATTGAAAAAAAATATATATTCATAAATGTGAAAGCATACCAAAACAAACCTTATAGGATAACACATATGGTGAACTGAAGCGACTGGTAGATGTTTGAGTGGTGTGCATTTTTCTTTTCCTACACAGTGTGTTTGGTTCAGCTGGGTGCAGTTTTCTGTGTTCACTCAATATTTCTCACAAATTATAGCATACACAAGCAAAGAATTCCCATTACATTTAGAATTTTCACTAATATATCAATCATGTGGGAACAAATTTATGGTTTTGAAGAAGCATTTTTGTAGAACTGACTAAATTTGTGTATCTTGATGCCTTCTATATGGCCTCAAGGCTGTACATTTCTAAAACAATTCTCACTATAGTACTTTTCTTACTTGCTTTTTGAAATTTTGTACTCATAACCCTTTTATGAGAGAAAGAAACTAGTGGTAAAGAAGACAGAATGAGAGCGATGTGGTTCAGGAGTAAATACTACAAACATTCCACTGTTTGTTCATGGAACATCTATGCATGTGGTCGCAAATCTTCCCTCCCTCTTGAATACCATTTAGAACATTAAATTAATATAATACATGGCATGGGCATTTTTTACTTGGCAATAGGTCGTTATTTAGAATTTAGGCACAACACACACAAAAAGTAAAAGTCAACATCCTTCCTACAAGTGTTCTCCATTAGGCAAGTTTCTGGGTTATCAAAAAAAAAAATCATTGGGCTCCACGGCCACAAATGATGAATCCCCACTTTCAGGTCAGTTCTAGCAAGGTACATAGTAAGGCTTAGAGTGTTAATTCAAAGGTGGTGGCATCACTTCAAGCATGTGTGAAACTTGAAAGCTGACAATAAGGTTTTAAAAAGTGAGGAAAGAAACAGGGATAAAGAAAAAAATTGTAAAAGGAGAATGATACATTATTATAAATCAGAGGTCTCAAAAGTAGTCTAGGGACTTACAGGGTTTTTCAAGTTCAAAACTTTTTGCTTGATTCTAAGACATTATCCACTCCCATTCTCTCAAGAGAAAAATGTAAGGTTTTCTAGAGGCTCTACACGACTTGTGACATTGCAAAAAAATTAAAGTAGAATAGATTTAATAATCCAGTTGTTATCCATTAAACCAGACAATGTGAAATGCAAAATGATGCTACTCTCCTCACTAATATTTGTATTGGAAAATACAGCAATTTTTATATACATGCTATTTATATTAACATATAATGGCTGTATTACTGCTATTTGTTAAACTAAAATATAAATTTTTATAAAACCAGCTTAATTCTTAATATGGTAAATATTGATAAATATAATCCACATAAAAAAGCTATCCTAAATCTTCACTTATGTTTAATAATTTAAAGTTGTCTTGACCAAAAAGTTTGAGAAGCAATTAAAATTCTATTGAAAAAAATAAATAGTTGGAAAAACCATTTTGAAATAAAATTTTAAAAGTGATTTGATTAATGCCTGTATCATCAGTGTATAATCTCATAAAGCGATCTGTTTGGTAATAGTTTGGGTCAATATTTTCTCCTTTTTTATTTAAAAATTTTCCAATTAGTTCAAGTCACACTACAAATAAATGATAAAATCAGGAAGAAATAGTTATCTATTACTGTTATTAAATATGCTGAGTCAAATTTATGGACCCAAATTGTTGGGTCCATAAACAATTTTAACTATGTCAAATCAGGGAATGCTGTTAATTTAAATGAAACCTCCATGAAAACAAATGCTTAATCTAAAATGATTATTATATTATATGGAGGGATCACATTCTGAAAAATAAAAAATGTTAATTACAGAGACACTAGTTGTTTAACAACAACTGCCTTTCCCTGAATTCCAGTTTTATATATTCTACTATCCACTTGAATTCTTGTGTTGATATTTTATTAGGAATCCTTAACTTGATGTAGGCAAAATAAAGCTCTTTCCTTTTCCACAAACCTATATTCCCTCAAGTTATAACAATCTAAGTTTTACTACTGTGAACTGAGTAGCTCAGGTGAATAAAAAAAAGAGGACAGCTAGATTTAACCTACAAGCTCTAATGTGTCACCTTTTCTATCTCCTAATGTTATATGATCAAACAAACAAACAAACAAAAAAAAACATTGCGGATCTAAACTACTAATACATTACCGCTAAGTAAATCAGTAACAAATGTGTTGGAGGTGGTGTTGTTTCTGGAGTCTTTATTTTGAATCATTTTTTGTTTGTATAGCTAACATAATTGATTGGTTCTTTTTGTTACTTGGTTTGTTTGTATTGTTATGAATGGGTTTATTTGTTTTATTAGAGGCATTCATGGAAACAATATTCCTGAATTTTTTAACTCTTATGAACATTTTTCATTTGATGAATATATGAACTAGGATGAAAATTATTATATAAAAAAAATCCCCTAGCAAATCCTCAGGGTTATTTTACTGCATTGATCTTGTCAGTCTTAGACTTATTGAGGGGACTTGATTTGGTCCATTGACTTTGCAAACCAAAATGTTTTGTTTAGTTAACTTTATTTCCTCCAAGATTTTGTTTGGAACATTTATCTCCAACATATGATTAAACTCCCCTGTGATATGCCACCTTTCTCCACACCTTCAATATTGGGTTGGTTAGTCCATCAGTGTTTCTAACTGGAAACTTATTTTATTTTATTTAGCTTTTTTTTTTCTTAACATTTATTTGTTTTTGAGAGACAGAGAGAGACAGAGCGTGAGCAGAGGAGGGGCAGAGAGAGAAGGAGACACAGAATCTGAAGCAGCCTCCAGGCTGTGAACAAGCTCGCGGCACAGAGCCCGACACAGGGCTCGAACCCACAAACTGTTGAGATCATGACCTGAGCTGGTCAGATGCTCAACTGAGTAGGCACCCAGGCGCCCCAAACTGGAAACTATTTTACTCTTGCTTTATGGCACATAAGGATATGTTTAATTGACCTACTCTACTCTCCCTAGAAGTTCTGGGTTTGGTCCTTTGATGTCATAAAATAAAATGCAGAAAATTATAATCTGTAGACCTTATTCAGTTTATTCTAATATTGAATATATAATTTTGGAGAATCTGAAGTTAGCATTTTATTTCATGTGTGATCTACCTGTGAAGGTTTTTTATTTTCTTCTTTTATGTAGATGAACAATAATACATCTTTAGAATTAAGTTATTAATATGTATACCTTTTTAAAAATAGAATTAAATGTTCCCTACCAATCTTTAGGTCTTTCAATATTTCTACAATGTTCCTACATTTTCTTTTATTATTCCTTTCAATATCAATTATCTTATATTTATAATTATGTCTTTTTCAGGAACACCACTCATTTTCTTTTTTTCTTTTTCTTTTACCTTCTTTCATACCAATTTTTTCAATTTATTTACATGTTTGTATATTTTCACTCATACAGTTTTCTTGTAGATTAATAATTTTGTTAATTTTCATCTTTTTGTTGCTTCTGTTAAATTTTGATGTGTATAATGATACATTGTTGCTTTACATAATATTTTTATTTCCTTTTGTAGTTCTGTCACTTATTCTGCTCTATATTTTTATGGACTATATTTTTGACCACATAAATTTCTTTGAGAGCATATACAAAATAAAAATGATAACTAACATTTGTTGAGCACATCCACAATTTCTTCAAACCAAAATGAAGCCATTTCACTTTTGTCAGGGTATTTCTGATTCATAAATATTAAAAACATATCTGGGATTTAATACGAAACACTATGATAAACTAGTTACTGTGCTATATGATTTATTCATCTCATCTAATCTGTAACAATGCTCTGAAATTTTGATTTTAGACATATAGATGAAGGAACTGGAATTATATAGTTGAGAGAATTATCTAGGTGAAAAATAATAAAAATTACAGCGAAGTCATAGAAAATGAGACACTAGGGGCGCCTGGGTGGCTCAGTTGGTTCAATGTCTGACTCTTGATCTCAGCTCAGGTCTCCATCTCAGGGTCATGAGGTCAAGCCCCACATTGGGCTACACCATGGGTGAAGAGGCTACTTAAAAAAATGAGAAGCTAGATGCCGAAGCAGATACTGTCTAATCTTAGGTGGGATAGCATGTAACTCTCCCTCTGCAGCCTGTCGAGAAGCTGGTGTAATCATGCGCTAAAGGAAGTCATTTCGGTTTTATATGTGTATGGGAATCTTACCTCTGCTTAGAAAAATCAATTCCACATTCAAAAAAATCTTGAAGAATAATAAAAATATTGTCATTATCTTAAAAGCACTAAAGTCCTAGGCGTATGTATATGACTCCCATGAGGCTCTCTGATAGGAACCCATCCTGAAAAACTATTCTAAACTTTGATGCCATCTCAGAAGAAAATACGTTTCTGGATAATTGACAACCCTTGAGACTCCAGAGGGAAAGAAGCTGATGGATATGTATGAGAAATGAAAAGTTAATCAAGGAGGTTTTAGTGACATAAGCAGTTTCAGTATTAATGAGATTTAGTCTTCTATAAATGAGGTGATTTTCAGTGATGTTAAGTGATTCTGAACTCTTCAGAGAACGAATGCAAGGCTTTAAACCAACTTTTAAGTTACATTATTACCACCAGGAAAGAGGACTTTTATAGCTTTACATCCTGTTGTTTATGTAACCTAGATATGATATATGTGCTATTTCAAACTCTATTTCTTTGATCCAATATGATACCTTCTTGTCTTTCTTCCCATATCAGGCTTGGATATACTGTCATGGTTTGATTTACAGAAAAAATGTTATTTTCTTTACTTAATTACTTTATACTAAATTTGGAGTTTCTTTTTAGGTTATCCTAGTTAAAATTACACCACGTGTAGTGTTGATAAAGCCACTGAATATCATTGATCTTTCAACAGTTCTTGTATCATTGGTAACACAAGACAGAAAAGCTAATTTGGCAAAAAAAAACCCAAAAAACCAAAAACAGTATTGAAGTAGAAGCATGGAAGTGTTGAATTTATAAATTAGGCAGAATCAATTCTCACTGTTCTTTAAAGTACCCAAAGATGAAGTGGCACGGACTGAAATCCTGGTCTTTGTTATTACTGGGTCATTCAAAGTCTTGAGGAATTACAAGGAGACAGTTTAGCAGAGAGTGACAGACACTGAGCTTTGAAAGCAGATGGAACCAGGTATGGACACTGCAATTCATATGTGGGAGTACCTTCAATAAGCAACTTGGCTTTTTTAACTTTCCATTTATTTTGTTTAACTCTAAAACAAAAGAAAGATGTTATATATCATTCAAAGATTTTTAGATGAAATAACAAATGTATTTAGGCTGCTACATGGTGTTCAATATATATTAGCTTTTATTATTTGCATAGTTTTCTTTTATTTGGATACTTTTCTATTATTTGCATATTAATTTCACATGGCTGCTCACATTGGTAAACATTAAAAAGAAGATGTTAAGGCTTTCCTTTTACTTTCAGTCAAGGGCAAGTTCTGTGATACAACAGAAAACAGGTATTGCATCATTTTTAAAGAGTAAGTCCTTGAATTTTTAATGCCACTGTTTTGGGACATGCCTTCATTATTAGCGCATCATTCAGTTCTCTGTTGCTAGACTGTATTACAACTTTCTATGCAAATTGCCTCCACATTTACATATCTAATGAAGAGATCTATCATGCAATGTCATTACTCAAAAAAAATCACCCTAGCTTTATAAAGCATTTCACTTGAAATTTAAATCCTTTAGAATAAAACTTAATTATCTTCTCAACCTGACCCCAATCTTGGTTGCCTAGGATTCTAATACAGCATTCCTACCCCCATTCCTTCCATAACATAAAGTATACTTATTCTTTTAACATATGGACAGTTGAATTCTAATGAGATGATTTGGGAATATTTTATTGCTTTGATATAAAAATTTTGGCCAAAATGCTCAAAGTAGAGCCTATGAATAAATATTTCTGATTATTTAGAAAAATATTTTTAGCATTTCACCTCATAGATATCATCCTATGAAATTATCATGAAAATCAATATATTCAGCCATTAGATAATTCTTAATGCAATTCAGGATCCTTCTATGTTCATAATTTAAGGCTGAATTGTAACTGATATAATTGATACAATTGATATAATGGGTGAAAAGGTTCTTTAAAAATATTATTATATAAACCTAATAATAGTCAACAACTTTGTTCTCTAATATAGAGTACATTTTATAATATTTATTACTTAAGGTCTTTAGTTGATTAATTTTGTTAACCAAAAAATGAAATTCATGGGATCCTCTAGTTTAAAATGGGAATCTGAGCATGATATTTACATAACAGACTCTCACTACATCATCTCCTATAAATTACTGAAATTAGTAAAAATCTAGACACCATATACTTTCTGGAAATTCTGGAAATTTTTGATACATGTCATAAAATTATATTTATTCATGTAAAGATCTGCAGTTAGGGCAAGACTATGAAAACAAATATCCAATTTTTATTCAACTAATGTTAAAAATAAATATGAACAGTGAAACAAAACTTGCTTGGAGAAAAAGAAGGAAATTAATGAGCAAAATATAAATGAAACTCACTGCTGCTATACAAAGATGGGCTGAAGACAGCACTGGGATAGAGAGCAAGTGATGGCAGCAAATACCCATTAGGTTCTAATGCCTGAGATGTGCACACACAGATAGATTTCATACTATGAGAATACATCATGGAGCCAGCAGCATCCCCCTATAAGACATTATGTGCTGAAAATAATGAGAGTACCCCAGATGGGGCTCTGAGGGGTGACAATCATGCAAATAGAGAGAGTATAGCTAGCCTCTATTCTTAAATAACTCTATCACACTAAGTCTAGAAAATAAACCTGTGCATGCATTAGTGAGATATGTCACAGCTATGCCTTATAGGTACATAAATATTAATTATATACATATACATACTCATACTACTAAACACCCATGTCAAGTAATTTTAACTTAAATATATTTCCTTTAATAATAACTGTACATAGTTTGCATCAGCTAATTTTCTCTACTTCATCTTGTATAAGATATTAAAAATTCTAATATTTAATTTATACCTTGTTCTATAAACTGAATATCCATATATAAATGCATACATATAAGTATATATGTAAGTACATAGCTAATATTTAATACTACTATTTTCTTCTTCCAAAATCAAAATGTAAAAATGTACTTGGTCTGTAAAAGAAAATACCCATAAGTGAATTATATTGTAAAAATCAGTGAAAAAAACTCTAGGGCTAAACTGTGTGAATAATCTATATTATAGAAGTTATTTCTTCCAGAAGTAAAATATGTTTTATCACAGAAAGTCTCAGTCAAGTATTGTATAAGCACAACTGGAGTACATTATGAATAAATAAAGCAGCAGTATCTATAAACAAGAATTTTATTCTCTACGGAGGAAATTCCTTAATCTTAAAACCTCATCGATTGGTATACTTTTTAAAAAGTGTTAAAAATAAAAGATAGCCTAACAACAATTTATCAATGTATTTTCCCTTAAATGATATTTTCACAGTTCAATATATGCTGAAAATAGTTCAACAAAGATTGCTATTGACAGGGTAAGGAAAGAGTGGCCTCTCTATAACATTACATCAAAGGTGGAAGGCAAGAAAGAGTGATTCAGTTTAAAAATCTTTTATGGTGGGAACCAACACAATCATCCTTCTATTATTAGGTGTTGAATTGATGACAATTTTCAAGTGTCAGTAAACACGGACACAGAGTCATCTATAGCAGCCCTCTGAGGTGTTTACAGATACTATACAGTCTCTAGGGATTCTATAACTGTGCTTAAGGCTATACTTCTTCCATTATGATTTTTCCTTTTTTACTATGTTTGGGCTTTGACTGAGTTTTCTTCAAAGGTCAAAGTATAAGTTTATTGCCTGAAGGCCTGCTTTTTGAGTCCAAAGATAGTGTCAACTAAAATAAAAGATCTTCCACTAACATATCTACTTCTATCTTCAAGTTCACCAACACCTTTAAAATGAAACTAAAGATAAATAAATTCCCTAGATGGGAAGAGGCAAGTACAGGGCTGAGTTAGTTATTTCTGTATTTATAATGATATAAAAATAATTCATTAAAATGGTTTTAAACATACTGTTATGAGTACAACCCATAATGTGAAGCATCATTTGACCCGTCCCCATAAGAACTTTTGTTATTTCCCTTTTAAATACAGTAAATTTCATTGTACATACTACCTGCCCATTATCCAGCTGAGATAATACCAGGTGATTTCCAAGGCAGGGCTGGTCAGTTTGAAAAAGGTAACAAGGGTACCATCTTCTCTCTCCAAATTGAGGAGATAGTACTAAACTAAGCCCACAAGAAACAAAGGAGTGAAAGGAGCTATAACTACAAGCATGCTTCTTGATTTACATACACAGTCTCCTCTTCTTATTGTAAGAACACTTAAAATGAGATGCACCCTCTCAACAATGTTTAAGTGCACAATATTGTACTGTTAACAATAGACACAATGTTGTACAACAGATTTCTAGAACTTAAACATCTTGCATAACTGAAATGTTACACTGCATTAACATTAACAACCCCCCTTTCTCTATTCCACCAGCCTCTGACAACCACCTTTCTACTCTCTGATTCTATGAGTTTGACTCTTACAGGTATTTCATGGAAGTAGAATCAGGTAGTATTTGTCCTTCTGTGACTGGCTTATTTTGCTTAATATAATGTGCTCGAGGTTCATCCATGTTGTTGCATATGACATGATTTATTGATTAAGGTTTTAAATATTCTATTGCATGTATATAGCACATTCTTTTCATCATTCATGCATCGATGAGCATTTAGGTTACTTGCACATCTTGGCTATTGTGAACAATGCTACAATGAGCATAGGAGTGCAGATCTCTCTTTAAGATTCTGATTTCAACTCTTTTGGACAAATATCCATCACTGGGATGGCTAAATCATATGAGAGTACTAGTTTACTTTTTTTTTTTTTTTTTTTAGGACCTCCATACTATCTTCCATAGCAGCTGTAACATTTTATATTCTCATCAACAGTGTACCTCCTCTCCTTTTGAATTCCAAAAGTCCTATCAGGTGGGTAGTTTATTTTTTTCTTGTATATTATCATTCTTCAAAACCTTAATATACTTTTGGGGAACCTGGGTGGCTCAGTCAAAAATCCACCTTCAGCTTGGATCATGATCTCACAGTTTGTGACTTTGAGCCCCACATCGGGCTCTCTGCTTTCAGCCTGTCAGCACAGAGCTCACTTCAGATCCTCTGTCTCCTTCTTTCTGCCCCTACCCCACTGGTGCTTTCTCAAAAATAAAAGAAATATTAAAAAAAAAAAACTTAAATATACTTTCAAGTAGGTCCAGTCCTGAGGGCCTCAACCTCTAGAGTAGAGAAAGCCTAATGTCCAGATCCCTAAGTGTGTTGTGTCTACTTTCAGATGAGACTGGTCATTAATTACAGTTGTTTGTAAATGAGAAAATGTGGAGGACGACTTTGAAACAGAGCCCAGCCTCAGGAAATAGGACCAGGAACACTTGTTGACTGAGTCAGTTCACGCAAGTTCATCAGCTGAGGTTCAAGAATAAGTAACTATTTTCATGTAAAATCACCATGAGAAATAAATAGAAGAAACTAGACAGAAGTCAATGAGGCAGTTTGCACAGCATCAGTTTGGGTCACATAAAGTGGATACGCCCTGGTGACCATGGAAGTCTCCCAAGGAGCTAAATGTTCTGCAAAGACTAAAGGGCACTAGTATAGGGTGGGGGCAGGGGAGGGAGAAAGAACAACAAGAACATTAAGTAATCCATATCACACAAATTCTTGGAGATTTAGAGAAAACACAAAACTGAAATGAAAAAGCCTAGGCTAAAATCTTGTTCCATTTCTTAGCAGCAATGCCATATGAAATGTCATTTTATAAGAGTTATAATGATTACACACTATTAGGACTAATGCCTATCATTTACGGAGTCCTGTTACAGCAATTAGTAAGCAACAGGAAAACTTGTAGGGGGTGATGTTGAAAATACATGGTGACAGGTTCTTTTTCAAGTACTTCAAACTCATGAATACCCTGCTGCCTCCTCAACATTTCCATTTGGATATATGATAGGCATACCCACCAACATCTTTAAACTGGAGCTCCATAGCTCCTTCCAGAAACCTACTTTTCTGACAGTCTTTCTCAAATCAGTTGTTGGTTACCCCACATTTCCAGTTGCTGAAGCCAAAATCCTGGCGTCTACCTTCACTTCAAAATGTATGTCCTTAAAAAGATTCGAGGTGATGGCAGACACTTTTCACTTGAAATTGAAAAATTACAAGGTGTCTCAAGAACTAGGCTGAGAACTAGCATACTGTCAGACCAGTCTGATTTTAATGGCCCAAGCAAGTCACAAGCTGCATACCAAGTAATGAGGTGGAAAAATATACTCTACTCTTTTCATAGGCAGGTATACATTGTCTCATGACAAAAGAAGTGGAGACAGGAAGGTGAATAAGTGAAGACAATAATGCAATCCCCTAAAAGAAGAATTCTGCCTCCCTCTTGTATACTTGTATTTATTTATGGAACTAAATATGCCAAGTGTTCACTCTGTGCAAAATTTATATGGGTACTGACAAGATATTCTTCCTTCATTTTCTTATAAAGATAGTTTGAGTGGCAGAGTTCAAGAATTAAACAATAAATAAGGAAAACATAAGAAATTTATAGCTTATGATGAGTATTATGAATAGATAAGAAGAATGTTATGATTTTAGAAAATAAATTATTTTGTTTAGCCAGGCAGGTGACATTTAGCTGAGATATATAACAGGCAAACATAGATAGATTGATCGATAGATGGATAGATAGATTGATAATGATAATTTGAGGCAGAGCAGTGTTAAGCAGTGCTTAAATATTCAGAATTACACTTCATGCATTATAGTAATGTTAACATCTTGAATACTTATTTATACAAAAATATTTTATATAAGAAACAAATCACATTTTTGAATACTTATTTTACTTATTTAATATTCAGGTCATCTGTATGAGATAAATGTGATTATTATCTTCATTTTATAGATGAGGAAACAAAAATTTACAGAAGCTAACCATTTGCCTGCAGAGACAAAGTTAAGACAGTTGAGACTGAAATTTGTGCCCAGAGAGTCTGAGTCTATGATTAGCTACTGTACTCAGTGCCCTTGTATATTTTGGAACATTTTAAAAACCTTTTGAACTTATGTCATTTGTGTTATACAAGCAACAGGTGAATTTGCAAAGGAAAACAGAAACATTGTTCTTACTTTTGTTTCTTCACATTTGAAATGTCTCCCTTAGACACCCTCACTTCCATTTCTCTACTCAGCAGTTCAGTATATACTCTTTTAAAATATTTAAAAACATTTCTATTTTTTATAAATTATTATAAATATTATTATATTATATTATATTATTATTATATTATTATAAATAATCTTTTTTTAACTTTTTTTAACGTTTATTTTGAGAGACAGAGAGAGGCAGAGCGCAATTGGGGAAGGGGCAGAGAAAGAGGGAGACACAGAATGCAAAGCAGGCTCCAGGCTCTGAGCTGTCAGCACAGAGCCCACAGAGCCCAATGTGGGGCTCGAACTCACCAACCATGAGATCATGACCTAAGCCGAAGTCAGACGCCTAACCAACTGAGCCACCCAGGCGCCCCTTTTTCTTTTTTTAAGAATGACCTATAGTGACACATTATAATCACCAAAGTTCATAGTTTACCTTAGGGTTTGCTCTTGGTGTTGTACATCCTATGGCTTTGGACAAATGTGTAAGAACATCAGACCAAGTATTTTCACTGCTCTAAAAACCCTCTGTGCTGGCCTATTCATCTCTCCCCACCTACCCCAGACAACCACTGATCTTTTTACTGTCTCTATAGTTTTGCCTTATCCAGAATGTCAATTAGGTGGGATCATACAGTATGTAGACTTTTCAGATTGGCTTCTTTCACTTAGTAATATGCATTTAAGGTTCTTGTATGTCTTTTTATGGCTTGGTAGGTCATGTTTTTTTAGTACTGAATAAGATCCCATTGTGTGGATGCATTGGTTTATTTATACCCTTTTATTTTCCTCTAAATTTTCTCTAAAACGTCAGTTTCCCAAGAATTCCATTCTAAGTTTTTTTTCTTTTATAAACTTAGCCCTTCAATTCCAACCATACCTACATTTTGTAAATTAAATGTTATGTTGAACTCTCTTACAACTACACTTCTAATCTTAGCTTGTTTATCCCATTGGCCAAAAATCCTCTATTACTTACAACCTTCCAGACGTTCAGTCTTGATGATCTGCAGTAACTTCAGTGAGACCAACAAGAGTTTACCCAAACCTGTTTTTAATTGCCAATTTTTTATCTAGTTAAAAATATTAATGCTGATGCTATTATCCAATTTCAGACCTGTTATCAATTCACAATTATTCTTTTCAATCTATAATGCCATTTTCTGCCTGACAATTCCCATTAATAGCAGTTAGGGATTTATTATTTTGAACATTTATTAATATTGCTATATTTGTAGGCCTTTCAGTTTTTTTCTGACTCCCATTTCTTCCACAGTTGGTTCTCTTGTCACAAATGTGATCGTTATATCTTTATGCGTAACATTTTATAATTGTATCTACTTTTAAATGATTATCGGTCAAAAGGCAAGCAAGCAAACAAAACAACCTAACATATGATATATGGCTCTCTATATTTTGTTCCCAAACTTCCTTTCCTGAAACTCCACACCATGTAGTTTCTAGTTTAACACTATAAGCTTTTGATATTAATTGTCCTAGTGAATTCTCTTACACACACCAAATTCCCTTATTCTTCTAACCAGTTATACCTTTTGTTAGAAATTAACCTTTCAAAAAATGAGTCTATATTTGATTTTACTTACTAGATGTCATGTTTCTTCTATCAATAACATATCTTTTGAAAAACAGATTTAATTGAGCTTCCTCCTAATAATCATATTTAAAATCTTTAATAGCATCTTCAAAATACCTGCTCACATTCTGAATCAAGTTTTTAGTTTTGCTAAATACTCATTTATATGAAAATGTTCTCAATTTCACTGTGCTTTGCATTCTATTATTCAATAGCAAATGGAGCCATCTAAGGGGACAATTAACAACATTCATTTAAAAGTTAATGTCATGGCATTAACTAAAGTATATTTTCTGGAAACTCTCTTTGAATGATAATGTTAATATTTACAAGTTTGTATTAATACATTTTAATTATATTTGTGCATATATAAATTGTGTGTGTGTGTATGTGTGTATGTGTGTGTAATAGTCAATCATGACGTTTTATGTATGAGACACCAGTCTAATGGTAAATGTTCTGGTACAAGTCCTTTCCCGGTCAATTTTACTTTAACTTTAATGTATCAGTATGAATATTCATAATATGTAGCAATTTTACAAATGTGCTTGAGTAGGCAGCAATAATTGCTGCAATATGCTGAGAGTTAAATTAACTGAAGAAAACAAAAGTGGCAGAAACTAATTAAAAAACTGGAACAAGAATGAATGGGAATTTTTTAAGTGCCTTATGAAATGTTTAGTGGCCAATTCATTTGTGGGAAGAAAAATATATTATAATTAACAGATTATTTTTGTTCAGGATGTGTTGAATTTTTGTTAAATTTTTACTAATTATTTGGGCATTAACAAACATTTAAAAATAATTAGTTGAAATAGGTATCTCTCTGATACGCCTGGAAGAATTCTGGTTTTAGGGAGGAATAATGAATAATTAATCAATTCAATACGCATTTTTATTGTACATCTGCTATGTATAAACACATAAGCTAAAAAATTAATGGGTTTGAATACTAACTTTAATACAATATTTGACCTAAGGAAAAATAAAATTTGTTAGGAAAGATATATATATAAAGATAAATTTTAGATTTCTTTGTTAGAGGTATCAAATAAATTCGATGAAAGTGATGACGTTGGATGTTGAATCATAGTAAGAGAATATTAGGGAGGGATTTAAAAAGAAGAATATTTTATGGAAAGAAAATAGAACATTGCCTTGTGTCAAAAATGACATGTGTTTATAGAAATGGTGTCTTATTCTTCCTTGGTACTCAGCAAGAGTCAACTACACGCCAGCCTCCTTGGCAGATGACTGTGTCTGTATTACTGAGTTTTAACCTGGAGAGCATTTCCGGGCCCTTGCATAAAGCTCCCTTCCTAGGTTCCATATTCTCACTGGGAGCAAAAGACTCCTAAGCCATAGAAAATATGGAGCCCCATAATGGAATGATCCTGATTGCGTGATGCATCTGGTTAGCAAACACCATTTTAGTGACTACCCACGATGGACAGTATATGAGTGAGAAATAATCTGTGTATGTATTACGCCACTGATGTTTGAGAGTTTGTCTGTTACAGCATCAGAATGTTGTCCAACTAGTAAAGGAAACATACTCTTTTTTATTTCCAACTTACACAGATCATTGGTGAAATGGAGGAGTATAGTGAGAAGTAAAACTACAAAAATGATAAAGCAGATTGAAAGCTGAGTATAAATAGAATCACGGTCAGGAAAAAAAGAATTTTTGAATTTATTTTCTAGGCAACAAGATCCAATGAGATGAGATAGAATGAGCAGAGACAAACAGAACAGGTACAAGCAGGATTTCTCTGACAGCACATGACAGAGAACGGAGGAAGAGCAAACCTGCAAGTAGGAAGAGTTTAAAAGAACTAAGTTTATTCCGCAAAATGGAAGTGTAGGTATAATACAGTTTGAAGGATAAAATTATCAGGCTTTTATAAAGGACCTTTGTCTATCAGACAAAGAGGGAGTTAAAAAGTCTATCAATGATTCAGCTCACAAGCTAAGAAAAAGGTAGAGTAGCTTGATGAACTAAAGCATAACTCAGCGTTGAAATCTGCCAAGGGATGGCCTACTGATGGACCGTCGATTCTCCCTGGCTGGTAGTAGATTCTCAGGAATGTGTTTGATCATCTTGTGCCACTTATTTGTGTATGATAAGGGGGTAACCTTATCATAAGGGGACCAGAATCTCAAATCTGGGGTGACTGAGAGAATGGCCCCACTAGAATATCATGCATGGTCCAATCATTTTCATGTTTGTTTGTTTATTTTTGAGAGAGGGGGAAAGAGTGCACACAAGGGGCAGGAGGAGCTGAGAGACGGGGGAGGGCAGAGAGAGGGAGAGAGAGAGAATCCCAAGCAGGCTCCATGCTGTCAGTGTGGAGCCCCATCAGAGGACTCGATCTTACGAACTGTGAGATCATGACCTGAGCCAAGATTGAGTCAACGCTTAACTGACTGAGCCACCCACATCCACCACGCATGGTCCAGTTTTTATTTTGACATTTTTTTCCTAATGATAACTGGTGAATCTGTGTATCATTGAACATTCGAATTTTGATTACATGGAGTCAGTCTGCTTTGAGTCAAAATCGTTGAATATCTCTATCACTTGGCATTATATCATGTAACTATTTCCTTTGGTAATTTCCATCAAACTTATCATCATGTGGTGGTGAATCTCCACAGAGAAAAGAGTAAACAGAAAATTAAGCAAAAAAAAAAAAAAAGATGTTTGTAAAGAACAATGGAAAATCTATATTAGTTTTGTGATCTGGTTTAATCAAGGATACATTGGGACAGACAAGTTTTGTCTCAATTAGAATGTTTAATTCATTTAGCATACATTGTTATCTGTCATATTTGGCTTTTGTCTACTGTCTTATGTTTTTTGTCTTTAGTTTGTCTCAACTACTTTATATTCTTTCTCTCTCCTATTAACTCCTTCGGGATTACTGTTAATACAAACATACACTCTTTAACTACTCTTTGAATGTTACCCTAGCAACATGAATCCTTGACATATTAGACTCTCATTTAAATGAGAAATTTTACCACATCTCAGATATTATTAGGTCCTTAAAACACATTGCCCCTCTCAACTTTTATGTAATTTATTTTATTTTATTTTTTTTAAATTTTTTTAACGTTTATTCATTTTTGAGGCAGAGAGAGACAAAGCATGAATGGGGGAAGGTCAGAGATAGAGGGAGACACAGAATCTGAAACAGGCTCCAGGCTCTGAGCTGTCAGCACAGAGCCTGACGCAGGGCTCGAACTCACGGACTGTGAGATCATGACCTGAGCCGAAGTCGGACTCCCAACCGACTGAGCCACCCAGGCGCCCCTATGTAATTTTTTAAATTAATTCAATTTCTCTGTATATAAATCATAGAGGACATTACTTCTTTTTTAGTTTTAAACAAATATTAATTTAGATTTAATTGTATAGTTACCATACCCATTGTTCTTCATTTCTTCCTATATTTCCCTCTGGGACCATATTCCTTCTGCCTAAACCACTACTTTAATATTTTTTTATAATAGGTCTGCCTGAGCATTGCTCAAAATTGTACTTCTCTATGCTACAAGTTTTATGAAGAGGTAAGACCCTTTCCTTTTTGGGGAAGATGCCAACATTTAACACATTGCAGGGGGAATATTAAAAACTAAACAGGAAATGTGGATGCTAGTGTCTTACTTTTTCCTCTCAATATTTTATTGTTCTCATCAAACAATAAAGAACTCCTCTCTTATCCCACTCTTGGTTGACAAACTTCTTTTTGATTTACTGATGAAAACTTAAGAGGAGAAATTGTACAGAAATCATTTAATCACAACTCTTCACGTAGTAGCATCTACACATAGACATAAAGATTTAACATAAAGATATTACATTTTGACCTTGGTTGTTTGTAGAGAATCCTTTGACCTGCTTTGGACTCATATCATATAGAGAGGTAACTTAAAGTTTAAGCATACAATGGATTTTGACCTTGGTCTGCTATGAAGGGGCACTTACTCCCCAGGTCATGGAAGCCTCAGCAGTGACTGGAGGGAAGATGATGCCATGTGGAGAATAGGAAGCTCACATTCTTGATGTACTTTTATTGTATATAAAAACTCTTTGCATATAAAAAAATAAATACATTCTGCTGACTCATTTAGGAAAATTCTCCATTTGAGGGGTTGATGAATGACTGAAGAATGGAGAGGCTGAAGTCTGCCTAAGACCAGTGTTGTCATTCTTAAGGAACAATAAGTCTTTAATAGTAAATTACATACACAAATTAGAAAAACCTATCAGTAATAAGGGTAATACCTTATTATTGAAACTTGGGCTGCAGAGAATTAGAGAGTCCACCAATTTTTGTTTTATCCCTAAATTATTTAAGAACCTGGGCAATTATATAATATATACAAAAATATATGAAAATGTTGGTAAATACAATGGAGTATTATGGAATGAAATCGGAACAAATAAGGGGTGAGATCTATTTCATTTGAAGTGTTAAGAATATAGAGGGGTAGGGTCACTTGGGTGGTGCAGTTGGTTAAGCCTCTGACTCTTGATTTCAGCTCAGATCATGATCTCACATTGTGGGATTGAGCCCCACATTGTGCTGGGTGTGGAGGCTGCTTAAGATTCTCTCTCCCTCTCCCTCTGGAAGAAGAAGAAGGAGGAGGAGGAGGAGGAGGAGGAGGAGGAGAGGAGGAGGAGGAGGAGAAGGAGAAGAAGAAGAAGATGATGATGATATAGAGGGAAATGTTTTTAGGAGGAAATGATGTCTTATTCCTCTTTTACAAAATAAATGGGAGTTCTTTAGGAGGAAAAGCTGAAAGTGGACAGAGGAATTATGCCCAAAGAAATCAAAATATGAAACAGAACTAGATGAAATTTTGATATATTACATGTATCTCCTCCAGGCAGGCATGCCTTTCTCTCTATCTCCATTCTCAATTCAGAAAGTATATACCTTTTAAAAATATAAATACATTTGATTATTTTCTTTCTGTAAAGTTTTTCCCAAAAATAATCAGAAATTTTTTCCCCTTTTATATACACCTGAAGCACTTTCTCTTCTCGTTTCTAACAGGACATTTCTCAAAATGTTAGTCAACATTGGTCTTATGCCTTGAACTTCACTCTCTGTCTGGACATTTTAGTTTAGACATAGAAATTATGCAGATATATGCAGGAATACCACTTTTCAAAATACATACATACCAACAAATAGATAAGCTACCCTCTCCTTAGTCTGGCAACTGGTCTACCACCCTGCTTACCCTTACATACATACTTCTAGAAAGATTACCTTATACTTGCCTCCTCTACTTCTTCAGATACAGTAACTATTCAAGGCACGGATTTACCTTTCTGTTCCATTAAACTGCTTTTGTAAATATATCCCTTATCATACAAATGGCAAAATTAAAATGAAAGATTTCCTATCCTTATATATTTGTATTCTCCTGAGAATTTTTAACACTATTAACCATTTTTGTGTTTCTTTTGTTTTTACTTTCTTTAAAGTGACTGTTTTCTTTCTAGTCCTCCTCTTCTCCCTTAATATTTTTAGTACATCATTCTCTTTTGCAGCTTTTCAAATGCTGCAGTTTCTTTTTTTATGTTTATTTATTTATTTTTGAGAGAGGCAGAGAGAGAGAGAGAGAGAGAGAGAGAGAGAGAGAGAGAACAAGTGGGGGAGGGGAAGAGAGAGAAGGAGACAGAGAATCCAAGCAAACTCCAGGATCCAAGCTGTCAGCACAGAGCCCAACATGGGGCTTGAACTCATGAACTGTGAGATCATGACTTAAGCCAAAGTCAGACACTTACCTGAGTCACCCAGGCGCCCCCAAATGCTGCAGGTTTTATTCTAAGGTTTTATTCTGAGTCAGTCATAACCCACAATACTAGTTCTACTGCACTCCATAATGGTGAGTACAACATAATCGTTTTGTGTCTGAAATCAATTTTTAGATGTTTTATTTTTATGAATTTTATATTTGCTAAATTAATCCAAACTCATATGGGTATTTTTTACTTAGGTATATTGTGTAAGTATCCCAAAATAAACTTGTTGTATACCTGGTTTGATTTTCCTGCTTCTCCTATATCAAAAAGTAGCACAAATTTCTTACCTGTTGTGAAAACATCATGAAAATATTGCATATGTAATATATATAATATTATTATAAGATATATTTATGCAATGTGCAGATATATATACATATATGTGATGTGTAGATATATACATGTAATGATGTAATGTGTGGCTCTCTCCATATATAATAATTAAGGCTTTGTGTACATGCCTATGTCTTTATGTATACCTATATCTTCCATACTGGAGAAAGTCTCGTATTGTATTGATAGGTATAGGTATATAGATAGATCAATGAATAGACATAATGTGGACATTTTTATATTTTAAAAAATCCTTTTTATATTTTGAGCATATGCAACACTATGATATAATTAATAAGTGAGTTAATCACAGTAGATATTCACCTTACTAACTTCACTTACAACTTGACAATGATTTTGTCAGTCAAATATACTCACTGTAGACTTTGAGTAGAAACAGCGTGATTAAGGAACCTGCATTATATGGATGAATGGTGTGTCAAAAGCTAAATCTCATTGGCAGAGATAAATTTGGTAATGGATCTAGTGGCAGCATCCAATGTCCAGTGTCTGTTAGCAGTGCTGGCTCTGAGTTCTTGAGGTAGTGGAGGTTAAGTCTTTCTTGGATCATCAATTCTTGGGGCAATGGTAAAAGAGTTAATTAGTTGCCACATCTTTAAAGAAAAATTTGATTATATTTATGCAAATTACACACTCTCATGCCCTTTCACCAAGCAAATTCACATTTATTAGTTTGTATTAATAGATATATTTGCTCACTAGCCATAAATCAGAATGATTTTTGCTTATGTATTTAGCAGAATTCTGAAGATATCAAAAGTTTTGATCAGCTGATAACTGTATATTTATAATATATGATACTATTATGTTGTTTAAAAGAATGAGATAAGCCTATATATGAATATGTAAATTTTCATATATGTATATACACACATATGTGTATATATTGGGTACATATGTGTATATATATATAGTATTTACATATATTTCTGCATATATATTTGTCTTTTATACACACACATATATATATTCAAATGAAAACAAGATGGACATATTAATGTGCATAATATGACCATGTTTTTGCAAATATATTTTAAGAATGTGTACTTTTATATGCACATATATATACATGTACACATTTATAAACATTTATAGAGTAAGATTTTCCCAGTCATAAGGATATATCCATGAAAAGTGCTTATATATATATGATCATATGTATTGGAAAATTGTATTTGGACAAATATATATCTCCAAATAAAAATTTAAGGGGATAAAAAAATTAAAATGACACTGGAAATATTTTTTAATAAATTAAAGTTTGAAAAGCCAATTACTTCCAAAATAAACCATACTTATAAAAACATAATGCTTTCAAATTTTATCTTCAATGCTGAGAGCTCTAAATGACTTCTGAATAATTCTATGAACCTTTTATTTTAGGGAGAAGATTTCTTTAAAAATTTTTAAAAACTTACATATCCTGGCTTGAGCTTTCACTGCTTCAATCATTATAGACTTGAAGTTTTCTGTGTGTTTGTAAAATCATGTGAAATGGGCGGTCTTTTTACAATTTATCATATGGCAAAGACACTTTGTCTTTTTAATATTTAATTCATGGAGTATGAAAATGAAGTAAATCTAGGGGCACCTGGGTGGCTCAGTGGGTTAAGTGTCCGACTTCAGCTCAGGTCATGATCTCGCGGTTCCTGAATTTGAACCCCGCGCCGGGCTCAATGCTGACAGCTCAGAACCTGGAGCCTGCTTCAGATTGTGTGTCGCCCTCTCTCTCTAACCCTCCCCTACTCACGCTCTGTCTCTCTCTGTCTCTCAAGAATGAATAAACATTAAAAAAATTATTTTTAATGAACTAATTGAAACTGTAGTTTTTATCTTTCTCACTGTAATGTACATGGTATAATCATGCTAACCGCAAGAGTAATATTTTATGTACATTCTTTTTGTAAGATAGTTATACTTCTTAACCTCAAATCCATGGAAATGGATTACCTGATCCCTCTAAAAATTATATGCTTATTATTTTAAGCACGTGTTTCCTTTTAGGGGTATGCATTATATAAAAACAAACCCAACCCATGCAAAATTAAGAAATACTGTTTTAAAGAACTAAAATGAATATTAAAATATTGATATTTAATTTTAAATATATAAAATAAAGTTATATCACAAATATAATCATTAGCAAGTAGTTAATTATTACTGTATTTGTAGCACTTTTTGAGATCTTTAATGCTAGGGAGTGTGATTGTGTTTACAAGATCTGGCACCATCTTTGAAATTTTATATTTACTCAATAAAACATTTAATATTCATAATTAGTAAAATATTATGGAGCTTTTAAGAAAATAGAGTTTTTTAACATTAATAGAAATCAACAAAGACTTAATGTAGACCATGGTGTTTAATTTACATTTTTGATTTGTATATATAGGAGAGAAAGTTAACATAGACAGTGGAATCTGCATGAAAGTATAGTGGTGGGGAAGTGTATTACTTTTCTATGTTTTATGACAAATAATGCATATTTGCTGGATGGCTTGAAAGAACATTAATTTATTATCTCATTTTCTGTGCTTTAGGAGTTTGGGCATGGCATTAGCTGGGTCCTCCGTTCAGGGTCTGACAGGCTGTAGTCAGCCAGGCTATGTCCTCATCTAGGGGCTCAACTGGGGAGTGATCCAATTCTAAGCTCACATAGGCAAATAGTTTTTTAAAGGCCCTATGGTTGTGGACTCTGGATTCATGAAGGCTGTCAAATGGAGGATGATCGTAAGAAATTGCTGTCTTTTGCAATTCCTTGCCATATGACCCTCTCCATAAGCCATTTAAAGCAAGGCAGTTTGGGGGCACCTGGGAGGCTCAGTCAGTGGAGTGTCCAACTCTTGATTTCAGCTCGGGTCCTGATCCCAGGGTCATGGGACCAAGTGCCATGTCAGGTTCTGCACTGAGTGTGGAAACTGCTTGGGATTCTCTCTTTCTCTTTCCCTCTCCCCTGCTCGCAATGCGCTCTCTCTCTCTCTCTCTCTCTCTCTCAAATAAAAAATAGCACACAAACAAAACAAAAAACAAAACGAACAAAACAAAAACATGGCAGTTTGCTCTTAAATTCCAGGAAGAGAGTGAGAGCTGGCAGAACAGTCTTATGTAATATAATGCAGTCACGGAGTGGCATTCTATCACCTTTGCCATATTCTATTGGTTAAAAACAAGTGACAGATCAAGACCACACTAGAAGAGGGGCTTACACAAAGATTTGAACATCAAGAGGTAAGAAACATATGGAATAACCTTAGGTTCAGTACACCACAAAAGAAAAAAAATCAAATATTAAGAAGGAAAAAAAGAAAAACATTTAATCTGGATAAAGCACAAAATACCCAAGGACGATAAGGAAATATGGTTGGAGGTATTTCTAAATTAGTAAGGGAAAATCCTTAGATACTATATTGCATTTTCAAGGGAATCCCAAACAACAAGAACCTTCTGAAGACTAAGCCCTAATAAAAACAATCTTTCTTTATTGTGTGATACAACACTATGACAATAATGAAATTCACTTCTGTTGACTAATTCATTATTTGTGTTCATAATTATATATATTTTGTGTAATAAAATTAAAATACATATTTTCAGAGGATTAATATCAGTGAATGTTGGGAATTTTTTATGACTGCTAATCTACTTCATATATTTTTACTGAAAATGTAATACTACTGTTTATATTACAGCACGGATTTTAGTTCAATAATTATAGAGTGGTATTATTTGTACAGCCTCAGATTGTCATTTTGGAATGCTTCTGATGAAATGATCCAGTGTTGGGTGTTTCCACCTTGTATAAGAGTCTTATTGTCCCTAGGTATTAATAATGAAGGTAAACTGAAGTATCTTAAAGCTTCCCAGCACCAAGAAGAGAAATCAAATACTATCAGGATATACTATTTCTTTTTAACTCTAGTCTCTCTTACCTTCCACAAACACCATTTAAACCCATCCATGTTGCTGACATATAGAAAGTTGCTCAATATGGTTTGGGACAAGGAAATAGGTAAAGAATAACCACATTGCAATGAAATATTCCTTGGTATTACCTATATTTTAATAAGGTAGCACTAGTGTTTTAATAAAGTTTATCTGCTATTAAGTATAGAAAGGTCATGTAGTATAAAAGCAAAATTGTCATACTTCATAGCCTATCATCTTTTATAATACATTGAAATAGTGTTCTTGAGACTGAAAAAATAAAAACTGCCTTTTAAAAGTAACAAAAAATAATTGAGTTATAATTGGCAGATGATTTATTTTGTTGTTCTTATAATTCAAAACAGTTTACTAGAGTAAGAACGTCCAATGAGGAAAGGAATGTAGGCATTACATGCTGATATATAGTTTTATATTCTTCCATCTCTAGGAGTAAAATGCAGAGAAATAAACATGTAAAAACTTCATAGACATCATACCTATCACCTTCTAGTATACTATAAAATTTGGTCAGTCATTATCTTTATCACTATTTTTACATCCTTCTGCAATAATTTAAGCTCTATTAGTGTAAGAATCTCTGTCTTTACTGGTATCTGATGTAAACATATTGGCTACAACCATGGTGGACACAGAGTATATTTGTAATTTTTTTCAAAAATTATTAGATAGTTGCAAACTATATATCTTCAATAGTTTGTTGTTAAAAGGGGTAATTTGCACAGTAGACCTGCATTCTTCAACACATCCCAGGGTTTTTCATTTGCAGTCATTTAATGTTATGGCTTGTTCTGATAATCTTGATATTTAAATCTCTTATCTTCTAAACAGAAATCAACAGTGTTACATCAACAAGTGTTAAATCAACCATTTAGTGGTTAATGAAGTGGTCCACATTTCATTCTTATATACACTTATTACTAATTTAAAAAGTAAAAACTGTAATTAATGTTATAAGAATATAGGGACTCTATTACTAAACCAGCTTGAAGTACATGGTTCTAAAAAATTTGTTTTCAAAATCTGTTTTACCTACAAAACTAGGAGAATCTGTCATTTATCTCAAGGAGAACAGCATGAAGAAAAGACACTGAAGAAAGACAAATGACTATTTTACTGCATATTTCAGAAACTGTGGCCACAGAACCAACTTAGAATTTGGAACTTCCACAACAATGATTATTTAAAAATAGAAAATAAAATGAAAACTCTTATAATCAGACTGACTAGAAATATATCCATTTTTAATAACTGTGTTAGTTATAAAAGTTAGCAAAATAGTCATTAGCTATACAACCAAGTACAAGAAAAATAACTGTCATAATGATGCCTATATATTTCAAAGTTTTTATTTTATTTTTAATGTACTTTCATGTGTGTTTGCACATGCACACATGTATGTGTGTATTCTTTTCCTTTTAAATAGACTAATTCATAGCAAAATTAAGCAGAAAATACAGAGAATTCCCTTATATTCCCTGCTCCCCTTCTCTGTATATACATAGTTGACTCCACTATCAATATCCTACACCAGAGTGGGACATTTGTTACAATTCATGAATCTATGTTAACACATAATTATTCCACAAAGTTAATAGTTTACTTCAGGGTTCACTCTTGGGCACTGTACCTTTTCTGGGTCTTGACAATTGTGTGTTGACATACATCCACCATTATACCATGATACAGAATAGTTTCACTGCCCTAAACCCTCGGCTTCATCTATTCATACTTCCCTCCCCACTAATCTTTTATTAGTGATCCCTGATCTTTTTGTGGTCTCATAGTTTTTTGCCTTTTCAGAATGCCATATAGTTTCAGTCACATAATATGTAGGCTTTTCATATTTGCTTCTTTCACTTAGTAATATGCATTCAAGTTTACACCATAATTTTTGATGATTTATTAACTCCTTCCAGCACTAAATAATATTTTAGTATCTGGATATACCACAGTTTGTTTATCTATTCACCTACTGAAGGATATCTTAGTTGCTTCCAAGTTTTGGCATTTATGCATTAAGCTGCCACACACATATGCGTGTAGATTTTGGTGTAGATATGTTTTAATTCCTTTGTGTAAGACCCTAGGAGTGCAATTGCTGGATCACATGGTAAGAGTATGTTTAATTTTGTAGGACTGAGGAACTGCCTTCCAAAGCAGCTGCACTATTTTACATCCCCACCAGCAATGAATCAGAGTTCTTGTTGCTCCACACCTTCATCAGAATTTGGTGTCAGTGTTCCAGATTTTGATCATTCTAATAGGTATGTATTGGTATCTCATTGTTGTTTCAATTTGCATTTCTTAATAACAAGATGTGAAGCACCTTTTCATATGCTTACTTGCCATATGTATATGTTTATCTTCTGGAGTGAGGTGTCCATTCATGTCTTTTGCCTATTTTTTAAGTAAGGTTTGTCCTTTTCTTATGATTGAGCCCAATGCAGGTCTTGAGCTCACATCCCTGGGATCAAGACCTGAGCTGAGGTCAAGAGTTGATGCTTAACTGACTGAACCACCCAGGTGCCCCTCTTATGATTGAGTTTTAAGAGTTCTTTGTACCTGAAACAATTAAAATAAAGTTATTCTGTATATTAACCAACTGGAATTTAAACAAAAACTTGAAACCAAAAAAAAAGATAGTTCTTTATATATTGTTGATAACAGTCCTTTAATACATATATCTCTTACATATATTTTCTTGTAGTCTGTGGCTTGTAATCTCATTCCCTTTCACAGAGCAGAAAAAAATAATTTTAATAAAGTTCAACTTATCAATTGTTTCTGTCATGGATCATGCCTTTGAGTTTGTAACTAAAAAGTTATCATCATGACCAAAGTCATCTAGACTTTCTCCTATGTTATCTCCTAGGAGTTTTGTAAGTTAAGGTCTGTGATCCATTTTTAATTTCTGTGAAGAATGTAAAGTCTGTGTTTAGATTTTGTTTGTTTGACTGTTTTATATGTGGATATCCAGGGTTCCAGCACCTGTTGTTGAAAAGACTTTTAGTTTTTGCCTTTGCTTCTTTGCCAGAAATCAATTGACTGTATTTATGTGGTTCTGTTTGGGATCTGTATTCCGTTTTATCGATCTCTTTGTTCTTTTGCCGGTACCACACTGCCTTAGTTACTGTAGCTTTATAGTAAGTCTTGAAGTCGGGTAGTATTAGTCCTCCAATTTTGTTATATCCTTCAAAATTGGTTACCTTTCTTGGTGTTTTGCTTCTCCATATAAATTTTAGAATTGATTTGATGATATCCACAAAATAAATTACCAGTATTTTGGTTGGGATAGTGGTGAATCCATACATCAAGTTGAAAACAATTGACACCTTAACAATGCTGAATGTTCCTATCCATGAACATAGAATCTCTCTTCTTTGATTTTTTAAAAAGTTTCTTTCATCAGAGTTTTGTAGATTTTTATTATTTATCTTGTACTATTGGTTTGCCAACTCCTTGAGAATTTCCTCGGTGTAATCTGAAATTGGCCCCCATTCATTGAGGGTAGGGAGAGACCAAAGAAATAGAAAACCCACTCCATATTGGTAAGTGGCAGTCTTAATAAACAAGGGAAGTTACTTCTAAGGCTTGTCTTGGATGGCTGCGAGATGAGTAGATCTTCCCACCTACCCACCAGCATCATTAAAGTTTGTAAAAACACTTAACTAGGTTCAGTCATGTATACAGTCCAGATAGCCTCAACACCACATTTCTATCTCAAAGTTGTGCCCTTGGAACAGCTTCTGTGTATGGAGAAGGCAAGCAGAAAGCATATTTCAATAACAAGGGAAGGGGTAAAGAGTCTCTAATTGCCAGAGTCCAAGTTGAGGATCAACTGGTCGTCACATTTTCTTGATTATCTCCTCCAAATTCTTTCTTGATTATCTCCTCCAAAATTCTGTTAGATATATGGGTAAGTATTTATTTTTCTTTGGAGAAGGGAGTTTAATGTAAGTGGCATTGGGTTTCTAATATCAAGTCCCACTCATTAATTGTTGCTATGTAGGAAAGTAGTTGACTTTTTTATATTAACCTGTATCCTGCAACCTTGTTATAATTGCTTATTAGCTTGAGGAGTTTTTTTGTTGATTCTTTCAGGTTTTCTTAAAAAAATTTTTTTAACATTTATTTATTTTTGAGAGACAGAGACAGAGCATGAGCAGGGGAGGGAAAAAGAGAGAGAGTGAGACACAGAATCTGGAAGCAGGCTCCAGGTTCTGAGCTGTCAGCACTGAGCCTGACATGGGGCTTGAACTCACGAATCACGAGATCATGACTTGGCCGAAGTCAGAGGCCTTACTGACTGAACCATGCAGGCGCTCCAATTTTAGGTTTTCTTCATCTACAATTATGTCATTTGAAAACAAAGACAATTTTTTTTTCCTAATCTCAGGTTCTTTCATTTCCTTCTTGTCTTACTGAATTAGCTAGGATTCCAATATGATGCTGTAAAGGATAATGGGTGGAAATATCCTTGTCTTAGTGGGAAAGTTGTATGTATTTATCAATACTTTTTGTACATGGATTTTTAAAGAAAAAACAATGAAACCTCAACATAGGTTTTAGTCACTGACTAAAGTTGTATTATGCACTTGCTATAAGTTAAATATTGTACTAAAAGTATGCACTTACTGTCTAATCTAATAATGGCTAATCTTTTGTTTACTTTATGTCAAGGAATGTTCTTAAAGACTTACACTTATTAACTCATTTAGTCTTTTTTTAAAATTAATTAATTAATTAATTTATTTATTTATGTTGAGAGACAGAGTGAGAGAAAAGCACAAGAAAGGGAAGGACGGAGGGGCAGGGTGGGCTCAAACCCACCAACTGTGAGATCATGACCTGAGCCAAACAAAGTCAGATGCTTAACTGGTTGAGCCACCCAGGGGCCCCTTAACTCATTTAGTCTTGATTATTATTCTTAGTTGCCAAATAGGTAACCGGAAATAGGAAGAGGTTTAAAAAGTTGCTAAAGGTTTCACAGCCACTATGTCATAGAGCCAGGTTGTAACATCATGGAATCCAGAAAGTCTTTGTGCTTAACTATGAAGCTATACAATTATGTAAAAAAAAGTCATGACATCTAATATTTTATAGTTTAGTTATGATGTTAAGGTATATATTTTACAAGTTAAATGGCCTTAATATGATTTTGTAATGAATAACACCAACATTAAATGCGGTGAGGCTTTCAGAAAGAGCATGATCTGCCTGGATGAGATGGACTTTAGTCAGCAGAAGACCGCAGGTTGGCCATTGAGTTTCAGAGAAGAAGGGGAGGTATTGCTGAGTAGGGTTTATATTATGAGCTATATGTAGTTAAAAAGAAGATGAGGCATTTCAGTGGAAAACAGATTATTCAAGATGGCATAAGGAGAAGACAAAATATTGTATGCATAATTGCTCCTGAGATAAAGATCAATACTTACATAATTTTGGATTGGAATGATATTCTTAAAATATAAAAGAAAAGCCAAAAATCAAATCATAAAGGTTAATCTCTCTGACTACATTTTCAAATATTAAAACTTATGTGTATTAAAGTAAACTGTAAGTATTGTAGAGAGCAAATGATAAATTGAAAAAAATGTTGGCAGCATATCTGATAAAGGGGTAATATATTTGTACCTAAATTAAAAATAGTATATCAATGAAATATATAAAATACAATATAAAATATAATAAAAAATCGGAGCAAATATAATAATGAAAAAATAGTCAAAATCTACCAAAAGGAAATTTACAAAAGAAATATGGGGGTACCACACAAGGTATTGTTCACAATAAATATTGAATAATATTTTTAATTGTTATTTGAATTAATTTTAAGTAATACTGTCCATTATTCTGTCCAACATTGTCAAAGATTATTTTACTTTGTTTGTTTGTTTGTTTTTCAAAGTTTGTTTATTTTTGAGAGACAGGGAGAGAGAACAGGGGAGGGGCAGAGAGAGGAGCAGAGGATCTAAAGCGGGGTCTGTGCTGACAGCAGACAGCCCAATGTGGGGCTTGAATTCATGAACTGCAAGATCACAACCCGAGTGGAAGTCAGAAACTTAACTGACTAGCCACCCAGGCACCCCTCAAATATTACTTTAAGTGATAATATGGGTAGGGGGGCCTGAATGTCTCAGTTGGTTGAGTGCCCAACTCTTGATTTTGGTTCAGGTCATGATCTCACAGTTCATGGGTTGAGCCCTGCATCAGAAGTTGGGATTCTCTCCCTCTTCTTTCTGCCCCCTCCCCACTCATGCTGTCTCTGTCTCTGTTTCTCTCTTTCTCTCTTCAAAATAAATAAATAAACTTTTTAAAAAGTGATAATACAGCTATTACAGAAATAGAATATCATTTTCTTCTGGAGGAAAAGTAAACTGTCAAATGCATCCAGGAAATAAATATGATATGTATCTCTCTGTTTCTCTTTCTAAATAAATAAAGGTTAACAAAAGTACAAAAACATAGACATGGATACTTTTCTATGTAATAAACTATCAGTGAATTAAATAGAATAAAAAAATCAAAATAATAAATTTAATTTTCAGTAAAATCTAAACTCTGTTCTTAGAATATGATAGAGGTGTGGATCATAGCTAAAATATAAATATTAAGCACTGATTTCCATGCAAATTTCATCTAGTTACTTGTTCAAGGAAATGTATGGTGTTTACCCTCATGGATATTTAATCTTAACGTTTTTCAGAATTTTTGTTGAATACAGATGTTTAAAAATACACTCAGATTGTGTAAGATTTCCAAAGAGATGATATCCTTAGGTAAACATTATGTAACATCTGAAATAGTTAAATAATTAATGTTCCTACCTGTGAAACCCTAAAAAGGTTACCTAAACTCTGTGCCTCAATTTTGCCAACTATGAAACAAGTATAATTGTAATTCCTACTTCACAGATTTGTTGTGAGGAGCATGTACTAATACATGTAAAGATACCAGGACAATGATCAGTAATAGGTATTTTAGAATTATGTTATTTTGCAGCATTTTTGTTAAATTGTTAAATGATTCATATGGTTAGTAACTGTATAACAGTTACTTCCTGTATAACAGGAAGTCAGTATAGCCAATATAGAAGGGAATAAAGAGGTGTGAGAATTTGTGTTTCAGTGTGTCCATATAAGCAATGCAGTTATTTTCCTGTAAATCAAATATGTTCTTGGTCTTTTCCAATTAAACTTCCATTGACTTTCCACGATGCAATCCAAGCACCTTCCCTTGGGAAAAGATATCCTCCAAATGGCCTCAATATTCCAATATCAATTCATCTCTTATCACTTATTCCACTTTCCCTTGGTGAAATCCAGACTAAGTTTCTTATGGTTCCCCAGATTTATTATATCCTTTAAAACTCTATATTTTGCACATGCTATTCCTTCTATTTGGAATACCTAAAAAAATAAAATAAGATAAAAGCCCTATTCTCAACCTAAAAACTTCTCATCGATCTTAAAATATAGATTTCATGCCAACTCTTCTGAGAAGTTACATTCAACTTCCATTTAATTTCACATCTGTTTGTTAATAACACAGGTTGGATTGTATTTTGTCTTTTTAGAAGAATGTTCTCCCAAAAATTGTGAACTCCATAAACACATATCATGGCCACATTTGTACTTTTATTTTGTTTCTGCATATTGTTTTTTACATGGGGAAAATCATTGGTTGTTAAGAGAATCAGTAGGTCACAGAGATTCATGAACTAAAGGGTTTTTCCAAAGTAAATAATCTTTATGTGCTTAACATGTGAGAGAAGAGAGAACTGTATCTGTATACTCACTGTGTGCTTTACATATACTGATTTCATTAACGTTCACACAATCCCAATTAAGTGCATAGTAGTCCCATTTTATAGATGAAAAAGTGGAAATCTTGTGCCTTACCCAAAACACAGAATTCTCTGATTCTGTTTGTTTTCAAAACAGTTTTTAAATTTTAATGTTTAAACTAAATAAAATCATTATGATTGTTAATGTAATTTATAAATAAATAAGATCGAAACTAAAACTGATTTATTTTTGACATGATAGGTAATGTAACAAAATATTTAATATTTTAAACAAACCAGTTTTTGTGATATTATCTATTTTACAATAACTTTCTTATATATCTGTCATGCAGATGATGTAATTATGAAATGTTTAGTTAGTCTAACTGAAAGAATTATTTATCATGTTTTAGTTGTTTGGAGATTTCATTCGAATGTTATAGCTACCTATGTGACAGTGATAGGAGGAAAATGAACGATATTATGTTTTATGTCAAACTCACTGCAATGGAGATTTAAAACTTTGATGAACAAAGGGTAGACAATTCTTCTAAAACAGAACATTTGAAGTTGTAACCAAAGTAACAAGTATGTGATAACATATTTTCCTTCTTTGTAGCCCTCAGGGTCAGAATAATAACAAAAGTTATTTTATATCATCTTATGTAGATATCACCTCCAAGGTAATTCATTTCATGCTGTTCTTTTTAAGAGAATAAAGAGACATGGTACAGTGTTACATAACCAAAAGGAAGGTCAAAATCTTAAAGTACTCTGTTGATATAATCTGGTTAGGTGTGAAAAGATTAAATGATAGCTAAAGAAAAACTGATTAGGTAGAAAACAGTAATCTGGAATTGTTTTCCTTAGTGAAATGAAAATATCCTTGCAAAATACTAAAAGCACAGTGCAATAAAGCTAAATCATAACCTTCTCACAATAAATTTTGAGTAATTGCTAATCTCTAGAATGTAGGGTCTTTGGAGATATGTTTAGTGACATATGCAGAAGGTTTATGAAAGTGCAGTATTCATATGCACAAGATATGTGCACAATATAATATTTAGAGTAAGAAAATAGTGTATGTGGGTGAGAGAGTGTATGTGAAATTTTAACTATATGAGAAAGCTAATCTTTATTGTTTTGATTAGGAACTATACTGAAATTGTTACATAATTATCAGCATGAGCATGTACAAAATTGCAAATATGAGACTATAAAGTAGAAATCATACATATTAGTTTTCAGATTGTACTATAAATAACCCTTATATTTTTATTTGGGTAATAATCTCAAGAAAGAAAAGCTATGAGGATTATAAAAGAAATCTATGATAAAGAGCCCAGCATGAAGCCAAAAACATCTGAAACAGATCTTCTTGAATATATAAAATATAGGTTATTTTTCTTCTGACAAGAGTATATTGGTGTCATAATAAATAAGATCAAGGTTAGAAACTTGTATGGGTTCTCAGCTAAAAGAATTTCGCCGTTAGTGTTTTCAGAATGAGAACAGTTGGTGCCTGAGCTTAAATAGTGTGCCTCCTTCTTGCCTTTGCTCGAACTGTCATAAATAGCTGTAGTGGTAAACAGCATAAAGAAACTGTGAAAGCTTCAATATTAGATTGGGTGGTAAGAAAAGGGTACAGGTCACATTCTATGTTTGAGCCTAACCAAATGAATCCAACAGATTTTCAACAAAACTAAATGTGTTCTGCTTAACTGTTAAAAAATAACAAACCTTTACCACATCATTGAAGGGAAAATCGATCCTACCCCCCCCCCCCCCAAAAAAGGCAGGACATTTTGCACATTCTTCCCCATGTATAGAAAACTTGGTAAAATGGTGCTTAAGATTGTTAATGAGGAGATAGTGACAGAAGTCATGAAGACCTGCACTGTGACTCTCTTTCAAAGAATTCAGAATTTCAGTCTGTGTTACAATATAATTCAGGCACAAATGTAATAAGCACTAAGAGATAGTCACATTCAAAATTCTCAAAAACCTATTCCTTAATATATAGAATGCATTAGGATTTTAAAATTATTAATCTTTTTATCCACGATAAGCCATTTAAACCTTTCATTTTCTTTCCAGATTTCTAGAAAGCTTTAATTGGATTGAAAGAAACATTGAAGCCTGAAAAACTGTTATACTTCCTAGGGATAGATGCCATGTACATTAAAACCCTGGGGTTCTCTGCTCTTCAAGAAAGCAAAAAACCTCTTCATGTGCTACAAAGCCCATTCTTCTGTGTGTCATTTTTCAGTTTCCTCAGACATTCTTTTAAAATGCTATATAAGTCCCATATTTCATATATAGAAAATTTGGTTATCTACAAAGATAAAAGCATAACTTTAATACATATTAAAATGTCATACAGAGACATTTAAATTGTATCTCTGCCATGGGTCCTTACCAGTGCATTTCTAGTAGTTTAGTAAGGTCCTGGAACAATTTTGCGAAGAGACTTGACCTTCTCTTGGTATTATATACCACTACGTTATAACATACAACACACAATACACATTTCAGTGTGAAAATGCTAAAGCACTCTTACAGCTAAGCCACCATAACTAAATGTTTTGTTTAAATTATATGATGTAATAAATAAAAGCAATGACTGTATTCCTGTGGGACAGAATTCTTAAAAGTAAAATTGTTGGAACAAAGAACATACACATTTTATTTTTTATTTACTTTTTTTAAAGTTTATTTATTTTGAGAAAGAGAGAAAGCTCATGAGCAGGGGAGGGGCAGAAAGAAAGGGAGAGAAAGTCCCAGGCACTTGTCAGTGGGGAGTGTGATGTGGGGCTCGAATTCACAAACTGTGAGATCATGACCTGAGCTGAAACCAAGAGTCGGAAGCTTAAGTGACTGGGCCACCCAGGCACCCCCAGGACATACACATTTTAAATGTGGAAGCTGCCAAATTAATATCCAAAAGTTTATACTACTTTAAGATTCAAACAACAGCACATGAAAGTATCCAATCTTTTCACCCTGGCTAGTTCTGGATTTTACTGATTTTTTTTCCACATTATAATGTTCATTAACTTTTTGCCAAATGCAGTTCAAAAGCCTATGTCAGTATTGTTCTAATTATCATTAATTTTAGAAAACCATTCCATTATTACAATTTGAGTAAACTGCATTTTTTTTCATTTATGAAGCCCAATATGTATTTTGTCAAATTTTCCTTTGGGTTACTTGTTGTTTTAAACAATAAAGAGAAACTCTGTATTTTACTAATGTCACATTTATTTTATGTAGCACAAGAGGACTCCATTAGTGATTTATTTGGTTTTTAACTTTTTTCAAGTGAGAATAATTTAATTATTAATAATTTAATGTCTAATGCAACATTTTCAACATTCAATTTTCAAAAATTGAAATTTAACTAACAATTTTATTTAAAAATTACACCTACCTCTATCCCAATTAATTTTCCCTTTAAATAATTTAATTCACTTTATACAAGAAATTTATTGGCAAAATATCAACCTAGCAATGACAAAGTTTTGAAGTATCAAAGAAAACGTAGTGTATTTGATAAAATAAAAGCCAATACCTTCTATCATAAGTAAATTTTTGTGGCAGCTTCAAAATAATCTTTAATATTTTACTTAGTAAATTTGAAAACTACATAGACGATTAACGTATTTCACTGGCATATAAGATAAACTTGCCTTACTTTATCAAAGTGATACAAAATGTCATTTCATGTTCCTTCTCTTAATAACTTTTTCAAAGAGTGTTGTGGATTTTTCCCCTTAATAGACACCAAGGATTATTTTGCATATAATACTAAGAAATATATTCATCTCTGCCAAGTGTTTACTCGTTGTATAGGCATTTCTTGGCATTTGCAGCCTGATATTAAGGAAGAGTTGAGTGTAAAAAGTACACAGCAAGTCTTGAAATATTAGAAAAGATTTCTGTGAATTCTAAATTCCGAAATATTAGTAATTAATTCAAAATCATAAAATGTTGTACACTTAGATGCATGATAAATAATTTAGTAGGAAACATAATCACAGGAAAGTAAAATGATCCAATATTTGGTAGTCATATATTGCATACATTTAACAGTATTACATGACAAGTGTTACAATACTCATGTTTTGCATTAAGGGATATGTTTAGTTGAGGCATAAATCAGAAACCAAATCTCCCAATCAAAAGTTATCCTAATCCAGTACCTAACCTAATATTGGGACAGAAATGTCCCACCATAAAACTATATATATTGCAAAATGAGTCACTAGCTCAAAAGTGGCCTCTCCGAGAGCCTTTGCCACCTGACTTTTAAGAAATCCTCAGCTATTTCTAAATCTGAAGCTTCATACAAAATGAAATCCCAGGCAGTGATCCTCAGAAGGATTTTTCAGTTTCTTCTCATGCACTGAGTTCCATCCCAACACTTTCTTCCATGTAATGAACCTGGCTCTGATTCCCACCAATATAGACCATTTTATTCTCCCATTACCCAACAGGACCCGAATTCCGGGCCACTTCAGCCTGCTCCTGGACTCCAAGTAGGTCTGAACTTCAGCCTAATTTCTGCCCTATTTTTAGACCACAAAGATATATATTTTTATTTGTTTGGTTAATTAAAATAGAATTTTTTTTCTGATTTCTAAAATGTCTGCATGTAGAAAGAAAAGATAGAAGCAAATACTGCCCAGAATCCAGCAACAAGCCAACTTCAGTTCTTAACACATCTATTTCGTAGATTCTGTTTATACGTGTGTACAACTCAGGATATCCTCCTCAAGCAGAAGTTGTTCTCACATAAAAACAAATGTGAAAAAAACTAATAACCTGTACTTATTACATATTTTAAAACCAGAAGAGTTAGTGACAAGATAAGATATAAATTTAAAAGGAAATTCATGTAAACATTTGAAAAGAAAAGGAGTCATGGTATTCATTTAACAGAAGAAATTGCACTATGACACTGAGGGAGTAAATTGTTAAGGACTTTTTTTTTGGACTAGTTAAATTTTTTAATTATGCAATGCATTATGTAAAGTTCATTGGATTACAGAGGGCTGATTTATCAGGTCTCCTTTTGTAGGTATATAGATCTATGTTTTTATACTTGCATGTTCATGATGTTGAATTTATTATACCTTTCTAAGTATTGCAACTTTTTAAACCAAATATTGCAATTTTTTTTTACCTTCACCATTAGAGACACTTAAGGGAAGTAGAAGGGATGAAAGGCAGGTAAGCAGAACATCTGAACCACAGACGTAAGCCAAGTAAACCTCGATTAATTCTATGGTCAGGGTTAGGCTAGTAGTTTCCAATTCGTGCCAGATGACCTTCCAACTATGTGTCCTGTGGTCTCCTCACAGTTTTTTTTTTTTTAATTTTTTTTATTTTTTCCATGACTTTTTTCCATGACTTTGTTTTGGTGTTCAATTACCCTAGAATATACAACCTAAATCCTTTTGAAACTTCCAGGCCAAAATACCACAGAGTGATAAAAATATAGAGGTGCTCCTCTAGACTTTTGATCAGAAATAGAATCTGTGATTTGTAGAAAATTGAGATTCACTTTATTTTGGTGTGGTTCTGATTTGTCTATTAACCTCTACTGGTTGGTAGAACAATTTGCAATGGAATGCATGTATCTGCATGAAGATGGCCCAGAAATTTCCACAAGGCACTGGCTAATTATTAGGGCTTTCTACACAATCCCTTTCCATAGTACCAATCTTGCAGCTAGAATAGGTCTGTTGATATTAAACCCTGTGCGGACACACTTAAACTAAAAAGGAACCTTAGAATGTAAGTGAGTATCTGACAAAAAAAAAACTGTTTTCCGGGTATTGGAATTTTCTTGAGCCTCCTCGTAACAATTTCCTGTAAACTGCACATGATGGTCTTATGAACCACAGTCTATAAGATCTCTTTAATCAACTAAATATACCAAGTTATGTATCATATCAAGTTTTGTAGTATATACAGCCAAGTTCCCAGTATCTCCATTTGTCTAACTGCACTTATCAAGACAGAATAAAACAGATATTAAATTTATTTTTAATTAAGGTCCATTGATCTTTTTTTTTCAAATTTTGATCAATTTTTTTTTCAATTTCATTACATAACATTTTTAAATATTTTTTTTTTATTTTAAAGACATTTAGTTTAAAAAAAAAACTCAAAATTTAGAAAGAATAACATGAGGGATACGATGGGACTCCAAATTTAGTCTTTACCAAAGGCAGTGCAGGCTTATCACATTTACACCCTCTTCTCACTTGCTCCTAGAAATACTCTAGAAACTGGGCTTTTACTATTAAGATAAATTAAAAGATTGTAAATACTCAGTAGTGCAATTACTGAATTATATGACAGTTCTATTTTTAATTTTTTGAGGGACAACCATACTGTCTTCCACAGTGGCTGCACCATTTGCATTCCCATCAATAGCACACAAGGGTTCCTTTTTCTCCACATCTTCGCCAACACTTTTTGTTTCTTACATTTTTGTGTTTTTGCTGTCGTTGGATGAAGTGGTCTATTGATGTCAGTTTTTTCCTGTTGATTGATGGTGTTGTTGAGCTCAACTATATCCTCAATGATTTTCTCTCTTCTGTACCTGTCCATTTCTGAGAGAGAGGCATTGTGGTCTCCAACTATGATAGTGGATTCACCTTTTTCTCCTTGCATTTGTTAGTTTTGGCTCATGTAGTTTGATGCTGTGTTGTTAGGTACACTCATGTTAAAGATTTTTATATCTTCTTTAGTAATTGATCTCTTTATCATTATGTAATGTAATTTATTCCTGGTAACTTTTCCTTGCTTTATAGTTTGCTGTGTCTGAAATAATACAGCTATTCCTGCTTTCCTTTGATTAGTGTTAGAATGGGATATTTTTCTCCATCCATTTACTTTTTAATCTATATGTGTCTTTATATTCAAAGTGGGTTTCTTGTAGACAACGCATAGTTGAATTTTGGTTTTGATCCATTCTGACAATCTCTCACTTTTAATTAGTACACTTAGGCCATTAACACTCAAAGTAATTACTGGTATACTTGAATACCAGAAAGCATGTAGAAAGCATGATTATGAATGTGTAGTTGTAACTCAATAGTAAGTCACTGTACTTTGTTAAGATAGATAAAATGGAATCAAATGGAATGAGCTATTAAATTTTTTCAAATATCCACTGTATTTACTACTGTTTTCTGTTTGTTGCCCTTGTTCAAAGTTCCTACTTTTGTCTTCCACTCTTTGTTTAACTTTTGTGGTTTTAATTTAACACTTTATATGATTCCATTTTTTGTCCATTCTTAACATGTCACTTGTACTTTTTCTTTACTTTTTTAGTGTTGCCCCAGAGTTTGCATTATCTATACATATATATTTACAACTACGAAGTTCACTTTGAAATAACATTATCCAACTTTATAGGTGGTGTGAGTACCTTATAAGTAACAAGTTAATCCTATTTCTCCTGTCTTGTATCATTGCTGTTTTTCATTTCACTTATATATAATTACACATAGAATTGTACATTATATATATATATACACATATATTATGTAGCTTATGTATACATCTTGTGTGTGTATGTGTGTATATATGTATATTATACATACTAATATGTATGTATATATACATATATATAGATAAACATATATAATCAAATATTTATTTCTATTATTATTTTAGAAAACTGCTACCCATTACATCAAAGAAGAATAAGAAAAATAGATTTTATTTTACCTTTCTTATTCATTCTTCAAGGATCTGCCTTTCCTTTGTAGCTTGAACTTCCAACCTACATTGTTGTCCTTCTCTCTAAAGAACTTTTTTTAACATTTCTTTCAAGGAGAGTTTACCTGAAACAAACTCTCTTAATTTTTGTTTGTCTAAGAAAGTCTTTATTTCTTCATTTATGCAGGGTAAGTTTGCAGATTACAAAATTCTTGTTTGGTGGGCTTTTTCTCTCAAACTTTTTTTAAATTTTTTTTTAGCATTTTATTTACTTTTGAGGCAGGGAGAGACAGAGCATGAACGGGGAAGGGGCAGAGAGAGACGGAGACACAGAATCGGAAGCAGGCTCCAGGCTCTGAGCCGTCAGCCCAGAGCCCGACTCGGGCTCGAACTCATGGACCGCGAGATGGTGACCTGAGCTGAAGTCGGATGCTTAACCGACTGAGCCACCCAGGCGCCCCTCTCTCAAACTTTTAAATATTTATTTGCTCTCTTATTTGCATGGTTTCTGAGAAATCAGATGTGATTCTTACCATTTTTCCTGGATAGTTAAGATGTTTATTTTTTCCTATGGCTTCTTTAAGGATTTTTCCTTTATTTTTAATTTTCTGTAGTTTTATTTATTTATTTTTTATTTTTATTTTTTTTTATTTTATTTTTTATTTTATTTTTTATTTTTTTATTTTTTTAATTTTTTAATATATGAAATTTACTGTCAAATTGGTTTCCATACAACACCCAGTGCTCATCCCAAAAGGTGCCCTCCTCAATACCCATCACCCACCCTGCCCTCCCTCCCACCCCCCCATCAACCCTCAATTTGTTCTCAGTTTTTAACAGTCTCTTATGCTTTGGCTCTCTCCCACTCTAACCTCTTTTTTTTTTTTTTTTTTTCCTTCCCCTCCCCCATGGGTTTCTGTTATGTTTCTCAGGATCCACATAAGAGTGAAACCATATGGTATCTGTCTTTCTCTGTATGGCTTATTTCACTTAGCATCACACTCTCCAGTTCCATCCATGTTGCTACAAAAGGCCATATTTCATTTTTTCTCATTGCCACGTAGTATTCCATTGTGTATATAAACCACAATTTCTTTATCCATTCATCAGTTGATGGACATTTGGGCTCTTTCCATAATTTGGCTATTGTTGAGAGTGCCGCTATAAACATTGGGGTACAGGTGCCCCTATGCATCAGTACTCCTGTATCCCTTGGATAAATTCCTAGCAGTGCTATTGCTGGGTCATAGGGTAGGTCTATTTTTAATTTTCTGAGGAACCTCCACACTGCTTTCCAGAGCGGCTTTTCTGTAGTTTTAAAATGTTCTACCTAAGTATAATTTTATTTATTTATTTATTTATTTATTTATTTATTTATTAACTGTTTATTTCTTTATTTTGAGGAAGGAGAGAGGGACAGAGAGAGGGAGGGAGGGAGAGAGAGAGAGAGAGAGAGAGAGAGAATCCCAAGCAGGCACCACTGCTTGGAGTGTAGAGCCTCTATACAGGGCTTGAACTCACAATTCATGAGATTATGACCTGATCCAAATCAAGAGTCAGATGCTTAACCGACTGAACCATCCAGGTGTCCCTAGGTATAGTTTTCTTGGCATTTATTTTGCTTTGTAAATTCTGAACTTCCTGGATCAGTGGTTTGGTGTCTGATGGTAATTGGGGGAAATTCTGAGATTAGTATTTCAAATATTCTTATTTTCCTTTCTCACTCTCTTCTAATATTCCCATTATGTGCATGTTATGCCTTTTGTCGTGTTCCACAGTCCTTGGATATTCTGTTCTATTTTTTTCTTTTTTTTTCAGTCTCTGTTCTCTTTGTTTTTTAGTCGTCAAGGATTCTATTGAGATATTCTCAAGTTCAGATACTGTCTCCTCATCCATGTCCATGCTAATAATAAGCCCATCAAAAGCATTCTTTTTTCTGCTACAGTTTTTGATCTCTAGGGTTTCTCTTGGCTCTTTCTTAGGATTTATATCTCCATACTTACATTGCCCATGTGATCTTGCATGCTATCTACTTCTGCGTTAGAGCTGTTAGTATAGTAACTATTGTTGTTTTTAGTTCCCAGTCTGATCCCTCCAATATACCAGCCATGTCTATTTCTGATGTTTACTCTGTCTCTTCAAATTATGTTTATTGTCTTCTGGTATGCCTTGTAATACTTTCTTGACAGCTGGACATGATGTACTGGGTAGAAGGAAGTGCTGTAAAAAAAGCCATTAGTAATAACATGTTAAAATATGAGAGGAGGGAAATCTTCTATAGTCCTATGATTATCTCTTTGTCTTTTCATGAGCCTGGGCCTCTGGACTAGGAACTTCAAAAGTTCTTCTGAGGGATGCTCAGTAGGTGATTGTCTGACTTCAGCTCATGTCATGACCTCACAGTTTGTGAATTCACAACCTGCATCAAGGTCTGTGCTGACAGTGCACAGCCTGCTTGGGATTCTCTCTCTCTCCCTCTGTCTCTGCTCCTTCCTTGATCTCTCTTTTAAAATAAATGAAAAAAACTTAAAAAAAAAAAAGTTCTTCTAAGTCTTTTCCCCTGTATGTAGGTGACACAGGATGGCTAGAGTAGGTTGGAGTGGGCTATTTTCCTGTCCACTGTGAAAGGCAATTTTGGGCCAAAGCACAATCATTTCCTTTTCAAGGGAGTTAAACCAAAGTCCCACCCAATTCCTGAATTCAGCTTAAAATTCAAGATTCCTGGTGATCTTTTTATCATGCTTAGATTTAGCTACTCTTAGACTGACAGAGATGAGTGAAAGAGAAGACAGAGAGGCGTCTTATTAGCTCCCTACACACAATGATGGAGCTCAAATAAAGTAACATCAATAAGGTTTTTAAAATTCTCAGTAACAGAATGAGAAGATATAGTATGCAGCTGTCCTAACAATGTTGTACATACAATGTTTGAATCCTATGCAACCATCATTGCAAAGGCCTTCCCTGAGAAAGGGGAATGATTCTTCATTAATTTATACATCTGCTGTGGTAGTAAGGGTAATCCTTTGGATTTTTGACTGTATTATGAGAAGTTCTTCATTTACCTCTCGTGGTCATTTCTTAATTAGGTGTTGTGAAATTTGCACTTGGAGTTCGTAATCATTTGCAAATCCCTTCCTGAATATGTAAGGAAGAAATAAATTCGTGTTCTGTTACATTCAGTTAAGGCTTTTTGAGTCCAAGCTGGAGATATCTTGGCCATAGATTTCTCTCACCATTTCAGTAGGGTTCTTTCTACTTTCAAACAATTTCATGTGCCAAAATATCCAAAATTATTTCCAAGACATTACTCTCAAACCTGGCGTAACATGTTTTCTCCACCCAGTCCTTCTCTCAAGTCACTGGTTAATATTTTGAAGCCATCCAGAAAAAAGAAGGAAGGGCCACTCTTTTAATCTTGTGTTTCCCTTGAGCCACTGTATTGAGCTGAGAGGTTTTATTTTCATTTGTCACTGAAAACATTAATAAATCCTACTTCTTACTCTCTGAGGTCTAAAAGAAGGCAGTGTTTTCAATCATAAAGAATGAAGAAATAAATATGCCATCCTTACTCTCTCCCAACCTCTGATTTTCTGCTTTTGCTCCCCACTGGCCAAACACATCTCAATTCGAGAGCACAAGACACCTTTGGTGCAGGGAAGCCTGCCAGGGCACACAGGATGGAGAAGAATGGAAAGTGGATTTGGAGAGCCAAACGACAGGTAACTAGCACAGTCCTTATCTCTTATGTTTTCTTACATATGGATATGGAAAACTGTTTCTGTAATTCCAGTCTAGATCCTTCTTAAACTTTGTATCATTAAAGGAACACAAGAACATTTAGCAACATACTCCTCATTAAAGTTGATACAATTTTGTAACCTTCAGTATATAATTACATTTTCTTTTAGTCCTTTTTAAATTCACTATAAACCTCATAGACATTCAAGACTTTTATAGTTTTGAAACCACAATTACAGTCACTTGACATTCTAAAAATAATACCAAACGATATATCCTAAGTGATCTGATAAGGAGTTTTTTTAAAGAAAAAAAAAATGTATCTTGGTATTTCTCCCATAAAATATTGTTAATCAGTAGATATAATGTAATAAATATTAGTTACTCAACTTATAATATGTAAAAATTTTGTTGATGTTAAAATAGATCTTAAATATATAAATGTGTGTGTGTGTGTGTGTGTGTATATAATATATACATATATAATATATATAATATATACATATATAATATATATACATATATATGTATATATGTATATGTATGTATATATACATACATATACATATACATATACACATATAATATAATGTATATATACATATACATATATACATATAATATAATATAATATATATAATATATACATATATAATATATACATATATATGTATATATAACATACATACATATATATACTTATATATATATAACTTTTGTCTTATGTGATTTTAACTTTAATAATGGCTTCTTGGCATTTCAAGGTTGCCAAGAAAACATTTAGGAGAAACACCACTAATTCTAGTAATTTTTGTATATTTTACACAATACACTACCAATTTGAAAAAAAAATGAATACGTTATTATGGCTCTTATGGAGGATAGTATGAACTTATTTAGAGATTATAATAGGAGACCAAGAAATCATTAAGTATAACAAATTATTAAAATGTTTGATTCTATTGGTTCGGAAAACTCAAAAGTCCTTTGTGGGTAAAAACAAAAAATGAAAATATAAAAACTTGATGTAGGATATATCAAAACTAATGTGTATTCAGATTTTGTTTGGATTATGGAGTTGTTTGATAAAATGTATAAATAAAACTATTTTTTCCATTTTTTTAATATGAAATTTATTGTCAAATTGGTTTCCGTACAACACTCAGTGCTCATCGCAACAGGTGCCCTCAATGCCCATCACCCACTTTCCAAATACCATCATACAAATCCAACATAACTTCTTTTGAAATGAAAAGGTACATATATTTTTAGTGCCTTGCTGTTACATGTTTCTGCTTTGTTTCAAATGTCATCCAACTCTGTTAATAACAGTAAATAGATGGATGCAGAGGGATTGACTCAGAATACTTAGTGGAAGAACACTAACAGTCTTCAAAAATGTTTAACTTTATTTCAGCACTTGCTTGCCGGTATTATTTTAGCCACTTCTAATATCTTGCTGAGGATTGCTAAAAAAAAATTGTTAGCAATTTGTGAAAATGCCATCATGTTAATGCATACGGCTTTTTTTCCTGTTCACATTTTGCAAAGTAGCATACTTTATTTTTCTTTCATAGATTGCCAAAATAAAATATGTCAGAGAGTTTTCCTGTGTAAAAGCTTGGTATTATCATTTTTCCCTTGCAATTTTGTTGGTAATTCATTTTTTTTGAAAAAAGCAATAATGATAAAGTTTACTAAAGTTTTAACTTAAATGCTGGAAAGGTTTGAACAGGATTTGATGTCCCCTTGAATAAGAAATTGCAATTTCTCTTCATACATAGTTTAAGATCTGCCTGGATATTTTTGCTTCAGGAAAAACCTTTGTAATATTTTATTATTCCCCCTATGACAGCCTTGTCAAAATGATTAGATGTCATTTTTGAGGAATATTCATTCAACAATATTCATGTAGCCATGCATTTCACAATAGTTTTGGAGAAGCCATTGCCTCACCTTTTCTTCCTAGTGCTGTAATTTAACAGATAACTTATAACTGGAACTTAGAATTCTACTATATACATAATATTTTATTTTTTCCTTTCAGTAATCTAATAAGAAAGACAAAAATAAGAAGAAAACAAGGTGACACTATGGATTTTATTGAGGAAGCAAGAAATAAAGACTCCAGAGTTTGCCTGAGAAAAGCATAAATTTAACCCCAAATACTATCCTTTCATCTTGCAGATATGTACAGTAAAACACAATTGTCAACAGGAGTATCCTGGAAAGTAAAGTTAAACACACACATACAAACACACACACACACACACACACACACAGTCCTGAGTTATCAAAGATAAAAATCAATTTCGATCACCACGTTCTAGGAATAAAGCCCAGAAATTCAACACAAACTGCTTGAAATAAAAAAAAAGACTGTTGTCAGTCAGTGAAAGAATTGTCAGATTTGTCTGGGCTTTGGACATGTATCTTGGTTATAGATATGTGCCATTGGTTATAGATAGTGCCATTTTTAAATATGGTTGTGTCCAGTAATTCTGTTTCAGGCTACGTAAAAGTCATGTAAGGCTAATTTTTTTTTAAACAAAGTGAAGAGTCTAAGAAGGCTTAACTTTGCAGCAATTTAATTGTTCAGATATTCACAACTCTTGTGATGCTGAAATCTGACCACAGGGCACTGAATATCTCTTACTACCTCCGTATCTCATGTACCAAATTAAATGATTTAGAATATACTTAACAAAATTTTCAGAGAAAATGTGGCCTAGAGGAAGAAATACTTGAATCATCTAATAGTGAAAATTATTAAATAAAACAAAAATCAAGAGTAAAGGAGAGGTCAATAATATGCTGCACATTATTTACCAAAGTTTGCAGCTTTATCACTGGTAACAATGAATTCTCAATGAATGCCAAATGGCCCCCCAATTAACCAAAGTGTGTTTTGCAAATGATAGCAGAATTTAGCTATTAATAATGGGGCACATGCATGCAGTTTGTCATAATTACACAGTACACTATGATTTGGGGATATGTTTTATTAATTATATATTAAAATGTTTAGTGTTTTAGGGTGTAAATGTTTAAAAGATGAATTGAAATAATTACTTAGTTCATGCATCAGTTTCAGCACCCCCAAAGCACGTGAATGGGAGCTGTTGAAGATCATTTTAAAAACATAGGATGTATTCAGATGTAGGGCATGTGTGATACAGGCTAAAAGTATAGACTTTACTACATATATTTAGGAAGCTAAGGAAAATCCATGAATATGGAAAAACCTGATCAGAAGAATAAAGTAATTGAATGCTTGGAAAACAAGGAAAAATCATGAAAACAATATAATATTTGTTCTCATGGAGCTAATATAAATTAAAGATAAAAGTGTAAGCAAATAGTCAAAATTCAGTAGGGAGCAATGTAATAGGTTTATTCATTATGTGCTGTTTGAGGTGGAGTTTAAAATTGTCTCTAGGGGCGCCTGGGTGGCTCAGTCGGTTAAGCGTCTGACTTCAGCTCAGGTCACGATCTCGCGGTCCGTGAGTTCGGGCCCCACGTCGGGCTCTGGGCTGATGGCTCAGAGCCTGGAGCCTGCTTCTGATTCTGTGTCTCCCTCTCTCTCTGCCCCTCCCCCGTTCATGCTCTGTCTCTCTCTGTCTCAAAAATAAACATTAAAAAAAAAATTTAAAAAAAAAAAGATAAAATTGTCTCTATTTTGGAGAAACCACAAAAAACATTGTAACATGATATTATTCCACCTTAGTCATTAAGGATTAAAGGAAACCTTCAAATCCTGTCCCTCAAATCAGGCTCAAATTCTTTTATCACAACATATCACATCATATCAGATCCAGGAAAGCACAAGTAATCTCTATCTCCCTTGAATGTCCCCCAGACTACTTATGCTAGTTTATTCTTTGTTTGTATGCATATAAATTACCCATATTACTAAATCAATTTATATTTGATTGCAGTTTGATTACTTTTTGTATCTCCCTAAGCACCTACCTACTGCACTAAATGACTATAGTCTATTTAGGAGAGGAAATACCCAGAGTCATTTTCATCATGTAATGCTCAGATTAAATAGCTGAAATATTTGAAGACTCTATTAAGTATCTGTAATCTCAGTATCAGACCCAGTCATAGGAAAATTACTGGAACACAATTATGGGTTTTGTGCATGTGCGTGTGTGTGTGTATGAGTGTGTGTGTAAGATAGAGAGACAGAGAGGGAGAGATTAGTACAAGTTGATTGAAAAGCATAATGTATTAGCAGCCACAAATTCTTATTAGAGGTAGAAGGTAATTTTTTAATTTTTTGTTTATTTTTAGCTCAAGATCTGACGTTGCATGACTTTATAGGCATTGTATAATACCCGAGTACAAAGAAATTTTAAATAATTAATTTGTTGTGGTCTAAATGCAAATTTTATGTTAACAGATGTTTAAATGCATTTAAGGTGAAATTGAAACTTAGATTTTTTATGATTGCTAGTCTCAGTCAGTTTTGTTCATAATCCCCTGTCACAATTACGTTCCTTTTGGCTCCTGCAACTTGGTTTACAGAGATGTGTCTTAAGTACAAATGATGCTTGTCATATAATTGGAACTTGGCAAGGGAGGAGTTCCTACCTTCTACATTAGAATGTCATCATGTATGGGGTATAAACAAGCAAATGGAGAATTTGGGCAGAATGTGGGACTGACTCCTGGGATGAATCCTTTAACTTACAACAAATGAGACACAACTATAATTGCAAAATTCTTAGCATCTAATCCTCCTGAAGATCAAGACAGATGAAGAAAGCAGAGGATGCGAGACAGATGAATGAATAAAGAAAACATGGTAAATTAAATGTGTGTGTATATATATATGTATATATATAAATTAAAATATAATAAAATAATATATAATATGAATGTATAATAAAATATATAAATATATAATTATAATAAATATATTAAATATAATTAAATATAATTTATATGTGTATATATAAAACAGAAAGTTTTATTATAATTAATTATAATTATATAATTGCATATTTATATATATTTATATTTTATATAATATATATTGTATTTATATATTATTTTTATATATAAACATATAATGTATATATATTTATGTATAAATACATATAATATTTATATTTATATATATAAATTCATTCATATATATATATGAAACAGAAAGTAAAATGGTGGTTACCAGAGTCTGGAGGTGGGGATGGGATTTGGGAAAATAAAAGAGTAGGAAAAGCTATTGATCAAGGGTATAAACTTTCAGGGGCGCCTGGGTGGCTCAGTCGGTTAAGCGTCTGACTTCAGCTCAGGTCACAATCTCGAGGTCCGTGAGTTCGAGCCCCGCGTCTGGCTCTGGGCTGATGGCTCTGGGCTGATGGCTCTGGGCTGATGGCTCTGGGCTGATGGCTCGGAGCCTGGAGGCTGCTTCCGATTCTGTGTCTCCCTCTCTCTCTGCCCCTCCCCCATTCATGCTCTGTCTCTCTCTGTCTCAAAAATAAATAAACGTTAAAAAAATTTTTTTAAAGGTAGAAACTTTCAGTATTAAGATAAAAACATTCTGGAAACCTAAAGTACAGCATGGTAACTATAGTTAATAATAATGTGAATGAAATTTGGTAGGACAGTAACTCTTGTGTTCTCACACACACCAAAAAAAGGTAATTATGGGAGGGTGGGTGTTAGCTAGATGGATTGTGGTAATCGTTACACAATGTGGACATATATAAAAATAACATGTTGTGCACCTTAAATATATACATTTTTATTTATCAAAAATAAGTAAGTAAAATATTGAAAAAAAAAACTTTTAAAAGGCGGGGGGGGGGGAATGGCCCCATTTTCTGAATGGCGACTAAGTAACAAACATGTTTTCTTATTTGTTGTTGGAGTTACATCTGCCAATATGAGAATCTTTGAATATAAAAATAAGAAAATTTAAAAAAAATTAAAAAAAAAACATATGCAGCTGTCCTAGCAATGTTGTCCATACAATGTTTGAATCCTATGCAACTGTAATTGCAAAAGCCTTCCGAGAAAGGGGAATGATTTTTTATTAATCTATTCACCTGAAACAATTATTTTCCCCCAAATGAATAAAATATATTTTTGATCTATATTCACATTAGGGATGTATAAAGAAAACAACATACTGTTGTTGCTAAAAAAAATGTCTAGAAAGAGGTTGAAAATTAATGTGACCCAGCCTAATAGGTAACTTAATACATAGAAGTGTGTTTCCATTTTTGCATGTTTATTTATGCTGTATTGTATACACCTAGTGTTGTAAAGTACAGCAGATCATTGTAATTAGCATGCACACTGCACCTCGAAACCTAACAAACTGTGGTTGTTCTCTGCACCTTGTCACCACAAGGTGTAATGTTTGATAAACCTGGTGTCCTCCTGGGAGCTTACAAGGGGAACTGTCTTGACCAGTGCTGTGGCTTTTGTCTGTATTTTCTACTTATCACCTCTGTCATACTCTTAAATTCAAAAGAAGAGCACTTATTTCTCCTGGGCCTCGAGTGAGATAAAAATGTTGCTGCATTGCTGAAATAGACAACTCCCCCCGCCCTTCATTTGTCTTTACACTGAGCTTCTTTCCTTTTCCATTCTCATTTCCTGCATGAGGTCTATTCACTGACTTTCTTACCATCTGTGACACATCTTGTTTCTACTAGAGATAACTTGATAGTATTTAAAGCCAATAACTTCTATATTTACCTTTCCAATTCTTTCTTTTTTTCCTTTCTTTTCTTTCTAATGTCCATGTTGGTCTAAAAATCACTGTCAGGAACAGAACCGTTTCGCATAGAACTTTTTTTTTTTTTTTAATTTTAAACATAGGGGAAAAAAAACATTTCTGGAGCTTCTATTTAGTAAACTCTGAATTACATTTTAATTCAGTGGCTCCAATTTCACTGAGGCATGCATTGCATGAAATTCTTTGTTACCTTCTAGTACAGAATCCTGAGAAAATCCTGAGAAAATTTAGCTGCTCAGATTTGCTGTTGTTGTTGTTAAAATGCTAACTTGTTAAAACATTCCCAAATCTTTCACTTGCACACAACCTTATTTATTACTGCTCTGGAAGGATGGCATGAAACTTCCAGACTGAAAAGTTCAGTATGCCAGCGTCTCAGGGCACTACTGTCCATGGCCAAGAATTTACAAACATATATATTGTGAGAATACTTGGATGGCCAAATTTTTTCAGTGTCAGGGAGGCACTTCTAATAGACTTCTACTATCAGCCTCTGTGAACTGGGACTGTTGGGATTTTTTATCTTTACTATCTATCTAGCTATCTATTTCATGTTTTAATTTATTTTACATTTTGTAAGTTGGGAGAATGAGGATTCTGAAACACTTTTATTAGCAAGCAAAGGAAACATTAGTATAAGTTTGTTAAAATTCATTGAACCTTTTTTGTTGAACCACAGTTTAACTATGTTTTAAATTTCTTATGTCTGAAGTGTTCTCTATATCGCATCTTGAGGGAGTAAGAATGAATTTTAACGATAGACTTGTGGGGAAATTTTATTTTGTTTTGAACTGACAAACCTGTAAAAATGTGTGTAAAGTCTCCCTATATACATATACATCATATACATATATATATATACATACACATATACATATACATATTCATATACCCTGGGGTCATTAAGATGTCAGCAATTCACTAAAGATATGAATAAGTTATGTTACTAAAAACAATAATTGGTATTTCAATTTAGTTTTTTTTCTACAGTTGAATATACTCTGAAATCAATGCATATGCATTTGAAACAATATATTCAGAATCCAACCACTCCTCACTATCTTCATGGCCATGACCTTGGTTTGAGTGACCATCAACTTGCACATGTTTAGAGATAATCATATGAATGTTCTCCCTAATTCTTCCCTTATTTCTGTACAGTCTCAAAATAACTATCCCTTTAAAATGCTCCTTTGGGGGAGCCTGGGAGGCTCATTCGGTTAAGCATCTGACTTCAGCTCAGGTCATGATCTCACCATCCATGAGTTCGAGCCCCGCGTTGGGTTATGTGCTATCATAACAGCTCAGAGCCTGGAGCCTGCTTCAGATTCTGTGTCTCCCTCTCTCACTGCCCCTCCCCCACTCATATCTGTCTCTCTCAGCCTCTCAAAAATGAATAAACATTTTAAAAAATTAAAAATAAAATAATATTGGGGCACCTGTTTGGCTCAGTCGGTTGAGCGTCCAACTTCGGCTCAGGTCATGATCTCACGGTCCGTGAGTTCAAGCCCCGTGTCGGGCTCTGTGTTGACAGCTCAGAGCCTGGAGCCTGCTCTGGATTCTGTGTCTCCCTCTCTCTCTGGCCCTCCCCAACTCATGCTCTGTCTCTCTCTGTCTCAAAAATAAATAAACATTAAAAATTTTTTTAATAAAATAATAAAATAAAATAAAATAAAATAAAATAAAATAAAATAAAATGCTCCTTTGTCCTAAACCTTCCAATGGCTTCCATTTCACACAGAGGAAAACCCTAATATAAATTCCTATATGGCCCTAAGTGATCAGGATTCCTGTTAACTCTCTAATCCACGCCGCTCATCTTTCTCTCTGCTCCAGCCATACTAGCCTTCTTGTTTCCTCAAAATTCCAACATCCTCCTTCCTTAAGATCTTTGTCCAAAATGCTTTTTCACCATATAACTACTTGGATGACTTGTGCATCTTTATTCAATTTTTGTTTAAATTTACTTTTTATTGAGGTTTGCCCTGAAGACTCTTTTTAATGTCAGACTCCTTCACTACACTCCTAATGCCTTCCCTTTTTGGCTTTTCTCCCCTATAATAATTATTTTGCTTGTTTTGTTTATTTGCCATTAACTGTCTCTCCACCATATGGGGAAACTCCAAGAGGCAGGAGCCTTTGTTTTGTTCACTTATGTATCCCAACTGCTGAGAACACTGCCTGGTAGATGGTAGGAGGTCTATACATACTTGGTAAGTGATTGTACCTGTGTGTTACATTTGCGGCAGCACTTACTTCAAAATATTAAGCTGTTTTTCTGTTTTTTTCTTTCACTTTTTTCTCTCACTTATATACCTCAAGGGCTTTTTCTTTTTCCTTTCCTTTAATTCACCATCAGTAAGAAACAAAGATAAAGAGATACATAAGGCTGAATGCCCTCTTGTAGGAAACCAGGTGAGACTAGTCTTATAGAAGAGTAGAATGAAAATGGAAAAACCTTAACAAATACAAGAGAGAAGATGAGGTGGAAGGTCAAGAAGAGTGCGAAGCTACCACCAGAGATGACCAGGGACCAGAGGACAGAAATCTGATTGTGCAAGTTGCTTTCAGGTGTGCAGTGAACTCCTTCAAGTTGGTATTTGTGACAACCTAACCTTCATCCTCTTCTGTCCTAAAAGGAAATATCGTTCTTGAATATTCACGATTGACATTGAGATTTGAAGGAAGAAAACATCTACTACTCTCCTAACTCACCCAAACAAGAAAATGGGGATTCCATAATATTGAAAACAAAGGACCCACCACCACAGTTATATGATTTAATCCCAATTTATCTTTAACTCCTGAGAACATACTACGCTATCATTAGACTTACCTAGGGAAGATTGAGGATCTACAAGTATAAAGGATACCTAAAATCGTGAAAATGGTGACAGAAAAAGCAAGTCACATGGTTAGAGGAGAAAAAAGCTTGTCTTAGAAGAATCCAATGGGAAATATGTCATATAGTTATTATAAAAATTATTTCTGGTTATCTTCATATGCCCTTGAATGTGTTCATTTAATGAACTATACAGCATACAAATATCAAATGTTGATCTATGGTTATGAAAAGACTAGATAGAGACCTCTCATGGAAAAATAAAATTAGCTTTCCTTATCTAAAAATACTAAAGGCATGAAAAGAAGTCCCACACAGTCAAAAACCAAAACAATGGGATTGATAATATCTCCTAGGATGTAAAGCAGTCACACTTCTAGATCAGTAATCCATTCCAGAGGGTAGATACACAGTTAAAAGATGATAACTCCTGAATGAGTGACGGTCACGTCAAACATAATGGACATTCAACTGCTCCTCTCCAAACCAAAATTTAAAGTTGGTTTACTTGCATACTTGCCACATTGGATATGTCTTTGATTTTTCACATCTGAACTAGGAGTATCCTATCAAGCTCTGTGTACTCAGGATGCAGCATGACTAGAGAGGAGTTGATGAGATCAGTTTCCTCAGGCATGTAAACCTATGTGTACCTTTATCAGCATCAAGTGAATTTGCTTCTTTCAAATACTTCTCTGAAATTAGAAGTGTAGGAACTGGACCAGGAACAGAATGACAACCATTCTACAAGACATTTAGATGGACTGTTAGAGTCCATCTTGAGGCTGAAACTCACACAGCAGTATTCCAAAAGCTATTTATTGCCTTTTGATATTAAAATCACAAAATTTATTTTCCTTTCAACCCACAGGCTATTAACACCTGAGACAATGCTCTTAACCAATATGCTACACTTCCTCTCTCAATTGATTCAAATCTTTTCCCCTCAGGCACAGCTGCCCTCACAGGTCTGTGGACTGATGCTTAAGGACCCTGCCCCACAAGGAAGGGTTTTCCTCTCTCAGAATATCTTATGCCTTTATATACGTGTGTGTGTGTGTGTGTGTGTGTGTGTGTGTGTGTGTGTGTGTGTAACATATAATTGTACCTAGAATACCTGCAAGGTTGCATTTATTATAACAGTCTTTGGAAAGAAATGATGAAAATAAGAAATTCTATTAATAGGGAATGATTACAGTGGTGCCTGGGTGGTTCAGTCAGTTAAACATCCATCCCACTTCAGCTCAGGTCATGATCTCGCAGTTCATGAGTTCAAGCCCCACATCGGGCTCTGTGCTGACAGCTCAGAGCCTGGAGCCTGCTTCGGATTCTGTCTCCCTCTCTCTGTCCCACCCCACAGTGCTCTGTCTCTCTCAAAAAAATAAATATTGAAAAAAATGTTTTAATAAGGAATGATTACATATGTTATACTCCATGCATATTATGTATTATGATTCAGCAATTAAAAATATTTAGCTATAGTGATACCTACTATATAATATGGATATATACATATATATGCATGTATAAGTTTATATGCATACGTATGGACACATGCATAATTGTGAACACATATGTGTGTGGGTATATATAAGTACATTTGTAAGCCTGGAGAAAGGTATGAATTTATGGTCACCAGGCTTACTAAATTGTTTATTCTGTATATGCATGGTGTTGGAGGATAAGAGTAGGGCTCAGTAAGGGCTGTATAAAAATTAACTTTTGGTTCATAAAAGTTTGGATTTTAGTAATTTATTATATGTATTAATTCTGATATCTAATAGGATGATAATACTATTAAGAATTTAGAAAAGTATCAGAAAATACTTGATTCCCAATTTTCTAAAGCTATTTCACTTATCAAACTTTCATTAAGGTAGCCAAAATAAATGATTGCAAATGAATAATGTTGCTGCAGAAAAATTGAGCTGATCTAATACACCCGATAAAATGTTTTCAACTTATTGACCCTTTAAAACTGACATTTTTATTTGTGTTACACATTATGTTTTCCATGGTCCTGGTATTCTAGTGCTTTTATACTCAAAGGCAAGGTTATTTAATGAGGGGGTTTACATGTAAACTCTATACTTTTTTTATGGATATTAAATCTGTGAAGATTTTAAAATATATTGTCTTTTTTTTTTTCAAAATGGACATTTTTGTTGTGAACCACCAGGGTATTTCTCAAACAATCTATTTTACTGAAAAAGAATAATATAAGCTAATATAATCCACATGAGTTCTAATAAAGCTTCCATTATAGTTAACAGAAGTTGTCTACTCAATTTAAAATCATACTAATCACTGGATGTCATAAAAATGTTTTTTTTTTTCCTCTTGGAAGAGCCAGTCATGAAAAAGTGAGTGGGAAGTCAATACCTGAACTGGAAAATTAGTTGAATATTGAAATAAAAATCATGTAACATACTTATGAAGTCCATTTTATCTAGAAGTCTTAATAGTAATTTTGAATTTGCTCTTTTGCTTGTGGCCACATATTAGCTGATCATAACTGAATGGTTCCACACTGATGTGAATCACAGACATAATTTCATAAGATTTTATCTAAAAATGTAATAAATTGACTATAAAATATCTTTGATAAATAGTATTCAGTTGTTTCTCTGTGCATTGAGAATGGCTTTGTATAGATTTGAGAAATGTATTCTTAAAGCATTCTTTAAGTGTTAGCTTTAAATATGTATATAACCTAAACAAGACAGTGCCTGGAACATAGTAAACATTATAGAAATATTTTGCAGTTACAAACTCATTTAATCAATAGATCTCTTAACCCGCATATTACATGGCGTCTTGCTTGAATGAATTTAAATGAAGACCTAATTTTTGCTGGCCTTTCTTTTTCTTTTTCTTTTTTTTTTTTTTTTTTTAATGTTTATTCACTTTGAGAGACAGGAAGAGACAGAGTGCAAGTGGAGGAGGGTCAGAGAGAGAGACACAGAACCCGAAGCAGGCTCCAGGCTCTGAGCTGTCAGCACAGAACCCCACGTGGGGCTCAAACCCATGAGCTGTGAGATCATGACCTGAGCCGAAATCAGATGCCCAACTGTCTGAGCCACGCAGGCAACCCTGCTGACCCTTCGATTAGAGCTGAAGCTTTACTTTTCCATATAACAGTAATATTTATTCAGCATATTTATTCAGTTATTAATCAATAACATATTAATTGAGCCATCATATCTATTTTCATTGAAAGCACTATATTATTTCCTAACCACGAAGAAACACTGAAGGGAGCTCATTTAAATCCTACCAAGTGTCCCCTCTATGTAAACTCCGCTGCCCATATGACAATATATTCTTAGATTAGGTGCTAAACAATCTGTAATCTCCTCACAAATTGTTTACAATTGGCTGTCCACATGCCACCTAATGATGGTGTCCAACATCTTGGCAAGAATTAATCTTGGCAAGGATACAATAACTACACAAGGATCAGATTTTAAGACTCAGTGCCTCTTCACACAGTCCTTTCATCCTTCTTCCCAGCACTGCTCATCAGGCCTTTGAGTGTATACATTTGTGATATAACTGAGGGACTGTTTCATAGCCATATGAGAGGGATAGCCATGCCTTTCCTAATTTGAGCTAAAAAGACCATGCACCCTTGAACTCATTAAGTCTCAATATGTGCAAGAAATTGCACCCACATTACACCAAAATGTTACAACAGAAGCAATATTGCATCATAATTTTGGCTTATGTGAGAATATCAGTGTGGTCCATAGTGAAGAAGAATAGTTTTTAATTTTGTAAAACTGAGTAGATCAAACATTGAATAAAAGATAAATTATATCTTACCTGTAGACTGTCAGTAATTTATAGCAAGGCATAAAAATAAAATTTTACGCTTTATTGGTGTTTTGATTTGGAATATGTGCATACACATTACCTATTTTTGTAGTAGTTTCTCAAGAATGAGGAGTACAGAAATAATAGTACAAAAATTATTTTTATTTTTCTCCAAAGTAATCTCATTTTTATCTTCACATGCAAGTCCTTTATGCCAATAATATTTTTTGGTTCATCATCTATAATACACCTTTTATGATCTTATGAAAATAAGTCTTACAAAATGCTGATGTCTTACATATAGCCTCCATTATAATATTAAATTATTAAAATAAATATTTAAAACACTTCTTAACTTGCCTCTGTTTTTCAGTTTTGTGTTTGAAATAAGAGAAAAAAATGAATAGAATTTTTTATCCCAGTTTTGCCGAATAGAATTTTTTATCCCAGTTTTGCCATTTAACCAAGAATCCATTCAGAAAATTTGAAGTAAAGATTAACATATAGCATCAGAAAAGATAATCTAGGAGGAGGTGGCCCAAGATGGTGGCATAGGAAGGTCCCATGTCAATGGACACACTAAGTCTACAACTATGTATACAATAATTTCTGTTGACAAAGAACTGAAAACTAACTAAACAGCTTCCTGTACAACAAGGTCATAAGGGTCACATCAAGACATGTGGGAGAGATATGATAAGATAATAAGATCATAAGATATGATCTTATGAAAATCCCCACCCTTGGGTGGTAACACACAATAAGGAGATATTTCATGGTGCTGGATCCTCTCCCTGAGGAGCAAGAGGTTTGTGCCCTACATTGGGAACCTCAATCACTGGCACCTACCCAGATAGATGAGGTTCCAAAAATGTCTAGCTTTGGAACCCAATAAGGCTAATATCTAGGGAAGCCTGCAGGCAGTAGGGATCTGAAACCCTCCTTTCAAGAGGCTTATGGACAAGATCTCTCTTCCTGGGAACCAGCAAAAAGGTGGCAATTTGAGAGGTGACTGGATTATACGTAAAGGTGATTTAGTTTCTAATCTTAAAGCATCGTTGGAGAGGCAAAGACTAGTTGAGCTTTTCCTTGGGGACATAGGTGCTGCAGAGAACCATTTGATGCACTCTGATCTTGCTAGCACAAGTATGCATGGGCAGACATGACCTTGCTGAAGCCACAGGTGTGTACTGTGCCTAGCACTTATGCCGGGCCTCAATAACACTGGTGGGCAAGTGCCATCCATGTAGGGAATGTGTCTTGATTGCCTGACTCTGGTGGCCAGAGGACTTATACTTCTGGGCCCCCCGAGGACTGTAACTATTGGAAAGATGGTTTTAAGCAACATACCACAACTAGGTCAGTATGCAGACAACAGACTGAAACACAACCCCAGTCTATTCATGAAAAAGGTCCATAATCATTGTCCTGGAGCTTCAAACCATGATACAGGCTTCAGGTTTTCACACATCTAATGGCTACAGAGGTGCTCTCATGGAATGTAGGCAGGGAGAAACCATCTTCACACCTTCCCTTGGCCTTACCACAGCTCACTGGTACCTCCCAGAAAGAGTATACTCATCCGAAGCCCTAAATCTTGCCAACTGTTTTCCAGGGGATACCTCCAGATTTCCTGGTATGGAAGTCAGGAGCATCTACAGTTATGGTCCCACAGGACTGCATATATTTGCATACTTTCTAAGCTGCTGTTTGAGGTCTGGCTTCTAATCAGCCTAGTCCAGGTGCTAACTGAGATCACTCCCTTTGGAACACTGACAGGTCCTGGCACGCCCTCCACAACTGGGATCTACTAAGAGTAAATAAGACAATTGCAAAAGTTCTATACACAACCTAGAGCTAGGGCAAGGTTGACCAGTAGGGATTGCCTCCTACAAAAGGATACAACCTTCAAGACAGGGAGAGGCAGCCTTTTTACATAATACCTAGAAACAAACACAGAGATAGCCAAGCAAAATGAAGAAACAGAGGAATACTTTCAAACAAGACAAAATCTCAGAAAAAGACCTTAATGAAACAGAGATAAGTAATCATGATAAAGAGTTTCAATTGACAGTCATAAAGATGTTTTTGGGACAAAACAACTTGGGACAAAACCTAGTGAGAACTTCAACAAAGAGAAAATATAAGTCCAAGATACAAGTCACAGAGCTGAAGAATACAGTAATTTAACTGAAAAATAACACCAGTGGGGGTCAACAGCAGACTAGATGACACAGAAGAACAGACCATTAACATGGAAGACAGGGCAGTGGAACTCACCCAAACAGAGCAACAAAAAGAAAAAAAAAAATGAATATGGCTTAAGAAACCACGGATCAACATCAAGTGGAATAGCATTTGCATTTTAGAGGTCCCAGAAGGAGAAGAGAGAGATAAAGAGGAAGAAAACTTACTTGAAGAAATAATGGCTGAAAACTCCCTATCCTGGGGAAGGAAACAGCATCTACCCAGGAAATACAGAACGTTCCAAATGAGATAAACCCAAAGAGTTCTACTCGATGACACAATACAATTAAAATGTCAAAAGTTAAAGAGAAAATATTAAAAGCAGCAAGAGGAAAACAGCTTCTTACCTGCAAGAAAACCTCTATAAGAGTTATCAGCTGATTTCTTAGCAGCAGAACCTTTGCAGACAAGAAAGGAGTGGTATGAAATATTCAAAATGATGAAAGGAAAAAACTCAACCAAGAGTATTCTACCTGGGAAGGTCATCATTAAGAATTGAAGGAGAAATAAAGAATTTTCCACAAGCATATCTTTAGTTTGTGCTGTCAGTGGCTCCAACAGAGACCGACACTGTGTCAAAACTCACATATGGTGCCATTACAGACAGAGTTTTTCAGGCTTTGGAAAATATATAGTGAAATATTATGATTACTTTGCTTTGTCATGGAGACTACCAGAATTCTGGCTGATCTCTCCCTCTTCCCTTTTCAAATCTGTTCTTTCCACCTTCCACACTTCCCATTTATCTGTGCATGTGGCTTTGTGAAGATTATATTTCACAATTGGCCTTGCAAATAATGTTAACCATGTGACAAATTGCTTACCAGTAGAATGAGAGTGGATGTGACGTGTGCAATTTCTAAACCACTTGTTAGCTACTCATTCATCTCTACCCTGCTTTCTACCAAGTGGAACTTAGGCATGGGGATCCATGCCTAAGCTTTGGCTATGCAAAAGACACAATATTCTAGGATGGTGGAGTAAAAAACAGAAGGAATAATGGAGTAGAATTTCTTACCTACCCCAGAAAACTCATTTGTTTCCAGAATGTTATGTGAGGGATAAAAAGATGATTATCTTATTTTAACAAGGTATCTTTGAAAATCTGTTTCAGTACCTCAGCCTTATGTCTTCTTAACCAATACAGAGATTAGACCGCACCCAAGGTGAGGGTTTCTACTCACTCCTTATTTATTTAGTACCAGAAAGGAAATTAAGTGGAACATAAATCTGAGAAAGAAGAGCTTCATTCTCATATTTTTCCTACTGGTAGATTGAAATATCAAAGAATCAAGCTGTGGAGAAGCTTGAAGATTCTTGTAAATGAGTGTTGAGGTAGCTTCACAAGAATTAATCTGACTAAAAACTAAATAACAACTAATAACTTTAAATCAACTATTTAATAATTAACCTTAGAAAAATATAAATTTGTTTGAGAGTGAAAAAAAACTGGGAGGAAAAAAAAAATGAACATATTTGTACCTGATATTTGTGGAGGATGTTTATGCTGAAGCTTTCTTTGTATATATGTCTTTGTCTACTTGTCCGTGTCATATTTATTCTGTGTGCATACTTGTGTGTGTACAAGAATAAATGATTAAAATAAAGGGATAGTTGTAAGAAGAAAGAACTCAATTATGAAAATAATTTAATTATTAAAAATCTCTTATTATTGGGGCACTTAGATGGCTCAGACGGTTAAGCACCCGACTTTGATTTTGGCTCAGGTCATGATCTCACGGTCATGAGATCAAACCCTATGTTGGGTCCGTGCTGGGCATGGAGATAGCCTAAGATGTGTGTGTGTGTGTGTGTGTGTGTGTGTGTGTGTGTGTGTGTACACATGTGGGGGTTCTCTTCCTCTCTCTCAAAAAAGAAAAAATCTCCAACTATTTTGAGAGTGTGATACTCCCTAAAATTTTGCTAAACATAACACATATAAATTTATACAAAATAACTCTCAATATTTTGTGTGTTTGTTAAAAGAAAAATTATGTTCTGAAGACACACAAACACATATATGCACACACCACACTTGCATGTGCACACACATTACTTCAGAGGACTCTGTTATTCTATGAAAAGTTACTTATTTTTATTATTTATAAAGTATATCTATAATACTTATAGTATTTAAAGTATTTATTATGTGTTTATCAATATACTTATTTTAAATTACTCATTCCTATTACTATTGCATCTTTATAAAGTTATTAAATTATCACTTCCCATTAATTAGGAGGTTATACAATTTCCTATTTTTTATGCATTGTAATTGCAAATATACTAAACGATAAATACATAACCTTTTCTGGGATTTTATATGTAAACCTAAAATCAACAACAACAAAAAGATTTCATATAGAAATCTAGAAAACTTTCTATTGATTATGGATGAATAAATTACCACATTTATTGTGGTAAATGTTTCCTTAAATTGTCCATAATTTTACCTCCCAAAATATTTCATTCGGTTGTTTTATTAATGACAGATTGAAATAGTGAATTAATACTCCTTTAGTCTGGTTAGCATTAAAAGGGGGGGGGCAAAGGCAATATGGGAGTGGCAATGGAGTAGTTTGAAGCTCTCCTGAGCTACCCACAACGAACCTTCCCCTCGGAAAAGAGAAATAATGTAAAACATAACAGAAAACACATGGACAACATCTAAACCCAAACCAACTGCCTACATGTTTCCATGAACCTCACTACATAGGTGGTGAAGTGGTGGGAAGTAGCAATGTGCTGTATCCTGCTTCTGCTGCTTCCTATAAGCTCCTGAGGGTCAATTATGCACACCTTTTCCAACTCCAAGCTAAGTGAAGTTGGCCCTGGTTGACAGTATTACCATCATGGAGGTCAGTGAATCCTACAAATTAGATCTTTCTTTACGAGGAGGTATTTTACGAGCATCCACTAATGGGAAGGTATTTGTCCCAATTTTCTTCTGCTGTATAACAAATTACTACAGTCTAAGAAGCTTAAAAAAGCAACTATTCACTTCTCTACTGAGGGTGTCACAAAGCTGAAATCAAGAGGTCGGATATACTGGGCTCGTATCTGAAGGTGGGGAAGAATCTATTTCCAAGTTCGTTTAAGTTCTAGCAAGAATTTAGCTTCTTGTGGTTGTAGTAGGGATGAACCACTTGCTTTGCTGGTTGTCTGCTAGGGGGTGACATTCACTGTCAAGTCAGCAAAGGAATGTGGAGTTCTTCGGTGTCAAATCTCTTTGACTTTTCTGCTACCAGTTAAAGGAAACTCTGCTTTAGTTAAAGGACCCATGGGATTAGTTTAGACATACCCACATAATATTCCTAAAAAGTAGCCTTAATTATATCTGAAAAATCCCTTTCCCATATAATGAAACATAATCACAAGAGTAACACCAAGAGGCAGATATAATGGGGGATACGTTAAGATTTTACCTAGCACAACCCATGCTCTGGTTACTACAATTGGTATCTGTTCAACATGCAAAATATGTTCATGTTCTTACCAGACTTCCTAGATTTCTCATGCCACTACAGCATTAGTTCCAAGTCAAAAATACCATCTAACTCATCAGCTCAAAAATTTCAAGATTTCATTTTCTAATTCAACTAAATCAGGTTTCAAGGCTTAGGACTATTCCTCTTCATTTCTCTTCCTCTTTCTGGACTCTGGACTAAAACCCTGAGTTATACTTTTGCCATTTGAGTCATTAGTTTTTTATGAAAAGTAGCATAATTGCAACTATTTTGGCCAGTAAAACTTGGGTTCAAAAACCTGCATTTGATACTCTCTTGTCCCATTTAGTATAAAATGACAGTGTTTCTGATGATATTAATTTATCAAGAAACTTGGGTTGTGTATAAATTGGACTGAGTTTTACTCCATTAATAAAAGCATTCCCACAGGTATTACTGAGATAGTATTTTCTTTCTTTTTGGGCTCTATCAAGATAGTTGTGTAACAATACTTTTAAACTTTACAGAGTCCCTCTGATTCGATAGAGATTAAGGGCATACTCTTAATTTATTATGAATTAATATTCTGACCTTGTGATTTTTCTGACATTTGAGCCAAGGATTATATAGTCACATACTCCCTCCACTCTATGTCATGCTTCCAATGGCATTTGGACTTTTAGTATTGTGTCATCTGGGGAGGTTAAAATTTCCAAATTCATCAACCTGCTTCCTTTGTGCTTAATAGCTATTCTATTTTTTTAAGTTTATTTATTTATTTTTGTTTGAGAGAGAGAGAATGCGCAGGGGTGGGGCATGGGGAATGAGAGAAAGAGAGAGAGAGAGAGAGAGAAAATCCCAAGCAGGCTCTGCACAGCAGGCTCTGCACTATCATCACAGAGCCTGATGTGGGGCTCGAACCCGAAACTGTGAGATCATAACCTGAGCCAAAATCAAGAGTCCAACACTTAACCAACCAAGCCACCCAGGCAGCCCAATAGCTATTGCTTTAATTTATCTCTCTCCTTTTATAATTTGCCATAAGCGGCGAGAAGACACCAAGCAGTGTTTTCAACACTGTGCTTAAAAATCTCCTTGGCGGGCACCTTGGTGGTTCAGTCAGTTAAGCATCTGACTCCGGCTCAGGTCATGATCTCGCTGTTCATGAGTTCAAGCCCCACGTCAGGTTCTGTGCTGACAGCTCAGAGCCTGGAGCCTGCTTTGGATTCTGTGTCTCCCTCTCTCTCTCTGCCCCTCCCCTGCTCATGCTCTATCTCTCTCAAAAATAAACATTAATTTTTTTTTAAATCTCCTAGGCTATTATATTCAAATTTGTCACTTACAAGTTCTGCTTTCCCAGTAACTGTAGGACACATTTTCACTAAGTTTTCTCCACCATGCAGAAAGGATTCTTCCTCCAGTGTGGAAGAACACGTTCCTCATTACTTCAGAGACCTCCATGGCATTGTTCCTCTTCAAGTCTTCTTCAAGATTTCTGCCAGCAGTCTGTTCATGTCCACTTAGACTTTCTCTAAGGCAATTTAGAATCTCTCTGTAATGTTCCTCACTTGTTTTTGAGCTCCCACGAACAGTTTTCAACACCTATGTTTTTACTGACAGTTTGTTCAGAGCAATGCTCCTCGTAATTCTTCCATCGTTCACACCCCGTCCAATTCCAAAGCCACTCCTGCCTTTTCGGTAGATCCGTTAGTGTCACTCCACTTTCGAGTACCAAAAGATTTATCAGTTTTCTATTGTTATGTAAAAAATTATCACAAGCTCAGTTCACCAAGCTTACATAATTACTCTCCCTGCCTAATCATCCAGTTGCTCTACACACGGCTGCCGCATCCAATTACCAGTTACACGATTACTCATAATTACAAAATTTTACATTAAACATATCATCACATTTCTCTAATATTATGCAAGAGCATAATTGCTACAGTCTTTTTTGGAGTAGGATTGGAATCAATTGGATGAATTAATAAAATATTTTCAGGTGTTATGATACGGTTATAGATATAAGAAGTAAAAAACAAAAAAACAAAAGAAAACCACTATTGAACTTTCATGTAAATAAGCTATGTGGTAATATACGAGCAAAAAATTAATGACTAAATGATAAAGTCAAGTATAGTCATTCGAACAATCAAATATTAAACTATATCAAAACACAACACCAAAGTGTATTTATCGTTTATTTCTATAAACTAAGAAGCCAGATCTCAAAAACACACTTTCATTAATGTAACTCCTAAAATAAATTCAGAGTGCCTGTCGACAGTTTTCTCATAATTTTATATACCAAAACTAGCATAACAATGGTATTAAACATTGGATAATGTAAGCTGCCTTAGAATTTAATGCTAGTCAGTTTTAATCTGTGTTTTGTAGGTTGAAATCACATGATTGTTACAGAAATTGATGTATTTTCATTTAGAAACATGTTAGCATTGACAAATATTTATTGAAGGAAAGACATTGGTCAGACATTTACCTGTCTACTACTTCATTTAAATATCACAATAGTCCTAAGTTGGTTATTATTTTTTATTTTTTTATTAAACATTTTTTTTTTATGTTTATTCTATTTTTGAGACAGAGAGAAACAGAGCATGAGTGGGGAAGGGGCAGAGAGAGAGGGAGACACTGAATCTGAAGCAGGCTCCAGGCTTTGAGCTGTCAGCACAGAGCCCGACATGGGGCTCGAACCCATGAACCATGAGATCATGACCTGAGCCACCCATGCGCCCCCTAAGTTGGTTATTATTAACCACAATATAAGTGGTGAAACTTAAGCTCAAAGTCCTTAACAACAATCACAACAGCTAGGTAACTGGTCAAAAGAGATTTATATCCAGGTATAATTAAAACCAATGCAATTATTTTTTTTTATTATTCCATATAATAAGATGTTGGTTACTTCAGCAATGAAACATCATCCCTCTAGAATGGTAATATGTGTGTCCACAGACCACAAATAGATATATACTGACTTAATTCTTTTTATTAGTTAGATAATACAAACTGGATATGCAATATTAGATATTGTATCTAGTGTCTAATATTTATTATATCTAATATCTAATACTGTATGTCCAGTTAATATTTGTTTTAGATAATACAAACTTATAATCAACTGAAAATGTGTAACTTATCAATAGCCCCTTTTATTTTTAATATTTCTGCATATACAAAAAATATTTTCAAAATTTTACCTATCATGTTTTCCTTTGATTTTTGGTATAACTCATCAAGATAATTTTTTAATACACAGGTTTCTTTCTAAATCATTCTATATCACATTGACAGTCTTTATTGAGTCGTAATGGTACTGTTTAAATTTGGAAATCATGTTTTCATCTTAATAGTTAACATTATTAACTTCCATAATTACTTGTTTTCTGGTTTGTGTTTAATTTTGCTTTTGTTATGTGTAACATTTTCTCAAAAGTTGAGGTTTTAAAATTTTTTCTATGGCTTCTTGTAAGAATTATTTTCCAGATATTATGTGGTGTCTCCTGCTAGCTGAACATCAAAATCTTCCGCTCTGAGTGGACAGATTGAGTACGTTTCCCAGCCTCTGTTTTTAAGTATGGCGATGTGTCTAAGTCAATGGAATTAGAGTACAAGTGATGTGTGCCTATGAAAATTCTGGCCCATTAAAATCACTGATACAAGTCCTCCATATTCTTTTCCCCTTGGCTGGTTGGAAGGGGCACAACTCATAAGGAAAACTCGGAATCCATATATGGAAAGTACAAAGGTCTCTGGCAGTCTGGGTCCCTGTATGGACATGGAAGAATGGAGAATGCATGTCCTCACAATATACACATACACCGGGGTGCTTGGGTGACTCAGTTGGTTAAGTATCTGACTTTGGCTCTGGTAATGATCTCCTGGTTTGTGGGTTCCAGCCCCCGTCAAGCTCTATGCTGATGGCTCAGAGCCTGGAGCCTGCTTCAGATTCTGTGTCCCCCTCTCTCACCCCTCCCCCACTCATGCTCTGTCTCTGTGTCTTTCAAAAATAAATAAATGTTAAAAAAAATTTAAACATACACGTATACCCTATACTGTTACATAATAAATAAATACATTTGTGTGTTTGTGTTCTGAACTATTAAATATTCTGGGTCTATTTGTTATAGCTATTAGCACCTCTTCCCTCTCCAAAAAATCAAGTTGTTTGTTCTGAATACACGTTTGGAACCATTGATCATGAGCAAATTTGTGAATTTTCTTAAAAAATTTGTTACTTGTGGGGCACCTGGGTGGCTCAGTCGGTTGAGCATCCAACTTCAGCTCAGGTCATGATCTCACACTCCATGAGTTTGAGTCCCGTGTCAGGCTCTGTGCTGACAGCTCAGAGCCTGGAGCCTGTTTCAGATTTTGTGTCTCCCTCTCTCTCTGCCCTCCCCTGCTCATGCTCTGTCTCTCTCTGTCTCAAAAATAAATAAAAACATTAAATTTTTTCTTTTAATTTGTTAATTGTGACCACCGTTACCAATTTGGGGGGCTGATTTAGACTCTAAAATTATTTTTTGGTCTTCTTTCAATTATTTGCTTAGGCATAATTTTTTTTCATTTGTATCTCCTCAGGATGTCAAAGACCAGTGCAATATCATACTCGTTTTTAATTGCTTGTCTTCCTAGAAGCCCACTTCACTATGCTCATTCTTTTATCCTGACACTTGGGAAGGGTACATTCCTTCATATGATTCTTCTTTCCCTCAGAATCTGGGTCCCTACAGGATCCTTTGTTTTCTTTCTCTTTCCCATCTTTCATATATTTCTGCCTGAGTTCAGTTTTATCCTCATGTCTGTAGCTCTCATAGGATGACACTTTAAAAAATAATAATAACTCCCAAAAGGATTTCTGCCAAAGTTTAGGGGCTCCCAATCCCTCCGGTAGTGTCTAGGAGTCCCCCATCCCTCATTTTGCTGTCATCACCACCCACTATCTGTCAAATTTGTGGAAATTTCAGTATGTGGGTGGGAACCCTGATTTCTAGCAGTGTCACAGACAATAACATTTGATTTATTACATCAGTTTGGTCATTTCACTAGGAAATTGATGAAAAAAGGTATTAATTATTTGGGATTAGAATACTATCTTGAATTAGAAAGCCAAAATTCTATACTAAATGGTTAAGTGTATTGGATTTGCATATAAATAAATAAGCATTATAATATATAAAGTCTTACAAAAGACTACAGCATTACAACATTGAGTAGTCACATAAATTCTGTTATCGTTTGGTCTTTCACTTCCAAGTGCATATTTGCATTTTCAGCCAGGGCTAGGCAGCACAGGAATAGAACTATAGGAAAAAAGAGAGAGAGAGAGAGAGAGAGAGAGAGAGAGAGAGAGGCACAACTATTGTTGTAGAAAGTCTAGTAAGAAGAAGAATATTTAAGGATGTAAGATGTAAAAGTTGGATTAAAAAAAGAGGATACTTCTTTATGCAAAGAGAAATAATTTTCTAGAAGTCAGCTATTGCATCCAGTGTTAGAAAATATTTAGACTCTTGAGATAAATCCTTCAAATGGTTTTCAAGGGACTCACAGCTAAAGAAAATAAAAGAACTAGCATTTTAATATGAATCCTGACAAATATCAATAATCAGACAGACTCCTTCCATAAATGAATAAGCCAGAGATTATTCAAAGCAGGGCAAATAAATGAAAACCTTAATTAGAAGTAACCAAATGTTCAAGGTTCATATTCTGCGTACTAATTCCACCAGAATCATTGGAGAATCTAGAGCTTTAGGGAATACACTTTGGAGAAATCTATTCTCACAAACACTGTCATTTGGGAGAAAAAAAAATTCTGTTAAAAGCATTTTAATTCTAACCATTGGTATCTATTGACCATTTCTCTATTGAAAAGAAATATATGAATAGATTTTAAATGTATTTTAAGACATTAACTGCTTAATTTAGGGGAAAAAAGAAGATTTTAGTCAAGTAAAGTCCTGGCACATTAGTTGGCTGGAAGAGAAAAATAAATAAAATCTTAGTTCAACTCTTCTTGTTATGTTTACATAGAATTTTCTGTGCTATTGAAAATAAGCATTTGGGATACATGTTTAATAAACAGACACACTGCAAAGGATGATGTTAGTTGATTAAATTCTAATATTTTGAAATGACGTTTTATAAATGACTAAATAGAAAGAATTTTCAAGTGATTTGAAGGCATAGTGATTGTGTTACAAAGTATCACAAAATGTGTGACTTAAGCAACAGAAATGTATTGCCTCACCATTTGGGAGGCTAGAAATCCAAAATCAAGTTGTTGGCGCGTTTGGTTCCTGATGAAGGCTATGAGGGAGAATCGGTCACATGCCTCGCTCCTAGCATCTGTTGGTATACTGACATTCTTCGGCGTTCCTTGGCTCCTATCGAATGGATCTCAGCTTTTGTCTTCACATGGTATTGTGTGATACCTAATTTACCCCCTTATAAGGACACCAGGCATATTGGAATCCCATCCTGCTCCTATGTGGCCTTGTCTTAACTAATCATATTTGTAGCAACCTTATTCCCAAATGAGGTCACATTCTGAAGTACAAGGGATTAAGATTTCAACATCTGAATTTTTGAAGGACACAATTCAATTCATTGCAGCAATAAATAACACTTTTCCCAAAATTCTTTCCCCACAATCCCTGTATAAAATTGTGAATAGAATATGAAATGAGCAGAACATCTTTTGAGCATAATAAAATGAAAAGGCCTAGGGCTCATCACATTAATTCTTCAAGAAGAAAATAAAGATGTTGAGGCATCAAAGGGCAGAAAATGTGAAGTACTTTGTTTCATTCAATTGAATATGTTTGCTATAAAATTAATAATGTATTTAAAATATATTGTGCCAATGTATCATCTTAAGACTGAGGGGTATTAAAAAAAAGACTGAGGGGTATTAAAATGTTTGTATTTCTTACTGATACAGATGATGATGATAAATATTGAAACAGCAATATAGGGGAACAAAATGCTTTGTGCTAGAAGAGAAATAGGAATAACGCAGAGGATTTCTGTAGACATAGAGTTGAATTAAGAATGACTGTAAGCATATCTCAGAGATACTGTGCATTGGGTTCCAGACCACAGCAAAAAAGCAAATATGGCAACAAAGTGAGTCAAATGAATTTTTCACTTTCCCAGGGCATATAAAAATTATGTTTACACTATGCTGTGGTCTATTAAGTATGCAATAGCATTATGCCCAAAAAACTATTTATACACCTTAATTTGAAATACTTTATTGTTAAAAAATGCTAACCATCATCTGAGCTTTCAGTAAGTCATAATCTTTTTGCTGGTGGAGGGTCTTGCCTCAATGTTGATGGCTGCTGACTGGTAAAGGTGGTGGTTGCTGAAGGTTGAGGTGGCTGTGGCAATTTTTCATTAAGACAACAATATAGCTTGCCACATCCATTGAGTCCTTCTTTCACAAAGGAAGTACGTGATCCTGTTGGATACAATTGTGCCCACAGTAGAAGTTCTTTCAAAATTGGGAGTCAGCCCTCTCAGATCCTGCTGCTGCTACATCAACTAAGTTTATGTAATATCCTAAATCCTTTGTTGTCATTTCCAAATCTTCACATCATCTTCACCAGGTACAGATTCTATTTCAAGAAACCACGTTCTTTGTTCATGCATAAGAATTAACTCCTCATCCATTCAAGTTTGATCATGAGATGGCAGCCATTCAATCACATCTTCAGGTTCCACTTCTCATTCTAGTTCTCTTGCTTTTCCACCACATCTGCAGTTACTTCCTGCACCGAAAACTTTAGCCCCTGAAAGTCATTCATGAGGGTGGGAATTAGCTTCTTCTAAACGTCTATTAATAATGTTGGTATTTTGACCTCTTTCCATGAATCATGAATGTCCTTAATTGTACCTAGAGTAGTGAATCCTTTCCAAAAGGTTTTCAATTTACTTTGCCCAGATCCATCAGAAGAATCATCTGTAGCAGCTATAGCCTTATGAAATATATTTGTAAATGATAAGACTTGAAATTAGGGGCTCCTGGGTGGCTCAGTAGGTTAAACATCCAACTTCAGCTCAGCTCATGATCCTGCGGTTAGTGGGTTTGAGCCCCACATATGGCTCTGTGCTGACAGCTCAGAGCCTGGAGCCTGCTTTGGATTCTGTGTGTGTGTGTGTGTGTGTGTGTGTGTGTGTGTGTGTGTGTGTGTCTACCCCTCCCCTGCTCATGCTTTGTCTCTCTCTCTCAAAAATAAATAAAACATTTTAAAAAAAGACTTGAAATTAAAAATTACTCCTTGATCTATGTTCTGCAGAATGGATGTTGTGCCAGCATACATGAAAACAACATTAATCTCATTGTTTATCTCCATCAGAGCTCTTGGGTGACCAGGTATATTTCCACTGAGCCATATTTTAAAAGGATTTTTTTTTCTTCAGCAGTAGGTCTCAACAGTGGGCTCATAATATTCAATAAACCATATTGTAAACAGATGTGCTGTCATCCAGGCTTTGATATTCCATTTAGGGCACAGGCAGAGTAGATTTAGCATAATTCTTAAGGGTTCTGAATAGTAATGGAGTATTGGTTTTGCTTAAAGTCATCTGCTGCATTAGCCTGTAACAGAATTAGCCTGTCCTCTGAAGATTTGAAGGCAGGCATTGACTTCTCTTCTCTAGATATGAAAGTCTAAATGGCAACTTCTTCCAACATAAGAATGTTGTTTTATCTCCATTGAAAATCTGTTGTTTAGTGTAGCCATCTTCATTAATTATCTTAATTAGATCTTCTGGATAACTTGCTATAGCTTCTATATCAGCACTTGCTAATTTACCTTGCATTTGAATGTTATAGAGATGACATCTTTCCTTAAACCTCATGACCCAGTCCCTGCAACCCTCAAACTTTTCTTCCACAGCTGGCTCACCCCCCTCAGTCTTTCTGGCACTGAAGAGAGTTACGGCCTTCTTCTGCAATAGGTTTTGGTTTAAGAGAATGTTGTAGCCCTAAAACTTTCTCCATGTCAGCAATAAGGCTGTTTCACTTTCTTAATATTTGTGTATTCACTGGAGTAGAACTTTTAGTTTCTTTCAAGAACTTTTCCTTTGCATTCACAACTTGGCTAAATGGTGCAAGCAGCCTAGTTTTGGCCTGTCTTGGCTTTCCACATGTCCTTATGAAGCTTGATCATTTCTAGCTTTTGATTTAAATGACAGATGAGCAACTCTTCCTTCCACTTGAATACTAATGGGCCATTGTAGGGTTATTAATTGGCCTAATCTCAAAACTCTTTCATCTCAGGGAATAGGGGGGCCCAAAAGAGAGGGCGAGAAATTGAGGAATGGCTAGTTAATGGAGCAATCAAAACACATGGAACATTTATTCTTCACATTCACCATCTTATATTGGTGCAGTGTGTGGCAGCCCAAATCCATGACAATAGTAACACCAAAGAGTATTGATTGCAGGTCACCATAGCAAATATAATACTGATGAAAATGCTTGAAATAGTTCAAGAATTAATAAAATGTGACACAAAGACAGGAAGTGAGGAAATGCTGTTGGAAAACAGCACCAATGGGCTTGCTCAAGGCAAAATGTAGTATCTGCAAAGTGCAATAAAGTGACGCATAATAAAATGACGTCCAACTGTACCAGGAAAACATTTCAACTTCAAGCTGAAGGGAGAAACTCCTAGTTGAACAAAAATGACATTTTATCACAGATATCTACTGCTAAATGATGTCTCAGTTTTTAGAGAGAAAGAGCACAAATTATTAAAAAAAAAAGTTATCAAAAGTGGCTACTGGAACAGAACTTAATATAAAGGTAAAAGAAGAATTGGAAAGGGAGACTTAATGTCTTCAGATTCTTCACAGTTAATGTAATGAATATGAAGTAAGAAATTATTATCACATTTAAGTTCAATATTAAAAAAATTTGATTTTTCAGTAAAATGTAGTAACATACCTTTTCTTAGTTTTCCTGAATTATTACTTGTAAGACAATCTAAAATCATTTCAAAATGATTAAAGGTTGTCTTTCAGAGTAATATTTCAAAATATAAAACACATCATATAAATGATTTATTGTTTATTTTATTTGTATTTGTAATTTCTAGATAAATGATTGATCTATAGTCTCTCATATCAAATATATTCAAACCTAAAATACTATTTCCATGAAAATAAAAATGTTGGTGAAAAATAGGTCCATTTTAATAGTCTATTCACTCACCGTTATTGTTCATTCATATTTATTTATATGCTATTTCCTGCATTTTCTGCAATGGTTATCATATCTCAAGCCAACAGCTTCCAAAATTAATATTTAGTCCAATTCTTTTTTTGAATGTTCATTTATTTTTCTGTTTTGTTTGTTTGTTTGTTTGTTTGTTTTAAAGAGAGTGCAAGCAGGGGAAGGGCAGAGAGAGGGGGACAGAAGATCCAAAGCAAGTTCTGTGCTGACAGATCCTCTGGATGTGGGGCTTGAACTCATGAATCAGAAATTCATGACCTGAGGGGAAGTCAGATGTTCAACTGACTGAGGCGCCCAGGTGCCCCTGAGTCCAATTCTTTTTTTTTCTTTTTAGTATTTATTTATTTTTGAGAGAGAGAGAGAGGGAGAGAAAGAGAGAGACAGAGAGAGAATGGGGAGGGGCAGAGAGAGAGGAGACAAGGGATCAGAAGTGGGCTCACTGACAGACTCGAACCCATGAACCTGAGCTCATGACCTGAGCTAAAGTCCCAACGCCTAACTGATGAGCAACCCAGGTGCCCTGAGTCTAATGTCCAATTCTTTTTGGTGGATGTAGGTGGAATTGGTTACCATCTCCTTCAAAAATCTTTTTTTTTTTTTAATTTTTGCATGTAAGCAAAATATTTAATGCCTGTGACTATAGGGTTACATGCTGAGTAATTGCTCAAGAAGTTTTTAAAATAAATGAATGTTACGGAATTAAGAATTAAGAAATAAGAGAACAAATGACAGAATGAATGTAGCAACAATTTTACGACATACACAAGGCAACCTGCTAAACACAAATTATAAATAATATTTTCCTCCTGTAGCCTTGCCAGTTTTTATCAATTGGATATTGGTACCATTTATACTAATGAAATGATTGTTAAATGTTTATTTATTTACTTTGAGAGAGAGAGAGAGAGAGAGAGAGAGAGAGTGGCAGAGAGAGATTGGAGAGAGAGAATCCCAAGCAGGCTCTGCACTGCCAGCACAGAGCCCAATGTGGGGCTCAAACTCACCAACAGTGAGATCATGACCTGAGCCAAAACCGAAGGTCCAGACCTTAATCGACTGAGCCACCCAGGTGCCCCACCTAATGAAGTGGTTATTAATAAGTTTGCTTAATTACTCAAAATATTGCCCTTGAAGAAATTAACATAAGGATATTATAAAGAGAGGAAGACCACCTCCAATTGTGAAAACTCAGAGATCATTATGTACTACCCTCATTTCAAAATATAAAAAAGAAAATTATACAGGAGTGATTTTATTTTATTTAAAAGATAAAACAGGTATCTATTTAATTAAATAGTTTTTGAATCATGCTTACACAAATGTTTGATTCTTGCTTAAAGTAATTTCTGCATCTTTTTGGAGTAACATTTCTAATACTTAGTTTTGAAAAATTTTCTACAAGTAGACATATATTATAAAATATATAGTAATTCAAATTGTTTATAGCCTGATAGAATCATCTTTCCTAAATAACTTCAGAGATGCATTTGTAGAGATTTACATATTTCAATGCTATCTGATGCACATTTCTGTTAAAATTATATGGCCCTGTTTTGTTAGTCTGATATAACTTATTATTATATTGTGGATGATTTCTAGTTTAATCCTTGAGCAAATGCCTTTTATTTTTATTTCTGCTTTGCTTTTTCATGTTTTTTCAAATTTTATTGTGATAACTCACCTGAAAACTTACTTGGAAAAAAATCATGTTTTATTCCCAACTCAGTAAATGAAATATAGTTTCTTCATTGTCCTATGTGAAATGATGTTTACAAACAAATTTCATAGTATTCACTGTGAGATGATGGCCACTTTTTTTTTTAGTTCATATTAACAGTTTTACCTATAGTTATGGTTTTATTATGTGTGAATTAGGGTGCCTTTTTAATATCTTAAATACTGCATTTTGTAGTATTTATTTAAGTATTTATTTCCCTTTAAAGAAATTAACCTGTTTTTTGAGAGGAAGCTCAACAAAAATATATTTAAGTTTTATCATGTGATACTTTTTGCAATTATTTTTTACTCTGGGAAATAAAATTCAATTGGAAAATATCAGTGAGTAAAAGAAGAAATAATAGCAGACAAACATCAAATTGCTAAATTTCATTATCTGACATTAGAAAAATTAAGGGAACGTGTATCCATATTCTTAATAATTTTGAAGTTATTTCTAATCATAAGGATTTTGTCCATTATATACTATATGTTTTCTTAAATTATGGTGCCATTACTATTTTTATTTTAATCCTTATTATTCTCAATATATAAATTATACCCCTGAATAGTCAAAATGATGCTATTATACTAAATTATTTAGAAATTATTTTTAAATAATTAAATTTTGTATATATGCTATATTAAATATTAATTTTTATAGACAAAGTTAGGTTTTTACTTGCACAAAAATGTGGAATGTTAATGAATTAGAAAAATATCTTATTATGAAAAATATAATGGTAGTCTCAAGAAAAGAAGTATCCTAATGAGAATTCAAACATGTCACTTTATGTTTCACAACATTTTTTACAATATCATGACTCTAAGGCTCTCTTTCAAGTATAAGAATATATGTAGGGGCGCCTGGGTGGCTCAGTCGGTTAAGCGTCCGACTTCAGCTCAGGTCACGATTTAACGGTCCGGGAGTTCGAGCCCCGCGTTGGGCTCTGGGCTGATGGCTCAGAGCCTGGAGCCTGCTTCCGATTCTGTGTCTCCTTCTCTCTTTGCCCCTCCCCCATTCATGCTCTGTCTCTCTCTGTCTCAAAAATAAGTAAACGTTAAAAAAAAAAAAAGAATATATGTAATAGATTTTTTGCATGGAAAACATTTTCCTTATTCTTATTGTTCCTAAACAACATTTCAGTGACTTGATCTTGGTTGAGTCTAATACAAAACTCAAAAATATTTACCTAGATATTTCCTTACCCATGTTTATGTTGCCCTAAGTTAGAATTTGTCCGTGTTGTGGGTTAGAGACAACCAGGTGAACTCTGATAAAAGTGTTCCCCTCTGTATGGTATGAGAACCCTTTAGCCTTAAACATAATTAACAAAGAAAAAAATATTGCATTCAGTCTCTCTCTCATGAAGTCTGCAAAGTCTAAGTTCTAGCAAAGGAGAAGTGACGGAAAATGTCACAGGAAACTTCTAGGAACACTCACTGAAAGAAATTTCTAATGAAGACTTTTGTTGCTCTTTCTCCATATTCCTGGAGCCATGGGCATCATCTTTGATGAGGGATGAAATTTTGAGCTCAAAGGAATCTCAATCTCTAAGGGCTTCATGGACTAAGACACTTCATCATCATTAGGCTTCCTAGGTCTTAACTACTATGAGGGAAAATAACTCTATCTTATTGAAGTCACATATCCTGCATATGTGCAATTAAGAAAGAACTTAATATTAATTGCTATAAATTTGTAGTAATACAATCTCTGTTTAAAGTTTACTGTGTAATACAAGTATATTTTTACATCTAACAAATATAATGTTAATCTCTGTTTCTATTTTATACAAATGCATGTAACACTTATAACAATAGGCAATAATGCCTCTTAGCTGAAACATTCTTGGTCAATACCAGATAGTGGATCCCAGATATTTTTGATAATGGCTTTTCTCCAAAGATAGCCCCAGGGTACCCCACTGTCCTTCCTAAACTCTTGTATGCTGTCTCTTTATTAAGTCATTTAAATTACTCCTTCTGGAGAGTACTTCCTGTTTCTTACCAGATACTTGACTAGCACAGGTTGATAACCTCTGAGCCAGGGGCAAACAGATAGTGGCATCATTCACGCTAAGCTCATAGCTGCTGTTGGCATCAAATGGAGTACAGGTGGAGGCAAGCAGTGAAAGATTAAGTGTGGTGGCAATTATAAACACTACATGATTTTGATTCTTTTTAACTTTCCTATAAGGAGTAAAAGGGAGTAAGTATTTAGGTCTTGAATACCAAACTTAAAATACATATGAAAAACCAGAAAACTTGGTAATTGCTCACCCTTTCTATCTGCAAGAATCAATCTTTTTTTTTTTTTTTTTTTTTGATAGAAAACAAGACTGAGCGGGTGAGAAGCAGAGAGAGAGAGACTTAGGCGGGTTCCATGCTCAGTGTGGAGTCCTACATGGGGCTTGATCCCATGTCCCTGGGTTTATGACCTGAGCCAAAATTAAGAGTTGGAAGGAAGTTTAACTGACTGAGCTGCCCAGGTGGCCAATCTTTCCTTCATAAATTCTTTCCAATGACTTCACTGGGAAAGTTTCTTCATGAAGAAATGCTTATTCTACTCAAAATTCACAACCATAACTTCTCATTCTGCCTCTAGCATTTAAAAATTAGAGGGTAGCATAGCCCCAACAGAAAAAAGTACAAGAAGTAGTGTGGAACAAAGTAGACTATACAGTAAGAGAATGCCAATTTGTACCAGCAGGAGTTGAGGCAAAATATAGGGGATGGACTGAAAGATGTTTGACCAAAGAGGACAAAACATGAAATTAGTGAAGCCAAAGGTATTTATATGGATACACCAACTCAGGATTAGGGATTGGTTTAAGTACCTGGGAATTGTGTCGATTTTATTGGTTAATTACATCCTGAACTCAGACATGATATTTAGTCAGTGAGAGAAATTCCAGAATATCCCTGGAATATTGAAGAGGAAGAAATCCAAGGACTCAGGGAGACAAGCAGTCTGTTATGAATAATCTGTAGATATCTGTGTGCCCTTTTCCCCAACCACCTTAATTTTTAGGCTGTGGGTCCATGTATACTTTTACCATGATGGCAAAGACAGAGGCTATTCATGGGCACTAAAACATGGATTTTCCCTTTATGGGAATGATCTGTTTACTGTCATTGCTAAATGCCAACATTCAACCATAATAGAACCTCTTTCCTCAGGGGTAATAGCCAGTCACTTGAAATCAAGTTAACTAAATTAGACTACTTTTCATAGAGGGGGCAAAAGTTTGTTCTCAAGGGTTTAGATATATTCTGAATATTAAAATTTCCTTCCTGTCTGTAATGCTTCTGCTGTCATCACTGTTGATGATCTGACAGAATGCCTTATCAATCGACATGTAATCCCATAGAATATCTCTGTTTACCTATGGTAAAAATGTAGTATAACAATAAAACCACATGCACAGGACTCATTAGCTGAACATGATTAGAAAAAACAGGCTTAATAGAATAATGGGATGATACACTAAAGACTTAGTTATAGGACCCATGGTCTAATAGATTAGATGTGATAACGTCTACTCCTTAGCCAGACTACAGGGATCCAAGAACCAGGCAGAAGACAGGGATGTGTCAGTATTATAAGTGATTATCTAGGTAAGATACTTTTTCATCCAAATCCTGAATCAATTTTTTTGGAATAGTAGGAAGTTTTGTTGCTCAATGGACAAATACTTTCCCCAAAAAAGATTCATATCTCCAATGGTTTGGAGACTGACTCCTCACATACCTACCAAGATTTTTGATATCTCATACCACTGAACTAACAGGAAGGAAAAAGGGTAATTGTACTTACTGGCCAACATGAATAATTCCAATTACTAAGTATGAATTGTAATGTTGGTACAGAATCAGAGCAAATACGACCCCAAAGAGCTCACTGATTCTCTCTGTCTCTCTTTTTTTTCTTATGTTTTTGCTTTATTTTTGAGAGAGAGACAAAACACTAGCCGTGGACGGAAGAGAGATAGGGAGACACAGAATCCGAAACAGGCTCCAGGCTCCGAGCTGTCAGCACAGAGCCTGATGTGGGGCTCAAACTCATGGTCTGTGAGATCATGACCTGAGCGGAAGTCGGACACAACCGACTGAGCCACCCAGGCACCTCTCACTGGTTCTGTTTATACTACTTTGCTCAATAGATGCGGCCAATGGAAAATTATATGTATTAAGACAGAATAGAATTAGACCCAGATAATTCAGAAAAACATAGCTTTAGGTCACTCTTGCCCCAGGAAGTAACCCATTTTTTCAGGTTTCCAGCAAAGGATAAAAAGAACATGGAAAAATGAAAGCTGTAGTTATCAGATTAAGTCAGGATAAGTTATGGATATGTAGTGGCTCAGGGGAATGGAAGAGTTTAAAATATTAGCTATGTTTTAAGTTAATTTTTTGTTCTTTCCTTTTCCCAACCACTAGGCCCAAAGATTGAGAAGCAGTTCAGAACCTGAAAAAATTGAGTCAACTTCACAAGGATAAGTTAACTGATGCTAAATATAAATAATTTACAACCACACCTGAGTATACTTTTTATTACCTTAAATAGTTGGAGACTCTGATTAAAGTTAAGACTTTAATAATAATAAAAATAATTGTACAGAGTATATGTAGGATGTAATAAGTGTATTGGAATTTTGGATTTCATTCCAATGGATTAATAAATAAGACAGAATTTTCTTAAAGCTGAGATTCCATTGTTCAGGAAATATATTTATAATAACACAATTATATTTTAAAAGTTGCTATGAGTCAGACCACAATTTGAAGTGATAGTACTACTGATGGTTATGAAAATATACAAGAAAAGATATTTCTGGATATTCTACTTGCTAACCTCAATGATTTATATATATATATAAATATATATATATATAACTTTATAAAAGGGTTGAATAACTTTCAAATAAACCATGTTAAAAATACAATAGGTGGTTAAAAGGTAATAAATAAATGAACAGATGAATAAATAAATAAATAAATAAATAAACAAACAACAAATAGCTTCATCAATAAGTCCAGAAGTTGCACTTGAAACCTGAGCATTATTTCCTATCAGTTAAGAGTCAGAGATGTAGCGCGTGGTGGCTTAGTTGGTTGAGCCTCTGACTCTTGGTATCGGCTCATGTCATGATCTTGCGGTTGTGGGATTGAGCCTCACGTAGAGCCCCTTGTTAGGGTCTGTGCTGAGTGTGGAGCCTGCTTTGGATTCTCTCCCTCCCTCTCTTTCTGCCCTTCCTCCACTTGCTCTCTCTTTCTCAAAAAAAAAAAAAAAAAAAAAAAAAAAAAATTTAGAAAAAAAAGAGTTGGAGGGAAGTTTTCAATGAGTATTTATATGGAGTATACATTCTGAGTTCAATAACGTACCTTTAGTAAAATGAATGTATGTTAGTTTCCCAATACTTAATATATATTGACATGTAAAAATGTTAATCGGTTGTTTTCAGCTTTCATCTATTTCAGGCAGTGCTGCTATAACATATACTTGAGAATGGAATTACTGAATGCTGAATTCTAGTAAAGGAAGCCAAGGAGTTTTCTAAGCCATTTGTACTGACTTGCACTGTCATCTTTACTAAGAGTCCCAGTTGCTCTACATCTTGGATAACACATGCTATTGTCAGTCGTTTTCATTTTATCTGTTCTAGTGGTTCTGAAATTTAACTGTTTCTCACAAGTTTCTGTTGATTCATGTGTATAAGCTGATTCGTTTTGTAAGAGTTTCTTCCAGTGTTTACATGTTTTACGTGTTTCAATCTATTGGGTTGTCTATCTGTTATGGGTCGAATTGTGTCCCACAAAAATTCATATGTTGAAGTCTTAATCCTTACTACTAAGAATGTGTTCTTGTTTGGAAATAAAGTTCTTATATATGTAGTTAGGTAACATGAGGTCCTACTGGCTTAGGGCCCATTATGCCTGGCCCTTATGAAAAGGACAGTTGGACACAGATGCATACACACACAAGGAGAATGCCATGTGAAGGTGAAAACAGACATCAATTTGATATGGCAGAAGCCAAGTAATACCAAACATTGCTAGCAAACTACCAGACTCTAGAAACAGGGGAACAGAGTTCTCCCTCACAACCCTCAGAAGGAATCAACCCTGCCGATAACCTTGATCTAGGATTTCTAGCCTCCAAAACTGTGAGACAATGCATTTCGGTTGTGTAGGACAGTCAGTTTGTGGTATTTTGTTTCATAAGCCCAAGCAAACTAATACACTCTCTTTCTTATTGTACTGGATACATGCTGGCTAGGAGTTCTTTGGCAGTAATATGAGCTGTAAATTAGTCTGTGACTTACCTATGCATTCTCTTAATGGTATCTTTTGATGAATGCAGTTTGTTTAAATCAATACAGGTCAAATTATCTTTTTTTCCTTCATGTCCTGTTTAAAAAATATTTGCTTGCCTCAATATCATGAAGATCATGCATATCAAGATATATTTTCTTCTAGATAATATTGTTATATCTTTCATCTTTAAGTGTACAATACATCTAGAATTGAATTTTGTGAATGCAGTGATAAGATTAGTTACACATTATTCAGGTTATTAAAGTGATTTTATTTATCTTACACTCATTCAGAATACTTTTCCATTACATTTCATTGCACTGAAAATACAGAATGAATGCATCTGCAGAAGGTGCCTTAAAGTATTTTGAAAGCAGTATTTTGCTAATGGTTAACGATACGTTTTAGGGATGCAATACTACTCATTAAAAGGAACTGTGAGGGGCTCCTGAATGGCTGTTGTTAAACCTCTGACTCTTCCTTTCGGCTCAAGTCATGATCTCAGGGTTTGTGAGATCAAGGTGCTGTGTGAGTGAGGCTGTTTGAGATTCTCTCCCACTCTGCCGCTCGGCTGCTTGTGCATGCTCTCTCTCCCCTCTCAAAGTAAACAAATAAACTTAAAAAAATAAAAGGATCTGTGAAATAATTTACTCTTGATTGTTATAAAATAGTTACATAGGGATGCATTTGTGATTTTTATTTTGCAAAGTCAATCAGTTTAAAAATCAACAAACAATAGGTGCCTTCTGTCTGTCAGGTACTTTAGCCAATGTTATTTTCATGTAATACTCAGAAATTTTTACATGTGACTTTTTTAATACTAAAAAAAAAAAAAAAAAAAAAAAAGCTTTCTTGCTAGGCGTTGTCGGGTTTTATATTTTTAAGTAACCAAATCTAATAAAATGAAAAACAGATTTACTGAAACAGGTCCAAAAGACAAAACAAGGAGATATGCTACACATCCAAAGTATGAGGCTCCTCATCGTCAGCACCTGAGCCCCACAGCCCTGACAGAAGCCAGGGACTGAGATTCCGAACTACTTATACGCTTTGGGTTTTCTTTCCTTAATTTTAAGGGTTTTTTAAATGATAGCCGCCGATTTGGGCGGTGGAACCCACTCACCGCCACTTCCGGCGCAAAGAGCGTCCTTTGTTTCCAGCCACCTCCGCAGCGCGCAACGCCCTGGGCTCGCTCCCGTGCTCGCTCTGGTGGGGCCCAGCTCACCTCCTCCTTGTACTACTTGCGCTTGACCTTGCAGGCGAAGGCTGCACAGCCACGTGTAACGCACAGGTTGGCCAGGGCGTCGCCCATGGCGCGGGCCGGCCCGCCGGAGCCCCCGGTCGGGTGGAGGAGCCGAGACCGCTCCTTCCGTGGAGCGGCTCCCGTCTGGAGCCATGTCTGGTAAGCCCAGAGTCTGGGGTCGCTTCTGAGTGCATCTCGTGCTTTTTGTTTTTTTTTCATTTCCTCTTCAGGAAATCAGTCACAGAAAATTTTGGCTTTTGAGTTAAACTTCGCATTGCCAGTTGTGAAGTTCGAACTTCCTCTACCGCCCGGGGTGGGGCCCTTCTCCACTGTGAAGCTAAGGGGGTGAGGCTGGTGGAGACGGACCGGGCCCGGCTTCCACGTGTCCCTGTGGGCGGAAACCTGTGCTGGAGAGACACAGCTCATGTTGCACGTGATCTTCCTTCGGGTGTTGTGTACATTCTAGGAGGTTTAAAAGGATATTGTCTGGGAAAGATCAGTTGTCTGCGATAATAGCCACCTTGGTGAGGAGTCCGTCATCCCAGGGCCTCGGGCGCCACGGGATGGTGGGTCGCTCAGCGCACATGTCAGGCACCAGGTCTCTCGTAATTTGAAGGCAGCCCTGTTTCATCTCTGCGTCGCTGTTGGTAGAGCTTTCTGATTGCTGTTTTGATAGCCTCTCTGGGTTTTGGTGCGTGGGCCGCTGCCTCGCCGAGGCTGGAGGGGATGGAGGCTGGAGGGGATGGAGGCCGGATGTGATGGAGGCCGGATCGGCATGCAGGAGAGTGGAGCGCAGTGCGGGAATGCTGGAAGGCACCTGCATGGGCCCCCAGCCCGCAGTGCCGCAGCCTCAAGACTCATATTTTGTAAGTGGCTATCCAGTTGGCCCTCTCCCCAGACCAAATTCTTCCCCGCTTCCCTGCGTGTAAACTTTTTAATGTCAGATTATTGGGAACTTTATTGTATTCCCGTGCTTACTTGTCTACTTCTGAACTAATCGTATCGTGTCAAATTTATTATATATTTATCATTCTTCTTTATAACTGAGAATAAAAGTTCATCAACTTTTTAATACTTCTGCAGGATTGCACAAGCCCTTCATAAATCTTTATTTTTCATATAAATTTTAGAAATAGCTAATGAAGTTTTGCTAAGGTGCCTGCTAGGATATTTATTGGGATTGCTTTGAATCGATATATTAATTAGGAGAAAATTTATATGTTTACCATATTGATTTTCCCAAACCTTGAACCTGGAATAGCTATTTGTTGAGATCTTCTTTAATTAATGTTATTCACGGTTTGTAGATCTGAGGGGAGGACTGATACTCCTCCTCTGTTAGATTTATTACTATGTGGTTTGTTTCTTATGCATGAAATATTACCTTTTATATTTTATTCCCTAATTGTTTTTCCTCGTATATAGAACTTGATTTTTTATATTGCCATTGCTAAGTTCCATTGTTATGGTTTGTCTATAATTTGCTCATTTATGTGTGTATATATGTGTATATACACATATATACACACATGTATATATAAAATCACATTTGTATATACATACATAATCATATTATTTGTAAAGGAAATAGTTTTATTTATTTCCCTTCAATCTTTATTCCACATTAAAACATTTGTCTTTTTGTACTGGCGATACCTCCAGTACGATGTTGGTAGACCTCAATATCATTTTTTAAATAGCCACAAAATGTTCTCTGATGAAAAATCCATGTAACTCTTTTTAAATACGCATCCTCTCATTTTCTTTCCTCACAGGGGAGTTACTCAAAATTGCACAGTTAGTATTCCTTGTTTCTTAATTCTCCACCATTTTACCACCACACCCATAACTGACTTTACCCTATTTGGGTGACAGTACAAATGTCATCCATCATTTCTCCAGTTGTGTAATTTTCATTTCACTTCTCTGTTGTACCTATAATCCTTTTGAGAATCTTTCTTTATTGCCTTCTGTGAAACCATGCTCTTAAAATGTTTCTGAGGTTTACTTTATTAAGAGAGGAATTTTAGAATGAGGAAAGGCTATATTTCTATCCATCAGGAGTTTCTTATTCGACTGTATTAACTTATCTAAGCGTAATTTCTTTATCTTGATATGAGATAGTATCTTCGTACAAGACTTTTTTAGGAAAGAAAGTTTTGTGAAGGGCCTATTAGATGGCCAGGCACATGATAAATGAGTACTTTTACTTCTTTGAAGTGTCTGCTTCTATTTTTGTACACCTTAGAATTAGATTTTCCTACAGGTTTCATTTAGAGCTTTGTTCTTCTCATTCCAATCATTGGTCTTGAGTGATAGGATTTTATTAGTGTTTTTTAAAGTTCAGCTTGAGTTTTCCTTTCTTCAGACTTCCTAAATGAGTCTAACTTACATTTTCTTTCTTTGTGTTCTCATGCTATTGTCAGATATTACTTCCTCTTCTGTAATAACATATACTTTGTAGATTGATTTGAATGTTGATTTGTTTTTTGAAAGGAAAATCATGTTTCTTTTATTTACTTGAGGATTTGGGGTATATATAAATTCTTTGTTAATGTTGACTTATTTGAATGCTAACTATATTTGATACAGTTACTCTGCTAACTGGTTATATTTCTTTGGCTAGGACTCTTAGTACTTTGCTGATTATAAGCTATAATAGTGAGCAAGCTGGCATTTTGTTTACAGTAAAGGAAATGAGTACATTTTTCCTCATTGAGTATGATGTGACTTTGATTCTTGGCAGAGAAGTTTATCAAGTTGCTAGGATTTATCATAACTGGCACATTTTTATCAGATGTCTTTTCTGCATCTACTGAGAGCTTTTCTTTTTATCTTTAATCAGTTAATGTGGTGATTTACAATGATAGTTTTTAAATACCAACCCATTCTTACATTCCTAAGGCAGATTATCCTAGGTAATGACTTTAACAGCTTTCAATTTTTACTTTTTCCAAATTGTGTAATACATAGTATTATCTCTGTCCCAGATATTTTCCTAAAGTTAAAATTTAATAATTTGTGGAACCTTTGTTTTCAGAGGGAAAGTTTTTACTGTTGATTTGCTTTGTAAAAGACTCCATCTTTGGGTCACCTGGGTGGCTCGGTTGGTTAAGCCTCTGGCTCTTGATTTTGGCTCAGGTCATAATCTCACGGTTGGTGGGATCCAGTGCTGCTTTGGTCTCTGTGCTGACAGGGCAGAGCTTGTTTGGGACTCTCTCTCTTCCTCTCTCTCTCTGCCCCTCCCCCATGTGTGTGCGCTGCCCCTCTCTAAATAAAAACATAAATAAACATTTTTTTTAAGACTATATCTTTATTAAGAGTTTCCTATTCTTAAATCACTCCTGTACTCTTAGGTAGTTGTATTACTTTTCTGTTTCTGGCTAGCAAGTTGCACAGATTTACTCGGTTGACACATCAGACATTTTTATCTGCTTCCATTGGAGAAGAATCAGGGCACAGTTCACCTGGGTCCTCTGCTCAAGGCATCCAAAGGCTGCATGCAGTCAAGGCGCCTGCATGGGTGCATTCTCACTAGGGGCTGAACTGGGAATAGCTTAGTTTTTAAGCTTCTGTGGCTCATTGACAAAATCCATTTCCTTGTTAACAAGGAACTTACGGCAGCCTGCTTCTTCAGTGCCAGTTGGAGAGAAAGTCTCTCACCTCAGGGTCCCAGTCCCTTTTTTTAAGAACTTTAACTTGTTTTAAATCAGGTCTATCCAAGATAATCTTTGATTAACTCAAAACCAACAGATTTGGGACTCTAATTACATCTGCAACATCCTTTTACTTTTTCTGTATTTTGCTGGTTATAAGCAAGTTATTGGTTGTGCTTATATTTAAGGGGAGGGGACTATACAAGCATGCGGTTTATTGTAAGTCACCTTAGGGCACAAAATATACCCTTATAAAAATTATTTTCTAGGATATGTCTAGAAGTGCACTGTTTTTATCTTCCTAATATTATTTAATTCTTCTTTCTCTTTGTTTTTCATCAGTCTCTCTACTGGTTAGTATATTTATTTAAAAAATTTTTTAAATGTTTATTCATTTGTTTAAGAGAGAGAGAGAGAGAGAGAGACAGACAGAGCATGAACAGGAAAGGGACAGAGAGAGATGGAGACACAAAATCTGAAGTGGGCTCTAGGCTCTGAGCTGTCAACCCGGAGCCTATAATGGGGCTCGAACCTGCAAACCGCAAGATCATGACCTGAGCTGAAGTTGGAAGCTTAACTGACTGAGCCACTCAGGTGCCCCTGAAGAGTTTCCAAGTCATAGATTTTTGCCTTAGTTGATATGGAAATTTTTACAAGTAAACTGGAATATAATGATGAAAGTGCATACTTCTACTCCTGTGCAAATTTCAGTTTCTTTTGGAACTTATAAACAGATATGAAAGTTCAGATAATTTTTCGATAGAATTACGGCAGTTTTAGGTTCACAGCAAAATCAAGCAGTAAGTGCAAAAAGTTTCTGTATATGCCCTGGCTCTACATATGCACAAACTCCCCCCCATCAACATCTTAACTACAGTAGTAAAGTTGTTACAACTGATGAGCCTGAATTAACACATTATCACTGAAAGTCCGTAGTTTGCATTAAGTTTCACTCTTGGTGCTGTATATTCTATGGACTTTGGCAAGTGTATAATGACATTTATCTTCTATTATAGTATCCTAAAGAATAGTTTCACTGTCCCAGAAATTCATTGTGTTCCCTGCCCTGACCTCTCTGACAACCACTGATCTTTTTACTGTACCCATAGTTTGTCTTTTCCAGAATGCCCTATAGTTGAAATTATACAGTAGGTAGCATGTTCAGATTGGCTTCCTTCACTTAGTAATATGATTTTAAGTTTCCTCTGTCTTTTCCTGGCTTGGTAGTTCATTTCTTTTGAGCACTGGATGGTATCTGTTGTTTGGATATACAGGGTTATTTATCTTTGTGTATTTATCTACTAAAGGACATATTGTTGCTTTCCAGTTTCAGCAACTATGTAAACGTGTGCTTGCAGGTTTTTGTGTGGACATGAGTTTTCAACTCCTTTGGATAAATATCAAGGAGTGTGATTGCTGAATTATATGGTAAGATTATGTTTGGTTTTGTAAGACACCACAAACTGTTTTCCATTGAGGCTGTACCATTTTGCCTTCCCACTGGTAATGAAAAAGAGTTCCTGTTGTTCCACATCCTCACCAGCATTTGGTGTTGTGAGTGTGACAGATTTTGGTTATTCTAATAGAGATATGGCAGTATCTCACTCTTTCATTAATTTGCATTTATCTGACGACAAATGGTGTAGAACATCTTTTCTTATGCTGATTTGCCTGCCTTCTATAAATCTTCTTTTATGGAGTGGCTCTTCAGGTTTTTTAGCAGTTTTTAAATCAGGCTGTTCATTTTCCTACTGTTGAGGGTTTTTTTTCCCCTACTGTTGAGTTTTAAGATTTTCTTAAGTATTTTGCCTAATAGTCCTTTATCGAATGTGTCTTTTGCCTAGTGTATGGCTTGTCTTCACTTTCTCTTGACAGTGTCTTTCACAGAGCAGGAGTTTTTTTTACTTTAAGGAAGTCTAGCTTATCAATTATTTCTGTCATGGATCATGCCTTTGGTATCATATGAAGAAAGTCATCATCAGGCTCAAGGTCATTTAATTTTCTATGTTATCTTGAGGAGTTTTCGAGTTTTGTGTTTTACATTTACAACTCTGATCTATTTCTGATTTAATATTTGTAGAAGGTGCAAGGTCTGTGTCTAGAATCATTTTTTTTTTTTTTTTTGCTTCTGGATGTCCAGCTGTTATAGCACCAATTTTTGAAGTGTCTGTCTTTTCTCCATTGTATGACTCTTGCTGCTTTGCAAGGAGTAGATGACTCTGTATATGCATGAGGGTCTGTTTCTGGGTTCTCTGTTCTGTTGCAGTGATGTATTTTTATGTATTCTTTTACCAGTACTATACTTTCTTAGTTACTGAGCTTTATAGTAAATGATTCCAGAAGTCAGTTAGTATCATTCCTCAAAATTTAATTTTTCTTCTCCAATGTTGAGTTGGCCCTTCTGAGTCTTTTGCTATTTAAATAATTTTTCCCACAATTGTTTTGAGATAAAATTGACATATAACATTGTATAAATTTAAGGTTAATTGATTTGATACACTTTTATATTGCAATATTTTACCACCTTCATGGCAACACTAATACCTCCATCAGGTCAAATAATCATCTTTTTTTTTTTTTTGTGGTGAGAATATTTAAGATCTGATCTCTTAGCAACTTGCAAGTATATAGTATGGTATCGTTACCTATAATCACAATGCCGTACACTAGATCCCCAGAATTTATTCATCTTCAATCAAAAAATTTTGTTTGATGTTAATTTATTTTTGAGAGAGAGAAATAGAGTGCAAGCTGGGGAGAGGCAGAGAGAGGGAGACACAGAATCAGAAGCAGACTTCAGACTCTGAGCTGTCAGCACAGAGCCCAATGTCAGGCTCGAACTCACGAGGCATGAGATCATGACCTGAGCCAAAGTCACGAGCTTAACCAACTGAGCCATCTAGGCGCTACCCAGAATTTATTCATCTTCTAACTGGAAGTTTGTTTTCAGACCAGCACTCCCAATTTCCCTCACCTCTCCCAACAATCCTACTGTCTTTTTCTAGGAGTATGTTTTCTTTTTTTAGATTCCACATATAAGTGATATCTTACAGTATTTGTCTTTTTCTGGCTGACTTATTTCACTTACATGATGTCCTCAAGGTCCATCCATGTTGTCACAAATGGCAGGATTTTATTTTTTTCTCTGACTAATAGTCCATTGTATTCAGTGGTTTCCTCTCATCATTGGTGGGGGATGTGCTCCAGAACCTCCAGTGGATGCCTGAAACCACAGATAGTATCCAACTCTATATATACTATACCATTTCTATACATAAGTACCTATGCTAAAGTTTTATTTAGAAGTTAGTCACAGTAAGAGGTTAACAACAGTATAACTACAGTATAATAAAACAATTATACTAATGTGCTATAGTAATAGTTATGTGGATGTGGTCTTTCTGTCTCTCTCTCTCTGCCAAGTATCTTATTGTGCCATATTCACCCTTCCCTTTGTGGTGATGTGAGATGATAAAGGCCTATGTGATTAGACGAAGTGATGTGGTTGATGTTAGGCTACTATTGACCTTCTGATGATACACTAGGAGGACAACCATCTGCTTTTGACCTGCAGTTGACTGCAGGGAACTGAAACTTCAGAAAGTGAAACAGAAAGTGGATAGTGAGAACTACTATGGATAAACATCTTTATTCATTCATCCACTGACAGTCACTTAGGTTGGCTATTAATGAGTAGTCCATCTTGGCCATTATGAATAATGCTGTAATAAACATAGGCATGCAGATATCTCTTCAATATCCAGTTTTCATTTCTTTTGGATGTACACCCAGAGGTATGATTGCTAGACCATACGGCAGTTTTATTTTTAACTCTCTGAAGAACCTCCATACTACTTTCCATGATGGCCGTACCTATTTATATTCCCACCAGTAGTGCACAGGGGTTCCCTTTTCTCCACATCCTTGCAAACATTTGTTATCTATTGTCTTTTTAATTAAAACCATTCCAAGAGATGTGAGTTGATACCTCTTTGTGATTTTAATTTGCATTCCCCTCAGGATTAATGATGTTCAGCATATTTTCATGTTGGCCATTTGGATGTCTTTGGAAAAATGTGTATTCAGTTTCTGTAACAATTTTTAATTGGATTATTTAAGGGTTTTGTCGTTGTTGTTAGTGATTTGTATGACTTCTTTATATAGTTTAGATAGTAACCTTTTATCAGATGTCAAATTTGTAAATATTGTCTCCTATTCCATGGGTTGCCTTTTCCTTTTGTTCTTTTTTAAAAACTTTATTTATTCATTTATTTATTTATTTATTTACTTATTTTTATTTTTTAATTTTTGAAAGAGAGTGTGTGTGCACATGTGCAAGCAGGGGAGGGGCAAAGGGAGAGGGAGGGAGAGGATCTTAAGCCCAATGCAGGGCTGGATCTCATGACCTCTCTTGACCATGAGCTCATGACCCTGAGCTGAAATCAGGAGTCAGACGCTTAACTGACTGAGCCACCCAGATGACACATGCCCTTTCATTTATTGATTGCTTCTTTTTGCATTTGTCAGAAATAAGCCCATCAACCCAATCAAAGGAGGGATGCAGAGACTCAGAGCACAGTGAAACGAGGCTTTAATCAATGTTCTTGCAAGAGTGTCTGATAGACAGGCACACTTGGGGCAGTTACAGCAGGCAGTTTATTTCCCAGCATGCAAGTCTCTCCCTGGTTCCTCATTGGCTGAGTACTACAGAGATTACAGCCCTACCTGAATGTCACCTGTCCCCACGTAAGACAAAAAGTAGTGTGATTGGAACAAATATACATTCCCTGAGGTAATGCAGACTTTTAGTCCCTTCTCCCTTTGTTCTTTGGTGCATGCTCATTGCAAAGCCGACAAAAATAAGCCCTGCAAAACAGAGAGGGGAAAAACAGGTAAGTGAAGTGTCGAAGTGTTTGGGACTCCGTTGTGGGGGAGGGGGGCACATTAGTACATATTTACAATAGGTTGTAAACCAACTGTTAACTAGACAGCACAGCTTTTATTTGGTATTTCTGAAAATGAATCATCTCCCTTACTTCTTACAGCTGTGCAGAACTTGTTTAGTTTGATGTAGACCCATTTACTTTTGTCTTTGTTGCTTGTGTTTTTGGTGTTATGTCCAAAAAATCTTTGCCAAGACCTATGTCAAGGAGCTTTATTATCCCTATATTCTAGGAATTGTACAGTTTCATGCCTTACCACGTCCATTTTAAACTAATGTTTATAAATTTTCATAGTATTTAAAATATGGTGCCAATTTTTTAAGATGTTTATTTAGTTTTGAGAGAGACAGAATGCGAGGGGAGCAGAGAGAGAGAGGGAGAAAGAGAATCCCAAACAGGCTCCATGCTGTCAGCACAGAGCCTGATGCAGGACTCTAAGTCACAAACTGTGAGACTATGGCCTGAGACAAAGTCAAAAGTTGGACACTTAACCAACTGAACCACTCAGATGCCCCTAAAATAATGCCAATTTCTTAAAAAAAAAAAAAAAAAGGTTCAGAGTAATTTAGATCATTGTTACTGGACATCTATATCTACCATTATTAACTCAAAAACCTCCACAAATAAACTTTTGAACTTCTTGTATGGAGAGTGTACTCTCTAAATACACAGACTTTTATTTGATTTATAAAAATATCTGGTTGGAGTCTTAGTTTAAGAAAATTTTAATGAAATGGGAATAGATCATAATGTCTTTTTTAAAGCACATAATGTAAAATATTTTTTGATCTGTGACTTAGCTATACCATGTAAAGTGTGTAATATGAAAGAAGGTAGTCTGGAGGCCCTAAAAAACATTTAAGAGTCATTGTATTGTATTCCTTTCTTTTTTGTAATATGCATCATTAGAAGTTTTTGGTTTTCAGAGTGCTTGAAATAACAAAATGGCTTAAGAGTTTATGTTACTATATTTTACAACTGAATGACAAAAGTGAAGACAATTATACATATAATTGGCAAAACAGGCAGGTCAGTTATACATGTAATTGGGTTGATCTGAAGTCCTAAAAGTAAAGACTAAGTTGTATCATATTGTGATGGCTTTTTTCCTTAAAACTTGTTCATTCATATGGCATGGATATCATAAAATATAGAATAAAGCCACATTTTATTTCTTTCTTTAAGCCTTCACATTAATAGTGGAAATATTCATATGATTCAATTTATCTTTGCTTTTTAAGTTATAAATATATACTCCAAGTAAATGTGCAGTCAAAAGATACCTCTGTAAGTTATAGTTTTTCCATTTTAAAAGTCCCTTTCTTATTTATATGTATTTTTAAAAGTTGTTTTACTTGATGACTTCACGGAAGTAATTTTCCAAGAAATGAATTATGGTAAATTAAAATGCTGGATCTCTTTCTTTTACTGTCACCCATAACTCAATATGTAGTAAAAGATATCTTACTGAACTGTCTAGTATACCTAATGTCATCCATGCAATACTTAGGTCAATATGATTTCAAAGTATTATCTTAAAAAAATAAGTACAAGCAAAGGAAAAGAAATATACAATAAAATACTACTGAGAGTTTCTGCTAACTGTAAGTTAACGTGTAAAATTACAACTATTTGTCAGTGTTTGAACCAAGTGTTGTGGTTAAATTCAATTGTTGCATTCTCTTACCATAACTCTTCAACAAACAGTAGTTTTTACTACTTTCAGAAATGCTGATATATAGCTTATCTATGATTGTTAAAATTCACTTGTGTAGGTAATAATGGCTAATATATGTTTGCTTTCATAACATGCCAGGTATAGTTCTAAATTATATATAGTATGTAATCATATAAAATAAATCCTATTTTGGGGTGCCTGGGTGGGTCAGTTGGTTAAGCGTCTGACTCTTGGTTTCAGCTGAGGTCATGAAATCATGATTGTGAGATTGAGCTCTGCATCCGGCTCTGCGCTGGGCATAGAGTCTGCTTGAGATTCTCTCTCTCTTTTCCTCTGCCCCTCCCCTGCTTATGTGCGCGTGCTCTCTCTCTCTCTCTCTCTCTCTCTCTCTCTCTCTCTCTTTCAAGATAAATGAATAAAATAAGCCCTATTTTTATTACAATGAGAAACATGAGAATAGAAGGGATTAAATAGCTCTTATGCTTGGTAGATCCAGGCTTTGGTATCACGATATTCTGCCTCTGGCATAAAGGGGAAATCTTTTGTTTGCTTAGTTTAGTTACAGTGAACCCACTCCCCCATTTGAGAGCCAGCTGTCCTCTCTGTTATGCATACACTAAACCATTTAGAGAAACTTTATTTACCATAAATTACTATGGTCTCTCAGTGAAGTTCTCTAATTCCTTTTTTAAAAAAAAAATTTAATGTTTATTTTTGAGAGAAAGAGATAGAGTGTGAGCAGGGAGGGACAGAGAGAGGGAGACACAGAATCTGAAGTAGGCTCCAGGCTCTGAGCTGTCAGCACAGAGCCCAAACTGGGGCTTGAACTCATGAACCCTGAGATTATGACCTGAGCTGAAGTCAGACGCTTAACTGACTGAGCCACCCAGGTGCCCCAGAGTTCTCTAATTCTAATCGCAGCACCTAGATGAAAATGTACAGTATTATTTTATGGAATTCCATGACCTTCTGCTAGATTTCTCTTTATTTTGTCTGAGGCCATGTGAACCTGATGTTTTTGTTTAGATTTGATCCATATTACTCCATGACACTACTTCACCATGTGGTAATATGAACAAGATAAATTTCTCATGAACAGGGAAAAAAAAATGTTGCCACTCCTTGAGATGTGACTCCCAGTTTGACCTGGCACAGCATTGCTTCCAAGTTTAAAATCTCAGGCCAGGGATGCAGTCCTCTTGAAATGCTCACATATTGGTGCTCCCTGTCCTGAGCATTAGAAGTTTTTGGTTTTCAGAGTGCTTGAAATAACAAAATGGCTTAAGAGTTTATGTTACTATATTTTACAACTGAATGACAAAAGTCAAGACAATTATACATATAATTGGCAAAACAGGCAGGTCAGTTATACATATAATTGGGTTGATCTGAAGTCTTAAAAGTAAAGACTAAGTTGTCTGAAGTCTGTGACCTCCACTGCCCAGATACTGTAAAGCAGCCATTCCCCTTACCTTGTACTGCCTCTCCCTGTTTTCCTGCTCTACTTTTCCCTCCACAGCACTTATCAAAATCTGTCATAGTACATAGTTCAATTTGTTTCTGTTCTGATGTTCTTTGGATTAGGCTGCTTCCTCTGAGATACAGACAGCGGGACAGAATTAGTCGTGCAAGAGATCTACAAGAGACAAAGCCTGTGAGGAAAAACAGAAAGAAGCTGAGGGAGTCTGAAAAGTTGTCAGAGCTTGATGCCACATGACTCCGAATAAATGACAGAGGGAAGGAAAGGAAGGAGGGGTGAAACATCTCAGGCTGCTGTGGGGACCTAAAAGAGTTTGAAAAGTCTGTGGTAGATTCCTTGACCAAAATGTTCCATTAGAGCAGCACCGCATCTCCTGGGAATGGGCCCACCTGAGTATCCTAGCCTCACTCAGTTATTGGCAGGGACGTTCTCGCAAGAAGCATGGCCTCAAGTATCATAAAAACAGTGACACATTTCAGAGCGCACCAGATGCAGCTGACAGTCACTTAACACTCTTTACTAGTGGAATCCTGAATGAGATATGAAAGGCACATTTCAGGGCGCCTCTCATATTCAGGCAAAGGACTTTTGTATACTGTTCTGTCCCCATCACCTAAAACAGTGCCTGGGTTATAATAGCAGTCAATAAATATGTAGAGTAAATGAATTTTCCCTGAAAAAAAAAGATATTTATGTCTTTTGAAATGTCTTCTTGCACATTAGTGTTCTGCCCAAATCTACTGGCAATTCAGATCTAGAGACTAATTACCCAGGAGGATGCCTGAAGCCTCATCCAAACTTTACAAAAGGGAATGTAAAAATTTTTAAAGGCACTATTTGCTAAAGAACCAGGGGAGTGTCCTTATAGTAAGCACACAGATTATCCTTATCACTGGTTACTGAAAAGTATTTTTGTGGAACTTCAATGGCAAATGAAACATGGGATTTCAGTGGTAAGAATCAATATTGTTTATTTTCGGGATGGGGTGTGGAGAGTCTGAAGTTCAGAATCCTTGCGATGCCTACGGTCTCCTTCCTTAAACGTAGCCATAGTCTCAAACAATTATAGTGCTAAAGTGAAATGTTTGTTTGCTCTATTATTGAAGAATATTCAGTTCTGCTAAAGATGATGAAAAAATAGAATGGTTAAAATGTCTAAAATGTATTAGGCGTAGAGAGTGAGTAATCAAGTAGCTTATAAGACAAAGGAAGAATTCATAATTGTGTTATGAATAGAAAGTAATGCAAAGTAAAAGATAGAATAAAGGGTCTGTATAAAAGCATGAAGAAGAGTACAGTAGATAGGGGATTAAAGGAACACGTAAATATGAAATATTAATAAGAACAAATTCTGTCATCTTCAATTTGATGGTCAGCCATTCCTCCATTACATACCCACTGGTGACAGTCAATGTGGCTCCATTTGGGACTCAATGTGTGCTCTACCCAAGATACCATCAGTAAGCACAGCTGCTCAACCAGACATAGAAAAACTGTAGCTGTCGGTGGGGCGTACTTGTCCGCCATCTCCACAACAGAACAAGTGCACTTGGCTCCAGCTGTCTTCTTCCTGCTGAGTCTTCTTGCTCAAACCTCAACTTCAATTCTTTTAACCTTGTTGTTATCAGGAAATAAGTTTGTAACAGATACCATAAACACCTAGCTAAACTTTATATCTTGGATGAAGTATCCCATTTACTTGGAGGTAAAAGGAAAAAGTATCTCAAGTAGTTTGTAGAATAGAGGTTCTTGGCCCGAGAAGCGTTGATGATGGTAGAGATTGTGTTACAGATGTGTAGAAGTATTGATTTCCTCAACAGACAAGTGAACTGGGTTGGGACCGAGTGACTAGAACTCTTTGTTCGAGCATCTCAGCCTATGAACAACTTAGATACACAAGTTTCTGTAAAATATTATTATTTTCTATGTGAACTGTGATATGAAGATGTTGAGAATCACTGGATTGTGATAATCTCTTGGATGATATCCATGGAAACAAGAGCCTAATATAGAACAAAAGGGCCCATAATATCCATGTGTAATAAAGTATTAGGCTGTGAGGGACCCTTGTAGTTACCATCTTACTCTGCAATACCCCCAAAATGACAGTTAGCATTATTTCACTTATCTCTGATAGTAACTTTTGAAAATAGATACTATTATATTGCTTACGTTACAAACAGATAGACAGAAGTTATTCAGAGACTGCTGAATACCCTTTTTCTCCTTCATTCTTAGAAGCAACCAAACCACAATTTTTAAAATTTAGTAATGAAGTCTGATTGACACATAATGTTATATTAGCTTCAGGTGCACAATGTACTGCTTTAGCAATTCTGTACTTTACTCAGTGCTCACCATGGTAAGTGTAGTTACCACCTGTCACCGAACAACATCACTATAATATTATTGGCTGTATTCCCTATGCTGTACTTTTCATCATTGTGACTTATTTATTTTATAACTGGGAGTCTGTACCTTTTAATCCTCATTATCTATTTTGTCTGTCCTCCACCTATCTCCCGTCTGGCAACCGCCACTTTGTTCTCTATATTTAAGAGTATGTTTGGGTTTTGGGTTTTTGTTGTTGTTGTTGTTGTTCTTTGATTGGTTGGTTTTTACATTCTACATGTAGGTGAAATCATATAGTATTTGTCTTTCTCTGACTGATTTCACTTAGCATAGTGCCCTCTCGGTCCATTGATGGTGTTACAAATGGTTTTTATGGCTAAGATTCCATTGTGTGTATATGTGTGTGTGTGCATGTGTGTGTGTATTTATGTATGTGTAGATGTGTATTTATGTATGTATGTATGTGTAGATACATCCACACATGTTCTCTATCACATGTTCTTTCTCCATTCATCATCTGTCACGGACCACTTGGATTACGTCTATGTCTTAGCTATTGTAAATAATGCTGCAGCAAATATAGAAGTGCATATATCTTTTTGAATTGGCATTTGCGTTTTCTTTGGGATAAACCAACATTTTTATAGAGGTAAAATGCACCCAAATAGAGGACTGGATTTTCCTGAGACTCAGTTATGAAGACAGGAAATTTAATTTTCCAAAAATGAGTTAAACATTATCTCCCGCAATATATGGTTTTCTAGAAATGTGCCACTACCTCACTTAGAGTGAAGTCTAATTCTGTTCCTCTTTAATATGGGAAGGAAGGTTTTGGTATGCATACAGGAAAAGGTTGCATTCAAATGATGCTGTAATATGCAAATCTAGATTTGAAAAGAGCATGCAGCTTCTTTCTGTTTTATGTTAAATGTGTACTCTTTGGATCCAGCCCATTTTCTAAGGAAGCTCAAGGACTGCATGGACGTGACACAAGTAGATGTCCTCTATAAAGTCTCAGTCATCAGTGATTATTAGCTTCCAGACATATCAGTGAGATGCTTTCAGATTTTACCAGCCTACAGTTACCAGGTTACTTGTAGTTTTTGAGTCCGCCTAGCTTAGGCAGCAAACATTGTGGAGCTAAGACAAACCATTCTTCCTATGCTCTTTCTATATTCCTAACTCATGAAAGCTGTCAATATAATACAGTAGTTGTTCTTGTATTCCCCTTAGTTTGAAGGTGGTTAGTCAGTGATAGTAAATGGAATAGTAGATGACTATGGCCAAGTGATTATGTTTGAGCCAATAAAATGTAAGTGAAAGGTGGAGATCATAGAAAGGTTCCTAAATGAAACAAACTGCTTGGCTAGATAGTACCATCTGTCTTTCCCCCTTTCCACCTTTCTGCTTCCTAAAATAGAGGTGTAATTGCTGGAGCTTCAGCAACTATCATGTAGCCTTGAAGATGGAAGCTTGAGGATGGCTGTAGAGATAGAGAGATAGAAGGTACCTGGTTTCCTGATGACTTAATGAAGTCATCCTAGCAATTCAAGACCTCTGGACTTTGTAATTAAACTATATGCAAGAAAAAAAGCTATTTATACTTTATCATGGAACTTTAGAACTTTATCATAATGGTTTTTCTTGTATGTGTTACCCTTCCTAGACCTGGTTCATGTATCTTAAAGAGACTAAGTCACTTAACCCGAGTTAGTAAGTGAAAGAGAAAAGATTTTTACCCCAGTTGTCTAATTTTAGGACCTAACACTTTAATCATTGCAGCATACTACCCTAGGGGCAAAAGTGAATTTTTCAAAAATGGCAAAGAACATAAAATTTTTATAAAGATCAAAAATTGTGAATATAGGGGCGCCTGGGTGGCACAGTCGGTTAAGCGTCCGACTTCAGCCAGGTCACGATCTCGTACTCCGTGAGTTCGAGCCCCGCGTCAGGCTCTGGGCTGATGGCTCGGAGCCTGGAGCCTGTTTCCGATTCTGTGTCTCCCTCTCTCTCTGCCCCTCCCCCGTTCATGCTCTGTCTCTCTCTGTCCCAAAAATAAAATAAAAAAAAAACGTTGAAAAAAAAATTGTAAATATATCAGAAACATAGAATTCTAAAAATATATATGATATGGAAAACCATCTTGAGGAGAAACTCAGCACTATGTTGGATTCCCTGCTATGGTCATTATTAGTCACAAAAGGAAATCTTCAATATACTTCAGAACTTAGACTAGACCAAGCCTTTTGTTATTCTATTCCATGAGTGCTCAGTAAACTTAAGTTTTATATGTTAATGCAATACCGTTTATGGGAGCTACCTTAAAACTTATTTAAAAGGAATGATGTATATTTTGGTCATGTTTGTTGTTTTGTTTTTTCCCTCATCTAAGTTCATTAAATATAGTGCAGGCATACAAATAAAAAATCCTGGTTTCAAGATCTAGTTCTAAAATGAGAATCTTCCTTATGGCCCTGGGTTACAAATAATTAAGGAAATATCCAATTCTGTGTAAGTGAAAAGTTCATTCTTTCTGATTTGCTGTGCACTTGCACATTTGTAGCTCGTTAGTTTCATATGCAGCAGGGATATTGAAAACACATTTCAAGTGCTCCTACTGATTTAAGAAATTTATTGTACCTTAAGGGCTGTCAGAGGAAATTTGCAAATTACTAGCCCAAATTATTTCAACAAGAAAACATCATGATATGTTCAGGTAATGGAAAGGGGAAAAAGATTAACATAAGTGTCATAAAAAAGCTATTGTGCTGCATAAATCACAGGTAGTCAAGATGTTTCGTAAGAAGGATGCTGTGCTAAAATGCAAGAAAGAGTATCTCTTACACACCCTTTCTTATCCAACAGAGAATAGCCTTTTGATTTCACTGATAAATTGTACATGTCCCTTTTCTGTCCCATGAACAGCACTTTAAGTCATTTCTTTCTTCTTTGAAATACTCTTTGGTGAATGAAAAAACATTGTCTTTCACCTAAGTATGTATGGATATATTTCTGTATATGTGAAAAATTTAATTAAAATGTTTGAAGATTCAATAAACCCAAGAAAATCTACTAAAAGTAAGCATCCTGTGTAATCTCTAATAGCTGGGATTAAATTCTGTTCTAGTTTAAAGAAATGAGTTATATGATTAATACTTTCTTTATAAATTCCCATAGGAGCAATAGATGTAACTTATCATCAATATGGTCACATAAGATGTAGTCTTCAATACATACAATTGAGAAAACTATTATTGAAGTATCTTAAAAGTTGGCACGTATTAGTGGCAAGACCATTATTGAGTTAGGAAGATACCTGCTAGTCTATTTAAGTGTTGAAAGGGTTGGACCTTGGCAATGTATGAAAGGCGAGGGTAGAGGCAGAGCATTTCCGCGAGAGCTGAAGTACTTTGCTTTCAAAAATAGGAAACTTTCTCTTCATTTCTATTTAGTTTTTTTTAATTTTTATTTATTTATTTTTTTTTAGAAATTTCCTTAGGGGAGATGGCACTTGTGATGGTGAAAGTGGAGATGTTGGGATGGTGTTAGTGACTTGGAAGGAGGTGGTATGTTTTGTAGACAGGAGTTATGTAGTAGGAGGATGGAAAGAGTAGAATGGAAAGAACTGTGGGCTGTCAAAACATTTTATTTTAATTTATTTTTTCTGTCGTGTTGGAATTCAAATTCCCATAACCCGTGATTTTAATAATGTTTCCACAGAACAAAACCTTGACTATGTATGATCTGTTCCAGAGTGGAGTCACCTTTCACATATTCAAAACATATTTAGTTTTGAAGAATCCGAGCAAAGTGACTGAGTCCATATGCAAACAGAAGCAAGGAACAAGATGGGGTGCTTGGGTGGCTCAGTCAGTTAAGCATCCCACTCTTGATTTCGGCTCGGGTCATGATCCCAGAGTTGTGGGATCGAGCCCTGCATTGGGCTCTGTGCTGAGCAAGGAGCCTGCTTGGGATTCTCTCTCTGTCTCTCTCTGCCCCTCTCCCCAGCTAGTGCAGTCATGTGCGCTCTCTCTCTCTCTCTCTCTCTCTCTCTGTCTCTCAAAGTAAATAAATAAACAAAGCTAGGAACAAGATACCAATCAAATTGAGCAGAACAAAGAGTGGGGATGATTTAAACAGGTATGAAGTTATCAGAGTTGCCAAGTCTCTCAATGATTAGCAGGGATGTGGTACTTACATGAAAAATTAGTTCTTGACTCCTGTGCATTTCAAAGGAAGTATTGTTATTCAGGATAGAAAAACATCCCCTAGTGAAGATATTCTCACAGTCTGTGTGCACACACGTGTGTGTGTGTGTGTGTGTGTGTGTGTGTGTGTATAAGTAGAGAATCTTGAACTTTGGCATAGGTTTGATTAGTCCAAAAGATACATTTAAAAAAAAATGATAGACATCAGGGGCACCTGGGTGGCTTAGTCACTTAAGTGTCTGACTCTTGATTTCGTCTCAGGTCTTGATCTTGCTGTCATGGGATCCAGCCTTATGTTGGGTCTACACTGAGAGTGGGGAGCCTGCTTGGGATTCTCTATACCCTCTCTCTCTCTGCCCCTCCCTGCTCACATGTGTGTGCGTGCACTCTCTCTCAAAATAAATGGATATTTTTAAGGAATAATAGACTTTACTAATCCAACCATATTTAAAGTTTTCATGTTTCTTAATAATTTCCAAGCATTTTTTTCTTTAATTAGAAAATAAGAGGACAAATATCATATGATTTCACTCATGTGGAATTTAAGAAACACAACAGATGAATAAAGGAGAGGGGAGGAAAAATAAGATGAAAACAGAGAGGGAGGGCAAACCAAAACAAACTTTTAAATACAGAGTATAAACTGAGGGTTTCTGGAGGGAAGGTCAGTGAGGGGGATGGGCTAAATGGGCAAGCGACACTAAGGAGGGACTCATTGGGATGAGCAGTGGGTGTTATATGTAAGTGATGAATCACTAAATTCTCCTAAAACCATTATTACACTATATTTTAACTAACTGGATTTAAATTAAAAAAGAAAAGAATTTTAAAAGGTCTACATTGTTTTCCCTAATTGAGGGAGATGATGAGAAGATACAACATATTTCAATTTCTAATATGTTTAAGTAATTTTTTGGTAGTGTCTAGAAGCATGTATGTAGCAATTTAGAGTGAATTATTTGGTGAGACCTTGGTGAAACAGGCTGAATAATTTCAAAATTATCTTGGTCAAAATCTATTCATAGGCAAGTCTTTCTAAAGCCTGTGATTTGTTGACAAGAATTTTAATAGCAGATGTGATATATTGTTGGCACTAGAGGACAGTAGCTCACAACGTGTGCTCAGTACAATCTTTAAAGAAAAAACACTGGTAAAATAATATCTATTAAATTATTGTTCCTAATTTTTTTATAATTAATAATATTATTACAATGATTGAACTAAATATATTGAATACATTTTAAAGAGAACAAAAAACACATTAAAGCATACATTATTTAAATAAGAATTTTCTTTCTTTCTTTCTTTCTTTCTTTCTTTCTTTCTTTCTTTCTTTCTTTTTCTTTCTAATATAATTTATTGTCAAATTGGTTTCCATGCAACACCCAGTGCTCATCCCAACAAGTGCCTCCTCAATGCCCATCACCCACTTTCCCCTCTCCCCCCTCCCCTTAGTTTGTTCTCAGTCCTTAAGAGTCTCTTATGGTTTGCCTCCCTCCCTCTCTGTAACTTTTTTTCCCCCTCCCCTCCCCCATGGTCTTCTGTTACGTTTCTCAAGATCCACATAATGAGTGAAAACATGAGGTATCTGTCTTTCTTTGCCTGGCTTATTTCACTTAGCATAATACCCTCCAGTTCCATCCATGTTGCTGCAAATGGCCAGATTTCATTCTTTCTCATTGCCAAGTAGTATTCCATTGTATACATAAACCACATCTTCTTTATCCATTCATCAATTGATGGACATTTAGGCTCTTTCCATAATTTGGCTATTGTTGAAAGTGCTGCTATAGACATTGGGGTACATGTGCTCCTATGCATCGGCACTCGTATCCTTTGGGTAGATTCCTAGCAGTGCTATTGCTGGGTCATAGGGTAGTTCTATTTTTAATTTTTGGGGGAACCTCCACACTGTTTTCCAGAGTGGCTGCACCAGTTTGCATTCCCACCAGCATTGCAAGAGGGTTCCTGTTTCCCCACATCCTCCCCAGCATCTATAGTCTCTTGATTTGTTCATTTTAGCCACTCTGACTGGCATGAGGTGATATCTCATTGTAGTTTTGATTTATATTTCCCTGATGAGGAGTAACGTTGAGCATCTTTTCATGTGTCTGTCAGCCATCTGGATGTCTTCTTTGCAAAAGTGCCTATTCATATCTTCTACCCATTTCTTCACTAGATTATTTGTTTTTCGGGTGTGGACTTTGGTGAGTTCTTTATAGATTTTAGATACTAGTCCTTTATGTGAAATGTCATTTGAAAATATCTTTTCCCATTCCGTCAGTTGCCTTTTAGTTTTGTTGATTGTTTTCTTTGCAGTGCAGAAGCTTTATATCTTGATGAGGTCCCAATAGTTCATTTTTGCTTTTAATTCCCTTGCCTTTGGAGATGTGTCGAGTAAGAAATTGCTGCAGCTGAGGTCAGAGAGGTTTTTTTTCCTGCTTTCTCTTGTAGGGTTTTGATGGTTTCCTGTCTCACATTCAGGTCCTTTATCCATTTTGAGTTTATTTTTGTGAATGGTGTAAGAAGGTGGTCAGTTTCATTCTTCTGCATGTTGCTGTCCAGCTATCCCAGCACCATTTTTAAAGAGACTGCCTTTTTTCCATTGGATACTCTTTCCTGCTTTGTCAAAGATTAGTTGGCCGTACATTTGTGGGTCCAATTCTGGGGTCTGTATTCCATTCCATTGGTCTATGTGTCTGTTTTTGTGCCAATACCATACTGTCTTGATTACAGCTTTGTAGTGGAGGCTAAAGTCTGGGATTGTGATGCCTCCCACTTTGTTTTCTTCTTCAATATTACTTTGGCTATTTGGGGTCTTTTGTGGTTCCATACAAATTTTAGGATTGTTTGTTCTAGTTTTGAGGAGAATGCTGGTGCAATTTTAATTGGTATTTCATTGAACGTATAGATTGCTTTGAGTAGTTTTGACTGTTGAACAATATTTTTCCAATCCATGAGTATGGAATGTTTTTCCATTTCTTTGTATCTTCTTCAATTTCCTTCCTAAGCTTTCTATAGTTTTCAGCATACAGATCTTTTACATCTTTGGTTAGGTTTATTCCTAGGTATTTTATGGTTCTTGATGCAATTGTGAATGGGATCAGTTTCTTTATTTCTCTTCCTGTTGCTTCATTATTGGTATATAAGAATGCAACCGATTTCTATACATTAATTTTGTATCTGCGACTTTGCTGAATTCGTGTGTCAGTTCTAGGAGACTTTCAGTGGAGTCTGTTGAGTTTTCCATGTAGAGTATCATGTCATCTGCGAAAAGTGAAAGTTTGACTTCATCTTTGCCAATTTTGATGCCTTTCATTTCATTTTGTTGTCTGATTGCTGTTGCTAGGACTTCCAACACTATGCTAAACAACAGTGGTGAGAGTGGACATCCCTGTCGTGTTCTTGATCTCAGGGGAAAAGCTCTTAGTTTTTCCCCATTGAGGATGAAATTAGCTGTGGGCTTTCATAAATGGCTTTTATGATGTTTAAATATGTTCCTTCTATCCCGACTTTCTTGTGGGTTTTCATCAAGAAAGGATGCTGTATTTTGTCAAATGATTTTTCTGCATCTATTGACAGGATCATATGGGTCTTTGATTTTATTAATGTGATGTATACATAGGTTTGTAAATATTGAACCAGCCCTGCATCCCAGGAATGAATCCCACTTGATCATGGTGAATAATACTTTTTATATGCTGTTGAATTCGATTCACTAGTATCTTGTTGAGAATTTTTGTATCCAAATTCATCAGGGATATTGGCCTGTAGTTCTCTTTTTTTGTTGGGTCTCTGTCTGGTTTGGGAATCAAAGTAATGCTGGCTTCATAGAATGAGTCCAGAAGTTTTCCTTCCATTTCTATTTTTTGGAACAGCTTGAGAAGGATAGGTATTAACTCTGCTTTAAATGTCTGATAGAATTCCCCAGGGAAGACATCTGGTCCACGACTCTTATTTGTTGGGAGATTTTTGATGATTGATTCAATTTCTTCAGTAGTTATTGTCTGTTCAAATTTTCTGTTTCTTCCCGTTTGAGTTTTGGAAGTATGTGGGTATTTAGGAATTTATCCATTTCTTCAGATTGTCCAGTTTGTTGACATATAATTTTTCATAGTATTCCCTGATAATTGCTTGTTAAATAAGAATTTAAAGAAAAATATCCAAACAATATAATTGAGCAAATAATATTTTGTGCTTGCAGTAATTGTTTTGTTTCTAGAAACTAATGCTTAGTGTATTTGAGACAATTTTTGCAAGTTTAAACCGGAAACTTAGGATTGCTTCCTGTATCCAAAGTGTTATTTTGCATTGATAAGCTTCCATATACGAGACTGGGAAAAGTGTGATAGGAAGGAAAAGACTAGTAACATTGACCCACATCTTCTTAAATTTACCAAACTCATAAAAACAATGCTACTATGATAATTAATTAGAATAATCCATGGCAAGTTACTGTAAATACTCTTTTGGGTGTTATCATAAATTAGTGCTCTAGGAAGTCATTTTTATGTGGAGCAATATAAAAAAGACCTGTTGAGTAGTGGAGATTTAGGTAGGGCCTAACTAAGTTAATGTGATTGTTAAAGGAGTTGTAGCAGGAATTCCAGATGAATGAAATATTATGATAAAGTAAGAAGATGAGAGTGTTGCATCATGGGAGAAATGAGATTTGGGTTTGAGCTGTGATCTGATATGTGTACTCAATATGTTACTTAAACTGCTTGAGTTTGCCTTTCTTATTTTTATGCAATCTAGTTGATTTCCGTAATACCTCAATATAAGAAAAGTTACATCTTTGAATTTTTCCAAATAAAATTATAATGAAGATTTAAGCCTCATCTACCAGTTTGGTAGAATGTCTACTATCAGGCATTTTTTTTTTTATTCCCTCACTTGGAAGAAGACAAACTTTAATTTTTTCTTCTGTTTTTATTGATATGCTATACTAGCTAAGTTACTTACACCCTTAAGTCTCAGTGATATTATCTAGAAAAATGGAGATAATACTAGCTGCCTCCTAGGATTTTTGTGACTTTTAATATAAAAAGTAGAAATGGATTGCTTATATAGTATCTATTATATGGTAAATGTTTGATATATCTTAATTAATTTTTTAGGGAGTTAGGTTTTTATTATATCATTTCAACAAGAAAGGAGTATTTCTTCTAATTTATTCTCAACTTGAAGTTTTGAAAAAAAAATAACTTAAAATCCTTTTTAAGATAAAACTTTCTTTTCTCTTTGTTAAGAGATTGGTTTTATTGTAATATAAAAGCATGATATTAGATCTTTCATTTTTCTTTCAAAGATCAGAAAAATAGTTTTGCATTAACATTGCCTCAGATATATTGCCTTGTTCATAGAGTATCCAAATGTGTTACAGCTTTGACATTTCACAAAGAGAAAATTGTATTGATAGTTTTGACTCTGTATATTTAATGCTCTTTTAAACAGATGGTCTTTAACTTGTGCTGGTTAAAGTTTTGTTATTGCAGGATTCTATTTTCTGGTGATATGCTCTCAAAAACCAATGACATTGGTGACATTGGTAAAACACCTACTGTCATGTATAGTAGTGCACATTTCAGGAAGACTGTCACAGAGACATGAGACAAATCCCCCTGGCAGCGGAAACCATTAAGTTTTTCCCACTTTATTTTCTGCCGTCCATTCCTGGTCCCATCTAATCCAGTGCCGGTCCTTGACTCATGAATTTTAAGTGGTTTTATTTTAAAATGATGCATCACCAGTCATATACTCTCTCAAAAATTCATAAAGGGATAATTTATCTTATTGTAGGTAGTATCTCCTATGCTAAGATGCAGAATGACCATTGGTAGTCATTTGAGTTACATTCAAGAAGAAATAGAAGCTGGTTGAGGAGATGGGTAGAAAGTTGGAGCAGATATTCAGAGAGAAGCAGCAAACTACATACCTTGTGGCTTCAGAAAATGGAAAGGTAGTGATAGAGATTGATGGAGAATCAGAAGGTATAGGTAGGTGTGTATGCTCAAAATAATGGCAGTAAAATCTTTAACACTCTTGACATTGAGAAATAGGATCATTGCCCCCTCCTAATGAACATGGGTAGACTTTTAACTGCTATGACTGTAATAGGGTATGGCAGAAGTGATGTTGTGTGTCTTTTGAGGCTATATAACAAATCCAGTGAAAGTTCCTCCTTGGCCACTGGAATATTTAGACTGGGAGCCCTGAGCCTCAAGATAGTCAGTTTGAGTATCCTAAGACCACCATGCTGTGAGGAACCAGAACAAATCAGTTAATCAACTATAGGTATCCTGGGAGGCAGTCTTTGTCTTCAGGTCATTCCAGCTCAGGGGCCAGACTTATGAGTGAAGGAGCTTTTACTTAATATCAACCTCCAGCCACTCTGGTACCGCTGGTCTTCCAAGTCCTCCAAGATGATGTCCCAGACATTGCGGAGCAAAGATGATCAGCCTCTTCTAGACCCTATCCAAATTCCTTGCCCACAGAATCCAAAAACATCAGGAAAAAAAGCAGCGTTTTAAATCACTACATTTTGGAGTATTTTGCTTCTGAGGATAATATTAGTTAGTTGCTTTGGGGTGTTCAGTTCACAGTTTCATTAGTAGGCTTGTTATTCTATTTTAGAATCATGGACTCTCTACGAGCTTATAAATTTCTTTCTAAAATTGAATTTCTACATGAGGAACTTCCTTTAACATGTCTTATATTGCAAGTCTGCTGGTGATTTTTCTTTACACTTTTTTTTCTTTTTGTTTGTAAAAGATTTTATTTTGCCTCCATTCTTAAAAAAAATAGTTCATCTGATATAGAATTTTAGTCTTTGTGGTTATTTGTTTTCCATGACTTTAAGAGTCACTTCATAATCTTCTGGCATGCAAAGTGTTTGACAAGATATCGGCTTTACATTTTTTTTAAATTTCTCCAGTATGTGAAGTGTCATTTTTCTGTGGCTGCTGTTAATACTTTTTATCACTTTTCTCAGAAACCAGATTATCATGTTTCTTGTAGTTTGTTCTATTCATATTTCTTTTGCTGGGGGATCGCTGAGATTTTGGATATGTAGTAAGATTTAAGATTTTTCTCCTTATCACTGTTTTTCAAGAATATGTTTATGTTATACTTGGGTGTTTTTTCATTTGTCTTAATTTCACATTTGCCAAGGTGTTTGTTAAGTTTTTTAAGGTGTGAGGTTTGATATTTTCCCTCAAAATTTGAAAAAATTTAGCTATTTTTCAAACATTTTTTCTCCACTTCTTTTTTTGCTTCTCACTTACATATTAGACTACTGACACTGTCCATCTGTTTGTTAGTGTAAGGATTTACGTTAACCTGGCAAGGATCTAGGTTGTATTTAATGTTTGCTCTATTTAAAGAGTCATCCAGGTACTCCTAATTTTTTTTTACATAACGTACACACATGCTAAGTGTTAGCCAATAAATTGTCATGAACTAAACACACTTGAGTTACCAGACATACAACTATACTTTGTCCTGCTCTTGTCATGGTAAGATGTGTGGGCAGAGAATCTTATGATTAAATTTCAGTCTTTTGACCAGCGTGTGTCTCTGGGGTATGACCTTCACAAGTCTTTCTGCAGTGCTGTATCATTTTTCAAACTTTAGTTGATGTAGGAGGGTAAAAGGAAGCTATAGTTCGTGGAATGCTCTTCAGTGGGCTGAGACTCTGGGAAAGTCTTTTCCACTGAAAAATATCTTTGTTAATACAGACATTTCTGAAAGAATTTTAAAATTATTATTCATCCCCTCCCTCTATCAGAGCCAAGAGGCGAATCTTTCTGAGATCTTCATCTTAAGAACTTGGTAGGGTTCCTTGGAGATAAAGTTCATCAAATGTGGGGGCCTAGGTGATGGTTATTTTTATGTGTCACCTTGACCAGCTGCAGGGCACTCAAACATTAGTTATTGATGTTTATGATGGTGTTTCTGAAAGAGATTAGCGTTTGAATCAGTGGTCTCTGTGAAGTATATTGCCTTCTGCAATCAAAGATACAATTTCTTTATTTCTTACAAGAGTTCAGATACCAACACACTCATACCTATTTCATCTCCATGGAGGGCTGGGAGAAAGGTGCAGAGCCAGCTTGAAGCACCAGCATTGAGGCCCCCACTAGGAAGGGACTGGACTTTCAAGACCCCACCCCTATGTAAGGGACAAAAACCCATGGTCAGCGCCTGCCAGCCTACCACAAAAATATCCACATGGCATCATGCAGAAGTGGACCAGGGATACTGAAGTCACCTTTATGAAAGAATGTGTGGTAGCCTTCTGGGTATTGAACACCAGATGTAGCCCTGGCCAGGTCTGAGGAAAGGGGACAGGGGTGGCTTCTGATGTTGTGCTCATTGCAGAGCCTACCTGCCCCCAGGACTAAAACCAGAAGTCCCTGGAACGTAGGTCTGAGGTAGGCTGGGTCAACTGAGGAACCCTGGGTCCTCTGAGTCTAGCAGATGCCAGCAGAGTCTGCCCCCAGCTGTATTTGCATTTGATATTTGCCTAGAGTAGGTCCCTGCTGTATAAGCTCTGCACTGTCAGCTGCAGACTGAACAGAGAGCCCTGTGCCAGGGGCTGAGAGGGACAAGACCAGAGGTCTTTGGTACAGTCTCCACATTCGCCAGGCCTCCAGCTGGTGGTGTGCAGGCAGCATGGCCCTTCCTGGTGCCCCCCACCCCAACCCCCGCAAAGTATAGTGAACATAGCAGTAGTGACAGAGCCCAGCCCAGGTGACCTACAGCCCTCACATCCATGGGCCTAGCTTGCTTGCCTGTATCACGTGTGCATGCACACACTTAAATATATGAATCTCCTATTGTGTAACTATTCAAATGTAAAAGGTTAACCTCAACTTACAGGCATGTCAGAGTAAGTACAGCACCTGTGACAGTGCTTATAATGGTAGTTTAAATCTAATAAACCAAATAGGAAACTTTAAAAAATAAATTTGCTATGATAGGAGCGCCTGGGTGGCTCAGTTAGTAACATCTGGCTTTGGCTCAGGTCATGATCTCACAGTTCACGAGTTTGAGCTCCGCATTGGGCTCTGTGCTTACAGCTTGGAGCCTGGAGCCTGCTTCAGATTCTGTGTCTCCCTCTCTCTCTGCCCCTTCCCAACTCATGCGCTGTCTCTCTCTGTCTCTCAAAAATTAATAAACATTAAAAAAATAAAAAAATAAAAAATAAATTTGCTATAATAAAAGATGTTTGTATCATAGTTAATTTCATTAGTGGGAAATAATGATTCAAAGCCAAGGATGAATAATTGAGGTCGAATTATAGGGAATGTGTAAATGACTTAAAAATCATTAGGTCATTTCCAGAACATCCCAGCAACTTCATGTAGGCATAATAGTAGACAGCTGTCTAGTCTTACATAACAGATCTCTAGTAAGAAATGTAAAACTTGATTTGCTAAAACTTAGAAAGTTATAATTTTTAATGTATTTAAATTAGGATAATTATAATGAATGAACTTATCTTACATATGAACTTTTTTTCCTTCTATACCGAAAGAAGTTTATTCTTTTAAATTTATATAACACATACAATGAAATGTATTAAAATGTGTAAATCTGTGTAACTACTTTGGAAAGCTGATTGACACTCTCCCCTAAAAGAAAATACTCATGTAACTAACCTCATCATCATAGTCCTAAGTAATGCCCAAATATATATGATTAAAAACTGAGGAGGGGCTGAATTGCCATTGAGTAAAAAGTATTTGATTGTGGTATCTCATGCATAAATCTCAAAAGAAATGATTGAATGAACGAACTAGACATAAAATAATGAATGGTGAATGATGCCAGTAATATGCATTACAAAAATAAGCAACACTCAGCAAGGTTGTAATAGTGTAATGTAGTCAGTGTAATAGTTACTTGGAAGAAAAAGGATGGGTTGAGAAGGGGCAAAGAGGGGTACCTATAGGGTACTGTTCAAATTCTATAACTTTATTTAAGTCACGTTTACACAAGTGTAGCTACTTTGTAATAATCGTTGAGATATATATTCACAATCCATTTATGTCTTAGATTATGTATGGAGCTATAATTAAAGAATGTATTAGGAAAAATAATGGGACTTCCAGGTTCACCTCTGATAGGTAAAGATCTTGGAAGTCACCACTCTCATCCTTAAAAGAAGAAAAAAACTGAATACAATGAAAAAAATATTTTTTCCTGGACCCTTCAGAGAATTGAGATTGCAGGGCAAGGCACTATCCCCAAATCTGACCTTCTGGATTTGGAGCTTTCAGAGAGACACTTACAAGCTCTGATTGCCTGGAGCAGAAGACGCTGGGACCATAATGTGATAGGAACACTTAGGTGGTACTTTTGATGAATTTATGGAGAAGGAACTGTGGGGTTAGCTTGAAAATGAGAATTTCTTGGTGGCCACAGTCTTAGGAGGGTGTATGAGGTTCTTCAGAGAAATAGGCCAATAGGACATATGTATAAGAGAAGATTTATTATAAGGAGTCGGCTCACACAATTGTGGAGAGTGAGAAGTCCTACAATTTGCCATCAGTGAACTAAAGACCCGCGAGAAATGGTGGTATAATCCAGTCCAAATCCAAAGGACTGAGAACTGGGATCACAAAGACAGATCATTGTTGCAGCTGAAGTAATCAGGCAGGAAGAAAAAAGGGGCGAATTTCCCTTTATTGCACACAGGTATATGTATTTTCTCCATTCTGTTACATATAGCTGCATTCTCCAACAAACCACAATACTCAGTTATTGGCCATCATATACCAATTTTCCATGGAATATTAGCTATATTGCTTGTAAGACTTCTGAAGAAATAGATCATGTTAAAAGTAAAATTTTCATGACTAATTAAATACCAGGCAGCCTGAAGTTTTTATATAACCTTTGTACTTTTTTTTAAACTTTTAAAATTTAAATTCAAGTTAGTTAACATACAATGTAGTGTTTGTTTCAGGCATAGAACCCAGTGATTCATCACTTACATATAATACCCAGGGCTCATCCCAACAAATGCCCTCTTTAATACCCATCACCCATTTAGCCCATCCCCTCCTACCTCCCCTCAAGCAACCCTCATCTTGTTCTCTTTAAGTATCTCTTATGGTTTGCCTCCCTCTTTGTTTTTATCTTCTTTTTCCTTCCCTTCTCCTATGTTCATCTGTTATGTTTCTTAAATTCCACATGAGTGAAATCATACGATATTTGTCTTTCTCTGATTGTCTTATTTTGCTTAGTATAATACACTCTAGTTCCATCCACACTGTTGCAAATGGCAAGATTTCATTCTTTTTGATTGCCAAGTAGTATTCCAGTGTGTGTGTGTGTGTGTGTGTGTGTGTGTGTGTGTGTATCTTCAGTCCAATCCCTATCAAAATAACACCAGCATTCTTTACAGAGGTGGAACAAACAGTTCTAAAATTTGTATGGAAACAGAAAGACCCCAAATAGCCAAAGTAATGTTAGGAAAACCAAAGCTGGAGGTATCAAAATTCCAGACTTCAAGCTGTATTACAAAGCTGTAATCAAGATAGTAGGGGACTGGCACAAAAACAGACACATAGATCAATGGCACAGGACAGAGAACCTAGAAATGGACCCACAAATACAACCTTTGTTCTATGTGAGCAGTATGTATATATGCATATTTCTCTAGGATCAGTTTATTTTTCAGTTTAATTTTTTTAATATTCACAGGATTCATATAAATGCTAAAAACTATTGCATTATATAGATTATATAGATTAATTGCAAATATACATTTTTAGTTTACTAGTTTGGCAACAGATCCAAAGCTTGACAATACCCTTGGTTGGTAATGCTGTGGGAAAACAGGCAATCTGATACATTGCTTGTGTTAGTGCAGAATGATACAGTCTTCTCTGGTTGGGTGATTAGAACTACATCATTAGTATCTACCTACTTAGTTTGTAGCCAGCCAGTATTACTTCTGGAAAGTTACCCAGATAATATACCTCTAATATTACAAAAATATGTTGACGTTAATTGGACCAGTATTTACTATTGCAAAACAAAATTAATAAAAATAACTTACTTGATTATATATGAAACTGATTCAGTAAATTGTGGTTGAATAAACTCAACCAATGTGGAGTGATTTTAGGATATATTGAGTGAAAAAAATGAAGAAAAAAAACACACCAAAAAACAAAGCACCAGAATCCTAGCATGCATGATTTTAAGTAATTTTTTTAAATAAAGGAAAAATAATAGAAACTTATAAAATCTGTAAAGGAGTGGATGGGTGGAAACAGAGAAGGTATGTGGGAGGGTGTTATAGTTGGCCAGCATGAAGGAATACTCATTTCATACCTACCCCCTAACCACAATAAAACTCCCAACTTCATTTCCTTTCCTGTTCTTAAACCACTTTGAGACCTTCTTGGAAGCCTTCTGTCCTCTCTCCAGAAAGTTTCGTTAGGTGAATCATACCCTTTTCCTTACCTTCCTCATTTGTGTGGTGTTATCAATTTTAACATCTGAACCAATTTGGGGTGTGGGAATCCATGCCACCTATGTAGGTTAACCATAGCAGTTTCTAAAATACAAAGTTTCTGAGAATCTTATTGTATGCTCCTGTATTTGCAGTTCAAATTATATTTGAATATTATTACTACCATTTTAAGGTCCTTGAAGAAGGAATTCATCATTTCTTGTATATAAATACAGTGAGAAAATGAGGATTTGGATCTAAGTACAGAATCAGTTCACTCAATTATCACTTTATATAATTGTTAAATATCTGTGAGTCAATCTAAATACACAGTCTTACTTAGAAATATAATGCACTTTAATTTTAGCCTTTGGAAAATATGGTTTACCTTTGGATGGTTCGAAGTAGGAAATTTGTTTAGGACATTTAAAGACATTTTGAAATTATGTTCCTAAACTAAAACCATATGTGGATTTTTGAGCTCCATTTTTGAACTTACCTATAAATTTAGAATTTGGTAAATGAAAATTTATTTCTTCTCCATAGAAGATATTTTTCCTTTAGCTTTAGTGAGCCACAAAGTTAAAGATTTGAACTAAAGTAAATGTATTGTGAGATCTACTAAGCTAAGGTTACTGATACTCCAACTGCAATCCTTTCTCCTTTGCTATAAAAATTACCCTCCCCTCTGCCGAATGGTTATATCTGCTCAGTAATGTATAAAGATACAAACTTTTCACACAGGTATACACTGTTAAAGATGCTTGTTATTCACTATTGCACTGATAGGTAAACCAATACATAATTTTAAAAATATTACCATGTTTTGTTCTTTAACAGCACTTCCAATCCTATAAATCAATATTAAGGAAGGCGTTAGCCCACTAGGCTATAAGAGCTTGTTTGAACCTCTTATGATCCATTTCATCAATAAGGTCTTTTGAAATCTTTAAACCTATGCTATGTGATGTCAAAAATTAAACTTTGCATATTGAATAAAACAAGGCAGAAAGATGACTTCATTGCATGGTTTTCATCCTGCAAGCTGGAAAACTGAAGGATGTAGGAGGAAGGAGCTCTGAGTTCCTCACTTTTGATGGGATAAATACAGAAGTAATTGGGCTTTTTCGGCTGACTGGTTGCCTAGTGGTGGTGTTATTTGGATCAGGGTAGCTCAGTCAAGAGAATGGTGACTCCAAAGATAGCATGAACAAACTTGGTATTTGGCAGTTGGCTGGTGTCCTCTGATAAATTCTGAGATGAGCTGTAAATTCCTATAAGGTTGTTAAGTTTCTTTTATTCACCTGTGTTGACTGTCTCCATTTTGTCCTTGGCATAATTGACTCCATTTTAATTTGGTTCTACAGTGGCAATTAGGTATACCCATTACACATATATTTTGAATTAATGTTTACAGGTGAAAAAGAAAAAATTCTATAATCTTTTAGGTGAATTCATTTTAATGTACTGAGTTTGCCAATACCAATACTATTTTTAGTATTATGAAAGTGAATTAATAAACGTACCTTATTCTCTGGATCCTAACACACTTTAAAAATATTTTCTAGCATGTGGGACCTTTTAAAATAGCATCTTCATTCTACAAATGTCATGCTCCCTTGTAATCAGAGAGACCTTATCTGTTTGTTAAAATTTTAATCAGGTATTTTCAATGCCTAAGGGCAATGTACAATTTAAAGGATTTTTGTGCATAACATGTAGGCATAACATAAGTTCACTTTAAAGCTGAAGGAAACAAGGATCCAGTGTTCTTAAGTGATTAAAAAAGGATGCAAGTCCAAAATTTCTGCCTCCTGATCGAATTTCTTTCTGCATATTTTTCAAAAATGGGTAATTTCTTCATATATTTTAATAGATTGTTAATTTTTAGGTATCTTTATAAAATATTAACCCCTTATTATATCTATATGTATATTTATGTGATATTACATAATATCAATAGTTTTTATTCATGCAATCATTAATTTATTCATCTTTAAAATAAATACTTTTTTGAACCCTACTACTTTCAAAATATTGTACTAGGCAGCTAAGAATAAAGATCAAGAAGAAATGGCTTTTTATTTTCTTCTCCATGTAGCACATTATTTTGTAGATAAGGTAGAACATGGAAGCGAATAATGACAATGGAGAAGTTGCTTAGCCGAGGAAGTGATTACCTCAACCAGGATTAATAAGAGAGTAGAGAGGGTAAAGAAGTCTTCGTAAAATAACACCTGATTTGGAAATTTAAAAACATTAATCCAGGTGAAGAGCCAGGGATCAAAAGTATTCCATGCTAAAGACAAAAATGTTTTATTATTTTCTGGTGTTGTTTGCGTGGAAACATTAAAATTGCTAACTGGATTGCTTGATATCATAGATAATTTGTATTCTAATACCCATGTATCTGGGCATCCTTTTAGTGGCTTTTCTAGAATGAGAGCATTACCTTTACTTAAATTTCACTGACTTAGAATAATGATAAGGCAATTCAAAGAACATCTGAGTTGAATATAAGTGAAAACATTATCTAGTAGAAGACAACACTAAAGTTGACTGCACATCTTCTCTTCCAAGGCATTGTCCATTTGCTTGAACACCTGCAGTCTAGAAAGCTAAACGTCTCATAAGAAAAGTAATTTCATTTTGGCTGCTAGAAGTCTTCCAAACCACGTTTCCCCATTGTGTCCATGTGTTGTTCCATGTTTAGCGTCTTGAAACAGTATAAAGTCAATTTTCTATTCTGTATGTCCATTTTGACACATTGTGTATGTTTTTAAGGGATAATTTATGGGGGCTCCTGGGTGGCTCAGTCAGTTAAGCTTCTAACATTGACTCAGGTTATGATCTCACGGTTCATGAATTCATCTCACAGTTCGTGAGTTTGAGCCTTGCATTGGGCTGTGCTGACAGGGCGAGCCTGTTTGGGATTCTCTCTTGCTCCCTTCCTCTGCCCCTCACCCATGCATGCTCTGTCTCTTTCAAAATAAATAAATAAAGACCTTAAAAAAGAGAGAGAGAGAGATACCTTGTGTATTTTAGAGGTCTTAATTTAGCACTCAGGTGATCTCATCCCTTTATTATCCATCCAGTTTATATGTCCTCTAAGTCACATTCAACTGTGAAATTACATGATTCAATTTACATTATCAAACAATAGAGTATATTAATATCCATTGCCTGGATGGCTATGTTAGAATTTAGGATAGATTAGAGAAGATAATAAAAACAGAAGATGGCATTAAGAGAACAAGTTTTGAGCAGGTGTTTTGCTATCCTTAAACTTTTTTTTTTAATGTTTATTTGTTTATTTTAAGACAGAGTGTGTGAGCTGTGGGAAGGGCAGAGAGAGAGGGAGAGAGAAATCGCAAGCAGGCTGTGCACCGTCAGCACAGAGCCTGATGCGGGGCTCAAACCTACAAACCATGAGATCCTGGCAGAGCCAAAATCAAGAGTCAGATGTTCAACCAACTGAGCCCCCCAGGCATCTCTAAACTTTGGTTTTTATGCATATGAAATAAAGATAATATCTACTTTACTCAGATTTTACTTACGTTAAGCAAGTTTGAATTGAGATAAAGTATGCAATGAGTGACGTGCATAGAAAAAATAAGCTGAGTCAAGGCAGTCTTCTGAAAGAGAAGCTACTTGTCTGGAAGTGTTTTATTTATGTATTTATTTATTATTATTATTAATATTATTAAAGGTATAGTAGACATATAACATTGTGTTAAGTGTAAGGTGTACAGCATGTTGATTTGATACATTTATTATCACCATAGCCTTAGCTAACACCTCTGTCATGTCACATGATTACCATTTCTTTTTGTTGTTATAAGGTCTAGTCGCTTCACCACTTTGGAGTGTTTTTGTAGTGGTTCAGGTATTACTTTACGTTCTGAGATTTTGGTGATCCTGGGCCATTTGTCTCTATGTGTTGCTTGTGTTCTCCACAAAAGGTGGATTATTTAAGCCATTTTAGTGTGAAGAGTCAGTATTTGATTGGTGTGCTTTGAAACCAATGTCTCCATTGGGTGGATTCAAGAAATGTTACTTACCTTACAGTGTTGCCTTTCCAGTGTTTCCTGTCTGCTTCCCATATGTTAAAGGTCACTTGGGCCAGTTGCTCAATGATTAGTATTTCTGCACCAGTCTTCCTCAGAATTCTATACAATAACTTGGGAAATCCTCTGGTTCAGGTTTGTAGAAAACCTTTTTACATATGTTTTTAGATACTCCTGCTTTGGGCTGCAAAGTCTGAAAGGAAGAAATTATTGGCATGTTTGAGTGTCTGGAAAAAGTTGTTGATACAATGGCTAATGTAAGCTTGGATACACTTTTTTGATGTTTCCCTTTGATTAATCTCATTCAATACCACATTAACACACAGTAGTGATGGAGAGGTCAGTCACCGCACCACAGGACTGGCAAGTACCCCATACTTGAAACATTCTGCTTTTCCTCTACTAGTATTTTGAACTTTAGTAAATCAATCTCTTTAACTGAAGTTTTCTAATCAATACAATGCATATAATAACAGTTCCTACTTTGCTACTTTGTTGGAAAGATTGCAGGACACATGAGATCTCATGGAAAGCGCTCATGCTAGCGTTGAGCATACTTACCAATAAGTATGAGCCTTTATTAAGTATTGCTGAAAATGAATGCTTTTCATCTATATGGTGTTGTAGACCATGTGGAAGTAAGTTTTGAGGAATCATTATCTAGATTATTTGGAACGGAGTTACATCAGGTTCAGAGATGTACCAATTAGTCAATTGTATACTAGTTAAGCACTTGTGGACTACAATAATTAGATAGAATTTTTTCTTCTCTATTTCACTAAACACTATTTCCCAGAAAGCTAATTTTGCTAAAGTAGTTAATTACAAGCTGTATTTACATCTCTAGACCGTTAAATCTTTATATTTCAGGACATTAGGGAATAAAACCCAGATAATTCCTTCTCTTAGAAAAGTACTCATGACTACTTAAACACTTTTCTCTAGAATGTCATAACTTTTCCAGGATTCTGGAGGGGTCAGTTTTATGTTTCACCCATAAAACCCAATGTTTTTTCTTCTCCGTGCCCCTCTTTGGTTTTCTCTTTCTCTGTCTCTGTCCTTCTCTTTGTCTCTCTTTCTCACAACAGAGACAAAGACACACACACACACACACACACACACACACACACACAAAACCTTTTTCCTAATTGCAGTGTTCCTAATTAGTATTTCTTCTGTGGTGGAAAACTTTCTTTTTACCTCTGAGTATTGCTAATGGCCACCCTTAATATCTTATTTGACCTCATGAAATGTATTTATTGAGAGACATATAGGGAATAGTTTCGCTGTACCTGATGATATTAGTTAATTAACATAATAGCATTAATCAGACTTTGTGATGACATTTCCTTTCTTAACCAATGACATTAAGATTCAATGTATTATACAAAAAGTAGATATTTAGGAAGCCTTATAGATACTTTAGGTTAAGAAGATTCTAGGTAATATTGAAAGAGAAATCAGAAAATCTAAAAGAAATGATGTATATTTACCAGATGTACTTATTTATAGTTGCTGTTACAGTTATATTATTTAATTAAAAAGCAAATATATTTAAATTCATACACCTGTTTAACAATGATACTTTATTGACTGTTTTTAGAGACAGTAACAAAAATTAGGAGCTCTGACTTAAGTTGACATGGAGTTTTCAGTGATTTCACAAGCAAATAATTTGGCTATTTTATCTTTCCATGGTTTACATTTTTACCTCATGCCATTCATCCTGTTTCCAAATGGCCATTTTTTTAGGAAAAAAATACTACAGACATGAAATTTTTTAAAATCAAGTAGTGTTTATGCATAGAAAGACCTTTTTATGAACAATTTTTTTTTCTTGGAAGTAGTATTTCCATATATACTGTTGTTTTATGAACTCTAGGTATCAATGAATTCTCCAAGAAGGGAAAAATAACCTTCTTATGCTGCTACTGAATGCATTGATAACAATGTACTATTAGGTTCAAGGATTTACATTTTTTTTCTCAAGTTTTCAGTTTGTGGAAGAAAGAGTTTATTACATAACACAGAGACTAGTGTTTTACATTAAAAAAAAAGTTTTTAACGTTTATTCATTTTTAAGAGATAGAGAGAGACAGAGCATGAGCGGGGAAGGGGCAGAGAGAGGGAGACACAGAATCTGAAGCAGGCTCCAGGCTCCGAGCTGTCAGCACAGAGCCTAATGTGGGGCTTGAAGTCACAAACCGTGAGATCATGATCCTAGCTGAAGTTGGACGCTCAACCGACTGAGCCACCCAGGTGCCCCAGTGTTTTACATTTAACTTCATCAGTTATACAAGAGCTTTACTCTTCATTGGCACTTAACACATAAATGGTGTATGCAGTCATTTTAATTTAATGCAGTCATTTTAATGATGTTTTCTCTGTAATGGGTACTATATGGTTAAATGGAGTTTCAGTCTGCATCACTGACAAGTTATCAAGCCGGTCATTTACAAGTTAGACAAGGCAACTCCACAAGCCTCCAAGATATTTTGCTAGCTAAAAGTTCCAACAATGTATGAATTTTAAAAACTCAATCACACATATCTGAGTTATAACTAAAGTAGTATTATGCCTTCTTTGATGCTTCTTTTGATAACTGCTGTCCAAGCCAGATGCAGATTTTGTGTGGTTGGAGCTTACACATGCAATTTGAGAGGAGGGGTGTCTTTAAGTATGTGATTCTCAAATGGGGACCATCCCCAGTCCTGTGACTAGGGATTTTGGAGCTATCTGGACATTTTTTGTTGTCATAGTTACTGGAATCTAGTGGGCGGAGCATATGGGTATTGCTGGGTAACCTACAGTGCACAGAACAGCCCCCCACAGCATGGACTTCTCTACCCAAAATTGCCTATAGTGCTTCTGTTGAGAAATGCTGTTTTATATTAATGAAATAATGAAAATTTAAAATCTAAAATTAGACACAGGAGTAAGTGAGGGACTCAGAAGGATAAACTTCTTTAAGTTCATAGGTAAAACTGCGTCAGCTGTTACTCCAATACAAAATCCCAAATCAAGTGTCTTTCTTTTTGGATACTGCATTAAACCTTATAAATTTCCACCTCTGGCTAAAGGTTTCAGAAGAGTGGAGGAACTAATGTGCTTTAAATGGAAGGTCTCTGTCTAATGAATTTAAAAGACAACTACATACTACATGATAATGAGGTTGGCAAGCACCAACTTACAATGATTTGATTAAGTTAATGGAGTCTGTGGGGGGGGGACTCAGACAGAAACTTCACATATTGCAGGTAACATTTTCCTAGAAGTGGCAAATTAATGAAAGTAAGAAGTATTTTAAAATTAGTTTTTTAATTTATTTGATAACTTCTGCACTTCATTGTCATTCAGTAGCTTTGCACAACTCAAAGTATATACTGTGAGCCATGTACTCACCTCCTACCTGTGACAGGCACTACAAAAAAAAGCATGTGCCAAGTGGCCTTGGGACGTGTGGCACCAACTCATGCACTACTGTCCACATCCTTTCCCACAGACACACGCACACACACATATAGACAAGCACACACACAGACACGTTTCAGGCTTTCTAACAGTAAGCTGAGTCACACTACCAGAATTTTAAAAGCAATAAGCTTCAACTATGTAATTTTTCTATATTGTGTATAGTAAATGTAATAATGCGTACATGTAGGTTACCTCCAAGCTACTGGGGGAACTGCGTGGTTTTGGTGTCTAGTTTAGCCAAACCCAGGCTCTGCTTTATACCATTTCTACCTAACACCATTTGAGAGGGTCATCGCTTAGGACTTTGGGGACAATCACCAATTACTTAACTTGTGTACTGATGTGATATCACACTATCCACAGGCACACTGTCAGACTTCGTTACTTTAAACAGTATTTCTGCAGTGTGTGCGATTTTGTTCAATGCAGCTGATTTCGACCTTTCATAAAGTTAAAAAATAAATAGATATTGCTTTGGTTATTTGAGAGTTTAAATTTTATAAAGAAGAAGCTGGGAATATAAGCTTACATATATATATAGTAGAAATATATGAAATATCTAAGGCAATATTCACTTGTACCTAAAAATAAAACTAATATTAGTTTTCATTCTCATACTTATTTATGTCTTTATCTTTTTCCTTTTTCTTCAGCAACAGGTTTCTTAAAAGTATATGCTGTATTTGCTCTCTCAATGTCCCTGCTCTCCACAGAACACTAAGAATACTCTGCCTTCTACCCTTGTTCTCCCTGCACCAAATCATAAATGCTCCTTTGAGGAACATTGGTGAGCTCCTAGGTTCACAGATAGCTGTAAGTATGCCATTAAGTTCCTCATTTTCTCGGCATCTCTGTCAATGGATAGATTCTTTTTAACGTTACTCTTTTTTCATAATTTTCTTTGTTTATTCAAATAGCGTTTTCATGTATTCAATATGAACAAAATAAAAAAATCAAAACATAAGTATTGGCCATGATGTGGAGAAACTCAAACTCCTGTGTGCTGTTGATGGGAATGTAAAATGGTGCAGCCACTGTGGAAGCCATATGGAAGTTTCTAAAAAAAAAAAACAAACAAAAACCCTAAAAATAGAACTACCATATGATATAAAAATTTAACTTCTGGGTATATATCCAAAAGTATTAAAATCAGAATCTCAAAGACATACTACACTCTAGTGTTCATTGCAGTGTTATTAATAGTAGCCAAGATATGGAAATAACCAAAGTGTCTTTTAATGGATAAATTGATAAATAGATTGTGGTATACATATACAACTCATTTTTAACCTTGAAACCTTCAAGGATTTATTATTTTGTTTTAGCTAAATTAACATGTCTTTAAGTAAACAATCTTTTAATCTCTAATGAGTACATATCTGGGTGAAGCTCCCTGCCACATTTTCACTTACTATTAATGTTCAACTGGCTGATATGACTGTATCTCTAGTCCCAAGATCCAATTCTATATTTCAGGGTGACTGAATATAAACTAGTAACTCTTATCAGCTAAGTTTTTCATTTCATCATTGTCACCATTTCCCATTAACCTTTCCTTCGTAGCTTTTGTATTTTTCTTAACAGTACTTAAATAAAGCTCCAAATCAGTGAATCTCAAACTTCAGATGTAGGTTTTAATATTTACTTCTCTTAGTCCCCTATATCATTTACATTATTAAGAGCTATTAACTGTCACTTCCTGCTTCTTGTAGTTTCCATTTCTACATCCATTTTCTCAGCAAGTTATCATTGCCATCAAAACAAAACAACAAAACATAAGTAACCATTCTGCTGTCTGATTAATATTTCTCATTCTTAGTTCTAGATTTGATTCTCACCTGCATTTTATTTTATTTTTTTATTTAAAAAAATTTTTTTTCAATATATGAAATTTATTGTCAAATTGGTTTCCATACAACACCCAGTGCTCATCCCAAAAGGTGCCCTCCTCAATACCCATCACCCACCCTCCCCTCCCTCCCACCCCCCATCAACCCTCAGTTTGTTCTCAGTTTTTAAGAGTCTCTTATGCTTTGGCTCTCTCCCACTCTAACCTCTTTTTTTTTTTTTTTTTTTTTTCCTTCCACTCCTCCATGGGTTTCTGTTAAGTTTCTCAGGATCCACGTAAGAGTGAAAACATATGGTATCTGTCTTTCTCTGTGTGGCTTATTTCACTTAGCATCACACTCTCCAGTTCCATCCACGTTGCTACAAAGGGCCATATTTCGTTCTTTCTCATTGCCCTGTAGTACTCCATTGTGTATATAAACCACAATTTCTTTATCCATTCATCAGTTGATGGACATTTAGGCTCTTTCCATAATTTGGCTATTGTTGAGAGTGCTGCTATAAACATTGGGGTACAAGTGACCCTATGCATCAGTACTCCTGTATCCCTTGGGTAAATTCCTAGCAGTGCTATTGCTGGGTCATAGGGTAGGTCTATTTTTAATTTTCTGAGGAACCTCCACACTGTTTTCCAGAGCGGCTGCACCAATTTGCATTCCCACCAACAGTGCAAGAGGGTTCCCATTTCTCCACATCCTCTCCAGCATCTATAGTCTCCTGATTTGTTCATTTTGGCCACTCTGACTGGCGTGAGGTGATATCTGAGTGTGGTTTTGATTTGTATTTCCCTGATGAGGAGCCACGTTGAGCATCTTTTCATGTGCCTGTTGGCCATCCGGATGTCTTCTTTAGAGAAGTGTCTATTCATGTTTTCTGCCCATTTCTTCACTGGGTTATTTGTTTTTCGGGTGTGGAGTTTGGTGAGCTCTTTATAGATTTTGGATACTAGCCCTTTGTCTGATATGTCATTTGCAAGTATCTTTTCCCATTCCGTTGGTTGCCTTTTAGTTTTGTTGGTTGTTTCCTTTGCTGTGCAGAAGCTTTTTATCTTCATAAGGTCCCAGTAATTCGTTTTTGCTTTTATTTCCCTTGCCTTTGGGGATGTGTCGAGTAAGAGATTGCTACGGCTGAGGTCAGAGAGGTCTTTTCCTGCTTTCTCCTCTAGGGTTTTGATGGTTTCCTGTCTCACATTCAGGTCCTTTATCCATTTTGAGTTTATTTTTGTGAATGGTGTGAGAAAGTGGTCTAGTTTCAACCTTCTGCATGTTGCTGTCCAGCTATCCCAGCACCACTTGTTAAAGAGACTGTCTTTTTTCCATTGGATGTTCTTTCCTGCTTTGTCAAAGATGAGTTGGCCATACGTTTGTGGGTCTAGTTCTGGGGTTTCTATTCTATTCCATTGGTCTATGTGTCTGTTTTTGTGCCAATACCATGCTGTCTTGATGATGACAGCTTTGTAGTAGAGGCTAAAGTCTGGGATTGTGATGCCTCCTGCTTTGGTCTTCTTCTTCAAAATTACTTTGGCTCTTCGGGGCCTTTTGTGTTTCCATATGAATTTTAGAATTGCTTGTTATAGTTTCGAGAAGAATGCTGGTGCAATTTTGATTGGGATTGCATTGAATGTGTAGATAGCTTTGGGTAGTATTGACATTTTGACAATATTTGTTCTTCCAATCCATGAGCAGGGAATGTCTTTCCATTTCTTTATATCTTCTTCAATTTCCTTCATAAGCTTTCTATAGTTTTCAGCATACAGGTCTTTTACATTTTTTGGTTAGATTTATTCCTAGGTATTTTATGCTTCTTGGTGCAATTGTGAATGGGATCAGTTTCTTCATTTGTCTTTCTGTTGCTTCATTGTTAGTGTATAAGAATGCAACTGATTTCTGCACATTGATTTTGTATCCTGCAACTTTGCTGAATTCATGTATCAGTTCTAGCAGACTTTTGGTGGAGTCTATCGGATTTTCCATGTATAGTATCATGTCATCTGCAAAAAGCGAAAGCTTGACTTCATCTTTGCCAATTTTGATGCCTTTGATTTCATTTTGTTGTCTGATTGCTGATGCTAGCACTTCCAACACTATGTTAAACAACAGCGGTGAGAGTGGGCATCCCTGTCGTGTTCCTGATCTCAGGGAAAAAGCTCTCAGTTTTTCCCCATTGAGGATGATGTTAGCTGTGGGCTTTTCATAAATGGCTTTTATGATGTTTAAGTATGTTCCTTCTATCCCAACTTTCTCAAGGGTTTTTATTAAGAAAGGGTGCTGGCTTTTGTCAAAGGCCTTTTCTGCATTGATTGACAGGATCATATGGTTCTTATCTTTTCTTTTATTAATGTGATGTATCACGTTGATTGATTTGCGAATGTTGAACCAGCCCTGCATCCCAGGAATGAATCCCACTTGATCATGGTGAATAATTCTTTTTATATGCTGTTGAATTCGATTTGCTAGTATCTTATTGAGAATTTTTGCATCCATATTCATCAGGGATATTGGCCTGTAGTTCTCTTTTTTTACTGGGTCTCTGTCTGGTTTAGGAATCAAAGTAATACTGGCTTCATAGAATGAGTCTGGAAGTTTTCCTTCCCTTTCTATTTCTTGGAATAGCTTGAGAAGGATAGGTATTATCTCTGCTTTTAAACGTCTGGTAGAACTCCCCAGGGAAGCCATCTGGTCCTGGACTCTTATTTGTTGGGAGATTTTTGGTAACCGATTCAATTTCCTCGCTGGTTATGGGTCTGTTCAAGCTTTCTATTTCCTCCTGATTGAGTTTTGGAAGAGTGTGGGTGTTTAGGAATTTGTCCATTTCTTCCAGGTTGTCCAATTTGTTGGCATATAATTTTTCATAGTATTCCCTGATAATTGTTTGTATCTCTGAGGGATTGGTTGTAATAATTCCATTTTCATTCATGATTTTATCTATTTGGGTCATCTCCCTTTTCTTTTTGAGAAGCCTGGCTAGAGGTTTGTCAATTTTGTTTATTTTTTCAAAAAACCAACTCTTGGTTTCATTGATCTGCTCTACATTTTTTTTAGATTCTATATTGTTTATTTCTGCTCTGATCTTTATTATTTCTCTTCTTCTGCTGGGTTTAGGCTGCCTTTGCTGTTCTGCTTCTATTTCCTTTAGGTGTGCTGTTAGATTTTGTATTTGGGATTTTTCTTGTTTCTTGAGATAGGCCTGGATTGCAATGTATTTTCCTCTCACGACTGCCTTCGCTGCGTCCCAAAGCGTTTGGATTGTTGTATTTTCATTTTCGTTTGTTTCCATCTATTTTTTAAATTCTTCTGCAATTGCCTGGTTGACCCACTCATTCTTTAGTAGGGTGTTCTTTAACCTCCATGCTTTTGGAGGTTTTCCAGACTTTTTCCTGTGGTTGATTTCAAGCTTCATAGCATTGTGGTCTGAAAGTATGCATGGTATAATTTCAATTCTTGTATACTTACTAAGGTCTGTTTTGGGACCCAGTATGTGATCTATCTTGGAGAATGTTCCATGTGCACTTGAGAAGAAAGTATATTCTGTTGCTTTGGGCTGCAGAGTTCTAAATATATCTGTCAAGTCCATCTGATCCAATGTGTCATTCAGGGCCCTTGTTTCTTTATTGACCGTGTGTCTAGATGATCCATTCATTTCTGTAAGTGGAGTGTTAAAGTCCCCTGCAATTACCACATTCTTATCAATAAGGTTGCTTATGTTTATGAGTAATTGTTTTATATATTTGGGGGCTCCGGTATTCGGCGCATAGACATTAATAATTGTTAGCTCTTCCTGGTGGATAGACCCTGTAATTATTATATAATGCCCTTCTTCATCTCTTGTTACAGCCTTTAATTTAAAGTCTAGTTTGTCTGATATAAGTATGGCTACTCCAGCTTTCTTTTGGCTTCCAGTAGCATGATAAATAGTTCTCCATCCCCTCACGCTCAATCTAAAGGTGTCCTCAGATCTAAAATGAGTCTCTCATAGACAGCAAATAGATGGGTCTTGTTTTTTTATCCATTCTGATACCCTATGTCTTTTGATTGGCGCATTTAATCCATTTACATTCAGTGTTATTATAGAAAGATATGGGTTTAGAGTCATTGTGATGTCTGTAGGTTTCATGCTTGTAGCGATGTCTCTGGTACTTTGTCTCACAGGATCCCCCTTAGGATCTCTTGTAGGGCTGGTTTAGTGGTGACAAATTCCTTCAGTTTTTGTTTGTTTGGGAAGACCTTTATCTCTCCTTCTATTCTAAATGACAGACTTGCTGGATAAAGGATTCTCGGCTGCATATTTTTTCTGTTCATCACATTGAAGATCTCGTGCCAATCCTTTCTGGCCTGCCAAGTTTCAAAAGAGAGATCAGTCACGAGTCTTTTAGGTCTCCCTTTGTAAGTTAGGGCACATTTATCCCTTGCTGCTTTCAGAATTTTCTCTTTATCCTTGTATTTTGCCAGTTTGACTATGATATGTCGTGCAGAAGATCGATTCAAGTTACGTTTGAAGGGAGTTCTCTGTGCCTCTTGGATTTTCAATGCCTTTTTCCTTCCCCAGTTCAGGGAAGTTCTCAGCTATTATTTCTTCAAGTACCCCTTCAGCACCTTTCCCTCTCTCTTCCTCCTCTGGGATACCAATTATGCGTATATTATTTCTTTTTAGTGTATCACTTAGTTCTCTAATTTTCCCCTCATACTCCTGGATTTTTTTATCTCTCTTTTTCTCAGCTTCCTCTTTTTCCATAACTTTATCTTCTAGTTCACCTATTCTCTCCTCTGCCTCTTCAAACCGAGCCGTCGTCGTTTCCATTTTATTTTGCATCTCGTTTAAAGCGTTTTTCAGCTCCTCCTGACTGTTCCTTAGTCCCTTGATCTCTGTAGCAAGAGATTCTCTGCTGTCCTCTATACTGTTTTCAAGCCCAGCGATTAATTTTATGACTATTATTCTAAATTCACTTTCTGTTATATTATTTCAATCCTTTTTGATCAGTTCATTGGCTGTTGTTATTTCCTGGAGATTCTTCTGAGGGGAATTCTTCTGTTTGGTCATTTTGGATAGTCCCTGGAGTGGTGAAGACCTGCAGGGCACTTCCCCTGTGCTGTGGTGTATAACTGGAGTTGGTGGGCGGGGCCGCAGTCCGACTTGATGTCTGCCCCCAGCCCACCGCTGGGGCCACAGTCAGACTGGTGTGTGCCTTCTCTTCCCCTCTCCTAGGGGCGGGATTCACTGTGGGGTGGCGTTGCCCATCTGGGCTACTTGCACACTGCCAGGCTTGTGGTGCTGGGGATCTGGCGTATTAGCTGGGGTGGGTAGGCAAGGTGCACAGGGGCAGGAGGGGCAGGCTTAGCTCGCTTCTCCTTAGATGATCCACTTCAGGAGGAGCCCTGTGGCAGCGGGAGGGAGTCAGACCCGCTGCCGGAGGGGTGGCTCCGCAGAAGCACAACATTGGGTGTTTGCTCAGAGCAAGCAAATTCCCTGGCAGGGACTGGTTCCCTTTGGGATTTTGGCTGGGGGATGGGCGAGGGAGATGGCGCTGGGGAGCGCCTTTGTTCCCCAACAAACTGAGGTCTGTCATCTGGGGGCTCAGCAACTCTCCCTCCCTTTGTCCTCCAGCCTTCCCGCTTTCCGAGCAGAGCTGTTAACTTATGACCTCCCAGACGCTAAGTTGCGCTTGCTGTCGGAACACAGTCTGTCCGGCCCCTCCGCTTTTGCCAGCCAGACTCGGGGGCTCTGCTTGGCCGGCGGGCTGTCCCTCCGCCCCGGCTCCCTCCCGCCAGTCCGTGCAGCGCACACCGCCTCGCTGCCCTTCCTACCCTCTTCCGTGGGCCTCTCGTCTGCGCTTGGCTCTGGAGACTCAGTTCTGCTAGTCTTCTGGTGGTTTTCTGGGTTAGTTAGGCAGGTGTCGATTCTCACCTGCATTTTAAATACTTTTTGAGTTCCTGACAATCATTACGATTTACCTACGCAAACTCCATCACACACAAGAGCCTTTAACTGAAAATAGGTCATAAATTATATTTGGGTGATTATGTACTTTGATACATATTCATTTAGGGACAACCATTCAGTAATGTGAGCTCTGTGACAGCTTCAGTGAATGAGATAGAATCATAAGTCTAGTTGGAATTTGTGAGAAACTTTTAAATTTGCTGATGAAATGGGAGTGATGTAGCTGATGTCACCCTTCCACACTTCTACTTGATTGTAGGAATACAATGGGTAGAATTGCAGCAGCCATCTTGATTCCAAAGGCAACAATCGTGAAGAAAAAACCAATATGCTTAAAGACAGCATAGAATATATTAATAGCTGGAGTCCTTGCTAACATTTTGAAGTAACTGAATCAATGCCAATAACTTCTTAGTCTGCAATTTCACGGTTTGCGAGAAAAATAAACTCTCTTTAGATATCCTTGGTGGTGTTTGTGTTTTCAACATATTGACCATATTCATAATGTATTCATCTAAAACCCCTGATATTTAGAACCATTTCTGGCTCTAAGCCTTAGTTTTATATATTTGTCTTTAATCACTGCATCCACATATTATACTTTAAAAAGCCAGATCCTCAGTGTTCTGGAAAACCCAACCTGAGCTTAATTGCATAGAAGTTATAGCAATTGGTTATAGAAAAATAATCAAAAATATAAAAAATAAGAAAACATTATTTGTATTCCTGCATAAAATCTAGTAATGAAGATAATCATGGTAATGAAATGGATAATTCTGTATTACTAAATGAATGACAGAGAACTATATTCATTTGGAGTTTTTGGATATTTAGTGACATTTCTGGATTTATTTAATCTTTATAATAACCCAGAATAACATTTTTTTGTAAAGATTCATCATAAATCTGAGGCCTCCAATCTTTTCAGGTCCTTTTAATTCTTTTTAAATATTTTGAAATATAAGGTTAGATGAATAGTGTCTCTTATGTGATGACAGCTGCTAGGTAACTAAAGTGGTCTTTTATATGTTTAAAGCCAAAATAGACAAGTAAAGCTTCAAAAATCCTGCAAGAGAAAATTGGTATTGTCAGCTCACTTTATCTGTATCTGTTATCTCACATGTGTGAAATTAATTCAGGCTTTGTCACACATAGCTGTTAAAGAGATAAGTATACTGTGAACAATGATATGATAATTAAATTCTTCATATATGAATACCTAACACCTCACTTGAAATGTGGAACAAGCAACAAATGACCATACAAAAGTACAGTATCAAGTTTAAAGTTGTCAATTATCCTTCTTATTTAATATTTTATACTAATATTGGCCATCTGGTCTACTTCACATTGTAATTCTTTTTTTAATGTAATTAGTTAAGAGATCATTTAGGAATGATATTTCCCCTTATAAATACTCATTTTTTTTCCTGCCCAGACGGACTCAGATATAATGTAGTAGGAATACTGCTAAAGGGAACATAAGAATACTATAATATGGAATTGAAAATCAATAAATAACAATTCCTTAAAGTTAAATGACTGTTGGGGGAATGTCCCACTGGAAATAGAGAAAGGTAGCCAATCCTAGGTGCTTGGCATGCCTAAATCATTACAAATTGCACAGGTATATCTTTTTCTCAGAGGAATGTTAGAACAAATTAGAACTTGGTCCCAGAGTAGAGAGATGACAACATTAGCATCAACAAAAATAACAATGGTGTTAGCAGTAAGAAGCTCATTTCCTGTGAGAGAACAAGCACACTCTTGAGTATTTTATCCTTCCTAAGTAGAAAAGATGGTAGGAATTTTTTTTTTAACTTGGAGATAACATGAAGTATGTGTGTATGATTTGGAGGTCAAGTGCCCTTTGGTTTAATAGCTCAGTATTTAGGATAAAAAAATCCAATCAATAAGGGCTTTGTAAAAATACTTTTTTTGACAAATAATTTGAAATATACAATAGTAAATGTGGGATATATATCTAAGCCCCAAAGCGTTATAGAGAATTGAACACTTACAGAACACAAAACCGAACCAACACTATTAATAACATTGAGGTAATCTCTGTATTTCTTCCATGTCCCTTGTTGTCACTATCCCTGAGACATCCCACACAGAAAACAACTGATATGAATTTTACCAGTTTCTTTTCTCCCTAATAATTTTATTGATTTGAGGCTCTAGTAAGTAATATATTATTTAGTTTTGCTTATATTTACTCATTATAAAAATGATTCATACTCTATGAAAATTCTAGGGCTGGCTTTTATTTTTCCAGTTAGAATATTCATGAAACCATAGTTCATTTTCTTTTAAATGTATTACTCTCCCGGTGGACACATGCAAGAGTTTCCAGGGTATATAGCTATGAAAGTATTTTTTGGACCATGGGATCACTTTCATAATAAAATGATTGGTTTGGACATTTCTCCCCTAAAGTTCTTTCTGAAGTTTCTGAAATGCAAAACAAACATTTAAACATATTAAGTTATTTAAGAAAAATACTGAATAACATTTTAGGAAGTATGAAAATTCTGCCACAATCAACTAAAATATCTGACTCAAAGGTTCATCCTGATCTAAATAGCAAGAACATCTTGCCTGCCTACTTAGAAATCCATAGGAAGAGTCATTAATTGCTATGTTTTTTTTCTCAGTTAACGTAATTATTTTCAGAGCTAATTATTTAATGCTTTGATGGAACTCAGAACTATATGTAGTCAAAATAAATGGCAGTCTACCAGATTGATTTTTTTCCTGTTTATTTCATGAAGAAAGATCATTCTAAATTATTGAAATCTGTCTTAAAATCACATCTCTTTATACCTGAAAGGATACAAGAAAATAAAAGTTTATGTTTTTGTTTACAGTTCTTTTATAAATGTCCTATTATGCTTGAGAGAAAAGATGTGCATGTGGATAACAATTTTTAAGAAATGGAATTTAGAAAAATCCCCTGTTCATTGGGAATCTAAGGAAACTTTAGCTTTGCTATGGGTATGTAGCCAATCGGCCAGTGTGACTCATACTTATTGATGAGAGCTGTTTTTAACTACATAGCTATGATGGAAAGTACAACAGTCATCCATCTAGAAATACTTTATCAACAGAAAAGATAAATGGTGATGGTGATTTCTTTTTAGAACGATAGAGCAAGGATGCTTGATAAAACTAAACAAAATGAAGTTTTAAATCATCATAGAAATTCCATTTGCAACTCTATGGACTTCAGAGAACATGTGAATGTTGATTCGTTGCATTATGAATATTGAAAGTGAATTCAAGTAGTTGCTAAAAATCCTTAAAGTGCATTTTTTTAAAAACCCACAAAATTTTCAGTAAAGTTGTACTTTCCTGCTAGTTGCTGACCAGACTTTTATGCGCTGTCTGAGGAACTTGAACTCTGATTGAACAGGTTCGAAAACGAGGCTGCCAGTGCTGTCACTGCCTACTCTTTTTCTCTGTGAAGAAATCTCCCGGGGCTGCTGTTAATCCGCATTTCTATGTGTTCTGCATCTGCAGCCACTCATTTTTTTTCTTTTCAGACCACCTTTTATTGCAGTGGAACATTGTACACAATTTCTGCCTTTTTTCTACGTGGCAAAAGACTCTATGTGCTCTGTGGTGAAGTCCCATTATCTGAGGTCAATAAATACACGCAAAAGGCATGCTTTGGGATAGGGATATTTTGGCTGAAGAATTAAGGAGAATTTTCCACACGTCCTTAAAAAAAAACATGTCAAGAATCGTATGGGTAAGAAACAGAAAGGAGTTTCTGAAGAACTCTGGACTACTAAAAAATGTGATGGGGTTCAAAAAAATCTAGATCATAGCAGAATTCCTGGGTAGATATGACATGAACACAAGTCAAACATTAGCAACTGAAAAAGCTCATCCACATATAGGTAAGTGTATACTTAGAAAAGATAAGAACCACAGCTACAATACCTGTGGTAGCAAAACCACATGAAACCTAAAAGCAAAGTTGATATATTACCTTAGTACCAAATTATTTCGGTTTATTTCAAAGATAAATTCTTTTAAAAAAATCTTTTCTTCCCTCATATATACCTATATCTTTGTAATATGCAAGATATGGAATGCATGGAAAATGAGTTTTGAAGAGATGTGAGAGTTACTCTGTGTTTGAATTTTTTATTTTGCAATACTTTCTTATTTATAGAAACTTCCCCAAAATATAACAGAGTTTTCATATATCCTTGACCTAGTTTCTCTTAATAGTAACACTTACATATCTATGGAGTGCGTGTCAAACTGAGAGATTAACACTAGCACCTTACTTTTAACTACACTGAGGTTTTATTTTGGCATCATCAGTTTTTTCACTATATGCATTTTCTGCTCTAGGATCCATTTAAGGTTACCACATTGCATTTAGCTATCTGTGTCTCCTTAGTCTCCCTGGACTATGACAGTCTGTCAGTCTTTCCTTGCCTTTCATGACCTTGACAGTTTTGAAGGGAAACAGTAAGGTTTTTGGATAAGTGCTCTTCAGCTGGGGTGTATCTCATGTCTTCTTCATATTTCGTCTGGGGTGATTGGATTTTAGGCAGAATGCCACAGAGGTGAAATGCCTTTCTCATCCAGTCACATGAAGGGATGCATCAGTGATAGATTGGGGCACATGATGTCAACATGACTCATCACTGCTGGTGTTTAACTTGATCACTTAATTGAGCAATGTTTGTCAGGTCTGTCCATTCTGAAATTTCTATTTTTTCCCTTTCTATACTAAGACTATTCCATACTCAAGATGGGTAGGAGGATTAAAATCCACCTCCTGAAGGAGGCAGTATCTACATATTATATTCTCTAAGGAAACTGTCTCTCTTATATATTTGCTTTTAGTCATTTATATCACTGTGTTCTTATTTACTTATTTTGTAGTTTTGGTTAAGTGCAATACTACATCACTTATTTTGATCAACTTGTTCTAAATATACTCATCAGGAGCTTTTTCAGATTAGCTCCTGTGTCCCTTTGACATGTGTCCTTCCTTTTGGTTTTTGAACACTTCCTTATTCTCTGATACAAGTCTCATCTTGTACATTCCTGTCCCTGCACCATAATCAGTAATTTCCCCAAGAAGGCATAGTTCGATTTGTTGGAAAATAGTACTTAGAAATTAAGATCTCTTGGAATGTTACCACTTCTAGACCCGATCAGCAACTCCAGTTATAGAAAATGTGTGTTTGTAGCTTAGCCCATGTGTGTCCACATAGCTATTATTATCTATTTATCCATCTGTCTTTCTGTCCTTTTGTCTACCTTTCTACCAGTCAAACAAGAGTTCAAACTGATGTTGCCAACTCTGGTCCAGTGGTTTATTCTAGCCTCCCTTTGCTTATTTGTAACCTTTTTCTCTGTCCATAAGAAATTTGGCTTCACTTACCTAACACTTATTTACCTTTTATGTTCAACTCTAAAAGTTCTTTCAGAGTTTTTCTCTTGTGAGACTCCAATTTACAGACTATAGTGCAGTTGTCTTATAGTTACCAGTCCAAACACTGTCATCCACAGTTACTTAGGTCATCTCTCTCTCTCTCTCTTTTTGCTCAACCCCTTTAATGAGGTTATATCATATATTTATAAGCCAGATTTTTTTAGTACAGTCTACATTCCATTCCAGCCCAAGATTCTCCAACATCCTGACTGGGTCGTTGGTTGGTTTGTTTCTACTTGTATTGAAGTTCGCTCTTTATGATGTACAGTGTTATGAATTTTGACAAGTACGTAAAGTATCTACTACACAGGTGCCATACGGAGCACCTTCTGCTTTTACTGACACAAACTTATAATTTACACATGTTGCTTCCATCTGGAATACTGTCTTTCAGTTCTTTTTGCCAGGTAAATATATGTTCTCCTTCCAAGATTTACCACAGACATTACCCTCTTGTAGAGGCTTCTCTGACTCAGGAAATTTTAGGATCTCCTGCCTCTAGGCTACGTTCAATTGAATGGCTGTTTGTCTTTATGTTTTCACACTTTGCTTTTCATCTCCACACAACAATGCACAGAGCAGAACCTGGAGGAATTGTAGGTGGTGCCGTCATGCTACTGAAACAAGTTTCCTCCATAGGCAAAAATCATGACCATGTCTTATTATTTTTCCTCTGGTTTGGCCTTTTTTGGTTGTTTGTTTGGGGTTTCTTTGTTGTTGTTGGTTTGTTTTTTGTTTTTTGCACAAGATCCTCTTGTATCCTTCCTTTTTTTTTTTTTTTTTTTTTTTTTTTGACACTCGTCACTTGATCTTTAATGATACTGCTTAATTCTAGTTTTTCTCCCGGTTTTCAGAACACTCCTTCTCCCACAGTGTTGACTACTGCTCCTCACACACTTGTGTTGATACCCACAGGTATTTTGTCCTTAGTTTTCAGAGAATGTAGTCTCCCAGGAGATTCTCAGTCTTACCTAAAATAACCCTGCCAAGAATAATTGCCGATAAAAATATGTCTCCATCCCAAACTTAACTAGTCACCTGTATATTTTCATTTACCTGTAAATATTCATTTACCTACTAGGAAACTCTATTACACAAATAACTTAAACTCTTCATTATCCAAAGCAATTCCCTCCAGAGCTGCTCACCCTACTGTATCGATCATACTAATTAATGGCAAAGCCATTTTTTAATTCTCCTAAGTCAGAAATCTGGGCACTCATTTTCAAGTTCAAATACATATTTTTAGTAATCCCTTTTCAATTACCATGTTTCTGTATAGTCCACTTTTCACCAAGAATCATTTACCCCACTGAAATTGTTAATATATTGATTTTATCAACTCTGTATAGTTTCTTCTTCCCCACTTACCAACATCCACACTTACTGCCTTACCCTGAGAAATTTAATGAGTGAGGATTACCATTTGTCCCTCGCTTTCATCCTGACCCTCCCTTGTCACTGTTTGTGCATTAATTTACTCATTTGGAAGAAAAATAAGCAAACTGTCATTCAGTATAACACAGAATCACACTAATTCCTTAATTTCAGAACTCCTCCCTTAAGTGCTGCTGCTACTTTTAAAATACCTTCTTCTATAAGCTTATTCTCCCATATGGGATTTATAACTTGTTTTCTGATGAGTACTCATCCAATATTTCCTTAGAATCACAGATTATCATATTTGCTCATATTTTTCTTTTAAGCTCTTCTTAACTTGTCAAGAAATCATCTTCAATTATGCAAGTTGACTTAAGATGGTATCCTTTCTCTTAATAAAATTTTTAAGCATTCATTTATGTGTGTGTGTTGGGTAACTAGGCTCTTTATTACTATGGAAACTTTTTGTATCTCATTTCCATTAGTGGTTTGTAAGACTTCTTTATCCAGTTATTATTTGCAGAAGTTTCATCTCTGGAGGGGATTGATGACTTATAATCATAGCATGATGTAGTATTTTTACAGATTAAAGATTGTGTCTCAGAAGAATTTTCTTGACAAATTAAGAGAAAAGGGAGACTACTACACAATCAAGAAACAGAGATACAAAATACTGGGACCTTCCAGTGGAATTAGTTGAGGACATGGCCAATGCCAGTTACATTGAAGTTACATTGGAGTTACATTGAAGCTCAAGGAGAAAGAGAAAATGTGTGCCCTGATATGCATGTTTTCATTAATGTTTATTAAACTTTACTCTTAAAAACAGCCTTATGTTTACAAAACTTGAGAAGATAGCACAAAATGTTTCCATTTCTACATAACCAGTTTCTACTATTATTAACATTTTACATTAATATGGTATATTTGTTATAATTAATGAGCCAAATTTAATATTTTATTTTTTACTGAAGTCCACAGTTCATTTTGATTTCCTTATTTTTTACCTACTGTCCTTTTTCTGTTCCCAAATCCCATCAAGATTACCATATTACATTTACTTGTCTTGTTTCCTTAGGCTGTTCTTGACTCTGGAAGTTTCTCATTCCTTGGTTTTGTTTTGCTTTGCTTTTTTTATGACTTTGATGTTTCCCTAATTAATTTTTAAAAAGCTATTTAAGTAAGTAAATCCTTCAAAAAATAACTTATTGTGAAAAAATTCTTTTCATGATTCCTAGAATCTGCTAATATTAAACATGTTTCTAAAAAAAATCAGTGCATTTACATGTCAACAGCTTCAGGAGGAAAATAAGACAAAAACTCTAACAATTATATGGTACTACAGAGCAGTGCAGTTTATATCTTCTTTACATGTCCTTAGGCAGTTTTGAAGCAATTTAAAAATCTGTGCCCAATGAGTTCTTCATTTATTGGGTGTACATTCCAGTTCCCTGTTTTTTGTTTTTTTTTAATTTTTTTGTAAAGCGATGAGTATGTTGGCTCATTGAATATCTTTTCTTTCAAGATATACAAATATTTTTTTTATTTCTTTCTCCTAAAATCAAACAAATATTTTGAAATAATAAAGACTGTGATACCTAAATTCTGCCTGCCTTTTCTTCACACCGTTTTCCCATAAGGGATAGTTTAAAATTCCTGATGTTTGGTTTTACAGAGCTACAGCAAATAAGGGCACCTGGGTGGCTTCTGACTTTAGCTTAGGTCATGATCTTGCTGTTCCTGAGTTTGACTCAGAATTATTTCTGAGATGCATAGGTCAAGCATAGTATGTGCTTGCAGAGTAAATACATGAGATGTAAAAGATGAATAGCCACGTCTCCCCTTCAGGGGATATTTCTGTCCCATGATTCAGTCATGTGTGTTCCAGCCATGCATACAAATCGAGTGCTTACTGTATGCTGAAGACTGTGATAGGTTTTAAATATTTTAAGAGTTACTGCCCTCAGGAAGCTTGCAACTGGTAGGACAAAGATTATTTCAGTGTATGCTTTGTACAGAAATATACATTGGGGGCTATAGGAGTATAGTAGGGTAGAGTTAACCTGCTTAACAAGAAAAGTCTAATGGACATTCACACCTAATACTCTAATAGTACTAAAGAAAGACCTTTTCCCTTCAATTTAACACAAGTTAAATCCACCTGCCGTTTATGGTTTTGTGCCAGAACATCTCTGAGAATAAAATCAAAGCTGTGTGTATGAAGTTTGGCCAAGACGTGATTTTGTATTGCAGACGGCACACCTGTGTAGTAGCCTGGTGTTCCTCTCATTGCCGTCCTGAAAAACGAGCACAGAAAGAGTAAATGGAATTTGATTAGCAAGTCTTCTTTTTTAAACAGATGTTGTGCCTGATATAAATTATTCTTTTAGAGTTCCTAACATATGCCAAAGTATTTATCACAGATTAACTGCATGAACTTGCATGCAATTACCAGGATTTCTGAATGTGAAAATGGGTGGATGCATTTTTCACAATTCTGATCAAAAGCTATGTGAGATTATGTAATTGTAATTCAGATAAAAAAAACTATTATTTAAAAACCTAATAAAATGTGGTATGCCAAGAAATGAAACATCTTCTAAATTGTTTTCTTCCCCTACGCAAATGCAGTTAATAATGAAAAATCCTGTTTAGAATTTTTGTACCTTGTGTTACAAATACACCTTAACATTAAACATTTCCTCAGAATTGCTCAAAATATTTATATCTACTCTTCTGTTAACTTAATTATCCATCTCCTTCAAGAAAAGAGGACTTTAGTCCCAGAAATTACCCATTACATTTTATTTCATTAATCTGTATTATTGGTTTGTTGGAAATTGTCAAATACATACTTCCAATTCAAGCCTGAATTTACTAAGCATCAGATATTTTGAAACATAGCACTGAAAACAGTGTTTTAAGAATTAACTTATTTGCGTTCAGTATTGTGTCTTATTTTAAGATGTAAGAGATTATGTATGGGAAAAATGGGTAATTTCCTTATAGCATGGTTAATATTTTTTTCTGTATTACTAATGAAATTAACTTACATTAATTTACAGTTTCAAAATATAAGCAGTACAAGGTCTGTACCATTGGAGAGAGACGGGGTAGCCATTAACATTAGATACCATTCGTTTTGTTGGTGTGGCATGTGAGATAACCTCTAATTTTTTGGCTTAGGCCACAACAGGCTAATACAAAGAAGAGTTATATCTTCTCATTAATTTGTTCTTTTGCAGTTTTCTTTATTTTTAAAGAAAATCAAACTGGAAAAAAATCAATGTCAGAATTACATTGCTTCCATATAAACTCCGGATTGAGCCTAGTGAAGTTATAGTTGCCATGGTAACAGGAGTGTGCTCTTTAAACAGTTTCTATCCTAACTGCTCTGCTACTTATACTAAGTGATTTCTTCAAAAATAGGACTCGTGGGGGTGTAGTTATGAGAAATTGTCTTCTCTATAAGGATACATATCCATATAATTTGTTGGGAGTAACTCCAGCATATGGAGGTTAATTAGATATAAATGTTGCCAACATGAATTTTAAAACCACAGTGTTCCCCCAGTAAGTAGCCAAGTGTGGGGAAATGTAAAATGAAGTATCCAAAAAAGAGAACTCAGATGACACTGGAACTGATACAGACATCTTGTAGATTTATGAATCAATACAGAAATATCTTTCAGAAAGTGTGAAGATGATAGAGAAATTTGTTTTATATGTTCAATTTTTGCAGGTCATAATGGGTGCAGCATGTTTAGCAAAGTGCTTCAAAAAGATATCAAGCAGTGTTTTTCCTTTTACAGTGTTTCAACATATTGAAGTAAATAAGATTCAAATCTGTATCATCTTCAAGGTGATCACTTTCACATCATTTCATTACCCTCCAAATTTTTAAGATATTGATAGATTAACTATATTGCAACTTTGCATTTTGATATTTTTATTTTTCTCTAATGTCAAAGAAAAGTTTCTTTCAGGTGGGTTTTCTCTCACATATGAAAGTGCTATTGTTGGGCCACCTAGATATGACTATTTCCCACTTTTGGCATTTTACTGTGCCAGTTGGTAGAATATAAAGCTTTTGTATATGAAAAGGAATGGATTTTGAATCATAAATCCATCACTTACTACCTAGGTGATTTGAGGCAGATCACTCAAACTTTCTGACACTTAATTTCCTTACCTCCAGTATTGATATAACAATAATAGTTAACCACTTTGCTTTATTATTATGCCAAACAAAAATAAATATGACAGTGGTATTAGCCTGGGCTGCTCTAACAGGTTTTCATGATGAATGGCTTAAACAACAGAAATTTATTTTCTCTTAGTTCTGGATGCTACAAGTCCAAGATCAAGGTGCTGTCAGGCTTTGGTGTCTGGTAAGACCTCTCACTGTAGCTTGCAAACAGCCACTTTCTTGCTGTGTCCTCACATGTCCTTTCTTCTGTGTGTATATATAGAGAGATCTCTAGATCTCTTCTGCTTCTTATAAGGATACCAATCTTACGAGATTAAGACACCATCCCTATGACCTCATTCACCCTTTATTACATTCTTTTAGGTCGTATTTCCAAATACAGTCATATTTGTGGTGAGGGCATCAGCATAGGAATTTGGGAAGAGGCACGATTCAGTCCCTAGCAACAGTGCTTTGCAAACTGTAAATTACAGACTGCATATTGATGACCTATTTCTGTTTGTTTTCTCTTGTTATGGGAGTGTCTCCCTTAGGAAATGACTGACTAGCATTACAGCTTGAGCCAAACTAGTCCACCAACCTAACAGACTATATACAGTGTTTGTTTTTAATGCATGTTTAATTAATTGAGCTGGCTGGACCACTTTAAACAAACAAAATGGTGAGTCTCACACTAAAAAAGGAAAACATCTCTTTAAGAATAGTGGCTCTTTATCATTTTAGAGTAATGGTGTCTTCCAGTTATTGTTTCTTTTCTTCATTATTAGCTGAGATCTATTCAGTGATTTTATCTAGTTGTAGCATCATTAACTCCTTTCCCTCTAGCTTAAGTGATACTCTTATGTTCCATGTTTACTTCACAATTTGCATTCATAACCATTGCTCTTTCTTTTGACCAAGCTTCTGGTACAAGGTGACTCATGAAAGAGAAAATAATTTGCTTTTTGGCATTGGTAGGGAAGATACGTGTCAGAGGGAATAAGGAAGCCAAAAGAGATCACCATTAGCTCTGTACTTTGGGGCCAACACCTCCACAGTCTGCATCGCTGAAGTATAAAGAACTGTTTGCTGCCAGGGTACTCAAGGTCTGGATGGTTTCCACCATCATCCTGCCCCACGGACATGAACTTGTCATTTGGGGGCATATAAATGGGACTCAGAGTTCTACACTAGGCCAGACACTTTTAAGTATAAAGACTTTATTGTCTCCCCACCCAGCTCTATAAATACGTTTTAAAACAAGCCAGGTCATTTCTATGCATATAGATACATGCTGGGTAGAGTGGCAGTGTTTTAAATATCTGGAGGATAATGTGACCTTGAGAAAATGCATGTCTTGTCATTGAGAAGTCAATCTACGGAGGATACAGCAATTGCTGTGACACGACTAACCTGACACAGGATAGAAACTTGATGACGATAAATGACTATGGAAAAAATTAATTTGGGGGGTAATGAATCATTGTAAGTTTTACATTAGAAGGTGAAGACCATATCCTTATAACTCCCTTGTAAAGTTATGAGTACCAGCTAAACTACACCTGAACTTTTTTGATATTGAGTGGAGAAGCAGCATCAACTAATGAATAAAAAACATGCGACGTAGAGTTTATGCTATAGATTTAAGTCATATGATTAAAGTTTTTCTAGTGAATGTTTACTTAGAAGGAATATATCATCCTAAGGATAAGCCACATTGTTGTTTTTCTTTCTAACTTGATTCTGTTTCATGGTGGTATATTGAAGAATGACCTATTAAAGCGTGATAGAAAGGGGTGAGAAGATATGTACAATTTGTAAATCTGAAAACATTCTTTGAAACCAGACCTACAAGTGTAAGAGCAGGAAGTTCTTTGCCTTTTTGTACATAGGAACACGTCCTTTCTTTCCGTTTGCCTCCTCTTTAGTTGCCCGCAGCGTGCTCTGCTCTCTCCGTGTGCTGTTCCTAATGCTCTGGATGGTTAACCCGTTCTGCGTCTGTCCACAAACCCAGCTTTCTACTAAGATCATTGTTCTTTTATAGCCTTTGGACTATGCATTTTTAAATGTTTTTGGATGTTTCGTTGTTTAGTCAGCAGGTTGATAGGAAAAGAAAGATGAACCATATGTTCCATAAATTGAGAGAACATTTTGTAAGACAGCAAAATAGGAAGAAAAATTGTGTATTTTAAATTGACTCCAAGTTATGATATCTTTTGAAATGAACATTATAAAATCCTCAAAGTAACAAATGCTGTGTTCAAGGTATATTTATATATTAGATGTAGCTGTTAATCACACTTTTGAAAAAATTAATGGGTTTTTTATTGCCAACTTTGGTCCCTATATAGTCTTTTACCTCATGGAGTAAATATATCAATATATATGTTAAAACATATTTCTAACAATCATTTGTGTAGAAATAGAATATTTTTAAGATTGAAAAATGATTTACATGCAAAGCCATTTCAACCCTGAAAAGATAGCATCCATTGACATATTTTGTCTAAAACTATGAAATAATACTAATAAATCACAGGGATTATTTTTGTGCTAAACTTAATATTTAGAATCTAAACTTGAGAAGTACATATAAATATTGCATCCATAATTTAGATTTTAAAAAACTATTTTAAAATATAAATCTAAATACATATGTTAAATTATGGCATGTAATCTACATTTTCTAATCTGGCACTTTAAAAGATATTTATATCTTTTAAAAAGATACTTATATCTTTTAAAAAGATACAAATCTTTTATGTCTTTTAAAAGATATAAGTATCTTTTAAAATGATTCAGCCAATGAATGTTCTTTTCTTCCATCTTCAATATAAGTTTATTATATTCAAATCCCAACATTGCATTTGACTAAAATTTGGCAGGATATTAAGAATTTTATTTCCATTAGCCAAAGGATCCTAGAATCAGTTCTACTGTTCACAGTCAACTATAATATTTAGCTATGTCCAAGGCTGACTTTTATGTACTAACCTTATGACTTCACCTTAATACATCTCTGTGGATCCAATACAAAAAATTATATTATCCTAGGGACTTACAAATGAATAATCCAGTTCCCCACCAGGACTGGAAATAGTCCCAGAAATCTACCTCAACTGGGACCCTGACATCATTTTAGAACCTTCTCCCAGAACACACAATTTCCCTTAAAATCAAATTCCTCTTAGTCACCGGTTAGAGAAATGCTGCAAATTGCTTGACCATCTTGAAGAGACAGCCCTAGGGAGAGCACTCTTTACAGACACACCCCTTTATCCTAAGGATGTTGTAATGTAATTAATGTGGGTATCTATTAGTAGGTGGCAGTGTTACAGGTGCATATCCAGCTTTCATATTAGACACTGGAATATGGAAAAGCTAAGACAGCTTATTGAGGTATTCATTCATAAGTTAAAATATAATTAGGTGACTGTTCCCACATCAGACTCATTACCTTAGTGTCAATATCTCTAGCATCTTGGTTACTGGCTAAGATATAATAATAGACAATTCATTTGAATGATTATAGAAGATAATAAGATTAGAAAAATAAAATAATTCTTGAAGCAAAATGTGAAGAAACAGAAGTAATGTGGTGATTAATTTTATGTGTCAACTTGACTGGGCTACAAGATGCCCAGCCACTTGGTTGAATCTTACATCTTTGGGTGTATGTGAGGATGTTTCCAGAAGGGGTTAGCATTAGAATTGGTGAACAGAATAAAAGAAAGTGGCCCTCCCTAATGTGACTGAGTATCATCCAAACCACTGAGGGCCTGAAGAGAATAAAAAGGCAAAAGTGCAGAGATAGGTTGAATTCACTCTGAGTGAGTTGGACCATAGATGTTCTCCTGCCCCCACTACTCCTGGTTCTCTCAGGCCTTCAGACTCAGACTGGAATCTATCTGATAGGCTCAGTGGCTCTCAGGCTTTCTTAGTATATCACAAACTTTCTTGGGTCTTATGTTTGCAGAAGCCAGATAGTGGAACCTCTTAGCCTCCATAATTATGTGAGCCAATTCCTTACATATTTTTTCTTCATTCTGTTTCTCTGGAGAGACCTAATACAAATAATTTTGGTATTATCAAAGTTTTCTTTTTTAGCCTTTGTTTTTTATCTCAGTGTTCCACACTTCTGTATGACGCATATGGTTCCATTCACTGAAAGAAACCCCTAAAATTTGACTTGTCCAGAAAAAGAGATGTCATGTATTTCATTAGAAGTATTTATCACATGAAGTTATTGGATCAGATCCTCAGTATTTTTCTGTATAATACCATATATCTTTAAATATCTTACACTTTGATCTGCTGATTTTCTCAGCTTCTAGTCTTATAAATTTCATATCCCTAATTAGATCACTTGGATATCTACTGATCAAGAGTACTTTAGCTTACCTTAGCTAAATACTCCTTGTTTCTCTGTGCTTTCATTACATTTTGTGTTAAAATAGAGAAAAATATTGGAATTACTGGAAATCTTATCAGTATTATATTAATTTAAAATATATTAATGAATATATGTATTAATGAATACATGTATTAATGAATATATATATATATATATATATATATATATATATATATTCCTAGGAACCTTTTGGATGATCTTATTATTTCAACACATTTAAGAAATACTCAGAATATATTGCATAGGATACATTTTTATAAGTTATAAATAAAAATGGTTGAGGAATGTAAACACAGATATATCCCGCCCTCATGGACTAGGTAAAATAAAAGCAAATTTTTTAAGTTAATTCATTTGGAGAGTGTGGGGAATCCACCATCAGCCTGTACTCCTCAGAGAACAGAAAACATAAAGTGAGATGCTATGCTCACCTGACCCTCTGTCAGGGTAAAACAGAGTCTAAGCAGAGTTCAGTGTTCTCACTGAGTTGGGAAGGCCAAAATTACAGTTTGGGGCTGCTTACTTTGCTAGAATTCTTAGGTCAGGATGCTGGCGAGGATTGAACTGACTCAGTTTGGGGGACGGCATTCTGTATTGGTTTCCTTGCTGGTCCTTGTGCACGCTTAGTGCAAGACTTCACCACACATAACAGAGAGCAGTTGATGTGAGATTCAGAGATGATCAGTAAGGTATTTCAGAAAAATGCTGTAACTCTAGGCCATCCAGAATGGAGAGACCTCACAAAATATCTAAGAAATTCAGTTGAGCCTCTAGAAAGCCCATGCTTTAGGAGAAAGGATGATACATAAATAATTACACATTAGGAATGATGTTACAAAGGAAATAAATACTGCTTTAAAAATAAAATCAAGCCTTATAGGATACAAAAGTTCTGTAGTAATTTCACTGTCTGGCAGAACACATCTCAACACGCTTTAAAGGAAGACAGATATATACAGTGTATAAATCACCATGTTCATATGCAAACAAGAAATGCAGAAAAAACAGATGTTGGGGGCACCTGGGTAGCTCAGTCAGTTAAGCGTCCAACTTCGGCCCAGGTCATGGTCGCTTGTTCTGTGAGTTTGAGCCCCACATCAGGCTCTGTGCTGACAGTTTGGAGCCCAGAACCTGCTTCGAATTCTGGGTCTCCCTCTCTCTGCCCCTCCCCCGTTCAAGCTCTGTCTCCCTCTCTCTCAAAAATGGGTAATAAAACATTTTTAAAAATATTAAAAAACAAAAAACAGATGTTGATCACTAAATTTTGTAATTTTTATTTAGGTTCTAATGATTTTCCATATTAATAATTATGTAATTTGCAAATAGACCAGTTTTATCTCTCCATCTCTCTACTTTTTGTAACCCTTTTTCATGTTTTGTTGAATGGTCCAGATAAAGTTATATATTGTCTTTCTGTAAAATGAGATTTAAAAAACAAACATAATTATTAAACTAACCATTAAAAGCAATCAAAAAATATATCAGTAAAAAGCCTATTTATTGAAATAAATAGAATAGTGTATCTATATCTCTCTCTATCCATCTATCTTTTCAAATATCAGAAAGGAATTTCTAAAAAGTCAAGGGAGGAGAGGAAAGGAAGAAGATGAGGCAAATGGAAAACAAAGAGCAAAACCCAAATAGCTCAATAATTACCTTAAAATATAAACACTGCCTATATATGCTGTCTATAAGAAGTGCACTTTAAGTATGGAGACACAGAAAGACTGAAAGTAAAAAAGTGGGAAAAGATTACACCATGCAATCATTAAAAATGAATAAGTTTTGAGTGACTGTTAATATTGAACATATAGATGTCAAGTTAAGTATTACTAATTAAGATTTAAAAAGTGGAATTTCATAATGGCAAATGAAAACCTTATAAAAGATACAAGAATCCTAACATAGGCTTTTCTAGTGATAAAACTTTAAAATATGTGAAGCAAAATCACATTATATTAAAGGAAGAAAAAAACCAAACCTGCAATCACAGATTTGCCACCAGTGTCCCAGTGATTAGTAGAATAAGTAAACCAGATGATCTCTAAGGATATAAAAGGATTTCAATGAAAATTATCTGTCAAATTTATTAATCAACATTTATTAAACACTATACCCAACACCTGTAGAAACGTCAACAAAATAGGTAGTATCTTGGGCCACAGAAAATGTTTCAAGGAATTTTAAATGAGTGGAATTTACAGATAGGTTAAAAAGGTCATAGGGTACAAGTTCAACATAGAAAAACCTGTTTTATTCCTGAATAGTTAGTTGCAGTCCCAAATTAGAAAATAAAAATTCAATTTGTGAAAAGATCAAATACTTAACAACAAGGATGAATGATATTTACAAATATTCCACTGAAAATTATAAAACGTTGGAGATAAAAATTTAAAAATAAATCATTAAAGCAAAATGCCATCATTATTAATTGAATTTAAGATAGTTGTCCTTAAATTGATCTATAGGCATAATGCAATTCCCATCAAAATCCCAGCACACTATTTCATACCAATTAAAACGTTGATTCTAAAACTTACAGAGAAAATGAAATAAAACCAAGCAAAAACAATCATGAGGAAAAGTGCAAAGTTGGAGGGATCAAACCAGGATGGATTCGAGACAAAAGCTGCGAACCGTATTTCATATCCTACACAAATTAATGCATAAGGATTTATGCCAAATATATAGTCTAAATTAGTTTAAGTAGTCTAAATATGGGCAAAAGCTATAAGGTGCTGGGAGAAAACATTAAATATGTTTATAATCTTGGATAGGGTCTGTATTCAACATATATTAAAAAAAAACCCTTGAAATCAATAACAAGATGCTTAAGGTAATAAAATGTTAACAAAAGACCTGAACAGGCACCTCACAAAGGAAGATATGCAAAGGTCTCGAAAGTGTATGAAGTGTATTCAGCATCATGATTCATCATCAGTCAGCAGGGGACACAACAGATTTAGCTCCACATTCACTAGAGTAGCTAAACTTTAAAAAGACTGGCAACATTGAATTTTGGTGACAGTGTGTAAGAACTAGTACTCTCATTCCTACACTGTTGGGAGCTAGGGCAGATTAGTGCAAACATTTTATCTTTTTTTCTTTTGTTTTTTAAAGTTTAGTGTTTACCTACCTATGACCTGGCAATTTCACTTTTAGGTATTTTCCTAAGAGAAATTTCAGTAGAATATTTGTACAAGATTGTTTATAGAAGCTTTATTTAAACACATAAAAGGGTCATATTAAAGCACATGTCTAATACACTAAGGATCATAACAAAGGGACACGATTTCACATAATAAAAAGAAGAGCAAAGTTGTAGCGGAAAATACTGCCTGCATAGAACTGCAGAAACAGGAAGCAAACTTAGTTCCAAGGTTTCTAGTAGCCAGGGCAAAAAATGAATATCATGAGCGACATTATTATTATTGTTTATTAAAAGGAAGGATGTGTAGAAAGCAGATGATGTAAATTATTTCCTGGAATCGAATTCTATATATTGTATTAAATAATATAAAGAATTATCACTTTAGTTACTTTTGCATCATGCCCAGAGTCCGTACTCTTAAAACTGCTTCTTAAATTTTCATCAGCCCGAGATGAAAACATGATATCAAGTCATAATTTGCCAGTATGATCCAATAAGGATTTAGAATTCTCTGGTTTAGGGTTTTACTGTGATTTTATTTAATAAAAAGAATAATATTGGATTTGCTGACATGCGTACATTACCTCCTACTAACAGCTCTAAATCCCACTCTGATTGCAAGAAAATGGCACACTTAAACATGGGCATCTCTGTGTACAGAGGTGCTTGCTTGTATATAAACCATTGCCGTAGTAAAGACTTGTGCTTATCCTCTAGACCTTCTGTTAGTCACAGAGGTATTTAACTTATCTCCAGCTCAATAGTTATCCCATGGAATTATCCTAGTCTCTGTGATTCTTCCATGTCTGTTTCGTAGATTTCTAGATATTTCCTTTTAAACCTTACTGCTGTCCAGTGGTACATCCTTGGAGCATATCAGTCTCCTTGCCGTTAGCCCATCACATGGAGCTCACCTGTGGTTCAGTTTGTACATGTCTCAAACCTTACCTTTCCAACTAGTCTCAAACACAGAACTGCAAACCCAAAACACTACAAAATATATCTACAATCAAGTAATGCCTCAAAATTCAAAATGTACAATGTCAAGGTACCTCAGATACCCATATGAGAATATTAATACATGTTGTATCAGAGAACTGCACACTCACAATTCCCAAAGTGAAAACCATCAAAACTTGTTTATCCTCCTTTATCCACTCTGCAGTAAATGATACTGTGTAATTTTTCAAACAAGAGCTATTAGGATTGCATATTTTATTTTTTAAACAAATAGAAGTTATTTACTCACTTTATCACTTCTCCTCCTGTCCTAGATCATACTTTTGTTACAGGAATGACCTAAGGACATGGCATTAGGGCCAAGCATGAGAAACAGACAGAATCTGATAACATGTCACATTCTCTTGGACAGGAAGAATATAATTCAGAATAGAAAGAAGCAATCCAACAGCTGAATTCAAAACAGTGATAAAGCAATCTGGATAAGGAGCTGGAGTCTCAGGGCAGAACTGAGTATTAGAAATGTTTACACCTGAGCACAGGGCACTCAGCTTGTGAGACTCCTACACTGCATAGGCTGGCAGCTGCTATTGGTTCTATAGAGGAAGCCTCCACTTGACTCTTAGAGTCATTAGAAATATTTCTTTGAATTTCTAGAGTTCCAAATTGTGTATCCTTATAAAATTCTCAGTACTACAAACAATTTCAGCCCACCAAGAAAGTTACCCAAATTCAAATTTGGGAGAGTTGTAAAATATTGTTTAGGATTGTAAAATAATTTTCTCAGTGTATTATTGTCTTTAACACTGAAGAATATAAAGTGAAATATAAATAATAGTAATTAAAATGTTTTAATTAAATATTTCAGGCATTATCTGTATGTTTCAAATACCTAATGTCATAAGAGATTCAAGCATAATAGAGTATTAAATAAGTTACTCTTATAAATAAAATTTAAAATACTGAGTAATGGGTTGAAACTTCAGATTTACAGTTTAAAGATAAGAGAACTAGAAAATTTTAAATACCACTGACATGTTGAGAAAGCATAAGTTTAACCAGACTTGCTTGCTTGCTTATTTATTTATTTATTTTTAAATGTTTATTTATTTTTGAGACAGAGAGAGACAGAGCATAAACAGGGGAGGGGCAGAAAGAGAGGGAGACACAGAATCTGAAACAGGCTCCAGGCTCTGAGCTGTCAGCACAGAGCCTGACTCGGGGCTCGAACTCAAGGGACCATGAGATCATGACCTGAGCTGAAGTCGGACGCCTAACCGACCAAGCCACCCAGGCGCCCCCAGACTTGCTTATTTAATTTGTTAGATTTATATGTGGGAAGGCTTTGTTTATTGGTGCTTAAAAATCTAATATACTACACCTATAAATGCTTTTCAAAATATTTAATTTAATTTAATTTAATTTTTTTTTCAACGTTTTTCTTTTTTTTTTTTTAATTTATTTTTGGGACAGAGAGAGACAGAGCATGAATGGGGGAGGGGCAGAGAGAGAGGGAGACACAGAATCGGAAACAGGCTCCAGGCTCCGAGCCATCAGCCCAGAGCCTGACGTGGGGTTTCGAACTCATGGACCGCGAGATCGTGATCTGGCTGAAGTCGGACGCTTAACCGACTGCGCCACCCAGGCGCCCCTAATTTAATTTAATTTAATTTAATTTAATTTAATTTAATTTAATTTAATTTAATTAACTGTATAGACCCTTAAGCCTGCTTGCTACTATTTGCTAGAATTATGTATACTATAATAGGTATATACATGACAAACTGGCTAGGTTTTCAACTTATTTTTTTCAATTAAATGTTAACTTTTATAACTTTTTATGTCACAAATAATGTTTTAATGTGGAGTTAATAAGCTGAGTTTGGGGTGCCTGGGTGGCTTCTGACTTTGGCTGAGGTCATGATCTCATGGTTCATGAGTTTGAGCACCACATCAGGCTCTCTGCTTTAGGCACAGAGCCCGCTTTGGATCCTCTGTCCTCCTCTCTCTTTGCCCCCCCTCACCCTGCTTGTGCTATCTCTGTCTCTCAAAATAAATAAATAAACTTAAAAAAAAATCTGAGTTCAAGGTTACCACAAGGTTTGCATTAGTAGCTTTTTTTTTCCCATTTGAATTATTGCTGTTGTCCTCTTAATGTTTTCCATGTCCATGGTTTTGTAGCTGTTAAATTCTCAATTCAGTAGACAGAAACAGTCTTCTGCTTAAAACACTGATAATGCCTTGTGCCTTACTGATAACACAGTCAATTAACATATATTGTATATGTTGTATGTATTGTGTACTGTAGTCTTACAATAAGGTAAGCTGGAGAAAATAGTAAGCAAATCATAAGGAAGAGAACATACATTTATAGTACTGTACTGTAAAAGGTCTGCATATAAATAAACCCACATAGTTTACACTCGTGTTGTTCCAGAGTTAACTATTTTACATATACATAGTATATATATGCTTATGTCTATAAATAGATATATAGATATAACTAGTTAAATAGATATATCTATATGGTTAGTTAAATACACATACATACATATTCATACATGTGTGGTAAGTAAAAAGGTATAGATTTCTAGGAAGGAATATAAAAACTTTAATGAGATTCCCAAGAAAAAAGAACAAAAATGTAAAAATCACTGATCTTAATCATCAAAGTATGAGTCTTTAGTTTTCATAGAAGGACCTCTAGGAACTCATGCTCCCAAATACCATTAGCTTATCCTGGAACGCTTCTACAACTCTGTGACTGTGCTCGCATTTTTAATTTTTTCACCATTTCTTAGGATTCATTGTCTTGCTAATACTCTCTCAGTCATCTCCTAGACCAATTTCAGGGGCAATGTCCTTGAGAAAATTCTTTCTTGAATCTCAAGACGAATCAATTGGTCCTCAATATGCTTTCAAAGCACTTTGTGAGTACCTCAGTGTTAAGATTTTCTACATGTCATTACAATTACCTGTTTCTGTTTCTACATATCACTAGACTTTAAGCCCCTTGAGTGTTTTTAAGTGTTATTTAGCCTAATTACTGCCATAGAGCACATTGGAAGTCCTCCCTACAGTGTCTTTTATTTGAATGAATAGACTCTTGAATACTAGTCTCCTTATTTAGCTATGTTGATACAAACCAACAGGAGACTAATGAGAATTTATTTCAAATTGTTAAAGAAATTTCCTATTGCCAAGAAATTTGTTTCAAAACTATTGGTGAAGTTTATTGAATCCTTGGCTTTATCTACTCACTTTTCCCCTATACCAAGTAAGAACCAAACTTCAGAAAGAACAATTCCAACAACTAAATAGGTTTCTCTGAACGCTGGTACAGTTTAAGAATCCAGTAGAGCAATAGGAACAATAACCTAGTCCATTGGATAAGGGTGTAGGAATTGATTAGTACACTGAGCCTGACCGATTAGCAGATATGAAGGACAGGCCAGTATTTCCAAGCAGTTCTCTCTTTTTCCTCAAGCATGCAGGTTTAAATTTACATCTGCCCATAAATCATATATTCTTTCTGTCAGGATCATAAACTCCTCCTAAACTATTTCCCTGTCTTCCCACAAGGGCATAACAAACTTGGCCATGCTTCCACCTGTGGTTGACTGTATTTGCCTAAGATTGTTCCAGTTACCATGAGAGGAATTCAAGGCACAGTGAATCTCTATTTCTATTAAAATAGCAGAAGAAAAGAGAAAAAAAACTTACCATGTAAAGTGCTAACAAGGATGTGGTAACTCATACATAGCTGGTGGAAATGCAAAAATTCTAGCCACCTTGGAAAATGGTCTGGAACTTTCTTAATAAATTTAAAAATGCACTTACCGTATGATCCAAAGTCCCACATCTAAGTGTTCACCCAGGAGAAAGAAAAACATTTTTATCCAAAAGCTTGTATGCCAATGTTTATAGAGGCCAGTGTTCATTTGGTAATTCATAAATGCTGAAAACTGAAAACAAATTAAATGTCCATTAGTTAGTAAATAGGTGAAATCTATGCTATATCCACACCATAGACCTGGACTATTTAGGCATTAAAATAAATGGACTAATGACACGTGCAACAACATAGATGAATCTCACATGCATTATGCTACGTGCAAGAAGTTTGAAATAAAGACTATAAGCTATATAATTCCATTTATATAACATGTGGGAAAAGATGCTATTCATTCTGGGTTAGTTTTTCTCCTCTAAAAGTCTATGCTTCCATTGACTTCTGGTTCTTTGCAAATTTTGTTACTTTTGTTCAGGCATTTTTTTTTACTACTTCTGGCTTATCCAGTTCTCTTTATATAACGTGGTAAATGCCTTCACTTTTCGGATTTCCATACATACATCATTTATTATTTCTTCTAAGAGACATTTTCTGGTCGTTTCTCCCAACCTGTATTGACAATGTCACAGCATGTTTACAATTGTCTACTTACTTGTCTGCTATGCTGATTACAAAAAAAAAAAAAATATATAGATAATATATGTAACTAAGATTAAGATGTCCCTTATAGTTTATGTTTTAACAGCAAACTATATTTTTTAACGTGCAGTCAATTAATTGGAATGATTTTTTAAATGTTCCTTAAAATTCCTGTGAATAACACATGAAATGAGGTTGAGAAGCTTTTTGTCTGAGATATGTCATACTGTTCTTGTTAAGAGGGACCAAGTATCAAATGAAATTACGTATCATAAAAATATCATCATTTACCACTGTAATTACTCTCAGCATAGCAACTGGGTGCACAAGAAAATAGATTTCAAGACATACGCAGAATAGATTTGGGGAACTTTGTGGCAAAGCTGTAGTCTTTCTGATAGATCATATTGGAACTATGAAATGGAAAGTTAAAGCAGTCTTTCATATGGGAGAATATTTGAACTGATGAGGTAATAAAATATCCAGGCTCTAATCTAAATATAATTTTGTCCTTTAACTTCTATAAAATACTATTCTTTTTCTAAATGCTTATTTATTTTTGAGAGAGAGAAAGAGACAGTACAAGCAGGAGGGGAGGAGCAGAGAGAGAGGGAGACAGAGAATCTGAAGCAGGATCCAGGCTCTGAGGTCTCAGCACAGAGCCCAATGCGGGGCTCAAACTCACAAACTGTGAGATTATGACCTGAGTGGAAGTTGGATGCTTAACCAACTGAGCCACACAGACTTTATATTTGTATAAAATACAAATACTGTTGTATTTTATAATACAGTGGCTTCTCCATTTGTTCTACTAATTTCCATAATGATAATTTCCCCCCCCCCCAAATTTTCATCCTTAACCATTTTTGTGTACATATTGCAAGGAAATAAAGGTAATGTATCGCCAGCTGAGCTTCTGTTTTCAGTAAAATAAAATCAGATACCTCAAACAATTGAAAAATGTAAATCTGAAGGGTATATGAATAATGAGCTACTTAAAACAATTCTTAGAGTTTCTTACTATCTGAATAAGAAAGCAAAGAATAGTTTGAGATTTGTGAGAAATGATGAATTCAGATCACAGAGACTATACCCTACAACCCTTACAATACATACCAGCTATGTGCATGTGTGCAAGACAGACATCACATGTGACCTCTCAAGTATAATTAAAACATCTTAGATTTTATTAAGAGTGATGTACACTTCATATCTACAACACGTATTTCAAATTTGAAGAAAAGGTGTGCATGCACTTATGCTTCCTGATTATTTGTAATAATGCAGTTTTTATCGTCTTTCCCAGTTAAATTTTTTTTTTCATTTTCTTTGTAATTTATCTTCGATGCATGGATTTTTTTAATTTCCAGTTATTTGAGGTTGTCCTAGATAGCCTGTGTTACTTTGTTACTTTTTATTTTTATTCCCTTTTGGTCAGACAGTATACTCTACATTGTTTCAATCTTTTGGATTTATTGATTTGTTCTATGACTAAGTTAATGGTCAGTTTGGGTGAGAGTTACCTGTGCTTTTGAAAAAAAAAAATTGTGTTCTCAGTTGGCTGTGTTCTGTAAATGTCAGTTTGGTCAAAGTAATTGATACTGTACTCCAAATCATCTGTGGGTTTTCAGATTTTTTTTTTTTTTTTTTTTTTGTCTAATTGTGTCAAGGGCTTATAGAATGCTATTAAAACCTTCAACTAGGATAATGACTTTGCTATTTTTAATTTGGTAAATTTTGCTGTATTTATTATTAAGCTCTGCTGTTAGGCACATGTTGATGATTGTTATGTCTTCATGATGTCTTGATCCTTTTAAAAAATGTTTATCTTGATTTCTGATAGCATTGTTTGCCTACAAGTCTTCTGTATCCCAGAATAATGTAGCCATTTCATTGTTTTCACGTTTACCCACTGCATGATGTCATTCTCTCCTTTTATTTTCACACTATCTTTGTTTTATGTTTAAAATGTGTCCTTGGAGATAGCATGCATGTAGATCTTGCAATTTTATTCATTTTTTTCATTCTTTGTCTTTTAGGAAGAGTGTTTACTCCAATACCATTTACACTTATTCATTTGGCTGTATTATGTCTACCATTTTCTTTTTTCTGTCCTCTTTGCTTTTAGTTTCTTTTTTTCTTCTTGTCTTCATTTGAACAAATATTTAATTAGAATTATTTTTATTGCCTCAAAAGTCCTTGGTATTTTGTGCATTATATTTTCCCCAATCTTATCTTTTTTTAAACTTCAGATTGGGTAACTATTTATTTATCTATTTTCACTCTGAATTTTCTGTCATCTCCAATCTTATGTTAGGCTCACTCAGTGATTTTTTTTTGTAATTTCCTAGATGATATTTTTCAGTTATTTAATTATTATTTCCCTTTTATAACAAACATATTTTGCTTTATGTCCTTGAGCGCAGATATAATAGTTTCTGGTGTATTAATCCCAACATCTAAATTACTTCTGCGTTGGTCTCCATTTATTGCCCTTTTTTTCGGTTTGGGTAACATTTACTGTTTTCTTTATATGCCTGATGACTTTGGATTCTATCACAGATATTATGAATGGTACCGTTTGGAGATTTTGGATTCCGTTATGTTTCCCAAAGATATTTTTTTTCCCGTTTTTAATCAGGCGGCGATTAGGCTGCACTCAGACCCTAAACTAAACTCTTCAGTTTGGTTGTGTTAGCCTTACCCAGTTGCTTGGGTTTTGTCTGTGCATGCATTCTTCAGAGGACAGCCAGAGGTCTGGGCTGAGGCTATACAAAGAAGTGGGCTCCCTCCAAATGTTTCTCCTTTTCAGGATTTGCCCTTTCTGTGGACCTTCCACACTCAGTCCTCTAGTTCTTTGAAGACTAGGGTTTCTGCTTTGGATTTGACTAGCCCAAAGGGTATAGTGGGAGCCTGAGCAACAAATACCATGCAAATCAGTAACTTTCTTTCTGACGAGACAACATTCTTCCAGTACCTGCCTGCTTTTGTTCATTCTCTAATGCTGTCAGTTAGTTATGATTTTCGTTTTCATAATTTATAGTTATTTAGAGGAGGAACTGGTTAATCTAATAGGGGCTTCTTATCCATTACCGTGAAAATGCATTTTTAATCACATGGCAGGAGTGAAGTGTTTTTTTTTTTTTAATATGCAAAAATAGTTGATTTTCTTGTATGTCTTCCATATTCTTAATTTGTTATTCTATACACACACTTGGAAAGCTGTCTTATTGCTCCCAATATCCTATTTGGGGTTGACAGTATTTATTGAATACCTTAGCAGTAATTGGCCAAAATATCCTGAACTTGCAGTGTTTTAATCTCATTTTATTTGAACCCTGTAGGCACAACACAATACAGATATGACTGCTTTTTTTTTCATTTCTCCATTAACTTATGTTGTAAAATTCAACTGCTTCAAGGTGAAGCTGTTGCTATAATATTTATGAAAGTCATATTATTGCGGAGTCCATTACAAGAAGGTCTGCAGCTGGATCACAGGTTTTGAGCTATAACTTTCACTGCCTAGAGCTGTTACTTCAACTCCAGGACTGACTGACGTGATGCGAACACCACTTTTAAAACATACATACTATAGTTTCTATGAATATTTTCTATGAAACCAGACCCAAACATAAGAAGATAACTGCATTCATTCATGTACCCATATGATAGTTTGCTTTCTGGTAGTATTTTATTTTTGTATAAAATAACAGTAGTCTTAGTAGTGTTCACTTTGTAATTTGGCAAGAAAGATTAAAAGTTCTGATGAGTGGTTGCTTTCCCGGTTGGCTACCATCGACAATAGAGATCCTCTGAGGATATTATGAAAATCATTTAGCTCTCATATGTAGTGCAAGATAGGATACTTTGCTGACTATATAGAAAGAATGTTGGAAAAGAAAAAAAAAAGAGTAGGCAAGCATAATTAAAAAAAATTCTTGTTATAATTTTGGAACAAGACTTTTCTGTGGCTACCTTATCACTGCAGACTTTTTGGGTGATCTGATTGCTTTCATGACTAAACTCCCATGTTTTTACTTTCAGTCAAGTTTTTTTTGCCTTGAGTACAAGAAGCTATACTATAGGCATTACAACAGTAATGTAGTTAGTAGCATCATACCACCAGGCATATACTTGTTCATAATGTAAACAATCAAGATGTATATTACATATACATATAATATATTATAATTATTATATTAATCTTTGAAACCACACTGTGAGACTATGAGAATGGACCTTGGAAAGATTTGTGAGTATGAAGAGCTCCATGGACATACACTCTAGTGAAAGAAACCTTACCTAGTAAAAATTAAAAGAAAAAAATAATTTTAAAGTTTCTGGAAATGTTCTTGAGGGAATAAAACAAAGTAATAGACATTTTGAGTAAAAACATATGAAGTGTTGGTAAGAAGGGGGGAAGTTTGTGACACTTGAGCAGTAATGCATGACTCCCTCCCTTCCCCCATTCCTCAGGCTAGCATGATGGGTGCTTCATTCTGGGTGCTTGTAGTCATGAAAATGAGGCTCTCTCTTTCCACAGCTGCTAGTCAGGAGGAGCAGAAAGCCAACATTTCTCATCCCTCAGCTTTTCATAAGGAAGCTGAATTCTAGGCAAGGACAACTGAGAAGTCTGGGGCTTCATTCCTCTACTCAGTCCCTGGATTAGGGTAGAGTCTCAACCTCAAGTATGGCAGACTGGATACTGGGGCCCAAATGCTCCCCACCCACCTCACTCATGAGGAGATGACTCCATACCAGGATGACAAGAGGCTATACCATTGCCAAACACCATGCTTATAAAGCTGAGGGGTCACACTGAGAGAAGCCAGCCATTTTTCCCACCTCCATCTCTGGAGAAGAGCTCAGAGATGTTGCTCAGGAGGAAAGACAGTCCATAAGAACAAAGAGCTCTAGAGCTGTCCCAAAATTAATTAATTTTTAATTAATTCGTTGGAATACAGTGTGAGAAAGTTTAAAGGAGTTCTTGGAACAGTGGAGATTTGGGTAGTAAACAATTATGAGGGACGTGTTAGCTCCGTGAAAGCAACCACCTTTTCAGGCCAATGACTTTTCTAGAGAGAATTAGGAAAATAAGTAGCCATGAAGTTAAAACAAACCTTAAGTCTGGCCTCAAAATCTACACTAACAAAGGAACCAAGATTTATTTGGTTTATTGTGGAGTCATTCATACACCAGGACATTTTGAAAACAGTAGAGAAAATAGCCTGCAATTAATGGAGCCTAACAGCTAGGTATGACGCGGACAGTGTAACAGGAAGTCAGGGAAAGAGAAAGTCGAAGAAAGTACTGCTAAAACCATTGTCATCCAAGAATAAAAAGGGAACAATGAAGAGAATCAGAAATTGTAAATAAGAAGGTCAATGTAACAAACTCAATAAATAAAAACTTGCTTTTCTTTCTTATTTCAGTTTTTAATGAAGTATTAAATTTTATACATTAATGATTATATGAATGCATTGTTGGATTTGTAACATATGTAGATGTTATATGCAGAGCAATGCTAGCACAAAAGGAAGGAGGAAAGAATAGAGCTACATATGAGTAATGTTTTAAATGTTGATTTTTCACTGGAATTAAGTTAGCAAAAATCTGAAGTATACTATTAAGATTTATATGGTAAACCCTAGACAAACAACTGAGAAAATAACTCAGAGAATATAATGAAAAAAAATCATTAAAGCATTGTGATGTTACACTAGAAAATACCCACTAAGGAAAACAGTGAAGAGAAATATGGGGAAAAAAAAGCTATTGGACATATTGGGAATATTTAATCAGCAGATATAAACCCAATTATATGAATAATGACATTAAGTGTACATCGAGAAGAAAATTAAATGCAAAGGCAGAGGTTGTCAGACCTCTGACAACTTCTAATAGGTCTTTTGAATAAAAATACTTAACAAACTAGGGAGGAAAGGAAGTTCATTAATCTAGTGAAGGGCGTTTACAAAATAGCAACCGCTAACATAATATTTAATGGTAAAATATTGAAAGCTTTCCTCATAAGATCAAGAACAAAATGAGTATGTCTTCTCTCACCACTACTATTCGCTATTATATAGTAAGTACTAGTCAGGACAGTTGGGCAAGAGAATAAAATAAAAAGCATCCGGATTGAAATAGAAGGAATCAAAGTACCTATTGTAAGGACACAGGGCTATATAGGAAATCATAAAGCATACAAGCATGCACAACCTCTCGCTAGTAAACTAACAAACATATTTGTCAAGATTTTAGGACAAAATGTGCATATGCAAAAACAAATTATATTGTCAATGAGAGATTAAAAAATGAAATTAAGAAAGTAATTCCCTTTATAATAACATCAAAAGGAGTCAAATACTTTGGAATAAATTTAACCAAGAGGGTGAAAGACTTGTACTCTTGTAACTGTCAAGCACTGATGAAAGAATTCTAAAAATACCTAATTAAATGAAAGTTAATCTGTGTTCATGGATTGGGAAAGTTAATACTGTTAAGGTGATAGTACTATTCAAAGTGATCTACTGATTTAAGGAAATTCCTATAAATATTCTAATGGCTGCTTTTCAGAAATGTAAATGTACATCCTCAAATTTATATGAAATTTCAAAGGATTCCAATTGACAAAATAATATTAAAATAGATAAACAAAGTTGGAGGAGTCACACTTTCTATTTCAGTGCTACTACAAAGATAGCATATTGCACAAAAAAGTAGTATTAAATAAATAGACGAGTAAATCAAACAGAAAAAAAAGATATAGTAGTCAACACTGTTTAGTACTGGAATAAACTTAAATATGTGTATATATGTGTATGTATAATATATGTATACACACATATATGTATATGCATACATATATATAAAGGGAAAGGGAATAGGAGTGAGTGTTCATATATTAATTTTTACACTGACTTTCTAAATGTGGGAACTGAAAGTATAAAACTTAGAAAAATACATAAGAGAAATAACTCATGGCCTTGAATCAGGCAAAGTCTTTTTATGTATCATGCCAAGAGGACAAATGACAAGAGGGGGAATAAAAGAAAATTTAACTTCATCAAAATTGAAAACATTTGTTTTTCAAACGATGCCATTAAGACAGTGCAAAAATAACACAGAATTTGCGAAAATGTTTGCATATCATGTATTTTATAATGGACTTGCATCCTGAATAAATAATTACTTGCATCAGTAATAAAAAGGTATATAACGCAATTTAAAAATAGGTACATGATTGGAATATACATTTTTTCCAAAGAATATATACAAATGACTGACAAGCACAAGGAAAAATGCTCAGCATATTTGCTATTATGTAAATGCAAATCAAAACCACAGTTAGATATTACCTCATACTCATGTATGACTATAATATTAAAAAAAGATTTATAAAGAGAGAAGACAGGTGTTAACAAGGACTGGAGAAATTTTAATCCTTCTGTGCTGCTGGTGGCAAAGCAAAATGGTAAAGACACTTTGGAAAGCAAACTGGTAATTTCTCAAAAGGCTAAACATAGAGTTACCATACAGCAAGCAATTCCATTCCTAGAAGTATATCTGAGAGAAACTAAAACATGTGTCCACACAAAAACTTGCCCATGAATACCCATAGGAGAATTATTAGTGATAGTCCAAAGTGGAAATAATCCAAATAACCATGAAAAGATGGACAAGTAAAAAATGTTGTATATCCATACAATACAATATTAGTCAGCAGTTGTAAGGAATAAAGTACTGAGATATATATATCTATATATCTATATATATATATCTATATATAGATATATATATATCTATATAGATATATATAGATATAGATAGATATATAGATATATATACTACAATATGGTGAATCTTTTTTTTTTTTTTAATGTCTATTCAGTTTTGGAAGAGAGAGAGAGTGTAAGCTGGGGAGGGGCAGAGAGAAAGGGAGACACAGAATCCGAAGCAGGCTCAAGGCTCTGAGCTGTCAGCACAGAGCCCGATGTGGGGCTTGAACTCATGAACCATGTGATCATGACCGAAACTGAAGTTGGATGCTTAACCGACTGAGCCACCCAGGTGCCCCAGGAATATGGTGATTCTTAAAAACATGAGCTAAGTGAAAGAAGCCAGTTACCAAAGACCACATGTTGTATTATTAAATTTACATGAAACACATAGAATAGGGAAACTTACAGAAATACAAAGTAGATTTGCAGTTGTCTAGGGTGGGAATGGTTGAGGGAGAAATGGAGACTGACAGTTTGGCTACTCAGGGATATAGGGGAATGTTTGGGTTTTGTTTTTGTTTTTTGGAGTAATGAAAACATTCTAAACTTGGTTGTGGTCATAGTTCCACAACTCTGTGAATATACTAAAAACATTAAATTGTGTACTTTAAATGGTTGAATTGTATACTTTTCTCTCTTCATTTACTTTCAATCTCTTTAATTCATTCTAAAAGTAAAAAAAAAAAAATTCTTATTGCTGTATATCAAACCACTTTAACACACAGTTGCTTAAAACAACCACAGTTTGTTATTTCTCATGATTCTGCAGTTTAGTTGCGTTCATCTAGTTGCTTCTTTTGCTGGGTCTCTCCTGTGGTCCCTTGTGCTGTTGCATTCTGGGATTAGAGGTTTACTAAGGTGTTCATTCACATGTCAGTTGTTTTGGTACTAGCTTATGGCTGAGCATTTCCCTTTGTGATCTTTTATTATTTAGCACTCTAGCCCATGCTGCTTTACATGGGGGTGGGAGCATTTCAAGAAGTAAAAGTAGAAGCTGCAAGGTTTTTTTAAATGCCTGGACTCTAGATCTCACGCAATATAATTTTTGCCACAAATCTATTCATCAGTAGAGCTAGCCCAGATTAAAACGGAAGGGAAATCTCAAATCTACCCTTTAATTGAAAAAAAAAAAAAAAGCTGCCAGGGATTTGTGGCAATGCTTAATTAACCATAATAAATATGTTTAAAATACTTTTATTAATACCATTTAATGCTTACACAGAATATCTATACAATGGTTATTTTAAAAAAAAGCTGATTTGCTAACTAACTTGGATGTTAATTAAAAAATAAATTTGAAAAAAAGCTGATCAATAAACGAATTCAAGATAAGAATGCATTTTATCTGACAGTGTTAAATAATGCAGTTTAATAACTTGAGGTGTGGACTCATATCTCAAGTTGCTCCTTCTTCATTTTATTTGTAAAACATTTAAGTTACCTGCCTATAGCTGTAAAAAGAGGAATGTATAATCCTTAGTTCTACAAGTTAAAATCTAAATACCTAGTGGTGGCAAAGAAGTCCCCTTCATAATCTTATCATTGCCTGATGCTTCAAGTAAATACTACCATGCCTTTTGGATTTTATTTTTTCATTACAAGCTAAAAAAATGTTTTTGATTGATTATGCCATTTGTCCTTGTGACGATAATGCATAACTCTTAGAAAAAAGAAAGATGATGAATAACCAGTTTGTTGGAAACAGAACTGGAGCAGAGACAAGGATCTTGGTAGGAGAAATTTGTGCACCAGTTCTTCAGGATTCTGCCATTGATGGCTAAACTAAGTCCCTGGGGTTTTTAAAAATTTCCTATTTCCTGGAGATAGTCTGATGGAATTAGAATGACTTGAAAATTATCTGTAAACCAGGGGAGTAAACGCTGTTGGGTCTGGCGAATACCAGCCCCATCACAGTCAAACTTGGCAAAAAATAAGATTGTTTTGGAGGAATGGGAGCAATGTTAAAAGTAAATAAAAAGTTTTTGGAACTTCGAGGAAACGTGGTGGACTAGGATGATCCTAGGCTCAACTTGTCCCATGTGTATACCTAGGCACACCCACGTAAATGACCCAAGGACTAGCCGAACAGACTTTTCAAAGATAAACTTAGAGAAGAGTCCACATTGAGCACAGTAGAAAGGGCAGAGACATGGTTGAGGACCAAGCTGATCCTCTGGACTGTGTTTAGGAGGGAGGGATGCCACAGGCCTGGGGATCATGGAGGAGTGGACCCAACACCAGGCACCGTAGGTGTGGGGGAGCTGCATGTGGAAAATGAATCCCCATAATAATTGGCTTTGAAAAAACAGAGGTGCTTACCTTCATGAGAACTTCGTCAGCAGGACTTAACACCTAGAACTTTAAAAATCAGTGGGCTTGATTCTGGAAGAGCTGGAGGGCAATAGGAAACAGTCCACCTCTTCAAAGAGATACCATAAAAATAACTCTGCTCAGGGGCGCCTGGGTGGCGCAGTCGGTTAAGCGTCCGACTTCAGCCAGGTCACGATCTCACGGTCCGTGAGTTCGAGCCCCGCGTCAGGCTCTGGGCTGATGGCTCAGAGCCTGGAGCCTGTTTCTGATTCTGTGTCTTCCTCTCTCTCTGTCCCTCCCCCATTCATGCTCTGTCTCTCTCTGTCCCAAAAATAAATAAACGTTGAAAAAAAAAATTAAAAAAAAAAAAAAAACAAAAAAAACTCTGCTCAGATACAGCATAGAAGCAGTAGTTTGGAAAGCACTTAAGGTATATGGGAATGAAATTGATTTGCTATGCACTGGAGGGGCAGGGATCTTTAAGAGATTTCTCCAGGAACAAAGGAGCTGGAAGGTACCATTTCTCTACCCAGCCCCCTTGGAAACTGTGCAGCCCAAACACCTACCTAGCTTTCTAACAGTGTGCTCTGCCCTTTGTTCTCTTGTGGACTTGCCCCTCCAACTACCATGGGCAGGAGTTCTAAGTGGCTCATGTCTCTTCCCACAGCGGACTGGCACAACCTTGTTAGCACAGTATGCCACACAACACTGCATTCTTCTGTGGACCAGCCCCCTCCAACACACCCTCTGTAGGAGTCGATCTAAAGTGGTGCCATAAACCTGGCAGTGTGCAGGCATCCCTGATTGGGACCAGCATCACTCCAAAGTGACTCCTGCCCTGGGGAGAGGGGAAGATAAGCACACACAGCAGTTTGAATGTTGCCCAGCAGCGGGCAGGGGGCAGACATCTGGTCTGATGGCAGACTCTGCCCACCAATGAAAGCTTCTCAGGGGACAACACAAGGAGAATGCCCTGTAGTTCGGTTCGGTAGCAGCTCTGCCCAACACCTGGTTTGACCCAACTCAAACACAAGGTAGCCCCAAACTGGCCCATTAACAACACAGAGACCAAACCCTGCCCGTGACAGGCATAGAGAGCCGTTGTAGACAACTGTATTAAAGGCAGACATGACTAAGTCATAATAATAGGGCACATGAAAATACCTCTGAAGGTGACACCTCTGAAACTTCAGGTTCCAACAAGGGACACTGCCCTGTAGGGTGCCACAGGACCTCTTCTTCATAAGACCACTACAATAAAGAGCAGGAGATGGAGCTGACTTTCCTAACACAGAAAACAGAATGTTAGACAATGAGGAGACAGAGGAATATATCCCAAATGAAAGAACAGGACAAAATCATTGCAAGAGAGCTACATGAAATGGAGTTAAATAGTATGTCTGATAGAAAATTTAAAGTAATTGCCTTAAAGATACTCACTAGACTTGAGGAAAAAGTGGAGGACTACTTTGAGTGTCAGTGAGACCCTCAAAAAAGAGATTGAAAACATAGAAAAGAACCAATCAGATATGAAGAGCTGAATAACTGAAGTTAGTAATACACTAGATGGAATAAGTAGGTAGACTAGACAAAGCAGAAGAATGGAGGACAGAATAATGGAAAACAATCAAGCTGAACAAAAGAAAGAAAAAAAGAATAATTAAAAATGAGAATAGATTAAAGGAACTAAGTCAACTATCAAGCATAATAACATTTGCACTATAGGGATCCCAGAAGAAGAAGAGTGAGAAAAGGGGGGCAGAAAATTTATTTGAAGAAGTAATAACTGAAAACTCCTCAAATACAGGTAAGAAAACATAAATCCAGATTCAGGAGGCACAGAGGACCCCTAACAAAATCAACCCAAGGAAGTCCATACCAAGACCATAGTAATTAAAATGGCAAAAACTAGTAATAAAGAGAGAATTTTAAAAGCTGCAAGAGAAAAAAAGTTACGTACAAGGGAAACCCCATAAGGTTATCAGCAGATTTTTCAGCAGAAATTTTGCAGGCCGGAAGGGAGCAGCATGATATATTCAAAGTGCTGAAAGAAAAGAAACCTGCAACCAAGAATACTCTATCCAACAAGGCTATCATTTAGAAGCCTTGATAAAGAAGAAGAGATAGAGTTTCCCAGGCAAACAAATTGAAGGAATTCATTACCACTAAACCAGCCTTACAAGAAATGCTAAAGGGGATTTTGTATAGAAAGGAAAGGTCAAAAGCAGGAGTAAGAAAAGTGGGAAGCACTTTATATATAAATCAGTCAAGGGACACACAAAAAGATGTGAAGTTTGGCAGCCTATATATAAAACATGGAAGGGAGAGGAGTAAACCATGGGTTGACACTTAACCTAACATCAATATAGATGCTATATGCATAAAAGGTTTATATAAACCTTATGGTAACAAAAAGTCAAAACCCAGTAACAGATATGAAAATATAAAGAGAAAGAAATACAAATACATCGCTTAAGAAAGTCAGCAATCTGAGAAAAGAGAGCAAGAGAATAAATGAACAGATGGCTACAAAAACAACCATAAAACAAGTAACAAAATGGCAATAAATACATACCTATCAATAATTACTTCAAATGTAAATGGGCTAAAAGCTTCAATCAAAAGATATAGAGTGATAGAATGGATAAAAAGAAAGACCCATCCATATGCTGCCTACAAGAGAGTCATTTCAGACCTGAAGACCATGCAGACTGAAAGGGAAGGAACAGAAAGGCATTTATAATGCAAATGGAAGTGGAAACAAAGCAGGGATAGCAATACTTATATCGGACAAAATAGACTTTAAAGCAAAGATTCTAACAAAGGACAAATCCAACAGGAAGATATAACAACTCTAAATATTTATTCACCCAACATGGGGGCACCCCTATACATAAAGGCAGCTATTAACAAACACAAAGAAAGTAATCAATAGTAATAAAAAAATAGGGAACTTTAACACCCCAATTACATCAATGTCATCCAAATAGAAAATCAGCAAGGAAACGGTGGCTTTGAATGACATTGTGGACCAGATCTAACAGATATAGGCAGAACACTCTATCCTACAAAAGTAGAATACACATTCTTTTCAAGTGCATGCGGAACATTCTCCAGAATAGATCATATAGTAGGCCATGAAACAAGTCTCAACAAATTCAAAAAGATAATGTCATACCATTCATCTTTTCTGATAACCCTATGAAACTAGAAATCAACCACAAGAAAATATCTAGAAAGAACCTAAGTACATGGAGGATAAATAACATATCACTAAACAGTGAGTAAACCAAGAAATGAAAGGAGGAATTAAAAAAAAAATACATGCAGATAAATGCAAATGAGAACACAGCAGTCCAAATACTCTGACATGTATTCTAGAAGGAAGTTTATAGCAATACAGGTCTATTTCAAGAGACAAGAAAAACATCAAATAAACAACCTATCCCTACACCTAAAGGAACTAGAAAAAGAAAACAAATAAAACCTATAACCAGTGGAAAGAAAGAAATAGTAAAGATTAGAGCAGATGTAAATGAGATAGAAACTAAAAAAAAGTAATAAAAGTAGAAATGATCAATGAAACCATGATCTGATTCTTTGTAAAAATCAACAGAATTGACAAACCTTTAGCCAGACTCATCTTAAAGTGAAAAAGAAAAAAAAAGAATAAAGCAGAGCGAGAAGACTCAAATAAAATCATAAATGAAAGAGGAAAAATAACAACCAACACCATAGAGGTACAAAGGACAATAAGAGAATATTATGAAAAAATATATGACAACAAATTGGTGAAACTAGAAGAAAAGAATAACTTCCTAGAAATATATAACCTTTCAAAACTGAATCAGAAAGAAATAGAAAATTTGAAGAGACCAATTACCAGCAATGGAATTGAATCAGTAATCAAAAAACTTCCAACAAACAAAAGTTCAGTACCAGATGGCTTCATGAGTGAATCCTATCAAGTATTTAAAGTAGAATAAATACCTATCCTTCGCAAACTATTCCAAAAAATAAAAATAGGAAGTAAACTTCCAAATTAATTCTATGAGGCCAGCATTTCTTTGATACCAAAACCAGATAAAGACATCACAAAAAAAAAAAAAAAAATTATAGGCCAATATCTCTGCTAAACACAAATGTAAAAATCTTTAACAAAGTACTAGCAAACTAAATCCAAAAATACATTAAAATACTTAAATCATTCGCCGCAATCAAGTGGGATTTATTTCTGGGTTGCCAGGATAGTTCAATATTTACAAATCAATCAATGTGATACATAACATTAATAAAAGAAAGCATAAGAGCTATATGATCATTTTAATAGATGCAGAGAAAACATTTGACAAAGTACAACATCCATTCTTGATAAAGACACTCTACAAAGTAGCTTTAGAGGGAAGATACCTGAATGATGAAAAACTGAGAGCTTTTCTCCTAAGATCAGGAACAAGACAAGGATGCCCATTCTCACTACTTTTATTCAACATAGCAGTGGAAGTCCTAACCACATAATCAGATAAGACAGTATAGTGAAAAGCATCCAAATCAATAGGAAAGAAGTAGCACTTTCACTATTTGAAGATATGATACTATAGATGGAAAACTCTGAAGGCTCCACCAAAAACTACTAAAACAGATAATGGATTCAGTAAGGTCACAGGATACAAAATAAATATACAGAAAGCTGTTGCATTTGTATACACTAATAATGAAGCAGCAGAAAGAAAAATTAAGAAAACAATCCAATTAATCATAAAATTATTAAAACAAAAATACATATTATAAATATTATTGTATTATAAAACAAAAAATAATAAAATACCTAGGAATAAGTTTAACCAGGAATGAAAGACCTATGCTCTGAAAACTACAAAATATAGATGAAATAATTTGAAAATGACACAAGTAAGTGGAAAGATATTCCATACTCATGGACTGGGAGAACAAATACTGTTAAAATGTCCATAGTACCCAAAGCAATTTATGGATTTAATGCAATCCTTATCAAAATACCAACAGCATTTTTCACAGAACTAGAACAAATAATCCTATAAATTGTGTGGAACTACAACAGACCTTGAACAGCCAAAGCAATCTTGTGAAAGAGAACAAAGCTGGAGGCCTCATACTTCTTGAGTCCTCATAATTCCTTTGTAACATACAAAGCTGTATTAATTAAAACAGTATGGCACTGGCATAAATTAGACTAGTAGAGTAGTGAGCCCAGAAATAAACCCATGATTATATGGTCAATTAATCAATGACAAATGAGGCAAGAATATGTAATGTGAAAGGCCATCTCTTCAACAAATGGTGTTAGGAAAACTGGGCAGCTACATGCAGAAGAATGAAAACAGGCCACTTTCTTACACCGTACACAAAAATAAACTCAAAATGGATTATGATCTAAATGTGAAACCTGAAACCATAAAAATACTAGAAGAGAGCACAGGCAGTAATTTCTCTGACATCAGCTGTAGCAACGTTTTTCTAGCTATGTCTCCTGAGGTGAGGGAAATAAAAGCAAAAATAAATATTGGGACTATAGCAAAATAAAAAGCTTCTGCAAAGCGAAGGGAACAACCAGCAAAACTAAAAGACAGCCTACTGAATGGAAGATGATACGTGCAAATGACATATCTAATAAAGGGATAGTATCCAAAATATATAAAGAACTTATATAATTCAACACCAAAAGAAGCAAATAATCTAATTAAAAATGAGCAGAAGACATGAGCAGACATTTCTCCAAAGAAGACATCTGGGTGGCCAACAGGTACCTGAAAGGATGCTCAATATCACACATCATCAGGGAAATGCAAATCAAAACCACAATGAGATATCACCTCACTCCTGTTAGAATGACTAAAATCAAAAGCACAAGAAACATTGGTTGGTGAGGATGTAGAGAAAAAGGAACTCTGAGTTAGTGTGGCTAGTAGTGCAAATTGGTACAGCCACTGTGGAAAACAAAACAGAGGTTACACAAAAAATTAAAAATGGGACGACCATATTATCCAGTAATTTCACCACTGTGTATTTACCCAAAGAATAGAAAAACACTAATTTGAAAAGATATATGCAGCTGTATTTTTATTGCTGCTGTATTTATAATAACCAAAATGTGGAAGCAGCCCAAGTGTCCATCAATAGATGAATAGATAAAGAAGAGGTGGTGTGTGTGTGCATGTGTGTGCATGATGGAAAAACAGCCATAAAAAAAGAACAAAGTCATGCCACTTGCAGCAGCATAGTTGGATCCTGAGGGTATGATGGTATATAAAATAAGTCAGTAAGAGAAAGATAAATACAATATGATTTCATTTATATGTTGAAATTAAGAACCAAAATGAACGAAGAAAGGAAAACGGGAGGAAATAAAAAAAATACTCAACTATAGAGAACCAACTGGTCCTTACCAGAGGCGGGGGGGGGGGGGGGTCAGTGGGGGCATGTGTGAGATTGGTGGAGGAGATTAAGAGTACACTTATTGTGACAAGCACTGAGTAATGTATGGAATTGCTTAATTACTGTGTTGTAACCTTAACGTAATATAACACTGTATGTTAATTATACTGAAATTTAAAAAAATAAACAATGAAAATACGTTAACAACAAAAACCTCTGCATTTGCCTGAATTATGTAAGTTTTTGTCAAAACATATGTCTCTGACATGGTTACCTCTGTTGTTTCCTCTGCCCAGACCCAACTTTCACTTTTATCTTCTACCACCTTCTTGGATTGGTTAAATCCTGCTTAACAAAAAATGCCACCCAACTCAGAAAATGAGTTGGGTCATTTGCTGATGATTCCCGCAACCACTACAATACTATTTCCAACACAGTATTTATCAAGTTAGATTTTACCGACCTAGAGAGCTACCAAAAGCAGGAATAAGAAGGAAAGGGATCAGTCTTGAAAAGTAAGTGCACTGGATGTATTAAGAAGGTCAAAGAAGCTTGTCATGGAGATGTCCTTAAGCTGAAATAAAGAGAAGAGTAGCAATCAACTAACTAATGGTAGAGGGGTATGAGAGGCGGAGTGTTTCGGATACAGAGTCCAAGATGTGTAAAGGTTTTCTGTCTGAGAAGAGTATATGACCCCAACAGAAAATAAGTGTAAAAGTTGGGTAAAAACAAATGACGAAAGGTATTGGAGACAGACTAAGGAAGTTTAGGGGCAATAAATGAAAAACCCTATGGACAAAGGATAAGAAACTGATACTCAGATTTGCCTCGGTTGTATCCCTCAGCTTATTTGCTAGTTCACAGTGCAGGGAATAAAGGCTGAGCATAAACCTGAGGCTAGTGACTGGTAAAGGTCTTGCTGAGATGGGGGAGAGGAGTTAGAATTTTGGCTGTCTACAGGATTGAGAATTGAAATTCATTAAGTAAGCCTAAAATTCTGTGTACAATATTCATTCAAGTGAAATCCTAAACCCTCAGTGCTCAGCTTGAGATGCCCAGACCCAAAGCAAGAGGTAAACAAACAAACTGGGTGGCTAATAAGCTGACAGTCATTTCAGTAATACCTCTTTTAGGGAGAGACTAAGGTTTTAACTCAAAACTCAAAAGTTGAAGGAGCACTGGTAAAAATTCCAGACTCAAAAAGTCTCAAGAAGCTTAGCTTCTAGGGGATGATTGTTAATTAGTTGATACCTGTGGTTATAGAACAATCTGGAATAACCTGGGTCAATAATTTTATCTATGATAATAATTATAAAATATGCATGAACCTAATTAACTGTATAATAAAATGATGTTTTTAATAGGATTTTAGGAAAAGTGAACACTGTAAGGTTCAGTTTATTATTCTCATACCTTAGCTATAATTCAAATTGCTTTTCAGAGGAAGTAATGGGAAACAACAAGAAAAGCAGAAAGTTGGCACCATTCAGAGAAAAGTTAATGTGCCTTTTTGCTTAAAAATTAAATATATATATTATATATATATATATATTATATATATATATAATACATATATACTTTGAAACATAGTTCAAACATTGTGTAAGTATTGCAGTATACTCTATTATAAACTCAATTTTTATATTACAATCATAGTGAAATGGAGTCTTAAATATAATTATGTTGACACAAGGAATAGAAAAATCATACCAAATATCTAATGCTGACATAAACATTATGTTCATAAATGCTTAGACAAGTAAAATCCAGAGTAACCATTCAAAATAATAAATGACACAGAAAAGCTAGGAAAACCAGCTGAGAATATGAAATAGCATTTATTGTTAAATTTTATTTTCAGCTATTGATTATCTCTAAGCATGTGGAACTGGAAGTTCATCCAAAAAAATACTCCACCAGCCATGCCAACAATCATTTATCCAATAAAGATCTCTCCTAACAAATATTTTACAAGGACTACTTACATTTGCAAAATGGGCCATAATTATTCTCTTAGTCTTGTGGTATAGTTTGAAGTTACTTAATGAAATTGCCAGGACATAAAAAGCCACATTTAATAACTCAGAAGTGTGAAAGTAATTAAAGTATTGTAATATAAACAAGTAAAATAATTCATGTCATTATAGCTAAGTCACATTTTACCTAACCATGAACTATATAGGACATGGGAAACAATATCAACTCATTAGGAAGGATTCAGAAAGTTCGGTCATGAGCTTGTGTTCTAAAGCAAATTAAATGAAACTAACATGTATAACTATAGAAGAAATAAGGGTGTATAATTTTATTTTTTAATTTAAAAAATAATTTAAAGTTTACGGTATACAGTATCTGTGATGAGATAATATAGTGTATGCTACTCAAAGTGTAGCCCATAGAGCAGCACTGTGTATCTGCAAACTGCTAGTTAAAGTCAGCTGCAGGGTAAGTACAAAAAATGAAAAGTCAGTATTTAAAAACAAGTAAGTTTGTTACAGTGACACTTTTTTGTGTGTGTATATTGCAAAAGTATCAGATATATTTTTTAAAGGTCCTTTAGTGCAGAGAGTTTGAGAAGTGCTACAGTACAACCCAAATGATGACTATGGTAGAAAAGAATAAAATTGTGGGATAGGATGAGGAGTGGTTTAAATCTTTCTAATAAAAATAGATTTACTACTGCATTTACAATATACAGGCATTGTGGTAAGAAATGTGTACAGATTGATACTTTTGTTATGGGTGAGAGAATCTGCGTTGCATGTGAATGGAGGTCTTGGTCCTTGGATTCCCCAACAAAACATTTAGGAGGGGACCTGCTCTCAAAATAAAGACAGTGAGGAGGAAAGTAGCAGGCACACAGCAGTTCATTAAAGGGAAGGTATTCTCAAGATGGGAGAGCAGGCAGGTTCTCAAAGGTGGAGCCAGCCCCTAGGTCGTTTTGAGGTTGGATGCTATTGGGTCTCTCTGGGCTGGGAGGAGCTGTTAACGTCCAGTGGGGTGGTCTCAAATGGAGGCTGCTTCCAATCATTTGGGAAACTCCTCCCACAGGTTGGGAAGGTTTGTAGGAATACTCACAGCAGCCTTTCTCCATTGGGCAAGGTGGTTCCTCAATGCAAATACATTGTAATGAGTCTGGGGGTTACCCAGGGGCAGGGATGGGGGAGGAAAGCGCTGGTTCCGCACCTGTGGCACTTTGGTCTGTCAGCTCCAAGGTCTTGGAAGCCACAACATCAGGATGTTGTACTCTCCAGGTTTTAATATGTAGCTTATTTGTCACCGTCCTCACCTCTAGCTTATGTCTCTATCATTTCCCTTGAAGGACTTGGGACTCTGCCTCAGGGCACTCCTTCCACTCTCTTGTCTAGCTCCCAAGGGTTTTATTGTCAGAACAGTGTTAGCAAGCATTACTATTATTATAACTTAGAGATGCAGAACCTGAGTTCTAAAATATTAAATAATTCATCTAGGATCTTAGAACTAATATATACAGACCCCAAAACTGAATCCAGATCTAACTCCAAATCCAATAGGTAATCACTTTTCCATATCACGTCTTTCCCAAGAGCAACAACACACATTTAATAACATCTCAGATGACATTTAGTTTTTTACATTTATTTAAACGTGAGAGTGTGATTGTGCAAGCAGAGGAGGGGCAGAGAGAGAGAGAGGGAGAGAGAAGCAAATCCTAAGCAGTCTTACACCACCATTGCAGAGCTGGACACAGGGCCCGATCCCACAAAAGTCAACAGTTAGAGGCTTAACCGACTGAGTCACCCAGGTGCTCCTCAGATGATATTTCTAAGTACAATATTACCAACTACGAAGTTTATTCATCTGGAATAGAAAAGTCTCAACTATAACATGAAGAGAAAAGTAAGAGTCAAACCTGTGATTTCTTCAGTTCTCACTATGTGTTAGACAATGGGCCAGATGTGTATACAAATACTATTTAATTTAAGCAGTAGCTAACTGTAAGCCCAATATAAATGTTTAGGACAGCTTTACTGGCACAAATTAAATCTGCTTCTAAAGCATTCTGTGTTCAACAAATAGTTAACAGTTTACTTCTTCAGATTTGATGCAGGATCCCTTCTATGAAATCAATTAAAATCTGAAAGCATGGAGTTAGGAACTGGTTTATTAAAATCAGAATATAGTCATGGTAGACATAAAGAAAATACTAACCTTTAACAGTCACCTTGATCTTGGACTTTCCAGCCTCCAGAACTGGGAAAAATTAGTTTCTGTTGTTTAAGATACCCAGTCCGTGGGATTCAATGATAGCCACCCAAACTAAGACCATGACAGATTACATTTTCAAGCTGATCCAAAGTGTGCCAAATGTCTTATGGACAATAGATCGCATTTATTTTTTCTTTTAGCTTAACATTAGTGCTCTATTCATATGAAAACTGCATCTTTTGCTTTTAGTGATTATACAAGACTTCTTCTATAATTTGATCCTAAGGGATCAGTATCCAAGGGAAGAACTGGATCAAACTCTGTGGCTTTAATACAAAAAAATTCCTGTTTCCAACATGTGTTTTTAAACATCCCTTAGGTATAAGAGGCCATTATTTTATTTTATTTTTTTAATTTAATTTTTTTTTATTTTAGAGAGAGAGTGTGTGGGCAGGGGAGAAGGGTAGAGGGAGGGAGGGAGAGAAAGAGAGAGAGAGAGAAGGAGAGAGAATCTCAAGCAAGCTCCATGCTTAGTGTGGAGCCCGATGCATGGTTCCATCCCATGAGCCTGGGGTCCTGACCAGGGGATCATGACCTGAGCCAAAATCAAGAGTCAAAAGCTCAAGTGAGTAAGCCACCCATGTACCCCTAAAAGGCCATGGTTTTATCTTCATAATACTGGAGTTACTCAGAAAGGTAAGAATTAAAAAATCTAGTGTAAACATTGGTAAATATTCTTTTACAGTTATGAAAGGTTATCATTTGTTATATTTCTTCTTCAGTGTTTTAAAAATCTAAAGATAATAGCTGTTTCACAGACCTTAATTCTTATTGGAGATAAAAAGAACCATACTTCATAATATCAAATATGTCATAGATATATTCTAAATGGTTTTAATTTTGCTCTTGTCCTATTTAAACATGAATGGTAGCACTCCTTAGAATTTAGTATTTTTAAGGTGGTTTTTTTTTTTAGTATTTATTTATTTTCACGGGGGGAGGAGCACGGTGGGGGGGGGGTGACAGAGGATCCAAAGTGGGCTCTGTGCTGACAGCAGACAGCTCCATGTGGGGCTTGAATCACAAACCACAAGATCATGGCCTGATTTGACGTTGAATGCTTAACCAACTGAGCCACGTAGGCTCCCCAGTTTTTAAGAGTTTTAATATGGCAGATAGTTTTATTTTGACAGAATGGGTAGTGTAGTGTTTTTATTGTATCATAGATTTCCCAGGTTGAGGAATATATCCTTATACATTTAGAGGCCTGGAAATTTTGGCAAGCATAAAATTATAAATATGAGTTTACAGTATGCAGTACACAAAAGACTGATGCAATTCATTCCATAAGTAAAATTTCACAAAAACTTTATTATTGTGATATTCTTAATTAATAATTCTTAAGAGTATATGTAACATAAATATCAAGAAATAGGCCATATAATGTGCTTAAAATATACCATTTTAATTGTTACAGTATGTTAATAATTCAGTAAAGGTTTTTTTTGCATTATACAGTTATATATATATATATATATATATAGTACATTAATAGATATACAAACTGAAAAACAAGCAAAATTTACTTTTCCTTATTTTGACATATGACTAGGAAGATTAAAAAGAGAGAACAATATGTTTGTGTGTTTTTTTTTAATCAAGTGTGGGAATAGCTTACACAGATTGAATTAATTACAACCCCAGAGGTAATATCAAGCTAGGTAACAATAGCAAACCAATTCAGGTGGCTCATAGTCTTTGACAACTGTAATAAAGCATACCAAAAATAAGCTCTATAGAGAATTAGTTATGCCTAGGAAAATAGTTTCCGTTGTATCTTCAATAAAAGAATTGCACCACAGAGACTTTACTCATTGTGATTAAAATGTAATGTTTTATGTTAAGTATGTGTATGGACAGTTTAAAGGAGGACTTTAATTAAATGTCTGGAATTTGAGAGAAAGTACATACGCTTGTAAAGCAAAATGAAAACTATGAGAAACAAGGAATGAAATGCTTTATAACATTTTTAATTAACTGATTATAAATCAAGTAATTATTTGGAAACCTGTCTGTTACAGATACAATCAGATCACTTTCAGACCTACTTTAGGTGTTGACAGACAAGTTTTAAGAATCATAGTCTTGAAGTCCATGATCGGGCCAAAGTAATTTAAAAGTCAGCAAAAGACCCTAACTGTCCCTGCAGTATAGGATACTTGGTGACATGTTTGTGATAATTTAAGTAAAATTCTGTGAATTTAATGGCAAGTATAGAATGGAGATAGGGAACACTTGAATGCATATCAAAGAGGTAATTGTAGTAGGCTATCCCAGTCAGATAAACATGCAGATGAGAATTTTATGTTCAAAAAGTTAAAGTTCTCAGAGAGGTTACAGTTTCAAAAGTAAGATGGGGTGTTAGTCTTTACAAAAGTGCAAAGCTGCTGTGACTAGACAAATAATTACATCTTTTTTATTTCCCAAAATATTTTGAAAAATTTATAAGTAGCTTTGCCTGAAAAAGATTATATATATATATTTTTTAAAGAAAAATATATAAATATATACCATATGTATTTATATGTAAGTATACATTATATGCATAAATATATATTAAATATGTATTTATATATAATATATATAAAATACAAATTTTATAGATTTAATGTCTAACCTCAGATTGAAAATATAAGAGCTTGATTTTTAAGTGAAATTTGATAATAAAATTATCCCAATATTTAGACTTTCGATATATTTAATATATAATGGGCATTTTATTTTATTTTGTTTTACATGTACATGACAGTTTAAATATCCACAGGCATAATTTTTACGAAGATTGTTTTATTTTGTCAAGACAGAATATAGACTTAGTCTTATCAGAAGCAGACGCAAGGCTAGTTTTGGTTAGGAGAAATGAAATAATCCCACCACATAGGAAAAGATTATGAGTTGGTATCAGTCTTCAGAAATCCTTTTGACAGTATATCTCAAGATGCTTTAAAATGTTCATGTCCATAAATTCACCATTTCGACTTCTAGCAATCTAACTAAAGGAAGTAAGTCTACATATGCAAAGTTTTTTGCAGAAAAATGTTCACTGCAGTGTTATCAATAATCATAAAAAAAAGAGAATGTTGTCTAGATTTAAAATATACCTGGTTGTTTAAGTAATTATATTAAGTCCATTAATATGAACATCAGGCAGCAATTGAAACTGTATTTACAATAACATTTAATCACTTGCAAAATTACTTATTTTCTTTTGCTAAGTTAAAAACAAAGATGTACATTTGGATCTAATATAACGCTAACCCTAATTATGAGGGTGACCTAGATTAGAATAGAAATTGGCAAGTAATTAGCACCACCAGTGCTTTATGTAACAATTTCATCATATTCTAATACTTGTCATTTTAAGACTTGTAAGTTTTATTCTATCACTGTCTATGTTTGCACCTACCTAACAGTTAGAAAATCTGGAAATAATTTTATTTCTGGTAAGCTATTTGTATTACTTTTCTGGGGCTGCCATACCACAACAGAAATTCATTTTCTCACAGTTCTGGAGGCTAGGAGTTTGAATTCAAGGTGTAGGTAAGATTGGTTTCTTCTTAGGCCTCTCTCCTTGGCTTTGCAATGCCCACCTTCTTGTGTCCTTGCATGACATTTTCTCTGTGTGCACAAGTCTTTGCTCTCTCTCTTGTGTGTCCTAATTTCCTCTTGTTATAAGGACATCAGTCGGGTTGGAATAGGGTCCGTCCGCCCCATTGACCTCACTTAAACTCACTTCAAGTTAAAAGGTCCCATCTCCAAATACAGTTACATTGTGAGGTACTGGGGCTTAGAGTTTCAGCATAAGAATTTTCGGGGAATACATTTCACCTCATAACACCATTGATAGTTTCTGTTCTGAGAATCAGGAAGAGATTTTTCAGGAATCAGGAAGTATGCTTTCTACTTTATTGTTTATCTTTTTTTAAAGTTTATTTATTTTGGGAGAGAGAGAGAGAGAGAGTGTGTGTGTGTACACATGCCAGCAGGGGAGGGGCAGAGAGAGAGGAAGAGAGAAGAGAGAATCACAAGCAGGCTCTGTGCTGTTAGTGGAGAACCCAATGTGGGTTTCAGATTCACCGACTGTGAGATCATGACCTGAGCTGAAATAGAGTTGGACTCTTAACTGACTGAGCCACCCAGGCGCCCCTCTACTTTATTGTTTATCTTCTTAATGATTATGCATGAGACAATTTATTTTTAAATGTTTCAGCAGTTTTTGATTTGCATAAAATGTTCAGTTTTTCATATGCATAAAATTTTTTTGTCTCTCAGTTTTTTAGAGCACTGTTCTTTCCAGTACTTTTATATTCTGCATGATAGAGGCAGAGCAGTAAATAAAAATGTGGTTTCTGGGATTAGACTGTGTAGGCTTGGGTACAGTTTTCTCACTTACTATCTACATAACTTTGGGAAAGTCCCTTCTTTTGACTCAGTTCCTTCATCTCTAAAGGGAATATAAGACCGACCTCATTGAGTTGTCAGAATTAAATGAAATAATACACATAGAGCACTTAGAACAGTTCCTAACTCAACATTAAACATTGAATTAAGGTTAGTGATTGTTATTATTTTGAGGAATTCCAGTGGAAGGAAGTAAATGCAAAAGTGGGAATATTGTATCTTTTTTAGAGATTTAATATTTCTGAAGAAAGCTCCAGCCACCAAGAAATGATTTGCTCTTTAGCATAAGACCAGTATATCTGTGAACATATATTATTTTTTGCATTTCCACAAACAACTACCAAACATAAGAATTGTGGTTTAATGTCACAGAATAGTATATTGCATACATTATGTCTTTTTTTATGTTATATCTTTAATGATATATAGAGCCAGAATGCAAATGGAAATTAAACATCTTAAAATGTTCCATCTCCCTACTAACCCATTTTGCAAAGAAAAACAATGAGATTAGTTAAAAAAATCAATTTCAATGCCCTGTTAAATGATAAAATGTTAGGATTATACAAGCATTAAAGGGGACAAGTTGTCTGTCATACACTGTTCCTGACATAATGTTTTTGAGACTTCTAACTACTGTCTCTTTTGTGGCTTTTGACTTCTTAGTATACCCTGAATGTCCTCTACCAGCTCATGCTTTTCTTCACTAATTCCTCAGAGAGTTGGTCTGCTGGTCCTATGAACAATGTACAACCAATCACTTTTCTTTCCTTTTCTTTTGTTCTTGTGACTGCTGTCTCTAATGTGTGCCCACACACTTATCTTGCTAAGATCTTGCTAAGAAGGAGAGTCTTGTCTGATTTTTAATTTAAAAAATGACTAGCATTTAAGAATGGCTCCATTATATAGCTTCCCTATCGCTACATGAAAATCATACAAAGAAGATAGTGTTGCCATTTGAAATATGAATTATTAAAACAAAAGAAAGAGAAAATGTAATAGCTTTGAAATAATTCTATGTATTTCTGTAAGAAAGCAGAAAATGAGGGAAAATACATTGAGCTTTACAGTCAAAATTGACACTAAATATTTTAGCTGTGTAAACTTAGAAAAATTACCTCCCCTCTTTCAGGTCCAGCTCTGGCTAGAGGAATGTTAATTGCTTCTCAAGACAGTTCTTGGCACAGATTTAAAAAACAAAACAACAAAAAATAGAACTAACCTTCTAGTCTCTATTTTTTTTAGGATGACAGTGAATCCAAAATCATTCTCTAGAACTGTGAAGTTAAAATTTATTCAGTCTATTAACAGATTTGCTTTGCTGCCATGTGTTCCTGTCCAAGACTTGGTAAACTTCCAAAATATATTCGGAGCTGCTGCAGTAGCCACTTCCTGTCCCTTTTTGCTCAGAAGCTGGACAGCATATATGCCCACCAATATCTTACTTCTCAGCTACTTTATTCACTGAGGCATGGTCAACCTATACTAATGGCACAGGACTACAAAAATCTGTCTTCTTCCTTACTGCAGCAGGATATCTCTTTTCACTCTTAACTAAATCTTCAAAGCAGCCTAAAGGGGAAAGATTAAGAAGAATATGTTCCCCACTGACTCTAACCTCAAAAATTGCTCTTTGCAAAAAAATCTAGTGATCAGAGATAACAATTTAAATGTGAAATTTGGGTCTACCCAGTTGTGTTGGAATTTGACAACTAATGTCCCAATAGACTGATTTTTTATGAAGGTTCCAGGATAAAATTTATATTTTGTCTGGAATAAAATTTATGTTTTATATTCAGCAGAATAGCAGCTGCCTATTGGGAAGACAATGGTGAACCACTCTTGTGCTTGAAGAATTTAAGGAAAGAATTGAATAGTATGGCAATGTCAGAAAGAAAAAAAAATCATGTATTGATTGATTGATAAAATGTCTATTTTTGAGAGAGAGAGAGAGAGAGAGAGAGAGAGAGAAAGGGAGCACGTGATGGGGGAGGGGCAGAGAGTGAGGGGGACAGAGGATCTGAAGCGGGCTCTGTGCTGACAGCAGAGAGCCTGATCTGGGGCTTGAACTCACAAACCATGAGATTGTGACCTGATCTGAAGTTGGATGCTCGACTCACTGAGCCACCTAGGTGCCCCAAGAAAAAGAATATTTAAAGAAGAGTTAATATCCTACATCAAGTTTTACAGGGGTGCAAAGAGAATACAGATTGAGAACAGGTAACTGAACTTGGCTGTCAGAAATTTACAGTAGAACAGAAAAATTATAGAACTCTATAGTTTGTGAGGGAATGGAGATATCAGAATGTTTGACATGGAAATAACATATATTTAGTAAACTAACTAATGAAATATTTTTATTTTTTATGATAAAAGTAAATGGTTTGTTTTAAATTTTGCGGAAACAGATGTTATGACCTAGATGTGCTGAATATTTTGCATTTCCCACCTCCATGTAAACCTGCTGACCTGGAGGAGTTTTTCTAGGAGGCTGACCTCTATGAGTTGCGTGCAGAATTTTTATACCTTCTGGACTCTAGGTAGCCTTGGCCAGTCAGTGATACTCAAGGATTAGAGGGTGTCATGGACTGAATTTGCATCCCCACAAAATTTATATGTTGAAGTCATCGCATTCTGTGCCTCAGAATGTGACTGTATTTAAGAGATCCATGCTTTAAAGAAGTTATTAACTTAAAGTGAGGCTCTTAGACTGGCCCCTAATCTAAAATGACTGGTATCCTTCTAAGAAAAAGAAATAAGAACATATAGGGAGAGACACCAGGAATGTACGTACACAGATAAAAAGGCCAGGACAGGTTTCAGAGGAAAACAATTCTGCCAACACCTTGATCTCAGACTTCTAGTCTCCGGAACTGTAAGAGAATAAATTCCTGTTATTAAGCTATGCAGTCTGGGGTATTTCATTATGGAGGCTCTAGCAGACTAATACAAAGGGCAAAAAGGACTGTTTTGTTTGTTTGTTTGTTTGTTTCCTACTTCCCTCGATTCTTCCTCCATGTAGACTGTATTTTGGTAGTGGTTGAATACCAAAGGCATAGCTAATTTTTGGCAGCCCTTCTCTCCCACAGACTCTGTCCTTATTGGACCAGTTCCTTTTAGGTTTACGAAAGTCAGTGGAGTCCACTGTCTTCTGTTGGTTTCTCTTAGTTTTAGACCTTATTTAAATTGTTCCTTCTTTAAATTCTCTTCAGTTGACTTTATGGAAGTGTAGTCTGTTTTCCACCCAAGTCCTGAGTTCACCAGCCAATAAAAATGCCCATTAATGAAAGAAGTAAATCTGTCTTTTAAATTATATAAGTAAATTTTATAGGACATAGTTTTATGCTGAGATGGCATGACATGGATTTATTATACATTGCATATTATATGTTATATATCATTTATGCATTATTTTATGTTTTATATACTATACTGTATATAGCATATATAATATATAGTTAATAATTATATCACTCTCGTTGGCAAATGTATTTACATTTTTGTAATGTTAAGTCAGATGAGCAGAGTCTTTAAAAAGGTATGCTTTTTTTTTTTTTTGTATGGAAGAGTCATGTTTTCATATACTGAGGGAGATACTCAGTTGAATGAATAGATTTACATATTTAGTGACCTTTCTAACAAAGTATAGCTATAAGATATGAATTCTCAAAAAATGTCAGACATAATGGAACAGACTACAAAGAATGATAAGTCTCTTTAATCATCTCTAATATGTTCAAGAAGATATGAATTTGTATATAATCCAGATTTTTCTTCTTGTTAGAAGGAAGACAATTTTGCCTTTTACCTTTCTACCTCTAAATGTAAATGGGACTTTTATTGGTTTTCTTTTATTCCGTTTGAAACCCAACTTCTAGAACATATGGCCCATTTAGTATGTTTGAACATGTACCTACCCTTGGTCTTCCTTGGGAATCAGTCTGATCTCCATATACTGTTTAATCCTTCTGAACAATTGGGGTGGGTAGAGAGAAAAGATTTCATGTTTCCCCAGAGTTAATATTATCATTATTTTCCACACTTTTAGGGAACACCTACCATATGTCATGTTCTGTGCTAAGTTCTGGGAAAAAAATAGGGAGCAGAAAAACACAAGTCCTTGGGCTCATGGAGCAGACAACCATCAAACAAATGATCTCATGAATCATATAAAATGGCACACTCAGGGGGATGTTGGTGGGAGAGGAGGCAAATATGTTCAGTTCAGGGTGCTAATGATCAATGCTAGAGGTTCAAAGAGCATTCTGTCATATGGGGAGAAGTTATCTTGGGTCATGTGTGCAGTCTTGTCAGACAGTACTTGAAATTTGGAGTTTGTCCTGGGAAGACATTGCAAAGTGCCATGCTAAGGTAGGGAGGTAGAATTCTAGCCATTGGGCAAGGAGAAGATCCTGGCAGGCTCTCACATTCACAAGAAACCAAAGCATGAGTTTAGTTACTGGTGCAGACACTCAAGGGGAGGTGAGAAAATAATAGTTGGGTCTGAGTTGGGGATTAAGGAATCCAAGGGTGAGAGTAGAAGTAGGGCTGGACTGAGGCTGTTGGGACAGAGTACTCAGCATCTGCGTTTCCACTGTTGTATCTCACCTCAGAGGTACTGGTTATCCTTGGTGCCTTGTGTCCTACGTCATGATAATAGAAGGCAAGATGCAGTAATGACCTGCCTGAGAAGGTGAAATATGGGCAGTTTGAGCCCTTACTGCTCTCGAATGGACTAGAAACAAGACAGGCCTGAGCTTGACAGACAAAGAAGCTAGTGCACACAGAGGGGGAGTCATGAAGACAGAGGCTGAAAAAGTGACACTAGGTACTGATACGTGATAAGATGTTGTGGAACACAAAATCATTCTGTGAAGGTCATTCTCATTCTCCAGCGATCAGCATTGAACCGGGAACCCATCCCTTATTTGAGAGACTCACAAAATTTATGGCAAAAGCCTTCAGTCTCCTAGGAATGTAGAAATTTTGTAGCAGTATTTAAAAAAAAAGTGATTGAGTCTGAACAATTGTGTTTAGTAGTCAAAACAATCAAACAAAAAACATTTTGATTTCTGAGCGGCACCATCTGGTATCCTGTTGATGGTATCTTTAATAATAGATTGTACTTGTTTTTAGATACAAATTTATGGACATAGTTTGAACATTGGTATTGTTTACTTTGACTTTACATTGCTGCAGGTTTACAAATCCTAGAAACAAATCATTTCAGGAAAATACAAGGAAACCACATTTTGTGTTATGTCACTGTTGGGCATGATACTGAATAAAGAATGACAGCAATGTGTTTGAGAGTTGCTTCCAGCATATCAAATCATCATCTTATCGACTGTCCAGGAACAGTTATTTGATGTTTTCCTCGGGGTGGCCTAATAATTCCAAGTGGTTCATAAACCATATGAATTAGGTTTCAAAATAATTAAACATTTACTGTGCAAAGTTTGCCTTCCTTCCGTCAGGTTTCACATTCTGAATTATAAAAAATCAAATAATGTCACAAAAATATGAATCTACCTATAAATAATCTATGAAAAAGGTAATAAATAATAAATGCCATCTTATAGTCTCTCAAGTTAATGCCAAGTTCAGTTTATTCTGCGAAATTTGTAATTTATGTTTCAGTAAAAATCACTCTTTCCTAGGTATTTTATAAAAAGTCGATCTGTCAAATCCTGTGTGTGTTAGAGCTCAGCCAGGCTCCATAAAATGAAAACAAAGTTAAACAACTTCACAAGAGACAGAAATGGCCTTTTAAGATTCACAGGAGTATGCCCCCCTGTCTAATCTGAGCAGCCATCATGGCGAGATTGATGTGCTTTGGCTGAGAAGTGTTTCAGGAGGTGGCTGTCTGCTCAGTGGTACCAGAATGGAGCTATCTGTCTTCATTGTACTCCATTAACATGCCCCTCAGATCTATCAGGCAAATGTCTATATACCTACTTTATAAATTATTACCAGTGACAGTTAAATATTTCAGAACTTGTTTGGGACTATCACTCACCTTATAGTCCTTAATTTACACACACTCACATTTTTAAGCATTTCAAGTTCAAGGATTCCTTAGATCTACTTTATATTCCTGCTTTAGATGAGTTTCTTCTGTTGATAGCAGTCCATTAGGCTTGCAGTTTATTTAGGTAAATCAAAAACGGGAATGCAAATTATTCACTAACAAGGGCACATTTCCTTTGAGAATTAAGTAGACAGGACTTCCTATCAATTTGACTAGAAGAAAGAAATGTTATTTGTGCCCTTTCAATGCAAAATAATTCTGAACTAAACAGAATGTATTCTAACTAACTGTGCTTATTTGGAATTTATCTTTTGTGATTACTTTTATTTAGCTCATTTACATTTTACACACTGACATACAACAGTTATGTTTGGTAGTAATAATGCGTAAAGGTCCAGAGTGGTACTTTAATAAGTTTAGCATGTTAATTGGTAAGATCTCAAATTGCTAAGTGTTATTCATGTAACAGTTATTCCACTGTCTTCCTGAACTATAAAGCTAACTGTACATAAATTGATTTGAGTATGGAGATACAGAAAGGGAACAATTATTTTCAATATGATTAAAAGAAATTTGAACTGAATAAAGATAAATGAGTTTCACATTTAAAATGCATTGTACTTTATAACTTAAATTTCCATCCTAGAGCTTACATTTCCTTGCGGGAGTAGAGGAGGCTTTTCATTAATCTTTTTTTGTTGGATGATGGTATATAACTGAAATATGCAATTAGACAGACATTTTTCTTGGATTACAGAACAGAACAGTGTTTGGAAAGGAAGCAAGTCATGAAAGTATCCCCAACAAATAATTAAATTTGCTTATCATCACTGGAGTAAAACTTAGGATACTGTTGAGTGGGAGGCTCTATGCAAATTATTTTGTTATGGCTTCTTAACAGTTCTTTGTGGTGGGTATGTTTTCACATATTAGTTGGAATAGCAGATTCTATTTATGTAAAGTTGGAAAAGCAGATTCAGGGAGATTAAATCAATTTCAAAAGTATAAAATTAGTGAGAGGAATAAATGCGAATCACATCCAGTTCTCCCTGATGCCAGGAACACTGATGTCCATATTACATGTTTATTGAGTCAAGGGAGGTGTAAAAGAGACTAAGAGAGATGCTGAATAAACATATGAATTTTCTTTATTTTCACATTGCCTCTTCCCATTCTTCCATTTTAGAATTGTGTTGAAATATACTTGACATAGAGTAGGCTATAAATATTTAAAATCTGATACACAAATTGATACATTTTCATACATGTATATCCAGTATAACTAACAAAGATAATGAAAATGTTGTATATCTGGCAACCAAAAAAATTACTCGTGACTACCTCTTGCCTCTTTTTACCACCCCACTCTCCAACCCCAGGCAACCAGTGATCTATTTTCTGTCATTATGGTTATAATGTTTATATTTTCTAAGTATCATGTAAGGATTCTTTTTTCTGACTTCTTTCACTCAGCCTAATTATTTTGACTTCCACACATGTATTTGTATGTATCAATAGCTTGTTGCTTTGCATTGTTGAATACTATTCCATTGTATGGATGTACCACAATCTGTTTATCTAGTCACTCAATGGACATTTGAGTTTTCTTCTAGCTATTCCCAATAAAGCTGCTGTGAGTATACTTGTCCATTTTTCATGCAAACATATGCTTTTACTCCTGTGAATACAACAACTGTATCATAGGATAGGTGAATATTTACTTTTTTTTTTTTTAAAGAAATGGCCAAACTCTTTCCAAATTGATTGTACCATTTTAGACTCACACCATGAGAGTTCCATTCTCATCACATTCTTACCTATACTTAGTATGCTCAGTTTTTCTTTTTTGGTGGGGGTGTGTGTCAAAACTCAGTTGTCTTAATATGTGTGGGTATATTTCTGGACTTTTTCTCTCTGTCCTGTTGATCTTTTTGACTGTCTCTCCACCACTACTGTGCTGTCTTTACTACTGCATTTTTATACCAAATATTGGAATCCAATGTTATGAGCCCCCCAACTTGGTTCATCTTCTAGGGCTGCTTTTTTTGCATGATGTATTTTGCATTTCCATGCAAATTTTAAAAATAGTCTGCTGCTAGGGGTGGCTGGGTGGCTTAGTTGGTTGAGTGTCTGACTCTTGATTTTGGCTTAGGTCATGTCTTAGTTCACGGGTTCGAGCTCTACTTTAGGCTCTGTGATGATGGTGCAGAGCCTGCTTGGGATTCTCTTGCTCTCACTCTCCCTCTGCCCCTCCCCTGCTCACTCTCTCTCTTTCTCTCAAGATAAATAAATAAACTTAAAAAAAATAAAAGAAATAGTTCTGCTTCTAAAAAATGTTATTTGGGTTGAGATTGTATTGAATCTGTAGATGAATTTGAGAACTGACATCTTAACAATATTAAAACATCCAATCTATGAATACAATGTATTACTTCATTTATGTAGGTTTCTAACTACTTTCAGAAATAGTTTGCCATGTACAGATATTGTACATTTTATCTCAGATATATTCCTAATTCAAATTTATGCTCTTTTAAATACTGATTTTTAAAATTTCAATTCCCGATTGTTTGTAGATAACATATAGAAATACAACCAATTTTTGCATATTGACCTTAGATCCTCAAACTTGCTAACTCATTTTATGGACTTTTAGTCTAGTAGCCTTTGATATATACTGTAGAATTTTCTACTCAAACAATTTTACTGCCTGCATCTAAGACCATTTTCTTTCTTTCCATGTAGGATGTTTTTGTCCCCTTTATCTTTTCTTATTTTCACTGACTATAACTTGATCTTAGGAGCAGAATGTTTAGTTTTTCACCATTAGGTATGTTAGCTGTAGACATTTTTGTTTGTTTCTTTCATAGATACATTCAATCAAGTTGTATAATTTCCCTATGACTATTTTAATAAGTGTTTTTAATCTGAGTTGAGTGTTCGATATTGTCAAATGAATTTTTTTCATCTACTAAAGTGATAATATGGTTTTTGACTTTTAATTTGTGAGTATTATGAATTGTATCATTTATTTATTTTATTTTTATTTTTTAATTAAAATGTTTTTAATGTTTATTTTTGAGACAGAGAGAGAACAGAGCACAAGCAGGGGAGGGGCAGAGAGAGAGTGAGACACAGAAGCTGAAGCAGGCTCCAGGCCCTGAGCTGTTAGTACAGAGCCTGATGTGGGGCTCTAACCCATGAACTGCGAAATCATGATCTGAGTCAAAGTTGTATGCTTAACTGACTGAGCCACCCATGTGCGCCTCATTTTTTCTATTTGAATGTTAAACAAACCTTATATTCCTGGTGTAAAACTCACTGGGTTATAAAATATTATCCTGCTTTAATATAATCTTATAGTTAATTTTTGCATGTATATTTAATTTTATTTTTTTAGTATCTTTGTCTGGTTTTGATATCAGAATCAGTTGATCTTTTCTCTTAAATTTTCTGGAAGAATTTAAACATAATTGGTATCATTTTTTTCTTAAAAGTTTAAAAAGACTTCAGTAAGTAAAGCCAGAGTTTTCTTTGTTGTAAGGTTCATAACTACCAACCAATTTTTTTAATAGAAAGAAAGCTATCCTGTGAAATTCTTGAAAGAACTTGGGAAGATTATATCTTTCAAAGCATTTGTGCATTTCCCCAAACTGTAAAATTCATTAGCACATTATTATTCATATTTCATTATCATCCTTTTAATTTCTGTAGGATCTGTAATTATGTCATCTCTCTCCTTCCTAATATTAGTAATTTGGGTCTTTCAGTTTTCTTGATCAGTCTGGCTAAATGTTTATCTATTCATCCTCTGAACTAGCTTTGATTTTATTGATTTTTAGCTATATTTTTCTATTTTTATTTCATTAACTTTGCCTTGATAGTATTTCCTATCTTCTCTGATTTGGGGTTTAATTTGCTCTTCTTTTTCTAACTTATTTGGGAGTAAACTGATATAAGTGATTTGCACCTTTTTGTTCTTTTTTTCATATTAATCTTCATTGTTATTAATTTACCTCAAAACACTTCTTCACTGCATCCCAGTAGGTAGGTAAATTGATAGATGATGGATAGAGTGATTCTCTTTATTGAGATTTATTTTATGATTTACAATGCTGTCTATTGGTATATGTTCAGTAAGCTTTTTTTGAATATAATGTATTATCTTGCTGTTGTTTTGGTTGATAATGTGCATTCCTATCACCTTGCTAATTCTTGTTTTCTATTTGTGTCATCTGGTTCTTATTCTCCCTCCCCGACCCCCCCCTTTTTTTCTGGGAAATAAAAATGTCAGTTTAAAATTTTTTACCTGGAAAAAGTCTTTCAAATTTAAAGGTATGTAAAGACTTTTTAAAGCCTTAATGCTTTGAGTATTAGACCTAAGACTTAAATATTTAAGTGTTTTCAAAGATTATCACATATATAATGGTGTAAATGAATTCATCACCTGAAGAGCAACAGTACAAGAAATGCTAATGGAAAAGCTTCAGGCAGGAAAACAATACTAAATGAAACCCAAAAACCATGTAAGTATATATGAACTATTTTATCTTACTTTTATATCTTTAAAAGATCATCGAATATTTAAAGCAAAAATAATGACAATGCATTATTGAGAAACCCCCCAAAATTGCCTTATGAGAGAAAGATTCATCTTTGACCATCCACCAGCCCCAGAAAACAAAATATCATGTCTTTATCTGTCAAATAAGACCTTTCCTGCTTTTCATCTGTCCCCACTTCTGAAACTTCTGGACTACTCTCCTTCTTCATGAATGTCAAAAATTTATTAAATTTATCTGAGATTTAGTTGAGCGACAAGGAAGAAATGAAATGCATAAAAACAGTGACTGATGGGAGATTTTAAGTTGTTTTAGATATATCCTATCCAATACAATTAGTACAATAAAACTATTTTATAGATAATTATTGGGAAGTTTGATAAGGCTATGTAGTAGAGTATTAAAAATATTACTGGGACAAGGTAAGGCATTAGTTTTCTATTTAACTGTACATATTTGGGTATTTGCTTATTTTTAAGAAAGTTATCACTGTTATACTAATGAGAGATATTTCAATATTGAAAAAATGCTAATGATTTTAGCTTGTTCTGATATATGTTGAAGATGATATAAAGCTATAGGGGAGTGGTCCTTTTAATCACCTATTGATTGACTAAAGCAGTGTTTCTAAAAATTTCCTGTGCATTAGCAAAGATTGCTGTATCACACCCCCCAAGTTTCTGATGGAACCTAAATATTTGCAATTCTAAGAATCCATCCAATAATGTTGCTGCAGATTGAACTGAACCAGTAGGTTAGAGTATGTGGTGAACGTTTCCTTTGTCAAGAAAAATTCGAGAGTAGTAACTGAGTGGTGTATATCTAAGCATGTCTGAATTTTGTCATCATACAAATACCATAACTTGGCTGAACATCCCAGTTTTGAATTACATTTCCTGTCTATTCTTACTACATGATTTATTTAGACTTCCATTGTTTTAACTGCTCAGCATCCTTTCACTATTCCTCTGGCATAGGCCCCTGGGTTTTCCTTGAGCAAATGTTCCTTGCTGATTCTCTTTCAGTTGCTATGGATAGATTTAGTTCCACTCTCAGATTCCAGTAATTAACTATGTGCCCTAGGCCAACTCAATCTAATAGTAGTGTGCCATCACACCAAGTGTATTTGGTTCATGGATTGAAAAATGTTCCAGTCCAGGTCCCTGCAAGTTGTAAGAAAAAGGTCCAGGACTTCCCAAGCTTTCTCTTACAGATACTGAAAATGCAAGATGAAATGCAAATGAAATTACTGAGAATGGAACCACCACAAAAGAAAGAAAAGTAGGAAAGTTAAGTCGTGTGTGGGTGGGGAGCATGTGCGTATCTGCCTCTGTGAACGTAGTTCGGATGCAGCAACAATTTAAAATGCTTTACCTTTTCCCAGGAATTTTTGATTATAAGACCATAAGGAGTCTCTTTCTCTTTCATTTGTTTATTTATTTTTTAAAGGTTATTCTTTTATTTTGAGATAGAGAGCGCACACAAGTGGGCGAGGGACAGAGTGAGACGGAGAGAGAGAGAATCCCAAGCAGGCCCCCCCACTGTCAGTGAGGAGCCCAGTGTGGGACTTGAACTCAGGAACCGCAAGATCATGACTTGAGCGAAGTCATACTGAGCCACCCAGGCACCCCTCTCTTTTTCATTTAAGTAAAGCTTATATCTAAATAAATAAATAGATAGATAGATAGATAAGTAAATAAATAAATCTTGTATCTTTTTCAGAGAAAGAATCCTAACTAATACAGATTGATTCTTGTTTGTATTCTTTGAATACAAGCTAGAACTTTATTGAATTCTAGCTTTGTATTGTATTTTTCTTTGTTAAATCTTCCCAAAACATGTTTTAGGAAGAATTTAAAGAATATTCCATTAAAACCATTGTTTGCATGAGAAATATTTTCATACTTATTGTGTATAGTACTTAGATGACTTTTCTTTGTTACTCCTTTTATTATTCTTTGTTTCATTTTTCTGAATTTTTCTTAAGGAATTTCTATGGCAATTATATAGAATAAATTTTTCTTATTTTCATGTATTTCACATTCTCATTATTTTACATATAATCACTTTGTTTTGAGAAGTTTCTCGTGTTTATTTCTTCTAACTATTTTGGTTTTCATATTAATATTTCTGTTTCAAATGTGATTTTAATTCTGAGATTTTATTTAGTTTTTACTGTAAAAGAAATTAATCATTTTCTAAAATATTTTGATTCATAAGGAAAATGTTTGACAAATATATTCATGCATCAGATACTTTATGTGTTGTAGAATAATTTTTTCCTGTTCATCTTTAAAAATACATAAATACATGGAAATTCATTAAGGCAAAATGTCAACATTCTGAGGAACTTAGCTTCTATCAGTAATCTACACCTCTATGGGTGCACCTTTCAAATTTAAGATGGAGCTTGGTAGATGGACATTCATCATTTTACTACTATATGTAATATATATACTATATTTAATATCATATCTGTATCTCACTTATTTCACTTCATTGTATACCTGAAATAGGGATAAGAAACAATAGTATCTGTCTCTTTGTTGCATGTAAGTGGATTATAAATTAAATTAAATACCATATTTTCTTGTGTAAGTTAAGAACATCTATTTTATTTTTTCTCTTCCATTCTTAGAGTAAACAAACGGTAACATGATAGAAGCATCTATATATATGTTATCTATCACTTGTATCTGCTTTAATATTGAAGTAGTATGAATGACTCATAATTTTATGTGTCATTAATGACTATACTTTAGAATGCTAATGTCAATGTGTTTCCTTGTTCATGGACTCTCTCTGATAGTTTTTCTCATGAAGGTTTGAATTAGAGAATGAATCCCTTGAATGTTTATAGTAGTACTTATGTATATTCTATTGAATAAGACATCTTACTATAATATAATATTTATAGAAATATGTGTTATGATATTGTTTTGAGGGGTGTGGTTTGATATTTTACTCTAAATATATTTACGTGTAGCAATTTTATTACTCAAATCCATTAGGAAAGACAAAATAGTAGCAATAATTTCTTTTATAAAAATCCTTTCTTCAATAAAATAATTTATAAATGCTTTCTATTTTAAAGTAATTTATAATCGGGGTGCCTGGGTGGCTCAGTCGGTTAAGTATCCAATTTCAGCTCAGGTCATGATCTCTCATTCATGGGTTCGAGCCCCGCAACAGGCTCTGTGCTGACAGCTCAGAGCCTGGAGCCTGCTTCGAATTCTGTGTCTCCCTCTCTCTCTCTTCCCCTCCCCTGCTCTTGCTCTGTATCTCAAAAATAAACAAACATTAAAAGAAATTAAAGTAATTTATAATATTTTGGGTACCTATGAAAAAAAAAGAAAACCATGAATGTTCTTTAGTTTCACAGTCCTACAAAAACACAATGGAAATGGATCTGATATGATTAGTGAATTGGGCAAATGAGAATTTAATAAAGATACTGGTCTTTCCTAACACATCCGTTGTCCTGGAAGGATTATTATCAGAAACAATTCAACATGGCATATCAACACTAGTATTTCAAAAGCAAAATAAAGTAAATGCTGCATTAAAATATGTAATTCTGACATTATTTTAATGTTAAATTGAATAAACATACATGAAGGACAGGGTTTTATAGATGATTCTCTCAGCAGTGTGATTGTGTATTTTATAATATTTATCCTACATATTAAAATCTAATGAACATATGAAAGTGATTATAGCACTAGTGTTTTTTTATCCAGGGACCACTTTCAAGGAGATATATACAGAGAAATGTGGTCTTTTCATATTAAAAATGTGAATTATCAATAAACTTTTAAAAATACTGCAATAGATTTTGAAGGTGGAACTCTGTAACATTTTCTGGGGAGAAAAAAACTTGGAATATTTTATAAGCTGAGCACATAATTAGCAGTAGTAGTGGTAGTATTTCTTTTTGGTTGAGTAATTGATTTCCAAATGATTTATGTTTAGTGTAGCATTCCCTCCTCTCCATACATATTAGAATACTATGTTTAAATATTTTAATCTAGTCTCAGGAGAGGAATTATACTTATGTAAAGTCAGGAATTCAGTCTTGAGAGTAGAAAAAATTCTTGAAAATAACTAAAATATATTATAGGAAGAAATACACTATATTTATTTACTCATTTTTTTTGCAGATGTTGACAACATTCCCATCACATTCCTACATGGTAACTGCAAATTGGTTCCTTACACATCGCATCCTTTTAATAAAAATTGTTTAGATTGTAATGGGAAAACTGAGAACAAGCATACTTTCATGAATTTAGAAATTTGAAATCATGAGGTGCCGTGATGATTATCATCAGCCATTTTTAGTTTGCCTTTTGCTGGTTTACCTGAAATGTTACCACCAGATTAATACTTTTATAGCAGGCTCTCCGTGTGTTTAAGTTATAGTTTATTTATAAGTTTATTTATTTATTTTGAGAGAGACAGCCAGTGCGCACGAGTGAGTGCAAGTGAGGGAAGGGCAGATAGAGAGGACAGGCGCCCCTCCATGTATTTTAATTATCTGAATAGTATTTTTCAAAGAGCAGAGTTGCTTAATTTTAATGAAGTGCAGCTTAAAATCTTTTTTCTGTATTTTTTATTGTATATATTATTCTAGACATTATGTAGTTTTAAGTTGTACAGTTAGGTCTGTGATCACTTTCCATGAGGCACGAGGAGTTTGTCGTTTTTTTATGTAAAGAAAAAATGTTAATTTAATTTATAGGAGAAGAGACAATGCTACCGTTTCCGTTAATGCTTTACGTATCTTGGAGTAAATTATATTTGAAATATTTTTTAAAATATTTTAATTACAAATATTTAAATTTTTTATTTTGGTAGTATATAAAATATTTAAAGCACTTAAAATGAAGTAAATGTAAAATATTCATAATGGAAATCAATTAAATGCATTTCTTAAAATATATCTTTATCATGTGATTTTGTACTTTAACATAAGTCAAGAAAAAAAATGGTTAGTGACAAAACTGAACCGATAAATAATTAAGAATTACAATGCCATGAATTTGTTTTAGTGTAAACCTGCTATTTTAATATGATTTATTTAAAAACCTTCAGGGGTGCCTGAGTGGCTTAGTTGCTTAAGCGTCCAACTTCGGCTCGGGTCATGGTCTAACAGTTTGTGGGTTTGAGCCCCACGCCAGGCTCTGTGCTGATAGCTCAGACCCTAGAGCCCACTTCAGATGCTGTGTTTTCCCTCTCTCTCTTTCTGCCCCTTTTCTGCTGTGCTCTCTTTCTCTCTCAAAAATAAACATTTAAACATAAGTAAATAAATAAAAATAAAAACCTTCAGACTATATCTGATGTTTATTTAAATCCTCATACTATATAGCAATGCAATAAAAACCAAATGAAAATAGAAGGATACTAAAAATAAATAACTTTTCCTTACTTGACCAATAAAGGAGTATTTTATCTTGCTGTATGCCCTTGGATTCTCATCTACTAAGCCCTCCTATGACATGAGAACATCATTGAGAAATTTATCTTTCTGGAAAAAAATTAATAGAAACAAAATATTTATCTTGATTTAACATCCTTGTTTACAAAAGGTATTTTTTCATTTTAGGTCCGATGGCAGATTGACAGCATAATAAAACATTCTCTACAATAATACAAACCTAAAAGTATTATGAATTTTCCTAATTTTCTTATAGGAATGATAAGTATATTCAATTAATGTTTTTCATAGGATAAATATTTTAATCCTAAAAAAATAGGTAAAAATGAGGGTAATGTGCCAACTCCTAATTGAATAACTGATTTACACTTCTCTTTAACTTGACAGTGTTGCTTAATTTTTAAAAATAATCTAGAGCTACACGTTTATGCTAGATACATCAGCCTCTTGATCATCATTGAGTTTTGAAGGTAATTCGGCCAGAAATGCCACCTTTTGGGGCGCCTGAGTGGCTCAGTTTGATTAATCGTCCTACGTAGGCTCAGGTCAGGATCTTGGGGTTCGTGAATTCCAGCCCGGTGTCAGGCTCTGTGCTGACAGCTTGGAGCCTGGAGCCTGCTTCAGATTCTGTGTCTACCTCTCTCTCTCTGCCCCTCCCCTGCTCATGCTCTGTCTCTCTCTCAAGAATAAACATTAAAAATAATAATGATTAAAAAAAAAAAGAAATGCCACCTTTTATTCACAGGTTGAGATTTAAACATACAAATCATGCAGAAGATCAAATGTCAGAATTATTATAGTTTTAGCCCATTGTAGTAATCATGTATGTATTTTTCACCCCAAAGTTTCTCCAACACTTCTCTCCAAATTACCACAACTTGTTCTCTTATTCAACCAGTGGCAACAGACAAGTGCAGGCCTCCAACAAAGGGGCAAAGCCCAGATCTGATTAAAGCTTCTTTATGGAAAGCCAGGTCTTTCCTGGCTGAGACCCACTTCCTTCATCAAATACTTGAGTCACTCCTCCTTCCCTGGCTGCTAGTGAGTAAAGTTAGGGGTGAGAGAATTTAAGTACTGTGATATTGAATAAATGCTTCCATCAGTAAATAGTCCAGTCCAGTAAAACAAGAGTTAAGGGAAACAGAGTTCAGAAATCTTAAGCTTATCCCACCATGGGTAACAACTTAGAAAAATGAGATTTGGGACAATTTTTACTCTAAATTCTCTTCTATCTCCATTATTCAGTGTGGTAAGAAATATGAAGAAAATTATAGTTTGCTCAAATTATTAGTTATTTTTACAAAGGAAAGAAACCAATTAAAAACTTTTAAAAGAAAAATGAATCGTTGACATGATCTAGTTGTTAAGTTGTATAAATTACCTATTTAATGTTAGAAAGGGCTTTTTATAATAGTGCTGACATATCTGTGCCTGTTAGATACTTATTTTTTTCCTATTTTAGCTCTCCCCTTTAAACTTCTGTTTCGAGACTCAATATCAGAGAAAATCTTCTCTTGGTGATCAGATAATACTTCTTTTCTCCTTATGGGTGAAAAACATTCCTGCACTTTCTGCCCTTATAGCAGAGGCAGATAATCTGGGCCAATATCAGCTAGAAACAATGACCAAAAAGAAGTTAACATGTAGATTCTATTTCTGACAATCTCTGAGCAAGTGTCCAGAAGTCTCTTAGCTCTCTAAATGTGTTTATGTCATTTTTGAAATGAGTGCTTAGAGACAGGTTTCCTCTAAGGTTTCTTGGAATTTGATGAGTCTAAAATATAGTGTTTTGGTTGACAAACAAGCATTATATATCATAAATAATTTAAATAAACATCAAAAAAATTTTTTTAATGGGGCACCTTGGTGGTTCACTCAGTTAAGCGTCTGACTCTTGGTTTCAGCTCAGTTCATCATCTCATGGTTCATGAGCCTGAGCCCCATGTCAGGCTCTGTGCTGACAGCTCAGAGCCTGGAGCCTGCTTCAGATTCTGTCTCCCTCTCTCTCTGCCCCTCCCCTGCTCACACTCTGTCTCTCTCTTTCTCAAAAATAAATAAACTTTAAAAAATTAAAAGAAGAAACTATCCACATCTCTGTGCTAATGAGCAGACATTAACATTGCCCTGAGCATGTTTTAAAGTGGAACACACATGATTTATTTTTCTTTCATCCAACTATTTGAATAAAAGTAAAATCAACCTTTCTTTAAGTGTTGAGTTTAGCTCTTCAACTGCAGATATTCATAATTGATAAATCCTTCTTTTAAAAATGTTAAATCTTAATTTTTTTAAGTTTATTTATTTATTTTGAGGGTGGAGGGGCAGAGAGAGAGGAGGAGAGAGAGAATCCCAAGCAGGCTCTGCACTGACAGACGTGGGGCTCGAATTCACAAACCATGAGATCATGACCTGAGCCAAAGTCAGATGCTTAACTGACGGAGCCACCCAAGCACCTCAAATCTTAAATTAAAAAAAAAAAAATTCTTTCAAGCTGTAATAGTCACTACTCGTTCTACACTTTGGAATACACTTCAGGGTACATAAATGCCCTACTTTTTAGTAGTTCATCTCAAAATTAGGAATAAATTATTGATTTTCACATATATGGATGAGGAACTTCTAGGAAGAGGTGCCATATTGGTTACTTAATTTTCATCAGCGTCCCACAATGTGATTAAAAGATAAGGGGATAGGGAACTGTCAGAATATCACTTAGAGCCATTAAATAAGGAGATGCATTTAGCCTCATTTCCATAAACCTCAGGGAAAACAGAAGGGAAAAAAACAAGATATGGATGAGGATGTGTACAAAACACTGCCATGCCCAACACAATATAAAATGAGTGGACAAAATCATATAAATTTACCCTCCACCCAAAAAAAGAGAGACTGGGTTTGTAAGCAGTCCCAATAAAAGTCTAAGAAAATGACCTAAGAAAATGCCATATATATATCTCATAAGTCCATCAGAGACTGGGGAGAATTTATTGGGTTACATCTTTTAAAGCACTGCGCTGAATGAGAGAACAATACAAAGCTTGCCAGAGCTGGATACAAATTCATTCTGGGCTGAGGTACTGAGTAATTAGCGGGATTTCCTACAAAAACCTAAGCCTACGTTTCCTATGGGGTTTCCATGTAGCACAAAACAAATTCTATTCTGTCTTCAAATTAAGCTACATGAAAGTGAATACAAGGTAGTTTTCAAATTTCACCTCAAAAGGGGAAAGACAATCTAGATCCAGATAAAATGGTAACAGATTGAGAGAGAATCAAAAGCTCTAGGAAGAATTATTCACATGGAAAATGAAAAGAAATGGCATGACACTCCATAATGAAAGAGAGAAAGGTAAGAATGAAGAGATTAAAGAAAATTAATGAACATTTATGTAAAAGAACTAAAAGTCCTCAAAATAATAGAAGAATGCGGCCTCAAATAATTTGCAATGTAGACTTATGTAATGAAAATATGATTCAATAAAATAAGTTATCCTGAATAAGACTTTTTTAAAATTCAGAATAAATTTTTTGAGCAACTAGTCCGAGCTAAAGATATTAAGGACCAAAATATTATATAAAATTTAAAAATTACATGGAATAAAATGGATGTGAATACAAACTGAGGGTTGATATGTTTACAGAGAAGATGATAAATATGAAGGGGAGATAAATATAATCCTTGTCCCTAAGTGAGAATCATAACCTATGAAAAAGAGAAAAACCTATATACATGTAGTCCTCAACTTATGATGGTTTGACTTAAGGATTTTCAACCTCAAGAGAGTACAAAAGCGACATTGAGTAGAAACCAAACTTTGAATTTTGAGTTTGAATATTTTCCCACATTAGCAATTTGCAGTAGGATCTCGTGACCCTGGGCCGTGGTCCATGCTGCAGCCCCCAGTCAGCCACAGCATCAGGAGGGTAACTGATACGCTTCTATCCATTTGGATGCATTCAGCCAGTTTGTTTTTGACTTTTGGTACAGTATTTAATAAATTACATTCTACATTCAACACTTTGTTATAAAATCACCTTGTGTTGGATGATTTTTTAAGTGTTTTTTAAATGTTTATTTATTTTTGAGAGAGAGAGAGAAAGAGAGCACATGCACGAGGGGAGGAGGGGCAAAGGGGACAAAGAGAGAGAGAGACAGAGACAGAGAATCCCAAGCAGGCTCTGCACCATCACCATCAGTGTAGAACACCACACAGGCCTTGCACTCATGAGCACTGAGATCATGACCTATGCCAAAATTAAGAGTCCGATGCTCAACTGCTGAGGCACCCAGGTGTCCCTGTATTGCATGATTTCACCCAACTATTGGCTAAGTGTTCTGAGCACAGTTAAGGTAGTCTAGGCTAAGCTATGATGTATGAACTACTGAGAAGTTTGCAATGTCTATAGCAACTCAGACCGTAGTATTTAACAATGATACAACGGTTGCAAACATCCATCAGTAAGTTATAGGAATTCAATGCATTTTCAACTTAAAATATTTTCAACTTATGTTGAGTCTGTTGGCATGTAGCCCTATCATAAGTTTATCTGTATGGTAAACATATTATAAAAGTAAATTTTTATTTACTTTCTTCAAATTCTTCAACGTCACTTCTATTTACTTAAAGTGAAATTTAATACTGCATATTCAGTTAGCATATATAAGATAACATTACTGTAGTTATATTAAATATCTGTCTTTTTGCTGTACAGATCCATAGGAAGATGGCTGGAAGGATATTCACTAACTACTTTTATTATCTTGGCAATTCAATGCTTTAATATTCATGTTTTATAAAAAGCCATATCAAAATCAATAACTTCAACATTCTGTGTCATCTAAACTTGCTTCTTTTCCCTTGTTGGTATTGAGATGGTGCCTGGGAAAGGTTAGCACATTGGTTTTTGCTTTCATTTTGTAAACTGTACACATACTGAACAATAAATTTGGTCCGAAAATATGTAGAAGCTATTGGGAAAGATATTGTTAGGGAATTCCTCTTCGTATTCCTTAAAGGATGTTACTAAGTCAGATAAAGGTTAGAGTTAAGATTATAATTTTTGCCCATAAACTTTCACCAGGCACAGTGCTTTTGTATTGTCTCTAATGCTTTTGTACCATAAAAGTTGCACTGGAATTGAATATTCTGGTTCTGCCTGTCAACTGGACAATCACAGACCTATATATGTGTGCATATATATATATATGTACTAAAATGTATATATATGAATGTATATAGGTATGTGTGTGTGTGTATATATATATATATACATATATATGTGTGTGTATATATGTACACACATATGTGTGTGTGTATATATATATATATATATATATATATATATATAGCTTTTATTTTTCTTTTTTCCCTTTTATTTAAGAATTGGAAAATTAGGCTTTAGTTTCAAGCTATTTCAAAAGTTTGGGGAGTTAGATAACAGATGTGCATTCCAGAACAACAGTAATCTGGAGATTTTAAGGAATTTGAAAAGCAAACGAGGCGATAAAGAGCCTTCCACTGGTTTTGAAACAAGGAAAGGCGCCCATCATATCATTGTTCAATACCAGGGTCCAAGTTGCTGGAGACATCACAGGTATCAGTAGTTTGTGTCCAGGGTGAAAGTTGCAGTTTTTTCTAGAAATTTATGATGCAAATCCATGTGGATCCCATTAGTACTCCAAAATTTTCATGATGGCATGAGAGCTTAGGGAAGCAAATGACTTTCAAGTGAAGTATACCTTCCCCACTTGAAACCTAGAGAGTTCAGAGGTCCTTGGGTGGGGTTGAAAAATAAAGTAATTGCAATTATTTTTCTATTCCTGTGAGTCTTGAGAATGCAATTTTAAATCTTCCCAATCTGTGAGCGGAGGGTGAGAGATGATATATGTCTTTGAGAAAGAGAGGGTTCCATTAATATCTGCAGTTTTTCAGCTACCGCTATAAAAAACAAAATCAAGAGTACAAATTTGGAGTGAACTGTTAAGGCCTCAACACCGGAAAGTATTAAAATGTATATAAAGAAAGGTTTTGTTTTTTTTACCCTCAGATGGTAAATAAAACTAGTTTATCTTGAAGAGGGAAAAATCTAGAATAGCAACTATGTGTTCAAATGGAAAGGAAACTTTCTCAATTTAGCAAGCAGAAAATAGAAACAAGCATAGAAGAATCAAATAGAGCTTTATGTGTGCCCCTGAAGAAGAGAGTCATATCAAGAAATTTAGCCCCTTAGGCTCTTATTTTTCAGAAACAGGACATTTTATGTGTCTGATATTTATAAATATACTCATTATTCTTCTTTGAGTTTGTAGAAGAAAGAATCTCATTTTGACACGGTTAACAGGAAAAGTGAATCCAGGCAGTGTACTAGATGTGTTGTATGTCCTAACTCTCTTTAAGAAAGCCCTGGGTTGATCTGATTAATATCTGTATTTTAAGTAAGCTGAGGCACAAAGAAGGTAAATTGTCTGTCTAATGGATTATAATTACTAAGTGACAAGGATGAGATTCTAATCCATGTGTCAAAAACCAAGAGCCCGAGTACCCCTCTACACAATGTCTGTTGGTTTTCTCCATCTTCATCATCTTCATCATCTTCATCATCACCATTTGCATTTCTTGTCTTTACTCCTTTTCCTTTGCAATTCTTTTTCATCTTTATGTCCATGAACAGGAGAGGAGGTATGACAGGCATTGCATGGAAACAGCGTGTTTGCTCTTCTTCTGCTGATGGTGTGCCTTCAATACTCCTTAGGCCTGAATGTTTGCCACAGACAATTAAGCAGGTGATAGATGAACTCTTGGTTTTCCTGGGATGTAAAATAAACTACACTGAGTCTGAAAATATCAACATGCAATATGAATGATGCGTCCTTGCAGACTAGTTTGCATTTCTATCAGCCTCAAATTGGTTCTCATTGTTGAGCCATAAACATGTCACAATATTGTTTAACTGTCAACAAAGTGTATTTTTTTTTGCCAGCTGAGCTAAATATAAAAATTCAGTATCACTGCCTAATCATATTTTGTTCATGAGATTGTAAAATGTAGCAATTAATATATTTCAGTGATAAAAATTATATTTACAAAAGTATGGTGAAAAGTATATACATACACTCACATTTCAATATATGCCGATGGACTCCAAATCATATCCTAGCACTATTTGGTGCTTAATCAATATTTGTTGACTACATTCATGCATATTCAGCACATGCTTTTATTTTAAAGTCCAAACGTTCTTTTCAATACTGACCTTTTTACCTAATGGAAAAAGAATTTTCAAAACAAATTGCATGCAAAGAATGAAAATGTACACATTTACCTTGGGAAATGAAATACAAAGCAAAGAGAGGTCAGATAAAAGATAAAATATTACTATTTTTTTAATTTCAAATTTTAATTTAAATTCTAGTTAACATATAGGCAAAATTGGTTTGAGGTGTATTATCATAATTTTCTTCACTTTTTTCCATTTTGAATACAAAAAAAGGAAAACTAAAAAATATGAGTGTACAAAAATTGTAGTAATATATGTATATTTGATGAAAATATAAAATGTTCATGGAAGAGAAACACTGATTTGCAAATTACTCCTATAGAATGTGGGATTTAGAAGAAATGATAGTTGGAGCTTTAGTTGTAAAACGTGTTTTATTTCAAAAAACATAAACAAAACCAAAACAAAAGGCCAAAACAACTGACCAAATGAATAAATGACAAAACATGAAATAGTGACTACACAGGTATCTCATATTTTTGTCACTTTTCTATAATATTTTATTATCTTATCCTTTAAAAATCAAATTAGAAAGATAAAGGAAGCAAAACCTCAAGATATGTGAGAAATGCTAGTGTATTTATAAAATATATTCAAATCTAGAAACAGATAAATTTATTATATAGGCAATTTGCAGATGGGCAGTGAAGAAACTTCTCAAAAAATTACTTTTTGGAAATCTGTTGCTAAAAATTACGTAGAGCTTTTTGAATCCTGATATGGTCATTGTGAGCATCTTTATAGAATCATTTCAAAGTATTTGAAAAAATGTCATCAGGATATGACTATTTATACTTAGAAAATTAAAAAGCTCAAGTTAGACATGATTTTTGACTGAAAAAGTCATAAATTATTTAATCAACATACCTGGGATAACAGAACTAGAATTGAATAAATTATTTTTTAGTAGACCGTAATTATGAGGGGAGAAGAGAAGGAGAATGGGGTTCTTGAAATTATTAGGAGGCCTAACCATGTTACATTTCTGTTACTCATTTAAATATTGCCATGCATCTACCCCATGCATAAAGGATCTACGTGCTAAGCAGATTATTGGCTGAGATACTGGATCAGTGCTGCCAAGTTTACCAGAGATGAAGCCTATAGTATAAATGGAGAAATTAAAAATGTAAAGGCATTCAAGGGGAAAACTTGGGAGAGAGGACTACATACAGCAAGAACAGAAAGTACAGTGGGCTTAAGAGAGGAGAATGTTTGGTGCCCGGTGGCTCAGTCTGTTAAGCTAAATACAACTTCAGTTCAGGTCATGATCTCGCAGTCCGTGAGTTCGAGCCCCGCGTCGGGCTCTGTGCTGACAGCTCAGAGCCTGGAGCCTGATTCAGATTCTGTGTCTCCTTCTCTCTCTGCCCCTCCCCCAGCCACACTCTGTCTCTCAAAAATAAATAAATGTAAAAAAATTTTTTTTTAAAAAAGAGAGAGAAGAATGTCTGGTGTGTAAACCCCAAGGATGCTGATGCACTTGAATCATAATGAAAAGTGGAATGGGAAGGAGTGTTATTGACAGGAGATGGATTAAATAGGAAGGGGCCAAATTATGTTGGCCATTATATTTAGGAGCTTGAATATTTTTCAATTTGGAACGGAGATGTTATTAAAAGACTTTAAGCCAAAGAAGTGCCATAATTTGAAGTATGTTTATTTTAGCTGCAGAACTGAAAGAATGGGGACCATTAGAACTACTGCAAGTAGTCCAGATGAAAAATGATGGTGCCTTGGACAAAGATTAAATTAACAGAGATGAAAAAAGTAGACAGATTGAAGATAAATTTAGGATCTCCAATATGTGAAAGGCAGTGCATCCCTGATGTTGTGCTAAGAAATCACTTTATTCATCAGTCATGCCGTTTTTTAATAAAACGCTTATCTATTTGTTCATTCATTCTACAAATGTGTATTGATCATCCACCAAATATTGGGCAATTTTCTACATCAGTAATAAAACATACGAGAATCTCTTTTATTCTAGTAAGAAGAGAGAGAGAATAAGCAAACACAGAAGCAAAGTAACATGTTTACTAAGAAAATTTCACAATAAGTGAGAAAGTGAAAAATGCCTGAGGGTAGGTGTAAAGGTAAAATCTAGTAAGGGAATAGAAATATCTGGTGGAGAAGGGAAATGACAGAATAAAGAGGATTGTCAGGATGAGACTTCTTATGTAGATGACATTTGAGAATAGGATTATATGAAGTCAAGAAATTAACCATGTAGCCATCAGGGGGAAGCTTAAATTAGGCAGAGATATTAAGCAGGAAAAAGGGCAATGGACTAAAAACCTAGAATTTTAACCACAGTCAAAGGAAGGTGCCTGAAGCATAAGAAAATGGGGAGAATAATAGGAGGTGAGGTCAGAGTGCACACAGGGAGGTCATTGACACTACATGTCCCTTGAGGCTATTGTAGGGGCTCTGGAAAAGTGGGTAGTCATCATAACATTTTGAGGAGACAGTGAAATTACTAAACATGTTAAAGAATGTCTCTGGCTGCTGTATCAAGATAACATTTTTAGCAGAATGAGAAATTAGACAACTAGACAAATACCTTCTGAGATACAGATGGTATTTAAATAATCAAGGAGAGGTGAGTTGTTGGTTACCTCCAAGGTAGTGGCTGTGGATGTGATAATAACTGGTCAGACTAAGAATATATCTTGAAGATACAGACAGTAGTGTTTCCTGATGTGTTGAATGTAGGGGCAGGAAAGAAAGATATTAATATTGTGCTATGTATTATTTGTATTTATTATTATATTTTGGCTGCCATTAATTTAGATTAGGGAATTCTGGACGGATTGATTTTTCTGTCAAGGGTGAAATAAAGACAATTCCACTTTAAAGTTAGGAAATCAGATATATCTAAGTGGAGAGACCCAGTAATCGCTTAGATATAGAAGTTTGACGTTTAGAAAAGGTTTGGGAGGAAGATGTAATTTACAGAGTTATTGTACGTGGCTAAAAGTTAGAGCTATGGGACTTGATGAGAAAATTAAGAAAGTGTATGGATCAAGTGCCTATATGAATTATTTGATCATGGCTTTAAAGTGAAACTACATTACCTAAGTAATAGAAAGTTGGGCTTGTACAGGGCTGTGGTATTGGTGAGAAAATATGAATAAGTGATAGTGTGGAAAGGTATATGCAAAAGACACTTATTTCCAGCTGTGTTCCATATACTCTTTGCATGCTCTTATTTCATCATTTTTGCTCAGCAGTGCCACCACCACCATCCAAATGCAACTTTCTCCTTCTCATTCAAATCAATGTGAAATTAACTTGCTTCTCAGGTCTGGATTGTCTGATTTTCTTTTTCAAGGGAAAATTTTTTCATCTCATTTTATTTCTGATATGGTGTACCCTAATATAAAGATAAATAAATAAAGTTTATCTTTTTTTTAAGGTTACCATGTCCCCAGCCAAGACTAAGAACAAAACAAAACAAGACATAAATGAATAAATAACTGCTTAGCTCTTACTAACAAAAAAACTGCATCATTTTCTTTTTTTTTTTTTTTTAATTTTTTTTTTTAACGTTTATTTATTTTTGAGACAGAGAGAGACAGAGCATGAACGGGGGAGGGTCAGAGAGAGGGAGACACAGAATCTGAAACAGGCTCCAGGCTCTGAGCTGTCAGCAGAGAGCCCGATGTGGGGCTCGAACTCACGGACCGTGAGATCATGACCTGAGCCGAAGCCGGCCGCTCAACCGACTGAGCCACCCAGGCGCCCCAAAACTGCATCATTTTCTTAAATACTTGAGCAAAAGATTTTTGCAAACACTTCATAACTTATATTAAATAGGGATGGAAGAAAAACTTAATTTTGTTTTCTTATGCTTTGTTTTTAGTGCTAAAACAAAATGCTCTGCTCAAGTAATTATTGTAAAAGTTTTTTTTTTTTTAATAAGAGTAATGCCAGTAAAATTTACCTGTTTCCTTTCCTATATGAAGCCTGCATTTTTTTTTCTTACTCACTTTTTTCTACTATTTATAAATTTAATTTCAGTATATTTGATATACAATGTTATATTAGTTTCAAATATACAATATAGTGATTCAACAATTCTGTATGTTACTCAGTGCTCATCAATATAAGTGTACTCTTAATCACAATCACCTCTCACCCATCCTCCCACCTAACTCCATCTAGTAACCATCAGTTTGTTCTCTATAGATAAGAATCCATTTTTGGTTTTGTTTTTGTTTTTAGGTGTGTCCCTTTTTCTTTCTGTGTTCATTTGTTTTCCTTAAATTCCACATATGAGTGAAATCATATGGGATTAGTCTTCACTGACTGGCTTACTTCACATAGTATTATACTCTGGTTCATCCATGTTGTTGCAATTGGCAAAATTTCATTTTTTATGGTTGAGTAATAATCCATTGTGTGTGTGTGTGTGTGTGTGTGTGTGTGTGTGTGTGTGTAAACCATATCTTCTTTATCCATTCACCCATGTCATCTATTGATGGACACTTGGACTGCTTCCATGCCTTGGCTATTGTAACTAATGTTGCAGCAAACATAGGGGTGCACATATCCTTTCAAATTAGTGTTCTTGTATTCTTTGGGTAAATACCCAGTAGTGCAATTACTGGGTCATATGGTAATTCTATTTTTTAATTTTTTGAGAAACCTCCAGAGTGGCTCCACCAGTTTTCATTCCCACCAACAGTTCATGAGGATTTCTTTTTCTCCTCATCCTCACCAACCCGTTACTTCTTGTGTTTTTTATTTTAGCCATTCTGACAGGTGCGAGGTGATATTATATTGTGGTTTTGATTTGCATTTCCCTGATGATTAGTGATGTTGAACATCTTTTCATATCTCTGTTGGAAGCCTATCTTTTTTAAGCTCACTGTATGGTATTTTCTGGATAGCATTTTACCTAAATATTGTTATTGGAGATATTTTTTAATAAATGTCTATTAAAATTTTGTACTTTTTCTATAAACTTATAATTTCATGGCTCATTTGACATATAAATCATAAAAGATACTTTAAAAATTTATATAACAGGGACATTAGGATAGAATTTAAAATCTCTAGGACACCTGAGTGGCTCAGCTGGTTAAACGTCTGACTCTTGATTTTTGGCTCAGGTCATGACATCATATTTCTTGGGTTCGAGCCCTGTATTGGGCTCCATGCTGACAGCACAGAGCCTGCTTGGGATCCTCTCTCTCTGCCCCTTCCCTGCTCATGCTCTTTCTCTCTAAAAATAAATATTTAAAAAAACTCTAAATATTTCTGTTCATCACACACATACACACACACTTCATTTCTTCTCTGAATTCTCAATAGCATTAGTTCTGCCACCTGATTCAAAGGACATTTGTATTAAAAGTTGTGCATCCATTGAACTTGCCTCATTTATTAAACAGTAAGTCAGTAAGTCCCAGGGACTATGCATTTCATACTTGAACCACATCTTTTAAACATCATTACTTGTGTTGGTTCTTACTCAATAAATCTTTTCAAATGAATTAAGAAACAAATTCGGATATTAATATGACCCCAGAATTTCCTGATCATGTTCTAGAAATGGAATTTCTTATTTCTTCCCCTTATGTTACTGTTCTAATATTTTTCTGGTGGTCATTGATGTGGTTGAAGTGTTAGGGCTGGGAGCTAATGGCCAAGAAAGAATTCTTGTGACGTTTCAGCACAAAAAGGTGGTTTTATTAAAGCATGGGGACAGGACCTGTGGACAGACAGAGCTGTACTGGGGTTGTGATGGGTGACTGATTAAATACCTTCAAGTTGGGAGGGGGGTTAGGGATAGCATAAGTCTCTAAGCATTTTGGAAACAACGTGTCCAGGATCTTGAGGATGCTAGCTGTTATTAGGAAAAGGCCATTTGTTACTGTCTAGTAAAACCCCAGTAATGAGACACTCCAGATGTATATCAGTGGGCCATAAGCTTGGAGTATAATTGCCAACATATATCTTGGAGGGGGGGATAGAGATAAAGGAAGTTTCCAAAGGAATTTTTGTATGTTGAAGTAGACTTATAGGATCCTGGGGGATTGGGCTAAGATTGTCTTTTGCCCTTAGCAAAGTGTCAACATCGAGGCAAGTGAACTTCCACAGGAAGGTCACTCTGCCTGTTTTAAGGACTTGTCAATGGGGTATAGGCAGTTAGGAAGTTTAATTTTTCATTTGCCTTTGTTTTCCCCATCAGTCATCATAGTAAACTACTCCTTCTCATATAACCCAAGCTACAAATTTTTCTATTTATTGTTGGTATGGGCAATACTTCTTTGAATACGTTGATCTAATAGCTTGTAAATTGGTGTCTTATAGAAAATAAACTATTTTGAGGTTGATATGTGTGACCTATGCAAAAACAAGTCAAAACATGATATTGATTGGCAATTGACATGATATACCTTTGAATGATGGCAGTATTCTAGATCTTCATCTGGATGGTAGTTACAGTAATATAAGTGAATATATTTGTAAAATTTATCAAGCTAAAGACTAGTTTGTGAACTGTATTGATTTTTATACCTCATTAATAATAAAATAATATGTAAGTATAAACTAAATAACAACTACAACAGAAACTGTGATCGAGTTACTTTCGCAAAATGTACTCATCAGTGAACTGGGATATAGCATAAACATAACTTTCAGTGGCACAAGTGTTTTGTTTTGTTTTGTTTTGTTTTGTTTTGTTTTGTTTTGTTTTGTTCAGATCTGTTTGAGACCTAGTTCTGCCACATGCTTCTGGTGTGGTTTTGAGAAAGATTATTAATCTATCTGAGCTATTTTTTACTACCTATAAGATAAGAATAATGAAATATCCCACCTCATAGGGTTGTTGTGATATTTGAATAGATGAAGTAGATGAAGTCTAGTTGCTATCTTTGCCTTCAGATTTAAGATAAGAAAATAAGACATGGCTGAAAACTGTATTCCCTTAAACATCTAATAATTATTATTTAAAATTATTTGAGATATTCTGACTAGTGGAGTAAATTCTCCTAAAAACAAAGAGATAAGATGTATTAGCATAGAATCATAATCACAAATATAATTGACACAACTTAAAATAATACCTGAAAACATTAATCTTCTTGAAGTCAATTTTAGAATAATGAAAAGCTGCCAAGACCCATATTTTATTTCACCCTCATCGAATTTCCAATCCTTCAGTGTTTTTCATGTCACTCAAAATGACGGAGTTTGAGTTCTACTTTGTCAAGATGGAGCGTACAGTATGTAGTCTCTATCAACTAAGGGAATCTAAAAAGAATCAATGCACCCCTAACATTTCATTATTTTCCATGGAAAATTACATTCCTCGGGGAGTTTTGGCTATCCAATATATAAACAGATACTCTGTAATAAAATTTAAAGAATAATTAAAGAAAAATGTATTAAGTCCTTTCCCATTTAAGATGCAAAATGAGAAAAATAAGCACAGTTTTTCAGGTTAGAAACTATCTCCATATTTGTTTAATGTTAATTTCCAGGCAAAGGAAGTGAGATAATGCAAATTGAAATAATTCGAGAAAGTCCTTAGGTAATTGTTAAAAAAATGAAAGTTTACTGTTTCAGTTATGTTGAAAAAATTATGTGGGACCCATAACATCTTCCTTTAGATAGTTTGAAAAACAAATTCAAAATATTTTTGTTATTCTTGTAAGTTTCAAATATTACATGAATAAGGACTTTTAACAATACAGAAGTGATTACCTGACTTCCTTTTATAAAAGCTCTTAAAGTTTAATATGTATGTGAGTTAAACAATATTTCAAAATGCTTCTCTCCTTATAACAAGAATAGTCTTATCTTTATTTTTTATATTCAGAAGCAAAAATGTGTATTATTCAGGAGAATCAAGGCAAAAGTATGAAGTAGAAAAATAATATTCCAAAAAGGATGTGATAAATTCACAAATATCAATCTATGTATTATTTAAAATGAAACACCTTCCCCCCTCCCATCCCCTTAAGGTGACTTGATAAATAATGGAGAATAAGAGAGACTTGGTAATTTCCAAGAATCTAAAAGTGTCTGAGGGGTCATCTTACTTTATTATTTGTTTATTTTAATCAATGGCCTTCCCAGACTCATAATAATCAGGTAAAACTACTTATTATTATGACTATACTTATGACTTATACTATGGCTTATACTTATGTATCAATATATAAAACATCATTGGCATATTTACAGGTAAAGATGTAAATTTGAATAGGAGGCATCATTACACATTTATTAACTAATGGTAGCTGTATCAGTTGAGATGTAAGTTTTGTTGCAATTAAAAAATGTTCTTAAAATCTTTGGTCACCACAATGAAGTTTTATTTCTTGCTCATGATCCTGTCAGCTGAAAATTGGCCATAGATCTGCTTCATATGATCTACATTCCAGGATGCAGATGATAAGGTAGTCTCTCTCTGGACATCTTTAAATGGGAAAAGAGAAGGGCACCTGAGTGGCTCAGTTGGTTAAGCCTCTGACTCTTGCTTTCTGCTCAGGTCATGATCTCAGGGTTCATGAGATTGAGCCGCGCATTGGGCTCTGTGCTGATAGCACGGAGCCTGCTCAGGATTCCCCCTCTAACCCCCCACCCCCGTGCCCTTCCCTCCCCTCTCAAAATAAATAAATAAACTTTTTTTTTTTAAAAAGGGAAAAGAAGGATGGAGAGTCACACAGTGACTCTAAGCTAATGCAAGCCATATGGGTCTTTAAGTTCAACATGATGGACATAAGCAATCCTCCCACCGAGTGGACCAGGAAAGGAAGGAATCAGAATATTTGGAGACAATATCATATCTAACTCAGTACTTTAGCAATTATTTTACTTTATACTACTTAGTGTACAAATAAGGAAATAAGCCAGGAACACAAGGAACATGTCCAATAATGTAACTATTTAATGATAGTGTCTGTCCTAACATGCACAGGCAGTCATGCTCTTCTTTCTCTTAAGATCAGAAAAATAAGCCTAAATGTTATTAGAAATTGTCCATCATCTTTTTGTGCAGAGGGTGGAAGGGAAAGCTGGAATAAAGAAAATGGCACAAAATATGTCTTATGATACCATTATTAAATAAATTATTGATAGCAATATATTCACCTTGAGTTTTTTTATTCATTGAGTGAATTGCCTTTACTTGTTTTCATGTATAAACAATGATTCCTGGGTGCCTGGGTGGCTCAGTTGGTTAAGCATCTGACTTTGGCTCAGGTCATGATCTCAGGGTTCGTGAGCTTGAACCCTGCTTCTGGTGAGCATGAGACCCGCTCGTGTTCTCTTCCTCTTTCTCTCTTTCTCTGTACCCTGTGGGATTCTCTCTCTCTTGCTGTTTCTCTCTGCCCCTTTCTCACTTGTGCCCTCACTCTCTCTCTCAAAAAAATTTTTTTTCTCGGGAAGAATAAATTCTGATGAGAAATAAATGATATTCTATGGGAAACCATACGTTCATACGCAAAATTGTTCTATAAACTCTAGAACTCTTTCACCCTTTAGTCTATCTAAACTTTGTACTTTCTCTAAGAGCAGGTGTGTCTTTTGAGCTTCTCTGTTTTCCACACTATGCTGAATTGCCATAATTACTCATATTGTTATGTAATTCATGTGTGTGTGTGTGTGTGTGTGTGTGTGTGCGCATGTGTGGTGTATGTGTGTGTGTGTTCCATGTGTTCACAGCAAGTAGATATCATATACATTGAAGGAAAGATCATGGTTCCATTCAGCTGTGAACATAAAATAGGTAATAGATATTCTATAAATATCTGTCCAGTTAATATTGTATACCTTGTATACCTTGCATTAACACAAAAATAATTTAATACTTTGGTTAGCTGAAAACACTGATAAGTCATAATGAAGGGAAAATAAATACTATTCTCAAAACTGTTCAATTTTTATAACAACTTTTGATATAAATTGTTTGAATTTTTTAGAAAAATTAAAAGATTAAAATTATTTTTTCATAGATGTATAATGGGTTGATGAAGGTTTATTAAAATAGGCTCAGAGGGGCCCCTGGGTGGCTCAGTAGGTTAAGTTTCCGACTTTAGCTCAGGTCATGATCTCATGGCTTGTGAGTTCGAGCCCCACATTGGGCTTTGTGCTGACAGCTCAGAGCCTGGAGCGTACTTCCAATTCTGTGTCTCCCTCTATCTGTCTCTCCCCTGCTTGCTCTCTCTCTCTCTCTCTCTCAAAAATAAACATTAAAAAAAATAAAATAAAATAGGCTCAGAAACATGTATTTGACTCAGTTCTGCCTAATTTAACTATATGAACAGGTGAGGTCTTTAATGTTCTTATTTTAGTTTCTTCATTGATATAATGATAATGAAGAAACTAAATTACATTACAATTACTTTTGTCTCATATATATGTATGTATATATATATATATATATATATACATACATATATATAATCTATAACTAAAGAGCTAGTAGAATCTTATCTTTTTGGAAAAAAAAGGATGCACTTTGCTTAAGGCATAAAGCCACACATTTATTGTTCTCCTAAACAATATAACAAGAGACTTTATTTGTATTTCAGAAGTGCAAAATAAAAATTCCAAGACATATTTTACTCTTCCTATGCAATCAGCACCACTGTAATCGTGTTTTGCAATGAAAACTAAATGCAAAATAAGAAATAATATATTATAATCTAATATGTTGATGAGCAGTGTTTTTATGAGCGCTTATCTTAATTTTATTCAATTTTATAGTAAAACATTATTAACTACCCATTATAATAAACACATAGTGAAATAGCCAGTGATAATGAATAGTCTCTATATATTTGATAAATATATATTTTAATCAGAAAATAGTTATAGGCTACAATTGTTGGAGAGTGAAATCAATTAAATTCTCTTTGATAGGTATTTTACTATGCACATCATACAACAAGCACTTTTACACATATTCCCTGATTTAACTCAACCTGTTGTTCATCATACTGCACCACCATAAACAACTCTATTATGCTCTCTCCTCTGTCTTCCAAGAAAAATGCTTTCCGTAAGCTCAACTATTTCTGCCAATATCAGTTCAATAACAACTTTGTGGGCAAGGTAATTCCTAGTCCATAATGAACAACTCAAGTTGTATATTCACTTGATAACCAATAATCTGATTTTCATTTTCTTCCAGATCCCAGTATCATCCTAGGTGCTGTTTCTTAAAAGAATAATGGTTATCTATAGAAGAGTTTGAGTTTACTCCTAAGCTCTAGGGTTTCTGTTCAGATTTACTAATGATTCTCTAGACCTCATTAAAGCACTCCCTTTTGCCACAGATCCTTTTACTTCATTGTTGTTTTATAAGTTACAGGTTCAGAGTAGTGTCTATAATTTCTGGATCTGCTACAGAGCTTCCCTTGTTCTAGGCCCTACACCAAGATGGCAGTCTTCATGGTTACCCAGTAAATGTGCCAGAATAGCTCACTTAAACATAGTATGTTGCCTCCAAAACCCACGCAGGCCCACTGAGCTCTCGGCATCTGTATTAATGACAGGCATTGCAAAGTGCAACATTTTTTTCTTCGCTTTAGAAGGGATATCCTGACACACTCTTGACCATAAGACCCAAACTACTAAGAGTGTGGGTCCCTGAATTCCTTTTGTGTTTCTCTCTCAGTCTGTAACGTAACTTATGCTACCAAAGCATCTGTGTTATTTTTCCTTTTGTCAGGTCTATTGTCAACAAAATAGTGAAACGGTGTGCTACCCTGCAGGACATCAAGAAGATAAAAATTTTAGCAGCTTAGGTCTATGGCAGATTGCAGAGTTGACATAGAGCTGAGGTGTGAAACTGAACGAATACTGTTGTCTGCTAGGTAAAAGTGAACTGCTTCTGGTCTTTTTTCCAAATCACTGTGGAGTTAAATGCATTTGCTACATCAGCAGTCACATATCTGACCACAGGGTTTTGTTGATTTGCTTCAGTATTTATACCATATTTGGAACAACAGCTTAAAATATGATCATTCTTCAAGGTTTATCTGCTTTCTTTACAGGTAGTTGGAGTTGGGGTAGATATCATGAAACTTTGGAAATGGCTTAAAATTTCTGGGACATATTTAGTGACAATAAATATCATCTTCTCTTTTGTTCATTTAATATCTAGTGGCCATTGCTTATTTAATAGAGAAGTGATGGTAAGCTCAATAGGACTCTAATGAGCATTTAGCAATGAGATGTGTTACCATTATCCAGAGGTAATTTCAGTGTTTTCAAGAGTAAATTCCTACACAATGGAATCATGCAAAAATAACTGCCATTATTATGCCAAAGTTAATAAATATATTTTAATTCCTAACCTAATCCTAACTATATTAGGATTTCATGTATTGCATAGTTCCTTCTATAAATAAAAATCAATTACCCCCAACTCCATCTGAATCCTTCCTTTCATTTCTTTTTTGAAAGCCTTAAATAGTACCTTGTTTATCACCCACTTAATGAAAGCATGCATTTTACAATATCTCTGAAATATACTCAGCCAATATTCACTGAAAACACACATGAGTTTGTGACACAAATATCAATCTGTATCATTGATTATATTAATCACAGTTTGCACAGTATAATCTTTCTAGAACCAAGTTCAATATGCTTGGATAACTATACTCATTTAGCAATAACTATACATATTTAGCAAACTGAACAGAAACCTTATTTAGCTTGAATAACTATACATTTCTTGGTTTAGTTATAAAAAGAGTAGGTCAAAGAGTCAAATCCTCATATATTCTTGAAGCTAGGGAATGATAACTGTCCAGTTATTCACCCATTTCATCAAACACATGTCCAACCATTGACAATATTTTTTGGCATTCATTTCTTGGATGTTTCTTTTTTAAAAACCATCTCTGTCCTATTATTTAATGTACAAAAATGTAGATGTATTAAAAAAAAAGTATCAGATTATTTCTGCAACTTTCCCAACAAAAATATTATTTCCTTACATACATACATTTTCAATTGCCGAGTAAGAGACTATAGCCCAATGCACACGTGCACAAACACACACACACACCCCACTGAATCCCATAGGCCTAACTATACCCAGCGACTAAAGAACGAACAAGTTTTCACCAATGTAGACTTTCTAGTGTCATGTTGGATTACACCTTATTTCTCTCCCATGAGCACACTGATTGATGATCCCTAATTTCTCTCATCCTAATATAACTGTATGGTATACATGTTAATTTTAACTTGTGGCACTTTGTGAGTCAGTTGCTCTAAGATCACACCTATCATAGTTTAGATTGGCCATAATGTTCCCATAGTTATATATCTCCAACACATGTAGTCACTGACCATTGAAATATATCAATTTCTGTTGCAAGCAGTATACCAATGAATTTCTCCTGAGTTCTCCTTCATCTCCTGCAGTTACTGGAAGCAGGATGTTCTATCAGTTTAGTAATATATATACTCCATTTACACATTGTTTCATCATATTCTGTGCCAGTTTCTCATGTGGTCGGTGCTCTGGAAGAACAAACACTCCCTCTAGCGTCCCACATTAGGTTAAAACATTTTCTCATGCAGGGTGAGGCTTCAGGGAAACCAACAGTTCCATAGGCCCAAAGTGCCTTTTTTTCAATGTGAGGCCATCAAATTATGACCTGTTCAGTTTTAATCACCACAAAGACTATTGTCACTGAGTACCTGTGATATGGGTGCAATTCAAGAAAGTTGTAGATGCATCCAAAATGAGTCTGTCTTCTGGATATTTAAGGTTCAACATATTCAACTGCTAAGTGCTGTTCTTTATGAGTGTGACGCAAGCCCTCTTACATTCATCTTTGTATGTATGAATCATTAGTGATTTGAGATCATGTTAGTATCCTCCCTCTGATTATAAAAACTTCTCTTTACATAATGTTCTATCCACACTCAGGTTTGGTGTAGTCACAACAGAAAAGTAGACATACTGTTGTGTTTACTTTTATCCCAGGAGCTCATTGTAGTACACATCATTAGGATGATGCAGTTGTTCATTGCTAACTGCCAATCACATACATACAAATTGCAGAATTTCTTTCAAGATTAAGAAATTCATTACAAATATTACAAAACTTTTGTAAAAATTTTAGAAAATAATACAAAATATTTGTAACATAAATGCTATCAATGTGATAGAAAAATATGACCCAAATTATAATGCCAGTCTGCTGTTACCCAGGTAGACTCCAAATGGCCAAAGTAGAGTACTTATGTAAATCTTAAGGTTTGGTTCTTTCAGTATAAGCCATGATTCAGAATCAAAATAATGAGAAATAGCTAAAAGTTTTATTCTCTTTCTGTCAGATACTTTTTTTTTGAAGTGAATGATTGTATTCTTTCTGGCATCTTCACTCACTTGCTTTAATCATCTTTTTATCCTGGACATTGACAAACACTTGGGCACCTTGATAGGTGTTTGTTGCATTGATGACTTGAATATTGAATGATGTAGAGAATTTTATTTCCCAATTTCATGGTAAATCAAGAATGTTTTTACTGTAAATTTTATAAATTTATAAAGTTTTGAGATGTGTGTGTATATATAGAAATATAATGTGTGTGTGGATCAATTATGTTTCATGGAAATGTTATAGACACTTTTTGTTTTATAAACTTTACCAGATCTTAATTATTATTCCAGAGATCCATAGAAATATTTTTGATTGAATGTTATTCAATGTGTGTGTGTGTGTGCATGCGCGTGCATGTGTGTGTGTGTGTGTGTGTGTAGTGTCTCAATAAAAGTGAATACAGGAAGTCTTTTTAACTCTGTAAAAGGCAGGTACATCTCATAGCTAGTAATGACAGACACAAAACTGATATTAATAATTCTGTTACTGTTTCAAAGCGTAACTTTGATGAAAATTTTTAAATTTGATTATCATCACCCCTTTGGGAAAAGCTTATAATGTTTTTTCTAACTTTAGATAAATAATACTGAAAACAGTTGATACAAATGTGATGTTTTAGCTATCCCTCCTTAATTGAACAACAGTTTTTGAATTTTAATTACTTAGGTCTGTCTTTTGTTTAACTATAATTATATGATCAAACAAATCTATGTATCAGTCTTTTAAATATAAAAACTAGGTGTTTGTATACCTTAGGAGGAGTTAATGTAGAATTTCACTTTGTTGTAACCAGAAACCTTATTAATATCATAATATCATAAAAATTTTTCAAAATTAATTTAGCAACTGAATACTTAAATGATATATTGCAAAGCAGTGTATGCATTTTAAATGTTCAACAGAACACTAATCTAACCTTTAGAAGTAGAGGAACACAGAACAGTGTTAATGATTCTAGTTTGGTACATCTGTAAATATTCAGTTTCTTTTTATTTAGCTAATAAGTATAGCCTCAATTTGACATATTCATGATACAGAAATAAAATCAAGGTAGAACATTATTCTGATTTTTTTCCATCAATGAGTGGAAATGTTAGTATTTATCTTACAGGGGCACCTAGGTGGCTCAGTCAGTTAAGCATCTCACTCTTGGTTTTTGCTCAGGTCATGATTTCATGGTTTCATGAGTTTGGGCCCCAGGTCTGCTCTGGCAGCACAGAGCCTGCTTGGGATTATCTCTCTCTCCCTCTCTCTGCCCCTCCCCAGCTAATGTTGTCTCTGTCTCACTCGAAATAAATAAATAAACTTTAACAAATATTTTTCTTATAATTTATAAATAACCCATGTTAATATTTATTATAATATACCTGCATTTTCTCACATATTTTCCAGATCTTTTCTTTTAATCATGTTGGAAATTAACTGCAGTAATAAAGAGAATGCATTTAAATATTATTGGAGCAATGGATTAATAGAAAAAAAATTGTGTGACATTAAGACCATTTTATAGTTAATGCCACATAACATTAGGGCAAAATGTTCAAATTATATTAGAATAAAGTAAATTTTACAAATAAGTCGCCTATAAGAGAAATAGGTCTTAATACATCCAAGTTGATTAAAGTAATATCAGTAACAACTAAAGTTAATGTAAATTTACAGAATATTATACCCTGGCTTTTCCATCACTTAGAATATACTTTAAATTGATATATACTTTAGTTAATACAAAATGCAAAGTTGAAGTGGAAAACAAGGTACCCAGCACATACACAGAATAAAAGATCAACAATTCTTAGGCTGTAGAAATTAAAATTGATTCTGATGTCCAATTAACCCACAACTTGATGATTCACAACTTGAGGAAATATTCAGCATATTAATTTGTTCTCATTTCCTTGTGTTAACGAAACAGTTTCCAGCTACAAAATGAATCTCTGAAACTGATTAGAGTACTGATTAAAAAAGGACATGGTACAGTTTTGTTTTGTTGTAGGTTTGAAATGGAGAGCAATGAGCAAAACTGTGAGTTCAAAAAATCTCCTAATTTATCTTAGTATTCAACTGGAACAAAATAAAATATTGTCTACTTTAACTCATTATACTGATTTGACCAAGTTTAATTTTACATAAGAGGACAATAGTTGAATACATTGGTAGAAAATTACTTAAATTAGAATAGAACTTAAATATCAGGGAATATAAATGAGAATAAACTGCTTTTTAAAAGATGTCAGTAACTTAGGGGTACCTGGTGGCTCACTCAGTTGAGCATCTGACTTCGGCTCAGGTCATGAGTTCTTGGTTCAAGCCCCACATTGGGCTCTGTGCTGACAGCTCAGAGCCTGGAGCCTGCTTACAATTCTGTGTCTCCCTCTCTCTCAGCCCCTCCCCTGCTCACACTTTGTTTCTGTCTCTCAAAAATAAATAAATGTTAAAAAAATAAATAAATAAAAAGATGTCAGTAACTAAATCAAATAAATTTCATGGTGTATTTTCAATATACTAATTTTGACATCCATAATTCAAAGAGGAAAAGCACCTTGTAGTTCTGAACCTATGAATTACATACATAGCACATGAAAATATGTTGTCATATATACAACATATGACAATTGCTTTGAGAAAAAAAATTCCCACTCAAAACATTTTCGATTCTTTATTTTAATGTAAATTTCTCTAATCAGAGTGGAATTTTTAAGAAAGGAACATTAAAAAAATAAAAACCAACCAATTAATATTTATGTTTTATAGTCCAAAGACAGATTTAGGAGAATAATTAATATATTAAATATGGGTACTTAAAACTTGGTTATGACTTCTTATAAAATATCTTTCTGTGATTTTTCTAAATCAAATTTATTTCTAAATATTACTTAATTTCTATACTCAGAGTACATTAGTAGAAGCCCTACTCCTTTTAACTCCATAAAAATTCCTAAATAATTATGAATATATAATTTATTAAAATACCCATTAGTATTAATGAGATTTCATAAAGTTACTGAAAAACATCCCCTATTTTAGTGTTTTGGAGTAGATTCATAATAGAGAATAGACCTCTTTGCAGTGATCATAATAGTTTAAGTAATATTAGATTTTTTTACTAGATCATTTGTTTAAAATTTTTTCCAAATTTCTCTTTTTCTTAGCCAATTTTTCTTCTTATTAGCTTCCTATGTTATCTTTCAAATCATGTTACAGAGTTGTGGTTTTCTTGTATTTTGGAGTCTGTAGAGCCATTGTTTTCCTAAAGGATCCTGCAAACTCTGTAATAAATAAATCATATTCAGAAGTATTCCTCCAGTGATTCAAGTTCTTGCTGATACTGCTGTATTTTGCATATTTTTGATAGGTACTCTGCTGTTTATTTGTTTTCTTTCCTAGTTATTCTGTTTCTGAATGAGTAACAATCTGGCCAGGGCAGGTATTTACCCAAAGAGTTAGTGGCCCCAGGACCATCACAAAACAGTTGAAAGTTGGCCGAGGTTTGAATCCTATTTCCTAAAACATTAACTTGGAGTAACTCCAAAAAAAAAGTTTCTTCTGGTTTCACTGACTGTGCCTCTGATAATTTCTCAAGAATCAGATTTATTAGGTGACTTTTCTTTGCCAAAATATTATCTAATTTACGTCAGGGCTTGCTTTAACATTATGTATGGAATCCAAAGATTTGGCATCGGTCATTACACATTACACTAGAATCTGCTCACTTTAAAGTGATTCTTGAGACTATTCACAATGCATTTTGTCTCAAAGTTTAGCCAGTGTTCTTTGGTGTCTCAAGCCCAAAGTTTCTGTATAATTTCTTTGTTTTCCTTTGTATTTTTTACTGTCTCTACATTCTACACTATTTTACTGTGACTTTTGAAATTACCTCCTTATATCCAATAAAATTCCCCATCCTCAATCTCTCTGAATTTTCTTTTCCTGTTACGTATCATAACTAACATGGTTTTACCCCAAGGGCATCAGTTACTATGAACCTATTTAACTAGTGATTATTTGCTTTATCACAGTCCCTGTGAATTTAAAAGAAAAAGATCTATTTATACCTATATAGGGACTGACACAGATAGGGATGTACAGATTGTATAGATGAAGGTATGTATTTATTCTAGTATCTCTTACCAATTTATCACTGAAAAAATATAGAAAAATATTTCTTGATCATCGTTCTCCTTTAAACATAAAATCTCTCTTTCTTGCTAGCTAATGTATATCTCTGCACCCTATTTCCATACATCTCAAGGACATTCAGTATCTCTCTTGCAAATGTATTTTCTCACTTGTTTTTAAAGATAAAATCTCACAAGTTATATCTACCTCTCCAAATACAATATATTTCTTTCTTCTTAATATTCACATTTATCAAAATATTTTATTTAACTACCATCTTCTTTCCTCACTCTCTACCAACTTCTGTATCAGTTCTCTGGAACTCGTGTAATTTTATAAAGATTTTTCACTTCCATGTTACTTCCCAGGAGATTTTGTACTTACTAATTAAATACTCTATCCTTTTGGTAATACTCTATTCCTTAGTAGCTGAGCCCGGTTTTCTCTTGGTTTTCCTTTTCTGACTCTTTTGCTGGCTAATGCTATGCTATCTAAATATAAAATGTGGAAATCCTCAAGGTTTATTACAGACTCTCTGCTCTCCTGAATTTATAACCTTTGCCTAGGGAATTTATACACACTCAGACACACAGAGATCCATACCTACCCCTATATTTTCCAATTCTGCAAATGAATCACAAATGTATACCTTAATCAACTGTCTGTTCACCAAACCTTCATATCCCAACTACCTGTTTGTCATATATTTTTTTAATGTCTTGGAGTTAATTTAAGCACGCTGAACATACTCAGCTGGGAATTACTGATCTTCACATAAACCAGTCTGCTCTCTGTTCCATTGGATAGCATGCCTTTACGAACAGTTTCACATGCCAGAAGTGAAACATCACCCTTGCCATCGTGCCTTTGTTTGTCTCCTCCATTCTGATCACTGAGTCATGTCAGTTTTACCTGCTAAATATCTCTGACCTTTGGACTCTCCACCTGCCCACTTTAGTCTTAGTTCTTTTTATGTCTCTTGCCTGAATACTGCCATAGGATCTAATTAGCCAACTGGCATGTAAAATAGTCCTTGCCCAATGTGTTTTCATATTGTGGCCAGGGTTCTCTTTCCAAAGTATGAAACTATTCAAGGTGATCCTCTGCATAAATCCCTCTAATGTATTCCTATTGTGTTTTGGATAAATATGGAACTTCTAATTTGGACAGAAAAGCTCTATATTGCCTGGTGTCTTTCCTGCTTCTCTCACACTCCTGCCATGAAGTTGTTCTTAATTTCTCACTCACATGATATCTCCATCCATCCAGGGCCTTTGACAGTTTCTTCTCTCCACTGCCTAATTAATGCCTACTTATTGTTCACATCTCAAATCAAATTTTACTGGGGCGCCTGGGTGGCTCAGTCGGTTAAGCGGCCGACTTCGGCTCAGGTCATGATCTCGCGGTCCGTGAGTTCGAGCCCCGCGTCGGGCTCTGTGCTGACCGCTCAGAGCCTGGAGCCTGTTTCGGATTCTGTGTCTCCCTCTCTCTCTGACCCTCCCCCATTCATGCTCACTCTCTCTCTGTCTCAAAAATAAATAAACGTTAAAAAAAAAAAAAATTTAAAAAAAAAAAAAATTTTACTTTTGTCAAAGAACCATTTCTGACTTTCCTGACTGCATTAAATATCTCTATTATGGGGTCATTATTTGGAACACTTGTTGCTATTTAAATGCTAATTTCCTTCAATTGATTTTAAGATTTGTAACTATCTTTTGCAACTGTACCAGTAATAAAATAAAGGCAATGGATCCTGTCTGCTCTTGCTTTACCATAATTTCCCCATGCCAGGATCAGTGCCTCACATATCACTGGTACTTTGATAAACACTTTTTCAGTTAATGAATACCTGATGAATGAATGAATCATTGAACACAAATTACTTTTTAAGATTATCACTGTTTTACATAACGTACCCACAAGTTTTCCCGACAGCCCTTCATATTCTTGAAAATAGTACACCTCAACCAGTCTCTCACTTTCTCTGGCCATGTGACACACTGGGAGGTGGATTTCCCCAATGTACATAAATAGAAGTTGCTGAAGGAGTGTATAATTTGCTTTTGGACGTACAAATATCAGAATGCACTGAAGTTTTAGTCTATTCCTTTGTGTCTGGTGTTAGATGCAGTCAGTCTTAGAAGCTTTTCTGAACTTGTTATAGTTATCTTTATGTTCTGATTTAAATTCCTTTTAAATAGCTGTTGAAATGAACATAATCCTTATTTATTCAGCATATAGTGAGTCCAGGGGTATTGTGTTTTTGTTACTCTTCCAGGCTCTGGGCAAAGATTGAGTTAAAATTAAAAAAAAAAAAAAAAAAAAAGGAATGCCACTGATTTCATGGAGGTACATTATTATGGAAGATGAAGAAATTGACATGTAAATGAAATGATGCAAAGGGCTATTAAAATAATAAAGAACTAATCAGCATAAGAATAAAGAGTCATTGAAAAGGATGTTGTTTAAAAGATTAGCCAGAGTGTCTTTTCTTTTTTTTTTTTTAATTTTTTTTTTCTTAACCTTTATTTATTTTTGAGACAGAGAGAGACAGAGCATGAATGGGGGAGGGTCAGAGAGAGGGAGACACAGAATCTGAAACAGGCTCCAGGCTCTGAGTTGTCAGCACAGAGCCCGACGCAGGGCTTGAACTCACGGACCGTGAGATCATGACCTGAGCCGAAGTCGGACACTTAAGGGACTGAGCCACCCAGGCGCCCCCCAGAGTGTCTTTTCTAATAAGACACTGGAGTAGAGTCCTCAATGAAGGGATGTAATAAACCATAAGGACTCCAATGGAAAACTGGTTATATAAATATGGTAGGTGTGGGGTAAAGTGAATGATAGAGTGAATGGTAACAGTTAAGGTCAGAGCAGTAGCCAAAACAAGATTATTTACAAATGTGTAAGCCATGGGAGTAACTTTCCATTTTCTTCTCAGTACAATGGAAAGACATTGGAGAATTTTGAAAAATTAAGTGTATATGACTTGTATTTTAAAAGAATATTTTGACTCTTGGATGGAGTGAACATTAGAGGTTAAGTGGGGAGTAGGGAAAATCACTTTGGGAACTATTATAAAAGGTGAAGAGGGAGCTGTTGCTTAAAGTAGGATGGTAGTTTTGGGTCAATGAGAAGGAGTTGAATACAGAGTATATACACTCTGAGGATAGAGCCAACAGGATTTGTTGATGCATTGCATTATGGGTGTGAAAAGTATAAAAACAACTTCACAAATAAAAAAATGCTTTTGTGCTTTCATTTTGTTTTTCCTCTATAATATTTTTCTTATTTCATACTAGTTGGATTTTTTCTTTTTTACAAATGATCAAATCTTATGTCTATCAATTTAATCAAATTCAGTTTTCTAATTTTTGTCTTTATCTCATTATTTTTGTCTCTTTTCCAATGTATTATTTTGATTCTGATATTACTGTTATTCTTTTCCAAATTTCCGGTTATTTTAAATAAAATGTTTTTATCTGTCTTGATTAAGCATATGCCACATCATTAATAACAAGAAGAATAGCTTAGCTTAAATACAGCATCATTAAGCATAGTCTGCAATCAAAAATATTTATTGACTAGTTTTACCATTTCAAATAGAAGGCAATTCTCAGTGTTACATGCTTGCCATTATAGCTGCCTATAAATTAATGAGTTTTCCAAAATAGAAGCCAGGCTTCTGGAAATGATTGTGAAGTTATAAATGAACTAACATTTGATTCCTTGATTTACCATATTTGAGACTAATTAAATCCCTATTTTGAGCCAGACTTTCCAGGATGATACTGCCTGCATTTCTGCACATGCATTTCTGCTGTTGCCTCAGTGGGGAAAATTGTCCTTAACTTGCCGTTTTGTTTTGTTTTTTTCTTTTTCCCTAATGTACTCCGACAATGTAGAAGAGCTGGGTTGTGATAGCATGTGCTGAAACTTAAGTATAATTCCAGTTCTGACACAGAATATATCACGTAGGAAAGTCATGAAAAATATATTATTGAAAACCTGAACCAAAACACATTAAATATGGTCATAAAAAAAGATAGTCAATTATGGCTTTGCAAAAGCCATTGTAAAGCTGAAAAGACTGTTGGTATAAAAAGCTAATCTGTGTCTATTACTGACTAAGGTGTATGATAATTATATTTATGTTATCAAGGGTGAGCAGGCTATGGATGTAAAAGAGATAAGAACAGATGAACCAATCTCAGTGTTATCTAATATATATCCGCCTTCCACAGAAAGACATTAAGAGAAAGAGCAATGTTGTTATTCTACTGTGAAAAGGAAATTATGAAATTTTAAAGTTGTGCCAATAGAAGCAAAGAGGAGTGGAGAGATGGGTGAAATTGATCACTCTAAGCAGCTGGTTTCAGTAATTCAGTCTGCTCAAAATAAATGTTTATGATAGGAAATCAGTAGCACATCCAAGGTGCTAATTTATGAATGTGGGAACAAACTCCCTTCCAAAATTCTTCATCAGAATATGTTTTTCTGAGCTGGTAGATTATGGAAAATACGCCTTCATTTTCTAGATGAATGATTACTAACACCAGGGTGGATGTAGTTAATTCTGCTTTTCTAACATTGATATTCTCATTAGGCTTGTATAAGCATAAAATATAGAGAGAATAAAATAGTTAATATAAAGCCATGAAGTATGAGGAAACACAATTTAAGAATAATAAATAATTATATTTAGAGGTTAGAAATGCAAAAAACTAATTTGTTACATTTTACATTTACATTTATAAAAGGTTGAAGACTTAAAGGTATGTGTTTTTGATAACTACTGGTTTATTTTTGAAATGGTCACATAAAAGCATATTTGAATTCCCAAGTGTTTTCACTACTGAACATAAAGCATCGTAACTGACTATAACCATAAGAATGATGGAGAAATCAATACCTCTTCCTACAAATGCAATAGAATGGAGTTTTATAGTTTAAAAATACGAATTTAGTATCTCAAAAACATTTTAAATGCTAACAGCATGATGTGTTGTAAAAATATCACAGTATCAAATATGTTAAAATCTTGGACATCAGCACCTTCTAAAACATTTCTTTAAAAAATTTAACTAACATGGTGTGCGATTGAAATTCAGTTCTAGAACTGTCTGATATGGTAGCTAGGAGTAGTAGTCTGAGCTAGTGTTAGCTATCATATCAGACAGCAGAGGGACCATTTCGTTGTCTCAAAAGTTCTGTAGGACAGAGCTATTTTTAAAAAATTTAAATATACAAAAACAACTTTATAACTTACCCATATTATTTTATTCTGTGTGTTTTTTATTAAACATGTGAGACGCTGTGGAAATTTAAAATTAGATCATAATTTGCTTAAAACAAAATCCATAGCTACTTTGAATGCACAGTCCCATACCAATGACATTTCTTTCCTTTAGCTGTTTTTCTAAGTCAATTGAGAAAGAAGGTAAAATTAAATCACTATTGATTAAACATCTCCTAGCAATGAGTCTGTCATTCTGCCTTGTCTCTCAACTACATGAAAACTCAGACCAACTAAATCTTTGTTCAGTGACAGAATATAATATAAAGACAATAGAGTGAAGGACTTGAACATTTCAGGATGTTATTTTTATTCATTGATGTAGGAAAGTATATCCCTGTACAAGTTTTGTAGAACTCTGAATAATTGTACAAAGCACTGTCTTCTGAAACAAAGAACTTCCAGAGCTCTATGAATATGTGCGCATACTTCATTTTCTAGCTAGTACTTCTAACGTCAAGATGATTTCAATTATATAATATCGAAAATTGTTATAAGATCTAATTATTTAATAATTATATACCATTTCTTAGGTTGTGAAATGTCAATACCTTCATTCATCCACATTTCTTTGACCCTTCATGGCAACCACTGTTTCAAAATAATGGCAAAATATCTGGTCAGTTGATCCAGAGTCCAATATTGTATTAATGCCATTTTTAAATGTAACCTATATATCAGTTTCTCAGTACTATGAAAAGATTATCAGTAGCTTCATAGTCATTTATTTACTAATTTTTTAGATCACTAAAGATTTTTTTACTGAGGTAAAATTGATATGTAACATTATATTATTTTGTACAATATTATGTGTACCACATAACGATTTGATGTATATGTGTACTGCAAAATGATCACCACAATAAGTCTAGTAAATATCCATCACCTTAAATAGTTACAAATTTTTTTTTCTTGTGATGAGAGCTTTTAAGGTCTACTCTCTTAGCAACTTTCAAATGTACAATGCGGTATTACTAACAATAGTCACCAGTATGTGCATTATATCCCATGACTTACTTATTTTATAATTGGAAATTTGTACATTTTGACCTCTTAAACCCATTTTACCCACCTTCACTCCTCACCTGTAGCAACCACCAATCTGTTCTCTGTATCTATGATCTTCTTTCATTTTATTTTAAATTTTTTAGATTGCACATAGGAGTGAAATCATACAGTGTTTGTCTTCCTCTGTCTGACTTATTTCACTTAGCATAATGCCCTCAAGGTCCAAAGATCCATTCGTGTTGTTACAAGTGGCAAGATGTCATTACGTTTTATGGCTGAATAATATTCCCGCGTGTGTGTGTGGTACACCACATTTTCCTTATTCATTCATCTGTGTGTGGACATTTAGGTTGTTTCCATGTTGGCTATTGTCTGTAATGCTGCAGTGAACATAGGGGTGTAGATATCTCTTTGAGACAGTGATTTCATTTCCTTCAGATATATACCCAAAAGTGGAATTGCTGGATCCTATGGTAGTTCTATTTATAATTTTTTGAGAATCCCCCAGTACTGTTTTCCAAAGTAGTTGCACCAATTTACATTCCTACCAATAGTGCACAAACATTCCTTTCTCCACATCCTTGCCAATACCTGTTATTTCTTGTCTTTTTTGATAATACACAGGACTTTATTGACTTATTGAATGAGGTATTCATCCATAACTATAGGAAACTGGAAAACTTGACTCTAAAATAATGAGTATGTCAGCTTACATCTAAGGCACATATTTTTCTAGTGATAGTGATTTTTGAATTAAAACAGAAGTTCAAAAAACATTACGGTCTTTTCAAGTACTACCATCAGTCTTTGGTAGTCTCAGTAAACTGAATAATTCAGCAAAAACTTCCAAACAGTTGCTATTGATCTGAGATAGTTTGTGCAACTTAAGCTTTGACTAAGAATCAGGCCTATCATTTTCATTGTAATATGGATAACACAGAGGTTGCAATTTATGTTATAAGTGCTGAATTTATAAGAAGTTTGATTACTTTCCCTGAATTTGATCTTATAGGCAAGAGCCACATTTTGAAATCCATTGCTCTAGTTATATTCAGTCACTAAAGTAGTTTTTTGTCAGTTTCCTCCGGGACACAAATTGATGCTTTTATCCTCTATGAAAGTCAGCATGATCACTCAGCAAGGATTATACCTTATTTTGTATAAATAGACTATGATATTAATATTGGATCTCTTGGAAATTATTTAAAACTTGTCATGTTTTCTGTCCTCATTGAGTGATGATGGATGAAGCAATATTTGCAATGTGTAATAAGTTTTATGAGTGAAAGCTGCTGAATAAATAATAGAGTACAAGCTATTCTTATTAAATAATAATTAATTTGAGATTTCCCCAATTTTCTCTCCTTCCTAAGAAACTTGGAAAGTCAAGTAATAAAATGTTTGTGACATATAAGAAGCCAACTTTAAACATTTTTCTTTGTTTCATGAGAGCACATTTGAGAGCTCTTAGTTTCTGGGTTGGGATATTTCTCCCCAGGTACAACAGTAAAGGCAGGAACAGTAGTAACAAAACGATAAAAGCCAAATTGTTTTAAATGGTGAATATAGTTTTAATTTCTTTTTACTGCCACTTCCCTAAAAATAGTAATTATTAGTTACATTATTTTTTTATATACCCTTACCATGTAGGTCCCATTTTCTATTGTTCTGTGCAATATCTTTTGTAGTGGAATGTACAGAATGAAAAGATGACTTCTATTTAATATTAACTATACTTTAATTGCATTAAGTACTCTAAATAAGCATGGGTTATTATAATAAGCAACCCAGATTGCATGGGTTCAGCAAAACAATTTTTGTACCAAGAAAATTAAAGATAAATGTTAGAGTTTAAAGATGAAAGCTAAAATTTTTGACCAAGATCATCAAACTGTATTAACTCATTCACAAAGAAGATTTTAAAGCTGGATTTCTCAAGATGTATTTTAAAAAATAATTAACTGAAATATCAGGCCAAGATTAATTAAAACAAGTACTATATAGTAGCATAAAATATACTTTTATTTATTTTCATAACTGTATCAGATTATATTCAGTGTTCTTGTAATTACCATATTTAATATAGAGTAGAACTGTCTCTTCAAAGTAGAATTATTAGAAATTTTGACCATACTTTAAAAAATTAATTGTCATGATACAAGCTTATCTAATTTCTAGTAAATGCATTTCATTCAATGCATGTGGCTGTCATTTTGAAATCAAACAGCTCTCCAAATAATTTTTGGATATATGTTGAATACTAAAGATCACTACAATTTTGAAAATAGTTTGAAGATATTTAGTAATTCAAAATAATTTCAAAATAATTCAAGTAACCCTGATGCACATATTTTACATTTAGTCAGTTTAAAAAATTGATCAATGTCAATGTCTGCTTATCTAATGATTTTTAACTTTGAAAACTACTTGCTTATCTAATAATTGTTAATAAGATGGGGAAGTATTTCTATATTTAAACAAATTTTAAATGCCTCTTTTAGATTAAAATTTACACATAGGTATGTGTTTTCTCTATGAGAGAATTTTTTGTACTCTAAAGATAGATAAACCGGAAGAACTGCTAATATGATTCTAAACCTCTAAGTACAGTGAACTTTTTAGAAGCTTAGAAATGGTGCCAGCCAATGTAGCAAATCTGTTCATTTAAAAATTATTGTATAAACTCTATCGAGCTAAGCCTACATCACAGTAATTTTCTATACTAAGCCTTTTTCATAGAATCTACATACCCCCTGGCAGAATTGGAATACAGTGATGCTCTCTGATACTTAGTATTGGTGGTGGTGGAATTCTTAAAAGTAACCAATTTTAAAATCCCTTCTGAAGTAAATCCTGGTTTTCTCTCTGAAGTCTGTATTTGGGAGCTATTTTCTTCCTATTTTTTTCTCATGTAAGAACATCAAATTAAAACTAACTTAGAAAAAGAAGGTATATTGTTTCTCCAAACCCTAATCAAATTGTGGATGTTTAATCTATTGAAAAACTGAGAAGTATTATGGTTTGTGGGAACACCGGCCCCGAGGATCAGCTTCCTCATAAAAAGGAGTTGCACTAAGCAAAATTCTAGTCTCTTCTACCATGCTGAATCTGGGAATCATGCTATCGCTACCCACACTACATCATGAGGCAAAGCTTTGGAAGAGTCTATCCTGGAAAAAATGACTTGCTAGAGAAAAGGGACTAAAAAATACAAATGGCTGTGGCCTATTGTGCACACTTTTTTTATAAGTAAACACTTAGCATTTTTTCTCAGCCTTGGCTCCTTCTATGTATTTGAGCAGGATGCTACTTAACTATAGTTCCAAGCCTCCCTTGTCTTTGGGATTCTAAATCAGATTTATATAATCAGCATGCATTCACTCAAAATTTAGAATGTGGAGAGTGAACAGAAGTAATTTTGTTCTTCCTCCGGCAATGTTCTATATGTTTACTGTTATTTGGTGAAATTTTTAGGTATTTGTATCAAAGCAATATTAGCTAAAGTTTCCATCTTTACTATGCTCTTTACTAGCTTAAATAAAACATTGTTCAGTATGGTAGTCTGGAGACTTTCAGAAGTGCAGCTTGCTCACAATTTTCTCTTCTTTCAGTGGTAATTAATTGTGTTGGGTAATTTCTTTTCGAGGTAGTATCTATAATATGATTATGGTGGTGATAATACTAATAATGTCTCAAAATGTTTCATTTACTTGATAATTAGGTTTTTTAAACAGGTTTTTTAAAGGTATCACTCTTTGGATTGTATAAAAATATACTGAATAAAATTAATAAATATTTTTAGTGAATTCTTTTTTCTGTATAATGTTCTTAATTTCAAATGCCCTCCATTTGAAGCCATTTCATGGTTTCATTATTTTATTTTTGCTCTTTTTTTGCTTTGTATTTTTTTTCCTCTTATTCTGATGTGTGAAAATCAGCCTGCATAGATTTCAATTTCTTTGAATGATTTTAGTTGTAGAAATTTAATTTACAATGCTGCTTGCAAAAAAATGTCTAGAACATAATTTTGGCTTATGAGCATTTGGAGGCAATATTGAAATGATTACTTTCAGCAGTTAAGGAAGAGAGAGTTAGATGGCCTTAACATGTCAATGGCCACAGAAATAACATTTAAATGACGGAAAGAAAGAGAGAAGGACTATTCCAGTGTAGCAAAATCTTGATATGACTAGAACTTTTCTCTTCAAAATCCATAACTATTTTTTTGCCTTTCAGGAATATAAATAACAGTATGTCACCCAAATTATTATTTCCACAAAGCTTTTAAAACATTTAAGTTACGAGAAATTTTATAATTTTCTTGGCCACATAACTGTTTTCTTAATTCGAGTGTAGTTGACATATAGTGTCATATTCACTTCAGGTGTACAATATAGTGATTTAACAATTCCGTGTATTAGTGCTCATCATGATAAGTGTACTCTTAATCCGCTTCACCTGTTTATCCATCCCCCACCTGTCCTCTTAGTAACCATCAGTTTGTTCTCTGCATCTAAGAGTCTGTTTTTGGTTTGTCTCTTTCTTTTTTTCCTTTGTTCGTTTGTTTTGTTTCTTAAATTCCACTTATGAGTAAAATTATATGGTATTTGTCTTTCTGTGACTAGCTTATTTCACTAGGCATTAAACTCTGTAGATCCATCCTGGTCATTGCAAATGGCAAGAATTCATTCTTTTTTATGGTTAAATAATATTCTATTCCATATATATACCACCTCTTTATTCATTCATCTATATATGGACACTTAGGTCACTTCCATAATTTGGTTATTATAAATAATGCTGCAATAAACATAGGGTGCATATATCCCATCAAATGAGTGTTTATGTATTCTTTGGGTAAATACCCAAGGATGCGATTCTTGATAGGGTAGTTCTATCTTTAATTTTTTGAGGAACCTTCATACTGCCTTCCACAGTGGCTGCACCAGTTTCCATTCCCACCAATAGTGCATGAGGGTTCCTTTTTCTCCATGCTATTCTTTGTGTTTTTGATTTTAGCCATTTTGACAGATGTGAAGTGATAGCTCCTTGTGGTTTTGATTTGCATTTTTCTGATGATGAGTGACATTGAGCATCCTTTCACGTTTCTTTTGGCTTTGGAGTTCAAGTCTTTCACCTGTTTGGTTAAGTTTATTCCTAGGTATTTTATTATTTTGGGTACAACTGTAAATGGGATTTTCTTTATTTCTTTTTCTATTGCCTTATTATTAGTGTATATAAATGGGACATATTTCTGTGCATTGATTTTGTATCCTGCAATGTTGCTGAATCCATTGATCACTTCTTGTAATTTTTTGGTGGAGTCTGTATATAATATCATTTCGTCTGCAAACAGTTAAAGTTTGATTTTTTTTTTCTTACCAATTTGGATTCCTTTTATTCCTTTCTCTTTTCTGATTGTGGTGGCTAAGACTTCCAGTAATATGTTGAATAAAAACGGTGAGAGTGGACATCTTTGTCTTTTAATTTATCTTAGAGGTAAAGCTCTCAGTTTTTCCCCATTGAGTGTGATATTAGGTGTGGGTGTTTTTCTGTATAAGGCCTTTATTATGTTGAGGTATATTCCCTCTAAACCTGTTTTATTGAAGGTTTTTATCATGAATGGATGTTGTACTTAGTCAAATGCTTTTTCTGCATCTATTGAAATGATGATTTTGTTTTTATCCTTTTTCCTATTGATGTGATGTATTGCATTATTGATTGATTTGTAAATATTGAACCATGCTTACATCTGAGGAATAAATCCCACTTGATCATGGTGAATGATTTTTTTAATGTGTTGTTAGATTCAGTTTGCGAATGTTTTGTTGAGGATTTTTGCATCTGTGTTCATCAGATATATTGGCCTGTAGTTCTCCTTTTTTGTTGTGTCTTTACCTGGTTTTGGAGTCAGGTTAATACTGGCCTCGTAGAATTAATTTGGAAATTTTCCTTCTACTTCTATTTTTGTGGACATGTTTGAGAACAACAGGTATTAATTCCTCTTGAGGTATTTTCTAGAATTCACCTGTGAAGCCATCTGGTCCTGGACTTTTGTTCATTGGGAGTTTTTGATTATTGATTCAATTTCATTGCCAATAATCAGTCAGTTCAGATTTTCCATTTCTTAATGCTGCAGTTTTGGTAGTTTATATGTTTCTGAGAATGTATCCATTTCTTTTAGATTGTTAAGTTTGTTGGCTTATTTTTCATAATATTCTCTTATAATCCTTTCTCTCTCTGTAGTGTTTGTTAGTTGTTATTTCTCCTCTTTCATTTGATTTTATTTGAGTCCTCTCTGTGTTTTTTGTTTTTTTGTTTTTTTATTTTGTTTTGTTTTTAGATGAATCTGGCTAGAGGTGTATCAATTTTGTTGATCTTTTCAAAGAACCAGCTCTTGATTTCATTGATCTATTTTATTTTTTTTAAGTTTCTGTATCATTTGTTTCTGCTCTAATCTTTATTATTTTTTTCCTTCTGCTGTTTTTGGGTTGTGTTGTTCTTCTTTTTCTAACTCCTTTAGGTATAAGCTTATGTTATTTATTTGATATTTTTCTTGCTTCTTGAAGTAAGCCTGTGTTGCTATAAACTTCCCTCTTAGAATAGCTTTGCTGCATCCCAATATTTTAGACTATGTTTTTTCCTTTTTATTTGTATCCATGTATTTTTTAATTTCCTCTTGGATTTCTTTCACCTATTCATTGTTTAGTAGCACGTTATTTAACCTGCATGTATATGTGTTCTTTCCAGATGTTTTCTTGTGATTAATTTCTAGTTTCATAGCATTGTGGTCAGAAAAGATGCATGATATGACTTTGATCTTTTGAAATTGTTGAGACTTATTTTGTGACATAATCTGTGATCTATTCTGGAAAATGTTCAATGTGCACTTGAAAAGAATGTGTGTTCTGTTGTAGGATGCAGTGTTCTGAATATATCTATTGAATCCCTCTTGCATATAAAGGTACTGTTTCCTTGTTGATTTTATGTTTAGATGATCTGTCCATTGATGTAAGCAGAGTGTTAAATTCCCCTGTTGTTACTGTAGTAATATTAATTAGTTTCTTTAGATTCATTATTAATTGTTTTATGTATTTTGGTGGTTTCATGTTGGGTATACAAATATTTACAATTGTTATATCTTTATGTTGGATTGTCTTCTTAATGATTATATAGTGTCCTTCTTTGTCTCTTGTTACAGTCTTTGTTTTAAAGTCTATTTTCTGATGTAAGTATTGCAACTCTGGCTTTGTTTTGACATCTATTTGTCATCTTGATAAATGTTCTCCATCCCCTCACTTTCAATCTGTATCTTTAGGTCTAAGGTAGTTTCTTGGAGACAGCATACAAGTGAGTCTGGGTTATTTTTTAATACATTCTGTCACCCTATGTCTTTTGATTGGAGCATTTACTCCATTTAAATTCAAAGTAATTATTCATCGGTATGTATTTATTGCCATTTTGTTACTTGTTTTGTGTTTGATTTTATGGATATTCTGTTACTTTATCTCTTACTCTCTTCTCTCACATAAATTAGCTTTATTTAATGATATGCTTGAATTGTTTTCTCTTTATTCTTTGCATATCTATCACTGCTTCTTGATTTGTGGTTACCATTACATTTATATAAATCATCTTCTACATATAGCACTCTATATTAAGTTGATGGTCGCTTAAGTTTGAACTCATTATTTATTCCTCTCCTCTGCATGTTTTAGGTATATGATGTCATACTTTCCATCTTTATTTCGTGAGTCTCATGGTTGGTTTCTATCAATATATTATTTTTACTGATTTCATGCTGCCTACTCTTCTTACTCTTACTTATGGTCTTTCATTTCCACTCAAAGAAACCTCTTTAACATTTCTTGTAGGTCTGATTTAATTTCATGAACTCCTTTAACTTTTGTTTGTCTGGGAAAGTCTTTATCTCTCCTTCTATTCTGAATGACGGCCTTGGCTGCAGATTTTTTTTTTTTTTTTTCTGTCAGCACTTTGAATACATCATACCACTCCCTTCTGGCCTGTAAAGTTTATTCTGAAAACTCAGCTGATACCATATGGGGTTTCCCTTGTACATAACTGCTTTGTTTTCTCTTGCCACTTTAAAAATTCTCCTTTCATCACTACTTTTCCCATCTGAATTACTTTTTGTCTTGGTGTGGACTGCCTTGGTTTGATTTTGTAGGGGGAATCTCTCTTTCTTCCTGGATCTGGATTTTTGTTTCTTTCCCCCTATTTGGGACATTTTTAGCTATCATTTATTCAAATAAATTTTGCATTTATTTCATTCATTCTGAATGAATACAATATCACTGTCTCTGCCTTTCTACCCTCTTTGGTGTGACGTCTTATTTACACTTAGTTGTGGAGTTCTGAAAGTCTTGGGCATTTTTGGCTTTATTTATATACTGATGTGAGTGTAATCTAGCTGTATCCAAGGGATGAGGTGATCTTAGGATCCTTCTATTGGGCCATCTTTCCCAGATTCTTGGTCCAATAACATTTTCTATAGGAAATCAAAACTTGTCACTTAGCTTTAAAAGAATTCATACAAATTATGTTAATTAATCCAGCTCTCTGTATCATATAATATGTGATTTTTCTTGATGCTCAGGATTTATTTTGGCAGTTTATTTTCATAAATGATGATGATGATAATCTTGATTAATAATCACTGTATTTGAAAATACCAAATATAAGATAAGTTTTATTTCCTCCAAAATTCAGTTCATACTGTGGGAGAGAAGAAAACTAGAAGTAAGTACTTATGTACTTGATATTGATATTGTTATTTTTAAAGTCACTAATCTCCAGCATGGAGGTCAATATATGCATTTAGCTTTGAATAAATTTAAAATTATCTAAGAATACCAGCAGTGTGTGTGTGTGTGTGTGTGTGTGTGTGTGTGTGTGTGTGTGTTTCCTGATACACAACAGAGAAATAACTGGCAGGCTTTGTACCCAGGCATTTGGTGTGAGCAAACTAGATAAGAATATTGTAAATATAAGTGAACAAACATAAAAGGAAAAGCAATGAAAGGGGAGGGATATGTTCAACTTCATTGAAAAGAATGAAAGTAATCAATGTTATTCAAATTCAAAAGAAAGTTGTTGGTAAAGAAGAAAGTTCTTATTACAGACATCAAAGATGACAGTATAAACTAAAATAATTAACAATGAAAATGTAAGTTATCGAGAGCTTGTCATTGTTCCTCATATATACACCCAACTAATAATTTTAGATCAGTGAGGAATTCCCTGGATGTATTTTAATTTAATTTTCTTCACACAATTCAGACAAATTACAAATTCAAAATGAGTATAAAAGTTTAAAACCTCCTGAGTAGTCATATAAGCAATTGAATATAATGTTTTTAATGTTTGTTTATTTTTGAGCCAGAGAGAGACAGAGCACGAGTGGGGGAGGGACAGAGAGAGGAGACACAGAAACTGAAGCAGACTCCTGGCTCTGAGCTGTCAGCACAGAACCCGTTGCGGGGCTCGAACCCCATGAACCACAAGATCATGACCTGAGCCGGAATCGGACACTAAACTGACTGAGCCACCCAGGATTCCCAGCCATTGAATATAATTTTTAAAATAGTATGAAGTGCCAAGTGAGTGCTAAATAAATGAATATCCTACATCAAAATACCATCAGAATAATGGACCAAAAATAATCAAATTGTGTATAAGCACTTAAAATAATGCACATATCAAATATCTTTAAATATGAATCAGATACTATTACAATGATTTCAAAACTAAATTCAACAGTTAAATAACTTTTTTTGAGTATAGTTTAAAGCTCATACATCAAATTGAATTATGGTACAGTGATCCCACTATGACACACAAAACTTGTAATAGATAACTTGGAAACTCTTTCTGGTAGTTTATAATCTCACTTTTCAGAAACTTCATGAATAATAGTAAAAGTGATGTCTTGAGTTTGGCACTGGCAAAGAATTAGATTTATGGATTTCAAATACAAATAATAAACTGAATCACTTGGAGCATGGGAAGATTAATAACATAAGAACCCATAGGTTTACATTGAAATCTTTAAATACTGTGGGTTATTACTTGTGTTTATGTTAGAAAAAAATAAAAATGGTTTTAGAGTATTGTAGAATACTCAGAGCTATTATAATAAACTACTCATATGTTAATTACGCAATATTTCTAAAGCAATAGAACATATTTTAATTGGATAGCTACTCAAAATATTTAATTCTGTTTTCTGTGGGTCAACCATAGACTTTTAGGGAAAAGGATACAAAAATATGTTTAATAATCTACTTTATTTTTTGATGAGTTGACACCTTTATTAATTAGAAGGTAATTTGGTAATTAGTTATTACATCTGTTTGGAGGACTCTATCTTTAAAGTTACTTTCTGAAATGTGAAGAGAAAACATGTGTTTTATACATGCCCTACAAAGAAACTTCTACTTTGTTAATCTGTTTTGTACTTAACAATTTTCATATAGAGGTGCTCAATTTTAAGTCTCTCACTTGATGTTTAATCATCACATTAATTTTTCCATCCAAGAGACAGTTGAGACACATTTTTTGTGAGAGTTTATTTTATAAAAAGAGATACCTAGATGAATAAAGCAACCCACCACCCTCACAGGGATTGGGAAGACTGACTTAAATTTCAGTTTCAGGACATTGCAGTGATGGTAGAAGATATGTGTGTGATATGCATGTATTTTAATATTTTAAATGTATAATTGTGTAGGCAGCAGTTATTCAGTAATTACAATAGATTTAAGCCCATGTTAAGCACTTTGAGCCTATTATGCCACATAGTCCTCATAAAACTTGTGTGACATCTTGTTATAACCCCAATTTTGAAGATAAAGAAGCTAAAGTTTAGAAGGTGATGTAATTTGTCCAGGGTCTCACTAGTTTTAAGTTAATGGTCAGAAATTAATCCAAGTAGTCTGACCCCTAACCCTGCAACGTTATATACTGTTATATATTTTGTTTGTCAGGAAGGCCGTATTAAAAAGGCATTTTTCTTATTCTTCTAGTCACCTGCTCTCAGCTGTAGGAATTAGCTGATAATAAATTTTGGAAAGAAGTATTTTAAAAGAGAAGTAAATTTAAGAATAGTATACCATCATTTCCAAAATCATTTTACATAAATTCAATCATTCATAATAATCCCCATGATAAAATTTGTAGGCATAGTGTTAGTCAAAATTAAACAGAATCCTTGACTTCATAATTTATTGTTTAGAGATATAATATGTCTCTGAAAGTAATAACACAGTATATTTTTAATATCAGGTATTTAATAAAATCTGATGTATATAACTTCAAATGGAAGGATGCTGGCAAAAGAGACACGTGATGCTATAAAAAAAGGAAATTGAAGCAAAATTCCAGGAGACAATGTTGCTGAGCTGAAATGGAAAGGATGGCTCAAAAGTATCAAGATAAAAGTGGCAAATAAAAAAAAATTCAGGCGTAAAGATTTCATGAGGGCAAAATGCTTGGCACACATGAAAACCTGATGTTGGCACATATTACAACCTCACATGGTCTTTTCCATGTGTCTGAAGAGGGAGGTTAGAAACAGTATTTAATACTCATGGACCACAGTACCTGGTTACACTGCTTGCTGGAGAGCAGTGAGAATCAAGTATCAAAGAATTTTAATCAAAGCATGGACATGGTGGTGGTTGAAAGACACTTATTTGAATGGTGAAATTAAATTTTTAATGCCACTTGAGTATCTTTGAGGCTTATATCATCAAAGATATATTGAATTAGAAGTCATTCTTCTTTGCTATTTATGAAATCCCAGATGGCAGAACTGGCGCTACTGAATGAGAGAAATCAGATGGTAAATGTTTCAGATAAAGAAGACATAGATCCTACGTTTAAAATATCCTCAAACAGATATCGGATGAACTGTGTACACTAATGTTTTCAAAAGATGCCTGCATTGGGCCATAGCACATGAAAGAGGTGATGGCATTGAGGTCATTAACCACAGAGCTCTCTTCTAACACTCCAAATTAAAATTCGTATAATCTGTTAGTATGTTTTGTATGTAAATAATTCAAAATAATTATAAATAATTAGTATAAAATGATAATTACAAAATAATTACACCATATTGTAATCTCTCTTTTATTAGGATACCAGTTGAGCTACTGAGGTGGCTGTTTGCTTTGCTGTTAGACCGGAGACTTTTCTATAAATCAAAAACACTTTGGAGTCAGATAGCCAAGGGTAGGACCTCAACTTTACCAGTTCCCCACTCATTTGCTTTGGGAAGTTTGTTACTTTCTAAATTCTTCATGCTCAAAGTATGGTCCCTGAACTAGCAGCATTGCCATTGCCTAGAAATTGTTAGCAAGGTAAACTCTTGGGTCTATAACTTGGGGGTCAAAGCCCAGCACTCTGTTAATAAGTTCCCCTAGTGACTCCAATTCACATTAACAAATGGAAGTCAGTGCTCTGAACCTTAGTATCTTCATGTCTAAAGTTGATTTAATAATATTAACTATTTCCTCAGATTGGAATGAGAATTCTATTACATATTCCTGGTAACAGAACAGCACAGAGATTATTGTCATTGCTCAGTAAATGTTACCTGTGATTACTATTAATCATACTTTCTTGACCTTCCCTATACAGTCTATACAGTATATGAAACTTAACCTGGAAGGAACAGTTTTGAATTCAGAGAGCAGTTCTATATCTGTCTGATTTTGATCCTCAGTTTCTCTACTGAGAGTGTAGACTCTTGATATATAACATAAAATGTTCGTTTATATGCCTTCATGAACAGGAGAAATTATCTTGAAATCTACTATATAGTGTCAAATATCACTTGTCAGTTATAGTACTTATTTTTAAAGAGTATTCTCTTTCATAGTATTAGGAAATTGAAGATTTTTTTTTACAACATAAATTATTTTACTTTCATGAGTTGTGCAATATTTTACAACATCTTACTATTTACTAAGGACTAAATATTAATAGACTAAGGACTACTTAAAGCAGATATTGACATGTCATATCATACATGTTTTCTTAGAAGTGAGCTGTTAGTTCCTTTAAATATGTACAAAGATACATGTATGGCCATTGTCTATTCATGGAATCACAAAATAATTGTTAAACAATTATATTTCTATATTCAAAAGATTAAAACCAACATATTTTTAACTTTTGTGGTACTACCATTTTTTGGATTGGATTAGCCTCTGTACTTTAAATGTGTTCCTTTCTTGGCTTTTTACAGTCTTATAGTTAATTAAATTATATTTATGTAAAATTATTTAAAGAAATTTTCAATAATATGAATATTTTAAATATCTAATAAGGCAGTAATTTATAGATCAAATATAAGTTCTATCAAATATAAAAGGATCTTGGGGAAGCACACATACTGTATGCATTGAGTAGATTAGAAAAGATTTTGAACAGGGACACCTGGGTGGCTCAGTCAGTTGAACATTTGACTTTGGCTCAGACAGGTCATGATCTCACAGCTCCTGAGTTCTAGCCCCGCATGGAGCTCACTGCTGTCAGCACAGAGCCTGTTTCAGATCTTCTGTCCCCCTCTCTCTGCCCCTTCCCTACTCGTGCTTTCTCTCTCAAAAATAAAAAATCTTTAAAAAATTTTTTTGAAGATTGAAAATTCAATCACATTGAACATTTTATATTCTGTACTATACTATATAAAATGCAGGTAAAGATGTATTCAGTTTATACATTTTATTATTTTTCTTCATAGTAAATTTTTATTTAATTGTGAACAAATCAGTAGTTGATAATAATTTGCTGTGAGTTACATGTTTGATTTATTCACTGCTTTTAATGATGAAAAACTATTTTCGCACTATCGCATCATCTAAAAAGGGTCTTCAAGAAAAAGCCACATTTGAAAACTATTATATAATTCTAAAGGTACAGTGCTAAAACTACTATTTCTTAATTATATAATGGAGATCAAATGACCTGACTCAAAACTACAAGTGCTTATTTGGCAATCTGTTCACTTGAGCATTGTCAATAAATTTTGTCTGGTTTGCAAGAAGACTGACAGGGGTAGCTTTTTGTCAGAGGGACTGCCAAGATGACCTTTGGGTTTTCTCCTTAATTCTGTAGAAGAAATAAGTAAGATGGACATATTTCGTTAATTCTGATAATCAAGAGTCCATTTGACATTTTCAGTTGAGATAGAATTTCAAATGAGAATATTTGGATAATACCTAATAAAAGTGAACTTGCTATTATGAAAGTTGTCACAACCCCAAATGTTAAGAGCCACAGACATGAGTCACAGCAAACTTAGGAAGAGATAATGAATAGTTATGGAAAAGGTAGTGAATAAAAGTAGAACTTGGGAAGTAGAATGGAGAATAAATTCCAAAAGAACTAAATTTTCAAAGTTTGAATTCTTAAACCTGATTTTTATTAAACTGATAATGGTTAACAAGAAAAGGTTTAGCTATATCAGATCAATGTAACACTATTTCAGTAGCAACCAAAATCATAGTTATATAACTGCATCTTCCTAACACAAATTGTTGGATATTCTAGTAAGAATTGTTTTAAATACATTTTTTCTTTTATGAAGGAAATTGGAGTATCTAAAGCTGACACCAACAATCTACTTACTGGTCAAATGGAATTAACTTCATCACAAGTTGAGAAGAAAGAACCAGAAACTGGTTGGAACCATAATTATTGCTGCTCTATGTATAGGATAACTATACAAAAGGCTAAAAAAATCCACTTGAAATATTTTTATCACTATCTGAATGAATTGATATACATTAAAAAAATGACTTTTTAAAAAAACTCATTCATGCATTGCCTTGTCATGCACACTTATGCCCTCTTTGGGGCATGTGGGAATCTATTTCAGAGTGAATATTAGTGAGGAAATACCCATAGAAATTTTAGGATATTATGTAGTTCAATTAAGATGCAGTTTCATAAACACATCCAGGTATGTGTATAAGACTGAGTATTCTTATATGCATGGAGAAGAAGCAGCTGTCTCTGATGTCTGATATCTGTCCCTGAATGATCAAGGTGGAGGTATATTGACCCAGAGTGTAGGAATCCAGTAGGGGAAGTGGCTGGGTATGTGGACTTAATCAGCAGCTCAAAAAGCAGTACTAACCAATTTCTAGCCTCAAAACCGGATTAAAATAGCACACACACAGACACGCACGCATGCATGCGCGCGTGTGCGCGCACACACACACACACACACACACACACACACACACACCACAAATGCCTATTACAAAGGTAGTGTTGGGTTTTTTTCCCCCTTCATTACAGCCATGGCTGGATCAAGTACTTGTATACTAACCAGAGCTTTAATAGGAATTTACTGAATAATAATAATGCTGAGCACCCTCATATGTGTATTGGTCAATTTGGTACATATTCTTGAAGTGGATTTTAAAACCATTTGTCCACTTTTAGCTGTTTTTTTTTTTTATGATACCTCCTAAGATAGCACAGAATAACATAATAGAGGAAGAGATATAGAAAAACTGTTTAACCCATCTTCACAGAGAAGTACAAGCTATTCTGAGAGTAACTGAACCAAATTACATAAACGAAATACTTGACATTTCTCACCAGATTCATCTACACATTCAATGAAATTCCAGTAGAAATTCCAGCATTTTTAAATTGAATTAACAAACATACTCCAAAACTTATACAGAAATATTCACTGACGATTATAAGGAAAATTATTACTGAATAAGAAGAACAAAGTTGAAGGATATACATGCCAGATATAAAGATTTATTGTAAGTTACAGTAAATGTGGTATTGGTACAAGAATAGACAAGTATGAAAACAGAGGAAATGGAGTGTACAAAAATATCTTTACATATTTTACCATGCAATTTACTACAGTTATTACTTTCATAAAATGGGAAAAACGTTTTCAATGAAGTATGCTAGAATAATTGCATATGGAAAGAAAGAAATATTGACTTCTACTTTAAATAATATACAAAAATCAATTCCAGATGTATCATAGTATAATATGAAAGATAAAAATGTGAAGTTCTCAAATAATAAAGAGAATATTTTCACCATCTTAAATTGCACATCTATCCACAAAGTAGTATGTGTGTGTGTGTGTGTGTGTGTGTGTGTGTGTGTGTGTGTATATATATATATATATATATATATATATATATATATAAAATGTGTGAGTATATACTGCCTGAACAAAGAAACCTGAATGTTTATATGCCTTAATCCAAGGACTTCAACAGGTATATAGGTGGTTTGGTCAGCAGGGAAGGGAGTGGACAGAAAGAGACTTCAGATGTATGCAGGTGGTAGATCAAGAGGCTTTCCATATTTTGACTTGTTGTTTAAGTCAATGAGGAATTTCTGATTTTATGTAGTAGTTTTATATTGTTTAGTTTGAATTTAAGGAAGAAGAACATTGAGAATGGGTTAGAATGGAGTGTAGGGAGAAGGTGGCTTCTTAAATCACCTACTGGTGATTGTCACCCACAGGGAGATTATTCTTTGTGGGACTGATTTATCAGGTGAGCCCTTTAAAGAAGGGTTTAGGGCTTCCCTGAGTGAGAGACTCCAAAGAGCAGGGAGAGGATCTTGTTGGGTGTAAGACATAAGCTGCCATATTGTCAAAGGGCCAGTGCAGAGGCCTTGGAGTAAAGAACTGGGAGCAGCCTGTGAAACTCAGAGGGGCATTGCCTGACAGTCATTTGAAAAATAGGGATCTCGGCCTAGAGCCACAGGGAACTGAATTCTGCCAGCAACCGTGTGAGTTCAGAAGACAGCTCCAAACTACAGAGAAACTGCAGGATGCCAAAATCTTAACTGCAGCCTTGTGAGGCCCAGGTCAGAGAGCCAAGTTAAGCCATACCTAGACTCCTGACCCATGCAAGTGTGAGAAAATGAAGGTAGGTTGTTTTAAGTCTCTAAGTTTGTGTTACTTGTAGCAAATGAAAACTAATACCATTTATATATAAATAGAAAAAGCAAGTTAGGAGGAAAGAGATCATTGTGAACTCAAGAAATAGTTTTAGACCAGATACTACTACTCTAGACAGAATTCTAAATCTGTATTAATAAGGTGGATTTATCTTATTCCTTACTGTCTCTTGGACTTAGTACTTTAGAGCGTTTGTATCACCTGTCCTTTATTATTAAATCTTTAACTTCTTGACTTTGAATTGCTTCACTGGAAATCCACTCAGTGAATTATTCTGACTATAGCTGTAGTGACTGTGGTATTTTTATATCTGTGAAAAAAGTAATCAAGTTCAGATATAGATATTTTCTGCTCAAATACAGTTTATAAACTCATTTTACATACTTTTATTGAGTGTGAGTATTCCATACACATCTCAAATATAAATGTATTTTGATTTCTATCATGAAAGTAGAATGAATTGCATTCAATGCCTTGTGGGCCTTTGCTATCAGAATAAGAATGATATACTCCCACATTTCTAGAGTTTTGATAATGAGTTAAAGCAATACTCAGTATTAAAGACCAAATAACCACATTTCCTTTCCTCATCCTAGACCATTTACTAGATGATTAAGTTGCCATAAAATTGAAAAATTGTAATTTTTTCCTAAAATGCCTACATGTTTTAGTAGAAATAAGACTGGAATATAGTCAACAGAGTGAACATGTGTCATATATTTGTATTTTAAATAATTGCACACAACATGGCAATTTGCTTATTTCTTGATATTTACCTACCTGATGAAATGGTAAAATTATACTACCAGACTCCAAGGTAATTTTCAAACTCACTTTAAAATGAGATTAATGTGGTTTAAGGTCTAGAATATATAATTCTATTAATATATCATTAACACATACCCCTGTAAAATTGCATCTGAGTGTCGTATATTTATGGTGCTCACTTATAAAGAACAATTTTTTCCTTTATGTCATTCAGCTACTCTTGCTTTACATATTTTCCCTGGATTATCTCATTTCCACTGATAAATTACCATAGATGATAGTTGTAAAGGTCATACGCTAAGAGGATCTCAGTGAATAAAGAATTTATCTTCTTTTGAGTATAGGCAAAACCTGTGACTTGATTCTAAACAGAAGAGTATGACACCGTTGAAGAGATTTTGCAGCTGTAATTAAGGTCCCAAATTGGTTATCTTTGAGTTAATCAAAAGATATATCTTCCAGGGTATCCTGAATTTACAGGTGAAAAGAGGGCTAGGTTTAAAAGAAGGGCCAGGCTTTTTTCAAGTAGAGCTTCAGAGTAGCAGAAACTCTCATTATTGCTGGCTTTGAAGAAGCAAACTTGCAGAAACCTACAACTGCAAGGAATTAAAATCTTCCAACTTGAGAAAGTTTAGAAATGAGTCTTTCCCTAGTTAAGCCTCTAAGTAAGAATGCATGTTGGTTGAAACCTTGTTTTCATCCTAGTGAGGCCTTGAGCAGAGAACTCAGCCAGATTCTGCCCAGTCCTCTGATCTACAGAGGCTGAGATAATAAATTGGTGTTGCTCTATGTTACAGAGTTGGTGGTAAACTTGTTATGAAGCAATAAAAACAACCAGTGAATTCACATTTCCAGAGCTAAAGCCCTTGAACTTCTCATAGAGCTTTCCAGATGGTTGTAGACATCTCCAACATGAATCCCACTCCTACACATATATTATTTCTCAAAGTCCATCTTTACCTGTTTTTTTTTTCCTTTGAATGTCATCTGCAGTTAATGATATCAAACAAAGCATTCACCCAACTTAGAAATCCAGAATCAACCAACTGAATAACATACCTGGATTCATCCTTACCCTTTTCCTTTAAGCAACCATGCTCCATTCCCCATCATGGCTTTTATGAGTACATAATTGGCTCCTACCTTAAACAGCATCTCTTGAATCCCTCCTTGTTATCTTTCTCATCCTGCCTAGAGTTATCCCCTTATTTCTTGCCTGAAAATACTCCTCTGCCAAAGAAAACCCCTTTTCAGGTATTTAAAGCACAAGATCACATACACACTTTTAAAATAATGTGCTTCTAAAATGTCAGACCCTCTTATAATTAATTCCAGGTTGTCTTTTCCATGATTCTGTACCTACCAAATTCCCCATTACAAGGTCCAGACAAAAAGACATCACTGTGAGTCTTCCAACAGTGACCTTTGGCGGAACTATTAACTTACCCTGGTTCTGTATTCTTCTGGACTTTTGTTTCTGCATTTTGTAGTATTTATCACATTTATTGTGAGTAATGTTAATATGCTTCTTTCTCTTGCTAGACTATAACTTTCAAGAGCAAAGGATATATATTAGTCTCCTTTGTATTTCAACATTTGCTCTGTAGCAAACATATCAAGTACTTCATAAATGTTCATATGGATAAGTAAATACAGGATTACTATTACAATCACAAACAAACTATTTGCAATTGTGCATCATGGGTTTAGGCTGATTTGCAAAAACACAATTTGCTTAACAGCCACATTGCTGAATGGTCCATTCATCAGATTTTCCAATATATGAATCAAAAAGAATGTTCCTTGTATATATTTATAATATATAGAATATTTTCTATGAACTAGGATGAAATACTTTTTAGACCTTTTGAAAATAACCTACAAAGTCTAACTTCATTTTTATCAAAAACTAAGCGTCATAACATGGTATAGTTTCTTAATATTTAAGAACTTAAATTTAATACATAATTATCAGTTCAGTACTTCATAAGTGAAAATTTCAGTTTCTAATTATTTTGAACAACTTTTAGACTTGTTTCTTAAAGAATGTTTTAAACTTAGTATTTGTAGCAAAAGTAACCAATATGAGGTGTAATACTTAATTTTCCCTTAATTTTACCCAACTTTAATATTTTAGGACATTTAATGTATCAAATTATTTTACAAGATATAAATATGTAGATCAAACATAAGGTACCAATCATAGCAACTATTATAGAAACATATTGCAATTGTCTGAGAAAAAGAACTGTACAGAGATTAGTGTGGATCCTTATAGAATTGTGCCATATCTTAACTATATCAATATCAATATTTTTGTGATATTGTAATATAGTTATAAAACATATCATTTGGGGAAATTGGACAGAGTGCATACCTGGGATCTTTCTGAATTTCATAAAAATGAGTGTGAGTCTACAGTTATCTCAGAGTAAACAAAAGTCTTTGAAAATTATCTCTACTCACCAATAAGCAGTGCCTGTACAATCACCCTTTCTTAAACCTACTCCATGTAGGCTTTGTTCCTAAGTATTCACTTACCATTATCTTTTTCAGAGTAAAAAATGACCTTCTCAATTCAAAATTCAGTCCTCGTTTTACTTAACACACATGGATTCTTCCTTCTCTATAGGTTTTCATAAGGCTTGCAGGGAAGCATACTCTTGCCTTTTCTCACACCTAACTAGCTGTTCCTCATCAGGCTCTTTTGTTAATTCTTCCCCTTTCCCCTTAACATTGGAGTTCTCCAGCACTCAGAGTTTTGAAATCTTCTCTACCAAAATGAGAGTTACCACTTTTCCCATTCACACCTTTTAGTATCATATGGAATCTGGTAATCCCCTGTGTAAATCTCCAGTTGAGCTCTCTTACAAACTCTGGATTCCAATATCTGGCTGCCAGTTTATGTCTTATAGACCTCTCCATTTCAGCTTCCAAAACTGAACTCTGCTCTTCTCCAGCAAAACTACTTATTTTATTGATTTAAAAAAAATGTATTGGGGGCGCCTGGGTGGCACAGTCGATTAAGCGTCCATCTTTGGCTTAGATCATGATCTCAAAGTCGGTGAGTTTGAGCCCCGCATCCAGCTCTGTTCTGACAGCTCAGAGCCTGGAGCCTGGTGCAGAATCTGTCTCTCTCTCTCTGCCCTTCCCCTGCTCATGCCCTGTCTCTTTCAAAAATAAATAAACATTAAAATGTTTTAATTAAAAAAATGTATTATACTTCAATGATAACTCTACTCCTCTTTCTAGAAAAAAAAAAAAACTAAGACCCCCTGTACATCTCCCCCACAACAGTACCTCCAGTTTATTAGCAAATCTTATTATATATGTATAATCTAGAATCCAAACACTTCTCACCTTCCATGATTGTCTCCCTGATCTGAGTCATAAACATTTCTTACCTACACCATTGTAATATCAGCATCTAGAGTCATCCTGTTGTCAGAGTATTATGTAACTATATCAAAACTCTATCAAAACTCTAAAGTGGTTTCTGGTTTCTCAAAGAATAAACCTATTATATATAACCTCATTTCTGGATTCATATTTTATTATTATCCTTTAATTGGTGTTTCTACTCCTCTGGGCCCTTTGTTTTTATCTCAAGCATTCTAAGTATATTCCTACCTTATGGCTTTTCCATTGGCTGATTCTTCTCCGGGATTGTTTTTTTTCCAACTAAATCACTGCTCAAGATATTTACTTAATGGCGCCAGATGTAATAATCCTACTTGATACCATAACTGCCAGTTAACTGTCTATTCCTAATATTCCTAACTGCTCTTACCCTATTTTTTATATTTAATACCTATTCTATCATAGTATGTAATTTATAATGTTTATTCTATATTTTCTGTCTTACACTGCTCTAACCCCCACTAAAATATAAACTGTATATGATTGAGAACTTTTGTTTCTAATATACTCCAGTTGCCTAGATGAGTGCCTAGAACTTAATATCTTAATAAATACTGTTTAATAAGTTTATTGAAAAATACATTGACAAATTTAAGAAAATACATTTCATTTATTAACCTTCGCTATTTCAGTTAATACATTAAATACGTTTTAATCCGACTCTTACCTGCTCCAGCAAAGCTAATGAGAGAGTAGAATTTAAAAGAAGGAATATGGGGGACTTATGGGAAAGATGGCTGAGTAGCAGGATCCTAGGCTCACCTTGACCCATGGATACAAATAGATAATACTCTTGGGGCACCTGGGTGTCTCAGTTGGTTATGCCTCCGACTTCAGCTCAGGTCATGATCTCATGGTTTACAGGTTCAAGCCCCACATCAGGCTCTGTGCTGACAGTTCAGAGCCTGGAGCCTTCTTCAGATTCTGTGTCTCCCTCTCTCTCTGCCCCTTCTCCCTCATGCTCTGTCTCTCTGTCCTTCAAAAATAAATAAACATCAAAAAAAAATTTAAAAAAAACCCAAATAGATAATAATCTTATCATTGTAAAGTTGTTTGAAATCCCAGAGCAGAAGATATTTTATACAAATGTCCACATACATCAATAGACAACAGATAATCCAAACACAAAATCAATAAGGAAACAATGACTTTGAATGACATATTCGACCAGATGGATTTAACAGATATACTCAGAATATTTTCATCCTAAAATAGAGTACACATTGTTTTCAAGTGCACATGGGACATTCTCCAGAATAGATCACATATTAGGCCACAAAACAAGTCTGTTAACAAATTCAAACGGATGGAAGTCATTCCATGCTTGTTTTCTGACCACAACATTATGAAATAAGAAATCAACCACAGGAAAAAAAAATCTGGGAAGAGCACAAATACATGGAGGATAACTGACATGCTACTGAACAATGAATGGGCCAATGAAGATATCAAAGAGGAAATAAAAAATACAAACAGACAAAATGAAAATACAACAGTCCAACAACAAAAGCTATTCGAAGAGGAAGTTTATAGCAATCCAGGCCTACATCAAGAAGCAAGAAAAATCTCGAATAACCCAGCCTCGAGCTAGAAAAAGAAAAAAGAAAGCCCAAAACCAGGAGAAGGAAAGAAATAATAAAGATTAGAGCATAAATAAATGAAACAGAAACTAAACAACAACAAAAAACCAATAGGATAAATGAATGAAACCAGGAGCTGGTTCTTTGAAAAGATCAACAAAATTGATAAACCTCTAACCAGACTCATGAGAAAAATCACAAAGGAAAGAAAGTAAATAACAGATACCACAGAAAAAATTGTAGATGATTATGAAAATTATATGCCAACAAGTTGGAAAACCTAGAAGACATGGATAAATTCCTAGAAACATATAACCTACCAAAACAAATCAGGAAGAAATAGAAAATTTGAACTGATTGATTACTAGCAATGAAATTGAATGTGTAATAAAAAAAAACAAAACAACAAAAGTCCAGAACCAGATGGTTTCACAAGTGAATTCTACAGAATATCTAAAGAAGAGTTAATATCCATTCTTCTCAAACTATTCTGACAAATAGAAGAGGAAAGGACACTTCCAAATTCATTCTATGAAGCCTGCATTACCCTGATACCAAAACCAGATAAAGACACTACAAAGAAGAAGGAGGAGGAGGAAGAGGAGAACTACAGTCAGTATCTCTGATGAGCATAAATGCAAAAATCCTCAAGAATATATTAGCAAACCTAATCCAAAAATATGTTAAATCATTCATTGTAATCAAGTAGGATTTACTACTGGGATGCAAGGCTGGTTTAATATTTGCAAATCAATCAGTGTGATACATCATATCAATAAGAAAAAGGATAAAAACAAAATTATCACTTCAATAGATACATAAAAAACATTTGATAAGTACAGTATCCATTCTTGACCCTAAGGTCAAGAAGAAAACAAGGATGTCCACTCTCACCACTTTTATTCAACATATTACTGGATCCGGAAGATGGCGGCGTAGGAGGACGCGGGGCTCACAGCGCGTCCTGCCGATCACTTAGATTCCACCTACACCTGCCTAAAGAACCCAGAAAACCGCCAGAGGATTAGCAGAAGGGAGTCTCCGGAGTCAAGCGCAGACTAGAGGCCCACGGAAGAGGGTAGGAAGGGCGGCGAGGCGGTGCGCGCTCCACAGACTGGCGGGAGGGAGCCGGGGCGGAGGGGCGGCTCACCGGCCAAGCAGAGCCCCCCCCCGAGTCTGGCTGGCAAAAGCGGAGGGGCCGGACGGACTGTGTTCCGACAGCAAGCGCGACTTAGCGTCTGGGAGGTCATAAGTTAACAGCTCTGCTCGGAAAGTGGGAAGGCTGGAGGACAAAGGGAGGGAGAGCTGCTGAGCCCCCGGACGGCAGAGCTCAGCTTGGCGGGGAACAAAGGCGCCAGCGCCATCTCCCCTGCCCATCCCCCAGCCAAAATCCCAAAGGGAACCAGTTCCTGCCAGGGAACTTGCTCGCTCCGCGCAAACACCCAACTCTGTGCTTCTGCGGAGCCAAACCTCCGGCAGCGGATCTGACTCCCTCCCGCTGCCACAGGGCTCCTCCTGAAGTGGATCACCTAAGGAGAAGCGAGCTAAGCCTGCCCCTCCAGCCCCCGTGCACCTTGCCCACCCACCCCAGCTAATATGCCAGATCCCCAGCAACACAAGCCTGGCAGTGTGCAAGTAGCCCAGACGGGACACGCCACCCCACAGTGAATCCCGCCCCTAGGAGAGGGGAAGAGAAGGCACACACCAGTCTGACTGTGGCCCCAGCAGTGGGCTGGGGGCAGACATCGGGTCGGACTGCGGCCCCTCCCACTAACTCCAGTTATACACCACAGCACAGGGGAAGTGCCCTGCAGGTCCTCACCACGCCAGGGACTCTCCAAAATGACCAAACGGAAGAATTCCCCTCAGAAGAATCTCCAGGAAATAACAACAGCCAATGAACTGATCAAAAAGGATTTAAATAATATAACAGAAAGTGAATTTAGAATAATAGTCATAAAATTAATCGCTGGGCTTGAAAACAGTATACAGGACAGCAGAGAATCTCTTGCCACAAAGATCGAGGGACTAAGGAACAGTCACGAGGAGCTGAAAAACGCTTTAAACGAAATGCAAAACAAAATGGAAACCACGATAGCTCGGCTTGAAGAGGCAGAGGAGAGAATAGGTGAACTAGAAGATAAAGTTATGGAGAAAGAGGAAGCTGAAAGAAAGAGAGATAAAAAAATCCAGGAATATGAGGGGAAAATTAGAGAACTAAGTGATACACTAAAAAAAAATAATATACGCATAATTGGTATCCCAGAGGAGGAAGAGAGAGGGAAGGGTGCTGAGGGGTACTTGAACAAATTATAGCTGAGAACTTCCCTGAAATGGGGAAGGAAAAAGGCATTGAAATCCAAGAGGCACAGAGAACTCCCTTCAGACGTAACTTGAATCGATCTTCTGCACGACATAGTGAAACTGGCAAAATACAAGGATAAAGAGAAAATTCTGAAAGCAGCAAGGGATAAACGTGCCCTCACATATAAAGGGAGACCTATAAGACTCGTGACTGATCTCTCCTTTGAAACTTGGCAGGCCAGAAAGGCTTGGCACGATATCTACAGTGTGCTAAACAGAAAAAATATGCAGCCGAGAATCCTTTATCCAGCAAGTCTGTCATTTAGAATAGAAGGAGAGATAAAGGTCTTCCCAAACAAACAAAAACTGAAGGAATTTGTCACCACGAAACCAGCCCTACAAGAGATCCTAAGGGGGATCCTGTGAGACAAAGTACCAGAGACATCACTACAAGCATAAAACATACAGACATCACAATGACTCTAAACCCATATCTTTCTATAATAACACTGAATGTAAATGGATTAAATGCGCCAACTAAAAGACATAGGGTATCAGAATGGATAAAAAAACAAGACCCATCTATTTGCTGTCTACAAGAGACTCATTTTAGATCTGAGGACACCTTTAGATTGAGAGTGAGGGGATGGAGAACTATCTATCATGCTCCTGGAAGCCAAAAGAAAGCTGGAGTAGCCATACTTATATCAGACAAACTAGACTTTAAATTAAAGGCTGTAACAAGAGATGAAGAAGGGCATTATATAATAATCACAGGGTCTATCCACCAGGAAGAGCTAACTATTATAAATGTCTATGCGCCAAATACCCGAGCCCCCAGATATATAAAACAATTACTCATAAACATAAGCAACCTTATTGATAAGAATGTGGTCATTGCAGGGGACTTTAACACCCCACTTACAGAAATGGATAGATCATCTAGACACACAGTCAATAAAGAAACAAGGGCCCTGAATGACACATTGGATCAGATGGACTTGACAGATATATTTAGAACTCTGCATCCCAAAGCAACAGAATATACTTTCTTCTCGAGTGCACATGGAACATTCTCCAAGATAGATCATATACTGGGTCACAAAACAGCCCTTCATAAGTTTACAAGAATTGAAATTATACCATGCATACTTTCAGACCACAATGCTATGAAGCTTGAAATCAACCACAGGAAAAAGTCTGGAAAACCTCCAAAAGCATGGAGGTTAAAGAACACCCTACTAACGAATGAGTGGATCAACCAGGCAATTAGAGAAGAAATTAAAATATATATGGAAACAAACGAAAATGAAAATACAACAATCCAAACGCTTTGGGATGCAGCGAAGGCAGTCCTGAGAGGAAAATACATTGCAATCCAGGCCTATCTCAAGAAACAAGAAAAATCCCAAATACAAAATCTAACAGCACACCTAAAGGAAATAGAAGCAGAACAGCAAAGGCAGCCTAAACCCAGCAGAAGAAGAGAAATAATAAAGATCAGAGCAGAAATAAACAATATAGAATCTAAAAAAACTGTAGAGCAGATCAACGAAACCAAGAGTTGGTGTTTTGAAAAAATAAACAAAATTGACAAACCTCTAGCCAGGCTTCTCAAAAAGAAAAGGGAGATGACCCAAATAGATAAAATCATGAATGAAAATGGAATGATTACAACCAATCCCTCAGAGATACAAACAATTATCAGGGAATACTATGAAAAATTATATGCCAGCAAATTGGACAACCTGGAAGAAATGGACAAATTTCTAAACACCCACACTCTTCCAAAACTCAATCAGGAGGAAATAGAAAGCTTGAACAGACCCATAACCAGCGAAGAAATTGAATCGGTTATCAAAAATCTCCCAACAAATAAGAGTCCAGGACCAGATGGCTTCCCAGGGGAGTTCTACCAGACATTTAAAGCAGAGATAATACCGATCCTTCTCAAGCTATTCCAAGAAATAGAAAGGGAAGGAAAACTTCCAGACTCATTCTATGAAGCCAGTATTACTTTGATTCCTAAACCAGACAGAGACCCAGTAAAAAAAGAGAACTACAGGCCAATATCCCTGATGAATATGGATGCAAAAATTCTTAATAAGATACTAGCAAATCGAATTCAACAGCATATAAAAAGAATTATTCACCATGATCAAGTGGGATTCATTCCTGGGATGCAGGGCTGGTTCAACATTCGCAAATCGATCAACGTGATACATCACATTAACAAAAAAAAAGAGAAGAACCATATGATCCTGTCAATCGATGCAGAAAAGGCCTTTGACAAAATCCAGCACCCTTTCTTAATAAAAACGCTTGAGAAAGTCGGGATAGAAGGAACATACTTAAAGATCATAAAGGCCATTTATGAAAAGCCCACAGCTAACATCATCCTCAACGGGGAAAAACTGAGAGCTTTTTCCCTGAGATCAGGAACACGACAGGGATGCCCACTGTCACCGCTGTTGTTTAATATAGTGCTGGAAGTTCTAGCATCAGCAATCAGACAACAAAAGGAAATCAAAGGCATCAAAATTGGCAAAGATGAAGTCAAGCTTTCGCTTTTTGCAGATGACATGATATTATACATGGAAAATCCGATAGACTCCACCAAAAGTCTGCTAGAACTGATACATGAATTCAGCAAAGTTGCAGGATACAAAATCAATGTGCAGAAATCAGTTGCATTCTTATACACTAATAATGAAGCAACAGAAAGACAAATGAAGAAACGGATCCCATTCACAATTGCACCAAGAAGCATAAAATACCTAGGAATAAATCTAACCAAAGATGTAAAAGATCTGTATGCTGAAAACTATAGAAAGCTTATGCAGGTAATTGAAGAAGATATAAAGAAATGGAAAGACATTCCCTGCTCATGGATTGGAAGAATAAACATTGTCAAAATGTCAATACTACCCAAAGCTATCTACACATTCAATGCAATCCCAATCAAAATTGCACCAGCATTCTTCTCGAAACTAGAACAAGCAATTCTAAAATTCATATGGAACCACAAAAGGCCCCGAATAGCCAAAGTAATTTTGAAGAAGAAGACCAAAGCAGGAGGCATCACAATCCCAGACTTTAGCCTCTACTACAAAGCTGTCATCATCAAGACAGCTTGGTATTGGCATAAAAACAGACACATAGACCAATGGAATAGAATAGAAACCCCAGAACTAGACCCACAAACGTATGGCCAACTCATCTTTGACAAAGCAGGAAAGAACATCCAATGGAAAAAAGACAGTCTCTTTAACAAATGGTGCTGGGATAGCTGGACAGCAACATGCAGAAGGTTGAAACTAGACCACTTTCTCACACCATTCACAAAAATAAACTCAAAATGGATAAAGGACCTGAATGTGAGACAGGAAACCATCAAAACCTTAAAGGAGAAAGCAGGAAAAGACCTCTCTGACCTCAGCCGTAGCAATCTCTTACTCGGCACATCCCCAAAGGCAAGGGAATTAAAAGCAAAAGTGAATTACTGGGACCTTATGAAGATAAAAAGCTTCTGCACAGCAAAGGAAACAACCAACAAAACTAAAAGGCAACCAACGGAATGGGAAAAGATATTTGCAAATGACACATCGGACAAAGGGCTAGTATCCAAAATCTATAAAGAGCTCATCAAACTCCACACCCGAAAAACAAATAACCCAGTGAAGAAATGGGCAGAAAACATGAATAGACACTTCTCTAAAGAAGACATCCGGATGGCCAACAGGCACATGAAAAGATGTTCAACGTCGCTCCTTATCAGGGAAATACAAATCAAAACCACACTCAGATACCACCTCACGCCAGTCAGAGTGGCCAAAATGAAGAAATCAGGAGACTATAGATGCTGGAGAGGATGTGGAGAAACAGGAACCCTCTTGCACTGTTGGTGGGAATGCAAATTGGTGCAGCCACTCTGGAAAGCAGTGTGGAGGTTCCTCAGAAAATTAAAAATAGACCTACCCTATGACCCAGCAATAACACTGCTAGGAATTTATCCAAGGGATACAGGAGTACTGATGCATAGGGGCACCTGTACCCCAATGTTTATAGCGGCACTCTCAACAATAGCCAAATTATGGAAAGAGCCTAAATGTCCATCAACTGATGAATGGATAAAGAAATTGTGGTTTATATACACAATGGAATAGTACGTGGCAATGAGAAAAAATGAAATATGGCCTTTTGTAGCACCATGGATGGAACTGGAGAGTGTGATGCTAAGTGAAATAAGCCATACAGAGAAAGACAGATACCATATGGTTTCACTCTTATGTGGATCCTGAGAAACATAACAGAAACCCATGGGGGAGGGGAAGGGAAAAAAAAAAAAAAAGAGGTTAGAGTGGGAGAGAGCCAAAGCATCAGAGACTGTTAAAAACTGAGAACAAACTGAGGGTTGATGGGGGGTGGGAGGGAGGGCAGGGTGGGTGATGGGTATTGAGGAGGGCACCTTTTGGGATGAGCACTGGGTGTTGTATGGAAACCAATTTGACAGTAAATTTCATATATTAAAAAAAAAAAAAAAACATATTACTGGAACTATTAGCCACTGTAATCAGACAAGAAAAAGGAATAAAAGGAATCCAAATTGGTAAGGAAAAAATAAAATTTTCACTATTTGCACATGACATGAAGCTATATTTAGAAAAGCCTGAATACTCCACTGAAAAACTACTAACACTGATCAATGGATTCAGTAACATTGCAGGATAAAATCAATGTATAGAAATATGTTCCATTTCTGTACACTAATATGAAGCCACAGAGAAATTGAGAAAACAATCCCATTTACAATTTCACCAAAAATAATAAAATACCTAAGTATAAACTTAAACAAGGAAGTGAAAGACTTATACTCTGAAAACTATAAAACATTAATGAAAGAAATTGAAGATAATATAAACAAATGGAAATATATTTCTGCTAACATGAGTTGGAAAAACAAATATTGTTAAAATGTCCATATTACCCAAAGCAATCTACAGATTTAATGCAATCCCTATCAAAAACCAACAGCATTTTTCACAGAACAAAAACAATCTTAAAATTTGTATGGAGGCAAAGAAAGACATGAATAGCCAGAACAATCTTGAAAAAGAAAAACAAACCTGGAGGTATCATAATTGCAGACTTTAAGTTCTATTACAAAGCTATAGTAATCAAAATGGTATGGTACTGACACAAAAATAGATATATAGACCAATGAAACAGAATAGAAACCCAGAAATCAACCCACAACTATATGGCCAATTAAACAACAAAACAAGAAAGAATATTCAGTGGAAAAAAGACCATATCTTCAACAAATGGTGTTGGGAAAACCAGACAGCCACATGCAGAAGAATGACACTGAACCACTTTCTTTTACCATACACAAAAATAAATTGAAAATGGATGAAAGACCTAAATGTCAGACAGAAAACCATCAAAATCCTAGAGGACACAGGCAACAACCTCTTTGGCCTTAGCCTTAGCAAGTTTTTACTAGATACATCTCCAGAAGCAAGGAAACAAAAGCAAAAATAAATCATTGGGACTTCATCAAGACAAAAAGCTTCTGCACAGTAAAAGAAATAACAAAACTAAAAGAACCTACTGAATGGGAGAAGATATTTACAAATGACATATCCAATAAAAGGTTAGTATCTAAAACGTATAAAGAACTTAGATAACACCCAAAAAACAAATAATCCATTTAAAAAAGTGGGCAGAAGACATGAACAGACATTTCTTCAACAAAGACATCCAGATGGTCACCAGACACATGAAAGGATGTTCAGTATCACCAATCATCAGGGAAATGCAAACCAAAGCAACAATGAGATATCATTTCATACCTGTCAGGGTGGCTAAAATGAAAAACACAAGAAACAACAAGCATTGATGAGGATGTGGAGAAAAAGGAACCCTCGTGCATGTGTAATGCAAACTGGCACAGCCACTGTGGAAGACAGTAAGGAGGTTCCTCAAAAATTAAAACTAGAACTACCCTATGATCTAGGAATCACCCAAAGAATATAAAAAACACTAATTTGAAAAGATTGATTTTATTGTAGAATTATTTACAATAGCCAAACTATGTAAACAGACCCAAGTGTCCATTGATAACATTAATGGATAAAGATGATATGATATATATATATATATATATATATATATATATATATATATATATATACACACACACACACACACACACACACACACACACACACACACACTGGAATATTATTCAGCCATAAATAGATGAAATCTTGCTATTTGCAGCTAAAGAGTATAATGCTAAGTGAAACAAAGCAGTCAGAGGAAGACAGTTACCATATGACTTCACTCATGTGTGGAATTTAAGAAACAAAACAAATTAACAAAAAAAGGAGAGAAACCAAAAACAGACTCTTATAGAGAACAAACTGATGGTTACCAGAGGGGAGGCGGGTGGAGGGATGGGTGAAATAGGTAATGGAGATTAAAGAGTATATTTATCATGAAGAGCACTGAGTTGACTCATTGTGTTATTAACCTGAAACTAATATGACACTGTATATTAACTACACTGGAATTAAAATTAAAAATATAGTGATAATAAAAAAGAATTTGGACCCTCAGGATGGAGAGAAGGCCAAAATAGACATTTGTACCAAGAGTTTAGAGTCTGGGAAACAAGTGTGTGAGTTTTTCCTGAACTCTAGTGACTGGTTAAATTAATGTCTGAACTTTATGCATTCATATTATCTCTGAAGAACCCCAGAAATATTTACAGATTGACGGTATTTTGAAATGTGTCCATATGAAAGGTAATGAAAACATGATGATATTTTGAAAATATAATTAGACTCTTCTGTCTATGAAATATAACCAAGCACGACCACACAGATTTCTGAAGTTTGCAGAATAGTATATTCTACATTAAGAAATTGAAAGATTTCTCTGGTGAGACCATCCAACTAAAGGGATAAAACTTATATCTACTAATAGTTGTAGTTTCCTATTAAAGGTTGAAAATGCCCAGCCTAAGTGCGCCTGGGTGGCTCAGTCAGTTGAGCATCTGACTTTGGCTCAGGTCATGATCTCACAGTCTGTGAGTTCGAGCCCCACGTTGGGCTCTGTGCTGACAGCTCAGAGCCTGGAGCCTGCTTCGGATTCTGTGTCTTCTTCTCTCTCTGCCCCTTCCCCACTGGTTCTCTGTCTCTGTCTCTCAAAAATAAATAAATGTTAAAAAATTTAAAAAAAAAGAAAATTCCCAGCCTAATTAACCTCTGCTAAGACTAATTATTTGGTCAATTTCTTGCATGCTCTTGAAGCTTACAAGGTAGTGTTAGCTCATTCAAAAATAAAATTAGTCACTCAGGATTCACTATATATTTGAGAAAAAGCTTCAATTTGAAAGACAGTGAAAAATGGGGGGAAAATGAAGAAATGTAAGAAAAATTAGGGCTATGAAAACTTCAAAGTATTTTCCTTCTAAAGTTTAGGAGAGAATTTCATTCATGGAACAAAGAAAGATAAAAGAAATATTTAGAGGATAAAAAGAATGCATGGAAATTAAAGGACATAATAAAGGAATAATTCAGTAGAAGAATTAGAATATCAAGGAACTCTCTATTAGAGAAATCTTAGATAAAAGATGGGGAATTTGATACACAATATAAAACAACTAAGAATTCAGTGATTCAATTCACAAAGTCCAATACCCTAATAATAGTAGTTTAGACCTTAAAGTCCTATGGTGAAAATGACAGGGGAATATTATCAAACAAATAATTCAAGAAAATTTGTCAAAGATAAACCAAGGCATTTCATTGTGAAATTTCAAAACAGTAGTAAAAGGGAGATTCTTTTCCTTTATAGAGAGAATACAAGACAGTGGGAGATTACAGGCAAAGGAATCGTAAGTAGAACAGCATCAAGGTTCTCAACAGGGAAACCAAAGTTTCAAGATCATAAAACAATGTGTTTAAAATTCTGAGGAAAATCACTTCCGAAAGGAAGAACAAAAGGAAACTAAACTGACTCATTCTCTGTCATGTGTAAGCAAGAGATCTGTCCATCAGAATCTGGGAATGGATTTGTGAAAACTACATAGAAAACTTAACTGAGGAATTTGTTTACTCCAGGAAAATAATAAATATATGTTTACTCCAGGAAAGAAAATATCATAACTGAAAACAAACAAACAAACACTGAGCTTCCTCCTTATAAAAGTGTATTCATAATGATGTAAACCTTGAACATTAACTGCTTTAACTAAAGCAGTAACAAGAGCCATACTGGAGGATAGATAGAGAAATGCATGTGAAGGTGAGGGTTTGGGGGATGTAAGAAATATCAGTGTTTATTTTAGGAAGCAGATAATGTGAAATAATGAAAAATTAAGAAGGCAAATTGGAGGGGCGGAAAAGATGGTTGAATTGAATTGAGACTTGAATTGGTTGCTTCCTGGAACTGTGGATAAAGAATTTTTCCACTGCAGTGGCCCAGGGGTTGCTTTTTTTTGTTACAAGTCTTTAAGAAGCATTAGATTTTCATTATATAATCCAAAATTTTGATACAAATAGGAGCACGTCTGTAATTGATTTTACTCTTTACCTTTTGTTGAAAAGCAGAACGTGCATTTCCTCTTGTAAGGCTCATCACTTTACAGGATTCTTTCCTGTGTCCTAACTCTAGTGTTCAGTTTCTGCCATTGACTCTTGAGATTTCATGCAGTATTGTTACAGTTTTGTCATTTTCTGAGGGGTGCAATGTTCTAACTTCACAGCTGTGCCAGTTGTAAATGCCTGTGATCTAATCCTTAATTGCCAGGTAAACTAAAAGAGGGAAAGTGTTGGAAGAAAGGTTTGAAACAATAATATTTTAATTATTTCCTTTCTCCGGTGACCAAGGTGCTTGACTAAGTCTTCTAAATTATTCTTAATAACCACATTTATTGTTCCTGTGGTGACTCATTTTGATATTCAGAAACCTAGAGATAAAAGAAAAGGAAATGGACATAGGAAGAAAATCAATTTTATATAGTTTGTGTACACCTGAAGTTTGAGAAGTATTAACAACATTGATAGAAATTTTCTGCTGTTTAAGACATGGGGTGTATTTTGGAGATCTGTAGGCAGGAAGGATGTTCATTTGACTGACCAGAACAAGAGACCATCAAATTGAGATTGGGATCTCTTCTTAACAAACATGATAAGTTTTATTGAATATCCCAGTTCTTCACCCCTCCCCATGCCGTGTACCTTTGCTCTATTTCTTTGTAGTGCCCTTTCTTTCTGACTTTGGGTTTGATCATGCAACTTGCTGGGTCAGTACAACAAGGAAGACATGACAGCATGTCTTTTCTAAATCTAAACCTTAAGAGGCCTCCTTCGGTGCCTATGCTTGCTCTTTAGCTTTTGCGATTGCCGTGAAAATGTGACAGAGGCCCATGGTAACCTACTGGAGGATAAGAGATCTGTGGAATGACACATGAAGCTAGCTGATCCCCAGACATGGCTAGACATTTGAGTGAGCCCAGCCAAAATAGAGATGCCCTATGTGTTTGCATGTGGATTTATTTTTGAAACCTTTCATAATATTCACATAAAGATAACGAAAAGACAGGATTTTTATGAAATGTCATAATAATAAGGCTCTATGGGAACCCTGGTTTCTAGAACATAGAAGAGAACCCAGATGACCCCATATATATGAAAAACATACATGGATTATTGTTTGCTACTAAGATTCTGTGGTTTTGTGTAACTTTATGTGGCAGTGAGTAATTGATACATATACTAAAATGCTTAAATTTATTTTAAAAATATCCTCAGAATAATCCCTTTATGTAGACCCTTGTTTATACAACTAGTAACTCCAATATATTAAAATATAGGAAATCGTTAATTAAATTAGAATCTAATTAATTTAATTGATAATAGTGACAGCATGTTCTAGAATTCAGTGCTTTACTTTTATTTGATTATTTTCTATTTAACTTGTATTCTACAAATACAAATATCTTTAATCAAGATTTTATCAGTTAATTGTCTTTTTTACAATCAGCGTAATTGATACCATAAAATAATATTGCTCTGATACATGAAGAAAGTACTCAGGGATATCTGAAAATAAATAAACCCAATATTAAGAGTTGAAATTTTTCTACTGTAAACAAGTGATTGGTTTCCTAGGACTGCCATAGCAAAGTTCTAGAAATCATGTGGCTTAAGGAACGGAAATGTATTCTCTTACAGTTGTGGAGTCCAGAAGTTTGAAATCAAGGTATTAGCAGAGTTGTTACTTCTAGAGGCCCTGAGCGATCACCTGCTCCTTCGGGTGCTACAGGTGATGCTTGGTATTCCTCGGCTTGTCTCATCTTCGTCTCTGCCTCTGTCTTCACACGTTCTCCCCACTGGTGTCATCTAGGTGTAAGGACATGAGCCATCAATCATTTGGGCCCTGCCTAAATCCAGTATGAGCTCTTCTTGATATTCTTGATGACATCTGCAAAGACACTATTTTCAAATAAGATCACATTCACAGGTAATGGAATTAGGACCTGGACTACTTTTGTGTGTGTTTAAACTAAAACCTATCAAAGACTTTGGGTACTACTCTTCTCTACTATTAATTTAACCTTTGGCAAGCCTCATAGTCATTCAAATTTATGTTGAAAGGGGACCTGAGAAAGTATCTACTCATAATTCATTTTTTTTGGAAGTCGGAAATAATACAGCGTATAGGTGCCTAACTTTTCAGAAGAGGCGGCCAGAAGTCCAGTCTTTTTGCCACACATGACCTGTGTGTCACAGAAGGTGACTATTAAAACTTTTGAATATCAGTTTTATCATCTTAAAATTATGTATCATCATATTTACCTTAAAGAGTTACTAAAATGATTAAATGGAATAAAATACTATAATATTTGGTATATTATAGATTAAGGCACTAATGAGAGTCACAAATAGAAAATGACAGAGCTTCTTGATGCTTAATCCTTGGTCCCATTAGTCCTTTTACATTAAATGATTGAGCCCTGGGGTTCTCCTCTATGTTCTAGAAACCAGTATTCCCATAGAGCCTTATTATTGTGGCATTTCATAAAAATCCTGTCTCTTCATTATCTTGATGTGAATATTATGAAAGGTTACAAAAATAAATCCACAGGCAAACACATAGGGAAAAGATGAAAAGATCTAGTTAGAATATATTTCTACCTAACAGAAATATGACAGAAAACATTACCAACTTCTCTGAAAGAAATAAACAATATTGCTTTGGTTATTTATATATAATATCCATTCATTGATTATTTTCAACAAATATGTAATGGGCTTCTTATTTGTGCCTGGAATCATGCTTGATGAAAAAAATAGCCATAGTTTTCTTTTTCCTTAACGTTTATGAAGTTTGAAGTCTATTGGAGAAGACATTGTTGGTGAGCAGCCAGTCAGCTCAGCTGGTCTCCCTGGGAGAAGAATTCTCCCTTGGTAAATTAATTCATCCTTTGAGTACTATAATAATATGCTTATAAACACCACTAAGAATATTATAGCTAAATGACAAATATAAGACTTAAAGATACATATAGAGAAGAAGTTCGTATGCCATGGTTATTTAAACAGAGAAAATAACATATGTCAGATTTTCCAATTGAACTTTTTAAGTTGGCTCTGATTTATCAAACATGCAGTTGTTACAGATAGTTCAAAGAACTTTCATATACACTCTACCCAGATTTAGCATTTGTTTGCATTGCACCCCATTTTAGTTATATTCTCTGTCTTCCTTCCTACTCTCTCCACCCCCTCCTTCTTCTGTATCATCAGTCATCCTATCACCAATACCATTTAAGGGTAAATGGTTTCATTTCTTGTGATTGCCATAGCAAGTTACCATTTAGTGATTTAAAACCCAAGTTGATGGTTTGAAATTACAGAAATTTATTATTTCACACTTCTGGCATTTGCAGGTCTAAAATCAAGATTTCAGCAGTAGTGGGGTGCCTGGGTGGCTCAGTTGGTTAGGTGTCTGACTTTGGCTCAGGCCATGATCTCCTGGTTTGTGGGTTTGAGCCCCGCATCGGGCTCTGTACTGACAGCTTGGAGTCTGGAGCCTGCTTCGGATTCTGTGTCTCCCTCTCTGTTTCTCCCCCACTCGCTCTCTGTCTCTCTCTCAAAAATAAATAAATATTTAAAAAAATAAAAAAAAAAAGATTTCAGCAGTGTTGTGTTACCTCTAGAGACTCTAGAGGACAATCCATTCCTTGTCTTTTCTAGCTTCTGGTAGTTGTCTGCATTCTTTGGCTTGTGGCCATATCCCTTCAGTCTTGCTTTCTTACACTGCTGCTGCTTCCGTCCCAAAACTCCATCTGGATCCCTTTCCTGTAAAGAGAGATATGATTGCATTTAGGGCCCACTCTGTTAATACAGGATATCTTCTTCCTTCCTAGATCCATAACTTAATCACATGTTTTACAATATAAAGTAATATTCACATGCTCTGGGGACTAGGAATTTAATATATCTTTGGGAGCCATTTTTTATTCTCTGCAGTAAGAGATAACCTGACCCTTTATCCCAATTTTCTTCATTATATATTTCCTAGGAAGTATATGCTCTTCAATAAACTTAGAACGGTTGATGAAATTACATAATTTAATGTTGATACAACCAATGTTTACCAAGTCATACTGGAGCCTAAGGCAAAAAGGAAAACTCATAAATATCTTATACTTATTTAAAATGAATACTTTGTTCATCATAGATTTTCCCATTAAGCTTTTTAAGATATTACATTCAAATATTGTTTTGATTGCTTGAGGGTTTTTTGCCAATATAAATTTTGTCCCCAAGAAAAATGGTTCCATCATTTCATAGTATTCCAATTTTAACCCATAGCCCGTAATGGAATCTTACCAGTTCTCCCAATATTATCCTTAGTAGCTATCTTCTCCCATCCAGAATCTCATAGGATCATCATGTGACTCACTCATGTATGTCTCTTTATTCCAGAGTTGTTTCTCAACCTTTTTTTTTTTGTATCTTAACCTTGATATTTTGAAGAGGAATTAGTTATTTTGTAAAATATCTATCAGTTTGTGTTTGCCTGCTCTTTCCTTGTAGTTGACGTGTGTGTGTGTGTGTGTGTGTGTGTGTGTGTGTGTGTGCGTGATAGCAGGAATACCACAGAAGTAATGGAAGTAATGTATCTTTTTTCAGGGTACTGTATAGGAAATATGATTTTGCTTTGTTCCTCTTAGTGGAATTAGTTAGGTCCAGATTGGTGACCAGATTAAGGTGGTATCTGCCATGTTCTCCACCATAAAGCTACTATTTTTCTCTCTATAATTATTAAATAATGTTTGACTATCTTTAGCAACTATGCAGATGTCTTGCTCATTGTCAAAGTATCACTCAACTGTTTTGGTAACCATTGATTTCTAATTTATTTGTTACTGAAATTACAACTATTTTTATACTGTATTTGTAAATACAGTTCAGTTGAAATTCTGTAAGGAAGAGATTTTCATTCTATATATGTATATGTGTGTGTATATATATTTATATCAACTCATACATTTGCATTCTATTCAGTGGGACATTAAACTGTCCTTAATATGGTTAGTAGGAGCTCTTCTAGCTGAATTTTGGATCCTTCTGAGAATTCCCCTAGTTTCTTCCTTGAACTTTTTCATGTCCTGACCCAAACAAGATGTAATAATATCATCTACTATTTTATATGTGGCGGTCCTGGCATCAGCCATTTGTCCAAAAGCTTTGGTAGCTTTGAATGGAGAATGGCCTCTATTGCTTCTGATGATGTTAGCTGTCATTTATATCCTTATACCCCCTTATATAATGTGACAGTTTCCTGTGGCTTCTTTCAAGATTTTCTCTTTATTTTTGGATATTGTCATTTCAACTCTGATATGCTTTACTATGATTGCATTTACACAGTTTGTAGTGCACTATTTTTGAATCCATACGTTTAGGGTTTTATCAGATTTGAAAAACATTTAGCTGTTATTTTTTTTCAAAGTTACTTTTCTATATCCTCTCTTTTTTCTTTTGGGAGTATAAATACACCTATCTTAGAACACTTGACTATTGAATTTTTCTTCATATTCATTTTCTTCCTCTTCTACATATAATAATAATATAATTCTATTGATTTTTTTAATTGCCTTACAGATCATTGAGTTTTTGTTAATGTAATATATTTATTTTCTATTTTTTTATATTGTAGGAGTTCTATTGATCTATCTTTGCATTCATGGACTTTTTTCCCTGCTGTTTAGCCCCTCAAGGAATTTTTAATTTTATTTATGTTGTTTAATTTAGTTTTTTTTGGTAGAGTTTCCTTTGTTTTTTAGCTTTATTGCTCATATTCCCCCAGATATTTATTCATTGTAAATAAATTTTGTTTTAGGACTTTGAGTATATTTATAATACCTGCTTTAAATCCCTTCTCTGATAATTTTAGCATGTATGTCTTCTTGGGAATCATTTCTGTTGACTTGTTTGTTTTCTGAGTATGAGTCCTATTTTATTGATTCTTCACACGACTACTAGTATTTTTATTGCATGTTGGGCAATGTAAATGTGTTGTGTGGTTCTGGTTCTATTTACTTATATTCTCTTTAAGTGTACTGATACTTGTTCAAGCAGTGAGTTTGAATTAGTTGGACTCAAACTTCAAGCTCTGTTTCTTTTATGATGGTCAGCAACTGAAACTCTGCATTTTTTCCAGCTTCTCACTGCTTTCTTTATTTTATTAATGCTTAACTAAATCAGTTTTTAATCATGAATTTTGCATATTTTATATGTAGACTTTGGCACTTATTCCATGTGCAACCGCTTTTTTAAAGGGATTTTTCCCCTTAATTTCCCAGCTAATATACCAGTTTCAAAGTCTGTATGCTGACCTCCTACCCCCTGTACCACAGAAATCAGGGAGTGCCCTCCAGCAAAATCCTGAAAATGTGTAAATCCCACATGGTGCATTTCCTGTCTTTTATGGGTCATCCTTCTCAAGATTCTTCCTGTTTTAGATCAATACCTAATTAAAATATTTCTTATTTTATTTGGGGGGGGGTGCTAGTAGGGGAGAGGGGCGGAAGAGGAGAGACAGATTTTTTTAAAAAATTTTGTTATGTTTATTTATTTTTGAGAGCAAGAGAGAGCATGAGAGACAGAGAGAGAGGGAGACACAGAATCCGAAGCAGGCTCCAGGCTCTGAGCTGTCAGCACAGAGCCTGATGCAGGCTTGAACTCACAGACTGCAAGGGGCCTAAGCCGAAGTTGGAGGCTTAACCAACTGAGCCACCCAGGCACCCCAAGAGAGAGAGAGAATCTTAAGCTCCATGCTCAGCACAGAGTCCAATGCAGGACTTGATCTCACAACTCTGGGATCATGACCTGAGCTGAAATCAAGAATCAGATGCTCAACCAACTGAGCCACCCACATTCCCCTACAATATTGTTAATACTCTATATAGCTTTTATAGGTATTATCTATGGGAGAGTTTAACTATACAGTTTTCTGTTTATTACTGAAAGGTAATTTATTTTTAAGTTTGAAGATTTTTTAAAATTAAAGTTAATACTAACACAATCCATAAAAGTGGAACTGCTTTGATTGAATAAAGAAATGGGAACAAAATCTTGCCCTGTCTCAGTACAATGAGCACATACAACACAAAATTATTCAGGTAGCACTCCCCCCAAATTCTATATGTCCATAGACTGTTCAAAAATAACAATGCCAAATAATGAATACAGAAGGAAGAAGCCTATACCGTAAAGAATGTGTTCACATATATGGCCAGAACAATTAACTAAGTTTAATCACAATCTTCAGGCAAAACTCCCAAAGAACATCTTTAAAAATGCATAACACCTCATATACATTTAAGAGCATTTTCAAATATATAATTTACTATTCACAGTACTCCTATACGTACAGCATATGTAATTATTGTCATTTTAGTACTGCTACTACTTTATAATCCTACAAGACATCATGAAAACATGTAATTTAGTGACTGTATACTATGTTAAAGGTTTTGCAAATATCATCTTACTTCATTTCTGCCAAAAGCTTTTGATGCAGTGTTATTAGTTCATCTACAAAAAGTGGAAAGTGAGCAATCAAAAGACCTTAAGACTTACTCAAGGAGAAGAAGGTAGTATAAATATGATTTACAAATCCAATCTTAATCTACATGCCTGTATAAGCACATTTCAAATGTTATATTATTCTGCATTCCCTACAGAAGGTAAATGTCTTTCAAGTGAATTAAATATCTTGACTTTACATATACATTCATTCTATAGAAACTGGATTCAAAATCAGTTCTTGTAGTGGTTGGACTCAGCCATATATGATTTTATCTTATTGCTTGAAAGAAGGAAGGGACAGACAATATTAAGACATTTAGGACATTGGTGCAACCTGGAAATTTCAATGGCTGAACTAAATAAAGATCTAGTTCTCATTTACATAAAATCTAGTGTGAATCAATATCCCTCCTTTATTTTGGGTTATAGTTTGCACATATGGTATCCATTAAAGGTATCATGCGAGGGTAACATTCAAGCAGAGACTTTAGAGAAATAAGGGTAGAGAAATAATGTGAGCTCGGCATATCATTTGGGAAAGCATTAGTTGGGGGAGGAGAGAGAAAGAAAATTCAGAGGTCCATATTGAAACTGTTCTTGGAACATGAAGAATGGCAAGGACACAAGAGTTCTTGATACAGAGAGAGGAGACTGTAGAAGGTGATATTGGGGAGGTAAGCCTGGAGGTCCTTGAAAGGCATTGCCTATAAATGAGATAGGATTCTTTTCAGTCCTCTACACCTGACCCTAGTACCTATTACCAAAAATTACATAATGGATCTTGTAATTATATGAAAAATTTTCCTCTCTTTTCTTGAGAGCAGACTCTGAGCATGGTTGTTACCATATGTGCAACAAACTTGTGTCTTTGACACCTAATCTGGAAACATATGTTTTTATTGCATGTTTCTTAGTAGGCTTAGGTTTCATGTTCCACTTTGCCTCTTTAATTGTATGGGTCCCCCTGTGAGAATTTAGTTCTCTTTACATGCTTCGATCCAAGTCATTGGATTTTCATTACGACATTCTCTTTGACCAAAATCAGTTTGGCCTTCTGTAAGTGAACTCTTCCATAATGTGCATAGATTTGTCTTTTTGCCAAGTTTGGAAATTTGAACACTCTATCCAAGTCAATTGATTTTTCATTTCTCTTGTGATGGTTATGTGCCATAACTCACCATCCTCCGCTGACTCCTAGAGTCCAGAGTTCTACTCTGTCCCAGTTAACAGAACTGACACCACCCATAATTATTTAGTGGTAACATATGGGGCTGACATCCTGAAGAATGCAAAATGATCTGATATTCCTTGTAACTGCACATTAGTGAGTTGGAGTTGATAGGCTACTACTGTTATGTGACATATTACTGTAAAAAGATTCAATGTATAATGTGTATAAATTTCCTCCACAGTTGTCATTTTGCCATGACAATGCAAAAATAGAAAACAAAACAAAAAACAACCAATTAATAAGACCTTGAGAGTTAAGATGATCTGCTTCATTCTAGAAATATATATCAACTTGGTAAGGGAAGTCATGATGATACAAACACAGATTCAGTAAATTAAGAAGAAGTAGTCACAGAGAATGATAATAAAACTGAATAACAGATTAATTAGCAGGTTACAACTATAACCCAGGGATTTGATACGGTTTTGAAACACCTTTACAATACTATTGAAAGTAACTATTTTTTAAATTAATGTGACAAAGGAATCCCTGTTTCTGCATTTGTTTTGTTAAATTAAATGTCCTTTAGATATTCATTTTAAAAGCAACTTACTTCCATGGATAAACTTTAGTGAAAGAAACAGGTAGCCAATTGCTGCCAAATATATTATAGATGCTATTAACGATGCATTTGATTTCAGTTCACATGGGCTGTTGAACAGATTTCAGATGAAAGCCCACAGAGAAATATATATCAATCAATACAAATAGACTAAAATTTATTTCATTACAGCGAATTGCATATTTTTTCTAAGTCAGTCTATGAAAAGGTAACACTTAGTTTCAGTGCAAAAAAATATTTTTTCCTACAATTTAATTATATCCAGCAGTACCTATTTTTTCTAAGTCTGTGTCTCATTAAAGGCAGCACTGGGTGAGGGAATGAACAAAGTTTTCCTAAGTTAAATTGTAGAAATATTTTTTTTAGCATCATGGTGCTTTCTTCAAGATTTGGCTGTATTTTCCAGATAGATTGGTTCCTGAAATTGATAACTATCAAAGTTTGTGATAGGAGAGCTAGAAATAGGTTTCCCACTCCTCAATCTGCTTATCCAGAAATGCATCTAGGTTTTCTTTTGCAGATGAATTTATTATAATCCCCTAAGAATTCATTATTTTGAATTGTGAAATATGCTTCTCTCTGCTGCCTCCTTGAGAAAGTACATGTTTTTGAGCAAAAGACTATCTCTCATAATTTCCAGGACAGCAGCATACAAATATGCAAGTATTGTATTGGGTCTCTAAATATTTTCATAGAGTAGGCAAGGCATGTAGAATATTAGGAGAGGAAAAAAAAGAACAGCTCCAAGTTTTTAAAGTTCATATTTACTTGTTCTCAAGCTATACCTGAGAATGCACCTGTCTCAAAGCATGATGCCAGTCTTTCTTCTGATCCCTTCCTTCATAACAGTCATTCTCCATTCCCAAAAGCTATTCATGCCTATCCTTTACCCATCGTGATACCTCATAGTTACTTCCCTTTGGGATAAAAAGCCTCAAGGATGCCAAGTGCATTAATGCGAGTTCTCCAGAGAAACAGAACCAAAAGAATAAATGAATATATATAGATATGTAGCAGATATATGTATATAACACATATATATTAATGGGACATTATGAGGAATTGGCTCATGTGATTATGGAGACTGAAAAGTCCCACAATCCAGTCTGTCATTTGCAAGCTAGAGATCCATGAAGCCAGAAATGTAGTTCATTCCAAGTCCAAAGACCTGAGAACTGAGTCAGTCAGTGTGTAAATCCCAGTCTTGGGACAGAAGATGTGATGAGATGTCCCAGCTCAAACTGTGATACAGGAAACAAAAGGGGGTGAGTGGATAAATTCCTTCTTCTTTCTACCTTTAGTGCTCTTCACGCTCTCAACAGAATGAATGGTAGCCGCCTACATTAGGGAGGGCCATTTATACTGAGTCCACCAATTCAAATGCTAATCTCTTCCAGAAACACTTTCACAGACACACCCTGAAACAATGTTTATTTGGACACCCAATGGCAAATAAAGTTAACACATGAAATCAACCATCACATCAAGCAAAGGGGCAATTCAAAATATTAATATTGTGAACACTCTTTTATTCAAGATATCAAAAAACGGTGGTAAGAATTTGTGCATTACACCCCACCCCCCAAATACACATTCCATTTGGAATGTGTATTAAGGGAGAAAAGTGTCATGTGAAGTGGGATATTCCAACCTATTTCACTATGTCTGAATTAAAATGTATTATGGAATAAATTTATGGGAGTGATCAATTTCTCTTCACAACTTTGCCTCTTCTATCCCTATTATCAATCAGTGCATTCATTGTTACTGAGAAAGAGAATCAAGAGGAAGGAAAACCATCAGACCATTATTAATAAGAGATACTGAAGCAGGTGACATTTTATTTCACTCAGTAACATCTGATGGTAAAGTAGTCTTATTTGTCTGAAGAAATCTTAATTGATGCACAACTTGTAAAATGATGCTGGTAAACACAAAGATAATACAAACTTGATCACTCTGACTCAGCATTCTCACCATTACTGATCACAAGAAGGAGCCTGGTCAGTTTTCTTATTTACTTGTCTCACACATATATAACATTCCATATTTTGCATGATTTTAAGACAGATATAAATTTGTGCTCTTATTGGATATTTATTTAGAACCACAAGAGAATCCTCTCTTTTTCCCTACCCTCACCACTACCATTTGGCCAAGCCACCGTCATCTTGCGCATGGATTATTATAATTGTGTCATAATTGTTTTTCTTCTCCTGAACCCTTCATATTGTCTATTTACAAAATAGAGCCTCCAGAATGATCCTGATGACACATAAATTTTCTTATGCCACCCCTCTTTTTCTAAAGATCCACAGTAAAACTGAAATCCTCACCGTCACCAAAGTTCTGTTAAAAACTGGCCCCATTACCTCTTTGACAGGTGCTCTTACTACTCCCCTCACATGTCTGCTCACATTTCTCCAGCCATACCCACTTCCTTATTCTCATCCAGTATCCCAGAATATGTTCACTTCATGATGTTTGCAAGGCTTTATTTCAACCCTTCTCTAATGGGCAGTGGGGGAAGGAAGTTTAGTCAAGTATTCCAAGTATTTGTGGTTGTTTTTTTTTTCTTTTGTCCTTAGAAATGTAATATTGGTAGTGGTTTAAAAACAGCTGTGAATAAAAAAGTGTAATGGGATGGAAAAATCACATCAAGGATTACTGCAATTATTAGAAGAAAGTCATAAGAATGTGAACTAAGGTGGAAATAATAGTAAACGAGAAGAATAGACTTTAACATATTTAGAAAACAGCCATTCTATAAGGGAAATAAAAATATTGAAATGATTCAGAGCTGTGTTTGGGCAACTGAGGAAATAATCATGGCATCAAATGCAATTAAGGTTAAGAAAAAGCTTAGAAAGATAGAACTGACCTTTATATACATATCTGTTCTTCCCTAGACTGTCTGGCTTGAGAAAGTGCAGCTAGCTCATGGAGCTGAGAGGAGACCATTCTGACCTACCTGGATGCTCATTTCCTCAATCTTTATATTATTAGCTTAGCAGCAGACTTAGAAGGTCCAAAGTAGCTCAATTAAAAAACAAACAAAAACTGAAGTCTGCATAAATGAAGCTACAACGATATTTGCAATACTCCTAACTCTAAAAACACTTTGAGCATTATAGAGATGGAGCCTTGTTCTAATGAAATATTGGCCATGGTAAAGTCAGACCAACCATGCCTAATCCAAACTGTATGATAATGTGGTTGTGTTCACTCTACTAATTCCTTTATTTTAAGGCTCTTCCCAGTAAGCCATCTTTCGTGTATCTCTTACGCTTTTTTGCACATGTTTTTAACTTTCCTGTGTATATGCTAATTTTAATCTCTTTTCTTGCCCCCAAGATTTCTAGTTTGCATTTAGTATTTTGACTCTCTAAATTTGATTGCAGTCATTAAATAGGAATCTTGAGATTTGAACAACCTGACTCCACATTTTCAAATAGGAAAACAGCAGTCACTGAGATTTATTAAAGGAGAAATGTAAGTAAGAATGTACACAAAAATCCATGAGCACTGGTCGTTGTACGTAAGTGCTGAATCACTAAACTCTATACCTGAAATTAATATTACACAGTGTGTTAACTAACTGGAATTTAAATAAAAACTTGAAGAAAAGCAGAATATACACAAAAATCCTAGCTCAGAACATAAGGCTGTTGTGTGAATTATCCTAATTTAGTAGGGAGATATTTTAAAGAGGCTAAGGCCTTCTAGTTATACATTCCAGCTCTGAACATGTCTAACTTTCAGCAACGAAGCGTTCTTGGCTGTAAAGTGGATATATTGGTGATGTCTTCTCACAGGGTTACTTTGAGAGTTCACTATTATAATTTATGTAAGATACCTATTATTTAAAAATATTAGCTTGTATTGAAAAATACTAGCTTATACTGTTGGTGTCATTATTATAGTTCTAGACTGTGAACTTTTTCATTTCCTGGACTTCAACCATAGCTACATCTCAAATGCCTACTACAGTGTATGGTAAAGACTGAGTTTTCAATATATATTTCTCTAAGAATTAACCATTTATGTCACTGTATTTCACTGTTTTCACTTTTCAAAGACTATAGAAAATTGATATTGAGAGAAAAATTTATTTAGTTAAATTTGAACCAGTGCAGTCCCAAATATGCAATAATATTTATGAGTAAAGGAAAGTGCCATGTTGAAATACTTCTGCTTTCTTCTCTTATCAAGTATAAGTGAAAAGCTAAATGTTTCCCCTCTATTTTGCTCATGTCATCATTTTCTTTCCTTATTTTGTACGCTGTGCTATTCTTTTGTGCATCTGATTTGAAAGGTTTAAAAATTATCTTTTAGAATACAATGAGTGGTTAGAAAGCCTCTTTTTTGTGTGTCATCACTAAATATCATGAGAGGCCATGATGTATACAATGCTAAATAAAAGTATATAGTTCTAGAAGATAGTTTAACCTTCCCTTAGATCATGATAGCAGTAATTTTAAGATACATATTTCACCTAATATACATTTACTATTAAATAATTCTATTGAAATTCTTCAATAAGAATTATATTCTAGTATATAACATTCATGTCAGAAATATTGGTTTATATTATTAGCCATTAAGTCAAGATTTATATTTATCAAGTCTTCTTAAAAAATGTAATATATGTAATCCCACTTTTGGCCCCTCAAAATAATAAAATTCATATTTATAGTAATGCAGAATTGTAAAACTAGAATATTCCATTTTAAAATTTATACATATTTATAAGCATAATAACCAAAGACTGCTATATAATTGGGAACAGCATAATACGCTTCTTTTCTCAGGCTAAGTCATTTATTTCATTGTCCTTGTTAGTGCCCATCACCATGAAAGTTATTGTAGTTGCAGTTGTTATAGTTTGCATCTGCTATATTACTCGAATACAAAAGTGTACTTCTGAATTTTTGTTGCTTTAGATGAAATCTAACGAATAAACAATGGAAAGATAAAAAATTCGAATTCTTAGTATCTAATTCTGTCCAGGTTACAAAATTAAATACACATATATACAAATAAAATGCACAGAAAATGTAGAGGATTAGAAAATGAAAAAGCAGTTACAATATCCTCCTATTCCAGTCTTCTAAATCTTAGACGCCTAGGTTTCTGCCAAAACTCTGTTGTGTACACCTGTTTTAAAATTCTAAGGGGCGCCTGTGTGGTGGCTCAGTAGGTTAAGTGTCCGACTTGGTTTGACTCAGGTCATGATTGCACGGATCATGAGTTCTAGCCCCACATCGGGCTCTGTGCTAACAGTGCAGAGCCTTCTTGGGCTTCTCTCTCTCTCTCTTTCTCTCTCTCTCTCTCCTTCTCTCTCTTTCTCTCTTTCTCTCTCTCTGCCCTTGTCTCTCTTTCTCAAAATAACTAAATAAAAACCTTTTTAAAAATTAAAAAAAATAAAATTCTAAAACATTTTATTTTATAAATCAGAGCATTTTTAATTATTTTAATTTTCTCATTGCATAATACTATTGATTGAAATTTTAGGGGGAGAAAGGAAATAAATATATGGAACTTAAATACTTCTTTGGTTTCCTGTGAATTCTAGGAGGGATAATGTATAGAACGAGCCCAAATTTTTAGGTAAATTAGAAGCTGTTCAAATTAACCAGTCTTTTTCCCCTACCTCCAAAAACAATCAAAGAAGTCCAAATACTGCCATAAACATTGACACAGTGAAACCATCACACATGGTTTTATCAGAACATATTCTCTTTCCTAAGTGAAAATAAGCTCCTTCTGAGAATAAAAATCTGAACAGAAATCCCATTCTTGATTATCTGCAAAAGCTACAAAAGCACTTATGGGCCTATTCAACCATCAGAGAGGCAGAATTTTAGGGAAGTCCATTCCTGAAATGTATCTTTATTTCCTGATGTGCTTATTGCCAATGTTATTTTGGCTGTTAAAGTATCTTAAAGACATAAAAGCAGTTGGCTAGATGTTCTAAAGATGATGGCAGTAGCCTGCAGCTTACATAAACACTATAGGGTCCATGGACATAGTCGCAATAAAGCAGAACATCGAAAACACAGCTTATATAAAACTTAATACACTCAGCCCGGAAGATACTTTTAAACATTTGCTAAAATTACTTTACAAGCAGGCATGTTCACTATAAAATCATCGTAATGGAGAAATAAAGCAGGGGTACAGAGTAAAACGTAAGAAATTCTCTCAAAGAATTCTATTTAAGCATCTAAATAACAACTAGGGTTATCTTGATGCAATTTACCGAGTTCCTTTACAGGAAGATCTCATTTGTAGCTTTCTGCTATAGCTAATTATATTATTAAATTTAAAATTGTTCCCCAAAGCTCTCATGTTTCCATAATATCTAAATGAGACTCTAACCTATTTGCCTTCCAGATATGTGTGCTTGGGTGCATGTGCTACTATCCTTTAAGTAAGATTCGTTCATGGGCTTCTGCTACAAACCTGTGTGCATGTTTGGCAGCAGTTAATTTTATGTAGGATACAACGCTTCTTATTGACGGGGCATTATTGGTCAGGGAACACTCGGTAGTACTGGAAGAAGAAGAGTTGTCAGAGTTACTTAGCAGAAATGTGTTTGTGATTAGCAAATTTGGGTAAGATAACAGAACCCAGACTTGCTTGGAACCAAACTGCCTGCGTATTCTTTCATCAAATTGATACTTTCTCATCATTTCCTATAAAAGAAGTACAATTGAGGGGGACTGTACTCCCTCATGAACTTGACCCCATATTGCACACATAGTAGAGCTTCTTAGCCACAAGACATATTTCTGGGGCACAGTGGGATGATCTCTTGCTGACCTTGTTTTTGTGAGCTTTCACTCTCCTCAGTGGAGTCTATTCCCTACTGCACTCAGCATAAAGTTATGGAATTGACACTGAATCTGGTAATTAGCAGGTGGTGACCATGAAGGGGCCTACCTTGTCCAATAAGCTGAACATATAAAAATGAATATATATATTCATATACATATGCACATACTTAATTTTTAAAAAGAATGGTTTACTATCCTGTGGAGATGGTTAATCATATTTTCTATGTAAATACCAGTCATTATGTCTGGAAATGCTTAGAATAAAAATCTAAGCATGCTTGCTTTGCTTGGCCTTCTACTTCCTATTATGTAGAAAATAGGAGAATACCATATCATCTTTAACAAAAACAACAAAAAATTCAGTAGCCTACAAAATCTTTTTTTTTTTTTCTTTTTAAGCTCATCAGATGACTAAGGTTGCAAGGCCCCCTGGTGAAATGAAATCCAAAGAATGGGTGAATCCAGTTGAAGCCAATTCAGAGAGGTAGGGTGGGCAGACTAGATAAATGAGGTGGATTGCTTTAAGCATATCTGAAGGGAGAAGAGGTGCCCACCATAGAAGCAGGAAATCAAGCAACTGAAATTTCAAAGTCTTATAGATGTGGGCTAGCTTGAGGGTTTAGAATCCCAGGAAATTCCCCAAACAGGGGAAGCCAGCCACCACTCAACAACTCATTTCTATATTCCTCCATCAATGATTCACAAGGAAAGTTGGTGGTTGGGTAAGAGGCTTGAAGGAGAAGTCCCTCCATGATGGAGACAGGCAGGAATTTCCCAGGTAAAAGCAGCAGAACTTAGAGGAAGCTCTCTGCACACTGGATTCTGTGTTAAGTTTAAGGTAGTGGTTGACTCTCACAGAGAGACAAACAGCATGTCTGTGTACCAGACACTGTTCTGATATGAGACAAAAGCCATCTGCTGGAGGAAGAGGGACAAGAAACCTGTTCACCCCTATGACTCTGCACTGACTTGAGGCAGAATCCCTCTGCCTCAGAGAACTCTTGGCCTAGGCTCTGTACTCAGTAGTAGGAAATGTGCTACCAAATTAAGCACAATATTTTACCAAATTAAGTACAGCACTTACTTTTATTTTTTTAAGTTTATTTATTTGTTTTAAGAGAGAGCGAGCACACCAAGCGGGGAAGGGGCAATACATAGAGAAACCCCAAGGCCAAAAAGAGAGGCAAAAACAATTCTAAGGCTTTTGGAAGCCTCTGGCATCTAGAGCTATAGCCAGTTCCCGGCCATAATAACAAATACACTAAAGTCCTATTTACCTCACTTTTTATATATAACGAATTCAGTTTTCAACAAGAGAAATTACGAGGCATGCCAAAAGGCAAGAAAAAGTGTGGTATGAAGAAATAAGCAGCCCCAGAACCAGACTTGGATATGACACAGATGTTGTAATTATTAGAAAGGGAATTTAAAATAACTGGTATCCTCAAGGTCATCATACAAAAAGTGGACCACATGCAAGAACAGATGAGTAATGCAAGCAGATAACATGCAAACTCTAAAAAGCATGAAAAGCAAATGCTAGAATTATAAACAAAAATAAAAACTTGTGACAAACTACAGATTCCTTTAACAGGTTCATCAGTATACCTAACAAAACTAAGGAAACAATCAGTGAGCTTTGAGTAGAGGTCAGTAGAAACTTTCCAATCTGGAATGCAAAGAGAAAAAAAAAAAGAGAGAGAATTGATCAGAGTGTTTACATTAGTGGACCACTAGCAAAAGATGTAATAGATGTATAACTTAAATACCAGAAAAAGAATGGAACAGAAGAAATATTTAAAATAATAATGGCCAAGGACTTTGTAAAGGTAAGGGCAGACACCAAACCACACATCCAGGAATCTCAGAGAATAATACCACAAGCTTGACCACTGAAATGGATAGAAATCCCCACCTCAGTGTTCCTGTAACCTTCATGGTAGTGACTGCTCCTACAACTGTAGGAAACATCCCATTTCCCAACGATGTAGTTGGGATAGTGTTATGCCGAACTGGCCAAGGTTCTGAAGTTCGTAATTTTTTGATTCACTTACATATCCCCTTCTTGGCACAAATTTATTCCCAGAAAAACTGGCTCAGGTCACTAATTGGTTAGGATCTCTGCCTCACAAACCTAACCAAATCTATTCTTCCCACTCATCCCACTTATGTGTCCCTGAATTTTATTCCAGGGGCTCTTTTTTTCCTTCAGGGTCTTCACCCGGTTTCACACAGTTCCATCTTAGCCAGGTTCCTTAAGTTTGACACTCAGTGGACAGGAGTTTTTGTCCGTTCCCTCACAGAAGGCTTCTGGTTTCTACTTAACAAAGCGGAAGCTTTATCTCCTCCCTCACCATCACCTATACGCACAACAGACACTTGCCAAAGTGCCTGTTCTTTTTTAAGGCTGGGTAACATGACCATTTTATGTGACGGTTACTGGACAAAGGTGGTCCTCCAGCTAAATGCTATGTAAATTTTAAAGATAAACAACTAGGAACTGATTTTGCATTTATGCAGGGAAAAGATCTGCCTCATCAGGCCACCCATGAAAAGTAGGTGACTATTTAGGCTTAATGATTGGTGCTAAATTTGCTTTTTAACAACTCCACATTTATGAACAAGTGGTTTAGCTACATATTTTGCAGAATACAAGACAAAAAAATTCTTACGTTTTTCAAAACTCACTTATGTATGGAACAGGGCAGTTAAATAAATTTGCAGATTTGGGGGAGTTGATGTCATACAGATCATGGAAATAATGACAGTACCCAACAGAGCTATGTTTAAAAAACCAGTGGTTCAGTCTGAAAATGGAGAACACTATTGCTTAAAGGATTCACAAAAGAGAAAGAATCAATAATGGAGACAAACAATGACCTACAGAGAAATAGGAGACTAATGACATCTGAGGGATAAGGAGGTTTTTAATAAATTTAGTGAAAGAGGAATCATTGGAGTTATAGAGATAGAATCTTGTGATGGATTGCTGAGGAAATAGATCATGAAAAGTTTCAAAAAATTTTGTAGATTGTGATTTTGAGAATATTGAATTTATAGCAGAAAAAAGGTAAATTGAAAAATGTCGAAACAACATGGTATGAGAAGACAATGCTAGGTTTGATACAGGTTTAAGGATTTATAGGATAGTTGCATTTCAAGGGCAAAGTTACAGAGGGTAAAACACAAACGTAGTCATAAGAGTTAAATAGTTCTTATTTTTTCAGTGATGCTTTAGAATCTGTTCCTGGGACACATAAAGGGAGGATATGGAAAAAAGTTAATGAATTTTGACTTAACAATTTGGAAGTAATTCTTTGGCTGCAGCTGTTGATTATCCGTAAATACTCCTTTCTCTCTGTCTCGGGCATATGACTTTTAGCCTGACATTGCATTCTCATATTACCCTTGTTACTTGTGGCCATGTAACTCAGTGCTGGCCAAAGGTCCTTGGAAAGTACTGATATATGCCATTTGGTTCATGCTCTTAAAAGTAACACATGTACTCTCTTAGCTTTTTGTCCCTTTCTGTCTGAGAGATATTGCAAACTGTTATGACTTCTTTGGACCTTGAGCTGGAAGCTGTTCTCTCAGCTCTGAGTCATATACCACAGAACGAACACCCAAAACAACAGTGAAGGTATCTTTTGTTTAAGCCACTGTAACAGTGAGCTAATTTGTTAGTGTCACAAGGCTTCTGATAAAGCTCTCATAAGGGACGGTCCATTTTCTTAATTCCATTAATGTATTTCTTACTGAAATGCACAGACATCTAATATCTAAATTACATTCACGTGATCAAATGTACAGTTACAGATTTAACACTATGTTAACAATTCAACACTGTTCTCCAGCGTGCATCAAAACACCCATAACTAAACTTGTGTTGCAAAATTGCACAAAAGGTTTTCATTTTTTTAAAACTGCCAATTAGCTTTCAGTCAGTATTCCATGCAGTGCTAGAATAAAATTGTCGTTTTAACTGCATACTTTGCCTGAGTATGAGGGAAGAACTTCAGTGACCACCTGAAACAGACATTTAAATAATCCCCAATTCCTTTTGGTTTACATATATTCCCAGTTATGCAAATGAGTTACTAATCTTGAGTAGGTTCCTCTCAGCTGATTTCCCCCTCCCATCAAAACCAAACCAAAACAAAAATGCTATCACTCAATTCTTAGTTCTAAATAAAATAATTACATATTTTAAGAATGCAAAGCCTTTATACCATTGATGATGTTACTTTTTAAATTATATTACAGGATTTATAAAAGCTTTCACTACAAAAATATTTTTCAAGATAGACTTGGGTTCTCTGTGATAGCAGTAATAAGCAGAGGCTTGAGTTTTTAAAGAAGTCAATGAACTAACTACATGTACTTGTACAGCCTTTATTTAACACCATTTGTGAGTCAGGACGGTGTTAAGCATTTTTCAGTTTATTCTCCAGAGTGTACTGACCAAACTCTAATCTCATGGAAAGGTAAATATAACTGAAGTGTTTGGAGAGGTGATGGGAAATCAGTGCTTGGAAAGAGCACTTAGCTATGTTTTTAACCATAAATGTCAAAGAACAGGGTCCTAAGTGTTTCTTTCTGTTTCTTGAAAGTGTTCTGAATTTGAAACCTTTCTTTTTATATTCTCGTGGGCCCTGGAATGAAAAAAGATGGATAGTGAATTGACTTTCCAACATTTATTGTCTTAATGCAGTTCCTTCTTTGAGTAGTAACACCCTTATCTATGGTTTCCTATTGCATTTATGTACAATTACTTTACATTTTTTTAAGTTCTTATATCTTACTAATTAAGGTCATTCCACTTTTCATGTTCAAGTAGTTCCTAACTGCAATATACTTCCAGGTGTGGGAGTTGTCATGAAGTAGATTCCCCTTGGATTAATTGTGTTCTAGTATTTTCTATTATGCAGGGCACAGTACCTGGCCTTTGAGATCTTGGACAGAGATGGTAAACTGCGACTTCCAACACCATGCTCTTGAAAATGTTATCTGATACGTGGCTAAAATATGTCATCGATAGTTTCCAGTATTTTATTTCTAGATTTATTTGTTAATTCAATAAATCTTTTCTAAGAACTTCTGTTAGCTATGTTACCATTTTAAGTGTCAGAGTTATAAAAATTTTAATGTGACCCCCTGCCCTCAGGAGTTGCAAATACTATGGATTGGGAAGTCAAGTAATTGCTAACTTGATTATCAGGCAGTCAAATAATTGCTACTATATGGAACCAATACTTGAACTCCATGAGATGTCGGGCACATTACCCAAGTTCTCATGAAGATAAAAGAAGAAAATATTGAGAATAAATAAACAGTCTTCTTACAAAGTGTAAAGTGAATCTTTAATTTGGGAGCTTCTATTCCAGTTGCTAATTCCTCATTAAGTAAGTGATGACTGTGTTTAGGTAGCATGGTTAATGGAATAGGTTAATTTCTCCCAAGCACACTAGTCCAGGACTCCTTAAACACACACTCACATGACACACAAACACAACCACACATGTAAAGTTTCTAAAATGACGTGAGAACTAATTCCACTGAGTGCCAGTGCAGACACACAAATATTCCTCAGATGCAGATTTCTATAGATTTCAGGTAATAGTCCTCAACACCCATTACAGAAGGAGATAGATGGGATTGATTCTATCAGAATCCCAGTTAACAGATAAACCTGCCATGCTGTGTATGTCTTTTGAACCGGGTCATCACTCAAGAAATAAGTCTGTCCGTATATTTATTCTCTTCCTATATTCTCATCTTCATGACTGATTACTGCTTTTCCTTCCATAAACCTATCCTATTATAAAAGTCACATTAATATTCTTCAACATTTTTATAAGATTTTATTTAGAGTAGTTTTAGATTTCCTTAATTTTCCTCAAAATTGAGGAAAGTATAGTTTCCTGTCCCAACACATGGATAGCCCCCCCCCTACCCTATTATCAACATCACTCACAAGAATGGTATACTTTTACAATGGATGAACCTACGTTGGCATATCATATCCATCTGAAGTTCATAGTTACCTTAGGATTTACTCTTGGTGTTGTACATTTTATGAGTTTGGACAAAAGTATAATGACATGTATCTATCATTATAATATTACAGAGCGTATTTTCACTGCCCTAAAGATTCTCTGTGCTCTACACATTCATCTCTCCCTCACCCCTGGCAACCACTGATCTTTTTATTCTCTCCATAGTATTGCCTTTCAGTAAATATCATGTAGCTGGAATCATACAGCATGTGGCTTTTCAGATGGGCCTCTGTTACTTAATAATATGCAATTGAAGTTTCCTCCATGTCTTTTCATGGCTTGATAGCTTGATTCTTTTTTAACACTGAATACTATTCCATTGTCTGCATGTACTAGTTTCTTTATCCATTTGCCTACTGAAGGATATCTTGATTGCTCCCAAGTGTTGGCAATTATGAATAAAGCTGCTAAACATCTGTGTTCAGGTTTTTGTGTGAGCATAGTTTTCATCTCCTTTGGGTAAATACCAAGAAGCACAATTGCTTGATCATATACTAAGAGGATATTTAGTTCTGTTAGAAACCACCAAACTGTCTTCCAAAGTGCCCGTAACATTTTGCATTTCCTCCCAGCAATGAATGAGAGTTCTTGCTGTTTTACATCTTCACCAGATGTTGTGAGTGGTCCACAATTTGATTATTCTAATAGGGAAATATTTTATGTCATTATTGTTTGAATTTTCATTGCCCTATTATGGAGCATCTTGTAATATGCTTATTTAACATGTTTATATCTTTTCTGGTGAGATGCCTGTTAAGGATTTGGCCAATATTTATTTTGTCTTTAATTTTTAATTTTTTTGTTTCAAAATTTTATTTAAATTCTATTTAGTTAATATACAGTGGAATATTGGTTTCAGGAGTAGAATTCAGTGATTCATCACTTCGATGCAACACCAAGTGCTCATCACTAATGAGCCATCCTAATGCCCATCACCCATCTAGCCCTTTGCCCCCCTACCTCCTTCCATAAACCTTGTTTATTCTCTATCTTTAAGAGTTTTTTATGGTTTGTTTCCTTCTCTTCTTTTCTTTTTTTTCCCACTCCCATATGTTTATTGGTTCTGTTTCTTAAATTCCACCTATGAGTGAATCATATGGTATTTGTCTTTTTCTGATGGACTTATTTCATTTAGCATAATATACTCTACCTCCATCCACGTCTTTGCAAATGGCAAGATTTCATTCTTTTAGATGGCTGAGTAATAATTCCATTATATATATATACATGCATAGCAAAGTCTTGGTTTGCTAGAATCGTGTTCTGGAAACACACTTGTAATCCAAAGCACTTGTTTATCAAAGTGAATTTCAAGAACCTTTGGCTCATTTGTGATCATGTGATGTTCAGCATCACATACTACTTGTATTGCAAGACATCATTCATTTATCAAGTGAAAGTGTTTTTAGTTACAAATAAAAAATGTTTTTAGTTAGTTATAAATAAAAAAAGTTAATAGAAATGTTTGCTCCTCTTGCAGAACACTCACAGAACAAGTTACATGCAATCCAAGGTTTTACAGTGTATACATGTAACACACACACACACACACACACACACACACACACACAGTTACACACACACATACCCACATCTCCTTTATCCATTCATCAGTCAGTGCATATTTGGGTTCTTTCCATAGTTTGTCTATTGCTGATAATAGCAATGCTTTCAACATTGGAGCGCATGTACCCCTTCAAATACGTATTTTTGTATCCTTTGGGTAAATACCTACTAGTGCAATCTCTGGATCATAGGGTAGTTCTATTTTTAAGGAAACTCTATACTGTTTTCCAGAGTGACAGCACCAGTTTTCATTCCCACCAACAGTGCGTGGACGTTCCCTTTTCTCCACATCCTGGCTAACACCTGTTTTTTACTTTAGCTATTCTGACAGGTGTGAGGTGGTATCTCATCATGGTTTTGATTTGTATTTCCCTGATGATAAGTGATGTTGAGCATCTTTTCATGTGTCTGTTAGCCATCTGGTGTCTTCTTAGGGAAAGTGTCTATTCATGTCGTCTGCCAATTTCTTAATTGGATTATATGTTTGTTTGGATTTTTTTTTATGTTGAGTGTGATAAGTTCTTTATAGACTTTGGAAAGTAACCTTTTATCAGATATGTCATTTGCAAATATCTTCTCCTATTCTGTAGGCTGCCTTTTGGTTTTGTTGATTATTTCCTTTGCTTTGCAGAAGCTTTTTACCTTGATGAGGTCCCAATTGTTTTTTTTTTGCTTTTGTTTCCCTTGCCTCCAGAGAAGTGTCTGGTAAGAACTTGCTAAGGGTGAGGTCAAAGAGGTTGCTACCTGTGTTCTCCTCTAGGATTTTGATGGTTTTCTGTCTCACATTTAGGTCTTTCATCCATTTTGAATTTATTTTTATGTATGGTGTAAGAAAGTGGTCCATTTTCATTCTTCTGCATGTGACTGTCCAATTTTTCCAACACCATTTGTTGAATCAAGACTGTCTTTTTTTCCATTGGATATTCTTTCTTATTTTGTCAAAGATTAGGTGACCATATCATTGATAGTTGTAGGTCCATTTCTGGGTTTTCTGTTCTGTTCCACTGATCAGTGTGTTCTGTGCTAGTACCAAACTGTCTTGATGACAACAGCTTTGTAGAACAGTTTGAAATCTGGAATCACGATTCCTCCAGCTTTGCTTCTCTTTGTCAGGATTGCTTTGGCTATTCAGGGTTCCTTTTTGTTCCATACAGATTTTAGGATTATTTGCTTTAGCTCTGTGAAAAATGCTGGTGGTGTTTTCATTTTAATTTATTTTAACATTTATTTATTTTTGAGACAGAGACAGAGCATGACCAGGGGAGGGGCATAGAAAGAGGGAGACACAGAATCCGAAGCAGGCTCCAGGCTCTGAGTTGTCAGCACTGAGCTCGACATGGGGCTCGAATCCACGGACCACAAATTCATGACCAGCCAAAGTCGGATGTTTAATTGGCTGAGCCACCCAGGCGCCCCCAAAATGCTGGTGGTGTTTTTATAAGGATTGCATTAAATGTGCAGATTGCTTTGGGTAGTAGAGACATTTTAACAATGTTTGTTCTTCCAGTCTATGAACATGGAATGTCTTTCCATTTCTTTGTGTACTCTTCGATTTCCTTCATAAGTTTTCTATAGTTTTCTGAGTACATATCTTTTACCTCTTTGGTTAGGCTTATCCCTAGGTATTTCATAGGTTTTGGTGCAATTGTAGGTGAGATTGATTCCTTGATATCTTTTACTGCTGTTTCATTATTGGTGTATGGAAATGCAACAAATTTCTGTACATTGATTATATATCCTGATACTTTCATGAATTCATGTGATTAGTTCTAGCTACTTTCTGGTGGAGTCTTTTGGGTTTTCTACACAGAATATCATCTCCTCAGCAAATAGTGAAAGTTTGACTTCTTCATTTCTGATTTGGATGTCATTTATTTCTTTTTGTTGTTTGATGACTGAGGCTAAGACTTCCAATACCTTGTTAAATAGTAATGGTGAAGTGTACATCCCTGTTTCTTCCTGATGATGGAGGAAAAGCGCTCAGTTTTTCCCCATTGAGGATGATATTAGCTATGGGTCTTTCATATATGGCCTTTATGATTTTGAGGTATGTTCCTTTTGTCCCTACCTTGTTGAGGTTTTTTATCAAGAAAAGATGTTGTATTCTGCCAGATGCTTTTTCTGCATCTATTAACAGGATCATATGGTTCTTATCCTTTCTTTTGTTAATGTGGTGTATCACATTAATTGATTTGTGAATATTGAACCATCTCTGCAGCCCTGTAATGTATCCCACTTGATCATGGTGAATAATTCTTTAAATGTACTGTTGGATTCTATTTGTTAGTATCTTGTTGAGAAGTTTTGCATCCATGTTCATCAGGGATGTTGGCCTGTAATTCTCCTTTTCAGTGATGTCTTTGGTTTTAGAATGAAGGAAATCAGGATTTCCTGATTGTAGGAGTTTGGAAGTTTTCCTTCCATTTCCATATTTTGGAACAGTTTGAGAAGAATAGGTATTAACATTTCTTTACATGTCTGGGAGAATTCCCCTGGGAAACCATCTGGTCCTGGATTTTTGTTTGTTGGGAGATTTTTAAATTTTGATTCAATCTTTTTGCTGGTTATGGATCTAGTCAAAATTTCTTATCTTTTTTTTTGTTTCAGTTTTGGTAGTTTGTATATTTTTAGGAATTTGTCAATTTCTTCAGATTGCCCAGTTTGTTGACATATATTTTTTTATAATATTTTCTTATAATTATTTGTGTATCTGTGGTCTTGGTTGTGATCTCTCCTCTTTCATTCATGATTCTATTTGGGCCCTTTCTCTCTCTCTCCCTCTCTCTCTCTCTCTCTCTCTCTTTTTAATAAGGCCAGCTAGGAGTGTATCCATTTTCTTAATTCTTTCAAAGAATTGATCTGTTTTACTGTTTTTGTTTTTATTAGTTTGTTTCTATATCATTTATTTCTGTCTAATCTTTATTATTTACCCTCTTCTGCTGGATTTAAGCTTTATTTGCTGTTCCTTTTCTACCTCCATTAGGTATAAGGTCAGATTGTGTATTTGAGACTTTTCTTGTTTCTTGAGGTGGACCTATATTTTAATATAATTCCCCTCTTAGGACTGCTTTTGCTGCCTCCCGTAGGTTTTGGACTGTCATGTTTTCACTTATATTTACTTTCACGTACCTCTTAATTTCTTCTTTAATATTCTGAGTAACCCATTCATTCTTGAGTAGGATGTTCTTTAACCTCCATGTATGTGTGGTCTTTCCTAATATTTTCTTGGGGTTTCATACCGTTATGTTCTGAAAATATGCATGGAATGATCTCAATCTTTTTCTACTCATTGAGACCTGATTCGTGACCCACTATGTGATCTATTCTGGAGAACATTCCATGTGCATTCGGAAAGGATGTGTATCCTGCTGCTTTATGATGAAATGTTCTGAATATATCTCTTAAGTCCATCTAATCAAGTGTGTCATTCAAAGCCATTGTTTCCTTGTTGATTTTCTGCTTAAATGACTTATCCATTGCTATACGTGGGATACTAAAGTCCCCTAGTATTATTGTATAATTATCAATGATAATTGTGCAGATTGGTACAGTTTATTTCCTAAGTCTTTGGTTAAATTCGCTGGTGAACCCAACTGGGCCTGGTGCTTTCTTTTTTGGAAGATTATGAGTAATTGATTCAACTTAACAGATATAAACCTATCAGATTGTTGATTTATTCTTGTGTGAGTTTTGGCTAATTGTTTTTCAAGGAATTTATCCATTTCACCCAGGTTATCAAATTTGTGTGCATATGGTTTTTCATAGTATTTTTTTATTTTAATGTCTATAGAATTTTCAGTCATGCCCCCTCTTTCACTTCTGAAATCAGTAATTTGTATCTTCTTTCTTTTATTCCCAGTTGTCCTGAGAGAAGCTTATCAATTTTGCTGATCTTTTTCATGAACCAGCTTTTGGTTTCATTAATTTTTTCTCTATTGATTTCCTGTTTCAAATTCATTGATTTCTGCTTTAATTTTTATTATTTCTTCAGTTCTGCTTACTCTGGGTTTAATTTGCTTTCCTTTTTCTACTTTCCTAAGGAGGAAACAAAGATTATTGATTTCTGCTGTTTGCATTCAGTGCCATAAATTTCCCTGTAAGTACTGTCTGTACTATATTTGACAAATTTTCATGTTTTCATTTTCATTTAATTCAAAATGTTTTTAATTTGTCTTGTGATTTCTTCTTTGACTTAAATGTTAGAAGTGTGTTGTCTAACCTGCATTTATTTTGAGATTTTCAGTTTTTCCATTATTGATTTTTAGTTTAATTCCGCTGTGGTCTGAGAGCAGACATTCTATAATTTGTATTCTTTCAAATTTGTTAAGGCGAGTTTTATGGCCCAGAAAGTGGTCTCTTTTGGTGGAATGTTCCTTATCAGCTTGAGAAATATGTGCAATCTGCTTTTGTTGAATGAAGTAGTCTATTGATGTCAGTTATATCCTATTAATCAGTGGTAGTGTTGAGTTTAACTATGTCCTTACTAATTTTCTGCATGCTGGATCTGTCCATTTCTGAGAGAAGGGTGTTGAAATCTCCAACTATGATAGTGGATGCATCTATTTCTCCTAGGAGTTCTATCTGTTTTTGCTTCATATAGTTTCACTTTCTGTCATTAGGCATATATGCATTAAGAGTTACTCTGTCTTCTTGGAGAACTTGACCCTTTATCATTATGTAATTCCCTTCTTCATCTTTTATAACTTTCTTTACAGTGCTATCTACTCTGTCTGAAATTAATATAGCTCCTCTGGCTTTCTTATGATTAGTATTAGTATGGCATATTTTTTCCATTAATTTATTTTAAATCTATATGTGTATTTATGTTTATAGTGGTTTTCTTGTAGACACCTATAGTTGGGTCTTGTGTTTTGATCCATTCTGACAATCTGTCTTTTAATTGGTACATTTACACCATAGTCTTCAAAGTGGTTATTGATATAGTGTAAATTAATATCTACCATGCTTTTTGCTGTTTTCTCTTTGCTGTGCTTATTCTTTGCTCCTATTTAGTCTTCTACCTTTTGTGGTTTTAATTGAACATTTTATATGATACCATTCTTAGCATATCATTTATACTTTTTATCCTTTTTAGTGGTTTCCCTAGACTGTAAAATATGCTTGCAACTAATCCAAATCCCCTTTCAGATAGCACTTTACCACTTAAGATGAATAATGTGAATATCTCACAATAACAGAATAATCCTACTTTCCTAAGTCTCTTTATGTCATTATTGTCATTCATTTAATTTATATATAAGCACATATAATACTGTATATATTTTGTACACATATATTGTAGTGTGTGTGTGTGTAGTCAAATACATTGTTGCATTTATTATTTTGAAATTTTACCTATCAGACCAATTAAGGAAAAGGAAAAAAAGCTTTTATTTTTCTTTCATTTATTCCTTCTTTCATGCTCTTCCTTTCTTTATATAGATGCAAGATGCTGACCTATATCATTTTCCTTCTCTCTAAAGAATTTCTAGCATTTCTTGTGAGGCAGGTTTACTGGTAACACATTTTCTCAATTTTTTTCTAAGACAGTCTTTATTTCTTTTTTACTTTTGAAGGATAATTTCATGAGATACAGAATTCTAGGTTGGAGGTGTTTTCTCTCTCAATCCTTTAAATATTCTTTTCCACTCTCTTTGCATGCATGGTTTCTAAGAAGTTGGGTGTAATTCTTATCTTTGTTCCTCTATAATTAAGGTATTTTTCTCTGCTTTGGCTTTTTTTTTTTTTTCATTTTTTTCTTACCTTTGATTTTTGTAATTTGAAGATTTTATATCTAGATATAAGGTTTTTTGCTTGTTTGTTTTTTGTCATGTATTTCACTTGGTGTTCTCTGAGGTTCCTGGATTGGTGGTTTGATGTCTGACGTTGATTTGGGGGAACTCTCAGTCATCATTGTTTCAAACATTTCTTTGTTCCTTTTTCTTTCTTCCCCTTTTTATATTTTCTTTACAGGTATGTTATGCCTTTTATCATTGTCCCACAGTTCTTGGATATTCTGTTCTACCTTTTTTTTTTTGTCTTTGTTATATTTGTTTTTCTGTTTTCAGATATTTTATTGATATTATCTTTAGTTCAGAGATTCTTTCCTCAGCACGTCCTGGTGAATAAATTCACCAAGGAATTTTTTATTTCTATTATAGTGGTTTTTATTTCTAGTATTCCTTTTTGTTTCCCTCTTAGGATTTTTATCTCTCTGCTTACATTTTCCCATCTGTTTTTTCATGTCGTCTGCTTTCTCCTTTAAAGCCTTTAACATAGTAATTATAGTTGTTTTAACTGTGTTTTTTGGTCTTTTAGTATGTCTTATAATTTTTTTCTTGATAGTAGGACATGATATACCAGGTAAAAGGAACTGGTAAAAATAGGCTTTTAGTAATATGGTGTTTAGGTGTGCAGATAGAGAAAGCATTCTTCAGTCCTATGATTAGATCCGTGTCTTTTAGTAAGCCTATATCTCTGGACTATTATCTTCACAAAAGTTGCCTAGTTTTTTTTTTTTTCTCCCCACTTATGTGGGAAGTGGATTGCTAGAGTGGGCTGGAGTTGGGTATTTCCCTTCTTGAGATCACTTAGGATCTGATAATACCCCAGAATGTTAGTCTGTGGTTAACTACCCAAGAGGCAGGCCTTGTTAAGAACAGAATGCTTTGGCATACTCAATATGGCTCCTTTTCTGTCATCCTCTGCTAGAAGTCTGAGGGGATTTTTCTCTGATACTTGCTGTGAGAACCATGTCGAGCTTCTGGAGATAAAGCACGCAATATCGTGGTTCTTCCCCAAGACTGGATCCCCCTAGTGTTTTTAGCTCTCAGAGTTGGCTATACTAAACCTCTACCAATCCACCAATTACAGCTGAGGCTTTCCTATCCCAGCACTGCTTCCCACATCAGTTTCTGCTCATGAGTCCCTGCTCTGGTAAACAGCATCTCCCTGTAGTTGCCTTGTTTGTCTCCATTCTTGAGGGTACTGATTTTCCCTATATTCTCTTCTATCATATAGATCCCATAAGAGTTGCTGAGTTTTCAGTCTATTCAGTCTGTCTACTTTCTGTTATGGCAGAGTGAAAACCTTCCAGCTCCTTACATACAAAACCAGAAACCATAATCCTGATTTTTTCATTTTTAATCAAATGTTTACATCTTCTTGCCTCAAGTTAATGTGGCTTTCTCCTAAGTTCCCATTACAGCTTGCTCAAATGCAAATTGTAAAATAACCCATATACAACATGGGAGATGGCACTATTATCTTCTTTGATTTTATTTCTATTGAAAAAAAATCTACCATCTTCTGAGGCTCATATCTTGCTTCACCAATATTTATCTTTACTAATTTCTTTAAGCTTCTGAGGATCTTAAAGATGTTATCAATTTTGACTTCTTCTCCTCTTTGTCCAAAATAACTCTACAGTTTTGAGTAGGAAAAAAAAAAAAAAAAACAACACTGAGTAAAAAGGAAAAAACTCCACCCAGTCAGAACAAGCCATGTGGGAAAATATAAAACATAGCTACACACATACCACAAACATCTGCCTACCACCTGGATTCAACATGAGTGCTCTGAGACACACCTTTCTAGCTCTGGCTTATAACTTTCCATTTTGTATAATGCTCCATCCACCATTTCACAATAATTCATAATGTGCAGCCATTTCAATGTCCACTTCTACAAATAAACTTCAGATATTTTCCAAGCTAAAGGGGCATATTTATTGTAGCGTTTATGTATTTTTTTTTACCATATGATATATATATATATATACCTGTATTAGTGTTTTCCCTTCCTCTTCCTCCTCCTCCTTTTCCTTCTTCTTCATGCGTTACTGGCACAGTTTTAGAGTATTTTACTCTTCATTTTACCCATAGTTCCTGTGTTTTTATTGTGTGATTTTGTATAACATACTGATTTTTAAGAGTACATATGCCACATGATGTATAGTATAACTGTATGTTGTCTCAGTTGACAAAATTTTTCTGGTGATGGACATACTAAGATATTCTGGGGGAAAAGTTGTACTGCTACATATTTCTGACTTTCAGCTTTAGTAAAATTCAAATCCTCCTGTTTTCTCCCTTATTAATTATCTTTTATATTCTCAGAGGTTATATTTCAATCTTTCTCTATACTTTCAAATCTCATACAGGAAAGTAAGTAATTCAAAGACAGAAAACTTTAGGGGTTGAAAACAAAAAACATTCCAGATATTTGAGTTTATATTACATTATAAGCAATAACCCTGATTGGCTGTGGAAATGATTCATAAGAATAAGTAGGAAAACCCTTAGTTCTCTGGCTTGACAAATGATGCTATAATTAATCAGTATATAAAATATAAGAGGAGAACTTCCTTTTTTATTTTTTAATGTTTATTTATTTTTAGATTGAGAGAGAGAGAGTGTGAGTTGGGGGAGGACAGAGAGAGAGGGAGACACAGAATCCAAAACATGCTCCAGGCTCTGAGCTGTCATCACACAGACATATGCGGGGCTCGAATTCAAGAACCACAAGATCATGACCTGAGCTGATGCTCAACTGACTGAGCACCCAGGTGCCCCCAGAAAGCTTTCTTTTTTAAAATTTTGGTAAGTATAGTTTTGTTGAGTCTGAAGGACATGTAAATCAGTATACAAGAAAAGATGGAGATTGAAAGAAGAGCTAAATGAAAGTTTGGACACTTGTTGACTTGATTATTGATTTTAGTTTTGGAGATGGATAAGCACAGTACGAAGGGCAAGTTTGAAACATGAGGAGGTAAACAAATGTACAAAGGAAGATGTTCTCTTGACAGTTAGAAGTGAGGAGAATCCAGAAGAATGACTGACTCTACTTGGGTAGCATGAGATAGGCATTCTCCACCTGGATGTGGGCCAGTGAAGAAGCAGACACTGTTGTATATGGCAGAGGAAGAACCCATAGCTATCTTGCCTGATACATTCTCTTTTTCCAAATTTAACTAATTACTGTTGATCACAGTATAGAAGCAATTGTCTTTATTTTCTTCATTAGACCCAAAACAAAGAAAACCTCATGGAGCTCTTCCTTATTTCCTAATCACAAGCTGTGCAAGTCAGTCAAGCAACACTTGCATTGATGAAAGATACTTCATGCTTAATATATATACCTATACATGTATATGTATACATACACATATACATATAAAATTCTATCCACTGCCTTATCATTCCTGAATTAGGCAACAGCAAGGGAAAAAAAAGTAACTTGGTTAAATAAAAACTGACCTTAAAAAAATAAATAACATAAAAATTGACCTTGAAGAGTAATTTTATATTACCAACCACTTCTTTCAATTATTTTTATATTATTTATATTTTTTATAACATCAAAAAATGCATAAGCTTCTTAAAGAAGGAAGACATGTAGTACTGCCTCATGGCCATGATTTCATTCTTTCCCTCCTGTATCCATAATTTCCATTTCTGTAATGTGAAATAACCACTAACTTATTTAGGAGAGAAATGAAATTTCATTATATAGGTCTGTTTATTAAAGAGAACCATTCGTTTACCAATGTAGACATATATACATGTACTAGAACACAGTTCTTTTGATGGGGAATATTATTATAGTCTTAGTTATACTGTGAAAATAAAAGTTTTAATCAAGATAGAGAATATCTGATTTTCAACCCAACTGGTATAAAATTTAAAATTAAATTAAACTCTTTAAAGCTATAAAATCAGCATTTATTACAGGAAAATACTTATATCTATCATGTGTTTATTTTTTTAGGAAAGATAAAAGTGAATAACTAATTCAATATAACAAATGCTGCTGGCACTTATAAATAGTGTTACTATTTCCTGATCAGAAAACATTACATAAGAATCTGCGTGTAATATCTTAGCTAGCCCAAGACATAACTGTCCTTCTAAGAAAATTTGCATTGCTCATACTTGACATAATTATAAAACTCTGCCATATGTTTCTTACATATGCCAAGCATTTCTTAGGAGCAGATAATGCAACTTGCTAGACAATGATGAAGGAAAAAAAAAAGATCTCTTAGGCTCCTGAACAAGCATGCCAAGGAACAAGTGATTTTATTATAAAAAAGTACTGTAGTTGAAATTCTTGATTAAAGATGCAGAGTGACTATGAAAGACAAAATTATATAGCTGGGTGCATGTGATAAATATAATTAAGGCCTGGATTCCACTATGAAAAAAATGTACAGAATAATTGTGAGTTAGGTTTATTTGAGTCACTGCTTTTCCCACTTTACTACCTATTTGTTCTGAAATGAAATCAGATGAGAGAAGTAAAATCTAAACTGATGAAAAATGCTTTCATGCTTTTATACACTACAAAATCATAACTTTCTATCAAGCCTATGCGTAGGCAGTGACACTCTTTCTTAGCAGGAATCTGCCACTTGAATACAAAGATAAGAAGCACCATGCTGTGACCTGACAAAAAGAGAACAAAAACAATATAGGAAAAAGGATGAAGAAACAGATTTGTATGTTAATTATTTTAGTCACTAAATAGATCTGAACTGTACATACTTTACATCATCATAACCAGTTGATTTTGATGTGAGAAGTTATATGTTAGACGGTTTATAGACTCCAATATTAATAGGGACTTGGAAAGTATTTTTACCAAAATTCATGACATATATACTTATAATTACAAAAAAGTAAGAATACTACACATATTTGTGCATATGTGAATGCATTTAAACTAACAAATGGCATGATATGAACTTCATTAAATAATTATCAGTTACGAAAATGTGATATATCTGGAGGTTTTGCAACTCTCTTAATCACTGTATATAAACATACAGACATTCAAATATTTTATATGTATGTATGTATATGTACATATATATGGCATATTGTGTGGCAATTTGAAAGGGTTCTGTATGATCTGAATATCTAAAGAGCATATATAGATTATTAATTTTCTTTAGTAATTGAAACAGTAACTGGTGTTTATTCAGCATCTACAAATTCATTACCACTACCGTGGAATACAGGAAAGTTTAAGATGTATTCTCACATACAGTTTTTACAATATAATTATATAGACATGACTAATGTACATAAAATAGTTGAAGAAAAAAGGCATTATATACTGATTCAGGCAGTTAGAGAGAAGTTGAATACATTAAAAACATGCTAGACACATGGAATTCACAATTTAAAAAACAGATCTAGAATGATGTGGGGTATATTGAGTGATGACTTTACGAGCTGCTGGAGCTAGGGCCATGCCCTAAAGTAATGTATAGTAAGAAGAGCAGGGTTAAGAATAAAAATCTTACTTTAAATTATGGATTGATATGCTATATCAGCAGTGTATTTACATTTGTTTTTATTTAAAGACACCTTATGTAATATATATTGTTGATTCATTAACATTGAACTTTTTCTGTTACACAAATACTTCCAAAGTCTCAGTGCAAAAGTACAAAAGAATGTCTTTAATTCAACAAAAAAGCAAAATAATATATCACCCCTTAGCAATGTTAGCTGAATTATCTTAAGCAAAAGTGAAACTCATCCTCCACATTCATGGAAAATAAGGATGAGGGTTTGATAAGCAGATAATGGGAACCATTCCATAAAAAGGGATGAGTGAAAGGGGAAAATGGTAGAAAGTGGACAAAAAGTATGGTAGGGGCTGATACAAGGAAACTGTATAAACCAGAAATAATTCCTGTTGCAAGAAATGCCATTTTTAGAGTGTGCATATAAAACTACAAAGCTGAAATTTAATGGCTTTCCTTGCTGATACACATATACACAATGTTTCATTCTGTAGGTTTATAAAAAATCTTTTTGCATAACAGGAAAATTAATTGGTATAAAAGTCTTCCCAATGCTTTATTAAAAAGTATAAAAGTTCCTTTAAGGTAGAAAAATCAATTATTATGTACACATTATATTAAAATTTTATTTTCTCTATGTTTTTTAAATAATCTTAATTCACTAAAAAAGGACAAAGCCAATTGAAGGATAGTAACACAAGTTAAACCCCTTCATTCGTCAAGTGGGGAAACAAGGTATAAGAGACTTTTCTATTCAGAATTGAGCTAATGACATTGATAATCTAGAATTTACGTGCAGGCCTACTTTTGTCCTGACAAAAGTACAAAGGAAGCTTTCCAGTTCACAACATGGCCCATTCTTTACTTCTCACACCTGGTTCCTAACCTCTAGCCACCTGAACATGTATGTATGCTGGCAATAAACATCCGTATAACCAGGCTTCATCTGAAAAGCCTTACATCTTCCTACTCTACCCTCTTTGGTCATTTCTTAGGCCCAGGAGCATGAACACAAATGAGGTTCTCAGAGAAGACAGGGTCAGGAACAGGCTTGGGGGACTGAGTGGGGGATTCCAAGGTCCCAGATCATGGTTTGAAAGATGGGGCTAAGCTCTGTGTGAGTGTATCCCCTCAATACAATGGCTACTTGGACAGGTGAGTCATGGCTGGGATCGCTAAAGCCCTGGTCCAAAAATCAAAGCCTTCCTTCTTAAATCATAAGACAGTACTACCTAAGTATCTCACTTTACAGCCAGTGAACTTTCAAATCCTTTGTAATTTTATTACTCCAAATTGTTTACTCATTTTAATGTGCGTTTTTCTCTATTTGGAACTAGGAGATATAAATTTAATTTGTAGACCCGCTGCTACTTCCATTTTTCTAAGTATTTAACTTTTTAATAAATGTCTGTTTCATTCCAATATTTAATTTTTAGGATGATAAAATGTTACACAGATCCCTAAATATGTAATGTAATGTGTTTCTAATATTAAAGGAAACAATATATTGGGTATAAAAATTTAAACATTTTACATAACGTGTAAAAAATTTTAACATTGAAATGAGTTATCAGTGTCTGAAAATGTTATGATATATTCAGGTTTACTAATCATAAAAAATTAAAGAGAAAAGAAATGGAAGAATAACATTATACCTTTCAAACTGGTAAATTTCTAAAATGTGGTAACACACCATGCTAGCTGGCTGAAATCAGCATTGATGGGTTGCTAGAAATGGAAATTAGTATTTCTGGAAATCCACTCACAAACAGGAGTTAGTTTAAACCATTCTACAAATTCCATGTCTAGAAATCTAACTTGAGCAATTAAATTTAATTAAAAAACACAATGTATGATCAAGAATAAAATGAAACACCCTAAAGATTACTTACTAGGAGAGACGATGAATCAAATGTGGAATCTACATAAAACTGGAACATCTCCAGATGGCACTTAAGTTTTGAACAACTTTATTTGTTTAGAGAATTCTCCCAATTTTTTTTTTAACTTGAAAGGGTATTGCTTTTTTGTCAGACATTTTGGAGGATCATTAAACATTGAACTTTTAAATTAAAGTGTAGTAATATTCAGAAAAAGGAGGTGACGTGCAATGCTTTCTGTACTTCCTTTCCCCAATTTAAACATAGAGCCTCGTATAGACTCCCATTTACCCACCCAAGGTATAGGCCCCATTTAATGTTTTTTTTTAAAGTGTACTCTGTGTGCATGTATGTTCACTATTCCCCTCTTAGGGTCATTGCTCATGCTTATGAATCCTCTTATGCCCCTGGTATTCTGACTGTCCATTCACAGCTATTCTCTTGGATGAGGCTTTTCACTCCTGCAGCCAATTCTCCTGGAGAGAGGTGTTTTGAAATACACCCCTTGGTGGGCTCTCTTTTGTAGATACATTTTGTAGTTAGCATCTTTGCCCTAACCCAGATATAACTGAAGCCTGCTCTAGGACTGCCCTAACCCAGATATAACTGAAGCCTGCTCTAGGACAGCGCTTACTGTCTGTGGCCTGCCACTTTAAGGCCAAACCCCAAGTGTCACATCTTTGAAGAGTGGTTTCACGTGCCCTCAGGAGATCTGAGGTAGTGGAAACATGTAGCACATAAACAACTTTCTTCAAATATTTACTCCATCTCTTTGAAGTTGGTGCTGGATTGTTACTAGCTGATCTAGTTTTAAAATCTCTTAGTATATCCTGCATATGTGGTCTAATACCTCTGTAGTATATGGGGGTTTTGACCTGATAATAATATCATTTCTAGCCTGTGGAGACTTAGCAGAACGAGAATACCTCAAAGTGAATGATTAATTTTTGCTTTGGATCCAGTTTAGAAATTTTTGGATGTGTTATAGATGTGTGGTCTCTCATTTCTTTGGTACGTAGGAGATATTTTGAAAAGTTATATTATTCTTGTCCTTTGAAGCCTCTGTTGAAACAAAGACACCTGAAAACTTGCAGTGGATTATTGCTAAATTTTCCAGGTTTAAAATCTATTACAATGTTCTAAAATCTTAAAATCTTAGGATGTACTTCATATGTTTTCAATCCCCTCTTTAAGATATTGACATATTTATTACAACGTCCTACTGTTCTTGGCCTCTAGGGCCTCAACTGAAACCAAGACAAAATTTCTCCCATTTCAGGTCATTTTATATTATACATTATATTTTTCCAATTGTACATGCTACTATAAAATTAGGGATATAAAGAAATATATATGTAAACATAATTACATATAGGCTGAACAGCCTGGAGGCGGGGATAATATGTTCTGGAAGAGGAGTTAACTATCCAAACCAAGCAGGTATATACTCTCGTCTTCTGAGCCAGGATCTCCCAGCAGATTGAACCACATGTTTTATGGAAAGGTACAATATGCATCCAAATCAAGAACACGATTGAGATAAAATCCACTGGTTCGTTGTGTGTCATCTTTGCTTCCATCTGTCAATATACAAGATACCACCCCATTCCCACAAGAGTTCTGTAACATCTTGTTTTCTACCACAGTGACGTATACTTTATTGTCACTGTCTCAGCCTTCACCTTCTTTCTCCTCCAAGTCCTCCAGTGTGAAACATGGTAACTGCAGAATTCTCTGTACTCTCAACTTTATTAATTTTCTGTAATAACTGCATAAACTAAACTCAGATTCTGTCTCTCTGTGGAACATATTAGACTATTTCAAACCTCTCTTGGATGATCATTTATTATCTGCTTCCCTCTGAACTAAGAATCCAGAGGTGGAATTTGGTATTCTCTTCTTTCAGACTATTATTTCTCTTTAAATTCTGTTTATTGCTCTTTTTTGTTTCCTTTTATCTTTCCTTGAACACTTTGGTACCTGGTTGACAATCATTTTGTCCTCCTTTAGATGCTATTCATACCACCCTGAGTTTAGATGTCTACACAGACAATCCAGAAGATAACCAGATTCTTGGTTTGATGATTTTTAATTTTTTTCATGAGCAGTGACCTTTTAGACTCTCATTCAGCAATCCACTTTGACAATTTCAGTTTTGACCTTGTCATTACCTGTAATGCAATTATTCTATCTCTCCATATGACTAATAATACAGTGATTCCCAGCTATGACCACAGCCTCCTTTATTGTCTATCTGCTTGTTCAAAAACTCTTGGTCAGGAACTGAGACCTCTATAAATTTCTCCCCATCTACCTCTTTTTCTCACTTTATTATTATCCAGCTTGGGTTTCATGGTCCATGATTTCAAGGACATTCTTGCAAATACTCTAAACTTTCTTGTTCCTCTGTTATTCTTATTGAGCCTACCAAGCAAAACAACAACCTTCGATAACCTAGACATCATAATATAGGATGCCCTTACCCCAGCAGCTGAGCAGTGCTAGATAATTTCACACATGAGGTCATATTAGCCTCCTAAAATGCAGTATCATCATTCACAAGCCAGCCCTTGGGACTTCCCTTCTATCTGTCCACAAAATGTTTTGATCTTTTCCCCTTTCTTCAAATTTTGATACCCATACATATCCTTAACTCTAACAAATGTCTTTGCTATCAACTTGTCAGAGAAAATGGAGATCATAAGATGAGGCTACAAATATTTTAATACTACAAAATATAAACAGATTCACATCTGTGCACTCATCGTTCCTAAGGTTAATACCTTTATCTGCATAATGGAGTCCACAGTTTTTTATCCTTTCAGTAAGACTCCATTACTGATTTCCCTAATTTGTCTTGCATATTCAAATATTTAATTCTCAGTTAAAATTCACCATTTTTTTATTAATTAACTTTGTTTTAATCAAAATGGTAAATGTATCGGACAGCAATGTTCTTTTTCTTATCATCCTGTGGCATAGAGAAAACTCAGAGATTCAAATTCCTATGTTGAAGCGCCTTGATCTCTGAAACGACCAGTTAAGCACAGCCACTCACTAGCTTTCAACTCACTGGTGTTGTGAATAAGAAATAAACTCTCTTGGGGCGCCTGGGTGGCTCAGTCGGTTGAGCCTCCGACTTCAGCTCAGGTCATGATCTTATACTCTGTGAGTTTGAGCCCCGCATCAGGCTCTGTGCTGACAGCTCAGAGCCTGGAGCCTGCTTCAGATTCTGTGTCTTCCTCTCTCTGACCCTCCCCTGCTCATACTCTGTCTCTCTCTGTCTCAAAAATAAATAAAAACATTTTTAAAAAATTAAGAAATAAACTCTTTTTTTCCTCAAAAAAGCATGAATAATACTTATTCCTTGGAAACACATTTGTAAAAATGTATCAATAAGATTAAAAGATTCAGAACACATTTATTTGTATGCAGTATAAACACTGAGGATCAAAACATCTGCTAAAATGGAACACAGATGTAAACAGATTATCCTGGAGTTTATAGGTGACTGTCTCTACTCTGCCGGGCATTCTTTGTTTTGTTTTTAATTATGGATACTGTGATTGATGTCTTATAGTGCTATAACAGCTAGCATTGTTTTCACTAGTACAGAAAATGTTACCTTGAAGTGGTGTTATGGTTGTGTAAAAAAAATGGCAGAGAGTCAAAACAATAAATACATTTTAGGTATATTTTATATGTAAATATTTAAATATGTAATATAGTTATAATAATTCAGAAAAAATAAGTGTTAATTATTACAGTATAAACATGTTTCCTTCCTTTAAAGATACATGACAATGAAATATAAATGCTTCTAAATACATAAAAAGGAGAATTTAGTTGAAAACTTTTTATTCATTTTGTAAAATGTGATTTTCTTAATAAACTTTGACTTCCACAATCTATGCCCATCCATGTTTCTTCCTCTTCATACTATTAACACTGTTATTGCTTGAGGAGAAAAAAAAAAACATTTATTAGAATATAGCTGAAATAATAGAAATAATAATAATAATAAATTCTCACTCAGTGTAATCTAGTCTGATTTACAAATATTTCAAACATTGTGGTAAGCAATTTCTAATAGAGCAGAAAACAAAACTTAGTCTTTATGATTTAGTTTCCACATGATGTACATTGTATTATAAACATTTTTTAAAATTTCTTCTCCATATTTATTGAAGACTAATTGAGAATAAAATTATACATATTTAAAATGTGCAGTATGAAGATTTAATATACATATATAATGTGCAATCACTACCACAATCACAGTAATTAACACAGTAATCACAGTAAGTAATCTATTACCTCACATAATTGTGTGTGTGTGTGTGTGTGTGTGTGTGTGTGTGTGGTGAGACTATTTAAGATCTACTCTCAAAATTTCAAGTATGCAATACCATATTATTAACCATAGTCACCATGCTCTATATTAGTTACTCAGAACTTACTCACTTTATAACTAAAAATTTGTACCCTTTGACCTATAGCTCTACATTTCCCCTACCCCCCAACTCCCAGCAGCCACAATTTTACTCTGTTTATGTGATATATTTTTAAAAATTTTTTTTGTAGGTTCCACAAATAAGTGATGCCATATGGTATTTGTCTTTATCTGGCAAATTATGTCAGGTAGCATGATGCCCTCTAAGTTCCTCCATGTTTTCATGAATGGCAGAGTTTTCTACATGTCTTTTTGCCTGAATGTCATTCCATTGTACAGTAAAACCTTGGTTAGCAAGCATAATTTGTTCTGTAAACATGCTTGTAATCCAAAGCACTTGTATCTCAAAGCAAATTTCCCCATAAGAAATAATGGAAACTCAGACGATTCATTCCACAATCCAAAATATTCTTATAAAAATGATTACAATACTGTAACACAAAATAATGAAGAAAATACAAAATATAAAGAAAAGTCAACAAATTAACCTGCACTTACCTTTGAAAACCTTCATGGCTCGTGTGAGGGAGACAAGAGAGAGGAGGATTATTGTGTAGGATGACTTTCACTATCACTGGTGGATGTTGACTATAGTACAGTATTAATAAACTCTGTCAGATACTGTATTTAGTGTAACTGGCAATACGGCAGCAGAGGAGAGGGTCTGTATCTGCAGGCAGCCTGACCTAGAATGAAGCAAAGCATTCCTAGGCTTACTCTTGTCTGGAAAAGCGAAGGACCGTCCATAGTTGTTTTGAAGAGACAAAAATACACTAGTGCCAGTTGTGGGCACCTTCCAACGTTCTGAAAAATCACTGATTTCTGCCACACACCGCGGCCTGAGACTGAGCATCTGAGCATGGGAGACGATCGCCCACAACCCTGCAGTGAGAGAGAGAGAGAATCACTGGGTCAGTTGTGATCATGTGACATTTCGTGTCACGTACCCCTTATCGAAAGATATCGCTCATTTTTCAAGTTAAAATTTATTAGAAATGTTCGCTAGTTTTGTGAAACACTCCTAGAACAAGTTACTCTCAATCCAAGGTTTTACTCTATATATTTGGTACTAACTGAATTCCTCCTAATATTTAAAATCATCTTAACTGTCAAAATGCGGGCTCGTGCCTTGGTTTTACTTTTGTAGTTACTGAACAGAAAATTTCAGAAGTGTGTGAATGTTTTTCATGATCAGGCATTTTCCTTTAATAGGGTTATAATTTATAGTAAACATACATGGAAAAAATTAAAAATGTACTTGGGGCTCAGTCGGTTAAGCGTCTGACTTCGGCTCAGGTCGTGATCTCACAGTTCGTGGGTTCAAGCCCGCATCAGGCTCTGTGCTGACAGCTCAGAGCCTGGAGCCTGCTTCAGGTCTCCCTCTCTCTGTCCCTCCCCTGCTCACGCTCTGTCTCTCTCAAAAATAAATAAACATTAAAAATAATTTTAAAAAATTAAAAATGTATTTTTGTGATATACTATGTTGAAAAGGAAGAAAATATTTATAATTGTCATAGATCCTTATCTAAATATTATACAATGCAATGTGCTCAAATTTCTTAATTTTTGCTACTTTTCTAAGATACATTAAAAATGGTTTGTATTTTTTAGCAAATGCATCAAGAAAAAAATACCAGAACTAACTATATGTATATCTATACACACACACATATATGCATGTATACATATATCACATTTTCTGTATCTATTCATCCATTAATAGATGCTTAGGTTGTTTCATATCTTGGCTATTTTAAATAATGCTGCAGTGAACATAGGAGTGCAGGTATCTCTCAGATACCGATTTTATTTCCTTTAGATATACACCCAGAAATGAGATTGCTGGATCACATGGTAGTTCTATTTTTAAATTTTTGAAGAAGCTTCATACAGTTTATCATAGTGATTGTACCAATTTACATTCCTAGCAATAGTGCACATCCTCACTAACACTTATGATCCCATGTCTTTTTGACTCAGGACCCAGGGACAGGGCTCAGAGCAGAGACAACATAGCCCTGGGAATAGTTGGTCACAGCTCTGACTCAGAACTGAGGAGACAGAGCCCTGTGCAGACGCACAGCCCTAGCGATGGCAGATCAAAGCCTTTCCTTAGCCACCGGAGAGGGCTGGGTGCAGAGCACTAACAGCAGGGCACCAAAGGTGGCAAAGCAAACTTAGCATCTGGTGAGTGGGCACAGTGCGGCAGCAACTTAGAACCACTGGATGGCAAGAACTGTGATACCCCATCTAGGAGAGGGAGTCACAGCCGGTGGGGGGGGGGGGGGGGGGAGTTTCGCCACCAGGATTGCTCACGGACACCAGGCAGGTACATCATCTGTGATCAGCCTCGGTGAAGACTGACCCTAAAGACTGGGATTCTCAGTAGCAAAAGATACAGATGTCCATGGAAGTGATGAGGATTGCTGAAATCCTGTTTTTGTTTTTGTTTTTTTCCTAGTGGAGTGGAAACCCTCGGAGGGAATCCGTCCAGGCACTGAACGGCTCCAGAGGATGAGACTGCAATGGCACAGGTAAGTTGCTTCCTATGCTTTCCTGTGGGGCAGTTGTTGGTTTTTGTGCTCCAGGGAGTTTCTGCTGCTTTGTTGTAGTCCAGAGGTTTTGCATAGCTACTTTCTTTGATTTGTGGTTGTTTCTTAGTTGTTTTTTGTTTTTGCGTTAGGACCTCCAGCCTGCCATCTTGTTGGCGTCACTTTCTGTATTATAGATTTTAGGGTGCTATAATGTTGTGTAACTGTCCTTATTATGAAGAAGTGCACTAAAATATATATGGTCTAAATTTTGAATAGACCAAACATGAGTCCGTGGGAAAATTGGCATTCCTAAATAACCTCTTGAATACAAAGAATATTAGAGGAGGTATCATTAAATTATCTAACCCATTCTAAATTGGTTTGTTCTTATGAGTTCATATTTAAATATTTGCTAAACTAAAGGCCATTAATTAATAGACAGCAAAACAAACACCTAAATTGTAGTATAATCGTAATGACACCACATGTGTGCAGTTTATTCTTCATTTACATCCGTACTCATTGGTGTATCTTCCGTCTCTGACTTTGTGCTCTGGGAGCCTGAACCTTTGGCCTGAATCAGATGGTGTAATTCTCTCATTTGCTCCTCATTGGGCCCAGCAAATAGGAAACAACAATAGGAGGCTCAGGGAGAATCCCAATTGTCTTCCTTTATCCATGATGCTAGAATGCTGGTTCAGGGCCTCTGTGGTAGTTAGTGTTCCACTCTCCCTGAAGCATGTCATCCATACTTCCTTCCCCTCACAGTCCTGTTGCACCTTTGGATCTAGGTTTGAAAATGACTTTCTCTATTTTATTTTTCTTTTTAAGTTTATTTATTTTGTGAGATATATAGAGAGAGCATGAGCATGTGCATTCATGCAGGAAAGAGGCAGAGAGAGAAGGAGAGAGAATTCCAAGCAGGCTCCGTGCTGTCAGCACAGAGCCCTACGCGGGGCTTGATCTCACGAACCATGAGATCATGATCTAAGCTGACTGAGCCACTCAGGCACCCATGAAAATGACTCTTTCTATTTGATAGTTTCTAAGTACCTCAGAATCTTTTAATTCCCATACACATCTGTAGGTAATCCCCTCATTAAAGCTTTACCAGAACTCTATTTGTTTAAAACACTAATAGCATTCACATCTATGTCTTGTTAATCAAAGACCACGTGTGGCTCTTTAATTTTTTTTCAAGTCGGTGTCATGTTAGTAATAAAAATGATTGAGTGGTCGAGTCAATAAAAGAAGTAAATAAAAGCTGGATAATCATTTAGTTCTTGAAGAGTAAAAAGAATTTCCTTTCTTTATATTTCAGTGAAGTGATTTGAATAGACTTTTCACCTAAAATACACTTTTTCATTCAATAATAGTCAAATATGGATAGTTTGAACCCCTAAACTCAAATGACACATACCATTTTTAAAAAATAATCTATTCGATCTTTAAGTATTATTTGCATTCTTAAGTAATGAGGAGTTGTTACTCAGAAGAAGTAAGTTTGGTACTACAGCGGTGCTTGTTTCGATAAACTTTGAACACTACCAAAATAGGAAGAATATTTGTTTTAGTCCATTCTGTGTGCCAGCACAGCATTGGTTCTACTAGGTGCTTACTAAATGTTCTAAATATATGTTGGTTAAATTAGCAAATATATGGAAAGTTAGAGTTATATAACACTTCACAATAGGGGGCTTTCACATGCTGAAGCTCTGTGGCTTTTTACGACTCTGTTGATAATGTTTTATCATTAATTTCTCAAATGAACAAAGAGGCATGGACATTTTGAAAATGTTCCCAAAGTCACATAGCTAACTATGTGTTGGAGTCATGAATCCATTTGCCTTATTCTATAACCTGTTTCAGTGATAAGGTACTACAACCTGCATCCCATTAATGTAGTTTTCCAATGTTATTCAGCATTTATGAATATATATTGAAGCCAGAATTTATTGAGGACTTATTATATGTATTGTGCTCAATTATCTACTTATATAATTGGTTTTAAATACTTAAGATAACTCTACAAAAAGGAGATACTATTTTTTAAAAATTTTTTTATGTTTATTCATTTTTGAGAGGTAGAGCATAAGCAGGGGGAGGGGCAGAGAGAGAAGGAGACACAGAATCTGAAGCAGGCTCCAGACTCTGAGCTGTCAGCACAGAACTCAACACAAGGCTCAAACTCATGAACTGGGAGATGGTGACCTGAGCCAAAGTGGACGCTTAACTGACTGAGCCACCCAGGCACTCCCGGATATACTATTTTTATCATCATCATTGTATTATTATTTCACATAAGAGGAAACTGAGGCAGAGAATGATAAACTCCAATATTGTACTCATCAAAAGACGCTGAGATACTAAAAATTCTAGCCCACTTTAAGAAAATATTTTATTTGTCATCAGCAACAATGAAAAATAAAGCTTTAGGTAAAAAGAAACACAAAAGAAAACATTAGAGAGCAAAGGGATAATTTCCAACCCATTTATATCCATAATAATAAATAATTATTGCGACTAGCTTTTCAGGTGCATTACTATTATGCAAAATGAAGAATTAAAATATATGAATTTTTTTTCATGTAGACATAACAAGCCAGTGGTGTGTGTTTCCTAAGGCTCGGCACAGATGACACAAAAATAGAGATCAACTCAAGATCTGTTTGAAATACCACTGTTTAGAATTAGTTAAAACCTGTTTGTATGAGTTAGTGTATTATAATATCATTCACTGGATGTAACATTTTAGTTATTTCCATTATAATTTCATCCATCCATATATATATATATACACACTTCTGAAGCCATTTCATCAGACTTGGTCTTCTCTGTTAGTGCTTTTGGAATCAATCTTGTGTAAAGCAACATTTTCACTGTTGGTAAGCTTTTTTAGGGTTTTCATTTGAAATTGGATTTTGTAAATTTCCTTTCTTAAAAAAATAAACACAAACAAAATTGAATTCAGTATATAAGCATAACATTATCCTCCCATTTCCATATGTAAATGACAAGTATCTGGTTAAATGAGATGTTCAGGAAGGCACATTGGTTGAACATCAGTATCTGAAAACCCTAAAAAATAATTATAACCTGTTTTTAGTGTTGAGGCAGAACCCATTTTTGCAAAGAGTTTGGTTATGTCTTCCTTTTTGCTATCAATATTTATATGTTGTTTTCTGCTTGAATTCCTCCTTTATTTCTTGGTATTTGGAGCCATCTATTTTTCACTTGTTATTGTCCAAATAGAGAAACCTATTTGATTCGATTTATATGAGATAAAGATGAAACACACTCATAATAGTAAATGGAACCATAAGAATAACATTTTACTTATCTTAGCTAAATAGACATCTGAAAATAGCAATCAAAAACTTGAAAAAAATCCATAGTGAGGAATAGGAATTTCTGAGTTAAGCATCTGATAATAGTTGAAAACCATTTGCATATCTTAGCAATCACTCTGCAATAAAATTATGGTTCACTAGAACATTAGTTCCTGCTTTTATTCATAGCTTAGTTCTTATTCAGAGAGTCTTAAAATACTTGATTTTATGTAAATGACATAAAACCAAAAATTATATATAAGAAATGTGTGTCTATATGTCTGTACTTGTGTGTGCATATATCTTGCTCTTTGCAAAGTTCAAATCAAAATTCAGAATTGAAATGGTACTTGCTTCCTTCCATATTCACCTTTGTATGTCCTGTTTTAATAAAGGCTGTTAAAGAAATGACAACAGGAATGGAATTGACATAAAACAGGCTTGCAATATTGACTGCAAAATATATATTGCTATTCTTTTTTGTTAATGTTTGTTTATTTTTGAAAGAGAGAGAGAGAGAGTGCATGAGCATGGGAGGGGCAGAGAGAGGGAGACACAGAATCGGAAGCAGGCTCCAGGCTCCGAGCTGTTAGCACAGAGCCTGATGCGGAACTCAAACTCACGAATTGCGAGATCATGACCTGAGCCAAAGTCGGATGCTCAACTGACCAAGCCACCCAGGCACCCCTATATATTGCTATTATTAAGCCAGATTTCAAGACTAAGAAATAGCAACAAATAAGACACAAAAAACAGATACAACTTTTGTGTAAAAGCTGCTATCCAAAATAGGGAATGACTAGATCTTGAGATACTGAACATTTCATAGGACAGTATGCCTTTCTATTTAAAAAGTTTAGTGGAACTTAAGGAATTCAGCAATACATATATATTTAGTATGCACTATATACAAAGTCGAATCATATGAAACTGCTAATATTTAACTACTTTTAATTTATATACACAGTGAATCAACCTAATACTATAAATACTATAATACTATACTGTACTATAGTTCATATATCACACAAATGTAAGAATTTGCTTCACTGCAGGTAAAACCATAGTATATGTTGTCATGATTTAAAAAAGAAGAAATACGAGCACCCGGGTGGCTCAGTTAAGCATCTGATTCTTGATCTCGACTCAGGTTATTATCTCACAGTTGGTGAGTTCAAGCCCCAAATAGGGCTCTTCACTGACAGTGCCTGGAGCCTATTTGGAATTCTGTCTCTCCCTCTCTCTGCCCCTTCTCCCCAGGCATGTGCACTCATGCTCTCTCTCTCTCTCTCTCAAGATAAATAAAACTTTAAAAAAATTAAAAATAAAAAAGAAGAAATAACTATTAATAATATTTATATTTACTTGACATGACCACACCCATGATTAAATTTTTGATCTCTAAGGAGGAAGGGGCATATACTGTAATCAAATTCATTATTAAAATTGCATATGTATATATATATATATATATATATATATACACACACACACATATTGAGTACATCATATTAGTGCCACCTGATTGCAAATTAAACACATCAATATTTTTTAAAAAGTTAGAGGCCCAACATTAATTTCAACAAATTGACATTCATAATGAGTGAAATACAGAAAAAAAAAAACACAAAAACACTTCATGGTATTATATAATACTCCTTTGTGCATGATTACATAAATATGCAAAATATATACATATTTATAACTAGTATATGTGTATGAAATTCTTAACTTTCTGTGCTAATAACTTTGCTAATGTTAAGTAAAACAATGCCAAAAGATACCTTTTCTTGAATATGGAATCTCTTTACAATATTGCAGACTTCTGATAATTGTTAGACAGTTTCACTTACAAAAGCCAAAGGTTCATTGATACCCTTGTGTACAGGGGAGCATATGAATGAATGGTGGGAAGGGGCAAGGTTAAAGGAGGTCATCACTCTACATCATTATTAAAAGGGTAGACATTTGATTCTGATAGACCTGGACTTATTTTCAGCTTCTGTCACTTCAAAGTAAGTTTATTTTTGGCAAATTTTATTCCAATTTTCAATTTCTTTATCTGTGAAATTGTAAAATTAATTGAGCTAACTTAAGAAGTAAATGAAGAGATTTATAAGAAAGCACTTGCCAAAGGACCTAATACATGCTGAGTCTTCCGTAAGAAGCTGTCATTAGTTGTCATCATCATCACTCCCAGGGCTGGGTAAAATGTGCAAAATGTAAATACAGTGCTCCTTATTTAAAAAGCGGGTGTGGGAGGGGGGATACTGCTAACAGTACTAAAATATATCCTATTTCATGACATTATTGCTTTTTAATGAAGATCACAAATTCATTCCACTTGAATGCCTAGTCCATTCCCCTCCTAAGTTTAGTTTACACACAATTTCAAAGTACCTTGACCCTGAAGATGCCTCAAGGAAACTTTGATTAATATCCATAACCACTATTAATAGCTGTGATCTTTATATCCTTTGAAATCTGAATACCCAAAAAATGAACCTGACTTTTCCATTCCACATTTTTAGAACAGGTCAGTGGTCATTGGCCTCTGTCTGTTGACTTTCTTAGATTGGCCTACCACCATCTTTTCCAATTAGCTAGGTCCATAGGATAGTAAGGGAGGGAGAAAACTAAGATGTTAAACACTGAGGGACATTAGTGGCTATGCTGAGGCATTTTCCATTAAACAAGGGGTGGACCAGTCAGCCATAGTGATTAGCATCATTCGAAATATGGAAAAAGCCCTTTTACCCAAATAATTTAACTTGACAGAAAAGCTTACAATAAAGGTAGTATAGATTTTATACATTTCATTTTAACTTTGAAAATTTAAATGTGAATTCATTTAAAAATGTTATCATCTAAGACCAATGGCTTCGCTTGTAAGTCAAATGATGGACAGTCCTATGCACTTTCTTTTTTCTTTTCTTTTTTTTTTTTTTACATAAACTATACTCATAATAAATCCTATGCAATTTTCTATTTCCATCTCTTTAAAGTACATCAAGCAATTACAACCATTTATAAGCAATTTGTGTGCAAAATTCTTTTAGATGCCTGTGATTTCTTCCCCAGTATTTTTTTTATACTTATCAAACCCACATTTACCTTGAAAGCATATTTCAAGCAACTCACCTTTATGGAGTTGTTTTTAAGGCATACATCTCAGCTTTTATAGAAACAACACTCTTTATTTTCACACTCCTACTTTCATAAGTTTAAGTAATATTTAAATAAATTATGTAAGTGAAAAAACAAAAACAACTGGTGCAAACAGATTTGGGGATAAACACATCTGATACTTGGTACACATACTACGAAACAAAGAGAACATAAGTGTGGGAGACAGAAGTTATGTGAGCCAAAAGCATTCAGCAAGTCATAGACTTAAGTTAAATATGTTTAACAGAAGGACTGGAAAGCATTGTTTTATGTGGTAAGTTGGTAAAATGGAGATCATTAGATTTTTTTTCCAATATTTATTTACTTTTTGAGAGAGAGAGAGAAAGAGGACATAGTGCAAGTCGGGGAGGGGAAGAGAGAGGGAGACAGAATCCAAAGCAGCTCACAGAGCCTGACTCAGGGCTTGAACTTGGGAACTGTGCGATCATGACCTGAGCTGAAGTCTGATGCTTAACCAACTGAGCCATCCAAGCACCCCTTCATGAAAGTGTTTTTCTCTATCCTTTCTGGGTTTTTTTCTCTTTATTAGAACTAGTTTAACTGTTATCATTTTTGTATTTTTTTTCCCTGAAGAAGCAGTTCTTCGGGTTAATCATCAGTGCTACATGTCTCTTCATGATTACTTCTCCCTCTATTTTTATTTACTCTTGAGGTTTATTTGATAATATTCTGCTAATTGGTAGACCTGATTTGATTTAATGCAGTGTCATTTCATTTGGGTTTCAATTTTCTTGGCCAAAATCCCTATATTGCAATATATACCCTCACTAAGGGTTTCTGAAATTTCTGAAAACTTTGTAAACCTGTGATTTGGCCTTATAGAATAATATAGTAACTGAATAGAGTGAGGACTTTGTTGAGGGTTTTTTTTCTATTTCTGTAATTTTGAAACATCATTAGAAAATGGAGACTGTAAAATTTTCCCTTTGGCTTTTTAAAAAGGTTTTTTATGCGTATATGTGGGTATGTTTTAACTCCTAACCAATACCACTACAATGGAACTAGTCATAGACATTAAAAAGTGACATTAGTCTTCTGTATGATATACAGTTTTAATTATTTAATTATTCTATACCATTAATCGTACTGCATGTATTTTTTCATATCATCCACTTTTGCCCCATTGCCTGCTCAAGGGTTAAGGGGTTTTTGAAATTGCTATTCTAGTGCATTTTGTGGTTGCAATCATAGGATATTTAAAAAATGTATTTGTTATTCCTTCCTTTGCATTAAAGTTCATGATTAAGCCAGTCTTTTTGAATAACTTTATTTAATAATATTTTTCTTGATATCTATATTTTGTTGTAAACATATTAATCCCTGGTTATTCTGATGGTTGTTGTTAGTCTGAGAATCATTGTACTGTCAAGATATTTGGTTCACTTTGCTTTACTTTTGTAGTTAAGTCTTTAGAAAATTCACAGTTGAAGGAGTGATTTTTTTCCCCCCGCTTTTCTTTGTGGTCTTGTTTTTGTTGTTTGTTTGTAACCCAACATGAAAATTCTATTTTTAGCAATAGAGGTTCTAAACTCATTTACATTTGTTTTTAGAATTGACATAATTCGTCCTTTGTTCACCTTGGTGAATTTTTATTTCTTTCATTTGTTTTGTTTCTTTTACGCCATGCATGCTCTATGAGCTGCTTTTCCTGTGAATTTTTTCTCCAGTATTGTTTTTAGGAAAAGTATATCACATGTTATTAGCTTTATATACTTGATATAGGTAATATTATCAATATTTTTAAACATATATGTTAACTAAGAAACAAAAGTTTAAAAGCCCTTTTGTGTTGCCAGGCTGTAAATTAAGTGGTGAAACTAGAATCTTAAATCCTTCTGAATTTAATGCCCATATTATATCTACGTCAAAGAAAATTTTAAAAATTTGTTTGTATGTTTTACGAAGGCTAATAGTTCATACATTGAGCCATAAAATGGTATTTGGAACTGCAGTAGAAGATAGGCTGAGATGAAATGGAATGAGCTCATCCCAGGAAAGTATATCTGTGTATTGCAGGGTCTCTGCATGTTAATTGCTGTAATATTTTAAAAGACATGGTCAGTAATTTTCATTTGATATAAGTGGCCATTTGGCAACACGATAGTGCTATAAGAACCTGAATAATGGGATCAAAAGGACACTTGCCTTAGCTGACTATTACTTCTTATTTAATACACATTGAATAGACTATTAGTCAGGAAACCTTGTAAAGAGGCTATGGCACCATTTATAGCTATTGAAAATAACTAAATCGTGGTTGGATAATTAAAAGAAAATGTTACACATAACAAAATACATGAACAAAGAATTAGAATGATTTGGTGATGTCCTGAAAGAGAATATTAAAAGTCATCTGAAAATGGTGAAGCATCTAGTCTTCATGACTGCTAGGGTCAAGTTACTACATGGCCAGAGTTGGTAAGAGAATCATGGCCTCGGTTTTATATATATTTAGTTTAGGTGACAATGTGCATGCAAATGAAAATTATTAGGTTGAAAATATAAGAATAATGGCTATAAAGACTATGTCTGGATCTAAAAGTCACAAGCCAGTACTTATCCTGTTGTATGGTACAGAAAGTACCTTCCTTAAACTATGTAGGGGAGGCATAACTTTTCCTGTCTTAGGTTGTCAGCTGGAACTCTACCAGAAAGACAGATTAACAAGAGAAAATCAGTTTATTAACACATGCAATATACACTACATAGAAGGACCTAAACGAAAAGTAAATCAAAGCTGTGGTTTAGAGCCAAAGCTTATATTGTATTTTCAAAAAAGAACAATAAATTTGTAGAGAAATGACAAGACGACAGAAAAACGGGCTTAAATAAAAGTTCTAGGCTTCCAAGGTCAGAGGACTGGGAAGGTAGATATAATGGTAGGAAACTAACGGACTAAGGTTTGCAGATTCCTCTGCTGTCTTTTCTAGACTGAGAATTTGTCTCCAGTAAACGGAGATACTATATCCTGCCTTTACACAGAAAAAAGGGAACTCTCTTTCAGGTTTGCTACTTCTTAATTGCCTTCAGCTCAAAATAACTTTCATGTCAAAGAGGCATATTTTGGGGTGACATATTCAGGTTTCCTTCAACTTCCTTATTCACCTCAACCTCTTTAGGGAGGAGGGCGAGTAATTGGATGTAACATATAATGAAGGTGAGACTCCCATCACAGGATTCCTTTTTACATTTTTTTAGAAATTGTTAGAAATATTTATCAATAATTTCCAGAACTATAAGGCATTAGTAAATCTAGTACTTGAGTATAGGAAGGATTGGGCATTGTATGTTCTTTGAGTTTCTGAATATATCAGTGAAACTGGACCATCCAATCTTTGTGACGATGCTGCAGTATTTTATTAGGGATTGCAAATGATAAGTCCTGAATATGGAACTTTTGGATCACAATTGGTGTGATGAGGACGAGGAGTCTTCCATTTTCTGTTTGCATAGCAAGTAACATACCAACCAGTTAAACTTGAATTTCTGATAAACAATAGATTTTAGTATGAGTATGTTTCAAATGTTTCATGGAACATGTATACTAATATTATTTTTTGTTTTACCTAAAATTCAGATTACCTGGGCATCCTATTTTCTAGGCTTAAAATTCACAGTCAAGACTTTTGGCGAATATGGTACATTTTTAAAAATTAAGACTCCCTCAAAGAAATTGGTGTATGTCCATGACTTATGTTTACTCAGTAAGTGCTAAAAGAGACAAATGTCAATGCTACTAAAGAGAAAAGCTTCAATTTAAGCGAATCTGTCTAGAAGAAGAACAGGCATGTATACCATTGTGAAAAAAGAAAACCTTTCTGCTTTTTGCCAGAGATCCAACACTGTTAAGTGTCCATAATTTGAAATTGGCAAAAGCGACTTCTCTGCCACATGCTGTAGTTTGGCAAGCCAAAACATGAAGGTCAGAAATATCAGGATTTAGGGGTGCCTGGGTGGCTCAGTCGGTTAAGTGTCCGACTTCGGCTCAGGTCATGCTCTTGTGGTTTATGAGTTCGAGCCCACATTGGGCTCTGTGCTCACAGCTCAGGGCCTGGAGTCTGCTTCAGATGCTGTGTCTCCCTCTCTCTCTCTCTGCCCCTCCCCTGCTCACGTGCTTTCTCTCTCTCTCTCTCTCTTTCAAAAATAAATAAAACCTTTAAAAAAAAGAAACAGAAATATCAGGATTTAGCTTGGCATCCAAAGGGAAATTAACACAACAACAATAAAAAGAAAATAGGGAGCCTAATTCATTATTCTCTCCCAGAAAACTCCAATGGATGCTATTTTTGGCAAAGATAATAATAAATCCTTACACATAGATGAAATTTATAAGCTGGCAGGCAAGGAAGTTTTACCTAGTGTTTCTCATTGGTCACAGTTAAATACCAAGACAAAAGCCACAGACTGAGGTCTCTACATCTGTGGTTAAAAGACAGAGTCCAGGGGGCACCTGGGTGGCTCAGTCGGTTGAGCGTCCGACTTTGGCTCAGGTCATCATCTCACAGTTCATGAGTTCGAGTCCCACGTAAGGCTCTGTGCTGACAGCTCGGAGCCTGGAGCCTGCTTCGGATTCTGTGCCTCCCTCTCTCTCTGCCCCAACCCACTCACATTCTATCTCTGTCTCTCTCAAAAATAAATAAACATTAAAAAAAAATTTAAAAAAAAAAAGAGTCCAAGAGTGAGCTTCACATTAAAACTTTATGATTTAAAAGATTTCTACTGCTGGACATTAATAAGATAGTTTCCTGCCCCAATTAAATCTTTGGGCAGTAATGTAAGGTTTTAAGGAAATTAGAACTCTGGCATTAAGCTGAATGTGGATGTACGAATATCCCTTTCATGGGCTTTTATAGTCACATCAACAATGAATGGGCAGTCTGCAGATTGTCATCCTTGGAAATATGTCAATAATGAATTTACTTAGAATTCCTATCCAGTAGGATGTGGCAGAGGACCTGTACCAATGATCACTGTATATTTCTGCATCTTATAGCCTTTTCTAACTTAAAACGTTTATTGCAATAGCCTTGTTCTTGCATTCACCGGTATATTTTGTATGTGGAGTCATGTTTAAATGATCAGATAGCTCCAAGGTTACAGGGAAACATCTGGACATTTTAAAGTCCATGTGTACCTCATGTGTATATTCTGGAATAAGATGTGATAGTATATACAAACATAAGCATAACAGCGTCTTTATTTACAAAATTGGCACATGGGACAGTTGCATTGGATTAGAAATTCTTGGATGTGTTTATGTAAGTGAAGGTCATTGTCTGTATAATCAAGGATACGTGAGTTCTGGGTTCTCAAGGGGTAGACTGGTGGCATTTTTTGTTTAGGTGTATTTGTGTGTTGGGTGAGGAGTACACTTTTCACTAGGGATTGGGTTAGAAATAGCATTTGACTGCTCGATTCAGACCAGAACCATCAGGTTTTTTTCTTTAAAGCTGGTAGAGAAATGTCACTCTTATGTGATCCCTAAAGCTTAAAAGATAGGACTCCCAAGTTCTCAGCCAGCATATACTCTGCCATATGGAGATCAGAGACAGAAAGAGAAAGATCGGGGAGAAGTGGGGAAAAAGCAAGGAGAAAGTGCCCTGGAAGCAGTTAATATATCTAAGGATTCTATAGACTATTCCTTTTAATCTAGATGTTGTAATACATAGGTGGGTTGTAAAATGTATGTAATAAATGGTGGCCTGGAATTTTTTTGAAACAAAACAAAATAAAGTAGAACAGAATAATTAAAAATATGAATGTGCATCATATATAATAAAAAATATTTTATGACACTTATTAATGTGTATACACATACATGAACGGTTTCCCAGGATTGTGATATAAAATGTATTTCTTCCCTCGAGTAGCTGTCAAAAAGTGTTTGAAGTCTAGTGATGAAGACATTTCTAGTCCTTGGAATTAATTTTTTAACAGTGCAGACTACCCCCAAAATCCTTCTACCATCTACCTTCCATTTTTCGCTTTGCTTAATTTAGTGCCATGAGTACCTTATGCACGATAACTCATTTAATCCTCCCAACATCTCTATGAGGAGATATTGTTATTATCTTAATTACAGGGGTGAGAAAAATCAGGGCACATAGAGTTCAAATAATTTTGCCTAAGTTCATTCAGCTGGTCAGTGGCAGAGTCTGAGTTACGCTGGCACCCTAGAAAACCATCTTTTATGAGGTATAAGCAATTGGAATATTTAAAACAAATCTGTATTTTGTAAAAATATGGAATGTTTTATAGAAAGAAGTGAATATTGCTGAAACTAGAAAAAAATATGTCATATTAATTGTAGTGCCCTACAGTGGAGGCCATGACTTCTTGTAGCTGAGATCCCTAGGGCCATCTTGGGCCAGTTCCTGTTCTTATGGGAAAAGGCTATGCTATGATGACTGTTTATAAATTAGTGAGCAAGCCTTGAATCCTTAAATGCCCCACATACATCTTTAGAATAAACTACACACTCTTTATGATGACATTTAGTAACTCTGTTTTTGAAGTCAAATAAAGTTAGTTGTTAATTTTTTTGTTTCAAAATTATATTCATAGTATCTATCTAGAGACCCAAATAATGTTTTTTGTAATTAAGAAAAATGCATTTATATTATAAAAATGAAATACTGAACTTAAGGCCCTGTTACCTCTGTGTTATAATCTAATTAGTTCATAAATACTTAAGTTATCCCTAATGAGGTATGTGGGTGAACCAGGCTTCCAGCTGAAGATATGGGAAGCATATATTGGTTCACAACCCTCTTAGGAGATTTCCTGGAGTAATCTGGAACAATTCTCCACCTCCCCACTCTCCCACACACACCACCGGCCACCCATTGCCCAGCACACAGAGTCAAGAAAGGACCAAAGACAGAGGCAGGCCATTCCAGTTTGGTAGGTAGCAGTTTTACTAAGCAAGGGAACTTACATAGAGAGCTTGGTCTTTTGTGGCAGCAAGGCAAATGGGTCCTGCACCCGCCAGCCAGATCTCAAAAGTCTGTAAAGATACCTTAACTGGTTCAGTCTTGTATACTGTGCAGGTATTTCTCAACATCACATCACCGTCTCAAGGCTATGTCCTGGAAGCAGCCTGTGGGAACAGAAACGCAAGCAGAAAGGAAACCCCAAGTGCCTGGTCCAGCTCGCAGGTCAGTCGGAGGTCATGTCTTTTTGATGACGTTCCCCGACAGCGTATCTAATTATTGTACAGTTTATTGAAGCATGATACACATACAAGCAGTTTGTGGATAATTTGGGTACTGTGCATAGCTTTAGAAGAAATGAATAAAAATGCTCATACTAAGTCTCATACCTGTCTAGGACACCTCTGTGTTAGGCATCTTACATTGTTCATGAACATTGTTCAATGAACATTAGGCATTGTTCATTTCAGAACAATAATGAAACAATAAAGTGAGGTTTAGTGAGGTTAACAAAGCAATACCATTTGGTACATGAGTTGAAGAATTATCATATAACTCTAGATATGTCTGAGTCTAAAACATATATTTTTTCAACTAAGTCTGCTGCATTTTTGGATACAAGTTGGGAGACCTGAGCAAAAGGAGTTGAATGAGAAGTATAGAAAGCATTATTTATTTTCAGAAAAAGTAAAAACAGATCTACCCATAAATAGACTAAAATATTGACTGGTTGAAGAGAGGGTACGCCCACCAAGATGTCTTCATCATTTCTTTGAAACATTTTTCTTTTACTGTGATCTTAATTTTTATTCACATTAGGTATACTGCCCTTAATTCTCCTCTTTAAATGTCCTAGTTGCTCTTAGCAACATCAAATTATGATGATTCCCTTAGTGCCTTCACAGCTTTAAGTATATTTTACTGCTCTGTGACTTGCAGGGCATAATTTAGAGCTGAAATTTAACTTTTTAATCTCTTTTTGGTTCAGGAAATTTATGGTCTATGAGAAGTAAAAGAATACTAGGAGAAATAATTCTCCAATGAATTAATATTATAGAAACACCTTACCAGGTTTTCTAATGTGTAGGGCTCAGCTAAGCAAGAATGGCTGAGGAAAATGTAAGGGGCCATGGTTTCTCCATGACAATGGGAAAAACTCAACATAACTGCTTGTGACAGTGTTCCTTGCCACCACAATGGTATTGCGAGATCAACTGGAAAATATTTAAACAGTCATGCAGATAAGCTTCTAAAATAAAGGTTTGGAGTTCAGGTACTATATCCTGATAACTGTAGTAAAAGTCTGCATCCCTGTACAAACCCCAGACTTAACATCAAGGACAAAGGTTATATGCCAATCAAAAACCATTTACTCTCCCTACACTGGAGTAAAAGTCATTTTAAAAGCAATCTCTTTTTTTCTTTAATTTGTTTTCTAATTTTTATTTATTTTTGAGAGAGACAGACAGAGCATGAGCGAGGAAGGGGCAGAGAGGGAGACACAGAATCCGAAGCAGGCTCCAGGCTCTAGGCTGTCAGCAAAGAGCCTGACGCAGGGCTCAAGCCCACAAACCGCAAGATCATGACCTGAGCCGAAGTCAGACACTTAACCGACTGAGCCACCCAGGTGCCTGTTATAAGCGATTTCAACACCTCACTCCCCTGCTAGAAAGTCAGGTGAAGTAGGAAAGGTGTAAATACTGAATGTAAAGGCTTGAGGCCAGGATATTCTGGAAATATTTTGTATTGCCTGTATGGGCAGTTGTGTATCTCTTCACATGCTAGAACTATGCTAGATGGATTCCAACCATGTGAATCTGAACTGACTGTTGTGAATAAGATTCTGTCTCCTAGCATTAAATCTGAGGGGGAGAAACTAGCACCAAACAAGTGGCTAATGGGAAAGTAATTGCCTTGTGTGACTACATGCTTCTCGTTCCAACAAAATAGATAATAACCTGAAAGGGATATACGGTAGCATAAGAACAAGGAAGAATTGCCTTAAAGGTTTCATGACTAAAATATATACATCTGACAATGCAGTCCAAGAAGAAGAATACTTTTTAGAAAATCTATTCTTTGTGATCAAATATAAGAGATAGCAACATGCATATCAGTGTATTTATACACACATCCAGAGGTTGACAAGAAAGTGAGAAAAATCCTCAGAAAATAAAAAAAAATTACGAGAAAATTAAGAGAAATTAAGAGAAAATAGAGATCAGAGAGGTAATTTAGCAATACCAAAGGTCAGCTCCTAGGACCTACACATTCCTTCATGACTCAGGGCTTGGACACAGCAGACAAACCTGAGGTGCTGTTCAGTAGAAATAGAATTACCCATCCTGCAGGGGTAAAGATGGAGACAAATGTCTGTCTCAGCTTTGACTCTGAATAAAGAAGGCAAAAAAGAACTCCCTAAAAAAATTTTAATTGCATGACTGTTCACAAAGACGCCTAAGACTAGAATTTACACTACACCTGATTCCAGAAAAACCTAAGTGGATAATTTGGTTTAAATAGAGCTCATTTAGATAGTACTTCTATTTCCCTGGAAGAAACAAAAGCAAAGTTTACCTTAAAAAATCCCTTAAAAGTGTTCACAAAGCTTGGACTCGAATTATAAATCACAAAACACGTGCAGAAAGAAGTCACCATTCGAGGGGATAACAGGAACATTAAAGAGTCCCCTAAGCCAGCAGATACTGAATTTATCACAAATATAATATGAAGTAAGGTAGTTTTGTACATTAAAATCAAAATTTTATTTTTTCTAATTCTAGGATTTAAAAACTAACCCAACTGTAAGTTGCTTAACAGAGAAATATTTGCCCTTAGCCAACATAGATGTGTTATGCTCAAATAACAGAATTTGGGAATATTGTTTAATACACAGTACTTAACTATAACATATTGTATCTGTCAGATATCCATGTAATGTTCTAAGAAACAAATAGATCTTTTGCTTGGGGTTTTATCTACAAATTATTTTTTATTGAGTTTTTTTGTAACAAGAAAGTCACAGCATTCTTTTTATAAATATTGCAACTTGAATCATACATAGGAGATATAGTTAGAAATATTAAACCAAGTAAGATAGGTATAGCTAAATTGATGTGAGAAAAATTAGGCATATTATACATTAATGCAAAAGATATTAAATAATGCTAAAATATTTGATTCCACAAGAAGATATAACCATTCTAATGGAGAATGTGTCTGTCATTAGCTTGAAAGTAGATGGAACAAAATTGACAGAGTTACTATAAAAAAGTGAAAAAATAAAATCATATTGAGGAAACATATTTCCTGTGAATCAACTGATAAATGAAACAAAAGAATCTGTCAGAAAATTGAAGATTTGCACAACACAATTAAGAAGCTTAATCTAGTGTGGACATATGAACATTTTATTCAACAGCTGGAGAGCACACATTATTTTCTAGAATTCATGGCACATTTAAAAATTAACCTTATAATAATCAGTAAAGAAAGCTCATTTAAAAACTTACTTTAAAAAATATGATATTACAGAGCTCTCTCTCTAACCATAATGCAATTTAGAAATTGATGAAAAAAACTATAAAAATAACTTTAAAAATATGGCATATTGAAGCCAAGCACAGGTAAGAGGACAATCATAATGGATTAAAATTTATTTATATTGGAATGTTAGAAACATATCATGTGTAAAAACATGTGCATGTGGAAGCATACTTAACAGGACAGTTTTGTCCTTAAATATTTGGAGAAGTCCAGTTTAAATCTCCATCTTGAGACTTTAAAAAAAAGAATAAGAGAATAAAGGCAGAACATAAAAGAATTTTTCAAAAATACAGAAAATCAACTATTTTAAATTCTTATAATTCAGAGTCTAATAAAATTGGCCAGCCTCCAACAGCACTGATGGAGAAATATTAATTAAGAACTAAAAAGACACAAAGCAAAAATGTAGTAGAAATGCTAAAAGTTAATTAGAAAATATATTAAAATATACGCCAGCAAGTAAGAAAAAGTTGTTTTAAATGAAAATTGTTTAGAAAAATAAATTTCCATAATTAACAAAAATTAGATAATATAAGTGGCTCCACATTGTTAAATAATGAAATAGTAAATTGTTTTAGATTCCACATATGAGTGAACTCATATGGTGTTTGTCTTTCTCTGGCTAATTTATTTCACTTAACATAATACCTTCTAGGTTCATCCATGTTGTTGCAAATGGCAAGATTTTAGGCCTTTTTTTTTAATTTATTCATCACGTAAGATTTTATCCTTTTTAAAAAAATGCTTATTTATTTATATTGAGAGGGAGAGAGGGAGAATGCAAGTGAGGGAGGGGCAGAGAGAGAAGGAGAGAGAGAATCTCACACTGAACCATGAGATTATGACCCGAATGGAATGAAGAGTCAGATGCCATCCAGGCACCCCAAGATTTTATCTTTTTTATGGCAGTATAATGTTCTACTTTGTGTACGTACATATACACACACACACACACACACACACACACACACACACATCACATCACATCTCCTTCCCCATTCCTCTATTGATGGACACTTAAGATGCTTTCCTATCTTGGCTATAAATAAAAAGCAAAATCAGAGGTATAAATACAGAGAACAAACTGACAGTTGTCAGGGGAGAGGCTTGGAGGGATAGGTAAAATGGATGAAAGGGAATGGGGGATACAGGTTTCCATTTATGGAATGAATAAGTCACAAATAAAAGGCACAGCATAGAGAATATGGTCAACAATACTGGAATAGCATAGTATGTTGACAGATTGTAGCTATACTTGTGGAGAGCAGAGCATAATGTATAAGAAGTTGAATCATTATATGGTGCACTTGAAACTAATGTAACACCGTGTGTCAGCTCTACTCAGAATTGTTTTTTTTTTCTTCAAATAATGAAATCAATACTTAAACATTAACCAAAAAGCGTCAGCATACCCAAATCATTTTAATGATGTATTCTACCAAATATTCAAGAAGCAAAATAGTCTAGCTTTCAAAAAGTTAGAGTATTAAACAAGAATAATAACAAATCTCTTTAAATAACCTTATGAATCTTTTATAGATTTCATACATAAACCTTAGGAGAAAAGGAAATTACAGACTACCATACTCATAAATATAAATTTTAAAAAATGAGCAATATTAGAAAATTGAATCTAGCAGTGATTTAAAAATATAATCTTTCCCCATAACTCAAACTTGAATATTTAAAATCCATTGATGCAATATACTAGATTAGCAGATTAAAGAAAATCAATCATGTTTATTTCGATGGATTTAGAGAGTCATTAGATTATTCATACTCATTCATGATTAAATATAAAAGAACCGTAAATAGAGTGACAAAAGTAAGTTTCTTAACCTGATAACTGATAAAAAGTTACAAGTATATCATGTAATAGTAATTTTTTAAAAGATTTCCCTTCAAAATCAACAGCAAGTAAAGTAGTCCACTGCATTTCTTCTATTTAACATTTATCAAATAAACAAATAATTGAAGTAAACAAACCCAAAATTTCAAGCCATCATAATTGGAAAAAAAAAAAAGATTTTGCAAAGTGAGGATGTTTATTTACATAGAAAACCTGGAAAAATCTACAGTCAAACAATTAGAATTGTAGGATTGCAAACTATTTTAGGATAGCACAGAATATGATGCAGTAATTAGCAAGCAAACAGAAACTCTGGTTTAACTCATGCACACAGAATTTACTCTTGCCCACAGCATGTCTGATCTTGGCACAAGAAACTCTCGATAGTGTGTCATACATGCTGTGATTCAGTGACCCAGGCTGACTCAGACTGGGAAGACTGCTCGTCTCCAACCCAGGCCTCTGTATCCCCCAGAACAAGGTAGGCAATTATGCTCTCACCGTAATAGAAAATAGAGATATATCTTCATGAAATGTGACACATTTGTTTTGCACTACCCAAATGCAAGCTGTTCCCAAATCTTAGGGTTCAAAAAATTGTGAAGTGCTGTTTGAGCCTCTACTTATGGCTGCGATACTTTGCAAGCCCCCAGATATTTCAAAGCCACAGTTTTGGTATTGATTAAATGAGAATAAAATGTGTTACGAGTTCACTGCAATTGCCCTGTCATACAGTATTTTATCCCGTTTTTATCTCTTTTTGTCTCATGAAGCTTTTTATAGCAAACAAAAAAGTATAATATATGCAGAAATAATTTATGTCACATAAATATCTATACAGATACAATAAAAGGATATACAAGAATCATTCCTCACAAGTTTCAGAAATACAAACATATCTATGACTGAGTTCGTGATTCCAAGTATTAAAAAGTGAGCAGTGGAAATAAAATATATATAATGTTCAGACTAATATAGTGATAAATGCTCTCTCACCACTACTCCCTCACCAAAAAAAGAATTTGTGTGTTATAGAAGGCCAAGTATGCCCACATTTCCTTCAGGCTAATATTCTAAAAAGGTTTAGTGCGATTGGGGCATTAGAACACAGCCCAGTCCTTGTAGAATGAGTAGCTTTCAAAGAAAGATATGACTAAGAGGGAAGCATTCCAGCAGTGAAGGAAATGGACATCAGTGGAAAGTTACCAAGGCTATATTGCTAATACTGATTAGTCTTATGTGGCTGAGGGATGCTGCTCATAAAGGGACCGGTGAGATAAAGAACTGGAATGGTGTGAGCACAGGCCAGGGTCAGATCATGGACATCCTTTATTGTATTTAGTACAAAAATGGGAAATCACTGTAGTTTTGTTCCCCCTGGTTATTAGTGAGAGTGAGCGTTTTTTCATGTACCTGTTGGCCATGTATTACTACATCTGTTTTGAACAAATACCTATTCAGGTCCTTAATTCATTTTTAAATCGGGTTGTTCATTTTATTGCCTTTGAGTTGTAAGAGTTTCTTACATGTTTTGGAGATGAACCCTTTGTCAGATGTAGAGTTCAAAAGGATGTGTTCTCAGTCTATAGGTTGTCTTTTTATTCTGTTGATTGTTGGCTGTGCAGAAACTTTGTAGTTTGATGTAGTCCCACTTGTTTATTTTTGCTGTTATTGTTGCCTGTGCTTTTGTTGCCATATCCATAAAATCATGAAAAGACTATTATGACAAACCTTTTCCTGTTTTCTTTTAAGAGTTTTACAGTTTCAAGTGTTAGATTTAAGTCTTTAATCCATTTTGAGTTGATTTCTGTGTATGCCCTAAGATAAGGGTCTGATAACATTTTTTTGGCATGTGGATGTCCAATTTTTCTGGTACCATTTTTTGAAGAGATTGCCCTTTTCTCAGTGCTCTTGTCAGTTGACCATATATGAGTGGATTTATTTCTATTCTCTCTTTTTTTCTACCTGTCTATATGTCTGTCTTTCTGCCAGTGCCACAACTGCTTTTTTATTTATTTATTTTAATGTTTATTTATTTTGTGAGAGAGGGAGAGCATGATGAGGGGAGGGACAGCAAGAGGGGGGAGAGAGAATTCCAAGCAGGCTCCATGCTGAGTGTGGAGTTCGCTGCAGGGCTCAGTATCACAAACTGTGAGGTGATGACCTGAGCCTTATATCAAGAGTCAGGCACTTAACCGACTGAGCCACCCATTATAACTGTTTTAAGTACTGTAGTTTTGTAGTATATTATGAAATCAGAGAGTGTGAAATCTCCTGTTTTGTTCTTTCTCTGGATTGATTTGACTATTTGTTTTCTTTTGTAGTTCCTTACACATTTTAGAATTGGTTCTTTTTCATAGAGATTACATTGAATCTGTGGATCACTTTGGGTAGTATGGACATTTTAACAATGTTAAGTCTTTTTTTAATGTTTATTTATTTTGAGGGAGAGAGAGGTAGAGACAGAGAGAGTACAAGCAGGTGAGGGGCAGAGAGAGAGAGGGCGGGAAAGATCCCAAGCTGTTGGCTTAAAGCCAGATGTGGGGCTCAAACCCATGAAACATGAGATCATGACCTGAGCCCAAATCAAGAGTCAGACACTTAACTGACTGAGCCACCCAGGCACCCCCAACAATATTAAGTCTTCTAAATCCATGAACATGGATGACGTTTTGTCAGTGTTTAATTTCTTTTAGCAACGTTTTATAGTTTTCAGTGTACAAGTCTTTTATCTATTTAGTTAAGTTTATTTTACTCTTTTTGGTACTGTTATACATGGTTATTTTTTAAATTTCTGATAGATTGTTGTTAGTATACAGGTATATTTATGTGTTAATTCTCTGTTCTGCAACTTGTACTGAAATTTTAAATAAGTTCTAACAGTTTTATTTGTGGAATCTTTGGAGTTAGGTTTTCTATGTAAAAGATCATGCCATATACACACAGATGACTTTACTTCTTTTCCAGTTTAGATACCTGTTATTTATTTTTCTTGCCTAATTTTCTGGCTAGGACTTTCAATAAATGGTATGTGGAATAAAAGTGGTGAGAGTGGGCATCCTTATCTTACTTCTGATATTAGTGGAAGAGCTTTCAGTTTTTCACCATGAGTATGATGTTAGCTACGGGCTTTTCATACATTGCTTTATTATGTTAGTTTCTTTCCTTCTATTCCTAGTTTGCTGAGAATTTTCATCTTGAAAGTATATTAAATTTGGTCAAGTTATATTGCTGCATTTATTTAAATGCTCGTATAATTTTTATTCTTTATTCTGTTAACGTGACATGTCATAATTAATTTTTATGTTGAACTATCTGTATCACAGGGATAAAATCCACTTGGCGATGATGTATAATCCTTTAATGTGCTATTGGATTCAGTTTATTTGTATTTCATTGATAATTTTTACATCTGCATTCATCAAGAATATTTACCTGTAGATTTGTTTTTTGGGGTACCATTAATAAAATATCACCTCTGGAGATGTGTTTAGTAAGAAGTTGTTCTGACTGAGGTCAAAGAGGTTGCTGCCTGTGTTCTCCTCGAGGATTTTGATGGTTTCCTGTATTACATTTAGGTATTGCATCCATTTTGAATTTATTTTTATTTATGGTGTAAGAAAGTGGTCCAAGTCCATTCTTCTGCATGTGGCTGTCCAGTATTCCCAACACAATTTGTTGAAGAGACTGTCTTTTTTCCTTTGGATACTCTTTCTTGCTTTGTTGAATATTAGTTGACCATATAGTTGTGGGTCCATTTCTGTGTTTTCTATCCTGCTCCCTTTATCTATGTGTCTGTTTTTGTGCCAGTACCATACTTTCTTGATGATTACAGCTTTAAATGTAGCTTGAAGTCTGGAATTATGATGCCTCCAGCTTTCCTTTTCTTTTTAGGGATTGCTTTGGATATTTGTGGTCCTTTGTGGTTCCATACAAATTTTAGGATTGTTTGTTCTAGCTCTTTGAAAAATGCTGGTGGTATTTTGATAGGGATTGTGTTAAATGTATAGATTGATTTGGGTAGTATAGACATTTTAACAGTATTTGTTCTTCCAGTCCATGAATATGGAATGTCTTTTCATTTCTTTGAGTCCTCTTCAGTTACCTCCACAAGTTTTGTAGAGTTTTCAGGGTACAGATCTTTTATCTCTTTGGTTAGGTTGATTCCTAGGTATTGTATGTTTTTGGTGCAGTTATAAATGGGATTGATTCTTTGGTTTCTTTTTTCTGCTTCTTCATTATTGGTGAATAGAACTCCAACAGATATCTGAGTGTTGATTTTATATCTTGCAACTTTGCTGAATTTGTGTGTCAGGATTAGCAACTTTTTGGTGTAGTCTTTCAGGTTTTATACATAGAGTATCATGTCATCTGTGAATAGTGAAAGTGACTTCTTTCTTGCTGATTTGGATGCCTTTTATTTGTTTATGTTGTCTGATTGCTGAGGCTAGGACCTCCAGTACTATGTTAAAATAGCAATGGTGAGAACAGACATCCCTGTCTTGCTCCTGACTGTAGGGGAAAAGCTCTCAGTTTTTCCCCCTTGAGGATGATATTAGCTGTGGGTCTTTTGTATATGGTTTTATGATGTTGAAGTATGTTACCTCTATTCCTGCTTTGTTGAGGGTTTTTATCAAGAATGGATTCTGTATTCCTGCATCTATAGAAAGAATCATATGGTCCTTATCCTTTCTTTTATTAATGTGGTGTATTGCATTGATTAATTTGCAAATACTGCAAATACTGAATCCCTGTTACAGCCCAGGAATAAATCCCACTTGACTGTGGGGAATAATTCTTTTAATGCACTGTTGGATTTGATTTGCTGGTATCTTGTTGAGATTTTTTGCATCCATGTTCATCACATGTCTCTGGAGGCAAGGGAAACAAAAAAACCAAAATGAACTATTGGGACCCCCTCAAGATAAAAAGCTTCTGCATGGTGAAGGAAACAATCAACAAAACTAAAAGGTAACCTATGGAATGGGAGACGATATTTGCAAGTGACATATTTGATAGAGGGTTAGTATCCAGAATCTATAAAGAACTTATCAAACCAACAATCAAAAAACGAATAATCCAGTGAAGAAATGGGCAGAAGATGTGAATAGATATTTTTCCAAAGAAGACATTCAGGTGGCCAACAGACACATGAAAAGATGCTCAGCATCACTCCTCATCAGGGAAACACAAATCAAAACCATAATGAGGTGCCACCTCACACCACTCAGAATATTTAAAATTAACACAGGAAACAACAGATGATGTGGAGGATGCAGAGAAAGGGGAACCCTCTTACACTGTTGGTAGGAATGCAAACTGGTGCAGCCACTCTGGAAAGCAGTATGGAGTTTCCTCAAAAAGTTAAAAATAGAACTATGACCGGCATTTCCCCTACTGGGTATTTATCCAAAGGATACAAAAATACAGATTCAAAGGGGCACATGCACCCCTAGGTTTATAGCAGCATTATCACTAATAGCCAAATTATGGAAAGAGCCCAAGTGTCCATCGACTGATGAATAGTTAAAGAAGATGTGGTATATATACACAATGGAATATTACTTAGCCATCAAAAGAATGAAATCTTGCCATATGCAATGGCATATGGCATGCATATGGCATATGGCATCTCGTTGATGGAGTGAGAGTGTATTATGCTAAGTGAAATAAGTCCGTCAGAGAAAGACATATACCATATGATTTCACTCATATGTGGAATTTAAGAAACAAAACAGATCAACACAGGAGAATGGAAAAAAATGATAGAGGGAAGCAAACCATAAGACACTTTTAACCATAGAGAACAAACTGAGGGTTGTTGCAGGGGAGGTGAATGGAGGATGGGTTAAATGGGTGATGGATATTAAGGAGAGCACTTGTTATGAGTACTGGGTGTTATATGTAAGTGGTGAATCACTAAATTCTACTCCTGAAACCAAGACTGCACAAGATGTTAATAAGATTTTAAATAAAAATTTGAAACAAGAAAATAAGGTATCACCTCATACTTTAAGCATGCCTATTATTTAAAAAAATACAGTAAACATAAGGATACATATATCTTTTTGACTTTGTGTTTTCATTTTCTTTGGGTAAATACCCAAAAATGGAATTACTGGATCATATGTTGTTTCTATTTTTAATTTTTGAAGAACATCCATGAGTATAGCATAACATATGGTTATTGAATCACTGTGTTGTACACCTGAAGCTAATATAACATTACGTGTCAGCTATACTTCAATTTTTTTTTTTAAAAAAAGGCAAGTGTTGGTGAGAATGTGGAGAAATTAGAACCCTTGCTCACTTTTGGTGGGAATGCAAAATGTTGCCATTTCTACAGAAACTGTACATAGGTTCCTCAAAAAAACTTAAAAATAAAGCTACTATATAATCCAGTAAACCTGCTTCTGGGTATTTATTCAAACTAATTGAAATCAGGATCTCAACGAGGTATTAGCAATCCTATATTCATTGCAACATTAGTCACAATAGCCAAAATGTGGAAACAACATGTCTGGAAACAAATGGATAAAGAAAATGGAGTATACGCATATAATAGAATACCAGTCAACCTGAAAAAGAGAAGAAAATTCTGCATTATGTGGAAACAGAGGTTAACTTTGAGAGGTTGACATTATGCTAAGTGAAATAAGCCAGTTATTGAAAGACAAATACTACATGATTCCACGTATATGAGGTATCTAAAATAGTCAAAGTCACTGAATCAAAGAGTGCAGTGGTGGTTGCCAGGGTCTACAGGGAGGGGAAATGGAGAGTCACTAATCAATGTGCATGAAGTTTCAGTTAAGCAACATGAATAAGTTCCAGGGATCTGCTATAGAGCACTGTAACCTACTGTCAACAGTGATGTGTTACACACTTAAAAATTTGTTAAGAGGATAGATCATGTTAAATGTTCTTACCACAATAAAAGAGAAGAAAAAGATAAACAGAAGAAATACATTACAACAACAACAAAAGAAAATGGGTAATCACTATTCTTTTTCAAAATTCTGGGTAAAAGAAAACAAGGTAGAATGTTGGCCAAGAAAAGAATTACAGAAGCATATATTTTAAGAGATCAATTTGCAATTTAATTATCTGAACTTAGTCACAGGCTATGTATTTCCAAGCAAATAGTGCCTGAGAGAATGGAAGCACCGTTTAAATGAGTGGTGATATAATATCAGTGAACAGGAGGATAATATTGCTGATAATTTTTATACCATGCCCCTTTCCCAAAGTATCGTGAAACATCAACAAAAAGTGCTTATTTTCAGTTTGCAGCACATGTAGACTATCAATGAACCAAACATGTAGGACTTGAACTCAAGATTTCAAGGCCAGGAATGCAGATTTAGGGACCATACAGGAGATTTCTGAAATCATGGGACTAGCTGACTTTTTCAAGATGAATATCTTACAGAAAGTTGAAAAAGAGAACTCCTAGTATTTTTCAGAGGTTTTTTAGTTTCACCGAGATTAAAAGAAAATAAGTTCATACATAAAATAACATGTATTGATTACTACTATATATGTTACTGTGAATATATTAAAATACATAGGTTAAATTAGTTTATTCTCATGTAATTTATAATTGAATAAAACATAGATTGGTAAGACAAATGCAGTCTGTAAATACTGAACATCAAATTGTGTTGAGCATTTTGGGTTTTTCTTATAAGTTATTTTTGGTCAAATAACAACCTTACAAATTACTTTACCTAAATTCTGTGTACATGGGCAAAAAAGACATGGAAAATAATACAGGGACAAAATTTGGATTGAAATACCTGTGCTCTTTTTACTTCATCAAACAAGATGTTAAGCAAGATAGTGGTAAAGGAAATGGCTTTATGATTAAGAAGTCATTAGGAGCCTTAGAGGACCTGGTTGTGTGGAATGTTGGAAGAGGTAGACATAACTCTCAGTGATTAATGAATTAGCCTGAGGAAGAGGAAGCCAGAAATGACATAATATTCCAAGAAATATGATTTAAGGAATATAGCCAAGAATATGATCTTCAGGGAAGAAGCAGGCTCACTGGAAGATTCTTAAGGTATAAATGCAACTAATGTTTGCAGGCAAAATGAGAGTGGAAAGGGAAAAAAATTTCGTCGTTGATATCCTGAGACCCCTGAGAAAAAATACGGGCATCCAGAGACCGAGTTCAAAAGACAGCCCTTAAAATGATGAAAAGAATGAGAAAATATATGCAAATCCTAGTTATATGAACAGATCACAATGATTAGCAGGCAGAAGCACTGATAAAATTACAGCAACAGAGAACAAGAATCCCTTAGGAAATGTCATTAAAATACAGATTCTGGCTTTGGTTTTCTTACCTTTAAAAGTCAGAAGACCTTCACTATATTATACACAGGAAATTAATGTAATATTGTATGTCAACTACACTTCAGTTAGAAAGGAAGGAAGGAAAGAGAGGAAAAACGATCTTAATAAACATGGTTTTTTTTATATTTAAATAATATTCTCTTAAAGCTGGCATTACATTCGCTTTGCCTAAAGATCACACTACAATTCCTATATTGATTATGTATATACTTACATAATACTAAGGCATATTTATATAAATATAAACAATGTAGATAAATATGCAATTATATACTTATATGTGTGTGATTTTATTAGGCACATGTTAATTTCAGAAAAAGGTTGAGTTAAATAGTAAAATACTACATGTATAATAAACATGAGCTTGAATCCAGAGTTTAGCCATATAGCAACAAATGTCATCAACATCGGTAATTATCACTGTTTCAGGAATGTGACATTTAAGTTCATATATATCTATGATCCTTAGTTGATTCTGTACCCATTTTCTGGAGTTCTGCAGGAATTCAGCTCATCTCTTCCGATGTTAGCTTCCTGGCAGTGGTTTGTGTCTTGAATACGTAAGAGATTCAGAGGACGTGGTAGTTACATTGGAAAGAATACAAACTTCATATCCTGACACAATTAGTAGAGCCAGTTTGAGATGTGGCAGATTAATTTATTTTTTTAATATTATTTTTTAAGTTTATTTATTCATTTTGAGAGAGAGAGAGCACACATGAGCTCGTGTGTGCAGGGAAGGGCAGAGAGAGAGGGAGAGAAAGAGAATCCCAGGCAGGCTATCACTATCAGTGTGGAGCCCAAACTCACTAACCCTGAGATCATGACCTGAGCCAAAGCAAAGATGCTTAACTGACTGAGCCACCCAGGCACCCCTGGCAGATTACTTTAGCTTTCTGTTTTCAGCTTTCTTGTATATAAGGGATATTAACTTGCAATCTAATATATAGTAAATTCTCACTTAATAACCTAATATATAGTAAATTCTCAGAGAAATACATTACTAATAAAACTCGCTGCAATTATGTAATTGTGTATTATTTATTTCATAAGTCTTTCTTGATTTTTCAGTATTTTCTTTGATCAGTATTAACTGAACATATGTTATCAAAGTCAAAGTCAAGGAATTTTTTTTCAAGTCATTATAATCATAATAATAATATGCTAAAACTAAAAACGCTTTTATGTTTATATTTTGGAAACATGCTAAACTGCATAGACAAGTAGAATTGTATTGTACAAAGTATTTAATATAAAAATATGATTGAGACTCAGTCTAATATTAAAATTCACAGTCTAAAATTAGAGTTATTGCAACACATGAACATACAGAGGTGCCAAGTATGTGATATAAAATTTGTTTAAAAAATTTTTTTAATGTTTATTTATTTTTGACAAAGAGAGCACGAGTGGGGGAGGGGCAGAGAGAGAGGGAGACACAGAATCCGAAGCAGGCTTCAGGCTCTGAGCTGTCAGTACAGAGCCCGATACGGGACTCGAACTCACACCACGAGATCATGACCTGAGATGAAGTCGGACGCTCAACTGATTGAGCCACCCAGGCGCCCCTAAAATTTGTGTTAAATTACACAGAGACATATTTACTCATCTGAGTTTGAAATAGTGTTTTTACAGTGTTTTCAAGGTTCTAGAAATTCTATCACATTTATCTCTAAAAAGAATGGTTCTGTACTCTCGGGATGGTGTTTACCTTATTCTTTTACAGAGACTGATACCAGTCTACTCTCTTTTCTCTAAACTTCTGCCTTCATAATATAAACTCAACTCCCATCTTTGCTCTGCTTTGATCTATTAGTTCTGTTACTGAGTTAGTCTGTATTCCCTCCAAATCTTCCCTTTTAAACTGGATCATTCATGGATAGCTGTGACTGTAAAATCAAATTCTTTCTCAAATTTCAGCTCTTTTTTTTTTAATATATGAAATTTATTGTCAAATCGGCTCTGATGGAGCTAATTTAGCTCCACTTCCTCTGTTTTTGTTTTCCAAAAGGTAGAGTTTGAAGAGGTATTTAACACAATATCTGATAGAATTATCAGCAAAAATAAATGGGGAATCTCTCAATTTATGTTTCAGATAATAATGTTTTCTATTCATAATCTGAAAAGAAGCTATAGTATCCCTAATCCCCAAACTAAAACCCAGTGCTAAAATCAGAGGACAATCATGCAAATTATTAATAATGACTCAAGCAATATCTGCCCTAACTCTACCTTATTTTACCAATTCCAGCCCTCCCCTGAATATATTCATTTCCCCCCCTGGTAACTTAAGAGTCAAAGGAAAAAGTGCTTAGAGACATCTGACCCATCAAGGATATAGTTTTCCAGTCTGGAATATTAAACAAACATTAGAATCAAGGCAGACTGACTAATAGTGGATGTTTTGCCACACAATCATCAACATAACATTTCACAAGTAACATAAATTTTCTGAGCATATTTTGTCTTTAAAATTTGGAGTATACTAGTATTTACTTTCATAAACTGCTTGAATATTAAACAATGTCTGAGATTAATTAGTAATTACTAGATAAATCTACCTTAAATTTAAAAAGAGGTATTTTCCCAAGAGACTAAAACTTGGAATCTTCTTAGAAATGGGAGAACTGACCTAAAGAAAATTTTAATTTGTACTTTACAATATTAAATATTATATGTTGCTTTTCACAAGCACACTTATTTTTGAGAAAACAGGGCATGCACACATCCTGTGTTTCAACAAATAATCTTTAATGATCTCTCTTTTTAAATGGAACTCTGCCTGGAAACATAAACTAAGAAAATAGTCCCCATTAAAAGTAGAATTATTCTCTTTATGCTATATTATTAGATTGAGCCACAAGAAGGTGTCATTTCTGATGGTCAGAATGTTTGAATATCACCATTTTCATATGATTCAACCTAATTATTTAGCACTCACTCTGAGTCTCAAATAATGAGTAAATGTCAGTTAAACAAGTCAAAACATGAATTACATCTTTAACTATACTGTGTAGATCAAAAAGCAAATAAAGTCATTCTTTAAAATATTTGCTACCTTACGAAATCTTCTTAGGCAATAGACAGCCCATTTGATCTTATTCACAATGTTAAATTGTTCTCAAGACTTTTTTTTCAATCAGAAATGGTTTTAAGAATCTTTGTGTGTGTGTGTGTGTGCGCATGCACACGCTGACAGTATTTACTTATGAGTTGAAATTCTTTTTTTTTTCTTTTGTTGACCAGGATTTATGTTGTTTTAAATTTTCAGTGTCTCAGTATCACAAAGAATGTCATTGTATATGCCTTCTTCCATACACAGATAGCTATTTGTTTAGTAAAGATAGTAAACAGTACAATTGCTGGTAGTTGTATTTTAACTTCTAGCGGTGCTGACAAATCATTCTCTAAAAGAGCTGTGCCAATTTACAGTCCTGCAGTATCAAATATGCCGCAGACTCAACATACAATAGTATCAAACGTTAAGGTGGTTTTTTTTTCTAATTTTTTATGGTTTTAAAATTGATTTATATGAGTTCTGTATCTGTTGTAGGAAATGGGAAATGATTCTTTTCTGGTTATAAAAATTGAAAACTATATTCTTCTCATCTGTAGCTCATCTATTCTGGTTACAGTGTCTTCTCTGTTATATAGGTTGACAATATATTTTACCAGTCTGTAGCATTGTTTCCTAATTTTTAAAGTTTTAAATTTTGGCATAGTCAAAACTATGATTTTTTTTTTCTTTATGGCTTCTGTGTTTCATTTTATTTTTCTTTTTGGTTGCACATTTTTACAAATAGTAATTATAATGTAATTAACATACAATGTTATAATAGTTTCAGGTATACAGTATAGTGATTCAACAGTTCTATACATACTCAGTATTCATCACCAAAAGTGTACTCAATCCCCTTTACCCATTTCACCCATCCCCCACACACTATGGTAGCTACCAGTCTGTTCTCTGTACTTAAGAGTCTGTTTCTTTGTTTGTCACTTCTTTGTTCATTTGTATTACTTCTTAAGTTCCACATAGGGATTAAATCACATGATGTATATCTTTCACTGGCTGACTTATTTCACTTAGCATTTTACTTTCTAGATCCATCTCTGTTGTTGCAAATCATAGGATTTCATTCTTTCTTAAAGCTGAGTAATATTCCATTGTGTGTGTGTGTGTGTGTGTATCTTTTTTATCCATTCACATATCAGTGGATACTTGTGTTGCTTGCATAATTTGAATATTGTAAATAATGCTGCAAAAAACATAGGGGTGCATATGTCACAAGTATATGTCACAAAGAATGTCATTGTGTATGCCTTCTTCCATACACACAGGAAATATATTAAACAGTGTAACTTCTGGGTAATGGGGAGATTGTTATATTTTAGTGTCTAGTGGTACTGATAAGTTATTCTTTAAAGGACTGTGCCAATATGCACTCCTTTTTGAATTACTGTTTTCATAATCTTTGGTGAAATACACAGTAGTGGGATTACCAGATCATATGATAATTCTATTATTTTATGCCAATACATCGGACAACCTAGAAGAAATGGATAAATTCCTAGAAACCTATAACCTCCCAAAACTAAATCAGGAAGAAATAGAAAATTTGAACAGGCTGATTTCCAGTAATGAAATTGAATCAGTAATCAAACAACTCCTAACAAACAAAAGTCCAGGACCAAAGGACTTCACAGGTGAATTCTACCAAACATTTAAAGAAGAGGTAAATCCCTATCCTTCTCAAACTATTTAAAAAAAAAAAAAAAAAAAAAAACACACACAACAACAACAACAACAAAATAAAAAAAAAAAAAAAAGGAAGGAAAACTACCAAATTCATTCTATTCTGTGAGGCCAGCATTCCCTTACACCAAAACTAGATACAAACACCACAATAAAAAGGAACTAAAGGCCAGTATCTCTGATGAATATAAATGCAAAAATCCTCAGCAAAACGTTAGTAAAACTAATCCAACAATACATTGAGAAAATCATTCACCAAAATCAAGTGGGATTTATTCCCAGGATGCAAGGGTGATTCACAATTTGCAACTCAATCAATCCATGTGATACATCACATGAGTAAGAGAAGGGATAAAAACAAAAATAACCATTTCAATAGATGCAGAAAAGGAATTTGACAAAGTAAAACATCCATTCATGATAAAAAAAAAAAACCCTCAAGAAAGATTTAGAGGGAACATACCTCCACATAATGAAGGCCATTTATGAAAAACCCACAGCTAACATCATATTCAATGGTGAAAAACTGAGAGCTTTCCTCCTAAGATCAGGAATAAGATAAGGATGCCCACTCTCACCACTTGTATCCAACATACTACTGGAGGTACTAGCCACAGCAGTGAGATGATAAAAAGGAATAAAGGGCACCCAAATTAGTAAGGAAGAAGTAAATCTTTCACTATTTGCAGATGACATGATACTCTATATAGAAAACCTCAAAAACTTCACCAAAAAGCTACTAGAACTGATGAATGAATTCAGTAAGTCATAGGATGCAAAATCAGTCTACAGAAAATCACTGCATTTCTGTACACTAATAATGAAGTAGTGAAAAGAGGGATTAAGAAAGCAATCCCATTTGCAATTGCACCAAAAATAATAAAATGCCTAGGAATAAACCTAACCAAGGAGGTGAAAAACGTGTACACTGAAAACTATAAAACACTGATGAAAGAAATTAAACACCACACAAAGAGAAATGTATTCCATGCTCGTGGACTAGAAGGACAAATATTATTAAAATGTCCATACTATCCAAAGCAATCTACAGATTTAATGGCATCCCTATCAGAATACGAATAGCATTTTCACAGAACTGGAAGAAATGATCCTAAAATTTGTATGGAACCATAGAGGACACCAAATAGCCAAAGCAGTATTGAGAAAGAAGAAAACTGCAGGTTTCACAATCCCAGATTCCAAGGTATACTATAAAGGTGTCATAATCAAAACAGTATGGTATTGGCACAGAGATACACTCATAGATCAATAAAGTAGAATAGAGAGACCAGAAATAAATCCACGATCATATGGTCAATTAATCTTTGATAAAACAGGCTAGAATATGCTTTATGAAGACCATATCTTCAACAAATGGTGCTGGTGTAGATTTTAAATTTAATGTTAGTTGAATACTGCTCATTTGGCCACATGTTCTCTCAGCTTAGTTGACCTGAAAAATTATTATTTTGCCTTGATTTTTAAAATGGGTAGTTGCTTAATAAATAATCTAAGTTGATAGTTTTATTTTGATTTTTATCCTTTAAAGCTACCATTCTCATAAACACCGAGAATACTTTAACTCACTTAATATCTAACTTTTTCTGTGCACGTCATTTGCTTTTATTATATAAATATGTTACAGTCTACTGGACATTGTCACATTGTTTTATAAAGTTAATAATAATTTTTATTTACTGAACCCTTTCTTTTTCTTTTTTTCTTTTTTCCTTTATTTTTCTTCTTTCATCAGGATTATTTCCTTTCTTCTTAAAAAGCTCATCTAATAGTGCAAGTCTCCTGGCAGTGGGTTCTCTCTTTTTTTTTTTAAGTTTTATTAAATCCAGTTGATTTTTTTTAAGTAAGTTCCATACTCAACATGGGGCTTAAATTCATGACATGGAAATCAAGAGTCATATGCCTTACCCACTGAGCAACCAGGTGCCCTCATTCTCTGTTTTTAAATCTAAAAGTACATTTATGGGTACCTGGGTGGCTAGGTCAGTTAAACCTCCAACTCTTGATTTTGGATTAGGTCATGATCTCATGGTTCATGGGACTGAGCCCCCATCACGCTCTGATCTTGTAGTGAGGAGCCTGCTTAGGATTCTCACTCCCTCTCTCTCTCCCTCCACCCCTTGTTTTCTCTCTCTCTCTCTCTCTCTCTCTCTCTCTCTCTGTCCCAAAATGAATAAATAAACATTAAAAAAATATGAAAGTATATTTACTTCTCCTTTATTTTTAAAATAGAAAAAATGTAGAAGTGTACCTTAGCAATTATTTATCTTCAATACTTAAAGCTATCATTACATTTTTTGTCTTACTTCACTATTTCACATATCATCTTTGAGTCAGTCTTACTGCTACTTCTTTGAAAATAATGTGTATTTTTCTCTGGTTGCTTTCAAGATTTTCTCATTGCCTTTAGTTTTCAAGCATGTTTACTATGACGTGTTTAGATGATGTTTCTTTGTATTAATTCCCCTTTGGGTTGTTCAGAGTTTGTAAAATATGTAGCATTATGTATTTCATTAGTTTAAGAAAAAATGGTTGATATATTTGTTCAAATATTGTACATGCTTCATTCTCATTCACCTTTCCTCTTGGAATAGCAAATGCTTTAATGTTAGACCTTTCTATCATGCCTCATATTTCCCTTGCACTCTTTCTTGAAATATTTATCTTTATTTATTCTTTCTCCTTGCCCTTTAGTCTAGATATACTATATTCTATTGACCTATATTCCAATTTGCTAATATTTTTATAACTGGGATATCTGACCAGATTGTTTTACTGGTAACCAAGAGGAGAAAAACAAAACTAAGAGCAGATTATAATGCAACAGTTAAACGTAAGAAGAAAGGAGAGAGAAGGAAAGAATGGGTTAGATTTTGAACATAGAGTTTAAAATCCTCATTCAAGGGATGCCTGGATGACTCAGTTAAGCATCCTTGATTTTGGCTCAAGTCATGATTTCATGGTTCATGAGATCGAGCCCCATGCCATCAGCACAGAGCCTGCCTGGGGTTCTCTCTTCCTCTCTTTCTGCCTGTCCCCCCCTTCCCCCACTCACACATTCTCTCTCTCTCTCTCTCTCTCTCTCTCAAAATAAATAAATAAACTTAAAAAATAAAAATGAACAAATTCCTCACTCAGTATTCATTCATACTGAGAAACATAAAAAAATCAGTATTAGAATTTGTTCCATATTCATTAAATAAGGTTCTCTTACACATGTATATGTCCTACCTTAGGTAGGTCCTAAGATCCTAGTATTGAACATTGATTGCTTTTTTCACTCACCAGTTTCTATTCAGTATTCTTGTTCTTGTCTTTCTAACTTACTAATAAGCCAGTATTACCCTATATCTAAATTTTTGATTCCTGCTCCCACCTTGATTCTCACCTCTCTATCCTAAGAAAATGTTGCTACTTCTCTCTTGTATTATATGAACCAAAGCTGTGGGCAGGACGCTGCACCCTTCCTAGCAAAGTCCATGGCCAGACTTTTCTGTCTCCTCTGGAAGAGATAATGCTTACACCTTACAATACAGAGTCCTAGGCTAGAATACTAAACTTTTATATTGTCAATATGGTATTATCAAGACACATAGTTAAAGACAAGGAAATAAGAGAGATTTAAAATTTCCACTTGAGGAACTGATGATGGATAAATAAAATAAAGGGAAGGAGATAGGATAAAAGGGGAAAAGAAAGAAAAGGAAAGGTAAAGAAAAAAATAGTGGAGAAGTTCAGGAAAGAACCAGAAGCATTCAACAATTAGAGTCTGTGAATAATAGTTTGAGACATTATATCTTTATATATGCTTTCTCCTTAAACTATTATTTAAGTGTACAAAGGTTGTTTACCAAAAAACCCCACACATATGGTTATATACATATATTACTCTAGCTGCGATGACATACGTTCATTAGAAAATAGACTAATTTTTTAAGTGTGTTTATCTTGAGAGAGAGACAGAGAACACAAGCAGGGGAAGGGCAGAGAGAGAGGGATAGAGAGAGAATCCCAAGCAAGCTCCATGCTACCAGTGCAGAACCCAATGCATTAAACTTAGTAACTATGATATCATAAGCTTGTTTATTTTTTATTATTATATTTCAGTGGCCCAAAGAGTGTCTGGCTAATAGTAGTACTCAATAAGTGTTTGTAAACAAATGAATGAATGTATGACATAAAATGGATCTCCAGTTTGTGGCTACTAGCTAAAAGAAGGAAAGGTCAAGGATACAAGTAATTGGATAGGAACAAGAAGAATTCTCTGCAATTGGAGAACAAGAATGGAGGGTATTTGAGCACTGTGTTTGAGTAATGTCAAATCAGAGGAGGATCATAAGCTGTGGTATGGTCTATGTCATAATATATAAAGTCAGATATTAAAGAACTTTTCTCTCTCTTTTCCCCCCTGTGTTCATCTATTTTATTTCTTAAAATTCCACATGAGAGTAAAATCATATGGTATTTATCTATCTCTGACTGACTTATTTTACTTAGCATAATACTCTCAAGCTCTAGCAATGTCATTGCAAATAGGAAGACTTAATTATTTTTTATGAATGAGTAATATTCCATTGTATATATGTTACACATCTTCTTTACCCATTCATCAGTCTGTGGAATTTGGGCTCTTTTCATAATTTTCCTGTTGTTGATAATGCTATTATAAACATTAGGATGCATGTATCCCTTCAAATCAGTATTTTTGTATCCTTTGGCTATTAAGGAGAGCATTTTTGTTTTTCACTGTCAGCACAAAGCCTAATGTGGGGCTTGATCCCACAACGCCAGGATCATGACCAGAGCCAAAATCAAGAGTCAGAGGTTTAACCAACTGAGCTACCAAGGTGCTCCCAGGTAATCATTTCAAGGCTTACATCCATTCAAGTCTAGGTTTCCCTCTACACTTTCCCTTCAGGGAGTTATGGATCCCATTAGTGTCAGAGAGAAAGAGAGATGTCTGTTTATCTTATGGTTCTTGTACTGGACTCCAAACAAGTATACTTTATCTTGACTGGTGGCTAGTCATTATATGCCAGAGTGAGCTGATACCTGTCTAGTTCTGCCTCTGTGCCTCTGTGTGTGTGTGTGTGTGTGTGTGTGTGTGTGTGTTTGGCACTAAACTGCACCTAATACTAAAAATATGTGTGGTCTCTAGATGCTGTTTTTGATTTTCCATACTTTTGTCCTCCATACTTTTTCAGACTTTTCATACACCAGGTACCTATTGATATGTCTGTTCTTTGAGAACATTTTAAAACTGTGGGACTCCTGGGGTACCTGGATGGCTCAGTTGGTTGAGTGTCTGACTCTTGATTTTGGCTCAGGCCATGATTCTGGGATTGTGGGACTGATTCCCCATCAGGCTCTGCACTGAGCATGGAGCCTGCTTAAGATACTCTCTCTCCCTCTGCCCTTCTCCCTCACTCAGGCTTGTTCACACTCTCTCTCTCAAATAATAAATAAATAAATAAATAAATAAATAAATAAATAAATAAATAAAATTAAAACAAAACAAAACAAAAAAAAACCTGTAGGATTCTTGACACTAATGGGCTGCCTTCCCCTACCCCAGGCTCATGTGGGTGGTTGTACTCTGGACCACCTGCCTAAATACTCTCATTAAAGTCTTTTTTTCCCCCTAATCCAGAGCTCTAGCAGAATAGTAGTCGGCATGCTGGATGCCATATATGTCTAAGACACAGAACATCTTCAAAGCCTATGTTCTTAGAATCAAGGAACATGAGCTCCTTCTGTGAGATTTATACAGTTTCTCCTAGACATTTCTAAAACACATTCTCATCACCCCAAATTAGAGTTTTTATAGAAATTTATGTGTGATTGTGCATGTGTGTGTTTAGGGAGGAAAATGATATGGAACATTCAGGATATTTATCCCTTGTCTTCTACTCCTTTCTCCTTCCTGTTCCACCCAGTACCAGAAGTGCCTTCTACTCATTTCTGTCTGATGGGACCTTATTCTTTTCTCTCCATTGTAGCTTTATGACCATATCTGCTTGGTGAATGGTGGCAACAGTAAAAGTCCACATTACCCAGTAAAGAAAATAGAGGAGTATTTTTTTTTAATTCCTTTGTACATCTTCAGTAAAGACTAGTAATGTTCATGTGGGATAAGTAAAATGCTATAAGACTTGCTAAGATGGTGACTTATTCTAAACTTAATATAGTCAACAAAATACTATCAATATGTGTGAAGCTAAAATAAGGAAAAACTAAAAAGAAAGAAACCTGACCAAACTATTGGAAAAAATACTTCAGTTAGTTTCCTATGTAAAAAGGAGAAGGGTAAATTATTCTTACCAAATGAGTTCAGCCATCACGGATTCAATTTTATTAATGAAATTTTATACAACTTTAGAATGATATATCACTAAGTAAATTGGAACTATATTTATCTATTTCACGACTGTTGAACTTTGCACAAAATAGAATTTATACAATTCTGTTTGAACATGTAGACAATTATTTCTATTTTGGGTAGATAGAAAAACTAAATCACATGTCTATTGATTTTTAAATTTTCATTTTTATTCTGAAAGAGCAAGCAATTGAAATTAAATGTCTTGTGACAACTAATTTGATGTTGTGTCATTATGAACAGTTAAAATAACTTCAGTGACAAAAACTAATGGAAATGTCATATATCTATATAAGGATTTTATTAGAATATTTTATTGGTTGGCATATCTTAAATGGAGCTCTGTTAGCTCTTTTATACTTACTGAAGTATAATAGCAAAAATAAGCTAACATATGCTTTACCAGATGGTATGCATATCTTTCAAATATTAATGTTGAGCATTGTTGTTTATCAAATTCAAACAGGTAAGTAAAAATTGAAAGTAGGAGTATTTCACTTTACTTCTTTTTAAAATTTTTTTTAGCGTTTATTTATTTTTGAGACAGAGAGAGACAGAGCATGAACGGGGGAGGGTCAGAGAGAGGGAGACACAGAATCTGAAACAGGCTCCAGGCTCTGAGCTGTCAGCACAGAGCCCGACGCGGGGCTTGAACTCACCGACCGTGAGATCATGACCTGAGCCGAAGTCGGCCGCTTAACCGACTGAGCCACCCAGGCGCCCCTCATTTTACTTCTTATACTATCCTTGTGTAACAGAATTATTTACAACTTGACAAGAACAGCTCTTTGCTTATTTATCTTGCTAAGCCTGAACATTTGTTTTTGACCTTTGGCTAGGGTAAGAACGAATCTGGTAACAATTTATAATGAGCTCTTTAATATTGAAAACTTGTGGCACCCAGGGCAGTCTTCCTTATTGGTAGCTCACACCTGATATGGCTGTTCAGAATCTGGTTTGGCCCCATTACTAGGGGTATGAGTGTCCCAATGAGAAACTTGGTGGAGCATCTCCCCAAACCAAGATTCTTTACATGTATATCAGTGTTTCTTCTCCAGAGACAAAGCGAATTCTGTATAAAGGAAAGACCTTGGAGAGCTGCTTTTTCTCTTGCTGTATTGTATCCTTTACCTTAATAGTCCTACATATGTATGCTTGGTGAGGTCTAATGAGTCATATAATTATCCAGCATATCCGGTCACACTAGTAGATACATGCTCATAATTCTGTTGGTACTCATGTCTGTAACCTAGACAATATCCTTATACCTCACTTTATCAACTTGAAAACCATCTATTCAGATACCTTTATGGGAAATGGTCTTACTTAACCTGGCCCCGAAATATACCACATATTTGTGTTAGTTTTATATTTCTTAATCCATCAATTTTAGACCATCTCATTGTATATAAAAAAGAGAGAAAGCAAAAAAAATGTTCCCACACTTACCTGCTTCAAAGAGCTTTAGCTTCCAACTTCCAACAATAATATTTTCATTTCCTGTAGGTTATCAAAGTCTATAACACTTACATTCTGAAAGTTTTGATGAGTTGTTTAAGAGTAAATAAAATAAAATTTTCCGTCTAGTAAAGGTGAGGTGGCCACACGCTCCCCATTACTAGAGTGTTCTTTGAAATATGATAGGCTCAAAAATAGCTTCAATTTTTGTATCTAATGCTGCCAGATCTCAGGTTTTCTGACTGTTGGAGCTGTAAACACATACTCTGAAATTGACTTCAGAATTTCTCATGAGTTTTACAGGAAACTGTGTAACAGCTATGAATATGTGTCTCTCAAGGAGATAAGGAAATTTTTAATTGATATTTCCTTCTGACATTGGTATCTAAACTTGTATTATATTTTGTTTAGACTTAGTGGTCTTTCAGGGACTACCTGCAAGCAGGGAATCTGACTGCCTACTCAATAACAAATTCTCTCCTCTCGGTATTGGTATGGAGGACTCTTTCTGTTGGTAGAATTTTTTATTTCCTTTACAAATGTCTGTAAGTTGATTCTGAAAATTAAAATCAATGCAGAGTGCTTGTAAGTGTATGATTATATAAATATTATCCACTAGGAAGATTGATGGGCAAGGAGGGATGATATATATTAGAAGTCATTTAAACGTGTCTATTTGAATGAGTGTTAGAGGCATCAAGGTGAAATGACTCTCTTTACATAGTACACAATTGCTTTTGCAAATTTACACCTCAAATTGCATCATAATTGGAACATGACTTTGATATTGTTTTATCTCAAGTATACAACAGCCGTTTTCACTTTTGTAAATGGTATTTATGACTCTATTTTAAAAGTTAATAAATACACCGAATGTCTTAAATCACATGTATAAGTAAATCCTTTGCAAGTTGTAGAATGTTGGATCCTGGAAGGATTCAGAATATGTCATCCCCCAAAATATGGCATTTTGGCAGAAGCATTATTTGGGGCTAGATGTAGACAGAAGCCTTCCTGGAGCTTCCCTTCTCCGCCCTTACTCTAAAAGCAGCAACTCTAAGAAATGAGGACTGCCGCAAATCTCTCTTGGGGAAGTTTTGTTGCCATGAAGAAGACAGAAAGTAGGTGCTGAGATGGAGCTACACAAACGAACTTACTCCGTTTGTGTCCCCATATATTTACCTTTTCACAACTTGCTGCACCCTAAAAGCCTAAACCCCTTTTACTGTGCCTGCCCCTTCTCCAAGTGTCTGTTTCTTCTTTAAGATGTTATATAAATTCAAGTTCTAACTACTCTTTTGAGTTACTCATCACTGAGGTTTCTCCCATGTGACATGTGCTGCACACAATAACAAACTCTGTTAGTTCTTCTCTTGTTATCTGTTGTTGTTGTTTTCAATCTAATTTGCAAAATCCCGATCAGGGAACCTGGGAAGGTAGAAGAAAAAAATTAAAATTTTCCTCCCTTGTAATCCTCAAATATCAATAGCACAACTTCTTGATAAGAGAAAACCAACTTTATTCATCAGCAGGGTAAAATGGAACAGTATTTCTGTAGAGGGTGGGTAGTATCTGGGAGTGAGGATTTTATTAACAATTGGAGGTTTGGTTCAAGGCAAGACTTTCAGTACTGGTAGGCTTGATTAGGATTGAGTAAAAATCATGATATGATTAGTTTTGGATTGATGGAAAAAGGAAGGTGAAGATTTCGAAACAGGAGATTTAAGGAGTCTTAGGATACAAACTGTCAGTTGTTGATTTCCATTAAAGACTTGATAGTTTTTTTAGAAGTTCAACAATGAACAATCAAGCCATCTATCTGGACCAGAGAGTCCTGAAAAGGTACAGTAATATTAATGAAGACAGTGGACTAGCTGAGGCATGTTGTTGTAGTATTATGAGCTGAATTATATCCCACCAAAATTCATTTGTTGAAGTCTTAACCCCAGTATCTCAGAATGTGACTGTATTTGGAGCTAGGACTTTTAAAATATAATTAATGTAAAATGAGGTCACATGGGTGGTCCTTAATCCAATTGGACTGGTGTCCTTTTACTAATAGGAAATTTGGAGGCAACTGGTAGCTCAGTCAGTTAAGCATCTGACTTTTGATCTTGACTCAGGTCTTGATATCAGGGTCATGAGTTCAAGCCCCATGTTGAGTTTCATGCTGGGTGTGAAGCCTACTTAAAAAAAAAATTGAGGGGCACCTGGGTGGCTCAGTCTGTTGAGCATCTGACTTTGCCTCTGGTCAGTCTCACGGTTCGTGGGTTGGAGCCCTGATTCGGGCTCTGTGCTGATAGCTCAGAGCCTGGAGGCTGCTTCAGATTCTGTGTCTCCCTTTCTCTCTGCTCTGTCCTTCACCCACTTGCTCTCTCTTTCTCTCTCTCTCTGTCTCTCTCAAAAATATATGCATGTCAGCTTGTGTATATCAAAGACAGAATTTTACATTCATCTCAAATGCCTCAATATTCTGCAAACTCAGAGTCATTACAGAAATGTAGAGAGTTTCCATGAAAAAAAATAAGAAATTCGGACATAGACATACTCACACACAAGAGACCACATGAAGACAAAAGGAGATGACTATGTGTAAGCCAAGCAGAGAGACCGGAGAATGAAATCAGTTCTGCTAACACCTTTATCTTCGACTTTTAGCTTCCAGAACTTCTCAATAAATTTTGACCTTGCTTCCCTGCTCTGAGTTTCTATTGTTTAAGCCATCCAGTCACTGGTATTTATTATGGTAGTCCTGGCAGGCTAATATACATAGTTAAATGGGGATGGTAGTTTCAGTCCTCTGTTCAGGTTAAATGTTTGAGTAGAGAGTTTCACTTCTAAATGTATATATTAACTTTTCAGTGACTTTCAGTTTTGATCCACTGTTTATAATCTCTGTTGTGTCTTTTTTCATTGGATTTTATTTTCATGCTGTTGACATATATCCTCATATATTTTTTTTTCTGAAATTTCTACATGAAGTCTTTGCTTATCTTAAAATGTTTATTGTGTCTGACCTTATATTTGATTTGAATTTTATTGGGTATCAAATTTATGTTCTATTTATTTTCCCCATCTAATATTGTTCCATTGTTCTCTAACACTACTGATAAAGAATATTTGATATCAGTTTAATGAAAATCATATGTATATACACATATTTTTATGCTTTAAGTTCTAAAAATGTTTAAAGTATGTACTATACCTGATTAGTTATCTGTTTATAATTATAGATACTGTTCTTCATTGTGGCTGTTCTTTAAAATGATTCTCAAGGAGTTTTTAATGAATTATGTGACCCTATGCCAGACTGATTAGATTACAGTTTGTGGGGTAGAGTTGTCTCTCTCTCTCTCTTTTTTTAATGTTTATTTTTGAGAGACACAGAGTGCTAGCAGAGGAGGGGCAAAGGGGGAGGGAAACACAGAATACGAAGCAGGCTCCAGGCTCTGAGCTGTCAGCAGAGAGTCCAATACGGGGCTCAAACTCACAAACCATGAGATCATGACCTGAGCCGAAGTTGGAGGCTTAACCATCAAAGCCACCCAGGCACCCCAAGGGCAAGGTTCTCTTCACCATATTCTAAGTATTTTCTAAACACTTATAGGTTTATTGGGAAAATGCACACATACATATATATTCTTTCCTTCATAATAGCTGTTTTTCTGAACTTGAGAAACAGTGGGACATTTTGTGTTTGTAGGAATGGTGTTTCCAGGAGCAAACCTAATATTAGAGCCATGTTTACAATGATGACTACTAGAATCAACCTAAAATGAGTAAAATGCAGATGATGAATTTATTTTGGCCTGATTAAAACTATAGTAGGATTTCTAGGCAGATCATTCTACTTCTTTAAAGCTCTGCTTTGGGAAACACTGCCATACTGCCTTACTGACTCTACACAACATGTGGGTGAAGTTAAAAGGTAGGGAAGAATGATTGGCACAGATTTCAGCCATTGGCATAACTGTCAGTTAATACCCTCCTCTGCTGTTCATTCCATCTCTCCATCCTCTCTATTCCTGGCATTGAGCTTCTCCAGGCTGCTGCTGGGGCGAACAGTGTTACTGCAGCCTTTTCCTATGTGTGCATTGGACCATGACTCCCTCCACTATCTTTGACGTAGCTGTAAGTTTCCATCTGCCTCTCATTTTCCAAACATGTGTCAAAGTCTCTGTAGTAACAATTATTCCCTTTCCTTCTACCTCTGTGCACTATTGTACTCTTCTTTTTTTCTTAAGGAATCATCAGAGGGAGAGAAAAGAAATACACTTCATGTATAGATACAAATATTGGTGTCATTTACATTGTGCCTTCTTTTTAGTTGCCTAAAAATACAGGCTATAGATAAAAGCATTTAAAGAATAAAATAAAAATGTACTTACACTTTATTTATCCAAATATCTATATGGATTTCTTTACATGCATGTGTCTGAAATTCAGGGTTAGAAATCCCTTCTTGAGAATTATACAAGGAAGTTTAAACATTGTAATCTGTTGCCCTTCAATTTACAAGTTTTGTGTTTTCCTTTTCCACTTATTTTAATGAAAATATACCCTATAACTGGGTTGGATTCACTTTGTCACTATATCCTCACTGCCGAGGGATTTCTCCTCTTGTGATTTCATCTCCTATCTGTTCATGAATAATTTTCAAAAACTGAGTTCTCATATTTAGACAGCTTTCTTGCAGTGAGACACCTCATCGCCTACACGGCAGGATACCCTGGATGCCTGCCTTGCATGTCAGCTTGTGTACATCAAAGACGGAATTTTACATTCATCTCAAATGCCTCAATATTCTGCAAACTCAGAGTCATTACAGAAATGTAGAGAGTTTCCATGCCAGGGCTTTTATTACATTAAAACAGCTCTCTTTTCCTGGGTTGTGGTTGTTTTTTTGTTTTGTTTTGTTTTTTTGTGTGTTTTTTTTTTAATGTGTCAATTTTGGTGGGACTAAACTTAGGGCACAATGAAACAATATGACCAGGAGAACTATAGGGTTTGGAAGGAAGTAGGTTAGTTTCATTTTGAGTACAGAATAATAAAAAACATCTGTTTACTTACATATGGCTTAACGATGCTTTCAAAATATTCACTTTTGATATATTGAAGAAAATTTGAAGTAAGTTATCTGGGATGCTGACGACATTTTCACTGTCCCAGTGAGAGTACCTTTGTGGCCTCCAGGGTGAGAAGTAGAAGTTTCAGTCTTCATGATCAGTCTCTAGAAGGTATATAGAGATGGTACTCAGATGAAAAGTCCATGATTGAAAAACAAAGGAGTGAGTGATCTCCATGAAAATGGTGTAATAGATCGCTCCAAGGGACCAACACTCCACAAGTGTAACTTTCAACTTTGCTTGAAAACTCAAGCAAAAAACAAAACAAAACAAAACATAAAAACTGTCATCAGTTTTGTCACAATTCTGGAAAATGGTAAAAGGTTTACAGCAACTAAGCAAATGCTGAATCAAGAAAAAGGCAACTTAAAATGGCAGTAATGCTTTTTGGCCATTCACTTGCCCTTTTCATACCTTCTCTCCAGCTCAGCAACAGGCTGGAAGATGGCAGCCTGTGTCCCCAATGGGACTCTGGTCTCTGGCTCCAGAAAGAGCAGAAAAGAGCTTATTCTCAAAGAATTGTTTTGTCTGTTCTGACTTCCCTGGGGGCTCCCTCTGCCTGAAGTATTGAGGCAAGGAATTTGTCTTTGTTTAGCCTAACTCAGAACTCACTCAAGTCTGAAAATCTGTGGGATCACCTCAAAAACATTGTCAGGCAAATGAAAAACCCATAGTCACTTGGGGCAAAAGATTACAATTGAAGCAAACAACAGGGTGCAAAAGGCCTGGGAGGAAAAGGAGCAGAGTTTCTTTGGCAAATGATGACAGAAAAGACTGCAAAAAGAGTTTCCTTGGGAAATGAGGACATTCTAAAATACTGCCTGAATTCTGCGGAATTTTAAAAATCCTATGCATGCCCAAGTAGGGACACATTCTCAGAAAAGACCTGCAAATGCACTCCTCTGGCTGACCTCTTGACACAGGGCAAGCAGGATGTGAAGGCTAAGGCAGAGTTTTAGTTGGCCTAAGGGTTGCCCCATCAGAGAACCAACTCTGCAAAAATTGAGAGAGATTTTCCTTCATTTCCCTCTCCTGCTTCCTATCCCCCTACCTGCTTCCTACCTCTCTGCCTCTCAGCATTCAAGAAACTGTCAAACCACAAGTTAAACACAAGCTGAAAGAGAAGTACCTGCAGAAACCGCACATGACCAAGGGTATAGGCTTCCATCTCAAAGACAGTAAAACAACCCAATTAAAAAACGGATGAAGGTTGTATGCAGACATTTTTCCAGAGAAGATACACAGATGACTAACAAGTACATGATCAAATACCTACCATACTGCAGAGGTGCCTGTGTGGCTCAGTCGGTTAAGTGTGTGACTTCAGCTCTGGTCATGATCTCATGGTTTGTGAGTTAGAGCCCATATCAGGCTCTGCGCTGACAGCTCAGAACCTGGAGTCTGCTTCAGATTCTGTGTCTCTCTCTCTCTCTCTCTGCCTCTTCCCCACTTGTTTTCTCTCTCTCTTTCTCTCTCTCTCTTTCTAGAAAACAAATAAACTCTAAAACAAAAATTAAAAAAAAATACTGCATGCTGAATAAAACAAAGTAGAAAAATGTGTTTATTGCAAAGCTTTTGACCTGCAAACCAGGAAACTCAAGAATAAGGGAGCAGTGCGTTCTGGGTTGCTTACAGACTGAGGGATATTTATGGGATAAATAGAAAAGCTTTTTGGCTTTTGGTTGTTTGTCTAGTAGTCTTCTTTCTTATTTGGATCAGGGTAGTTGAGTCAGGGGAACAAGGAAGACCAGATATGGCAAGAACAGACTAGGCATTTGGGGATTGGCTGGTGTCCTCTGATGATTTCAGAGAAGATCTCTGAATTCCTATAAAGTCACATTAAATTTTCCTTAGGCACCTGCACTGACTGTTTCTATTTTGTCCTTGACATAGGTGACTCCATTTCAGTTTTACTCTACAATATGAAAAGATGCTCAACATCATTAACCTTTAGGAGAATACAAATAAAAACCACAAGATACCATTTTTCATCAACTAGGTCAGCTGTAACCAAAGAGAAAGAAAAAGAAAAGGAGGAAGGAAGGAAGAGGGGAAGGGAGAAAAAGAGGTAAAGACAAAAAGGAAGAGAAGAAGGAAGAGGAAAAAAAGTGCTGATGAATGATGAGGGAGCGTGGGGCAAGCTTAGGGCAAAATATAGGCTAACAGCACCTCCCCACTCCCTACCCAGGTGGAATATGTGTGACATTCCTTAGATACTCCTGGCTACCCAAGAACCAAGGGAAGAGGTTTAAGTGCTTGCCATGGTGACGTGGGAAACTAAGCCAAGTGAAAAATTAAATTCCTTTACTGCCTATAGCCTATTGTCAGGTCCTTGAAACAGAGTGATCTCCCTGTAACAGCTCAGCTGCCTGATGATGACACTTTGCTAGGGGCAAAAGGGAATCTTAGCTTAACATTATCCCAACCTCGAGGATCCTGTAAGTCTACTTTAACATATAAAAATTCTTTTGGAAGCTTCCTTGATTTCAACTCCCCTAAGATATATACTGGCAATCATTCTCCAAGTTTATGGCCCCCTGATAACATCTGAAGGGTCTCATGACTGAGATTTTACTAAACGGTAATAAATGGTGTTCCTTAGCAACAGTTACGCCCTCAGGGTCCTGGAAATCTCACTTCCAAAATTCCTTAGAGACTTACTCTATCCCTGACACCCTCCCAACCCGAAGGTATATAATGAATTACCCATCACAACCCCTGTGCAGTTCTTCCTGCCCCCTGGGCCCTCTTCCCGTGCTTTAATAAAATCACCTTTTTGTACCAAAGGCATCTACAAGAATTCTCTTGGCTACCAGCTCCGGACCACCCCACAATCACCCCAAAACTTCATCAATGAATATGTAGAGAAATGGGAGCCCTCATATATTGCTGGTGGGAATGTAAAATGATTCAGCTGCTGTGGAAAATAATTTGGCAGTTTCTCAAACTTCCTTAAACAAATTGCCATATGACCCCACAATTTAACTCCTAGATATTTACCGGAAGAATTAAAACAAGAACCCAAAAAGTCCACATACATGTATGTTCAAAGCAGCACTATTGACAGTCGCCCAAAGGTGGAAACAACCCAAATGAGTAGGCATCAATGGACAACTCCATGTACAATGAAATATTGTCGAGCCGTGTTAAGGAATGAAGTGCTGATGCATGCAGTACTGTGGATGAACCTCAAAAACAGAAAAAGTATGCCCAGTGAAAGAAGCCAGACAGGAAAGATTCATTAGTGTATGATTCCGTTTATATGAAATACCTAGAATAGATAAATCTATAGAAATAGAAAGCAGATTGGCAGTTGCTAGTGGCTGGGAGAGGGGAGAATGGGAAGTAATTACTTAATAGATAAAGGATTTTTTTGGGGGGGTAGATGACGATGAATATATTTTGGAATAGACAGAAGTTGTGATTATACAACAGTGTGAATGTACTATATATCACTGACATGCTCACTTTAAGATGGACTTTAAAATAGTTGAATTTATGTCATATGAATTAATAAAATTATAAAATAGTAAAAATTATTAAAATACTTTCTTTAAATTTTTTTTTAACATTTATTTATTTTTGAGACAGAGAGAGACAGAGCATGAACGGGGGAGGGTCAGAGAGCGAGGGAGACAAAGAATCCGAAACAGGATCCAGGCTTCGAGCTGTCAGCACAGAGCCTGACACGGGGCTCAAACTCACGGACCTCAAGATCATGCCCTGAGCCGAAGTCGAGATCATGCCCTGAGCCGAAGTCAGACACCTAACCGACTGAGCCACCCAGGTGCCCCTAAAAATACTTTTTAAAAGAGTAGAGGCTACAGACCTCCAGTCAGGTCTTGGCTTTTGGAGGAATATGTATAAAATCCACTTTACATATGAAAAACTTTTCTCCACACCAGAAGAGATTCTGAAAATAATATAGGCTGGAAGGTGTTAAGCGTTAATTGTAAATTCCAGTGGTTTTGAAAACTTTCTGGAAGAAGTTAAAGAATAACACTATATGTTAAATATTTTTTTCTTCAAATCATACATTTCTTTCAGTAAATCACATGACTTCCTTTAAATGGTAATCTTTAGAGACGTGGTTTCAACTAATGTCACATGCATATCCTTGTTTAGTAACAGCAGAATATTTTGAGATTGACACCGTATGTTTTAATAATACTTATCTAACAGTTCTCCCGTTTAAGTTAGTTCTCAAGGAAGAAAGGTTGCATCAGAATAAAGAGGGAATAAGGAAAAAATTATTCCGTAAGTAAATGTATTCAGACTTATTCAACATGACACTTATAAAAAATGTGTATGTGAAAAAAAAAACTAATTTTTAATCTAAATGGATGATTCATTAGAAAACACATCATAATTTAATATTAAATTTTTCTGACAATATGCCCATTTCAGAACTTTTTCTCAGCAGTACAAATTATTATTAAAGTGAATGGATGTTCACACTCACTAGGATAATCTGACCATATCACATATTTTTCTGCATTGACTATACAGAATGTCCATATTTTTCTTCATCTCTTTTTTTACCTTTTTTATTTTTACCAGATGTTTTGGGGAAGACTCAGAATCTACTAGGATTATTATAGTTAAATAGCAAATAATTTCATTCACATTAATGAGGAAATTCAGATGATTGTTCTGAGTAAATATTTGAGATTTATTGAATCAATATTTAAATATTTTTGCACCTTTTCTCTCCCCCACCCCTTGGAATTCATTTGACCTTCACCCACAGAAAGCTCTGTAGGTGGCTCAGAACTACCCTCATTATTCATAGAAACAGAAGCAAAGAAAACTAAAGAAGCTTTTGTTCTTAAGCAGTCAAAACAAGATAGGCCAACAATAGTTACAGAGCAGTGGATTCAGTACTAATTAGAGATTTGGAGGCTCTTTGTGAAACTGTTATTCTTAAGAAACCCTTAATCCATCCAGTTTCTTCCTTCTCAGATACTTTGTAGCTGTAACTTCTGTCAGTGGCATATACTATCTGTGCCTGCAGGAAGTTTCTAAGCTAAGTATATGCAACACAGGTTTCCTTTCCAAGAATCAACACCGACACATTGCAAATATACCTCCTTTATGCTGCATTATAAAAGTACATAAAGGCATTGATTTAGTAAATTAATTTTTATTTGAACTCCTGTTAGTATAAGATTATGCAATTAAATGATATAGTGCATTAAAAGGATATGAAATGGTTTTACACCCTTCTGTGGGAAGGAGTTGAAAATGTAACTATCCAAGGTTAATTAGTAGCAGTAGTAAAAGTAGTATTTTTAGTAGAGGAATGTTTTGTTAAATAAAACTAAAATATGTTTATGGCTTGCTGTGACCTTATTTCATCATGTTAAACTTAAAGGTTACCTTACAAAATGTAATTACCAACTTCCAGAAGTCATTTAAGGGACTGTTACAACTTCACACTATTGAATAAAATATTTAAAAATTTGTGTGATGATGAACAACATGCACCGAGATTATCCTAATAGATCAACAGTAAGAATAAAGGCACTGGTTTTGCCATGTCCATCACCTAAGATGAAAATCCTGTTTCAGCAAAGGTCTGAATGGCAGAGAGAACAGAGAATAGAAGGAAGATCCTTGTCCAATGATTCTAATAGTTTTCTAATTTAAAAAAATTCTTAAAATTTTGATAACCAGGAAGTCCTTCTTGTTTCATCTAAAATTTAATCGATTCTATGGAAAATAAGCCCAGTTGATGTGAAATTTGGCACGGACTGTTCTCTCTGAACTTCTTGTGTTAACCTCTGCAGTGTAACGGAGACCATGAGACTCCTGGGAGTGACAGTAACCACGGTGACAGAAGAACACCTGGTTATTGGCATTTCATCCCTTATAATAGATGCCCAAACAGGTCCCCAGACACCTGAAGAAATTACTAGGGTGTGTTAGACCATGACAGTTGATAAATTATTACCAGACACAATCTGAAAGTGGGTTTCTAAGCTTTACTATCACCCCTGAAGGAAAAAAAAATGTGCTACTTGCATACTAGAGGAAAACTTAGTTAAATATTCTAAAGAAAAAAAAATTACAATATATGCATAAGATAAGCATAATTAAAAACAAGATGTTACTCAACCCAAGTTTGATCTGCCTACTGCACGACAGTCCGGTACAGTCGAGTGACAAGTTGTTGAAGCAAGGAATAGGACTTTACTGGAGAAAGACAGCTAGCAGAGAAGATGGTGGACTAATGTCCCGAATAACTGTCTTACCACCTCACTGCAGGCAGAGAATTTTAAAGAGGAGAGGAAGGGGAAATAAGTCTCAAAGTTTAAGCAGATAAAATCAAAGGTTAATTATGACTCTTCAGGGGAACTTGTAGACTCTAGTCCGTGGCTATCTGTCTGTCTGGAGCAACTACTTGATTGTCTCGTGCTGCTGGGTTGGCATTAGTTGCACCCTTTAAGTTCCCTATAGAGCTTTAAATAATATTGATTATTATCTTGGGTATAGTTTAAGCTTTAGATTGTGTTTGAGAGTGACATGGGAGACTGTTGACGTAGTTTGGTTTGAGTTGTAAGTCAGGGTTTCCTATGTATAGATTACCTTACTTTAAAACAATTCTAAGCAGAAGACAAGGTTTGGGGGTGGGGGGTGGTCTTCAAAATGGCTTTAGTTCTGCTACAATTAAAGAGCAAAACTTGGCAACAAAATAATATAAAAAATAAAAATATTCACAAGTAACACAGTGTAAAGACACAAAATTTTTCACTGCTTCCCTTCTAAGTTCTTTGGTTGGTCTAATAATTCAGCTGACACAAAACAGATTAACAAGAAAAAAGCAAATTTAATTTTGAATGTGCAGGAGCCCCATAAAAATGAGACTCAAAGGTAGTCAGGCAGTTGAGGCTTATTTGCCATTTTGAGCTAAGGAATGGGATAGGAGTCTAGGCTTCAGAGGGGACAAAGGTTATTCACAGGAAGATAAGTAAAACAGCCATTTGGTAATCAGATGTTTGCCCTATCTTTCAGATAATTTTTTTTTTCTCTGTGGTGCCTGGGTGGCTCAATCAGATGAGCCTCTGACTTCAGCTCAAGTCATGATCTCATGGTTTGTGAGTTTGAGCCCAGCTGTCAGCACAGAGCCCGCTTCAGATCCTCTGCCCTCCTCTCTCTCTGTCCCTCCCCCACTCATACTCTGTTTCTCAAAAATTAATTAAACATTTATTAAAATGTTTTCTCTGATAATAGTTCTGTTTCTAGGTCAGACCCCCTCTCTAAAGTATTTTAAATGATTAAGGGAGAAGTAAGTTTTTTTCCTGAGAATGAGTCTTGATTGCCTTCAACTCAAAATAGCCTACATACGAAAGTGGCACATTTTGTGTTGCTCTCTTTTGTTCCCCTTCAATAGTAAAGTTAATGTCTGTCAAATAATAAAAAAAAATTTAGATTCTTAATACTCTTTATGAACAAGGACATAATATAGCTACAAGTTATGCTATAAAAGTTTAAACAGAAAATAAAAACAACGGTATAATATTAGCACTGGGACCAATTCTCCTTTAATTGCATGCAATGCAAAATATAAATTAGGCTTCCATATATTCGTGCTAAACTAGTTCTGGGATGGTCTTCACAATGCCATTGGGAGTTTCCATAGAGTAGAATTTAGTAACAGTAGAGCTTACCAACTGTCCACTCAAGTCTTTACTAAAAATCTGAGTATATAATCAAATATTTTCAAATGTATGCTAATTAATAATATGTAACACACACAATATAATAAATATATAATGTGTTATGTAATATATGTCTATACTATGCCTATTTCGATAAATCTGTAGGTATGTGTGATATATTATTTTTTTATATTGGCTGGTTTCTGTTACAAAGAGACTATTTTATTGACTAACATTGTTCATCAGTCTTTTCAGTATTTACAGAAAAACTAAAAACCAAACAACGTGAGCTTTTCCCACAAATAATAATAAATCATTTTGTTACTGGTTTGTATGTCAAACGTTATCCATTTTTTTCTGGGGAGATACATGACCCTGTGTGGCTGGTTTGGTTTAGTTTAGTTTGGTGTTCCCATCAAGAAGGGTTAATCATTCCACACTCCGACATTTATCCAAGAGATAATGCCAACCTTGAAGAAAGCAGACTTCCTTGGGGAGAATTTTAATATGTTTGGGGAGGAAGAATTTCCTCTGCCCTTCAAGGTCCTTCTACCTGGACTAAGAGTCAAATTGACATGAGACAGATTAACAGGAGAAATCAAATTTAATAGCTATGTGTGGGGAATCCACACACACGTCAAAATTCCAAAGACAGTGAGGCAACAAGATGCTTATTTGAGCTAAGGGGAGAGGAAGGTTTGGATACAAAGAGGAGAAAGATTATTAGCAGGAAGGTGAAAGTTGTTTGGCAAACAAAAGTTGCCCTATAATGCAGATAAGTTTCTTAGATAAAGAAGAACCTCTGTTAATAACTTTCTTCCTGGTACAAGCAGGCCATTGAGCTTTTCCTGAATGTGTTCTGTTTTGATCACTTAACTCAAAACAACATTCATACCAAAGTGGTCCATTTTAGGGTGCCCTGCCATTGGCCCTAATAAATACCTACTGCTCCCTCTTACTCCATTGGGTTTTCTCATTTCTTCTCATTCTTTCATCCTATTTACAGAAATTCCTTATTGTATGCCACATGAACTTAATAACTCAAAGCTTAATGATTTCAGAACGTTTCTATGAATGTGTCAACAAATCAACCCCATCATCCAAATTAGCCCCCATGATTCTGATAATTAGCACTTATTCTCAGATTGGAGCATATACCTTATAAAGAAAAAGAATCATTTGAGTGTATTCATATAGTACATAATTGTCATAGGCAGAAACGTAAGATGATCCAAATGATGATAATAAATTGTGAGGTATTCTTGTAGTATTTTTGGTTAACTTTTTTTTAAGTAGATATGTTTAAGTTGATTAATTCATATTTCCAAAGATAATAGAAATTTCGACCGTATATATTTGTATAAGTTTCATCAGCACTTCTTTAGTACTTTCTTTAAAACTGTCTCTAGATGCCACATAATAAGCACCTGGTCATGTTACTGAATGATCTACCATAGCTTCTAACTCAGGAAACAAATAGGGAGCCCTGGTGTACCACAGGGGCCAGCGGCTCTTTCATGAGGAATCTCCAGGGGGCTGGACAAATTTAAAGCTTAGCTCTTGGCTATGTTTGCCAACACTGTTGCGAGACAGACTGTGGATAAACACATTGCAAGAGAAGCCAACAACTCAGCAGACAAGGTTGGAAAAGAGAAAGGGAGAGATTTATTTTGGGTGTCAGCAGCCAGGCAAGATGGCAGGCACAAGCCATAACAATCAACCTCCCCACCCACAAGGTGGACACCTAGAGTTTTATAGGAAGAGGCTGAGGAGGTAGGAGTAAGAGAGCAGTCAGGGAGCATGTGATCATGGGTGGGGGTCTGTATGTGTTCAGCCCATGATCATGGTCAGGGAAGGGGACAACCTGTGTGGTCTTCCCAAACTAGCAGTGTAAGTATAAAGAAACTCTCTGGAGAATTTGAAGTAATAATGTTGAGTATAGAACAATAGCAACAAAGAGAATAAGTTAAAATGTGCATATCAATGAATACATTTCCTTATAAAAGGTTTTTCCCTTTGGTCTCATTGATAGAATCCTAAATTTTATCAGAAGTTTGGCTACTCTGAATGAAGAGCAAAACTCAACACATGACTGAAATTAGGTATGGTACTACTAAATGCAGTGAAATTAGGTGTAAGAAGTTGTGTGTGCAGTTTGTGGAAAATGTCTTTAGAAAGACTGGTCATCTATTTTTTTTACCTTTTACTTCTCCATTTTGCCACTTGGAATGTTTAGACAGCCATGTTTAATCCTGAGATTTAAGGTTCTGTACAGTGGAGAAACATGATGAGCTTGAGTGATGATTTCTTGAAGTAGAAGTGATACACTGGCCCTGGGCTGTTAATTGAACTTCAGTTTTGTATAAAGAGTTAAAATTGATATTATCAAGCTTCTATTATTTTGGTTTTGGTTTTTGGTTTTCTTTCACTGCCAAACCTAATTCTAATTACCACTGTGTGTGTGTGTGTGTGTGTGTGTGTGTGTGTGTGTGTGTGTGAGTGTGTGTGTGTATATTTCTTTACCAAAATGGGAGCACTTGAAAAAAGAAAATACGAAATTAAAACTCATTATATCTGATGAAGTTTTGGGGTGATGGTGGGGTGGTCCAGAGCCGACGGCCAAGAAAGAATTACTGAAGATTCCTTTGGTGCAAAAAGGTGATTTTATTAAAGCACAGGGATGGGGCAGGACCCATTGGCAGAAAGAGCTGCACTGGGGTCCTCAAGGGTAACTCATTATATACCCTCATGTTGGGAGGGGGTCAGGAATAGAGTATGTCTCTAAGGAATTTTGGAAGCAAGCTTCCCAGGATCTTGAGGGCTAGCTGTTGCTAGGGAAACCCCATTTATTACCATTTAATAAAACCTCAGTCATGAGACCCTTTAGATGTATTGGGAGACCATAGCTTGTAGTATGATTGCCAGCATAACTCTTGGGGCAGTTGAGATAAAGGAAGTAGACTTAACAGGATCCTTGAGGTTGGAATAATGTTAAGCTAAGGTTCTCTTTTGCCCCCAGCAAAGTGCCCCAGCAAAGTATCAGCTAGGCAGCTGAGCTCCTAGCAGGAGGTCAGGACTTGTCAGTGGGCTATAGGCAGTAAGGAATTTAATTTTTCATTTGCCTTAGTTTCCCACATTACCATGGCAAGCGCTTAAACCGCTTTCCTTTGTTCTTGGGTAGCTGCGAGTGTCCAAGGAATATCACACAGATCCCACTGGGGGTGGTGAGGGCGGCGTGTCAGCCTGTATTTTGCTTTCAGCTTGCCCCAAGCTCCCTCATCAATATCCATTATGTTTGACACAACATTTAGTAAAACTATTATTCAGTATGCTGACCAAGTTCAGAGCATTATCTGATATGGTAGAAAATGATAGAATGTTGCTTCATGTTAGATACTTCTTGCTACCTGTGACAGAGGCTAACACACTATCTCAAGCTAAATCTAGACCACTGGTTCTCAAAGTGTTGTCCAGGGACCCCTGCCAAGAAGCTAGAGAATGCTGAAAAACCCAAATATTTTTTGACCCCAATTTTTGATCCCAGTAAAGGTTCATGACTTCAAAGTATTTGTCTTAGCAAGCTATAGATACAGTTAATCAAGTTCTGGTAACATGCTAATAAAGATATACTAAAGATAATGCTTTTCCATCCAAATCCATTATTCCAGATGTCCTTAAGGGAGCTTATACATTGAGAGAAAGCCCTAGAAGAGCAAAAAAGCTTGTAGAGAAAGACAAAAAGTTTTCGTTATAAATATTATGCCTAATTTTCATGTTTTTCTTGAACATGGAATTTACAAGAAGCAAAATGGTAATTATTAAGTTTACAAAAGAGATGAATTACCAAATAAAACAGAAATCTACACTTCAAAAGCCTGTGACTTGTTTATCTGCAGACTAAGACTTGGACCCCTTTAAATGTCAGTTTCATGTTATAGTTTGTAATGTTCTGCTTGATAATTCATGGTTTATGATATACTCAATTTTTTAAAGAAATATAATTTATAAAAATTTACTCAAGGAGTAATAGAAAATCTGAACTCCTCCAAAATAATTAAAATTAATCAACATTAAATATTTACCCTCATCTCCAAACCCCACATATACACAAAACTATCTGGGCCTACATGGTTTAGCACAGTATTTAAAACAAATACTTAGATATTTTCTAACTAATACATGTTCTTCCAGTAAAGAAGAAATTAGGGAATATTTGTTCAATTCATTTAAGCATTAATCTTACTGTGGAAAATAAATGGGTGTAAGAAAGGAGTACTTGGGAAAATAATGCAAATATTTTAAGTAAATTTTAACACGTCAAACCCAATATTGTATATAACAATATACACAAATTGGATTTAGCATGGGAAAGCAAGGGTAGCTTAACATTTGAAATTGCTTAATGAGTTACATATTAATAGGTTTAATGTTAAGTTTAGGAGACTAGAAATGTATTTGATAATATTCGGTATTCTTCCATGAAAAAATTTCTTATTACTCTAATACTAGAAAGGAACCTCCTTAGTCTGCTAAATGGTGTCTACCAGAGAATCTATGGCAAGAGTTATAAGTAAAGGGGAAAAGCTAAAAACATTTCATTGAAAATCAGGGAAAATCAATAAATTCCACTCTTCAGTTTATAAACTGCAGTTCCTTTTTCTACATTGTACAGGATATTTTTGAATATAGTACACTCTCCTGGGAACAATTGGGTAAAACCTAAATTTCATCAGTGGTATAGAGACTTCTACCTCCTAAATATAATGGTTCATTCAATGTATTAACCATAGCAGATTTTCACAAACATAAAATTGAGAAAGGATACAGGTTTCAAAGGATATATACAGTTTAAACTCAGGAAAAATAGAGCTGTGTATAATGAAAGATGAGTACATACATGCTAAAACTGCTTAAAAATGCATAGGAATAATTGAAACTAAACTTACTATACTAGTTACTTCTAGGAAGGGAAGAGTAAGATAAATCCATGCACGGAAGTGCTACCTAAACTCCATTGGCAAAGTTTCATTGTTTGAGCTGTATCATTGGCTCATAATTATTCATTATTCCATTCTTTACTCCTTTATAAATGTCCTAAATAAATATTACATAATTTTGAAAATAGCAAATACTGTTTTAATAGACTTCAGTTCTATGATGTTATTTCAAAGTCTAGTAAGATAAAGGAATGCTTGGGGTGCCTGGGTGGCTCAGTCAGTTAAGCTTCTGACTCTTGATTTTGACTCAGGTCATGATCCCATTGTCATGGGATCAAGTCCCACGTTGGGCTCCTGTGCTGGGTGTGGAGCCTGCTTGAGATTCTCTCTCCCTCCCTCTGCCCCACTCTCCCGCTTATGCTCTCCCTCTATCTCTCAAATAAATAAAATGACAAAAAAATTTTAAATAATGGAATGCTTCATTTTCATATGTATTTAAAATAAATTAAGTATATGTATGATATGCATTATATATATGATATATATATATATTGATATATATATCATATATATATAAATATATGTACATATATATGATATATATATACATATATATGTATACCATATGGTATACCATATATATATATACATATATCTAAATTCATATCCCACCGAAGTAATGAAGCAATACACAGAAGCTGGAAATGTTCCACAACCAAATAGGAGGAATCAGTAACAAATGATTGTGTGGAAGAAATACATTACATGGACAAAAATGAATGTATATTTTTGTGATTGTATATGGAAAATACACTAAAGAGCATATACTTTATAGTTTTAATATGTAACTTGCATGTTTCACATCTGTTTGGTTATTTTCAGATCATTTATAAAACTTTGAATAACAGGACTACTGCTATGGAGATTTTGCTTAATAATCATGAAAGTAAAGGTTAAGAAAACAAAAATTTGCATTTATAGGAGCACAATGCTTGTGTTTTTATTTTGAAGATCTATAGCATGCAACACATGCTGAATTACTGCCAAGTTTTGAAGCAAAACATTCCACTCTCACTTAATCTGAAAGTATTCTCTTGCTTTTAGATTAATTTATATTTTATTCATATTGACCTGTCATCATATTCACAAAAGATCAAGCATTGTATACTATTATTATAAATAGTACCTGAAATAGAAATATACAACATTGCATGAATTATCTGCTATTGCTTGGGAAGAACACATCTGAATCCTGCAACTCGGTTCAGAATCATTGCAGAGGCCCCTGCATATAAAAAGGAGTTTTCAATGCAACAACTTTAATTTTTTCTTCCTAATGATTTTGGCTCGAGCTCCTAGCTTGCTTATAGGGATTCACAGATTTTTAAGCATCCAAATCTGCAAAATTACCACATTTCATACATATTGCCCACTATGAAAGTCTGTCCCTCTTCAATCTGGCTTGCTCATCTGTGGTCTGACAGATGGATTCTACCCACAGGCAGAGAAAACCTTACTTTAAAAATAAAAATTAATTAAATCAAATTTAAAACCTCAAAAAAAAGTTGCAAAGAATTTTTATTGAATAAAATTGTATTAGAGCACTGATAGCACTTTTTAAATATCCATTTTCATCTGTCACTGAAGGTACTTTTTAAATCTTTGTTTTCTAGCTTATGTAGGTGTCATTTTTCAAAATTTGGTAGAAAGTGAGACTCCAGTAAAATGATGTGTCAGACAGACTCCTTACAAATATCGTGGCTAAAAAGATACCTGTTCTACTTTGAAGCAACAGCGTACCTAGCTGCAAATGATATGTGGTGATTGAACTAAGCCAGTAATTAGAATCCTGTCCCCTCTATTTGGCTGTAGCCAGAAGTGGCCATTGCAACACTGCTTTTGCAAAGTGGACATAAAGGGAAGTGTGTTGGGTGGTTGTGGAGCTTTAGAAAACCTTTTCAATATTTGATAAAAGAGGTGGATAAACCTGTTAACTTTCCTTCTGCTTCCTCCCGCCCCCCTTGCTGCCATTGTAAATACCATGATTACAACTGGGTCAACCATTTTGCTGCCATAATTTATATGTATTACAATTAAAATCTAACATTGTAGGGAGGATAGAAGAAAAATGTAGAAGAATCTTGTGCTTCTGATGGCATGAATGAATATCTGAGGCAATGCTAGAAACGACCTAGCTTCAAATCTCTTGTCCTTTAATAGACAGAACCATTCATGTTATTCATGTCTTCTTTAGGGCATGTTTGTGGCTGTTTTCTTTTCAAATAATAGGTCCATTTTATCTAAGTTGTTAATAGATCAAAGTGCTATTTCTCTTTCCTTCCTGTTATTGGTCATTTGTGGCTCTTATTGATGATTATTCATCATTTTATTGATATTTCAAAGTAGTTTTGATATCACTGATCTATAAGGTTTTCTTTTTCAATTTCATTCATTTCTGTTCTCATCTTTATTATTTTCTTCTTTATACCCATATTTTTGCTTTGGTTTTTAACTTGCTCTTTATTTTTCTAGTTTTTTTTAAGGTAGAGACTTAGATTGTTAATTTGAAACATTTATTTACTAATCTAAATATTTAATGCTATACATTTTCCTTTAAGTCCTGCTTTAGCTGTATCCCACAATATTTGATATGTTGTTTTCATTTTCCTTCAATTGAAAATATTTAAAAATTTTCTGTGTGGCCTCCTCCTTGATTTGTGGGTTAGGTAGGGTTTATTTTTAAATTTTCAAATATTTTGAGATTTTCCAAATATCTGCATGTAATTAATACTTCTAATGTTGTCACAGAACATATTAGATTTCAATTCTTTTAAGTTTGTCATATTTTATCTTATGACACAGCATCTGACTTATTTTGGTGAATATTCCGTATCAACTTAAAAGAAGGTGCTGTCAGGTTGCCTGGGTGGCTCAGTTGGTTGAGCATCTGACTTCGGCTCAGGTCGTGATCTCACAGTTCATGGGTTCGAGCCCTGCATGGGCTCTGTGCTGACAGCTTGGAGCTTGGAGCCTGCTTCAGATTCTGTCTCCCTCTCTCTCTGCCCCTCCCCCACTCACACTCTGTTTCTCTCTGTCTCTCAAAAATGAATAAACATTAAAAAAAGAAGGTGCTATCTGCTATAGTTGAGAGTAATGTTCTGTAAATGTCAATTAGGTCAATTTAGTGTTGTTCATCTTTTCTACGCCATTGCTGATTTTCTGTCTACTTCATATGTCAGTTACAGAATGAACAGTGAGATTTTTCTGTTTCCATTTTCAGTTCTATCAGTTTATTCTTCATAGATTTAGAACCTCTTTTTAGAAGTGTATATATCTTCTTGTACTGATACCTTTATTTTTATGTAATATTCCTCTTTATAACTGATAATGTTCATTGTTCTGAAGTAAACTTTGGTATTAATATACATAGTCTAGGTTTCTTCTAGTCTTTTTATGATACCACTCTTCATCCTCTAACCCTTGTCCTTATTTTTTAGGGCAGACTCTTTGGACAGCATATAGTGGGGACTTGCTTTTTCATCATGTCTTGGGTATCTACTTGGAATCAGTGTTTTAGGCCATTTTATAATTTATTGCAGTTACTGGTATGGCTAGCTTTATATCTAGCCTTGCCTCTTAGTAGCAGTGGTCTTTTCAGTTTATCTCTAAATTCCTCCATTACTACTCTTTTTTTTCTGTTTGCTTTTGCACTGTATGCATTTTTAAATTATGCCATCGCATCTCCACTATAGGCTTATTAAGTGTATCTCTTTTATTATTTTGTCTGAATTCATGATACACATCTTTATTTAATCACAGTATAACCTCAAATAATATTATGCTTTTTCACCTACAGTATTAAAATCTTAAATAGTACACTTTTAACTTCTCCCTCCTATTTTTTTTCTGGTATACACATATTACTTTTACAAATTTTATAAACTCACTATTTTTGCCTTAGAGTGCCAAATGTCATTTGAAACAAATAAAAATAAGGACAGTATATTTTTATTCTTCAGTATTTTAACTGTTTTTTAATGTTTATGTATTTATTGTTGAGAGAGAGCAAGAAAAAGCACCGATGAATGATTGTGAGTTAGGGAGAAGAGGGAGAGAGAGAGAATCCCAATCAGGCTCCACTCACTCGGTCAGCACAGAGCCCAATGTGGTGCTCGAACCTACAAACCATGAGATCATGACCTGAGCCAAAATCAAGAGTTGGATGCTTAACCGACTGAGCCATCCAGGCACCCCAGTATTTTAACTATTTATGGAGACTTTTATTTCCTTGTATTGATATAAGGCTTTTTATGTATCATATTCCTTCTGTCTAAAGAAATTCCTTTACCGTTTCTTATAGTGCTCTTCCACAGGTAATGGGTTTTCATAGCTTTTGTTTTCCTTAATGCATCATTATTTCGTATTTATTTTTAAGGGCTATCCTCAGAGTGTATAGAATCCTTAATTGGTATTTTTCTTTTTTCTTTTCTACCACCACATGAAAAATATTATTCCATTGTCTTCTGGCTTGCATAGTTTCTCATGAGAAGGGTATTCTAATAGCTTCTTTGTGTGTGTGTGTGTGTGTGTGTGTGTGTGTGTGCATATGCGTGTGTATGGGTGTGTGCTATTTATTCTGCAATTGCTGTCTAAGGTTCTTAGATCTGTGGTTTCATATATTTTATTATGTTTGGAAAATGTTTGACCAATGTCTCTTCAACTCTTTTTTCTGCCCTATTCTGGCTCTCATGTCTTTTTGGAATTTGTTTGTTACACTATTTAATATTATTCCACACCTCTTAAATGCTTTTTAATTTTTCTTTCCCCATTTATTTTTCTTTTTTGTTTTGACTTGGCTTCAGTTTACCTGGCTTCAAGTCCACTGATTCCTTATCTCTCTTAAGCATACTGGTGACACTTGCTATGGGTTTGCTTATGCCCTTCAAAACAGTTGTGTTGAATTCCTAATCCCCAATACCTTAGGATGTGGTGTTATTTGGGAATGTATCTTTATAAAGGTGATTGAGTTAAAATGAAATTATTAGTCTGCTACAAATGGTATCTTATAAAAATGGGAAATTTGGACACAGAGACAGACATGCACAGACACATTTGAGGACAGAGAAAGTCATGTGAAGAGGGATGATTGAAGTGATGCATGTATAAGGAATACCTGAGGCTACCACAAGTCAGGAGGGATTATGGCCCCGATGCCACCTTACTTCTATCATGCAAAATCTGAGACAAATTTCTGTTGTTCTAATACTAGTAGTTTGTGGTACTTTGTTGCAGAAGCCCTAGAAGATAATTATGTATAAAACGCAACTCTAATCTCTTTGAGAGATTTCGTCATTTCTGTTACAGTATTTTTTTAAATTTGTAATTATTTTATTCTTCTTGTATTTCTCATTGTTATAATGAATTTTTTGTTTGTGCATGTTAATTTTTCTCCCAAATCTTATAATACGTAAGTTGTAGTTATTTAAGTTTCAAGTTAAATATTTCCAAAATATACGTAATCTCTTAGTCTGGTTCTTTTGGTTGTTTTGCCTCTTGACATTAAACTCTTGCTTTTTTGTGTGTCTCATAATTTTAGATTAAATGCCAGCCTTCACAGGTGGAAGAGTAGAAATTTAAGTAATCAGTATTTATGACTAGAGATGGACACATCTTTTTATTTTCTTTCTCTCTAATCCAGTATGTGGGAAGTTGTGCCAGCCTAGTCAGGAGCTGAGCTGGGTTTGGGATTAAAAATAATCACTCAGGTTATTTTTAAGGTTACTGTGCCACTGGCTTAAAGTTCCTTTAGTGTGGTGTCCTGAACTTAGTTATAGTGGGGACTGGGTTGCCTGAGAAGTTTTCTTAATATTTCCACTCTATGCTTAGCTTTCAATCTTCACTGTACAACTACACCTCAGTAGGAGTATTTTTACACACTCCTTTATTTCTTCTGTGGTGATCTTCTGTGCTGTTATCTCAGTGTGAGGTAAACGGGAATGCTCTCTTGTCCTGTTCCACCCTCAATCTTAGATAGTTCATATTTTTCTGGATGTTAGGGGTGGTTTGGTCTTCTTTGTTCATTCATCTGCTGCTCATCTCCATGGCAACCAACTCAGCTTGAATTTTTGTCAGATATTATGTAGCAGAGTGATTCTTGCCTCTTTCCTAGGGATAGGGGATCTCAAATAATCCTGGTTCAGAATGGTTGACTACCATTCCCTTGGGTTAGTGATTATTTCATTATTTTATTTTACTCTTCCTACCTTTGTCCTCCAGTGGTGTCTTTGTATTGCTTTGTAGGGGAGGAGACTCTAGGCAGGGCTTTATGCCTTTTCTATAATGAGTGCTTCCTTCTTCGACATCTACACCATACAGGGAGGCTTTCTGTGAATTCCTATCCTCCCAGTATTTCTCATGAACAAAAAATGAGAGTAGAATATGTGGAGTAGAATGTGATGAGAGTCTCTGTGAACTTGTATTGTGTCTGCAGTTCCACGGATTTCTATACTCAAGGGATCCCACTCTCATCTTGGAATCTTTTTGTTTCTTTGGTATTGTTGTTGTTGTTGTTGTTTTAAGTTTGCTGAATTCTTATCTGTTTGTGAGGTGCTTGGTACCTGCTGCTAGTATTTCATATCCTATTGCCAGGCAATCCTGTTGTCTGTCTTTAGATTTCAGGCTACTTGCTTAACCTGTGACTTTAGCGTCTGATGAATTAATGAAAATCTGTTAGTTTCTAGTTTATTTATATTTTTTGGTTGGTGAAAAAGACATGCTCTTTTTATGTCTCTACCTTTTAGATGGAAATGGAACACTCTCTCTCTCTTTCTTATCTCTGCTATATTATCTATCTATCTACATATATACACATGCGTGTACACACATACTGTGGACAATTTATAGAGAGGGAGGGAGTGTATGCAGGTAAGCATCATTTGTTTTATTAACCCTGATTTATAGATCAGGAAACAGACACAAAGAAGGGAAGGGACTGGCTAAAGCTTACACAGCTTGTAACTGAGCCAAGATTTGAACCGATTTCTTTTGACTTCAAAGCCTGTTTTCTTCTGCTTTGTTGCACTTTCCTCATGAACCATCTTCCTCAAGAACTCCTATTTGTTTTTCAAAACCCAGCCATTACAGTTATTTCTTCCGTGAAACCCTCCCTCATTCTCTCCCCACCTCAGGTGGGGAGTAATTCTTACTAGAATCAGCAGGTCAGTAATTCTTACTAGAATTCTAAATGAAGTTCTCTTGTAGTCTTTGGCATTTATCTAGAGAACCCAGGAATGCCTGCATTTTTCTTGCTATTTATACATTCTTAAGCTAAGAAGTTCTTCACACCCAAGAAATGACAGAAAATTTGCCACTTATTTTCATCTAAGTCAGTGTATGATGACCCTAGGACAGAGCTCCTGCCCACAAACCTAAACCTAAAAAATATGTATATACAGGCATACCTCAGAGATACTGCAGGTTTGGTTCTGGACCACTGCAATGTAGTTAATATCACAATAAAGCAGGTCAAATGAATTTTATTTTGGGTTTTCCAGTGCACATGAAAGTTATGTTTACAGTATACTTCTCTAAACATTAATACTACAAATAAATATTATACAGTTAAGTTATACTGTGAGTTTCCTTTCATTTACAAACCTCAAACAACAGTACTCAAATTTATTTAAAAATTCTACTTAGTGGCACAGAGAGTGAGAATGTATATATTTTTGAATTCCTGCCAACCTTAGTCTACTGGTGCTGCCATAGCAAAATATCATATACTGAGTGGTTTCAACAATAGAATTTATTTCTTCACAGTTCCAGAGGCTAGAAGTCGTAGATGAGGGGACCATCATAGTCAAATTTTGATGAGGATTCTCTTCCTGGTTTAGAAGTGGTCACCTTCTCAATATGTCTTCACATGGTGGAGAGAAAGAGAACACTCACTGGTGTTGCTTCCTTATGAGGACACCAATCTTACCATGAAGACTCTACCCTCATGACCTCATCTAACCCTAATTATACACCCAAGGTGCAATTCCCAAACACCATCATATTAGGGGTTAAGGCTTCAACGTATGACTTTTTGGAAGGCTGGTAATTGTGAAGAGGAACTAGTTAAGCACTAATAGTAATGTACTTATCAGTTTTTTATACCTATTTTTAGCAAATCCATTAAAGGAAAAAGTTAAACTTGAGTTAAAGAAGAAAAAAAAAACTTTAGGTAGACTCTTAAAAGGAAATTAAAGTGAAAGAAAACTGAAAAGCTGAAGCTCACCTACTGTTAAATTATACAAACTTTTCTGGTTCAAAGTTCTGTTATTACTTTTGAAGTTATGTTGTAGGAGATAGAAAAAGAGTAATAAGTATTTTCTGACTAAAGAATTGGCAAAAATCAGATATACAAAACAAACCAATTACTGTAGAAAATTCAAGGAGAGATTATATGCTAAGAGTAAGGTGAATCTTGTATATTGGAAATGTTATAGAAAATATAAATATTGACTTTTTGAAGTTCTGAACTATATGTATTACTTAAATAGAATAATGTATGAAATTAATGATATTTAATTTAAATAAGTATGTACTCTTATTTTGGCTTGAAGAATCTGTCATCTGGTTCATTATTAGTTTGAAATAATGATTGATATTGTATATTATAGCACCTTTTATATAATATATTTTAATACATAAAGAAAAATCCCATGTATTTTTAAAGGGACATATAATCATTGATGTAATTTGGGGAGCATTTTTCTAGCATACATCATATTTCATTAAAGCATGGATACTTTTTTTCCCGTAACAAGCAGGAAATTAATTCACTATAATTCTATTGGATTTTTTTTTTTTTTGCTAAATAATAGGAAATACTTTTTTTGTTTGTTTCTTTGTTTGTTTGTTCCTAGATATTAGGAAAAGGTTTAAGTAATATTCTATTGGATAAATCTGTCTGTGTCTGAATCTTGATTGTGGACTGACATCAGTCTTTCAACAATGATACACTTTAGCTGGCTGCAAATTAAGAAATACAACTTGGTATTTTATTTTAAACATCTTGCCACTTGCTGAAGAGTTGACACACATTTATAAAATTCCACGGCACTTAGGGAGGCCATCTTCATAGAATACAGAGAGAACCTTGGAGGCATTATTCTCTAATGCCAAATATCAAAATTAAAACTTGCTGCTGACTTAGTAAAAAAAAGATCCTATGTTAGTAGGAAGTTTGTTAAATATATTCAGATTATCTAGTGAACCAAAAAGCAAAGGGAACATGAAGAGGGAATTTAGTAAATATATGAGAAAGGTATTAACAACTACTCTCCACATATATCTTTATCACTGTCTCCCGCTCCCCCCCCTTTGTATGTGTATATCTACAGATAAACTTTCCTCTCCTTTTTTATATACATGTCCAACTCACAACTCATGTGTTCAAAATCTTCTGTTAAAGTATCCACTTAAACTGAGACTGACATTCTCAACTCCAAATTCCCTTGAGAAAGGATCTGTCTTTGACTAATATGGTCAACACTGACACTATCTTTTGTATACAATGAATGTAGCTTAATAATTTAGAAATGTATATTCTAGGAAATCAATCATACGAGTTTGAGACTGAGCTATTAAAAAGAAAATATGGCAGAAAAGTTTGAAAGTATTTTAGAAGTTAGAGTTTAAAATCTCTTTGCTTTAGGTCAAGTCTGGGGACGAAAATATATATGAATAAGTAAATTACTCTGTTAGGCAGAATAACTGATTGGCTTTTCTTCTCAAGATATAGATTTATGACAGGCACATTCCTACCCATTAATAAGAAATTAACCATCTGCAACAGAGTCCTTTCAAACACTTGTGTCATTTATAACCATGTGTAATAATTGGAATATTGGAACATACTAAAAGACAGATTGAATGGATAATTAGATGAATTAGATGACTATGACAGAAGCAAGGTTAAACATTAATTTTTTTAATTATTGAAGACATGTATATCTGAAAAGTATAAAAAGTGAGAGTTCAAATGAACTTTTTATCTAGAAAAGTGACCATCCTGTTAAAACATCTCGCTATGAATTTTCAATAACAAGCTTGCTTTTTTTGATTCTGAATATGTAAAAGCTATTTAATTTTGCCATCTGTTCTTAGAATGATTAAGTATAAATTAATTGCAGGCAATAATTTTAGAATGTACTGAATTCCAGCATATCCTAAATGTTACACAAAGAGAATTTATTTTTTTCCGAATAATAAGGCAAACTTTTAAAAAGTGAGGTACTGATAGCAGACTTTGCTACTTTAATACAATTTTCATCTTTTCCCCTTCTTCCAAGAATTTTGGCGAATTTGTGTCCAGCATTTTATCTATATTCCTGGTACTTGTTAATAGGTTCTTGCTTAAGGAGGGGTTCACTTATGACTTTGCCTACTCCCAAATTTGCCATGTTTTAGGAATACATGTTAACACTGAAATAGTAAATTCTAACTTTACTAAAACTGAGAAGTGAAATGAAAAGTAATTGTTGCAGTATGAAAACAGAAAAAAAATATTTGAGTTTTTATAGGTCGGTATTTTTAAAGAGATATAAGTAGCTGAAGGAGACAACTAAAGTATTTCAAATGAAGACACAAACCAAAACTGGACAACGACAAAAATTAAGCTAAAATTTATTAAGCAACTATTCACATGCTAGGAACTCCACCAGGTGGTTGAACAGAACAAGTGAGGTTCCAGTTCTCATAGAATACAAATTCTAGTGTGTGGAAATAGGCAGGAAAAAAAATATGGAATAATATGATATTGATAACTGGTATGTAAATAATTTTAAGGTGATATTGTTTTAGTAGGTCAGGGAGTTCACATTCGATTTTCTGTTTTACAAAAGTTGCTCTAGAGAGCTGATTAATCAACTGACCTCTGAATGACAAGAAGAAATCAAAGGCAGGTATCCTGAAAAACTGGTAATATTCTTTCCATTAAGTTATTTTTCCTCTAAGATTCACCACTCTTTGATTGTAAAATTCATGAATTAATCTCTCATTTCCTTCACATTTCTTTGCTAATACCTATCTTTTTGTTGAGATAGCATTAGACATCTGATTTTCTTAATTTTTTGTTACTATGAATATTTCTAATTATAAATTTAAAATTTTCCATATTTTTGGAATTGTGTAATTTATAAGATATTTACAATTTCTTACAGAATAAATACATTTATATCTTCTAGCTCTTTGCTGGGTTTTTAAAACTTTTGCTGTCCTTTTTTTTTTTTAATTCCAAGATCTCTTATTCTTTTTGTTCTTTTTATATTGTTTCCTTTCTCAGTTTTCCACTATCTTAAATTTCAGAAGGTATAAAATGTCTTTGATGTTTTATTTTTCCTTACTATAATTCATATGCATTCTTAAATGTATGTGTGTATGTGTCTGTGTATGTATGTCTGCTTTCCATCTCTATATTTTGAAATGGAGTCTTTCCTCAAACTTATTATGATCAATGTGTGCATACTAGTGAGTCATTGAAAAGCTGATTTAAAGGTTTCTGTTCAAAGGAAATAGTCATTGCCCTTGGTGGGCATTATTGCAGAATCAATAATTTATGTTTTTTTCAGAGTGGTGTTCTAATGGTCTTCCCTATGAGTAGATTTTTAAGTTCTTAAGTTCTTTTAAGATCTTCCTGTCCTAGGATACCTGGGTAGCTCAGTCGATTAAGCATCTGACTCTTGATTTTGGCTCAGGTCGTGATCTCAGGGTTTGTGAGTTTAAGCCCTGCATTAGGCACTGTGCTGACAGTGAGGAGCCTGATTAGGATTCTCTTTACCTCTCTTTTTGCCCACCCCTCTCCTGCTCACTTTCTACATACATACATACATACATAAAATAAACTTAAAAAAAAAAGATCCTCTTGTCCTGTTTGGATAATAAAAGTCAGATTTTAGGTGTTCTGGAACTGGGCCAGAGATTTCAGTTTTCCCTAGTCAGATTTTCAAATGATCCTTGTTTACAGTGAAGCACCTACCCTTTTCTTTGTCTATTTTGCCCGAGACCAGAGTCCTTGGAATTCAGTTTCTAAAATGAATGAACTATTGCCCTATGAGAGGCTTCTGGAAGCAAGATGCCGTATTCCAGGGTTTTGAATGGTGTCTTTGGGGAACTTGGAAAACCAGCTGTTTATCCTTATTACTGAACTCTTCTTCTTGTATTGGGTGTTCTGCCTTCAGCATCAGGTGTATGCCTTTGGAGGGAACACACTCTCATCTTCTTGTTTTTTTTATACTTCTCACACTTTTCCCAATATCTGCTCCTCTGTAATATCTACATTTCTTTTTTTTTTTGAACATTTATTCATTTTTGAAAGGCAGAGAGAGACAGAGTGTGAATGGGGGAGGGGCAGAGAGAGAGGGAGACACAGAATCCAAAGCAGGCTCCAGGCTCCGACCTGTCAGCACAGAGCCCGACACGGGGCTCAAACTCACGGACCGCGAGATCACGACCTGAGCCAAAGTCGGCCGCTTAACCGACTGAGCCACCCAGGCACCCCAATATCTACTTTTCTTATAGGACATAAATATCCCAGCTTCCACAGTGATAAATTATAAGAACCTGTGTTTGCTACCATCACTTCTCCAAGTTGGCTGGCATCTGCGCTCGTCTTTTACTTTTTCTTCTATTGTAATGAAGACTTTGACCCTCCCCCCATCTGAGACCAATTCTTGGCACAGGTGCCCCTTCCACTTTTAGTAACTTAGTATTATTTAATATTGTATCTCCTTTATCATCGGGCTTTTCTCTTTTTTTAAGTTTATTTATTTATGTTGAGAGAGAGAGAGAGAGCAGGAGGGGCAGAGAGAGAGACAGACAGAGAGGAAGAGAGAGAGAATCCCAAGCAAGCTCTGCACTGTCAGCACAGAGTCCAATGCGGGGCTCAAACTCATGAACCGTGAGATCATAACCTAAGCCAAAACCAAGAGTCAGAAGCTTAACTGACTGAGCCACCCAAGCACCCCATGTCTTCGGGCTTTCCTAACTGACTTTCTATTTCCTATCACAACACTTCAATCTCACCATATTTAAACAACACAGAACAAATCCCTCGATCTCATAGCCCCTTTCGGGTATTATCTGTCTCACCAAAAAAAAAAAAAAAAAGAAAAAAAGATTCTGACATGCAGTCTACATTCGGCATTTGATTTTTTACCTCCCCAAAATGACATTGATTGTAGAATTTCCCAACATGGATTCCCAACTTCTCCACCATTCTTCAGAGCCGCCTTCTAGCAATGCTGTTAATTTCCAGAGATATCTTTGGATTATCTTCCTTTCTTGTGTTCTAAGAACTTGATGCAATTGCACATGTCCTTGTCAGGAGCTCAGTTGAGCTGAACTGCCAGGTGTTCAGTATGTCATTAAGACAGCAAGCCAAAATCAAAGTAAAAATCAAGACTCTCATCACTTACTGCAATAGTATAAACAAAAGGCTCAATGGCATAGTTCCTCCCTATTTCATTTTTAACCTCAAGGAAGGGCATATTGAAGGTTGAGTAGATCAAAACAGATGCAGGGTCTCACTGCCTCCCAGTGATCTCACTGCCAAGGGACTCCCCCTCCCAACAAAAGTCTCCTACAATGTCATGAACCCAGGGAATGTGGAGACGGCAGTGGAAAAGGGTAAGAGTGAAGTTCTGAATGCTGAGTCCAAGTGGAGAGAAAGTGCCTTCAGTGTTCTCCCCTCCCCTCTGATAAGGGGCTTCGATAGAGGCACCTGGGCTATGAATGTAACTATAAGAACATGACTGGCCTAGGGGACCAGGGTCCTTGGCTGCTGCTCCTTCCAGAAACTGTAATACCCTAGGTACCACATTGGGTGTGTGGAGGGGAACTTTCTCTGTGAGGCCTGTTAGGTAAAACCTTTGTAATTTTCTTTGGCCAGGCCTAAAAATCCACAGGTAGTTTTTTTAACTGGGAGCCAGACTCCTCAGTCTTTATTCATTACACATTAGCATCCTCTGGTTTTCATTCTAACAAAACACTCTTGAAAGATTGTGTTGTTAAAAGCAAAAAGCAACAACTCTGATATTTGACCTCTTGGGTTCAAAGACCAGCTCCATCTTTTATTAGCTTGTGACTCTGGGAAAACTGTATACGGGGGCACCTAGGTGGCTCATTCCGTTAACCATCTGGTTTTTTATTTCAGCTCAGGTCATGATCTCATGGTTCCTGAGATCAAGACCCACATCAGGCTCTGCACTGACAGCACAGAGCCTGCTTGGGATTCTCTGTGTCTCTGCCCCTCCCCTGTTCATGCTCTCTCTCTCTCTCTCTTTCAAAATAAATAAACATTAAAAAAAAAACCTTAATAAAGAAGACGTGGTGTATATATACAATGGAGTATTACTTGGCAATCAAAAAGAATGAAATCTTGCCATTTGCAACTATGTGGATGGAACTAGAGGATATTATGCTAAGCGAATTAGTCAGAAAAAGACAAATATCATATGACTTCACTCATATGAGGACTTTAAGACACAGAACAGATGAACATGAGGGAAGGGAAGCAAAAATATTATAAAAACAGGGAGGGGGACAAAACAGAAGAGACTCTTAAATATGGAAAACAAACAGAGGCTTACTGGAGGGGTTCTGGGAGGTGGAATGGGCTAAATGGATAAGGGGCATAAGGAATCTACTTCTGAAATCATTGTTGCACTATATGCTAACTAATTTGGATATAAATTTAAAAAATAAAATTAATAAGAAAAAGAAAAAAGTCAATATATGCTCCCTGGTGACAATAAATATTATAAGCACTAAAAAAACAAAAAACAAAAACAAAAAAACAAAAAAAAAACTTCAAAAAATATTAAGAGGGTATCTTCTCAGGTATTCCATATTTAGTTTTTAAAATGTTTACTGTATTAATTTAAGAAATTATGTAGTTGACATCATTAAAATTAGTTGCAAAATTAATTGGAGTCTACAGCTGTATTATTCCTTTATATAGTATTTCATCATGAACTTGAATAAATAATTTTTATTTTGAAATTTAATTAAGGAATAGTTTTCATGCCTGTGAATTTGTAACAAGTTTAGAAAGATGTGGATGAATGATAAAAGGTGAGTTTGTGAATAGATTACTCTGGTTTAAATGTTAAATTTGGGATTTAATTAATTTTTCTCCATGAAGAGTGTCTAGAAATCTCTTTTAATGCTAATACTGTGGGATTGGAGGAGCCTAAAGAAGCAAATTATGTCCAAAACAGTTTCCCCATTTGTATATTCTCTCTCTCTGTCTTTCTCTGTCTCATTCCCTCACTTCTAAAATAGGAATGGGAATCAAAAATAAAAATGATGGTAAAATACAGCTGACCAACATTTACTCTTTAAAAGAATTTTTACGTGAAATATCTAATTTGATTTCTACACCCATGCTACTTCATATCTATGACTTCACAAACTTCTTAGGACAAGTGGAATTATTTGTGCAGTACTACTGGAAGCTACAGGAGGAAGTGAAATATTCCTAATACCTTTTAAGTAAGCAGTAGTATATCCTTACCAAAGAATTATTTTTTTTTAAGTAGGCTTCATGCTCAGTGCAGAGCCCAACACAGGACTTGAACTCACGACCCTGAGATCAAGACCTGAGCTGAGATCAAAAGCAGGACACTTAATTGACTGAGCTACCCAGGCAAACCCCAAAATTTTCATATTAGTTATATCATTCAGTCATGGAAAAATTATGATGACATTTGGGTGGTATAGCAGCCTAGTTACTAAAAGTGTTATATGATGAACTCTTGTGTTTGGAAAACTAGTCCAATAATTTTCCCTCTATATTGTACCCTGATTAGAAAACCTTACATTGTAGCTGAAAAGAAATGAGACTAAGGGATTTATCTGAAGGAAATATTATTCTTACATGTTTGAACAAAATTTATAGGAAGAAAACACATAAAGATTCTGGATTATACAGAAAATGTATTGCTGTAAAATGTAATTTCAGATGTTTATTTGTCCTTCCCTGTTGAAGAATTTGTTTTTGTTTATTAATGCAAAATAATGGATTTTTAAAAATAACTTGGTTTGACAAACTTGTTAGATTGTCATTTAAAGCAGATGCTCCTTTAAAATCAGCATTCTCAGTATTTTAATATAATTATAGGCATATGGGGGTGCCTGGGTGGCTCAGTCGGTTAAGCATCCGACTTCAGCTCAGGTCATGATCTCACGGTCCGTGAGTTCGAGCCCCACGTCAGGCTCTGGGCTGATGGCTCAGAGCCTGGAGCCTGCTTCCAATTCTGTGTCTCCCTCTCTCTTTCTCTGACCCTCTCCCGTTCATGCTCTGTCTCTCTCTGTCTCAAAAATAAAATAAACGTTAAAAAAAAATTTTAATTATAGGCATATGTACACATACAAATCTACAATCTTTTAACACTTGACAGTTTGCATTCTGTCATTGATTAATATAAATAAATTCTGACTGAACAGATCTCAGATATACAACCTCTACTGACATTCATTTGACTTATATACGCATGAAATATACATAGTAATAATAATATTTTATTTGCATAGCAACTTTAAGCTTAAAGTATACCAAATGCTTTCAGAAACACAATTTCATTTGTTCTAATTCAGGACGCAAATATGATCACAAATGGGGAAACTGAGGCAAGATCAGGCAAGTCGCTTATCAGGGTCATTTCAGGACTTATTTCAGTGATTTCTGAACCTTGTTTATTTCATCACTTGCTCTACTGAAAATAGATTTAGTGTGTGTGGAATCTAAGTGCATTGCTAGAGAAAAAAATGAGATAACAATTTTAAAACGTATTGGATTTAAATTGCTGAATTCTGTGGGAAATGAAGTTATGGAAGAAAAATATAAGGTATTTAAATAGAGTATTTTGGGGGTGAAACACTGTATGACATGCTTCAAAATTAGAGCAAAATGTAAATAAATTTTCTATATTTAGAGTTTTATCTCAGGAAATTTGTTTATGTACATTGATATTGACCAGATTATTTAAGAATATCTCAGATTTTTTTAAATGGCTTTTATATACTGAGAGTAAAAATGGTGAAATAGTAGTCTGTCACTTAAACTTTCTTTTTAAACTCTAAAACCACCAGGAAATAAAGTTGAAAAACTAAAATTTTAAAACAGGTTGGTAATAGGTTACTTGATATCAAATATTACCTTGTTCTTTATTACATGTATTTGGCTATACCAATCAATCAAAGACACTTACATAAGGGTGTGATAATGTCACTTTCAATAACATGCTTGACAGGAACAAATTTTATACATTGACATGACATCCAATTTAGGCACTAATTTTTCAGGCTCTCACTATATAAGAATTTCACATTTTATATATTATAGCATTCACCACAGTAAATGCTCTACTGAAAAATCACACCTATGTATGTTTTTTTCACATAGTCTTGTAAGCCCTGCTTTGTCACCTGTGTTTTTGTGCACATACAGTCTGATAAAGCTGCATGTAAAAGAGTAGTGACCATATAATAGACAAGTAGAATGTTAACAGGGAAAATGAAGTCTCAGTAATTGAATTCTCCTACTGGTAAAGAAATTAACCCAAAATAGCCAGAAAAAATCAGTAGTTAAATCAATTCAAAATATGATATTGCTAGAGAATTTTTTACTAAATAATAGTTTATTATTCTTGAAAATTGCACATTGTTTATTTTTTCTATTTCTTCCTTTAATTTTCCCAGTTACAATTTACCTTTCTGGGTTTCTTTACAATTTTCATAATTTTAATTTTTTAGTTTTATTTTTTTCTATGCAGAACCAGCACCTTTTCCTGTGAAATACGCTGCAAGAATTTTGTAGATATACATAAATGATAGCTTTTCAGGGTGATTTTGTTGCAACATATTTCACACACTGAGAAACATCCAAACATATATTTAATTGTGACTCAAATGATTCCATATGCTACTAAATGAAATTATATTTCATTGAGATTTAAAATGGAAAATAGAGATCCCACAATATCCCTTTCTGTGAATCATGTGTGATATTCAAAAATCAATTATATGATTGATTATAAAAGGTTTATTTTGCTTTGCATGAAATCCATCATATCTGAGGGGAAAAAAAATAAAAGGACTAAAATTGAACCATTTGACTTAATGTCATACTACAATTACCTGGCAAGGTCTAATGATATTTATAATATATGACATATCCAACAGCTACCACTTTTGGAAATGGAAGTGTAATGATTTATCTTTTTCCCTTAATCATCCTTTTTCCCCCAGTTACTTTATAACACAATTACCTAAATTAAATATCAATATATATTTCTACATTTCTTCCTTCTCAACTATATTAAGCTCTAATCATTTAAACTGAGCATGGTAGTTAACTCTGAAAAGGACCGATTACCTAATTATCTACATCTTCTTTCTTGAAAATTTCACTTCTTTGGTGTAGCGTTACATAAACAGAAAGACATGAAGTTATATTTTTCACTCTACATTAAACATATATATATTCCAAAGCAATTTGGGCTGTTTTTATGCATATGGACTTTTTTTTAACAGTGAACTCCGTAAGAGGAGTTATGGTTTGTTATTAATGGAGTTGATAGTCTTAAATGGAATACTGTATGTATTATGTCACAGGTTGTCATTTTAAGTGACTATTGAATAGAATTTGGCATGTCACATGAGGCGCTGGTCAAAACAGAAAGTCTGTATCATAGGATTCCAAATAATCAAGCAGAGCTCATTAAGTGAGTGACTTAGATGTACAAGAACTTTTCAGAGTACTGAGTTTTTAATTTGTGCTAAATATATGTATAGCTTTTTTATATTGCTCTTTTGTATAGTTTTTTGTATCCAAAATGACTGGATAATAGTTTATAATTGTTATTTATGTTAGGGAATCCCTCTCTTTGCTTAAAAATTCTAGCAATTTAGAATTTAATAATTTTACTGGGGAAGAAGCAAAATTAGATGTTTTTTTTTTCCCTTTTCAGGTCATATTTTAAAATTACTGCATTTGTAATCTGGTTTGATGGTTAGTTGCTTTGTGTTAAGAGAGCCTTAATGGTATTATACAAATTTACCTCAGTCCCTGTAATGTATTTCTTTTCTCCTCCTCTCCCCTCCTCCTCCTTCTCCTCTTCAGTCCCTATAATTTACCTCAATCCCTATAATGTATTTCTTTTCTCCTTCCCCTCCTCCCCCTCCCCCTCCCCTCTCTCGCCTCCTCCTCCTCCTCCTCCTCCTCCTCCTTCTCCTCTTCTTTCTCCTTCTCCTCTTCTTTCTTTCTCCTTCTCCTTCTCCTTCTCCTTCTCCTTCTCCTTCTCCTTCTCCTTCTCCTTCTCCTTCTCCTTCTCCTTTTCCTTCTCCTTCTCCTTCTTCTCCTTCCCTAATCTTCTGTGAGACCTTTTGGTGGTCATTCACTTCTCTGAATAGCTATTCAATTTAGATTTATGTCCTCTATAAAAACTTTATAGAAAGAATTTTTAGAGACATTTGTTTCTGACTTAATATTCTTATACACTCAATTTGAAAAGTAAAACAAAAAATCATAAAGCTCTTTTGTATTAGTTTTTAGACAGGCATGTGCTAATTCACTATTAACGTGTTACGCCCTATCTAGGCTTCTATGTCATCCTTTTAAATCTTAAGGAAGGAAACACAGCTATTGGATGGTGCCAATTTAGGGTAGACATATTGGTAAGGTTGTAGCATCCACTTGGAGTGAGATTTTACTTCATTTATACTGGTTCCATATTCTCACTTTTTAGGTTTGCTTCATATGAGAAGTCATCAATGATTTTTAATTACTTTGTCTTTTCTTTTGTGGAAATAAAGACCAACAGAATAAGAACAGGCAAACGCTGTTTTTCAGGACTTGAAATTGCAAGGGAGTCATCACCATCACTTGTGCTTTGGCAGAAACTCAGAGGTGGGCAACACAGGAAAGCTTTATAATAGAAAAAAGAGGAGGCTTCAGGTATGTCCGGATTGGAGGCAGTTGGCATGGGGAAGATAAAGGTGGGCTAAGAGGCTCCAATCAAGGCGTGCTTTGTCTGGCTTTTCTGTTTGGTCCTGTGTTGGAAATAGGGACAAAAATTAGGGAAGCTGAGAGTTACTAATCAAGACCTGGCCATCTTAGGCTGATTGTTACAGGTGTTATTGTTTGACTTTTGGAATGTTTGATAGAGATAATGAGTGGTCTGACTTCCTGCATTGACTTGTAGATAATAGTTTGGCTTCCTGTGCTGGTTATTCTAGAAAATGGGTTGGTTCCTGGGCTGGTTGCTACAGATTAGAAGTCAGAGTTCTGCCTTTATATATGGTCTGGCCATTGTCCATTTGTACATTCAGTCTCTTACTTTTCATGGATAAACTTAAGATGTTATTGTTTAAGAGGCATCTGGGTGGCTCAGTCGGTTAAGCATCTGACTTCGGCCTAGGTCACGATCTCGCAGCTCATGAGTCCAAGCCGTGCTTTGGGCTTTGTGTTGACAGCTCAGAACCTGGAACCTGCTTCAGATTCTGTGTCTCCCTCTCTCTCTGTCTGCCCCTCCCCCACGTGCAGTCTCTCTCTTTCTCTCAAAAATAAATAAACATTAATTTTTTTTTAAAAAAAGATGTTATTGCTTAAAAGGTTTTACTAGTTTTAAGTTGATGATCAAAGTAGAGTTCTAAATAACTGGAACTTGTATAACAGGTTTAACTAAGAAAATATCTAAAATTAATAAATTTTTATATTATGTACTGTATTTTATTTATCATATATTACATGAATATTTATCTTTCTTCAAATTCCCTATTCTACAAGATAAGTTTCTTAAGAATAGAACAAACTTATTTTGATTGAACTTATAAGACATATTGACCTAAAATAAGAAAATTTCTCATCACATCAGCTGATTATTTGTGAAAGGATTGTAAGATTCATTGATGAGCAAGCATATATATTCACTTTAGGTTGTTTTTAGTCTCTTATTTCTGAGGATTACTTTTAAAGCTTCTCAAAATTCTGGGGAAAATAAGCCATAAAAATAACTTCTTCCATTTATTGAATTTTTTCTAGATAGTAGACAATTTGCTATTCTTTACATATTTTTTTAATGACACTCTTTAAGGAGTAGTATAATTTTGTTTGTTCACTCACATGAGTAAAGTGAAGACCAGGGAGTGTTTAAATTCTAATAGGCTATGGAGAGAGAATCCAAAGTCTAACTCCATTATGTTTCACAGTCCTTCAAGTGATTAGCTTGGTCTTATCTACAAATTGTTTATCTACAAATTGTATGTCTCCTAAAGTGAAACTATAAATTAAATACAACATCTAATGTGAGAGCAACAGAAATTACACTGGTCTGGAATTAAGCCTGATGCTTTCTTATATCACTAAACCACCAAAGTGACAACTACTAGCTAATGTAAAATGATTCAACAGATTGACTTTGACTTTGAAATAATTTAGGAAAAATGAAATTAAGGAAACAAAAAGGGAAGCAGAAATATGGAAGCATGTCTAATTTTTGCAAACCCTTTCTAGTATTGTAATAGAATCTAAACACCTTTTTAAAATTAACAGAGCCATATAAGAAACAGCCTAAATATGCAATAGGAGACCAGTTAGATAAAAAGTTACGCATCTGTACATTGAGTCATCATCTATTAATTGAACATAATCCATTAACTAGTGATATTTACTGGAGTTTTTTTGAATAAGATCTATTAGTATTTTTGAGAACTGGAAAGAGTAATTTTAACTTTACCTGCGTATTTGAATATTGATTGTGAGGTTATTAAAATATTGTGATGGTATTTTCACGTAATTTTCAGTGCCAAATGTAAATAATTTTAATTTTTCATGAAATATTCTTAATTAAATGAATCTTTATTTATCAGCATTGTTATGATTGAGAATATATAATTGTTTAGAATATACACCCTAAATGGAATCAGTCTCTTTTTTCTGACAGAAAGTTACTGTCAGTGGTCCAAGGAAAAGTCTATTGAGCTCTTTGTGGCTTTCATCACTCTCGTATGGCAGATGAGTGCTCAACAAAAAGCTCGGCCTGTTAGCCTAACATATGACATCCATTTCTCTATAGAAACATTTTATTTTATCACTACCACTTTATAGAAATGCATTTATTAACATTGCCATTTAAAATGTCGTCAAGTTTAATGTAACAATATATTCACATTTGCTTTGTTTTTACTTTGACTTCAAAATACATATGGTATTTTTTCTTAGATATACTCATTTAGGACATTGTAAATAACACTGAAAAATTTCCCAGAATCCTTCAGCTTCTGTTACAAGGTGCAATTTGACTTCTGTCACTCGATCCTACAAGTAGAAATATTTTATTTCCACATATGTTTTGCATATTTCTGTTATATTAAAAAATAAAGTTTATTATACATTCTAGATAGTAACAAAAAAATATAGTGATATAAACTTCTCATTTAATATTCCTGATTCCCGGGACACCTGGGTGGCTCAGTCGGTTGAGCGTCCAGCTTCGGCTCAGGTCATGATCTCACAGTTTGTGGGTTTGAGCCCTGCGTTGGGCTCTGTGCTGACAGCTTAGAACCTGGAACCTGCTTCTGATTCTGTGTCTCCCTCTCTCTCTGCCCCTCCACTGCTCATGCTTTGTCTCTCTCTCTCCATTAAAAATAAATCAAAAAACATTAAAAAAAATTAATATTTCTGATTCCCCACTCCAATGTGTGTGTGTGTGTGTGTGTGTGTGTGTGTGTGTGTGTTTTAACATAACACCAATTTTGGAATATAAGGTGGATAATCCTACAATTCAACAGAATTCTGCCTGTAGATAGTGCCAGATTCCACAGGCTAAGGGTTGGACCCATGAGACTCTCTTCAATTCAGATGCCATTTGTAAGTTCAGGTTGTTAGCTGTGCTTCTGTCTGACTGGTTATAAATCAGAGGTCCCCACAACCTCCTCTTTGGGTTTGACTAATTTGCTGGAGTGGCTCACAGAACTCAGAAAAACATTTTACTTACTAGATTACCATTTATTATAAAAGAATCTAACACAGGAGCAGCCAGATGGAGATGCACAGGGTGAGGTATATGGAAAGGAGCATGGAGCTTCCAGGCCCTCCTTGGGCACGCCACTTTCCCAGCCCCTCCACAGGTTCATCAGCCAGGAACCTCTGAACCCTATCTTTCTGGGGTTTTGTGGAGGCTTCATTAAATAGGCATGATTGGGGTGTCTAGGTGGCTCAGCCAGTTAAGCGTCCAACTTTGACTCATGTCATGATCTCACAGTTGGTGAGTTCAAGCCCTGCATCTGGCTCTGGGCTGACAGCTCAGAGCCTGGAGCCTGCTTCAGATTCTGTGTCTCCTGCTCTGCCCCTCTCCCGGTTGCACTCTGTCTCTCTTTCTCTCTCTCTCAAAAATAAATATATATATTTTTTAATAGGTATGATAGATTAAGTTGTTGGCCATTGGGCATTGAACTTCATCTCCAACCCCTTTCCCCTCTCAGGAGGTTAGGTGGGAGGCTGAAAGTTCTTCTATAATCACACTGTGAGCTCCTGCTGGCAATCAGCACCCATTCTTCAGTGTTTTGCAAATCACCTCATTAGCATAACAAAAGACACCCTTCTAGTTCTCACCACAAGAAATTCCCTAGGTTTTAGGATATCACAGTACTTACTTGATATTATATTATCACAGTATTACAATATTATCCCAATAATCTATAGCAATAATTTTTGGAATTTGATCCTCAGAATCCCAAACTCCCCAAATCTTCAAGTTGGATTCATGTTGCAACACATCAATAGTTAGCATTTATTCAGTATTTACTCTACTTTCTTTTAAAGTGGATGTATTACTTCTGATTACCATGTACATTTAAAGAAACAAAATGCCTATTTTATCACACAAACAAGGCAAAAATCCCCAAGAATGTTTTCACTTCATGTTCATGAGAACTAGAAGCCTGGTTGTGCTCTTCTGTCACCCTGAGCTCTATGATTTAGATGTTTGAGATACGTCCATTTCACATATTCTCTTCAGGAAATGTTATTCGGAGAGAAGAGTACTAAAATCTTGGCATTGGCCACAATGTCTTGTAATTCATTTATGCCCTTATCTCCTATTAGAGTGAGTGTCTCAAAGACAGTGACCATGTACTATACGTCTCTTTATTCCCTCTGTCTTAGGGACTGGCTCAGAAACTTATAAGCACCCAATAGGTATTTATTGAATATCTAGATATACTAGGGATCTGAGCTTTTGATCTAATTGTGTTGTAGGATAGTGTTCCATGACACTACAGCCAGTTGGTCTTTCTCCTACCGTAAGGCCAGCTTTCTCTCAACACCCTTACAGTATGCCTTTGCCTATTATAATTTGAATTCTAGTTTTGTTCTCAATGCTCATTATATGTGATGACTCCCAAAACCATACTCCTGGCCTACACATAATACTGTTCTGAGAATATATATACACACATTTTCTGCAGTTCGGTTTTTACAGGTATCTCATTGGTTTATTCGGTCTTCCTTTATTCAAATGTAGTTGTGGAGTACATGCCTCAAGACAGCAGATCATTTATTGCTCAGAATGAATGTGGCTAAAACAGAACACAGCCTTCAATCCCCTCACCCACAACAATTTTTTTTAAGTCTTCTCCATTTAAGGAAATTATTACACCATTTGTATCTGTATTTGTTTGTTTTTGTTTGTTTATTTAATTAATTTATTATTTTTTAGAAAGAGAGAGTGCATGCAAGTGAGGGATAGGGCCGGGGGAGGGGGGGGGTAGAGAGAGAGATAGAGATAGAGAGAGAGAGAGAGAGAGAGAGAGAGAATCTAAAGCAGGCTCCATGCTCAGTACAGAGCATGATGCAGGGCTCAATCCCATGACCCTGGGATCATGACCTGAGCTGAAATCAACAGCTGAACACTCAACCAGCTGAGCCACCCAGGCACCCCACACCATTCATATCTTTAATACATATAATTTTTTGAGATATGCTCAGGCCCAAATCTATTTTTATTAGTTCTCATTCTCTGTGGGGCTATACTCCTGCTCTAAGCTGTGATCACTTCTCCAGAAAACTCTAATTCTAGTGTCCAAATGACTGTCTCTCCCTCTGCTCCTGTTGTGCTCCCATCTTCTTTTTGTAAAGCAACCATAATAAAGTTTTTAAAGCATAAATATCAAGGTACTCATGATAGCCTACAAATTTGGCTCCTGAATCTGATCTGGCCACATGTCTATAATTCCTACCTGATATTCAACACCCTAGTCATAATGACTTTCTTTCTGCTCCCCCCAAAATCCTAAGTAGTTTTCTCCTCCAAGGCATTTTCAATTTGCTTATTTGTCATCTTGGGGTTTTGTTTGTTTTCTGATTCAAAAACCTCTCAAATGATCACGTACATGACAATTCTTCATTTTAGTGCTGTCTCAAAGGTTGTTCTTCTCATGATCCTAAGCAGAAGATTCATCTAGGCACCTTCACATTATGTATGACTATATTACATCCACTTCCTTATTGTTATCACTCTATGTATATATGTCGCCTAATTAAGTCTCCTGTGTCAAAAAGCCAAGCAAGAAAATAACAGTTCCCCACCGTCCTATCCATTACCCTGGCCCTACCTTAGGGGACTAGGATTTTATAATGACTTGAAAAATCAGGCACAAAGTGTAAAGGTTGTATAAGCTTGTTATTCTGGCATGATGGTGGAACCCACAGAATAGATATTGAAACAGACAGTTATTAACAGCCAGAGGCCCTCTGGGATTCCATATGATCATATAATTTAGTGAATCAATGCCAACAAGTATGAGCCTAGAAGTATGGATCAGCCTGGTGCTAAATAGGGGACATCCTCAACTGACTAAGTTACCAAAGGAGACTCAGGGGGGAAAAAATTTGCGATATGTTTGTGTGGATAATATCAAAATATCTAATATAGAACCAAATTCCAGAACTAAGTTTAAATTCGTTATGGGCAAGTAAATAGTCAAATAATTAAAATACACGCCTGTTACAACTAAGACCACACGTATCCCTAAAAGCAAGCGGCAGATACGATTGAATCTTGCTCCAGATGGTGTGGAAACACCCTGAACACAGGATGAACAATTTTCGAATAGAATAAGACTGAATGCAAATGTTTTTGAATAGGCACAAAATGTGTAAGCAGTCAACCTGGATTTTCCATCCTACTAGAATCTGTCTTATCCATAGGAGATGGTTGTAAATCAGGGCACAGCAGAGTATACTAACAGAAAATTACTTCTGTTACATTAAACTGTAAGTGAAAAGTTTCCAAACAAAATGCTATGCTGTGATACTTTATGCTAAATAGTATCTTTGCTATTCAGAATTTAGTTCATGTGGAAGGTTTACTTCTAATATGCAATCCATAATAGAAAAAAAATAGATCAAAGGCATAAATAAAAAAAATTAAAAGGCATATATTTCAATGTTAGACATAGTGCTATAAGGCTATGAAATAGTGTGTATACATATGAATAGAGATAGACTATATGTACAGAATGTTCAAATAAAATTAGGTATACCAGCTGAGGAAAAGGAAAGCTAAAATTATTTGGAAGGAGAGATAATTTATGTTTACTTCTGTCCTATTTTTGTTTTCCTTTTTTTCTTTATGAGCACATTTCAGACAAATAAAAGGCTTAGAATGAATATTGAGCAAGTTGATGTTTGCTTTAGCTGAAGCAGGGTTCAAGACAGGAGGAGTTAACCAGGGGGTATCTCAATATGAACCTTGCCATTAACTTAAATGAAGTCCAGAACCTTTATCACACTCATAATTCACTTTCATATGGGATATATTTAGTTGTCTCACCTAGAGAAATGATATTGCACCATACAAGATTAATATAGCTTGGGCCCTGGTGGCCATTATGTTGCCACAGGTTTATGGTTTTTCTACGGTATTTTGATTTATGATACCCTTCCTTTTAATAGAGGTTCATTATTTGTACATTAAGGTTGTAACTTACTCCATCATATGGGGACTTCTATTAATCAGGGAGCCTGTATAGTTCAGCCTGACATTACTGTCCTTTTTGACAGAATTGCTCAAGCAGAGCAATTTGTTAAATGTGCATACCTTCAGTGGCTTAAGATTCACTTCAGCAGCTGAAGAAACCTTTTCATTTTGATGCAAAATGACTCTCGTGTGTCATTTCATATGTCGTTTAACCTAGGTGATTGACTCTTCAGTTTAACTAACTCAACACTATTTGTTTTGATTATATAGGTCTTTGCTTTAAAAAAAAAAAAGTGCAAAATCCAAAACCATGCTCTATCCTGGTCTTACCATATCTCTTCTTGACAAAGTAGTGAGGAGACAGAAAACAGAGCACTTTCTAGACGTTGGCCTTTGGTTCGTTGTGTTTTCTTTCACACAGATGTTATTTTTATCTGTGAGAGAGAAAAAGAGAGATGTGTGATTTTTATCTGAGAAAAAGAGAGGCTTAAGATCAGATTCAATATTTATGAGCATTTTAAGTTCTGAAATTTCATACACTTCTAATGCATTGCAGGTTTATAGAAACTATATTTCTATGTAACGTTATATTTTGTTCCAGAAGTCCACATTTCAAAAAGATCAATTCTGATGAGGTTTATTTGCTATGGAATATTAATAGTGAAATTTTGGTGAAATAATACCACTGAGCAAATTCTTCTTAGAGGTTTGAGATTTAGGGAGACTTTATTTGAAGTTTGAATTTACATAGTCAATTCAGGGAATAAAATGCCTTATGTCAACATGTGAAGAATAAAATGATAATAAGATGTCTTGGTTGAAGATATGTATTAACAATGCATGGATATATAAACCTGAGTCCTCATGCTAGACTAGGTATGTAGATTTTTCCAGAGGCTGGGCTGGACAGGCAAATAATGATTAAAGCCAGAGTATTTAGAGTAACCACAGTTATGAGGAATTTGAAAGTTGACTTTTCTTTTGCCTTATTAAATCTATGGTTTCCCAATTAAAGTGCTAAAAAATTTAGCATATGTATGTTATTCAAAAGTCTTATTTCTATTTTATCCACATTTGAAAACAGATTTTGTATTATTCGGATACCTTTTTTTTAAGGTGAAAAATGTACCTAGTTAAAGAGTCTTTACCACCTAATTATTTGTTTATATACCAATATATTTTTATAATCATATTATGTTATATTAAAAATAGTTCTGCTTCTATTTGCACATTAACTGTATTTTGATTTTAATGCTTTGTTTCATAACAAGAAAAGCTTTCAGTGACTTCCACTTACAGGGAAAGGGAGAGAGAGACACACACAGAGAAAGAGAGAGAATCAGAGAAGGCAAGGATTAGCAGTATATAAATGGCATCACTGGGGCTTCCATCGGATAAATGGTAAAGACACGCACTGTAACAGAGATACTGAGTTCTTAGAATCGCTTTGGCAGTCCAGCAGAACTGAGATGTCCACATGAAGTCTGGCTCCTTAAGGATTCTAAAGTCAGTGATTAATGCTGTGTTATAAACTACTGAAAACTTAATGGCTTAAAAACTTCATGCATTTATTATCTCACAGTTTCTGTAAGGCCCAATTCTAGGTATAGCTTAATTAGGTTCTGTGTTTCAGTCTCCCCGGTCTGCAGTACCGTGGTTGGCTGGAGCTACAGGCTCCTAGGAGGCTAGACTAGCAAAAAGCCACTTAACTTCTGTGCTCCCTCAGGTTTCCGGCAGTATTCTTTTCCTTGTGGCTGTAGGAGGGAGGCTTTGTTCTCTCCCACCCATGATTCATCTTGAGGTAGGCTTCCCCGTCATGGCTGCTTACTTCATGGGAGTTCACTTCTTCAAAGCCAGCCAAGTAGAGAGGATCTCTGACTTCAGGAAGGGCTCAGTTCCTTTGATTAATTCAGGCCCACAGAGGATAATGGCCCTTTTAATTAACTCAAAATCAGTGGATTTTGGACCTTTATTACATCTGCAAATGCCCTTCACTTTACGAAGAGGGATATTTCATAATAATAAAATGCTTATGTCGTCATGAAGATGTGTTTCCTAATTGCATATAGGCTTAATAATAGACCTTTAAATATGCAAATCTAAATCTTACAGAAATTAAAGGAGGAATAGTGATAGAGATTTCAGAACCCTAAACCTAACAAAAGCAACATGGTTGTAAACTAACTGGTACTCTAACACCAGTGCTGATGGAAATGGAAAATAATACAACCACTTTGAAAAGGAACACAGTTGTGTTCCATGTAAGAAAACAGCATTTTACCAAGCAATCCCATTCCTAGGTATTAAGCCAAGAGAAATGAGAAATCTGTGTCCACTCAAATATTTTTATAAGAAATGTTCAGAGCAGTGTTATTCATGATAACCCCAAACTGGTAGTAATGAAATGACCTTTAACTGGAAAATGGATAAACAAATCATGACAATACTATGTAATCGAATACTACTAAACAATAAAAAGAAGCAAATTACTTATATGTATATATCTATACGTATATATATATCTATACACATATATATATGTATAGATACACAGATATATATATACGTATAGATATATACATATATAGATATATATGTATATATGTATATAGATATATATGTATATAGATATATACATATATGGATATATACGTATATAGATTGTATATACATATACAATATAGATATCTATGTATATAGATATACACATATATAGATATCTATACATACATAGATACATATATCTGTATTTATATAGATATATATACCTAGATAGGTAGGTAGATAGATAGATAGATAGATAGATAGATAGATAGATACAGATTAATGCAGGATCTTTATGCTAAGTTAAGGAAGTTAGATACAGGGGTGCCTGGGTGGCTCACTCGGTTAAGTGTCCGGCTCTCAATCTTGGCTCCAGTCACGATTTCACAGTTTATAAATTCGAGCCCCACATTGGGCTCCACCCTGGTGGTATGGAGCCTCCTTGGGATTCTCTCTCCTCCCTCTTTCTCTGCCCTGCCCCTACTTATGCTCTCTCTTTCCTCTCTTTCAAAATAAATAAATAAACTTTAAAAAAAAGAAGTTAGATGCAAAGCAAACACACAAAACAAAACCCTGCATCTGTCTGATTCCATTTATATGATATTTTGCAGAAATCAGAACTATAAAGATAAAAAGTACATAGTGGTTGCTGCTAGATGGAGGTGGAGGGAGGTGTGTGGATTGATTGCAGAGGGTTCAGGAGAATGTTTTTTACTATTGGAATGTTTGGGACTGATGATCCATTATTTCAGCTGTGGTGATGGTTACATGACTGTGTACATGTATTGGAATTCACCGACCTGTCCGCTTAAAACAAGTTCATTTTACTCTATGCAAATTATATGCTAATAAGTCTGATATAAAAAAATACTTTTGGAAGGCTAGTTCTTTTTCACTTCATTTCTCTTGGCCATGATTTTTTTAATGTTTTATTTATTTATTTGAGAGGTAGAGTGAGAACGAGTAGGGGAGGGGCAGGGAGAGAGAGAATCACAAGCAGGCTGTCAGCACAGAGCCCAGTGCAGGGCTGGGTCTCAGGAACCACGAGATCATGACGTGAACAGAAATCAAGAGCCAGATGCTTAACCAAATGAGCCACCCAGGTGCCCCTGGGCCATGAGTTTTGAAATGTACTTATAGTAGTCCTTGCTTTAAGCATGGCTGATATGTTAACCTGTGCAATATAAGAAAAACTGGAGGATAATCTTTTGTCTTTATAAATATCACTACATAATTCATATGTAGGAAGCTTCATGCATTCAGTACTTTTAAATATGATTCTTGCTGTGGAATTGTAGTTTTTTTCAATCCTTTTAATATGAGACATTTCTCTGTTTTAATGTTACATTCAATGTAGAGTGCTAAATAAAGAGAAATAGTGTTTCTAACATTTGCTACAAGTACATTAGCATTTTCACAAGCTAATCAAAACATAGTCCTTGATATTTGGTTATACTACCTCAAAGCAATCATTTAATTCACCCTTTATGTTTTATAGATGGAGAAAGGGATATTAAGTGACATTAAGACATTTGTAGTAGAGGTTGGTATGAATCTTTAGAGACAGAAAAATTTATGTAACCCAGTTTATGTTTATATTATAAGGGCTAGCTCTACAAATTTCTTTTCATGTAATGTCTCTGTGCCTTAGTTTCTTCATCCATGTTCCAAGTACTTTGTTCATATTACAACTCTACCCAAAGTTTTTCATTGCTAGCTACATAAGGACTAAACCCCGTAGCTCACAATTTTGAGCAGTGCACAGTTAGACCTCAATCTCGTTCTGAACCTGTCAATTCTTCCAGTGCCTACTTTGGTAGATCTTCTATGTGCCAGACTCATGCTAGAATTTCTCACATATTTCTCATTCAGTCCTACAAGTAATATACCATAATTCTATTTTAAAAATAAGGAAACAAACTCAATGAGTTGATTTGTTCCAGTATCATAGAGCAAGGGTGTTGCATGGAATAGAGAGTGGCAAAGCAAATAATAATATGTAAGACTTTTGAGAGCTCAGTATGTACTGGAAACTGCTGGATTCAGATCATATTTTCAAAATACCCCCTAATAAAGGGCATAGACTTTTAAACAAGCATACTGAAATCATAGTTACTCTAGTAGAGTGATCCCCAAGACATAGTGGTGGTAGATAGGCTAGAGTATTTAATTCTAATTAAGGGTTACGGTGATCCCCAAGACATAGTGGTGGTAGATAGGCTAGAGTATTTAATTCTAATTAAGGGTTACGGTTAGGAAATGTGTCATAGTACTGGATTTGCTTGCACTAGTCTTAAAGGATGAATAAGGTTTTAATGAGCACAGAAGTAGGAATATGTGAACTCAATACGAGAAACCACAACATTTTATAAATTATGTGGTAATTTTCTGGAGTGTTTAGCATCCTGGCTATAAAACAGAGGATAAAATTTAGAGGTTTAGTTGTGATGTAAAAGCAGAAAGTGGGGGGTACCTAGGTGACTCAAGTCGGTTAAGTGTCCGACTCTTGGTTTCAGCTCAGGTCATGATCTCATTTGTAGTCAAGCCCCACGTTGGGCTTTGTGCTAACAGTGTGAAGCCTGGTTGGGATTCTCTATCTCTTCCACTCTCTCTGCTTGTGCATGTGCTTGCTCTCTCTCTCTCTCTCAAAATAAATAAATGTTAAAAAAAAAAAAAGCAGAAACGAAAAACTTTGAAGATAGTAGGGTAAGTATGAAAATGAGGAGGAAGGGATTACAATTCCACCATTGAAGTCAGTGATTGAAATGGTGGCTAGCACAGAAAATGATGTTGCCCTGTTTAAGTGCTCTTAGAAAACATCCTTGTGAGAGTGGAGAAGAAAAATAGTTATCAACATTGGTCTACACTGTTAGTAATTTTAGGGGGATGCAGTTCAGTCCATAAATTGAAGCCCTAACCTCCAATGTGACTATATTTGGAGATAGAACCTTTAGGGAGGTAATGAAATAAGGTCATGGGTTGGGGCCCTAATCCAGTAGGACTGGTGCCATCATAAGAACAGGAATAGACACCATGAGTGCATGCACACAGAGGAAAGGCCATGTGAGGACACAGAAGGAAGGCAGCCATTTGCAAGTCAAGGAGAGAGGTCTTTCCAGAATCCAGCCCAGCCTCCAGATCAGGGAGAAAATACATTTCTGTTGCTTAAGCCTGTCTGTGGTATTCTGTATTGGTAGCCTTAGCTGACTAATATACACACATATTGTGTTCATTATTTATTTCTTTATACATCCTGTAATTCTCTTCATATAATTTGTAAGATGCACCAATCCTCCTCAAGCTATAATATGTCTTTTACAACTCTGTACATTTCGGGGCACCCAGTGGCTCAGTCGGTTAAGTGTCTGACTTCAGCTCAGGTCATGATGTCGTGGTTCATGGATTCAAGACGTACGTCGGGCTCTGTGCTGACAGCTCAGAACTGTCTCTCTGCCCCTCCTCCGCTCGTGCTCTGTCTCTCTCTCTCTCTCTCCCTCCCTCTCTCTGAAAAGTAAATAAACATTAAAAACATTATAAACAACTCTATACATTTCATCGGCATCCTAAGTAGGAATAGGGTAAGAGGAAAAGCTAGAGAGAATGGCAAAGGGAAGATTCCAGCTGCATATTTCCCTGTTTTAGTGAAGACAAAGTAAATCTCTTAGAACCCCACCTCCATGTAGGCAACTCCAAGCTGAAAGAGAGTCTGAAGTTCCCCATGAATTCCATGAAGGCAGAGCCTTTGACTCATTTACTACTGTGTCCTGATGCCTAGGAGACTGTCTGGAAGGGAGTAGGCATGCGATAAATAACTATATATGGATAGATGAATACATGAAGTACCTTACCTCCTGTACCAAAAAGGGAGAAAAAAAAACAAAAAAAGCCTCCTGATCTGCAAGAACAAGGAAGAGTGAACTTTGTGTGTATCATTAGCGGTATGCCACACATATTTCCTTACCTCCCTTTCATTTTAAATAGTGTTATATATAATGTTTCTGATTGTCATGTATGCCTAAGTATCTGTGGTAGAAGGTAATGAGAAGCCAGCATGCTCCCAATCTCTCACTCATTTTTATGGAAGATAAAATCAAGGTCTACAGAAATGATTTGTTCACAGAAACACAGCTACCTAATGACAGTCCTGGGAGAGGACTCTCACTAGAGTGTGCAGACCCCATATCATCCTGTGAAGAATAGGAAAAATGTGTATATCACTCTAATCCAAATAGCGGTATACCTCTCATTTCTTCTCGTCTACTTAACTGGAAAATTGAATTTCCTTATCTTGAGCTTGCCAAGTGTCCTTGATTCCCTCCCTGGTTTCCCAGTGCATTGCTGTGTTGTAGTCAGGTAGGAATCCCGCTTCACATTTGCAACCATCTTGGGCAATGTGATAGAGATCGTTTTGTTGTTGTTGTTGTTGTTTTGTTTTGGGGGTTGTTTTGGTTTTTTGTTTTGTTTTATTTTTGGGTGGTTTTCGTTTTTTGGTTTTTTGTCTATTTTTTTTTTCTTTTTGCCCGTAGCTTCTGCTATTTCAGTTTTGAGCTGTCAGCAACATTTAGGAAACCTGAGAGATAGTGTTGTATGATATATTATATATTGACTTGGTCTTCTGAGCCCTAGTATCTTTTAAATATCTGGATAGAAATGTGATTTCTATACATTATCCTACAGGAAATTCACTAACTAGATTTATGATACTGTTCATTTCCTCAGTTATTACTTATGTCAAGCCTAGTGGAAAGATCTGTGGGGTGACTACCAGAAGGCAGTTTCTGATTACAATTCGGATTGTAGCAAAAGCTCCAGTTAAAATTAGAAGAAAAGACATTCTGTTTTGAAAAATATCTAACAACTGAATAGAATATCGTACACTTGGGTGATTAACATAATATAATGTGAACTTACACAGTCATTTTCTTTCACAACTGTCAGTTTACCAGGAGTATTTAAAATTTTTTTTTAACGTTTTTATTTATTTTTGAGACAGAGAGAGACAGAGCATGAACAGGGGAGGGGCAGAGAGAAAGGGAGACACAGAATCGGAAGCAGGCTCCAGGCTCTGAGCCATCAGCCAGAGCCTGACACGGGGCTCGAACTCACGGACCGTGAGATCGTGACCTGAGCTGAAGTCGGACGCTTAACCGACTGAGCCACCCAGGTGCCCCTACCAGGAGTATTTAAATGGATCTTTAGACCCTTCCTCCAAAAGATGATAAATTAACTTAATATGATACTTTTGAGGTATATAGTAATTTCTTCAGTGAAGGCAGGAAAAATTGAAGTAAACTTTCCAGCCTGCTTTTCTGGTTAGATCTGCCATTTGTTCATACAAATTTGGGTGAACAAGATTCATCCAATGTATTATCCCCATCCCACCCTCCACTCTACTATGTACAGTATCATCAGTGTTATCAATGAGTCCAGTGTTTAATACTAAGTAGGATATGGTATTAAAGAGCCATTCGGTATTATTCTAACATGATTAGTAATCTGAAAATCTGATACACTGCAAGCCAGCAAAGATAGGGCTCATCTAATCTTATTATAATCACTTCAGGTGGCTACCAAACCTCAGTCTAATATGGCTTTTCTCCTGTAAATATTCACTAAGGTAAGTGAATAGCTTTCAGAGCATTTCTCATAGAACTACATTTATATGTAACCATTACAGAGAAGAAACCTTCATATACGCAGCACTCCATTATGAATAGCAAAGGAAAGAAAAGAAATAGAGAAGCAAAGCAAAGATTATATATGTGTGTATATATGTGTATGTTTATGTGTATTTAGGATGTGTGTAGATATAGTATTTACATATATACATACATATGTATACATGCATATGTGTGTGTGTGTGTGTGTGTGTGTGTGTGAGTGTGTGTGTAATTTTCTCTGTATCTCCTAGAAAGTAATGTCATCTACTGGTCCAGAGAGTACAGCATCTGACAATGGTATAGGAAGAATTCAACTTAATTAAGGTAGGAATGGATAAGTAATATTATCCAGGAGATATGAGCTGGACTCTTGATTTAATAAGAAAATTTAGCCTTTACAAAGGTGGAAAATGAACATAAAGGAGGAAATATGTACCCTTCCTTTGGGAAATATGAAATCATGTTCTCTGTTATGTTTCTTTTAGAGAGAAATTCAAGGAAAAATATCATTCAAGGGCTTAGTGAATTTAATATTCTTCATTAGAGACCATAATTAGAACACATACTCTGTGTCTATTCCTAATTCCAAAAGCATGATATGCCAGTGAGTGTTCATGTCTTAGATTAATAACCTTATCACTTCACACGTACAACCTGTCATTTCCCCATGACCAACCTTCTCAAGTAGTATACCCCAAATTGGTTCAGTTTTCTGTCTAAAACCAAAATTTGACTATTGCTTCAAAACTTCACAGAAGTTAAATTTCGGAGAAGTCTTGAGATGATGGTTTGTATATCTAAACAATGTGTTTTAAATTCATGTCTTAAATGCTTCAAGCTACAACAGACCCTGAAATCCTGTGTGCGTGTGCGTGCACACGAATGCTAGAATGTGTGTGTATGTGTGTCTGCGCGTGCGCACGCACAGTTTTGATGGGCTTTCAAGTGAGCGTGGATGTTAAGTCAAACGATGCTGAAACTAAAAGCAGAAAGATCAATTGAAAGCTCCGTAATAAAGCATATAGCAGAAACCCAACTGACAGCATTAAAAAAATATATGATCTGGAATCTATGTGAATATGCATCACCAGGAAAAACTGAGCTTTTTTTCTGATATCAATAAATCACTGTCATTATATTTATTAAAATCTGCGCATTATTTTGTATGGATATTTGCTCAGAAACACACACACACACACACACACACACACACACACACACACACAAACTACAATATAACAGGATGTGATTTATCAGTCTTTTAAAAAGCAAAAAGATTCCTGCATGTTTACTAGAAAATAGTCCTAAATCTCAAAACTTTGCAAGGATTTATATATATTTAGGGAGAAGGATCATTGTTTTAAGGTATGTAACTTTTACTCCATGGTATTTTTGAATGATGGCCCTCAGAAGAAATATTTTAAAATTATATCAGAGAAATTGCAACAGACACCCTGTTTCTTAAAAGCACAGGAAAATAAGTTCTGTTAAAATCCCTTTTGTATTTCCACATGAAAGTAAAACATAATAGCAACAAACTTCACATTTTAGAAGTTAGTGACACACAGACTTGCAGAGCTGAAGAGACCAACTAAACCGATGTCACTCCATTTCCGCTGCGTCTGTCAGTTCTCTTTCCAAGCAAAGGTAGAAAAAAAATTTAAACCGTTAACATTTTATAGATCTCCACAAAAGACCATCTTCTGTAACTTGTGTCGTGTGCTTATGATCTCTGAGAGAGAGGAGAAGAAGCGATCGGTACTGGAAGGCCTAGTGCGAAAGCCTTTTGCTGTGACAAAGTACCAAAACTGGGAGACTTAAACAACAGCATCACAGTTCTGGAGGCCAGAAGCCCATAATCAAGTTATTGCAGAATTGGTTTTTTCCTGAGGCCTCTGTCCTCGGCTTGCGGTGGCCATCTCCTCTCTGTGTCTTCACGTGGTCTTCTCTCTGTATATGTCTGTGTCCTGTTGACGCCAGTTATATTGGAATAGGATCCACCCGAACGATCTCATTTAGCTTTAATTACTTCTGTAGAGACCATATCTCCAAGTAAAGTCACATGCTGATGTAGAGGAAGTTATGGCTTCCACATAGGAATTTGCGGGGGAGGGGGACACAACTCAACCTTTGTGGGGAAGAGATGTCAAGTGTAATTTGGCCAAGAAACCTCACAGAACAGAAGGGCTTACGTGGATTTATCAGTGTTCTGTGGTTGTATACAATCCTTTTGCCCTCAAACATCTTCATCTTTGTAAAGCGTACAAAAACACAAAATGCTTGCGGGACTAGGCTTCTTATTGGAGATTCAAGTCATTTTATATTTGGGTTGATGCTGCTTAAAATGACCCAGCTCTTGAGTTTTGCAGCAGTAATTGGCATAGGAGGTAAAACACGATTTCGGTAAAGAAATTGTGAGTTTCATGGTTTACTGACATAAGGTTACGAAGTCTGACGTTGTACTTTGGTTGTTGTTATTTATTCTTTCTCTCTTTGTTTACATTTTCATCCTAATAATTTCATCCCTGGAGAAAATGGCTGTTAGTTCTATATACATTCTCTCTCAATATTAAAATAATAAATTTAGTAGTAATTTTATCTTTAAAACTATATTGTTATTTAAAATGTTAAAAATACTTATACAATATTTTAATGAGGGCATCATGCATGCATTTAAGTATCATATTGTATTATTATATATAGCAAATAATAGGAAGATATAGAAAAGATATATTTCCTATTCACATTCATAAGGAGACTAAAACAAACATTGTTTACCACCAACATTTTAACTATCAAATATTGGCTAGTACGACCACACTTAATACATAGTTTAATAGGTAGCTGAGTTAACAAAGTTGTACAAAATGGAATAAATTCCTGAAGAACTTCACTTTTTTTTTATTTAAAAGTTTTTATATATTTATTTTGAGAGAGAGAGAGAGAGACAGCACCAGTGGGGGAGGAGCAGAGAGAGAGAGAGAGAGAGAGAGAGAGAGAGAATCCCAAGCAGACTCCACACCGTCAGTACAGAGCCTGATGTGGGGCTCGAACTCACAAAACCATGAGATCATGACCTGAGCAGAAACCAAGAGTCAGACACTTAACTGACTGAGCCACCCAGGTGCCCCAAAACTTCACTCTTTAACAGAGATATTAGCGTTCATTCAGGAGTAGTCATGGAGACATTCAAGTCACTATATTGATATGCAGAGAGTAAGAATTGCTGGCCTTAGCAGATGACGCTATGGTCATGTGGGTCTCCTTCTGATAACTTGCATTCACTGAATTATGACCCATTTTTCATTTAATCCTTGTTTCATACAGCATTATATGAAATATATATATATATATATAATATAAATATATATTATATGTATATGTATGTATAAAATTATAATTTTAATGACTTGAGAAAGGCATATATTTTAGTATATATAATTTAAAATGAGGATGGTAATCTTTATTAAGATTGCTACAAAATCTCAGTGATTTTTTAACTAATTATGCCATAGGCAAATTTGACTTCTGTATGAATGACTGCTTTCTGCACCATGGGGTGATGACGAAATGTTTGAAGGGATGAAAATGATAAGAGAATATTTTCTACTCATTAAACTACATGTTGTAAAACTGTTTTCCACGATCCTCTTACATTAACTGCTGAAGGATAAAAGAATATAAAATTTTACCAGATGAGTTATAAATTTTGCACTTGTTCATTTCAAATGGACATCAGAAGAGAAGGTATTTTATCTTATGTAGCCTAAAAATGCTAACTTTACCTCATCCTTGGCAATGAAATGCAGAAGGGAAATGAATGCAATCAGGAGTAAATTTATCCTAAGAATTGCTATTAAATCTGAAATGGCTGAAATTTAATAAAGAAGCAATGAGACTATTTTGTGGATTGTATATAAAAGAGAAATTCATGTTGTATTTAAAAAAAGAATACTGAATTCTCATTTATGTACTATTTTAAAAAAACATAATTAAAAAACCCTCAAATTAACTAGAATGACACTAGATTGATGGCTACATTCACAGCTATAAACACAACTCTGTTTAATCCATAGATTGCAAATTTAATATTATGATTAGAAACTTGGCTGAGGTGTATATAATTTCATTGTTACGCTAATTTATAATATTAGATATATATACAATGGCAGAAAATATCTGTCTTTTAAAACAGTATATACCCAAGGTAATTAGAAGTTTTAGAAATTGTTCATTGGGATCCCCTCCCCCTCCCCCCCCCCCCCCCCCCATGAATTGAAGAATTATTATGTACAGAGACATTGAAGATAGAATAGGTTGAACCTGGGGCACCTGGGTGGCTCAGTCAGTTAAACAACCGACTTCAACTCAGGTTATACTCTCATGGCTCATGAGTTCTGTCCTCACATGGGGCTCTCTGATGTCAGCACAGAGCCCACTTTGGATCCTCTGTCCCCTCTCTCTCTGCACCTCCTCTGCTCATTCATTCTCTCTCTCTCTCTCCCTCTCTCTCTCTCTCAAAAATAAACATTTAAAAAAGTATATAAAATTATATCGTAGGATAACAATGGAACAAGGGTAAGACATATAGAGAGATGTTGTAAAGTTTAAAATATACATGAAATAGTATAATATTTGGAAGTAGAGTGTGAGGGGCATCTGTGTGGCTCAGTCAGTTGAATGTCCGACTTCGGCTCAGGTCATGATCCTGGAGCCGGTTTCGGATTCTGTCTCCCTCTCATTCTGCCCCCCCACCACCCCGCTCATTCATTTTCTCTCTCTCTCTCTCTCTCTCAAAAATAAATAAAAAACATTAAAAAAAAGAAGTAGAACATGAGAACTTAAAGATGCATATTGTAAACATGAGAACAGTCCCTTATATAGACACTCAAGTGGTATTGCTAACTCACCCAAAGAGTTAAGTTGGAATCACAAACAGTACTAAAAATTAATATAAAAATCAGCAGGACTAGAGGAAACATGCCAGAACAAAGATGGGTGACTAGAAATCAAACAAAGTTGGTAGGTTTATCCCTGAATAAGTCACATTAAAGATTAATGGTCTAAATCCTCACTGCCCTATTTACATATGTAGCTACTGAGCATTTGAACATTGCCTAGTCCAAGTTGAGATGTGCAGTAAATGTAAAATCTACATTGAATTTTGAAGATTTACTACTGATAATAGAATGAGATTTACCTTATTAATGATAAATTTGTTATTGTTAACATGTTGAAATAATAGTATTTGGATGTATTGGGTTAAGTCAAATATAGTATTACATTAATTTCTCCTATCTTTACTTTTTAAAAATGTGACTCAAGAAACCTTAAAATTACATATGGAGCTTACATTAAATTCCTATTAAGCAAAGCTAGTCTGAACACTCAAATCAAAAGGCATCATATGGGGGCACTTGGGTGGCTCTGTCATTGAAGTATCTGACTCCTGATTTTTGCTCAAGGTCATGAGCTCACGGTTCATAGGTTCAAGCCCCACTTTGGGCTTGGTGCTGTGCATGGAGCCTGTTTGGGATTCTTTCTTTCCCTCTCTCTCTGCCCCTCCCCTGCTTGCAGTCTCTGTCTCTCAAAATAGATAAATAAATAAACATTTTTTTAAAAGACAACACGTGTTAGACCCGTACACTAAAGACTATAAACATTGTTGAAAGAAATAAAAGGAGATGTAATTAACACAGAGAGATGTCATGCTAATAGATCAGAAGACTCAATATAGCTAAAATGTCAGATCTCCCCAATAGGATCTATAGATACAAGGCAATTCCTATGAATATCCCAGCAGATCATTTTGTAGACTTTGACAAACTCCTTCTACTGTATGTATAAAAATGCAAAAGACAAAAGCAATTTTGAAAAATAATTTTGAAAAAAATATTTGGATAACCTTCAGTGATTTCAAGTTCTTTTTTTTTTTAATTTTTTTTTTTTAACGTTTATTTATTTTTGAGACAGAGAGAGACAGAGCATGAATGGGGGAGGGTCAGAGAGAGGGAGACACAGAATCTGAAACAGGCTCCGGACTCTGAGCTGTCAGCACAGGGGCCCGATGTGGGGCTCGAACTCACGGACCGCGAGATTGTGACCTGAGCCAAAGTCGGCGCTCAACCGACTGAGCCACCCAGGCGCCCCATGATTTCAAGTTCTAATAGAACTTTACACATTTCATTTTTGCTTTACATTACTATTTGTAAAACCCTGAAGAAAAAAATGAAGGGTAGAAAACAGAATTGACATTGGTTAAAGAATTAAGTAAACCAAGATAGAACAGCAACATTTTTCTGATTCAAAATTAGTTTACAGAAATACATTGTGACTCAGCTGATTTCATTTTATGTTTCATAATATTGTATATTGATACTTTATAAAAAGCGATCATTGAAGGTCACATAAAATGTTACTCTTTTCCAAGAAATTTCCTACTACAGAAAAGCATGTCATTGACATAGGTACTTTTGTATTACATGGGTATCTCTCTTAGGAACAGGTATTCTGTCTGAACATCCTTTGTTATAAATTTTATTGTTTGAGAATAACAGAGAAATATCTGTATTTCTACAGCAGATATTTGCAGGTGACTTTTTTTATTTCAAGTTTTTATTTAAATTTTAGTTAGTTAACATATATGGTAAAATTGATTTCAGGGGTAGAATTCAGTGATTCATCACTTCCATATAAAACTCAGTGCTCATCAAACAAGTGCCCTCCTAAATGCCTGTCACCCATTTAGCACATCTCCTGCCTGCCTCCCTCCAGCAAGTGACAGTAATTTTAGTAATTCAGAAAACTGTTATTAATTTTATAATGTGAAACTTACACTTGCAAAGCTAACCTCATTCTCAGTATAACCAGAAACAGTTAGCCAAGAGGCAGTAAATAAAAAGGGGCATCTAGTTTGTTGGAAAACTCTCTCTCTCTCTCTCTCTCTCTCTCTCTCTCTTTTTCTTTCTGTTTCTGTCTCACACATACACATACACACTCTTCTGGGACCCAAAAGAAAACAGCTTTTTTGAATACATATTTTTTTTTCTTAGAGACCACCAGTGGAGGAGAGGGGCAGAGGGAGAGAAAGAGAGAATGCCTGACTCGGGGCTGGATCTTACAACCCTGGGATCACGACCTGAGTTGAAATCGTCAGAAGCTCAACTGACTGAGCCACCCAGGTGCCTCTCTGCATACTTTCTTATTCTCTGAGGTTCTGTTGCATGTATTTCTGGAGAATATCTATTAACTGTAACAGAAATCCCCAGAAGTTTTACAAGTGCATTTAGAATATTAAGACAATTTAACATACTTGCATTCATGAGCTTGTTTTTTAACCCATCTAGGAGGAAACCTTTGTACTATCTTGAAAAATCCTACTTTACCGTATGATTGTATGAATGGCTTTATTTTTAGATATTATCTTCCTCTTATTCCAGAGCAACCTTTTGACATACACGCAAGGCTTTTGTTTTTAATTTTATGTTGGTGAATCACAAACTCCAGCCCACATCTCTTCTCTGACTTCTGATGTCATTTTAAAATGCCACACACTTAGGGAATGCTCTTGACAGACTAGATTAAAACCTTTATATCTTCCAGAACTCTAGACTTACTCATTCTTGATCTTACCACATTTGAATTATATATTTATTTTTTGTGGCTTTTTGATTTATGGTGTTTACAATTCTCTAAACCAAGTAAAGGCAAAGTTCTGTGTGTGTGTGTGTCTGTGTGTGTGAGAGAGAGAGAGAGAGAGAGAGGTGTGTGTCTTCCTACCAAATTTATTGTCCAATAGTAGCACATTGCCTGAAACATAGTAAGAATTTAGAAGTTTTTTTACTATAAATGTATTAATTAAGGCCTTCATTTTATGAAATCACAGTTAAATAGTCCCTAAGAAACATTCTGTCTCCAAAAAAACATATCAGAGTGGTTTTGTTAAAGGGAAAGTTAGCAAAGTCTAAACTGCTTCAATGCTTTACAAACAGACCTCATTTTATTAAGCATACTACTACAGAAAAATCTCATTTTTTACCTATGTATGATAATGTCCTTTGAAATGTCACCTTGAAGCTCCTCTCATTAAGAATTGAAGTCTGGGGGCACCTGGGTGGCTCAATCGGTTAAGTGTCCAACTTCAGCTCAGGTCATGATCTCACAGTTTGTGAGTTCGAGCCCCGCATCAGGGTCTGTGCTAACAGCTCAGAGCCTGGAGCCTGCTTCGGAGTCTGTGTCTCCCGCTCTCTCTCTCTCTGCCCTTTCCCTGCTTGTGCTCTGTCTCTCTCTCTTAAAAATAAATAAACATAAAAAAAAAAAAGAATTGACATCTGTCTCCTCATCTTTTTAGTATAGACTTGCTATGGATTTTCCTCTGGTTGATAGACTGACGTGGAAGTGATAGGATGCTAGTTATAAGCCTTGGCTGCTAAGGCTTTACATGGTTTCTCTCATGCCACCAGAAGCCTGAAACCAGGCAGGTAACAAGCGAGGCCAGCCTGCTGCAGGTTAAGTGGTGCAGGTGGAATAGTGAGTGTTCCCAGCGCAACCTACATAGTCAGCCTCGGTGGATCTGACAGCTGACCACTGACCCGTAAATCCAGTCAAGATCAGGCCAACACATTGATCAACACAATTTGCGGTAAACACGAGGCTTGTCAGAGTTAGTAAGGGCTATTGCTTTATGTCACTGGGATTTGCAAAACAAAACCAAGAATGATAATACCAAGAGTGAAATATATCTTGAACAAATGCAAGTAAACCTAAATCTAATTAGTCTCAATGATATTCTGGTTTCAAAGTGGTATCTCATTTGAATGAACACCAATTCAAATGCCAAAATGACTAAAAGCAAGAAAATGTTTAATATATATTTTTGAACAATGTAAAGGAGGTTAGTACATTATTAGTAGTTAGTAGAGCATCTTAAATATCGTAGAAATTAGTAAAAATTTATCTTGCCTCTCAACCCTGTTCACTTCTCCCTTTGCCCACATTTTGTCTCTCATATATTCACCACCTATTTCCAAAAACCTATCAAAACTGCCTAAAAATTTTGACCAAATATTTGCCAATAAGCTACCTTTGAATAGAAAACAACTCCATTTCTTTGATTTTATGTCCTCAAGAAAGCTTCACAAAAGCAATACCGTATCTTTTTGAAATATGTGTTTAAATAATCCTTCCTTTTATAAAAGGACAAGGAAGTTGAGACATGGGTTATTTTATAATGAGACTGTTGGTGAATTTCAGTCTTGCTACTGATATGACTGACTGCTTTAGATAAAAAAAAATAGACATGCAAAATCTTACAAAACAATAAGAGTTTTCTTCTTATCCTTTGCCAAACAATTTCCTGGGACTTTTTTTTTAACACAAGTATATTTCTTAACAGTTCTATTTAAGATACCTTAAATAACTGCACACAATTATGGACTATGTCAAATTTGGCCTTAACTGTCACTGGGGAGTTATTAACTTTCCAGTGGCTGAAGAATTTAACCTAATATATTCTTTTATTTTTTTGTCCCAATATATTCTTAATGCTGAGTGCAAAGATCTGGAGAAGGATCATCAAAGTAAACACATGTGTATGCGCACACACACACAGTCACCTTCAACTCATCAGCTAGGTAACCAACACAGTCTCCTCAATTGTACAGGTGGTCTTGGCTGATAAACACTGAGCTGCCACCAAGAAGCATTTCCAAAAAAGTATTCATTCAGTTTTATAAAGTGCTGTGCTTACAAACAGTCGATGAACTTTAGAAGTACACTTTTATGTTTAGAAGCATATATTTTTGCAAAGCATATTGATAAAAAATTGCCTTAAAAAAGGGAGAGATGAGAATGCTGGAAAGGACCAGTTACCAGAGCCAGATATGATCAGCCAGGGGGCGCCTTGGTGGCTCAGTTGGTTGTGCGTCTGACTCTTGATCTTGGCTCAGGTCAGGATCTCATGGTCCTACATCAGACCACATCTTGATCTTGGCTCAGGTCAGGATCTCATGGTCCCTGCATCCGACCACAAGCTGACGGGGGAGCCTGCTTGGAATTCTCTTTCTCCTTCTCCTTCTGTACCCCCTCCCTGGTTTGTGCGTGCGCTCTCTCTCTCTCTCTCTCTCTCTCAATTTTCTCTCATTCACAAAAAAAAAAAAAAAAAAAATTCTCTCCGTGCCCCTCCCCCTTCTCCTGTGCTCACTCTCAAAAAAGAAAGAAAGAAAGAAAGAAAGAAAGAAAGAAAGAAAGAAAGAAAAAGAAATTCTGTTTCTCTGCTAAAATTTCAAACCACTTGTTAGAATACCATTAAAGAACAGGATTGTAAGCTCTGACAACATAATCTCTGCTGATACAAGTAATAATTATAATAAAAACAATAATAGCTAAAATACTGTGGCTTACTGCATGCCTCTCACTTATATTAAATATTTTAATCATTATGGTAGTATAAAAGGTAGGAACTGAATTATTCCCATATTCAGATAGGGAAATGTAGGCACAGCTAGGAATTAAGAAACAAAAACCCCAGTATTAAACATGATAACCTTACTTTTAAATTAATGCTTTTGTTTCAGGCTTAGCAAACTGGTTTGCCTCCTCTAATGACTCTTTAACCTCTCTGTTCCTCTGTTTATCAACTATAAATGGAAATAGGAAAACAATCTACCACATGGGCTTACTGTGAAAATTGAATGAAGTATAAAATGGCCGGCACAATATTTTAGCATTCAATAAAATAAAATTTCTTATTAACAGTAGTAGTATTGTATCATTTTTGATGTAAGACTTTCTTTTGATCGTGGAACTTTAAAAAATATTAATCAAATTTTCCATGTTTTCTTAACTTTCAGGAAGCTGAAAGGGAAAATATATTTCACTGTTAGTTGTTTTCTTTCTTTAAATACAGCGTTTGTTGTATAAATATCTGTAGCCATCACTATTTCTCACTTTTGTTTTTTATTATTTATATCTTATTTTAATGATTTCATGGTTGCGTTAATCTGACCTCTCATCATAGGGCAGCTTCAAATTGTCCATGGAAATAAGCCCATTTATCACTAAGAATTTTCTTTTGACTGTCAAAATTAAAGACCCCATTGTAATGGGTTCAAAACAAAACTCAGGGGTTTGTTTTCTTTCTCACCTTAATCAAGTGGAGAGATAGATTACAAAGGCTTATTTTTTCTTGGAAGTTTATTTATTTTTGAGAGAGACAGAGAGAGAAAGCACAAGCAGCAGAGGGGCAGAGAGAGAGGGAGAGCAGAGAATCCCAAGCAGGCTCCGCATGTCAGCACAGAGTAGGATGTGGGGCTTGAACTCACACACCCAACCATGCGATCATGACCTGAGCCAAAGCCAGACACTTAAAGGACTGAGCCACCCAGGTGGCCCTGACAACACAGGCTTCTTAACTGTATCTGCTTCATCATTGTTAGTCTGTGTCTTCTCTCCAGAAGGTTAAATAGTGTATAATGGAGTAGCTGACCTCTATCCTGAAGGTCAAGTGGTTGTGAATCCATTAGGGAGAAGGGGAGGATCAAGGGGCAAAGGGCCATGACTCTGAGTTGATTTCCTGAAAATTACCTCTCAGTATTTTTCCCTATTTTTCAATAATCATCTGCAGTAGAAAAGAAGTTTGAAAAATGAAATATTTTTGCTAGATCCATTGACACCTCATATAAATTCCTGGTTTTGTTACTAACAACAACAACAAAAAGCAAAAATGAATAGTGCTGAGGACGCTAAATGTTTTGTCAACGCAAAGAAGAAATGACAGACCATCTTTGCATAGGAGCAAGGCCTGTCCAATACAGACAGCTTTTCTGTAAAAAGATTCCTGAAACTGTTCTCAGGAAAATTCTGTTAAAAATTGCAAGAAAGATGCTTCTCACATTATACTTGCTTTAATTTATGCCTTTGGTGAGTGTCTTAACCTGTGGCCTACAGAAACTTAGGAAGTAATACTGTGTGTCTATGTATCTTTGAGGAAAGGTGGCCTATAAGTAGTGATGTTATTTTGAGATTAAGTAATGAGCTAAAAATTTCATTTTGTATGTTCTGGGGATGTGTCTTAAATTTTACTTTATGAGTTCTGATTTTATTTGCACTTATAGAGCTTTTGCATTATAAATGGGGCCTCAGGGTAGAACATACACTGATAGTTCGGATGCCCCATGCCCTTTAGTCCGTACATCCTGATTAACTGCTACTCGTACTGATACCCTACATCAAGGTGTGACAGAATAATGTTCTAGCACTTTCAGAGTTCAACTCATTTTAAGCTGTTTGTCAATCAATGGCTTGCTGTTCTTAACAGATTTGAAATTTAAAAACCAGTCTTCTTATCAAGGAAATTTTTTTATATACATTTCTGGGAAATTCTTTGGTTGAGGAGTATTCTCAGACAACTTTTGAGGAAACATTCTTTGCATAGTCGTGAAACCTTTTGACACTGGATCTATCCATTGATCTATCAGCAGGCAATAATGCTTACTTTGTTGTTATAGTAAAAGTGATAATTATGACTGATCTATTATATAAAAGCAATTATAGTTGTTCCTGGAAGAATAAAGTTCTAATTTCTGTCTTTAGAAAGAAAACAAGTATGTAGATGACTAAGTATTTTCTTGACCCTCATTTTGTCACTTATTCATCTATTGTGTGATTCTAACGTGCTAGGTCTTGTGTCCTGTGTATATATAACAGTGAACAAGAGGGACGAGTTTCCTGCTCTTTGAGGCTTATATTCTGGCTGTGGTGAGAATACAATATAAGTAAGCAAATATTTATGCAAGATCATTAGGATGAATGACAAGTGCTGTGAGTAAATAATACAAAATTAACAGAGTTCTTCGCACTAGAAGCTCAGGAAATGCCTCATAAGAGGTTTACATTCGGGGTGATGCCTGATACAAAAGAAGAAGCTATGTGTAAAGGTTAGGAAGAGAACTGTCCCAGGCAGTGAAAAGAGGAATTGAAAAACCCTAAGGCTGGACAGCTTCCATGAGCAAAAACAAGACCAGGGTGTCTGGAAACTGATGAGTAAGCAGGAGAAAAAAATTTAAGATGACAACAGAATGGTGGCTTGTGAAGACATCTGACTACCTGAGTGAAATGGAAGCTTTCGAGGAATGTTAGCAAGGGGTGATATGAACTTTGGCCATTTATGATTAGTAAATTCAAACGTTAGCCCCAACTTTGAGCAGTGAAGGGAGCAGGTGCACGGCTCAGCCAATGGTTAGATTGAGAGCTCAAGGTCGTGGACGAATTCCTAGAAGGAGGAGTTTGTAACTTGGGCTGAGATCATCCTTTTTGGATAGGAAGTGGATTTTCCAAAGTAGAACAGTCACAGAGTTGATTTTAAAGGTGAAAAATGCTGTCACAGAGAAGCATGGGTGCAAAAAAGGGAGTGAGGGGAGGAACTGGGAATGACGTTAGGAAGAATCCCTCTCCCTTCCCCCAAATGTTTTTTTTCCCTGCGTAATTTCCTTTGTACTATATGTTTAAAAATCTTACTTCACATTTAATATATTTTTCCCTTCAGAGTAATCAAATTTAACTTACTCAGAAATTCAGTAAAGCTTGATACATCCTTCCAAGAATGGTATAAGAGGAAAAGCTGCAAAAAAGAAGTTTGACTTGCCTTACGGTCACTGACCACCCTTGAGGAAAGAGCAGCATCCTATTATGTAGTGTGTCCAGACTTCAGAGAGAGGGACAGTGAAGGTGGGGAGAAGCAGGCATCTGAAAGGCCTGTGTGGGAGTAAGAGGAACACTTGAGGCTGAGGAAGTATCTAAGGACAGTATGGGGGCATCTGGGTGGCTTAGTTGATTAAGCGTCTGACTGATTCAGGTCATGATCTCATGATTCGTAGGTTTGAGCCCCACGTTAGGCTCTTGGTAGGTAGCTCAGAGCCTGGAGCCTGCTTCGGATCTCTATCTCCCTGTCTCTCAGCCCCTCCACTGTTCGTGCTCTGTCTCTCTCTGTCTCTTAAAAATGAATAAATGTTTTTTATAATGTTTTAAAAGGACAGTGTATAAAATCTCTCCTTTCCCCAGACCAGTTTTAAAAGAATGGAGTGAATGGAGTGAATTTATGCAGCTGGAGTCAATATTCTAGGTCAATATTCTAGTGTCATTGAGTCAATGCCGATCATTTCATTCAGCATTTGTTTAAAAATTAGAAATTAAAGGTTAACTTTATACCAGGCAGTGGGATAGGTACTAGGGGTAGAGAGAGAGATGCAAGATTAAGACGCTGATCTAATGAAGCTCATGTGCTACTGGGAAACCAAACTAAAAAGGTAACTTTTATGACCATGTGATACATACATTGATAAAAGGGCAGTAGATGAGAAATTAGAATTAGTAGTAGAATGAGAATAATTAGTAGAATTAGAAATTCTCCAATAAAAGTCCAGAGGAAAGCCTTTACATTGACTGAGTTGAAACAAAGAAAACTGCATGAGATGTGTTGTGGCAAATGAGTAGAGAATGACCAGATGAAAAATGGAAGGAAAGGCCTTAAAACCATAGGGAACAACATGCGCGAAGGGACTGGCCACCATAGCACACGTCCTGTGTGAAGAAATTAAACGAGATTGACATGGCTGAGATATATGGTGAAGCACAGAGAGTTTCAACATGTGAGGATGAGGAAACTAGTGAGAAATAACTTGTGAAGCATCTGGAATTCTGGAGTAAGGAGTCCAGACTTTGGTCCAAATGTTATGGACAAAAGGGAAGGATTTTAAGAGAGAGCCAGTATCCATTTTAGAAAGTAGAAAGATCACTGAGGGGAAATAGGCTATCCATTAGAGGCTCAAGGGGACCGTGTCTGAGAGGCACAGCAGATACTCAACAAATCCCATTTAAGGGAATAGCGTACAAGGTCATATTGTACTGTTCCTCCTCACTTCCCTTCCATGTGAAGGAAAAATGAAATAATACCTGTGGCTGGCACATAAGTAACCAGTAAGTGTTTGTAGAGGTATTCCACTCCAGATTTCCTCGCTTCTTTAAGATATTTTTGTTCGATAATCATCCATGTCTATCTAGCCTTTTTGAAGTATCATTGCTTATTTCTCAACTCCTTCAGATCATTGCCTGGTAAGTGAGTTCTCCCTGTCTTTGCACTTATTCGCCAATTAAAAAAAAAAAAAAACACTTTTCTAAAGCTGTTTATCTTAACCTTCAGTACCCCTTGAATTTCTCCATCCTGTGAGACTTAGAGAAGACCTTGTTCTTTAAGCCTGTTTAAATCTACTTTCTGGAAGAGAGCTGCAGTGTTGCCTAACCCCCATTCCCATTCTGCTTTTGAATTTTCAGCTGTATTAGTTCCTGGTAAGTTCTGTGCTGATTACATCATGCAGTACTCCTGGGTGCACAAGAATCAAATAAAGCAGCTCAGCCACCCATGTCAATTCCTGTGCTTTTTACAACAGAGAATCTTTCCTAATTAGCAGTTGTCGGGTTGGTTCAATTCCCTTGTCACCACCAAGTTCTGCACCTTGACTACCAAAAAGCTGTTCCTAGATAAGTGTCTGATGACTGCCTCTGACTCTTGCTATGTAATAAATAATTAATAGTTTCCTTTAATCTGATCAATATTCCATTGGTGTCTAATTACCTATGTTTTCTTTATTTTTTTTTTTGACCTGAAGGCTGATATAGAGCAAACCTGTCTTTAGTTTATGTGTTTCTGAATATGTACTTTGTAAGAGTAACTAGGTATTATTTTTTGAAAGAAAAATGTTGTCTTTTCCCCTGTCTTCCCCAACTCCTCCATATAATTGTGTATTTATTGTCTTTCTGGTTAGCTTAAGATAGACATCTGATTGGAAGTACATTTTATTCTAGAAAGGCTCTGTTGTGAACAAGGAGTCTGTTTACTACTTCAAACCTTGGGAAATGTCACTGTTCGGGGTGATCCAGTACCAACATTTTTGTTTGTGATGAATTAAGAACATAAATAAGCATGGCCAGGCAGCCAGCTCCTCTGGTTTGCCTCTTTTCAGGTCCTTCACAGTGTGTGTGTTCAGCTGAGAATGGAAAGACACAACTTGTAAGTGTCTGTGGCTGAGGCATTATTGAGGAGAGGACCATCCAGACTGAGTCAAAGTGAGAATATGATATTGTGATAATATGATTTGTAAGTGTGAGTTTGGTCTTTGTTCCAGTATCTGACACAAAGCTCCCCAAAGCCTTGAAATTTTCTAAGTGATAAGAGCAACAAAGGTGTCTTTTATTATGTTAAGGGGGTGACTTTTAGAAAGCACCTAGGCAACCTAAGTATGGGGGCTGGTTGCCTGGGGAGCCAACCTTGTCATTAGAGTGTCATAAGACTTTTAGTCTTACCCAGCCCCCACACACACCTGGGGGAATGGAGATGGGCTGGAGGTTGAATCAATTGCAATGGCCAGCAGTTTGAGCAATCATGCCGATCTAATGCAATTGTCATAAAAACCCAAAAGGACTAGGTTCAGACAGCTTTCAGGTTGGTGAACAGGTAGAAATGTAGGGAGAGTGTCGCACTCGGAGAGGGCATGGAAGTTCTGTGCCTTTTCCCTGTGCCTTGTCCTATGCGTCTCTGTCATCTGGGTGTTTCTGAGTTATATTCTTTTATAATAAAACTGGTGATCTAGTAGCTGAAATATTTCTCTAAAGTCTGTGAGCTGATCCAGCAAATTCATTGAACCAAAGAAGGGCATCTTTGGAACATCCAATCTGTAGCCACTTGATCTAAAGCACAGGTGACAGCCTAGGCTTGAGACTGGTGTTTGAAGGGTGGTGGGGACACCCTGTGGGACTGAGCCCTTAATCTGTGGGATCGAATGCTATCTCAAAGTACATAGTGCCAGAATGGAATTGAATTGCCGAACTCCCGGCTCATACTGGAGAATTCCATCTGTGGGGAAACTCCCTGCCCTCACATTGGAAATGGTAGCAGAATCATTTTACAATACTCACCGAAGTCTCTTCCGAAGAGAGACAGTAGGAATGCGGGCCATCTGACTTTAGTCTTTCTGCCCTGACTGAGCTGACAAAGTGGAGGCTGCAGGTTCACCAACTGGGGATATTTGCAACACTTGCCAGCCAAGTTCCACCAGTAGTGACACTGTTCACCTGTACCAGAGTCCTGTCAACAGTCAAGAATTTCCCTAACCTTTCTGTGTTCTGAAATGGCTAACTGCAAAGAATCGCCCTTCCTGCTATGACGTAGACGAGACCTGTGGGTAACCCCCGCTTCGCCTGTGACGAGACCACACTAGAACTCTCCAAATTCTCCTTTGTCTCCTAAATGCTGAGCTGCACTGTTCATTGCCACCGAGCGATCTGGACAAAAGGCCCGCTAACTTGACCAAACTTGAGTCAGACATCTCCTTCCCCAGGCCTCTGAACCTTCGCCCACTGCGTGATCGTGGCAGTAATGACAAGCCCTCTTTCACAGCCTCCCCTGGGGACTGGCTGACAGGGGAACATGTCCCCCACCCCATCCGCTGACCTGTCACACCACCACCCATCCCACTTCCCCACACCTGACTATTTCTCACTTTGTTTACTACTCTGTGCAAAAGAAAAGCCTTTTTTTTTCCCCTGATGCCAGTGGATATGCTTGCAGATATTCTGGTGGATTTGCTATTTTACAGGGATCTCCCAGCCCTGTTGCCTAAAGTGTCCTGCCCCATCACAATAACCTTCCTCCCTCTACTGCAATATATGTGGTAGAATAATATATAACATATTGTTTATATATTATATATATTTACTGAAATATATATTTTTATATGTGTTTCCTTATTTTTAAATAAATTCCTCCTCACTGAAGCCAGGATTTGTTTTTATTTGACAGTATACATCCAAGGACTAGCCTGGGAAATAAGGTGAGAAGCTCCCCTTTCCCCACATGCCTCAAAGTCATATAAGCCTTTTCCTCATATCCCTCATGCCAGCCATGAGAGCAGCAAGTGGAAGATGGACAAGAAACCTTAAGATTGAATTATCTCAGGGGCGCCTGGGTGGCTCAGTCAGTTGAGTGTCTGACTTCAGCTCAGGTCATGATCTCGCAGTTGACGAGTTCGAGCCCCGCATTGGGCTCTGTGCTGGCAGCTCAGAGCCTGGAGCCTGCTTGGGAGTGTGTGTCTCCCTCTGTCTCTGCCCCTCCCCTGCTCATGCTCTGTCTCTGTCTGTCTCAAAAATAAAGATAAACGTTAAAAAAGTTTTTTTTTAAAAGATTGAATTATCTCAGAGATGCTGACTTCAATCTCAAGATCCTGTTTAAATTAACAGATCAGACCAAGTTTTTCATTTTTACTAAACTTATGTGTCCCGCTATTCTTTTTATGCCTGGAAGATTTGTTGTAAGAAGAGCGCAAATGAAAGAGAAATTTTAGAGAATTAAGTAAAATACATATTTTCTGCACATCTCAGTGTCACATGAGTCTGACCATACATGTAAATCTTGGACTTGGAAACTAGTCTTTCTCCATCCATACTCCCACCCCACAGCCTCTTTATTATTTTGTACGTCTTTTCCTGGAAGTTTCAATCTATCATTTTATGTGTTTTACTTATTATACTGATTTGTTTTCAGAAATTTTCTTTTCATGGGTTTAAATGCCTTCTCCTGAGACAGCTTGCCCATCATCAAGAAAAATGGGAAATAGTGATGCTCTTTGTGAAAATAATTTTATTCATTTAAGGAAGAAGGGATATAGAGGCATGGGACATCCCTTTCGACTCCAGTACCTTCTGTTTCAGATAGTGTACTCTGCCCTTAATATAATCTGGCCATATTACTTCTGTGCATGTGATTTAATTCTGTGTATCCAATTAATTTTTTTTTTTTTTGGCTCACTTTCTTTTAGCAATGAGGCTGCTATATACCTCCTATCATGCAATTATTTCTCTCAGTATTTTTATACAAATGAGAATCTGGGAAATTTTAAGTTCGCTCATTGGAAGATCTTTAGGAATATTTGTTACATTCCTCAGAATTTCCTAGAAACCCTAGAATTCCACTTTCCAAAAAAAAAAAAAAAAAAGCATTAGCTGATTATATAATATAGTCACAGCACAATTTACTCAACTGAGTTCTTTCAAAACCCTGTAAATTGTCCTTGGTCTACAGAAGCACTATTCATGATTATTTATGAATATTATTTATAAAATGAAATGCAATGGCAATGCTAAGCAACCTACTTTACAGTAGGTTAAACTCTACAGAGAGAATATGTATTTAAAAAATCCAATCCTGACAGGCATACATTATACAGGGACAAATGTCAGGCATGAGGTAATCCATGCTGGTAATTATTTTAAAAGAGTAGGAAATAGAACATCATTGTTACAGAATTTGTCAGGAGAATCTTGATTTTTAATAGAATACATAGAAATATGAAATGACTGAAGATAGAATATTTAAACTCTTCACAGGCAAAGATGCTAAGTGGGTGGTCAGAGCGAAGGCAGAGTCTGATTTTTAAGGCTGGAGGAAGTCATATTGAGACAGGGGGATATTTTAGACCAAGTCCTTCCTCAGAAGCACTTGAAAATGTGTATATGGGGGTATAAAAATGACTTCGTGAAGAGTAAAAGAGAATGATAGCAGAAGATACGTTCTCAACTGCAAAGTAAAAGCATCTGGGGAATATTTGCCCAAAGTAGAATATATATACAATGTCTACGCCCACTAAATTGCAGATTTCCCTCTGTTAGATGTAGCTATGTTTGTCAATTAACTTGAGGCAAGGAAAGTTTGGAGGGGAAAAAAAAGAAGAAAAAAGACCTTTCCATGCACAACCCACTCTTACTGAGGGGATGTATAAAACCACAAAGTGCAAACAGTACCGCTCAAGCTCTGATCTTTTCTGAAGATGATTTTTTTTCTACTTATTAATCTTTCTTAGAAATATTCACCTACAGAGGAAAAATGCTTTCTCTTCTATCACAAAAGAGGCAAGCCTTTGAAATCCCATCTTTGTTCTTCACAATGCGGACTTGTATCAAGTACAAAGAATTCTCTCTGAAGTCCATAAACAAAAGAATGCCTTGCTGTATACAAGTTATCTGTTTAAGAGAGCTTTCTTCTCCTCCTCTGTCCTGATTTGAAGTGCTTCAACATGCCTCAAAACTAAGATCTAATCATTGCAACAATTGACTGAAGATTCCCACTGAGATTTTAGGAAAAGAAACAAGCATCGCACAATGTTACATTGATAGGCTCCAAACATACTTTGGAAATTGTTTAAAGATTATTTGCTTATAGTTTCTCTTTAAAGATAGCAAAAGAAATCAGGTTTTCAGTGAACGTCAGAGGTAATCTGTTTATAAGTTATTTGTCGATAAAATATTTTTAAATGATGTAGAATATTATTCCAGATAGTTGAATCGCACCCAATGAACCAGAAACACTGATCAAAGGTAATTCTCTCTATCAAAGTTTTACTTTTTTTTTCCCTAACAGTGGAAAGAAATTGTAACTTATGAAGGTACACTTTTACTGTTACCTTAGGATAAAATTCTGGCATGCCCTCAATTTAAAGCATTTTGTCCTCTGTAGGCCTTACTTATTACTGTTTTAACTTGACTCTGTGGCCTTTGGGGGATGCCCTTCAATTATGAATATTTCTCCTACCTTGGACTGCCATTTTTTTTCTTTTTTAGGTTTATTTACTTTGAGAGAGAGAGAGAAAGTGTGAGTGGGGTAGGGGCAGAGAGAGAGAGGAAGAGAGAGAGAATCCTGAGTGGGGTCCATGTTCCATGAACCATGAGATCATGACTTGAGCTGAAATCAAGAGTGGGACCCTTATTCAACTAAGCCACCCAGTTGCCCCTGCCTGCCATTCTTAATCAGAGTCACAAATGTCCTAGAAATATCTCTCTCTCTCTCTCTTTCTCTCTCTCTCTCTCCTGTCAACAAAGTTATGGGAAAATGATCTTCCAGAAATATAGGGGATGTTCAAAAGATGTGAACAGAAACCAAGTGTCCAACATGGAAATTACCTATTTTAAAATGTTACCTCCATTTCAGAACACTACATCTGGAACTGCAGTAGGGTAGGGAAATACATGAGGAAGGTGCTGTATGACTCTAGCAGTACGATTTCAGTTCCCACCACCTTTTGCTATTTGGGGGGAACAGCTACATACAGAGTAGAATATTCACTGGGGAGGAGTTGTTTGAGACATCCAGGTTTCAGATGTGCATTAAGAGTCATACTACCTTGATTTTTCTCTCCAGAACATAGTTTTTCACTTTTGTAAAATGAAGAATTGGATTAGATGATATTACTGCTTTGTTTTCATTTCTGTGGCTCTATCATTTAACAGGAAAATTAGGAAACAGTCAAGAGGAATGAGGACAGAGTGACAAAGAGTTCCCACAAGTAGTCTAGGCTCCAGATAAATATGTAAATATTTAATGTACATAGGGAATTTTCTATGAATATGTTGTACAATATGATACATAAAATTAACCATTACATATTTGGTCTTCTTTAATGTAAACCCACCAAGTTCGATGATTACTATTAGCCTAAAATCTGTTTTGAAAATTCTTAATGTGACCTATTGATGAGCCTTTAGAAATTCTTGACTTTTCACAATGATCGCAGGAGAAAATATTTAAGCTTATTTTTTCAATAGAGCTGGTAAATTGTATACTTCAGTAAGGCAAAATGAAAATGAGAGATATGAGATATTGAGTGTTTCAAAAGAGCCCTGATAAAAATACAAATGGTGCTTTATATATTCTTAATTTTTGGTAGACAAATTCTTAAATGTATTTAATATTCCGCCATCACTTTTTGGATAGTTTAAAGTTTCTTTTAAGTCAGTTCAACACAAAATTAAATGAAAAATACATTTTAATGTTTTTAAAAATTATAGCAATGTGGAATCTTCAGGGAGTAAGAATTCCCATCCCCTTCAAGGGTCCTTCTAGCCTGATTAAAAAATCAAATTGACGTGAGACAGGAGAAACAGGAGAAAATCACACGTAATAGTGTACATATGGGGAATCTACATAGGCATGGAAATTCCAAAGACAGGCAAAATGAGGTGTATATGTCTTTCTAAACTAAAAAGCAAGGGGGTAGGTGGCTGGGACTTCAAAGGGAAAAAATGCAATTCATAGAAAAATGAAAAAGAGTAAATGTTTGGTAAACAAGTGTGTGCTGGGCCACTCAGAAACAATGGGGCAAAGGAGAGGACTTGGATCAGACAGACCTTGCTAGGTTCCTCCTTGCCTACCATAAGATACGTTCATATCCTTAAAGTAGTATTGATGGTGATAGCTCTCTCCCTGGAGCAGGTTCTCTAAATTCTTTTTAGACAGTTGAGGATGGAGGTAAAGAGTTATTCCCGAATCTGCTGTGTTTTGTTTATTTATACTTTAAAATAATCTTCATGCCAAAGTGGCCCATGTTGGGGCGGCCTATCCTTGGCCCCTACAGAATCAATTCCATGAAATATGATTAAGGGAGTGGTCTTATTTTGGAAATAAACAAAACAACTTACTAAATCTCAATAAGAATAGCAGGAGACTGTGAAGTTTGAGCCATGACTTACTGTGCTTCCCTACTCCCAGCTCCATGTATAGAAACTCATCTCTTAGGGCGCCTGGGTGGCTCAGTTGGTTAAGCGTCTAACTTCAGCTCAGGTCATGATCTCATGGTCCCTGAGTTTGAGCCTCACGTCAGGCTCTGTGCTGACAGCTCGGAGCCTGGAGCCTGCTTCAGATTCTGTCTCCATCTCTCTCTGCCTGTCCCCCACTCACACTGTCTCTCTCTCTCTCTCTCTCTCTCTCTGAAGAATAAATAAACATTAAGAAGAAAGAAAGAGAGGGAGAGAAAGGGAAGAAAAGAAAGAAAAAAGAAATAGCAAGCAAGCAAGAAAGGAACTCTTCTCTGGGTGCTCTACCTCAGGAGGGTATAACCATAAAGATGGGAATCTTCAGTCTACCTCCATTTGTGAGCTATGGTTTCACCTCAGAAGAGGTAGGCAGCTGGCATTTCTCATCATTAGTCCTGTTTTACAGACCTCTATTCAAAACAGTAGAACTCAGAAGACTGAGGCTGGTTATCTCTACTCAGGATCTAATTATAGCATGCAGGCACCACCCCGCTCCACTCCAGAATAGATAGAGTAGTACTGGGCAGAATTGCCTCAGCTTGTTTGCTCATAGGGCAGAGTTTCCATGAAGGAACGGGCAAGCCAAGAAGACCAGGGGCTACTAACGGCTTCCAGTGCCTGCTTACAGAGCTAGAATGTCATTTCTAAAAGAAGTAGGCCATTGGCTCACCTCCAGCTTCTGTGCAGAACTGCAAAGATTTTAATCAGGGGAAGAGGCAAGCCATAATGACTTGAAACTCCACAGCTCTGCCTGAAGAGACTGACTTTATTTGGAATTCTCAAAGAATTCCATGTATAAGGTTGTTGCCAACCATGAGGACCTTAAAGGGAAGCAATTAAGGGCACACGGGTAGTACCATGATATAGTAGCATCAAGTGACATGGCAGAGAAACAAGAAATTTAGCACAGAGAATCAGGAGAAAAGCTAGCTTTGAAGAGCCCTCTTTGGAGTAAGTTAGCCATGGGGTTCGGAAATGTTGCGTGTATATTAGATTGCACCAACATTGGAGGAATCAGAGCTGGACATGAGGCAGATTTGAAAACATTCCCAAGCCACAGAGAGACTCATCAATAAAGAGCAGAATCCTCACTGGCACAAGGAACTTAAGTATAATTCTGACAAAACATAGGTTGAACAATAAATTACTGTGACTCAGGGGCACATCTCAGGAAGCCAGGCTTAAAAATAAAATCACACACATTGCTGGCAGAGTGGAAGACTGTGTATATGTCTTAGGCTGTGCCCTCTTAGGAATTCTCAGAAAGGAAAATCCTAAACTATTAGTCGCTAGCTAGATGAACATGGGACAAAATCAGAAATTTTTTTAAATTGTGATAAGACCCTCTATGTCAGATACACATCTAACAGTAAAGGATGAATATCTAAATGGCTAAGGATATTTAAGCACCATCTTTGACCAAAAAGTAGCTTAAACGACCTAGGTGTGACCATAAAGTGACTAAAAAAACCAAAAGACTGAAAGAAAACATTTAAAACAAACATTACCAACAGCCATTACAGCTGCACACTATGGGGAAGAAGACTCTACAGGTGTAGTTAAGTCAAGTTATGAAAGAAAGAAAGAAAGAAAGAAGGAAAGAAAGAAAGAAAGAAAGAAAGAAAGAAAGAAAGAAAGAAAGAAAGAGAAAGAAAGAGCGGGAGGAAGGAAGGAAGGAAGGAAGGAAGGAAGGAAGGAAGGAAGGAAGGAAGGAAGGAAGGAAGGAAGAAAAACATGACCCAAGGAAACAATAACAGCACAATATCAAACTACCCCCTCTGAGGTTCTGGGGAGGGGCGGTTTTTAACAAAACATTGAGACAGACAAAAAAAAGGAAAAAAGTGTGACTCATAAGCAATGAAGGGAGGGAGGAAGGAAGGAAAAATGTAGGAGAAGGAGAAGAGGAGAAGACCAGAAACTGGACATTAAAAAGTGCTTTTGAAGAAGCTCCGGTGTTGGATTTATTGGACAGAGGTTTCAAAGCAGCCACTATAAATGTGTTTGAAGAATGAAAGGTAAATGTATCTAAAGACTTTCTCACCAAAGAATGTCAGGGAAGTGATATTATAAATAAGAACCCAAATTAAAATCTGTAATTGAAAATTACAATAACTAGAGTAAAATGTGCTGGAGAGGCTCAACAGTAGATTTCATCTGGCAGAAAAAAGAATACTCAAAGTCAAGATAGATGAATAAAGATTAGATAATATGACAAGAGAAAAAAGGAACTAAAATGAACAGAGCCAAGGAGAAATATGAAACACCATTAGGCACATCAGCCCATGTAGAATGGCAGTACTCGGTTTGGAGAATAAGGGTCATAAAAACTATTCAGAGACATAATGGGTCAAAATTTTCTTAAATCTGAAAAAATACCAATCTACAACTCCAAAAATGTCAACATACTTCAAGTATGATTAATAAAAAGAGATCTACACATCATGGTCAAATTGTTAAAATCAAAAAGAAAATCTTAAAAGCAGGAAGAGAAAATGATTCATCACAACAAGGAAACCCTGGTATGATTAATGGCTGACTTCTCATAAGAAACAGTGACTCCACAAGACCGTAGAATGCCATTCAAAGTGTTAAAGAAGAAAAAAAATTGTCTACCAAAAATCTTATAACTAGCAAAACTATCTTGCAAAAAGGTGAATCAAAAATATTCCTATACAAACAACAACTTAAAGCATCCATTGCTAGCAGACCTTCCTTTTTTTCTTGACGTATTTTAAAGACAATTGCATTAAAAATGTATATAATTATATTGTTGGGTTTATAACATTTAGAAACATAATATATTTGACAGAGCACAGAAGGGGCAAGTGACAACAAATTTATGTAGAAAAGGAAATCACACTAGATGAGAACTCAAATACACAGAAAGAAATGAAAACAAAGGTAGATAAAAATACTAGTATAATAAATGATATAAATATATCCTCTTGTTTCTTCTCTCCCCTTCTTTAAAACACATATGATTATATAAAATGGAAGTTAAACAACACATTCCATAATAACAAGTGAGTCAAACAATGTTATAAGGAAAATTAGGAAACAATTTTAGATAAACCCACAATGTAACAAATTTGTGGGTTTCAGCTGAAAAATATCAAGAGGGAAACATACAGCTGCTAACACCTATGTAAAAAAAGAAGAAAGAAGTCAAATCAGTAGCCAAAGATTTCATTTTAATTAGGAAATCAGAAGAGACCAAACCTAAAGCAAGAAGGAAGAGAATAATAAACATTATCATGGAAGTAAGCACAATACAGAATAGAAAAATAATAGTGAAATTCATTGAAATCAAAACTGATTTTTTGAGACTAGCACATTCATCAAAACTTTATATATGATCTCCAAGAAAAAAAAAAGACTCACATTCCTCAAATCAGTGATAACAGAGGGCACATAACTACAGATCTCATAGAAATGAAGAATGTAAGAGAATATTACAGACAACTGTATGTCAAGAAATTAGATAACTTAGAAGATATTAACAAAGTTCTGGGATAGCACAAAATATTAAACTTATACCAGAAGAATTTTTAGAAATATGATTAGAGTATAAAGTAAAATGACTGAGTTAGTAATTTTTAAATTTTTCACAAAGAAAAGCTTGGGTTCAGATGGCTTCCCTTGTTTTTCCCACCAAATATGTATAATATAATTAATTCTAATCCCTCACAAAACATTCCAAAAATAGAAGGTGAAACATTTCCTAACATATTCTTTGAGGCCAGTCTTATCCTGAAACTAAAGCTAGACAAAGACGTGAGAAGATCAATATTCCTTATGAGATAAGAATCCTCAAAAAAATGTTAAGTTAAATCCAGAAAAATATAAAAAAGGTTATACAACTTGAACAAGTGAGATTTGTCTTTGGAGTAAAAGGTTGGTTTAACATTAAAAAATCAATTGATGTGATATACCATATTAATAGAGTAAAGGAAAAAAAACAGAAATCTCAATAAAATCAGAAAAACCAATTTACAAATCCAACAGTTTTCCTAATAAAACCACTGAACATATTAAGAATAATAAGGAACTTTGATAATCATTTCTAAAATTCCATGGCCAAATCATCCTTATTGGTTAAAAATTGAATGACTTCCCTTAAGATCAGGAATGAGACAAAGACATCTGCCTTCTGTCATTGATATTATTTTGTGTATACAAATTTTTAAAGCATCCATCTACAAAATATTAGAACTAATATGAGTTAAAGTTAGCAGGATACATGATCAATATATAAAATTTAATTGTATGTCTATACACTAGCAATGAACGATCTAGAAATAAAATTTAGAAATTTCAATTTTTTTCTAATGTTTATTCATTTTTGAGAGAGAAAGAGGTGGGGAGGGGCAGAGAGAGAGGGAGACACAGAATCTGAAGCAGGTTCCAGGCTCTAAGTAAGCTGTCAGCACAGAGCCCCATGAGGGGCTCGAACTCACATACTGCAAGATCATGAACTGAGCTAAAGTTGGCCGCCTAACCGACTGAGCCACCCAGGTGCCCCCAAATTAAATACTTTTATTATAAAAATAAAGTGATACTAATTACTGGAAAGACATCCATTGTTTACGGATCAGGAGCCTTAATAGTCTTAAGACGGCCCTACTTTCAGGAATGTTCTACAGATTCCACACAGTTCTGGTTAAAACCCAAGCTAGATTTTTGTGTATGTGTGTAGAAATTGACAGGCTGATCCTGGAATTCACATGAAAATGCAAACTAGTCAAAATAATCTTGAAAAAAAAAAGTTGGAGTATTCATGGTTTTTAAAAACAATTTTTTTTAACGTTTATTTTTGAGAGACAGTAAGCAGGGAGAGGAGCAGAGAGAGAGGGAGACAGAATCCAAAGCAGGATCTAGGCTCTGAGCTGTCAGCAAGCTGTCAGCACAGAGCCCGACGTGGGGCTTAAACCTGTGAACATGAGATCTTGACCTACTCCAAAGTTGGACGCTTAACCAGCTGAGCCACCCAGGTGTCCCTGGAGCATTCATACTTTTTGATTTCTTAACTACATAGCTACAGTAATCCAGATAATGTGTACTGACGAGGATAAATATATAAATACTTAAGAGAAATAAAACACATCCCCCTAAAACCCCAAAACATATACAAATGTTCATGACAGCATTATTAGTAATACCGATAAAGTAGAACAACAAATACCCATCATCAACTCATGAATAGATAAGCAAATATTGCTGACAGCTAATTATTAAATATTGTTAAAAAGGAATCAACTATTATTACATGCTACAACATAGATAAAACTTGAAAACTTTGTAGGAGAAAGAAGCCACTCACAAAAGACGACATATCATATGATTCCATTGTATGAAATGTCCAGAATACATAGGTCTATAGAGACAGAATATAGGCTTGTTGTCTAGGATTGTTTGGGGGGTACAGGGAGAGAACCTACTAATAGACCAACATTTCTCTTTGGATTGATTAAATGTTCTAATTTTAAATTGTGTTTGAGGTTACACAACTCTGTGAATATGTCAAAAAACATTATTTTGTATTCTATATGTGGGTGAATTGTATGATACGTGAACTGTATCTCAGTAAGGATGTTTAAAAATTATGATTAAGGGGTGCCTGCATGGCTCAGTGGATTAAGCTTAGGACTCTTGGTTTGGCCTAGGCCATGATCTCTCACAGTTCATGAGCTTGAGCCCTGCACTGGCCTCTGTGCTGACAGTACAGAGCCTCCTTGAGATTCTCTTCCTCTCCCTCTGCCCTTCCCTGCTTGCATGTTCTCTCTCTCTCAAAATAAGTGAATAAACTTTAAAAATACATTAAAAAATAAAAATTATGATTAAGAACACTGATTTAAAGTGAATATCTCAAGAAAAAATGTGAAATACTTATGGAAATAGGATATTTTATTAAATTTCTACCAAAAAAACTAACAATTAAAATAGATTTTGATATTAATGTAAAAATGAACACAGACACGTACTAATGAAAATAATAGGTAATTTTTAAAAATGTTTGTTTGTTTATTTATTTTGACAGAGAGAGCAGGGGAGAGGCAGAGAGAGTGAGAGAGAAAGCAAGAATTGCAAGTAGGCTTCATGCTGCCATCATACAGGCCAACACGTGGCTCAAACTCATGAGCCATAAGGTGACCTGAGCTGAAATTAAGAGTTGTACACTTAACCAACTGAGCCACCCAGGCACCCCAAATATTTTTTTTAATTTTTTTAATTTACATCCAAATTAGTTAGCATTATAGTGCAACAGTGATTTCAGGAGTACATTCCTTAGTGCCCCTTACCCATTTAGCCCATCCCCCCTCCCACAACCCCTCCAGCAACCCTCAGTTTGTTCTCCATATTTATGAGTCTTTTCTGTTTTGTCCGCCTCCCTGTTTTTATATTATTTGTGTTTCCCTTCCCTTATGTTCATCTGTTTTGTCTCTTAAAGTCCTCATATGAGTGAAGTCATATGATTTTTGTCTTTCTCTGACTGACTAATTTCACTTAGCCTAATACCCTCCAGCTCCATCCACATAGTTGCAAATGGCAAGATTTCCTTCTTTTTGATTGACGAGTAATACTCCATTGTATATATATACCACATATGCTTTATCCATTCATCCACCGATGGACATTTGGGCTCTTTCCATACTTTGGCTCTTGTTGATAGTGCTGCTATAAACATGGGGGTGCATATGTCCCTTTGAAACAGCACACCTGCATCCCGTGGATAAATGCCTAGTAGTGCAGTTGCTCGGTCGTAAAGTAGTTCTATTTTTAGTCTTTTGAGGAACCTCCATACTATTTTCCAGAGTGGCTGCACCAACTTGCATTCCCACCAGCAGTGCCAAAGAGATCCTCTTTCTCCACATCCTCACCAACATCTGTTGTTGCCTGAGTTGTTACTGTTAGCCATTCTGACAGGTGTAAGGTGGTATCTCATGGTGGTTTTGATTTGTATTTCCCTGATGATGAGTGAGGTTGAGCATGTTTTCATGTGTCGGTTGGCCATCTGGATGTCTTCTTTGGAGAAATGTCTATTCATGTCTTTTGTTCATTTCTTCACTGGATTATGTTTTTTGGGTGTTGAGTTTGATAAGTTCTTTGTAGATTTTGGATACTAACCCTTTATCTGATATGTCATTTGCAGATATCTTCCCCCCCTTCTGTTGGTTGCCTTTTAGTTTTGCTGATTGTTTCCTTCGCTGTGCAGAAGGTTTTTATGTTGATGAGGTGCCAGTAGTTCACTTTTGCTTTAGTTTCCTTTGCCTCCGGAGACATGTTAAGTAAGAAGTTGCTACAGGCAAGATCAAAGAGGTTTTGCCTGCTTTCTCCTCGAGGTTTTGATGGCTTCTTGTCTTACATTTAGGTCTTTCATCCATTTTGAGTTTATTTTTGTATATGGTGTAAGAAAGTGGTCCAGGTTCATTCTTCTGCATGTCGCTGTCCAGTTTTCCCAGCACCACTTGCTGAACAGGTTGTCTTTATTCCATTGGATATTCTTTCCTGCTTTGTCAAAGATTAGTTGGCCATACGTTTGTGGGTCCATTTCTGGGTGCTCTATTCTGTTCCATTGATCTGAGTGTCTGTTCTTGTGCCAGTACCATACTGTCTTGCTGATTACAGCTTTGTAGTATAGCTTGAAGTCTGGGATTGTGATGCCTCCTGCTTTGGTTTTCAAGATTGCTTTGGCTATTCGGGGTCTTTTCTGGTTCTATACAAATTTTAGGATTATTTGTTCTAGCTTTGTGAAGAATGCTGGTGTTACTTTGATAGGGATTGCACTGAATATGTAGATTGCTTTGGGTAGTAACAGTTTAACAATATTTGTTCTTCCTATCCAGGAGCATGGAATCTTTTTTCCATTTTTTTTTTTTGGGGGGGGGGGGTGCTTCTTCAATTTCTTTCATAAGCTTTCTATAGTTTTCAATGTATAGATTTTTCAGCTCTTCGGTTAGATTTATTCCTAGATATTTTATGTTTTTTTGTGCAACTGTAAATGGAATCAATTCCTTGATTTCTCTTTCTGCTGCTTCATTGTTGGTGTATAGGAATGCAACCAATTTCTGTGTGTTTATTTTACATCCTGCAACATTGCTGAATTTATGAGTCAATTCTAGCAGTTTTTTGGTGGAATCTTTTGGGTTTTCCATATAGAGTATCATGTCATTTGTGAAGAGTGAAAGTTTGACCTCCTCCTGGCCAATTTGGATGACTTTTATTTCTTTGCATTGTCTGATTGCAGAGGCTAAGACTTCCAATACTATGTTGAATAACAGTGGTGAGAGTGGACATCCCTGTCTTGTTCCTGACCTTAGGGGGAAAGCTGTCAGTTTCTCCCCATTGAGGATATTAGTGTTGGGTCGTTCATATATGGCTTTTGTGATCTCAAGGTATGCTCCTTCTATCCCTACTTTCTTGAGGGTTTTTATCAAGCAAGGATGCCGTATTTTGTCAAATGCTTTCTCTGCATCTATTGAGAGGATCATATTGTTCTTGTCCTTTCTTTTATTGGTGTGATGAATCATGTTAATTGTTTTGCGGATATTGAACCAGCCCTGCATCCCAGGTATAAATCCCACTTGGTCATGGTGAATAATTTTTTTAATGTATTGTTGAAGCTGGTTGGCTAATATCTTGTTGAGGATTTTTGCATCCATGTTCATCAGGGAAATTGGTCTATAGTTCTCCATTTTTGTGTGGTCTCTGGTTTTGGAATCAAGGTAATGCTGGCTTCATAGAAAGAGTTTGGAAATTTTCCTTCCATTTCTATTTTTTGGAACACCTTCAAGAGAACAGGTGTTAACTCTTCCTTAAATGTTTGGTAGAATTCCCCTGGAAAGCCATCTGGCTCTGGACTCTTGTTTTTTGGCAGATTTGTGATTACTAGTTCGATTTCCTTACTGGTCATGGGTCTGTTCAAATTTTCTGTTTCTTCCTGTTTCAGTTTTGGTAGTGTTTCTATGAATTTGTCCATTTCTTCCAGATTGCCCATTTTATTGGCATATAATTGCTCATAATCTTCTCTTATTATTGTTTTTATTTCTGCTGTGTTGGTTGTGATCTCTCCTCTTTCATTCTTGATTTTATTTATTTGGGTCCTTTCCTTTTTTTTTTTTTTTTTTTATCAAACTGACTAGTGGTTTATCAATTTTGTTAATTCTTTCAAAGAACCGGCTTCTGGTTTCATTGATCTGTTCTACTGTTTTTTTGTGTGTTTTTTGTTTTGTTTTGTTTTGCTTTGCTTTCAATAGCATTAATTTCTGCTCTAATCTTTGTTATTTCCTGTCTTCTGCTGGTTTTGGGTTTTATTTGCTATTCTTTTTCTAGCTCCTTAAGGTGTAAGTTTAGATTGTCTATCTGAGATGTTTCTTCCTTCTTTAGGATGCCCTGGATTGCTATATATTTTCCTCTTAGGACCGCCTTTGCTGCATCCCAGAGGTTTTGGTTTGTGGTGTTTTCATTATCATTGACTTCCATATACTTTTTAATTTCCTCTTTAACTGCTTGGTTAGCCCATTCAATCTTTAGTAGGATGTTCTTCAGTCTCCAAGTATTTGTTACCTTTCCAAATTTTTTCTTGTGTTTGATTTTGAGTTTCATAGCGTTGTGGTCTGAAAATATGAACGGTATGATCTCGGTCTTTTTGCACTTCCTCCGGGCTGATTTGTGTCCCAAATATTTTTTTTCAATGTTTTTATTTATTTTTGAGACAGAGAGAGACAGAGTATGAACAGGGGAGGGGCAGAGAGAGAGGGAGACACAGAATCCAAAGCAGGCTTCAGGCTCTGAGCTGTGAGCACAGAGCCTGATGCGGGGCTTGAACCCACGGACCATGAGATCACGACCTGAGCTGAAGTCGGACGCTCAACCGACTGAGCCACCCAGGCACCCCCCCAAATATTTTGTAATACAGATGTCCCATATTTGAGAAAAAAGTCTTGATACTGAAGAATAGAAGCATAAATATAAGGGCTTGAGGTCCAGCCATAGAATTAGGGCAGGGTTATAACCTAGTTCTTGAGATTAGAAAAAGGGAGAAAATAGTCATCAAAAGAGAAGTTGGGGTAATTTGTTTTGGGGTATTGACACTAAGACTGTCTTTATTAAGACTGATTTGAAAAAGAATGAAATCTTGCCATTTGCAACTGCGTGCATGGAGCTGGAGGGTATTATGCTAAGTGAAATTAGTCAGAGAAAGACAAAAATCATATGACTTCACTCATATGAGGACTTTAAGAAACAAAACAGATGAACATAAAGGAAGGGACACACAAATAATATAAAAACAGGGAGGGGGACAAAACAGAAGAGTCTCATAAGTATGGAGAACAAACTGAGGGTTGCTGGAGGGGTTGTGGGAGGGGGGATGGGCTAAATGGGTAAGGGGTACTAAGGAATCTACTCCTGAAATCACTGTTGTACTATATGCTAACTAATTTGGATGTAAATTTAAAGAAATAAAAAATAAAATTAAAAAAAAAAAAAAGAAAGACTGATTTGAAGGGGTTCCTGGGTGGCTCAGTCAGTTAAGTGTCAGACTCTTGGGTTCGGCTCAGGTCATGATCTTATACTTCCTGGGTTTGAGCCCCACATCAGGCTCCAGGCTGACAGGCTCCTGCTTGGGATTCTTTCTCTCTCCCTCTCTCTCTGCCCTCCCCCACTAGTGCTTTCTCTCTCTCATCCTTTCAAAATAATAAATAAACTTGGGGGGGAAGACTGATCTGAAGCAACGGATCCTTCCATGTGTCGCCAAAGGTGAGGATTTGGATTTTTCTGATAGTGGAGCTGAGCCCACCCACAGGAGAGGAGACTTTTCACCCCACACCTACCAAAAGCTGGGCTGCACAGCACTTGAAAACCATAAAGGTCCTCATTGCCACCGATGGACCAGTGTGACTTCCTGAGTCAAGGATAAGAATTAATCTATTATGTGGAGTTTGTGACTCTGAGGACACCAGATTTGTTTCTTTCTGCTTTATTTACCTTAATACCGGACACACACGGGGATTTGGAAAGAGTTCTGAGAAGAGCAGAAATAATTAATGGAATCAACTCACTGAGTTATGAAGAAAGATTGCAGGGACTGAAAATGCATTGTTTAGTTAAGCATCAGTTGTCTAAAGATATGATAATAGTCTCCAAGTACTTGAAAGGTGAAAATAATATGTTGTCCTTCATATGCAAATGTAGCACCACTGGCCCATCAGTAAAACTTGTGCTTAAAGTTATTTTTCTCAGTGGTAAAAATATCTTTTAACAGTTTTAAACACAGTTTCATTCAATCCCTCTTATGACCAGTAGAATTTCAGTAATGGTTCAGGATTTATGATATGCTTATAAATGGGGGAAAAAAAGGCTAAACTGTCTAACTTTAATACAGACTGAATCTTGGATCTTATATTCTTGAAAGATTTTGTTTCTCACACCAGCTATCTCTCTGATTCTCTGACATGAAGAGGGTCTTCTAACAATTCTGTTCAATTCTGACAGTTTACCTGGAGATCACACTGATTAAAGGGCTCAGTCCCCCAAGATTATCCCCCATCAGGTACCAATCACAAGTCCCAAGCCATGCGAACTTCTGCCCAACAGGCTGTAAATCTGGAGGTTCTCACAACTCCCTCCTCAGATTTAATATTTGCTAGAATTTTTCGCAGAACTGAGGACAACACTTATGTTTGATAGTTTATTATAAAGGATACCACTGAGGAACAGCCAAAATGGATGAGCTCTTCCATGCCCAAACTACTTCAAGTGTAAGGTTCCTCTTAAGAATGTAACAGACACCACCTACTCCCCCTTAGGCTCCCCTGAGAAATTTGATAAAGAAAATACCTAACTAAAATAAGTAAACCATAAAACTTGTGTTATAAGAGGGACTGTACGACTATAGTCTGACTCCTCACACAATGGAATTGAGCAAATCAGGAATGGACAACCCAGAACCTAGAGTTATCAAGCCAATAAGGGTAGGATCTGAGAAGAAACAGGGGAGAAAGGAAAGGAGCCAACCAAAACCCTATAGAATATAGTCGAGGACCTATAGTTGGGGGCATTCACTTTCAAATACTCCCTCTCTATAAAGATAGCTTTCATACTGATGACGTTTTGGGGTGATTGTGGGGTTCATGGGGTCCAGAGCCAATGGCCAAGAAAGAATTCTTGAAGACATCTTTGGGGCAAAAAAGGTGATATTATTAAAGCATGGGGACAGGACCCATGGGCAGGAAGAGCTGCACTGGGGTCGTCAAGGGTAACTCATTATATACCCTCAGGTTGGGAGGGGGTCAGGAATAGAGTAAGTCTCTAAGGAATTTTGGAAGCAAGGTTTCTAGGACCTTGAGGGGCTAGCTGTTGCTAGGGAAATACCACTTATTACCATTTAATAAAACCTCAGTCCTGAGACCCTTCAGATGCGTATGGGAAGGGGCATAAACTTGGAGCATGATTGCCAGCGTATATCCTGGGGCAGTTGAGATAAAGGAAGTAGATTTACAGAATCCTTGGATTGGGACAGTGCTAAACCAAGGTTCTCTTTGCCCCTAGCAAAGTGTCATCATCAAGGCAGCTGAGCTCCTAGATGTCAATGGGCTGTAGGCAGTAAGGGAATTTAATTTTTCATTCCCCTTAGGTTCCCACAATACCTTGGCATGCACTTAAACCCTTATCCTTTGTTCTTAGGTAGCTGGGAGTATCCAAGGAATATCACACAGATCCCACCTGGGTTGTGGGGGGCAAGGGGGTGCTAGCTTTTGCTTTGCCCCTCAGCCTGCCTCATGCTCCCTCATCAAAGCTATTCTCATTTTCTGATCTTACATTCTAATAAACTTCTGCCTGATGCTCCTTTTATTCAGTGTCTACCTCTTCATTCTTCAAAGCAGGAGATGGTGAACCCTACATATTGAGGTAAAAAATCCTGCAACAATACCACAACATTATACCACCAGCACAGTGAAATACTGGGCCACCAATTAATGCACAACCCTGCCCCCTCAACGAACAGTATATTCTAATAGCTCCTGACTAAGTATTCACAATTACTCATTTCTTACCCTCTGCTTTGTCTTGGCCAAACTTTATTTGGGTTTCTGTCTTCCCCACAGGCCCCTGAGCTATGGCTTGTCCCCAGCCTTGGGCAAGAACTAAGATGCAGAATATGTACTTTTCATCACCGATCCCCCAGTCAAGCGACTCCGCAGACACATTTCCTGTTAGGTGACACCCAACATGGAGTTAGTAAAGTAGCTGTTTATGTTGTTTATCCCCCTTGCCCAGCTTCCCCTGGAAAGTTTCTGCTAAGCTCTGCTTACCTCTCTGTAGAAGAAAGGCCTTTTTCTGTCTAATTTTCATACACTTGGCAGATTTCTGAGCTCTAAACATTCCCCCTATTGTATTAGTCTTTTTAAGTAAAGTCTTTCCTTATATCTAAGCCTGGATTCATTTTTATTTGAGGCAAATGTTAATAATGCTACAATTACATCATAGGACAATATCAGCATCAAGACAAAATAATTAAACAATTCTAACATAAACTTGGGCAGTGTGAAATAGTCTGGATAATTTTGTAAGTTTATGAAAGGGCTTTTTAAAAATCTTTATTTAATTTTGAGAAAGAGGGGGAGATAGCAGGAGAGAGGCAGACAGAGAGGAAGACACAGAATCTGAAGCAGGCTGCAGGCTTGGAGCTGTCAGCACAGAGCCCGACATGGGGCTCAAACTCATGAACTGTGAGATCATGACCTGAGCCAAAGTCGGATGCTTAACCGACTGAGCCACCAAGGCACCCCAAAAGTGCTTTTTTTTTAAGTTTATTTATTTTGAGAGAGAGAGAGAGAGCATGTGTGCATGTGCACGTGCTTGCAAATGGGGGATGGCAGAGAGAGGGAGAGAGAGAATCTTAGCTGGCAGCACACAGCCCAACGCAGGACTCGAACCCACAAACTGTGAGATCATGACCTGAGCCAAAGTCTGACCTGAGCCTTGCCCAACCGACCAAGCCACTCAGCCTCCCCAAAAGTGTTTTGTTTTTTTTTTTTTGAGGTATTTTTTTATAAATTGAGTTCCAAAGTGAAAGAAAGGTAAACACGGATCATTTAAAAATTAACATTTGGGGGTACGTGGGTGGATCAGTTGGTTAAGCCTCCTACTCCTGATTTCTGCTCAGGTCATCCCATGGTTCGTGAGATAGAGCCCCACATGGGGCTCTGCACTAACAGCACAGAGCCTGCTTGGGACTCTTTCTCTCTCTCTCTCTCTCTCTCTCTCTGCCCCTCCCCACTCATGCTCTCAATCTCTCTCAAAACAAATAAATAAACATTAAAAAAATTAACATATCATTATATACCAATGAAAATTTTCTTAAAATTGTATGTGCTGCTGGAGCTGTTACAGAAACTGGTCTGGATCTCTCAGCAGAAGAACCAAGCGGCACTCGGAGATCTTGGAAGGCAGGAGGTTTATTTTACTCCAGTGGGCTCAGAGGAGATCATTCTCCAGAGGTCTGAGCCCAGAGCATCAACAGAGGGGACAATTTATAGTCTGTTACTTCCGCATTCCTCATTGGTAGTAATTTGGTGCCTGAGGCAAGCAGGGTGGGAACAAGAACCCAGAAGGGAGGTCTACAGTCAGGGACTCAAATTCCCTTATCCGTCCTGCTGGCCATCATATAACAGATTTTTCCCTAGCAGAGCAAGCACCTAATTTTGTTCTATTTTGTTTTCAGTAGAAGGCCATCTGGAATCAGTATTCCCATGTTTCAAGGTCTAGGTAAGAGAGCTGTAGACTAAGGAGGGCCAGTGATTTTCCTCTTTAAAATAATAATTCTAGGTGGCACCTGGGTGGCTCAGTCGGTTGGGCGTCTGAGAATCTCAGATCATGATCTCAGTGTTGGTGGGTTCAGGCCCCGCACTGGGCTCTGTGTTGACAGCTCGGAGACTGGAGCCTGCTTCGGATTCTGGGTCTCCCTCTCTCTCTGCCCCTCCCCCATTCATGCTGTGTTTCTCTCTGTCTCAAAAATAAGTAAACATTTAAAAAATTTTAAAAAATAAAATAATAATTCTAGTCATTACCTCATTGAGCTATTAAATTAGAAAATAAAATTCCTTATTTTGTAAAAGATGAGGTTTTTTTGTCACTGAAAAGTTTTGTAATAAAACATCATGGTGGGTGAGAATGTTGGCTTTTACATGGATTGTAGTTGTGTAAGTGGATTTAGCTACTTCAAGTGAGTTCATAGGCCTCTGCTTACTAAATTGATGTCAGTAATTAATGTTAGTAAATTGATTACTTGGAAATTAAACGTCAAATTTAACAAGATAATATTTATATTTAACATATATATTATAATAAAGACATTTTTTGGATAATGTTTATGTAATGGCAACAAGAAATTTTAGACGAGTCTTAAAAATGTAAAGGCGGTGATAAAAGCACTCACTTTTTCTATTTTGTTTTTATTAGTGTTTTCTTTAAAGCTATTTTGTCCAAGCAAAAAATACCAATTTGCTTAATTCTGTGAGCTGGGAAATCTAAACTGTCATGTTCTGACTTAGTAAAGCCATCATGTATTACTTGTATCTAAGCCAGTAATTTCATAATAATAGAGAAACTAGAATCCTCTTCGCTGATGGACAAATAATTTTAAAAAAATATTATGTTCATTCATGTATCTTCGATTCTGTTGCATAGCTAAATAGGAAGCATGAACAACAGAGAAAAATGTTACAAAGTTTATAAATGATCAGTTAGTAAATTTTAAATGTAAAACAAATACACGAAAAATCAACCTAATTGCATGAATATTTCTCAAATGACATGGCTAATAATTTTCTCACTCTTCCCAAATGGACTTTACGTTATGTGGAACTCTTCCAGATCATTTATATTTATGACCTCATCACTGGTAATCATTCACATATTATTGCTACATCAAATATTTTATTTTGAAATGATGGCTAGCAATAAGTTTAAAGAGTAATATTTGTCTTGTGGTTTCTTTTCTTATTTTTCAAAAGAATACCAGACATGAAATAAGTAGGAAACCATTGAAGCTTCTCAAATGTAAGTTATATTCAAAGTTAAAGTATTCAGATTCATTAGTGATTCTGTGAGTGAATTACAGAATTCATACACTGTGGTTTGACCTTCATTCTAAATTTCTAACTTTGACAATAGAAGCCGTTCTTCTGAATGTGAAGTTAATACTATTGTAAACATCTGTGATTTTATCAGTTGTAAAATATGAAAAGAAAGCAAAAGAAAAGCAAAAGAACTTGCTTGTAGATACAGACATATTGCACTGTCACTTTTTTAAAAATATTTATTTATTATTAAAATAATAGCATATTAATATATATTATGATATACAGAGAGCCTGATACAGGGGCTCCCTCCCACAAACTGTGAGATCATGACCTGAGCCGAAATCAAGAGTCAGACACTTAACTGACTGAGCCACCCAGGTGCCCACACAGTCACTTTTAAACTAAACTAAATGATCTTTATTTTGATGTTAATTCACTAAGACAGATTGAGAGTTCTGGAGATCAGTCAGTTACCCTAAATTAATTTGACGAGTTTTACAGAAGGAGAAGGTACCATCTACCCTTCACTTTGCAGGGAAACTTGAGCTTATTATGTGTGCTCTCTGAGTAGTCCAGCAATGTATATACAATGAAAGATGAAGACAAGCCTTTTTTTTTAACCTAAATTCTAGACTGAACACGGCTCTCTTACATTGCCAAAATGTTGGGATTAGCAATGAATTGGATTTAACTAAGAATTATTTTCAAGTATAAGTTAAAAAAAATTTTAATGTTCATTATTTATTTTTGAGAGAGACACACACACACACACACACACACACACACACACACACAGTGCAAGAGTGGGAGAGGGGCAAAGAGAGATGGAGACACAGAATCCAAAGCAGGCTCTACACTCTGAGCTGTCAGCACAGAGTCCAATGCAGGGCTCGAACCCTTGAACTCTGAGATCATGACCTGAGCCAATGTCAGATGCTTAACTGACAGAGCCACCCAGGTGCCCTTGTTTTCAAGTATAACTTAGATCCTTGGTACTCGAAGATAGCTTACAAACAAGAATATCAGCAACAACTGGAAAAATATTAAAATGCAAAATTTTATATTAAAACTTATTAAAAATGCTCCTCCCCAGAACTATGGAATTGGAATCTGCATCTCAACAAGATCCCCAGATCATTCGTGTACACTTTGAAATTTGAGAAGCACCAGGTTCTGTGATCCTTAGAAGAGAAGCTTTTAAAAGGAATCCTCTTATTAAATATGGAAATGAAAAGGATGTGCTTTAAAGCCCTTCCCAAACCTGAGACTATATGGCATTCTCTGAAAATATAAAAGAAGCAAGTCTTAAATTCATACCTAATCTGCCCATCCCTTATCCTATCATTTCTCTTGAGGGAAAAAATATTTAACTCACTTGTTTTTCTTGATTAGTATTTTGTTTAAGGAAATTGAAATAAAAATTGTGAAAGGGATCTTTTCTGTCATTTTCAAAGTGTAGATCAAATCTTAGGGCTGGGCGACAAAAAACTTTTAAATAACCAACGGTTTAACCAGACAGACTTTGCCTTTAGTGTCAAAAGCAGAAGTCAACAAATTTCTCTCATGTGCAGTGAATTTCAAAATTCAGTGAACTTTTGTTAACATTGGCTCGCGCATGGCGCGTCCTCTCATACCTCTTCCTGTTTCATTTCCCGTGCTGTTACCCTGCTTCAAACCATAGTCATTCATCATCTGGATTCCCACAATGCTTTATGCCTCGTTTCGGAATTTTCACATTTGTTTCCTCCAATCTTTTTTTTATATTGTAGCCATAGTATAATATCTGTGGTAGAAAATAGATTGTTACCACTTTGCCTAAATTTCTTCCAGCATTTTCATTTTTAGGAAAAAGCACAAACTTTCTAGTAATCCTGGGGATCGTGTCCCTGCTCTGCCTTTGCCTCCTTTCTGCATCCGTCTCCTCTGACTCCACATTCAAGGGCTATTGACTTCCTGTCATTTCTCCAAGTATACCTTCTCATCTTTTGTCTTGGATGTTTCATGCTTTCCTTTCCTTAATCTATGTGTAACATAATAGTTTCATTTTTTTCTCATCCTAACTGCCACCTCAACTGGGAAGCCAGCCCATGATAACTCCCCCCAAAATGCTTCTCATGAAGATACCCATAGCACCCTGAACTTCTCTGCCTTTGTACGTTATTTTCTATATTAAATTACCCAGTTACTTACAGAGCTTTTTCAAAGTGTTATTTTAACTTCTTATGGCAGATTAACTCTTAGAAGTAAAACTGATCTTTTTGTTAAAAAGTGGTTTGATTTAGGTGAGTGTAAGACAACAAAAGTAGAAATCAGATAAATTACATTGATAAGAAATGAAGGAGTAGAATAAGAAAGGAGTAGGAATTTGAGGTCTGGATTAGACACCAAAAGAGGGGGAAAATATAAAAATGAAAGTAGTGTAAGAACCATGGTCTAGAGCTAGACTTTATGAGGAAATTTGATTTAGGAAAAAGGTTTGATTTGTAGAGTGACCAAGTAATTTGATATAGAACAATTCTTGATAAAGAACAAAGTTTTCCTAATAATAATAATAATAATATTTTTAAATTGCACATGTAAGTTGTACAGTGCAGAAGGCTTTGTTGTTTGCAAATTTCTAATATATGGGCATCCACTGATGAGAGCTGTATTTTACAACTGGATTAGCAAGAGGCTAAGGGAAAACCGTTGTAAAGGGAGATCTACAACTCAGCAGAAAGAGGTTGGAAGCAGAAATGGGAACAAGAACTTAAGGAAGAGGCTGCTCATATAGTATTTGGAGTATTTGCTCATATAGTATTTGTGCTATGAAGCACAAATAAATTTCATTAAATCTTGTAAGACTGTGTAACTTCAGCTGATACCTGATTAAATCACAGCTATATTCCCCAGTAGGATTCTTTTCAGTTGTAATTTTAGTAGACATTTAGTACCTTTCTTGGGCTCCGGAAGCTGTACAATAAATACTTTAAATAAAAGAGTAGATTCACATTAAAAGGGTATTCAATTGTAAAGGAATGTTTTCTCCCCAAACCCTATCATTCCTAAAATTGGTGACATCAGAATTTCCTTCCAGATCAAAAAAAAACCCTCAAAATTTTTGTTCATGGAAACTGAAAATGTTTATTGTATTTAGAAAGAAAAGTAAGCTATCTACAAGGATTATTTTTGTTCTTGTATTTCTGATATTATGTGTCAGTTACATAAAAGATAGATATGAACACTGGAATTTAAGCTCCCACAGGGAAAGGATTTTGTAGCTTCTTTACCACTACATCCACTGCACCAAAAAGAATGCTAGGCAAAGTATAGTGATTTAGTAAAACTATTGTAATAACAATTGAGTGAAAATATTGTAAATGAATGAAAGACCTCCTAACCCAACCAATTATAGATTCTTTATTAGAGAGCCACTAGGAGGAGCATGAAAAAATTTTGAGAAAACTGTGAAAAAGTTGAGGATGTTTCCAGTAGAAGAAAAATAATAACAATACAGGCAAAAAATGGAGAGTATTTCTCACTCCCCCCCCCCTTTTTAAATATATGGACCAAAAATAACACCTGACTTTGAGGTGTTCGAGATAGTATAAGGCACAGAGGAGATACTTAGAATTTGAATTCTGACAATGCTAGTGGTAAAATTATCAGTCAAAAACCAAATTCACCTGGAAGCCTAGATTTTTGGAGAAGACCCCTTGGCCTGGGGACACAGACCAGTTTAAAAAAAAAATCTGACAAATGTATCTAACTTTAATGAACATTTAGGAGTTTGTGATTTTCTGGAATTCTCAAATTCTATTTGTAAAAAAAATAGAATTTTCTGGGTTTTGATTTCATTAATTTTAATTTCATGCTGGAAGAGGAAGGAAGAAAGTACCACTATCTATATTATGGTAGGTGGGAGTGGGACCAGCTACATCATTTGTAGGGCCTGATGCAAAAATGTAAATGGGGCCCCTTGTTCAAAAATTCTCAGAAAATTTCAAGACATCAGCAGCAGAGCATTAAACCAAGTATGTGGCCCTTGTCCATGCAAGCATGTGACACAGTTCCTGGTTGGGAGTGATGCTAAGTGTGGTAGGATATGCTAAAATGGCTATGTATGCTTTATGAACAAATGTGTTTGACACAGAATCTATTTACATGAGATCCTAGTTGAATAACAGCTTAATATTATAATATGTTATTTTTGCGTTAACTCCATTTAATCCTGAATTCAGCTTTACCTTTCCTTTTTAGAAATGGGAAAATTGGAGATGCTATTAGATGACAACTTATCTTCTGATTGAACGAAAACAATGAAGGAAAGATAATTAACATTTATTAACCAATTAGCATGTGCTAGGTGTTACATTTATATAGACTTATTAATCTGAAGGTAAAATCTTCCTTATCATCTTAGATTCATGTGTAATTAATGATGTAATTAACAAAATTAAGTAACGTGTCAATGGCTCATGCTCTCGGTAGGTAACTTTTTTTGAAGTTTATTTATTTTGAGAAAGAGAGAGTGCTCGTGCATGCACAGCCAAGCAGTGAGGTGCAGAGAGAGAGAGAATCCCAAGAGGATTCTACACTTCCCGCATGGAGCCCGAAGTGGGGCTCAAACCCATGAACCGTGAGATCATGACCTGAGCTGAAATCAAGAGTCAGGCACTTAACCAACTGAGCCACTCCAGTGCCCCAGTAGGTAACTAATTAAAATTTAACATCCATATTCGTTGAAGATGAAGAAGGAGAAGCTTCTCTGATTGTTGCTCTAACAGATCATCACTCTCTCCAGGTCTTCTTTTTCTAATGTCTGCTAAGGGAAGAGAAGTTCCTAAAATGACTGATTTAGAGCCCAGAGCATGAACTGTATGTTAGAAAAATCAAAATCAAGCCCATACATTTTTCTTGTTTTTTTTTCCTTATGATATACAGTTATTGTTGGTTTTATTTATTATCTACTATTTTTTTTGTTTTTCTTTTGTATAGTTCCCTCCACCTCACTCACTCTCTCAACTGCCTATTAATTCAGACCCTGTGATCATTTAAATTCATGTTGCCCCCCCCCCCCCGTTATGCTTTAAACCTAAATCTCATTTTACTGAGCTCTGCGTTGGCATACTGAGATCATTAAAGTGGGATTTTGATACCTGTTCTGTTATTGTATCTTCTGTCCTCAGCTAGAAAAATGGAATGATTACATCTGACCTCATCCTTCCCTTCCAGCATCTAATCCAGTGGCCATGTAACTTCACAAGTGGGCATGATTTCTACTAACGACAGGATCTGAAACTTAATGGTGATGTCTGACAAGTCACTTAACCCCTCTATATTTGTTCTCACATCTATAAAGCAAGGAATACCAATTTCACGGTTTTGTTTTCAGGATTAAGTGAGGCAATGAATGCATAGTGCCTAACTGCAAAGTCCACTCCACTTAGGAACAACAATAATAGTAATTAGGAAAAGTGCTGTATTGGTCAGGGTTCTCTAGAGAAACAGAGGCTGGAGAGAGAAATAAGAGGTTTATTATAGGAATTGGTTCATAGGGTTACAAGGCCTGAGAAGTCCCACAGTCTAAAGTCTAAAAACTGGAAAATTAGAAAAGCTGATGGTGTAACTCAATCCCAGGCCTAGGCCATGAGGACCAGGGAAGGCCTGCATCTGAGGGCAGGAGAAGGTGGGTGTCCCAGCTCTAAAAGAAAGAGAATTCACTGTTCTGTCAACTTGTGTTGTGATTTTGCCTTGGATGGTGCCTGCCCACATTGGGGAGGGTGAATCTCCTTACTCAGTCTACTGAATCACATGCTCTTCCAGAAACACCCTTACAAATACACTGCAAAATATTTTACCAGCTCCCTGGGCATCCCTTAGCCCAGCCAAATTGACACATGAAATTAATCAGAACAAGTTCAAACATGTTGGGGCAGGGGGCTAGTTTGAAGAGTATATTTGAAAAAAAAAAAACAACTCATTAGAAAAAGTATTTTTTGAAAACAGCTTTGAGAATCCTGATAAAGACAGAGTAAGAAAGGCATGCTGCATTTCAGAGTTTGAACTGCCTGATTAGAGTAGTTAATTACATTATGAGAGCTAGGCCTTTTCAACTAGAAATGATTTCTGGAAGAATTTTATCAACTTGACATTCATAAAATCATAAAATATGATTTTTGATCATATATGACAAAATTTGGCAAATATTCTAGTTTCTCATGTCTCTATAAAAGCAAAAAATGAAGTATTAACCATCACTCAGTGAGTGTGTTTCTATGGAGACTGACATAAATAATGTATATAAACTGCTTTCTAATAATACAGCTTAGTGGAGGGCTAGAACTTCGAAGGCCTAGAAAAATAGAAAATGCTTTTAGATCCTAAAGGTGTCAAACAAGCTTCAGGAAACACAAGGTTACAACTAATTCATTGGCTAAATTCTTTCCAAGAGCTTCATATGTCAGTATTCCATCTTGGTGAGTAAAAGATAACTCATGTGTTTTATAGAAGATATATGTAGGTAGTATTATTGATATGCTGTTATGAAAATTTAGGACTTTGACTTGACCTCTCCTTCAGACAGATGGCTAGTTCATTTTTCCAGGGACATAGGAGACCAGGATGCCTGTGGTTAGACAACATATATATATATATATATTTTCCCCTCAAAAAAGAGTTTTAGTTTCAGTTAAGTATTTTGACATGTGCGGTTTGAGATCCAAAGTTCAGCCCCATAAAGCTTGGAACAGACCATCTGGAACTAAAAATATTTAAGAACAGGTGTTATAAATTGGCCATTATGTCCATACGGGAGCAGGATGGTAGTGGAAAATCTGCTTTCAAGTAGAAGTACATCTTGATGGATATTTCAGAATAAATTATCTGCAAAATGTACTCTTACGGGTGTAAATGAGTTTGTCAGGTTACGTGACTTAAGAGCATCTACTTACGTTTCGGAAAATGTCAGATTAATTTTTCATTTCAAATATTTTTTGCTTGACTGATCTTTCTATAATACATACTTAACAGGGTTTGTTTTTTTTTTTTTAAGGTCTCCTTTATAATGCATGTGTCTTCTCACTATTGTGATAGGTTCATATCTAACAATCATTTTTTTTCACTTTTTTTTAACGTTTTTTTTTTATTTTTGAGACAGAGAGAAACAGAGCATGAACAGGGGAGGGTCAAAGAGAGAGGGAGACACAGAATCTGAAACAGGCTCCGGGCTCTGAGCCGTCAGCACAGAGCCTGACGCGGGGCTCGAACTCACGGACCGTGAGATCATGACCTGAGCCGAAGTCGGACGCTTAACCGACTGAGCCACCCAGGCTCTCCTATCTAACAATCCTTTTTAACAAATATCTTTATTTTGGGGTGCCTCAGTGGCTTAGTCGGTTAAGCGTCCGACTTCGGCTCAGGTCATGATCTCACGGTCCGTGAGTTCGAGCCCCGCGTCAGGCTCTGTGCTGACGGCTCGGAGCTTGGAGCAGCCTGCTTTGGATTCTGTATCTCCCTCTCTCTCTGCCCCTCCCCCACTCACACTCTGTCTCTCTCTGCCTCTCAAAAATAAAGAAACATAATAAAAAAATTAAAAAAACAAATATCTTTATTTTACTTTATTTTTTTAAAGTTTATTTATTTACTTACTTAGAGAACACAGGAAAGGGAAGAAGAGAGAGAGGGAGAGAGAGAGAGAATCCCAAGCAGACTCCACACTGTCAGCGCAGAGCCTGATGTGGGGTTCAAATTCACAAACCATGAGATCATGACCTGATCCCAAAATCAAGAGTTGGACACTTAACTGACTGAGCCACCCAAGCACCCTGAAATATCTTTATTTTATATATACTTTCCCTTCCTTCTTCAAGAAAAAAAAAAAAAAAAAAATATATATATATATATATATAATTCTTTGGGAAATTTCTTTTCATTTGAATGTAAGAGGGGTCTTTGATTGCCAGGATTGTTTTATTGTCCCCACAATATCATCGTCCACATTGCATGCAAAAAGCTAGTCTACAGTGTATATAGTTGTAGCTCATAGCAAGTGAATGCAGAAATGAGAAAGGCTAATTTCCCATTAAGAAAATTATTATATACCTCTACAAGGAAAGGACCATGCTAGGAACTAGGTAGAGGTAATAAAGAAAAATAAAATTTAATCCTTATCTATAAAGAATTTAAAGTCAGATATCAAAAGGAGAACACAAATCCCTAAATTAAAAGTAAAAATGAAAACATTTGCACCTGAAGAATACACAAATTGCCACTGAAAACAGAGGTTTCTGTAAAGATGGATTTCCTAAGCCAGAACATTATGTGGCATTTTCCCCCTCCCCTTCACTTTTCAGATTCAATTTATTAACAGATTTGTTTGTCCATCCTATATATGTCTCCAGTTCTTTGGACTTTTCTCTGTTTCATTGTCTTACCTTCCTTAAGGGTGTGGATTGTGTAACATTTAAGAGCATGAGCTCAGAAGTCAGAGTACCAGAGCTCAAACCGTACCACTATCACTTAACAGATATTTTGTTGGGGAAAAGTCATCTAAAGTCTCCGTATTTGGGTGTCGTCATTCGTAAAGGTGAAAAAGAATACCAACTCAAAGAGTTAAGTCTAAAGGAGGTGCATCATTTAAGCATCCACTAAAATAACAATGAGTATTAATTATTTTGTATTATTGCTGCAGCTTTTTGTTTGTTTCATGCTCTCAGATTCCACTCCCATTTATCCTTCACCCATCGACTGGACTCGTTTTGATAAAATGTAAATGTGATCATTCCAGTTATCTACCTTCAGCTTTTCAGGAAATCCCATTTGCTTTCAAGATGAAATCCTAACGTTTTCTGAGACCATGCTAGGCCTCTCATCCTGAGCACCTTGTTTACATCGTCTCATACCTTTCCACTGGTGTACCTCTCCCAGCCAGTGAGTGCCCCTTCTCTCTACCTGCCAGACCCACTCCTTCTACTCCAGGTTCTAGGGAGAATGAACCACTTACATTCAAGTCATTAAACTGGCAATGCTGTTTCTCCTCTGAGCTTTGTACTTGCTGAATTCCCATTGTTCTATTCAGTCTGTCTCCACTCACCTCCCTTCCTTCACCTGACAAACTTAGTGTTAGCTCCTCCAGTCAGCTGTCCAGTCGTGCCCCCTCCCTGCATTGTTTCCTTCTGTCTGTGTGCTTCCTGTGTGAAGCCTAGACCACCCGAAATCAGTACATAACCAAGTGTACTGGGATTTCCAGTTTCCTTGTCAATTCACTGTTATTTAAAATCAGGACCAGAATTATTTAATTATTTTATGTTAGGCGATTATATATACACATGTATATGGCAAATACATGTATATATACACGTGTATATATATGTATAGGTACATATATATACCTATGTGTGTATATGTACACACACAGAAATACACATATATATAGACACACACATATATATACACATTCTTAATATTAGTTTATATTTAGTGTGAAGAAGTGTTTCCTTGAGTCCTGAAAAAAGTGTTCCTTTTTTTTTTAAGGCAAAACTAAACAAAAGGGAGAGCAGAGTAGTCAGAAGTTTAAGTCTGTGCACAGTCATGAATTATAAAAACAAAACAAAAAACCAGAGTGTTACATGTATATTCAAAAACCACAGTATACACAGTATATAGGCATATATTACTATTCTTTTATGTTCTTGTTTTTCAGAATCAAGCACTGCTATTGAAATCTGGAAATGTATATATTAAAATTATATGACTCTGTGTTGAGAAGGAACATGGCAGAATGAGATAATGAAGTCTGTGATGTAGTGGATTAGAATTCTTTACATCCTTGAGCTATTTGGCTTATCTGATTAGCGGTTTCGTCAGTGGCAATTTGGGGAAGTGGCTTTTAAAGTCCCTTTTAGTTTTCAAAGCCCTAAAATTACTGTTTTGAGTTCAATTGTGTCTCCCTCAAGTTTATATGTTGAAGTCCTAATCCCCAGTATATCAGAATGTGACTGCATTTGAGGATAGGTTCTTTAAAGCAGTGATTAAGTTAGAACGAGGCCTTTAGGGTAGGCCCTAATTCAATCTGATTGGTCTCCTTCTAAGAAAAGGGAATTTGGCCATATAAACAGTTACCAGGGATGTGCACACACAGAAGAAACACCATGGGGAGGACACAGCAAGATGTCCATCTGCAAATCAAGGGGAGAGGTCTCAAAAGAAACCAAACGTGCTGAAACCTGGATCTTGGACTTGAAGCCTCTATAACTGTGAGGAAAATTAATTTCTGTTGTTTAAACAACCCAGTCTCAAGTGTTTTGTTTGAAAGTCCCAGCAAACTAATACCCTGGATAAAGTAATTGATGTCAAGAATCAGAGTCAGAATAGGCAGAATAATGTCTCCCACGAGGATGTCCACACCCTAAGCAGTGGAACCCAGGACTAAGTTGCCTCACATGGCAAAAGAGACTTTGTAGGTGTGATTAAGGGGAGGGCCCTTGAGATCCTGGTTGACTTAGTTAACCTAATTATATGACCCTTTAAAAGTAGAGAATCTTTTTTGGCTTCGAGAGATGAGAGGAAAGGAGAGGCACTCAGCCTATCCTTATATTGGCTTTGAAGATGGAGGAAGAGAGCCATGAGTCAAGGGACAAGGGAAGCCTGTAGAAGCTGGGAACAATGCTCAGCTGAGAGCCAGCAAGAAAAAGTTGATCTCAGACCTACAAGCACGAGAAACCGAGAGTTGTTTTCAACAATCCAAATAAGGAGAAAATGAATTCTCCCCTGGAGCCTCCAGAAAGAAATGCAGCCCTGACCACACCATTTAGTCCAGTGAGACCCATCAGACTCCTGACCCGGGAAACTGTACAGCAACACATTTGTATTGTCTGTAGCTACTGTTCATGATAAATTTGTTACAGCAACAATGGAAAAGCAATAAAATGTTCTGTTTCATCCAGAATCTTCACAACGGGGCTTCAGTGTGTTTGTTGTGTGGGCATGCCTTAAAAGCTGCAGGCTGCCTAGTTTTTCCTTTTTCAAGTACAAAACTCAACCGGCATCTTTTACCAACTACCTCACATACTTGTCACACAGCCTTTCATCCACGAATAGGCTATAATTCACCATTATCTTGTTGACATGGCTATGATTCGTTTCACACATCATTGTTCATTAAAATAATATGTACCAGTGCCTTAGTTCCATCCCACTTCAAAGTCCAACTGCTAACAAATTTATGGTCAATTAATTTTAGTGGATGAAGAACAGTCGAAAACTATACATGTTTTTCACCTTTGTAATTCTTTTACGAAATTTAGAGACTGTAAACCAATTGCAAAGTGTTCTGAAAACTACTTCCTAAAATATACTTACAGTAGTATTTAGTCTTATGTGAAAACGGACGAGCATTTAATTATTTTTAAACATTAAAATTTTTGTCTTTCAACTTACTTCAAAGCCGTAATTACTTTATTCTTTTTACTTTAGTCTTTAATTTTAAATACAAAGTGCCTGTATTGCGTGTTGACCTAATTTCTTCCTGCTTTCCATAATTTTCCAAATGTATTTTCTTTTAATTTTTTTAATGTTTATTTGTTTTTGGGAGAGAGAGAGAGCGCGCGTGAGCAGGGAAGGGACAGCGAGAGAGGCAGACACAGAGCTCTAAGCGGGCTCCAAGCCCTGGGCTGTCAGCATGGAGCCCGGCACAGGACTCAAACTCAAACTGTGAGATCATGACTTGAGCCGAAGTTGGACGCTTGACTGACTGAGCCACCCAGGCGTCCCCAAATATATTTTCTATATTCAAGAGGAAAAATTTCCTGAATATCATGTAAAAAATGTTGCTGTTATTTATAAAATCTCTGTGTTGCTTATCTACTATTATCCAGAAATATTGCTCATACTTCTAGCTGATGAAAGAAGAAATAATATTTATATGGTCTTGATCAGTGTGCTGACACCCTTTTTGTTGAAGTTAAAGAAGAACAAGAGCATTATCGATCCACGCTAAGAGGTGGAGCCAGTATGTACACAGCCCAGGTTCCGATGCTGTGCGATTCTGCATTTGAAATGCAGCCCTCACTAACTGTTTAACAGTGTTCTCCAGGGGAATTTTAACTACCTCGACAGCTGGTGGTGACAAATATAGCTAAAAATAGACCAAAAAGATTTCCTGGTTGCTGAGAGGTCAATTATATTGTCTAAGCCAGAGAATTCAACAAGAGGGAGTTATTCTAAATGTCTGTTTCACAACCATGCAAGAATTGCTTGAAAGTGGGAAAGAATCAAAGAAATGAGATCATAGGTACAAAGGACTTTAAATTCCACGGGTTTATGAAGGACTATAAAGCCATGTATTACATTGAAGGAAATGCCTTTGGGGGAATAAAAAATAGGCAAAGGAGACTAGGGAGAAAGTATTCACTATAGCTTGAATAAAAGGTGCAATATCACAAGATATCAGCATATCAAAAAGAGTAGGAAGAATTTTCATTTAAAAGTAAAAACACAAAGTTGAAATGAATAGCAGAAATTTGCAACTAAATGGAAAAGTGCCTCAGCATGAACTATTACGTCCCAGCAGATGGCCATCTGTCCTCAGGAAGTTTCAACTTCCGACGTACACAAAGGTTTTTGAAGAAAAACAGGGTTTTTACTTAGCATTTCACCCTGCTCCCAATCCCTTAAAATTTAAAATGTCTAATAAAAATCAGCTGTTTACTTGTAGCGTGCTATCCTGATTTTTCTGTTTTTCACTTTTTGGAGAGAGGCATAATGTTTTGATCTTTGGAGATCTCAGTGGCCTCTGAGATATAGAATATTTCCTAAGGATCTGTAGATGTGAAAGATACAATGGACGTGGGTGTGTGAGATCGCTTTATTTCAATGGAATAGTAGACTGGTATGTATGTTTATTTACATGTTTGTGCATGTGTGTTGCGGTGCTGGAGGGAACAAAATCCTGCAAGTGCCATCTGAGTCACATATGATGGTAATTACTATGAAGTACACAACTACTCAGATCCTGAATCATTTGTTGTAAAGCAGTATGAACTAGGATATCTTGACTGTGCGGAGCATGCATAAAATGTCTTCCCCTTACGCTTTTCTACAAATCAGAAGCTAATTTTGACTAAAACATTAATTCATGTCATAGAAGAATATATCTTATTCTACTTTTTTATTTAAATCACATCTTTTAATTTGTAGAAATACTGCATTTTTAGCCTCTGGAGCCCCACTGCCCAGAATGGAATAGCCCTTGTACTCTTTCTTTGGGCTAATCCTCTGGCAATCACTTAGCCTCCCTTTCTTTAGTTTTCTCATGTGTGTAAGGGGGCTGTTTGGAGACTAAATGAGTTGATCTGAAAAGCCAGGAGAGCAGTGCAGTATGTAAGAATTAGCACTTGTTATTAGAACATAAATTAGTCCATCAGTCAACCGGTATAAATGACTAATATCAGATTATTATTATTTTAATGTGGGAGAGGATGTGACAGATCAGCCAATGATAGGCCCATGAGCTGCTCTCAGTAGTACGGTAAAGAATTCACAGAGACACTTGAAACTGACACTTGTTTGTAGGTTAGGTACCACCAACTTTATTTCTAAAGTGTGTTCTGTGAGATAATCCAGGCAGCATAATACCATCAAAGGCTCCATAATATCCCAAGATAGTCTCCCAAATGTTGGCCAAGACTGAAATCATGATAGAGTTCCCTGGGCAGCAATTGATATGAACATCAGTTTGAATAATAAATATATAATCCTACTTATATTGAGGCTTGATTTGGTTGCAAAAAGAAACTTAACTTTTGCCATTTCAAATAAGAGGTAATAGAATTTGGTCAAGGATACACTGAGGACAATAATGGAGACAATTACAGGAAAATCAAAAAGAGAAATCATAGGAATGGAAAGTTTCAAGCAAATAGAAATAGATGCTCTGTGTCTAAAGTAGTTCTAAGGATCTTAGAAACAATCTTTAATGCCACATTCATAAAGACTCAAAATGCCATATTCAGGGGCACCTGGGTGGCCCAGTCAGATGATCATCCAACTCTTGATTTCATCTCAGGTCATGATCTCACAGTTGGTGAGTCCGAGCCCCATGTTAGGCTCTGTGCTGACAGTGTGCAGAGCCTTCTTGGAATTCTGTCTCCCTCTCTCTCTGCCCCTCCCTCCCTCTCTCTCAAAAATAAATAAATAAACTTAAAAAAAAAGCCATACTCAGTCACTGGTTCTAGTCTTCTTTTGAACTCAAGTTGTTATCCCCCTGCTAACTAGATGTAAGAGTTGAAAGAATCTGACTTAAATGATAACTATCAACTCTGAATAGATTGGCCACATTAGAAATTATTGTACTACCTGGATTGTCTTTCTACAAGCTTTGTCAAATGAGATCTTGTGGTACGAATTTGGTCACCCAAGACTGAACCCTCCATAAAACTTTGATCAAGACAGTTTCTTTTTTAAATAATTGTACATGGTAAATATGATTTTGTTATTTTAAAAACTATTAGCCTTTTCTGAACTGTACACACAGAAAATATTACCCATCACCAGTTTTAAATATACAATTCAATGAATTCTGACACTCACCTGTATAGTCTATAACTACCAGCAAGATCAAATCCTAATAAAAAGTATATTTTACTAACCATAAGTTGTTACCTTGTGACCTTTTGTGGACATCCTTTCCCATCACCCTAAGCTCCTGGCAACCACTGACCTGCTGTCACTATAGTTTTTCCTTCTTGAGAAGTTAATGTTTATTCTGTCTTGTCAGAGAAAAAGACAATTAGCATCTTTATCTATTTATTTATTTTTAGTTATGTGAGTCATCCTAAAACTTATATTCAATGGAAATGTTACCTACATTCTGTAGATACAAGTATATTTACTAAAAAACTGTTGTTTTGAGAAGTTAAAAAATTATGAAACTCACATTACAGTAGGGAGATATGGTTGTGTTTTTGGATGTGAATATTATTAATTTAAAAAAATTTTTAAAAAGTGTTATGATTGTCAAAGAAAAGGTTATTCTCACACTTACACTTTTCTCTAAATGAGATCTTGAATAAGATCTCAAATAGCTGGATTATTTGTTCTATTCCCCTTGAACTATCTAAACATCTTGTTACTATTTTGGAACTAGAATACTTGACAAATTCTTGATTTAAGGCCATAGTATTTCATCTCAGAATATTGTGGAAACGTAAAGGGAAATGCTTCTATAGTCTGATTTTAACTCTTAGCGGAATGTCTGATAACACGGCAGTGACAGAAATATGGAGTGAAAGTGTGGAGTGAAGAGTGAAAGTCAATTGCCAGCACTTTTCGTGGTGAAGCAGGGGAACTTCACACTAGAAACTTAAGAGTAGATTCAAACAGACAAGTTAAAAAGGCATAAATAAGGTTAGTTTTGAAACCATTTTCTAAATTGAGTATATCTTGAAAAATAAACTCTTATTTTGCATTAGATGAGCAAGTATAATAAAAAAGAAGTTTATGAAAAAATATTTGATGTGCTAAATAGAATGTTCACAGGCCTCAGGGATAAGATGTCAAAATCAAACATAGTAAATATAGGTAATATTTATTGAATTCTTACTCTGTTTCAAATACTTTCTATTTTTAAAAAAAAAACTTTTTAAAAGTTATTTTTAGAGAGAGAAAGAGAGAGAGAGCGCAAGTAGGGCAGAGGGGCAGAGGGAGAAAGAGAAAATCTTAAGCAGTCTCCATGCTCGGCACAGAGCCTGATACAGGGCTCAGTCCCACAACCCTGGTATCACGACCTGTACCGAAATCTAATATTGGGTATGTAACCGACTGAGCCACCACCTCGGTGCTCCTCAAATACTTTTAAAGCACTTTCCAGATAATAACCTATTTGACCTTCATACTGAGAGGTAGATATCAGTAATAATCCCAATTTACAAGAAGTTGAAAATGAGATAACATACAGATTAAAAATATTGTCCATGATGAGAAAGTTAGTGAGTTGGACATCCAGTGTTCAAACCCAGAGCCCTCTAACAATTGAGAAATAATATAAGGAGTCTTAATTGTATCTTGTCCTTTCAAAGAGAAGAGGCTATTCATACCAGAAGTAAAGGCTTCCTTTGATCCTTACTTTCCATACTTTTTTATTTATTGAAATAAAAAGGACAGTTTCTCTGGCCTAATATTCCCTTTTTCTTTTAGATCTCAAAATAAATTTTAAGATATACATCCCCTCTAGAAAAGTAGAGCCTCATATGTAGAATACTTTGAATTCATTTATTTTTTGACAGACATTTAGAAAATATCTTCGATAATCCCCTTGTGGGCATAATGTAGAAACTTAGATTTGTACTTCCTGGAAAATGTTAACAAAGATTACTGATTTATGCATAGATGATTTACTGGATGGAGATTTCTACTATAGCCAAGGAAATAATTTGTTGAGCATTAAAATGGCAATTCCCATAATGTGTGTCAAATTGTCCTACTAAAGTAAATCTAAAATGAGAAGAGAGTGAAACTATCCTTCTGAATGGCTCCGAATATCCTCTAATGGAGCTTATTTCAATCTGGCAGTGCCTTGTTTAACAAGAATTTTTATTAATAAGTACAGAATATGTGAGTGCCTGCAGTACATTTCAAAATAAGTTTCAGATTGCTAATTAATTATTTTAAATTATCATTTTGGGGTGTCAATTTTATTCAACTTTGTAGGCCTTCTGTACTCCCATACTTTACCCTTCACCCACACCCATACCTCTATCCTTTCAGAATATGAATATATTCACATTGGATAAGTGTGGGCTTAAAATAAAATATTGAAGGCATGGCTTTTTGTTTTATAATTTTTTAATTAAAACTAATCACCTGCATGCAAAATCAGCACTCATGATTATTAAGCATCCCTGTAGATGGTTTAAATTTGATATACTATTTTAAATAACCTTTTTATATATAATCTACCAACAGTAAGCTGTGTCCACTTAAAGTCTAAAGGTAGATGAATTCTAAAATAAGTATGAATTTGTGCAATCACAATCACATTTATGATAGAAGATCTTTTCATCATTTCAATTTCCTCATTCATATCCTCATTTCCTGAGTTTTAATCCCTCAATTATTGCTGTGCTTCCTGTATACTATTTTGTGACCAGCTTTCTCTCTCTTCAGCATAATGATTTTGAGATTCATCCATTATATTGCTTGTATCAGTAATGTACTCATTTTTACCGCCAAGTAGTATTCCATTGAACGGATATGCCATGATTTGCTTATCCACTGTTTTGATAAATGTGTGCACTGTTGCTGGTTTTAGCTATTATGAATAAAAGTGTGTGAGATTTTACCTGGATTTGTCATTTCTCTTCAGTACACATTCAAGCTTGCAATGGCTAAATTACATAGTAAGTTTATATTATTTTTTAGGAAACTACCAAATTATTTTTCAAAGAAATCATACCATTTTAGATTACCACCAGGAAGCATGAGAGTTTCAGTTGCTGTATATCCTCACTATCATTTGTTGTTGATATTGTTTCCTAGTATGATCTAGTTTTAGTATTATCTAATTGTTATCTATGGTAGGATATAGCATGTTATTCCTCCAACATCACTAGAAACAGTCCTCCTAGTATGACATAGGAATGTATGTTTAAATAATCAACCATATAATATAAAAACAAGGAGACCTGCCTTGAGAGAAGTATAGCAGGAAAGACTTTTAAGAACTATTATTACTCTAGGCCTTGTAAAACAAAACAAAAATAACACCAATACTAATGCAAATTAAGGACTAAGAAGAATTATTTATGAGGAAATAAAATAGTTCCATTATGGCTGTTATGAAAATTAATAAAGGGAAACTTGACTAAAATGGATTTGGGAAGCCAGCATGGAGGCCGGGGCAGGGGGTGGGGGGGGAGGGTCTCATTCCCTACCACTCCTCATCAGCTGAAGACCCTAACAGGAAGGAAGTGGTACTTTGCAAGTCAATATTACTATATTACCGAAACAGGAGGGGGAAAGGTTTCCTTCTCCCCCAGCAATAGCCCAGCCAATGAGAGACTGTCACAACTCAGCCAATGAAAAGGCACAATACTTTGAACTCCCAGTTTACTACAAAGGACTTTCTGTTTATAACATCCCTTCCAAATTCCCTCATTTCCTCTATAAAAGAGATTCCTGTTTGTGCTTCATACTTGCCTATGGTTTTGCCTTACCTTCCATATCCTGGATTGTAATTCTCAAATAAATCCATTTTTGCTGGTAAAATAACTGACAGTTTTATTTTTAGGGTTAATACTGTCAATATAATAATTTTGTTCATTTTTCAGTACTATAATGTGAAGTTATTTAATTTGTGAATGTATTTTAATTAAAATAATGTACAGTGTTCACAGTAGAAGAGCTGGTCTCTAGAACAGACAATCCTAGAAATAGAAAGGTGAATCTGCATTAATCATTTGTTAAAAAATGTTGTAAAAGAATTTAGGCATAAAAGGATGTGAAGGAAGATAGGTGAGACTAAGTGGTCTCCAGTGTCCTTTCCTACTCCTCCGTTCAGCCAGGTTTTAAAATCTATTTTATACCCTGTTATGAATAATTCATACAAAGACCCAAAAAAAAAAAAACACACATAGGTTTATAAGAAAACAAACTATGTAGTTATATTGGACTTAAAAATAGGAATAATTATCATTTCATAAATTATATAAAGAATACTATTATCTTATAAAACAAATTCAGTTCCATATTTTAAAAAAATCGTGAAAGAAATTTTGCCTTTTCTTCTTTTTGTTGAAGTAAGCATGCTGTCTCTATTGCCATAAGCCACATGCCAAATGATATGAAAGGGGTGCTAAATATGATTAAAAGTAGAAGAACAGGCAAGTATCAGCAAAAGAGAATGGGTAGCATTAAAGTGCAATATTAATATCCACAATGAAATGTCATTAAGTCATCAACTTTTGGGGGGGGGTTTGTTTGTTTGTTTTTGCTACATGGGTCTATAGATCAACTCATCCAAAAGAATGAATTGATTTACAGTTACATCATATTTTTGGGTTAAAGGCAAAAATGTAAAAAAGGTAATTAATCTCTAAATTGCATTATATTACCGTTTTGGAAGTTACTCAATAAAAAAAAATCACAAATGAGCGAATACCAAGAAAAAAATGTTTTATAATGTCCATATATGAAATCCAAAAAATGAAAGATCATCTCTTCCTTTTTATAATATTCACTGCCACATTAAATTTTGTTAAAATCATTTTAGAAGGGGTTACAAATAGACAACAATGAGGTTTAGTTTAATTTTATATTGGCATGGAGTTTAGTTGATACTTGGTTTTTACTTCACAGTGATAACAAGAAACTGGGTGTAATTATTTGGGTAGAGAAATTTGTCACCACAGAGTTCCGTATTTTGGTAGTATTTTCTTTACTCTTAGGAAATGTCCTAGGATTGCCTCTTTCCATCAGATTTCTTACTGGTATGTTATGAATGGTTAAAGAAAATCTAAATGTGCCTTAAAAAAACAAAACAAGACAAAAAAGCCTTAAAAATAAAAAAAAAAACACAAAAATTTAACTCTATAGTATCTGTTTGTTTGTATGTGTTTACTGTTTTAGAGTATTATATTGGTATTTATAAATACTAAGTATATTCAGACACATTTCAGTCAAAATTGTGTTCCTTGTGGTAGAGACATTAGGAAAAGGGTAAATGGGAATTGATGACCATCTTTCTTCTCCAGCAGCTCAGGAAAACACCTGAGACCCTGATTAAAGGGCAAGTGTTCCACCTGCTTAGCCTGAAATGAGCTAATTGCCTACCTGTCAATTCATCCTTCTGTTTTCCTTGAGTCATAGATGGCTTTAAATAATGTGAAAGTCTTTATCTCTCTGAATGCAAAGAGGTGGGCAGGACCTGAAGAAACCAGTGGTCTTATATGCTACTTACCATTTCACATTTTTAAATACAGAATGCTATCAAAGCAGGAATCAACTCTTTCTGTGTGCTATTTAAAAAGAGGAACTTACTCTAGTGTCTTAGATACTGATAGTGTTGTATTTGACATGCATAAACAAGATTAGCTTGGCTAAGCATATTCATTTAAAATGTAGATAATTTTATGAATTCTCCATAGCCCTCTCGAGGTATAGAATCTCTAAAATACAAAACCATGAACTCTGTGGAATAATTAAGAGTTTTAGATGGGTGTTTTCTCTTGGAGGGAGTGGGGGAAACCTTACTTCTTATTAGCATGTAACTTTGTATCTAAATAGGTTATATCACAGATCCTTAAAGTGATACAGTTTAAAGTACAATTTAAGGGGAAAAAATTCCTGGATATTTGGAAGGCCCCAAAGTCCCTCATATTAACTCTTATTAACTCATTATTCAATCAGTGATCAGTCATCACTCTGCTTCTTTAATCCTCTTGTTAGGATCCGAAGATTCTGGAGACATATATAGCCCTGTAGCTTAGTTAGATAGTTTATCGTCTGCTGTCTTGGATTCTTCAATAATACAGAGTCCCCTGCAATGGTTTTGAAAGTTGAAACTTAAACATTAAAAAAAAAAAAAAAAAATCACTGTTGAGCACAAACTATAAGGAAACCTTACTGCTAGTTGTCCTGAGGATATGAAGACAAATCAACTCAGTGGCTTCTCATAAAATTTACAGTCCAAAGGGGAGATACACCTGTAGGAAGCAGACCTGTATTTAAAATCCATATCCTCCATACTAGTTGTTTGGAAAAGTATTTGGAGAGAAAAATGCATGAATGAATTGTAAGGAAAGTGATGTCATTCTGTCTACATGTAAGTGCTCAAAAATACTGTGGTAATTTGTTAGTTTTGTTGGGAGAGGTTCTGGACAGAAATAACTCCAGGGATGCCAATTATCCTGAGACAGTGAAGCTCTCCAAATAATGGGTATGAGAGAAATGATGTTCTCTGAGTAGTTTGGACATGGAGCAGAAAAGGTAGAGTTTTGTTTCCTACCTGAGAAATGTTGAAAATATTCATTGACAGTATAGTAGATGTTTGTAGCAAACTAAGATGTAATAAGATTATGAGTTCAGACAAAAGCATAGGTAGCAAAGTGAAAAGAGGAATCTAAGAGATTTAGCAGAAGGTGAACTGATTTAGACACCAGCTCAGGACAGGATTGAGGGCAGAGGTTGGGGGGCTGGAAGTCTTCTTGGAGAACGGATACATTAGGCATGCATTAAGGAGTGTGTCCTTGTCAGTTAGGACTGCTCTAACAGAGTACCATATACTAGGTGGTTTATAAAAACAGATTTTTTTTTTTTCCTGACAGTTCTGGAGCCTGAAAGTTCAAGGTCAGGGTGCTAGCAAGGTCAGGTTCTGATGAAGTTACTTCCTTCTGGATTGCAAACAATTGTCTTCTCATTATATCCTCACATGGGTGCCGGGGTCCTGCCCTAGCAGGTCCAGGGGTTCCTGAAGGATGAATGGCATGGGCGAAAATAACAAATGGACTGAGACAACAGCAGTGTGTTAGACTGGCCACTTTATCGTGGCAAGCGTGGCATTATATTTGTTAGCAATTTCCTTGTAGCGTGCGTCATCTATGTTTCTCGGCTTTACCTAATTCTAAAAATGTTCCTTTGTGTAATCACCCATTAAGGAACCTCATGGTTATTTCTTTGTAACGTTCCCTCCTGCCTTTTGCTTATTGATTAATTGCTTCATACTACTTTCATTATGTATCTACATTTATTTATAGCTTATAAAGTGTTTGCTTCGCTATTTTCATGAAAGGTCATCTAGCTCTCAACACCTCAAGTGGAACATTTTTAGGGACATGACTTCCTAATTGTTTCTTTGAACCATTTGTGGTATAAGGAATAAAAGTATTCGCTTTGGTCTGGGGTGCCGGGAGGGAGCCAAGAGGGCCCTGGGAACCCACGCCTTTATGCGTTCCCAGAGAGACAATGTATACCTAGGAAATAATGAACCATTCTGTACCTTAACCCATGAGGTCCAAACATCACCTGGAATGCCTCCTGGGGGCCAAGTGGGCCTAGGGGTCGGAGTAATTTGTATCCATAGATACATTCCTTTGTTGCCAGGGTGAGGATTTTGAACCCATGTGTCCCCTTCTTGGCTGGAAAATACATGGGGCTATCCTTCCATTAGGTAGAGGAGTCTTTATAGGGGGTGGCAAGGGCTAGATGTAGGGCCGCATAATTTCCCTGCAGAATCTTATTTCTTTCCCCAGTGGTTCTTTTCCCGGGGAGGGGGGTGCTTGGGGGGAGGGGGGAGGGGCCTGTCGTGGGCAATTCCCCAACCAACAGATCCCCAGGTACTTTCATTGGTAGGGGGGCTGCCCTGACCAGTGCTAAGGCCAAATTACATAAAAGCAGGAGTACAAGAAGCTTCACTTTCGGTGGGCCGCCCATGCAGTCCCGATCCGTCCACCGCCCAGGCCCTGCCATCAGGCTGGTTGGATAGCTTGGCTTCTGGCACATGGGAGAAAAAGAGGAGAGAGATCTTTGGGATCTCTTTTAAAGGAGAACTAATCCCATTCAGAGAACTAATCCCCTCATTACCTAACCACCCCCGCAAAGGCCTCACCTCCAAATACCATCAACTTGGGGGTTAGAATTTCAACATTTGAATTTTTCAAGGACAAAAATATTCAGTCCTTAAAAATATATGTATAGGTTAAAGAGTTAGGAGGTAGAGCTTTGAAAAGAACTTTTTGGAGAACTAGTAAAAAAGTTTCTAGTCGTGTGTTCAGGAAAGAGGCATAATTGGATGCAAATAAAACATGGGCACAGGAAGGAAGTAAATTCCTTATAAATATTTTATAATATATATTTTTAGTTTTTTCAATGTTTGTTTATTTTTGAGAGAGAGAGACAGAGACAGTGCATGAGTGGAGGAGGGGCAGAGAGAGGGAGACATAGAATCCGAAATAGGCTCCAGGCTCTGAGCTGTCAACACAGAGCCCAACACAGGGCTCAAACTCACAAACCCATGAGATCATGACCTGAGCCGAAGTCAGAGGCCTAACCGACTGAGCCACCCAGGAGCCCTAACTTTGAATAGTTTTGTATATATCTAAAGTGACACAAGTTATCAAAGCAAGTAAAAATACTTGTTAGATACTGTGAAGAGTGGTTTCTTCACATGTGTTTAGTAAGGCAAGATTTTTCCCATAGTCATTAACTTCTGTGTGATAGAAAATCAATCTGGGCCCCACTTGTCACCCTCCCCCCCTTTTTTTTTTCTTTAGCAATTATGCGTTTGCCATTGGAGAGTTGAGAATGTAATGAGTATGTGAATTTTGAGAAAGGATTTGAAGTGGAGAAGAGTAGCCCAGCAAGAAAAAACAAAACAAACATGATTATTGCTTACTGCAGATAAAATGAAGAATGCATCAATAAGGATATTGTAGAATGCAGCGTGTTAGGGGAAGGCAATGGGAGAATATAAAAGTTTTTATGAAGAACATCAGGGAGGATTTTTCCACTTAAATTAATAGAGAAGTGATTACCTGGTGAAAATGATATGTAAAGTGAAGAGAAGGTGACTTGTTCAAATATGTCAAAAGCTCTGGAAAAAATTAATAAATTGACTCTTATCTGAGAAGAGAGTGAATCTTTCAACAAGAGGTTTAAAATCAAGAGACCATTCAGAACTAAGCTGTGACTTAAAATGGCAAATGTCTGTTAGAGAAAGAGGTGGGAAGTGATTACAGTAATTGACCCAGCATTGTCCTTAAAGGTGCTCTAGGCAGTTTCCAGAATGACTCAACAGATAAAAGGTAAGTTACAAAATGTTACATAGCTCTTGCGTTGAGAGTGGTGTACCTGTATTAGGAAAAAGAAAAACCGGCAAAAATGGTAAGTGATAAAAGTTTTCACATTCACAGGGAAAATTAACCTGTTTGGCATTTCACTTATAAGGTGAGTTAGCAGCAATGAGGCTACAGTAAATCAGATGTGTGTGCCGAGGAGAGATTATAGATGAAACATTTATTGAAGTTACCCACAGTGTTCAAATATATGATATATACTCTTTAGACTTAAGTGACCTTGAAAGTTTATACTTAAATAGAAAATCAATTGTTCTTAAGTAATGGATTCATAGAACAGTGGGGATAACACAGTGCTTTGAATACAAGCAGGTGCTTCGGAGATGCTCGCCAGTTGCCAGTGCATTTTATTTCCTAGCACAGATCTGTGTTCAATAACACACTGCATTGCCGCATTCTGCTGGGACCTTCATTCCTAAGAACTTACACTTTATAGAAATATCGGACTTGAAAGGTCATAAAACACATGAGATGTTAGGAAGGGGTATAGATTTGGGGAAAATGCTATAAATTTAAATATGGTAATATATTATTTAATATCCTCCCTCAATATAAGAGAGACCTTTAGAAAAAGATTTTGAATGTCTTAGTACTTTCTGAATGGGGCATCTTATTTTATTCCTTCTCACAGTCGATGACCTATATGACACTTGTCAATTTCTTTCTTCCTGGAAGTCTTTATTTTTAATTTTTTTAATGTTTATTCATTTTGTATGTATGTATGTATTTATTTATTTTGAGAGAGAGAGAGAGACAGAGCACAAGCTGGGGAGAGGCAGAGAGAGAGAGAGAGAGAGAGAGAGAAACACAGAATCTGAAACAGGCTCCAGGCTCAGGCTCACAAACTGTGAGATCATAACCTGAGCCAAAGTCCGATGCTTACCAGACTGAGCCACCCAGGCGCCCTGGAACTCTTTATTTTTAAAGACCTTATACTTTTGTTCTCTGTCTCTCATCATTTTTTTTATTTGGTTATTTGCCAGATTTTTGTTCTTTGCTCTTTCCAAAACTGTGGTTCCTAAATGGATTTATTCCTCTCATTTCACATTATTTCTTTTAAATTTTCTACTGATGTACTTGGAAAAATCACTTCAGTAGCGACAACCCTCAAAGGGTCCTTTCCAGTTCAGATACTCTGCTTCTGCTCTAGATCCTTCTTTTCATATGTCAGCTGGTTAGCTCCATCTCAGTTCAGTGCCTGCTCTTGGCAACCTATCACACAAAAAATCATTCATCTTCCTCTCTTGGAAAATAATGTCATAAACTCTTGAGACTGCCACTGTTTTCTACTAAAAATTTTACCACAGTTTTTTGTTGTTCTCTCTCTTTTATCTCTCATCAAATATTGTCACACATATATATTTCCTTCAGTTATTCTGGCAATGGAACATCCACTCAGTTTTTGCGATGGCTTCCTAAATGTTTTCCCTGTCTCAAATTTCACACATTGAAGTCCATTCTTTAACTGACATTAGATTTGTTTTGGCCTTCATCCAAAGATATGCCCATCGTACACCATTCAGATGCCTTTGTGTCCAACCTGATGGCCTACAGAAGACATGTCTAACTTTTATTTTGTAGTATTTGAGACATTTCACATTGTATCTCCAACTTTCCTTTCCAGAACGAATATCCTTAAACCTAATTCAAACCAAGTAGAATGCTTTGGTGTTTTCTGACAATGTCCTTCCATGTTCAAACTGTTCCTTTATCCTGAAATCTACTCAGGCAACCAGATTGGTCTCCAATTTAGAGCCTGCCTCTAGAAGGACTCTGTATATAAACTTTCATTGGTTTTAACCCAGAAGTAATCACTTTCTTTTCACTGCTCCAACTATATAATATTTAAACTTGTTTAACAGTATTTACCATATCATTCTCTGTATTAAGGCAATCCATGCGATAAAGTCTAAATCCATGTGGTCAAACAAGTCAGATACAGTGACATGATGCAGCAAGGGTAACTTTCCAGAGAAGTATCTTTTATAAGGTTTGGCTTCGCATGGAATGATTTTGAGAAAGGCCTAAGGAAAGGATTAGTTTTGGATCAGTCACTTTTTCTAAGGCAAGATTAGAAGTGGAGACTAATTAGTCATTGGGCGTAAAGTGAAGATGACTTAGTAATTAGGTATCTCTAATTATAAATATAAATAGCAGAGAGAGGCTGGAAGTGTGATTGGTAAGAAATAGTAGTCTCTCCAAAAGGAGATCATTAATGCATTTTACAGCTTCTCTATGACTTGGGAGATACAACATTTCCTGTTAATTTAGTAGCTGTCATTTTCTGTGTCTGCTCACACCCTTTTCCCTGAGCTGATTAATGAAAGGGGTCTTTGTCTTTTTCAGTTCAAGCTGATTTTTACTTTCTTTACAGAACAGTATTTAACATTGTCTCCTACGTATATACTGTTTTCTCTGCTGCTTGAGAACAGAGACATTACATTTCAGGGAAAATTATATAACTGATTGTTCAAAACACAGTTCAAGAATTACATGGGCTCCAGCACTGGTTCCTCTATTTTGCAGTTTTTTGTAAAATTTCATCTACTTGGGCTATTTCCTCAGTAATAAGATGGGAATAATAGTATAATATCTCATAAGCTTGTAATGAATAATGAAGTAATAATTCTTATAAATTGTGTTGCATAGTGATTGGCCTTCAGAAGTGCTCAAAAAAAGCATTACACTATATTTCATTATTCCTATTCAGTAGTACTAAGACCTATACAGAGCAGACTTCTGTAATCACAGAAAAATTAAATTAAGAGAAGAAAAATACACCCTGGTATCAAAATGTCAAGGTGGCTACTTTTTTATTGTGATACAGTCAGTCTCTCTCTCTCTCTCTCTCTCTCTCTCTCTCTCTATATATATACATATATATATATACACATATATATATAAAATTAGAAATTGTTTTAATTTGTTGCTTTATGTTTCAAATATGTATGTGTGTGTATATATATACATATTATTAGTAAATTAGTAATATATTAGTAAATTAGTAAATATATATTATATATATGTATATATATATGTATATGTGTATATATATATATATACACATATACATATATATATATATGTGTGTATATATATATATACATATACATATATATATATATATATATATATATATATATTTATGTTTAGGATTGTTTCTTTAGGAAATATTGCCTGAAGTAGAATGGTTCTTTGGAAATTGTATGTTTGTATGTTTAAGTACATAAAAATGGAGTTGGGGGAATTATGTTTTTTATGAGCTCAGTCCAAATTTATGAGGGAAATTAAAAACACTAAGAGATATATGCAATGGAAATGTTGGTCCTTTTTTTTTTAAGTTTTACATAAATAGTCGCTAACTTTAGAATAACCCTATATATGTTTCTTATACTTGAATTCTGCCAGAAATGCTGATTGATACATATTAGGTGATCAATATTATTGAATTAAGTAATTGAAAAAAATTTACCATTTTTATTCTTTCAAAATGCAGTTAAGTTTAACAGATTCTCCAGAGCTAGTAGGGTTTGTACCAAGACTTGGAGCACAGAGAAAAAAAAAATCATACACCATGTCTCTTCAAGGAGTTCATAGTCTAGTTGATAAACCAAAGTATGTTACATAGTTTTATCAGTTCTGATTTTTTCAAAACCTTTCCAACTGCTAAAATTGAATCTTCTTCCTATGCCCCCTCAAAAAAATATATATATTTTTAAAGAAGGCAAAGAAAAAGAGGATTGATTGATTGGAGAGAGAGGGAAAGAAAGGAGGAAGGAAAAATGCATCATCACCTGGGCAAGAACTTAGTGAGAAGCTGTACCTACTGTATTGAGACGGTTTTTAAAAGGTATCTTACTTGTAAACTACTCATTTTATCTGATTTATTAATTCCATTATGGCAGGGTATATCCTAGAGGATGAGATTTGGTCCAGTCTTGTATTCTTGCATCAACAAGAAAATACTGTAAAAAATTGCAAAAACCTTCCCACCTATCACTGTTTGTTTGGGTGTTTTAGCAAAGCAGTCAATTTATGCTGGAAGATTAAAAGTCATTTATTTATTAATATAAAAACTGGAAAAGATAGGAGAAACTGAAAATAAACATAATCAAACCAACTTGAAAAATATACAGAATTACCCTTCCTAGACACCACTTTTGTATTATGGTGAAGTCATTTGTTTGTTAAGTGCAGTAGTTCACATGAAAAGTCCTGGAGCAGGACTGCCTGGGTTTGAATACCGACAACCATGTTCACTTATTTCACCAAACCTAAGACATCAGTGTTTAGAGCATACATCATTATATTATCCTGTAGACACACACAAGCAACTCCTACAAATGATTTGTAAGATACCAGTTATCTCAAGAGACATCTTGATTTCAGAGATGTTATGATATGGAAAAAAATGTGCACCTTAGAGTGGCTCAAATATGGCAGTAGCATAGTGAAGATGGGCAGCTTACTTCATCTCAATGAAACTAAGCTTCTTTATTCTAAACCGTGACAGTGAGCGTACCCACATAACTGTTTTGATGATTAAGTTATAAAGTCCTTAGAGGATTCCATGACACAGGTTAAACTTATTAGCTGCAGTAAAAGGCTAACCTATTACATTTTTTAAAGCATTTTATAGTATAATAAGTAAAAAGAAACAAGGAAGCATTTTTTTTCCCCACAATGACAGTTTTCCTGGAAGGCATTAGGAAACAGCCTGTGATAATCTGCATGTTACACAGGCGGTTCTAGAAGTCTAGTTCCATGCAACAGAGAAAGAGAAAGAGACTACATGGAAAGGTCACAGTCTTACAGACTCAGGCTCCAAAGTGGCACACTGCCAATCACTTTCATGGGGAAAACTGGGTCACATATGCTATGTGTACCTGTAAAGTGGGCTAAGAAATTAATTCTCTAATTGGAAAGCTTCATGCTTCGAACCACCCTATTCCTACGAAGGAACAGGAAGATGGGTTTAGTGGAAGACTCAAAAATTTTTTCATAGTACATGTTCAGTAAGTATCAACTATTATAGGTAAAACTATTAATTTTACCTAAATTAAGCAGAAAAGGTAAATGAAAAAGGAAGATGCTGCACTCTAAAATAATACAATTATAAAATAGCAAGGATTGTTTCTTCCTGAAACCTAGAAAAAGTTGAAGGTTTATTTACTTCGAATACTTTAGGTATAATGTTTTCTCGGTATTTCCTCCCCACTTCTGTAACTTAATGAAGGCACAGCTATAATGGTTCTGACTTTTCACTACCTGCCTGTAAGAACAGGGCATTCATTGGTCACTTTCATAAGTCATCTAGAAGTGGGAATCTGTGCCCCTTAAATGTGCCATAGGTTATTTGGAAATTATTAGAGAAAAAATAGCGATATTTGTAATATTTGTTGTGGTTAAAATCCAGTATCTTATACAAATAGTATGCTCACGGTGATTCAATAATAATGAAATCATGTCATGTTACTGTTAAGTCAAGTAATTTTACTTCACCAAACAAAACAAAACAAAACAAAACAAAAAACAAAACTCCCTACTTCAGGTAGAAAGATGGTCTTGTATTTTAGACTTCACAGAAAATATGCTTCTACTTCACCATGTTTCTGTAATGTAATCTTTGAAATACTAAAGAACTCCTTCCTTGAAATGCATGAGATTATCAGGAAGACTTTTTGTGATCTTCTCTGTTTCCCTCTGCGTTAAGTTTACATTTGTATTAATCTGTGGTACCTAACACTTAATTTGATTTGTCCCTTACCATTGCTCTGACCTTTGGGCTCACTCTCAACCACATGTAATTATTTTTCTCTATATCACTGGTGCCAGTTCTCAAGCAGGCTATTTTTATAAAGTCTGCTAACCACAATAAATTATTTTGAATAAAGCAAGTTGTATAAAAACAGATACACAAAAAGTAAAATACTATTGGCCATTAAAAAGGCATGTTAAATACATCATATTTCTCAAAAAAAAATTCTTGGTAGTTCTCACTGTTTTTATTACTCTTTCTAAAAATGAAAGACATTAATTAAACGTTTTCTTAATTCCTAATTCAGTATCTGAGACCACAACTCTAATGATAGAACCAAGGCTAGTAAAACATTCCCTACACTGAGCAGTGTGTTTAAAATGTATCTTGTTTCTCATAGCTCATTAGCTCACTGAATGAATTGGTCTGAATCATGAAGGCAAAATGGGTTTAAATTCCTAGGGCACATCTTTTCTTCTTCTACTCATGTAATTTACACCTTCATCACTTGCTGTCAGAGCAAAGGGCCTTTTCGCTAATGACAGTATTTTGAAGCATTGCTAAAGGAAGATATAACGAGGACATACTGAGAGAGTCAGTTAAAGAAATATAGAAGGAGAATAAGAAATTGCATACTGAGAAAAAGAGTTACACAAACACTTAACCCAAGCGCTCTCTCTGGGCTTTGTGGTTTTGCTACTTTATTCCTGAAAAATAATGTGAATAGATAAAGAATCACACACCAGGGTTTAAGTTCATCTTTCACGAAAGGAACATCTATATGTTTCTATGGTTTAGAATCACAAAAGTATTTTTTATATGATTTCATTAGACTGCTGTGTGTAGAATCAATTTATAGCAGGAACCAAAGATCAGGGAGTTGAAATGATTCCTTAAGAATGATTCCTGTAACATGTAGCTTGGGGAGGTGGCTATTAACGATAAAAAGAAATGGAGAGCAATACCAGAACAAATATACAAAGATAGAGGTTTTTCTAAATAGACTTCTTAATGCTAAAAATCATATGAACCAGGCTATCTCCCTCTCTTGAAATTCTTATATATGTGTGAAAGTGTGATTACATAGTAAATTATTCAAATGTGTATACATATATAAAATGAATTCTGTATAATTTCACATATATGTATGCATATAAATTATATGTGTGATTACAGGAGAAAATAGGTAAATAGGTAAAATAAAAATTTAAAACTCAACTAAAACATTTTAAAAGATCAAAAAATCAAGGCAATTCACTGAGAGCTTCAAAACACATCACAATAGCAAAAAACTCGAGTTCTAAATAAGGAACTATTGACTGTGGGTATTATAAAGTGTTGACTCTTAATTCTTTAGGGATTTGACAAACCTAATTTGGAATATCAATATGTAGGATGATTGTATACGCAGTTAAGCCACAGTGAAGAATGAGCAAATAATAAAGCAGAAAATTGACTTGAAGAATTGGTCAGATAAATGATTTCATTTCTATTGTACGAAACAGTATTTTTCATACAATAAATCTGAAAGAAATGAGACACATACTGTACTTTTTTTTTTCCTAAATGGGATTGGAAAACTGCCTTGGTAGAAAGATTACATTCAAATATTTATCACATTATCATGTTAATCTGTGGGACGATGTGGACTCAGCATACACAATATGGTGCTTTAATTCAGTTCAAACCATTTGGGTTGCGAAACAATTTTTTTCTCATAAAAAAATTGTTATGAGACCTTTTATAATTAATTCATCATTAAATATTATTTTTGCTTAAGTGGATGATTTATGGGATTAAAGCCATCCACCTACATTTCAAAGAGTACATTTTTGAAGGTAACAAAAGATACATATTAAATATTAGTACTTTTTGGTTTTTTGATAAGCATCTATTTGACTTTACAATTGCTGAAACACTGTACTTATTGTGAGAACACTACTTTTAATTATATTTCATAAAGGGACTGTTATTTCTTCAGATTTTCCAACCAATGCTCCATCCATACCCATGAAATTAACCTAAAATTAAAAAGTCAGTTTTCTTAGCGTGATTTTGTAATTGAGCTTACTCTGCAACTGGCAATTAAACTCAGAATCTGAGAAAGGATTAAAGTCACTCTGAATCTTTTAATTTCCTTGCTACTTAATTTCCTGTTTGTCTTGGTTTTACATTTTTATTTCCTTTGATGAGATTAATCATATTTGAGTGTGATTGAACATTTTTACTTTGTTGGACTAATTATGAACTTTAAAGTGTGAGTAAATGAGCACCTTTTACTATACTATAACTGTATTTTCATTAAAAAAATCTCCTTAACCTTTAATAGTAAAATTTTAGACCATTGTTTTTAATCAATGCAGAAGAAGTAGGTTGCCAGTCAATCTGGAATTCAGTTGGCTTAAAATAATCTCAAATATTTGAAAGAAATCCTGAAAAACTTTAAGTATGTTGCATTTAAGTATACATCTATATCTTATGGTACACTGTACAAGTTTTATTGGCTTAAAAGCGCAAACATTTCTCTGTTGGCCAGAGAAGAATAAATGAATGAATGAATGATCTGTAAAATAGACCTATTGTGGTTTTGAATATATGATAACTTAAAAAAAATTTTAGCATGTTTTTATTTATTTTTGAGAGAGAGAGCATGAGCAGAGGAGGGGCAGAGATAGTGAGAGACACAGAATCTGAAGCAGGCTCCAGGCTTCGAGCCGTCAGCACAGCCCCCAACACAGGGCTCAAACTCATAAACCACAAAATCATGACCTGAGCCGAGGTCGGACACTTAACCGACTGAGCCACCCAAGTGACCCAATATGATGACTTTTGAAATAATTGATGGACTGTAATGATTCCAAGAAAACTGTAGTCACTGATCAGGAACCTCCTTATACTGCTTATTGATATAGATATAGATGATATAGATATAGAGATACAGATATAGATATAGATATAGATATAGATATAGATATAGATATAGATATAGATATAGATATAGATGTAGATTTTTTTTACTACAAGTTAAAGAATATATTGGGACTTTTATTACCCCTATTATCATGGTAAGCAATATATATGTATATAAAATTATAAGGAATACATGGTCTAAATTTTTTTTTGAACTTTTGGTGAAAATATTTTTGGTGAAAATATATAGCAAATATTACTCAAAAATTACTCAAGTACAAGAGACTGGCTTTTAAAATTTATGTTAACATTTATCAGTTTTAGTACAAATCTACTTATTTTATCATGGATAACTTTCGGTAAACCCAAAGTACCATTTCCTAAATTATTTTATATGACTGGAATTTTTTTTTCATTTAAACATACTTAGAAGAGTTTCTTGCAAAAAGCAGGTCAATCTATTCAGTTTTATCCTGGCATCCCAAATGTTACATATTCAAAATCGAGGGAGGGGGTTAAGGAATGTAAAAGTTGATTTAAACATTCTAATTCTTATTTGGTTATTCTCTTCTTGACCAAGGGGAGTTATATGGCACGAAGTGAAGTGCAAGGAAAGAGCAAATAACTGGGCCATTTTACTCAAAGTAAATACAAATACTTTATATCTCACTGTTGGGAGCAACAGTCTTCAGTCCCCAAGGACACCCTGCAAAGCAGTCATGTATATGATAGCAATATATTACGTTGATTTTAAATTCAAAAGGTTTTTTTGTTTTTTAAATTTAAAAAGGATGACAGAATTAACATCCTTTTAATGATACTCTTCCAGTTGAAAAAAAAGTATTGGACTAAGATTATTCCCTACCATCCTTTGTTTTTGTATTGTTTTGATTTCTTGTTTTTGGTTTTGTTTTTGTTTATGTTTGTTGCAATGAGACTGAAATTGATGAGGATGATGGAAATGTGTGGACACTAACATGACAGTGGAATATGCTTCTAATTGTTTCTGAAATTTTAAGTTTTCATATTGATGGAGCTTCAGTTTTTTAACTGAATCGAAATACAAGGAGAACAAAGACTGGTACTTCAGAATTTATGTAATATATTCCATATATTAGTGTTCATTTTCACTCTCATGGTTGGACAAGTGCCTTCTATCACCCCATTCCCAGTATCCAGAGATCATGTTATAATGTTGAGGCAATGTATACCATGTGTGTGTTAGTGACAGAGGTCTTAGGGACATCACTGTATGTAGTTGGACAGAATATGTTCCCTTCTACATTTCTTTGCCTTGTTACAGATGTACTAATATAATAATTTCAAGGAGGATGAGCATACTAAAATAATAAAATATATCATTTGATCTGTAACATTATTAATTGACTATACAGCAAATTGTGATCCATCCCCATTCATCTATTTATCCATCCCTCCCTCCATCCCTTCATCCATCCATCCATTCAACAAATACTGAGCACTTTCTCTTTGTCTGTCATTGTGCCCTAGGGGTACAGTTTGAACAGACAAGAAGTAATACCAGCCATCATAGAACTTACAATTTAGGATTGTGACAAAAGTAAATCCAAGAATGACATAAGTAAATATGTAACTGAAAAAATGGAAAAGGAAAAATATTCAGTACTATGAAATGGTGGAAGAGGAGAGCTTGACCTGGTCAGAGGAAGAAAGGAAATTTCTCTCCAGGGAGATCTGCAGTATGATTATGAAGAATGAATAGATTAACAAGGGACAAAGCAGAACAAAATTTAGATAAAGGCAATCTCAAATGCTCATAAGAAGAAGGAATACTCTGTGTATGGCAATGAAAGCAGGACAGCATGGGTGAAACACAGAGAATGAGGAAAGCATGGAGGAAAAGGAGGATGGAGAAGGGAACTGAGTGTAGAACATTCTGGGTCATTTTCATGGCACAGAGTTTAGTACCATATAATCACTTGCAGTTTGCACTGAGGGAATTATATTAAACTTTTTAATGACATCATGATGCATTTTCCAGATATGTTGCCTTCCTCTTAATGTCATTCACTCAGCAACTTCTTATTGAATGATTACTTGGGAATCATTACTTTTCAACAGACCTGAATTCTGTCACCCCAAGAATCAGACGATTTAGACTAGAGCAACTAGAGTTGCTTTTTCTCCTAGGATATTGAATGTCCCATAGCATAATGCATCTAAAATGTAATGATTCATAAAATATCAATACAATTGAGGAATGTAGCAAAGTAAAAATTTATTTCATCTTAATTTCAGGTATTTGAAGGGACTGAGTGTCAGATCATTTATAGTGCTTCTCGGTGGTGACATTATTTTAATGGTGTCATTTAAATCCATTTTCAGTGCAATATAGTAATTCTTAAATGATAAATTACATTACTTAATATTTCAGCTGAGACATTGGTAAGATATAGAGGTCCAATTGTTTTAATGAAGAGTTTAAAGGTTTGCTTGCATCATAAATCAGAATCTTGCGTTAAATTAATAGTTTTTAAACTGACCATTTCTTTCGACTTGTCAGAACATCATATATTGATTGTAAAACAAATGTTACATGTTGTTTTTAGATCCACTTAACTTTCAATTTTGAGCAAACCTACAAAAAATGCACAGCATGAAAGAAAAGATGAAAAATGATGAGTTCACTTACATAGCTGTTCTCTTAGTCCCAAAGCAATAAGTCTTTTTCCCTTTTTTCTCATTTATCATATATGTGTAAGAGGGACTTACTTGCCTTAGGGGGGTAAATGTTAAATAGAGAAGTTAATATTTGAAACCCTTACCTCATCTTTTTTCTTTCTTTTTTTTTTTTTTTTTGCTCCTCTTATTTATAAACAAATCAAAATTTTAGCTGGAAGTAAATCATTTTTAGCAAATAGAATATGAGTATACACAAATGTTTCGACCTTTTATTTATATTTATTTATTTATATTATTCATGTGTGTGCATTGTGATCCAAATGAAAGATGGATAAAGAACATTTTTGTTCAACTACAATTTGTTAAAAGACTTCAAATTGTCATTAGATGATTAAAGTCTGTTTAAGGAATCAGAGCTGAAGACACGGTGATTTCTTTGCGTGTGCAAATTATTGCGCTCTTACTCTCATGCAAAAAAGGACAGAGTCCAGCAGAAAGAATAGGTTTGCCGTAACAACATTTATTGTTGAAATTTTCAGAGATGAAAATCAGTCACAGGCATGCAGTCCCTATGGACTGGTCACCACATTTAGGTTAGCTGATAGAAATCTGAAGTGAGCTCACGGGACCAGAAGTGAGCTTTAAGGGAAACAGACAGCAGTCCTTGGGCAGTGGGCCTTTTGGAAAGAGAACGCTTCTCCAGTGGTAGGAGGGGCGAAAATGCAAAAATAACATGATGGTTCTGAACCTTGAATCCAGGCAGCCCTGTTGCCAGCTCAGTGTAGGTAGGGGTTGAAGTCAGGAGGGGAAAATTCTCTTCTCTAGATGGATATGTTTGGGAGCCGAGACAGGAGACATACAGTTACAGTTATGTCATATGACAAACTCCTTGCCACATCGTTGTTCATGGGTGAATTGGGACTGGGGCCCAAGCTTTGAAGTTGACCTTAATTCTTTCCTTTAAGCAATGGATTTGGGGGCCACCAAGATTTTGTCTAGTAGTATCTCCTGCAGGAGCTTAGCTTCAGACCAGTCAACCCCTACTTGCATGCAGCAGGAGTACTCTTAAACAACTGAAGACTTGAAAGGACAGCTATTAAAGACCTATCATTATCACCACAGTCAGTTATCCCCGTTGATTCTCTCTGTGTGTCTGTGGTAACTCAGACACGTTTCTCAGGGAGGTGCCCACTTCTAGTTCCTCGGAATCATTTGGAACACTACCATACAGGTGTAGTGGGAATTACGAACTGGGACAAAATGGAGTAGTTTTTAAGTAATGACATTAACACATACCTCCTGATCTTGTAAAGGAATTCATGAGACTAATCTATATTCTTTCTCATAGTTAAACACTTTTTTTTTTTTTCACTCAAAAGCATGTTGATACTGTTTGGTCAGTTTGGATTTTCTTTCTTTTCTTCTTCTTCTTCTTCTTCTTCTTCTTCTTCTTCTTCTTCTTTTAATGTTTACTTATTTTTGAGAGAGAGAGCATGAGCAATGGAGGAACAGAGAGAGGTGGGGACAGAGGATATGAAGCAGGCTCTGTACTGACAGCAGCAAGCCCGGTGTGGAACTTGAACTCACGAACTGCAAGATCATGACTTGAGCTGAAATCAGATGCTCAGTCAACTGAGCCGCCCAGGTGCCCCAGAATTTTTTTTTCTATTTTTTTGCAAGGAAACATAATTGTGTGAAATAATATGTGCACACACACTCACACACACACATATATATATAATCATATGAATTAATATGTACACACAAGTATTTTATAGGCAACATTAAGCCATACTATATTGCTTTAGTTATAGGTGGGAATTTTTGTAAAGCTTTTTAGTATACAGAATTTATTTGCCCTTGTATTGGACTGCTATCTGAACATTTTACAACAGCAAAAATATAAAAGCTGCTCTTTTTGACCCACTTTTTTCACTTCAAGATATCTTTGTCATGTTCATAAATTGGTTTACTGTATTCGCATTGTCGACAGAAGTCTGCTTTTCAACATTTAACACCTGTGAAGAACTATGACTTTACTGCAAGAGATAGACATAATTGGTTACAAAAGAACTTTAGCTCACTAGCAAAAATGTCAGACTTGCAACAAATATTTTTCAGCTGAAAGAAATCTGAATCTCTGATTTACACTTTTACTCCTTTCCCAGTTCCGAGCTTAATATGTTTACTTTCAAATTCCTGGTAGTTTCTGGTGACCATTGAATATGTTTAGTTGTCCTCAGTCTTCTCTTGCCTTTTATTTACATGTTTATTAGCAATTTGGGTGGGGTTTTTTCCCTCAAGATACTGTATGCTTATGCAATCTTCAGCTTTTCTTTTAAAACAGTATCTCTTTTACACTTCTTGCATAAGTGTGCATATCTATAGTGTGTGTGAAAACAAAGCCAAAAAGAGCTAGAATAACAAATGAGTTTCTAGATGCAGTAGCCAAATGCAAAGCTCCCGATATAAAGACGACCCAGGATTATGAAAACCTGGGTGGGGGGGAGGGGAGTGTAGGTCAAGTTTAGGTTGGGGAGAAGAGTGGGGGCCCCCAAGCAGCTTAGGACAGCACGCAGGCACTGTGAACTTTTAGAACAGTGGCCGGTGAGTGCTCACACAAAAGTAAATGGAATGTGTTGGTGAGGCTTAGGAAAAAGGCTGGGATTTATTTTCCTTCCCATTTTTCTTTGGCCTCTTGAGCCGCATGACTTTTCTCTACAGGCTTGCAGAGAGAGTGGGAAATGACTAGCTAGTGGTGTTTGAACACCATATAGCGGCGTGCTGTGTATTACATGAGCAGCTATAGATTGGCAGGTGAGCAGATTATGTTCCAAAATTCTGTTCAGATCTCTCATTCCCAACTAAAAAAAATCCCCATAGAAACACATTTTTTTGTTAAAGTTATTTTTAGTACCTAATTGGTCTGAAAATAAACCTGGTTCATAAATTCCCTCTTGCCCAAGTACTGTAAAAATTAAGTATTTGAGGCCAGTTGTATCCAATCACAATCTTCTTCACAGCCATCCTCTTTCACTACATCTCTTTATTATTGTCTCTGCGCTCATCTTCCATTTACCAGCTAGAGCTTTCTTTGCCAGTGCATAAAGCGCCTTCAGTCAAGACTGAAGACTGGGCCTACTAAAGAATATTCCTTGAAAATCAAGTTCTGCTTCATACATATCAGAGCAGATGATTAGGAAGGTTTTAGAGATTGTTTTGTTTTGCTTAGTAACACTTAGTGGCCCCAAGGAATCAGACACCACTTAGTGCTGTGTCCAAAGTGTGTGTGGGGTCCATTATGTCTATGTTAAGGGTTGGACAGCAGCATATAAAAAACACCTGTGAGGATGTCAGTAATGGTTTTCATGATGGACAAAATATTTACTCCTTGAAGGTGCTATGGGCCAATTATTTAAAAATTAATGGGAGGGGCTCCTGGGTGGCTCAGTCGGTTAAGCGGCTGACTTCAGCTCAGGTCATGATCTCGCGGTCCGTGAGTTCGAGCCCCGCGTCGGGCTCTGTGCTAACAGCTCAGAGCCTGGAGCCTGTTTCAGAGTCTGTGTCTCCCCCTCTGTTTGCCCCTCCCCTGCTCATGCTCTGTCTCTCTCTGTCTCAAAAATAAATAAACGTTAAAAAAAATTAATGGGAAACTTTGAGGCTCTGCAAAGCTACATCACAATCTAGAAACATAGAGCGTTCTCTCCTCGTGTACATAAACGTCTCTCAGAATGTTCATTTATTTTGTTTCTAACAAAAATACCCTGTGTATTTGTTGGTCTTTTTTCATCAGTCATATGCTTGTCTTTTTGTGAAAGCACATACTTACAGACTCTCCAAATATTCACTTCATCTTCTAATCTTTTTATTGTTATATTTTAGAAGTATTTAATTTTTAATAAACTCCCGACATTCTTAGTTTTCACAAAATGTCCTCCCACTTATTCCCCTCAGTGTAATGTGTCTCCACCAGTGTTAGCTATCTACTGCTATACCACGAATGACCCCAGATGTAATGGTTTAAAAGAACAGACATTTATTATCATCCAGTTTCTGTGGGTCAGGAATTTGGGACTGGCTTTGCTGGGAGACTCAAGATCTTTCACGTGACTGGAATCATGATGTCAGCTGGGGCTGAAGGCACCAGAAGGTCCTGCCACCCAGGAATCTGACTCCCATGGCTGTTGACAGTGGACCTCAGGTCCTTGCAACATAGGTCTGTCCCTAGACTACTTGAGAGGCCTCTCAACGTGGCACTACAATGGATTATGGAGGAAGTTTCAGTGCTTTTAATAATGATTTGGGGTCCAAAGTCACACTCAGCATCATTTCTGCTTTAGCCTATTCACTAGGAGTGAGTTACTATTTTCAGCCACTCTCAGATGAAGGGACTTAATGCCACTTCTTGAAAGGCGAGTATCAAATAATTAGTGAGCATGTTTTAAAACCCCCACTTTTCCTATACTCTTTGCCAGTGGAACTCATGTTTCTGTACATAAGCCACCACAAACCCTGTGACAGGAAATGAGGGTTGGAAGAGTGATGATGAGCCTTCTCTCTCCTGACTGCCTACTTACGTATTCCAGAACAACTTTCTTTCATTTATATGAAACCCTTCTTTGAGGTTCATGTGATTGTACTCTATCATTTTCTAATCTTTTGCATCCATATTTTCTAGGAATGCCCCTTCCCTCACTGAAAATTTTGGATCTCTGCCTATTACAGATTCATTCCAACTTCTATCACAATCCTGGGAGAGTTTAATGTCTCTGAAGGCTGCTGAAAGGAGCAGATCTTCATTTCAGTGGCCTTGATTTCTGTTTCATTTGATTCACACAGTGGATCTTCTCATACAAATGATTCTAACTCAGAAATGATCCACTGTAGTATCCCTCTTTCAGAACACAAACTCTCCACTCTAGGCCCTGCTTGCTTGCTTGCTTCCTTTCTTTCATAATATTAGTGTTTATTTTTTTTAATATTATAATGTTAATTTATTTTTTGAGAATGGGGGTGCGTGTGCACATGAATGAGCAGGGGAGGGGCAGAGAGAGAGACACACAGAATCCGAGGCAGGCCCCAGTCTCTGAGCTGTCAGCCCAGAGACTGACATGGGGCTCGAACTCACGGACTGTGAGATCATGACCTGAGCCGAAGTCAGAAGCTTAACCAACTGAGCTACCCAGGTGCCTGGGTGGCGTTTTATGCCTTCCTCTGCCCTTTATCTTTGACCTCACTATAACATCCCCTCTAAGATGCTGGTGAAGGCAGACTCAGAGAAGAAACATTTAGAAAAGGGGTAAAGAAAGTTACTTTTAAAGAATGTAAGGAAACCAGACTTAGAAGAAGGTCTGGTTCACCAAATGAAAAATACAACAGTGTTAAAAGGAAAAAAAAAAATCTAGAACAAAACATTACTAATGTTATCAAATTCACATTAGTATAGTCATGATAGAAAACAGCAATATTTTATTCACAAAGATCATGGTATATCTTCAGATGTCAGCATAGCGAAAAAGGAAATCAGGGAAAAATATGGTTTCTTAAGAAGTCAGGTTTCTTGTTTTGGGTGCAAATCCCTCCCCTCCCTCTACCATCTGATTATATAACAGCTGTGTTTAGTGATGTTGGAAGGAGGGAAAGCTGTGAAGTGCTAAAAGGGACTTTATATCTGGTCCCCTTGACTTATCCCCAGAGTTCATGAGGTCTTGAAATTCTCTTGGACATCTATTACTCCAGAGTCAGTCACCAGCACCTTCTCCCTCTAAAACACACCTACAAATAGATATCCGTGTTACAATTTACCCATGTTGGCCCCATTCTTAAGCACTTTCTGGTGCTCAGTAAAATCAAATGACTATTCGGATCTTTTATTTCCTCTCAACTTGAGTCACATACCAGTTATCTACTCTCTGCTTCCATTCTACCAATAACCATTTAGTACGTGAGATATCCTTGACAATTCATCTACAGATTTCTTGCTCTCCCTTACTCATAGCAAACATTCCTCCCTACAGATGGTAGTCGCCAAGGAGCGTCTTTGCTCTGCTCTCCCTCCTAGAAAGAACTTGGATGCATCTGAAGGAGGACAGGGAGCTGGCAGCCTCTGGAGGCAGCATCTTCATGGTTTCCCTCAGCATTTGAGCCCAGTCCACACTCCTTCTGGGCAGCCTTCCATCAGTGACTAACCATGGCCTGGCTGTTTTTGCAAAAATACGGACTGCTCTGACTTGATTCTGGAGCTTCCTGTTGTGTTGGCTGAGACACTGAAAGGTGTGTGGTAAGTTCTGAGGCTCTCTCTTCAATCCTGCTTTCTACCCCATTTATCTATTATGGGCAATATCCTCCAATAAGGCGGTTCTGCTCCTGACTGTGCCTCAGTGTCTGCTTTCTGGGGGATCCAGCTGACACAGTACATCGACAAGCCAAGTAAGGCCACAGACATGTTTTCAAGCTCCTTGTGCATAAACCATCATGCATTTCTATTCGTTTTCATCTCCATTTCTCTAATAGCAGATGGTGAGTTGGTTTTTCTTCTTGAACAACAACTACAAAACTCCTTTACGTGGACCTTGACCTCCATTTCCTCTCTTCTCATTATCTCCCCTTTCTTTCACTTCTTCATTAACTTCCCATCCCTTCTCAACCTGCTTTGAAGTTTGGCTGCCAGTTCATATTTAAGAATGACAACAACATGTTCTGCTTTGGGTGTGTGGGGTGTTTAGTTCATTGAATTGTGGCTCCCAAAAATACATGCTCATATCCCATAACACCTGGAACCTATGAACGTGAACTTACTGGAAAAAGTCTCTTTGCAGATGCAGATTCAGCTATTGATCCAATCCTTCTAATTTAAGTGTCTAGTCCTCCACTTGCCCCCAAGGTCCATGCAAACCTGAAACTTAAAAGATTCAGGACAACTGGACTGATTTTATTCCTATCGTTATCCCTCTTCTCAGTCACGTTCCGTCTTTCTCTGCTCTGCTCAAATGTCCATCCCTTCCTCTTTTTTTTGTACCATTTATTTATGTATTTTGAGAGAGAGAGAGAGAGGGAGAGAATGAATGGGAGACAGGCAGAGAGAGAGAATCCCAAGTCGGCTCCACAGTGTCAGAACCAGATGTGGGGCTTGATGTGGGGTGGAGCTTGATCTCATGAACCATAAAATCATGACATGAGTCGAAATCAAGAGTTGGATGTTTAACTGACTGAACCACCCGGGTGCCCCTTAAATGTCAGTCCTTTTCTCTTCTTTTAAAATACACAGTTACAGGGTGCTTGGGTGACTCAATCTGTTGAGCATCTGACTCTTGATCTCAGCTCATATCTTGACCTCAGGGTCATGGGTTCAAGCCCTGTGTTGGACTCCAGGCTAGGTGTGGAGCCCACTAAAAAAATAAATTAATTAAACAAACAAACAAACAAACAAACAAACAAAGGCAGTAACATTATTTCTTCATTTTTTTTTTCCTCTCTCTCCATTGTGTGGTTCTTATGGACCTATATGCCTCTTGCCATTTTAATAGTGCTTTGAAATGCAACAAAGATAAGCTTGTCCTGTCTGAAAGTTATATAGTAATTCTCTTCTTCCTTTTTATCTTATTTGCTGACAACACTGTCCATAAACAACCCAGAGCTATAAAGCTGAAAGTGAATTCAACTTTGTTTCCTCCCCCGTCTCTCCTACAGCTTAATCACAAAGCCAGGCATATTTGCCTTATAATTTTTTTATGCTCAGCATACTCACTAATCTCTGTCCCTAATAATGCAGCCTTAATTAGGCTTCTCATCATCTCTCAATTAAATACTGTGACCTGGCCTCCCTCCCTTTAATAATGCATTCTCAAATCCATCATCCGCAGACCTACAGAATGATCTGTCTCATATGGATAGCGGATTGTGTCCCTTCTCTTTTTAAATCTTCAACAATTGCTCTTAGGGCTGTGTAGCAAAGTGCAACTCCTTAACATGGAATGCAGCGCCTTCATGGTATGATCTCTCGACATCTCATTCATAAGTTTTTACTGCTCCCGGGCTTACACTTTATATTCCAGAATCACCTGTAATCTCTGTTGCTTTGTCATTTTCCCTAATTAAAATGACTTTCTTATTTCGTCTTTTCTCTTCAGTCTCCTACCAGTGTTTTAAAATAGAGCAGGAATTTTGTCTTCTCCATCATGAAGCTTTCCTTAACTGCTTCCTCCCCCCCCTTATCCTATCCTGCGTAAGCAGGCTGGTTTACTTATTATTTTCTTGGATCCTAGAAGCTGCCTCTGTTATCTTTATCACATTTATTATAGTTATAATTATGTATTTTATAATATATAATTATAATTCAAATGCTCTCTTCCTCCTCTGAGATGTTGGTGTTTTGAAGTAGGCAGTATACTTTATTCATAAGTTCAATTTCTTGTTTATAACATGGTAATGAGCACACAATTGAGCTTATTGAAAATATGAATAAATTGATAAATCTTTCTCTTGAATAAGGGCGGACAGAGAGGACAAAAGTGTACTGTGATTTCCAAGAAGGCAGTTATATGTCTTCCGAGTGATTTGTGTCTTTGTTTCTAGTCAGAATAAACTTCCATGGTTCAGTGCTTTTACTTAGGTTTGTCTTTGTGCCTGGAATGCCCTTCCTACCTTCTCCTTACTGAATACCCGGCTTAGATCAGACACCATGACTTTTTTAAGTTCCCCATGTAGGAAAGCCTTATTTTAATATGATCCATCAGAATAATGGCATTCTGGATGTATTTCTCTTCTGTGCTGCACAGGTCAATTTCCTTACCTCTATTAGAGCATTCATCACTCTAAGCAGTAAGCAGGATACCTCCCAAAACCTAGGAGTGGAACTATGGAAAATCAACTTGCAGTAGTTGACTTAACCTTGGGTAAAGTATAATGCTTCCAAGCAATAATACACAAATGGGCCATTGAGCAGTTTTCTCTAATAAAGAGGTCAGGATCTTGCTTCAGAAAAAGACTACCTGTATGTGCAAGTTCAAGTCTGTAGCAGAATCAGTGTCTAAGATGAAGAATGTTTCAATCAGGGACAAACAAATGTTTAGTCGAGAAAAAAAATATGAAATTGAGACTAGGTTGAATCAGCAAGCATTCAGCATTGTCTAGAGAAATAAATGAACTGAGGATTATCATCTTCCGATCAAATATTGGAGCAACACATAAACACACACTGCTCACCTGTTCTCTCTCTCTCTCTCTCTCTCTCTCTCTCTCTCTCTCTCTCTCTCTGTCAATCTCTCCCCACTCCCCTGACTGCCAGCCTCCCTTCCTTTCACACATACGTTGAATTTGGGTTCTGTTTGCAAAGCTCTTTCCTTCACTAGCCTGGGAAGTTAGACTTAATGTTTCCATCAAACACACATTAAGTGTTCAAGAGTTTCATTGAGTGCACCTACAATATTCTCAACACAAGCATGTTGTGGATCAATTATAAATCTCAGTTACATAGCTTTATACAGTAGAATATTAGATCGATTCAATCATCAGGTTGTGATTTTATAAAACTTATGACAAAATCTGTTGATAGTGAGATTGCTTGACATTTTTGTTTACATTTTTCTCCTTTCTCAGTTTGATTGTTATTGTGAAGTCCAAGGTAACCCTTAAGTAGAAGGAGAGCCTGGAATAATGACATTATTAGTCTTTTCTATTTTCAAGTTGAAGTGCACTGAACCAGTCAATAATATTTCAAACACCAAGAAGTAAGTCCTCTGGAGCTTTGGGGACACCTTGTTATTCCTACCTCCTTTGTTTGCTTCTGGTGTGTAATAACCCTTGACATGTTATATTTTCTTGTTTTAAAACATAATGTATCAAATATGTCATATCCCAGGAGATCATGATGTAACATGGAAGAGAAGAATATTCTCAGAAAGTCAGATATAGCAGTTGCTAGGGACTTAAAGATATCCACACAATTACCTAGTGTAACAAAAATAATCTGCACATATGTCTTTCCTGCCTTTTTTCTCTCCATTGTGTGGAGGAGAATTTGGTGTCTCATTTTCTCTTTTGGGATCATCATTTTCATGAGCATATCATATGCCAAGTGTGAATATATCTAGTAGATGCAGTAAAAGATGATAGCATTCTGAATATATTCCCTGTGTAGCATAGATTTCAATCCTATAGTACTATATTCCATTATATTTGCACTGTTGGAAATAGAGAAGAAATAAAGTGGCCAGGATCAGAAATAAAGTGTTGAAACTATCCCTGAAAAATAAGTGCTCAAAGATGATAAGAATATTTCTTTTGGGCTTCTGTGATAAATATTGGACTATATACCATATATTCTAGTAAAATTGTAAGACACACAGAAATGCTGATAATTAGTTATTTAAAATTGGAAACTTAAAGACCTGTATCATTGTACAAACAAACTGTAGTATTTGCAGATTCTACATCAACATTGGGAAATATCTATTTCACATCATTGGACAAGCAATTCAAGGGACGCAAATGAACAAACCTGAAAGCAATCAAAATTCAAATCAAAGTGTTTACAAAAATGTTTACAAAATCTTGCACTGCCTTTTAAACTCATATTTACAAAAATTTTTATCACTTGCTGCCTTAATTTGCCTTGGCCTCTTGTTTTCCTATCCTGTTTATTTTTCTTGTATAGTCTTCAAATTAATATTTCTCTGCCCTTTTCTACAAAATGACCTTTCCTTTCCTTTCCTTTCTTTTCCTTTCCTTTCCTTTCCTTTCCTTTCCTTTCCTTTCCTTTCCTTTCCTTTCCTTTTCTTTCCTTTTCCTTTTTTCTGGACACTTTGAATTAATTAAATGGTCTTAGGAAAAGTGTATGAAAAGGTACAGATGCCTGATAACTTAGGGAAAAAATGAACATAGGCTGCAGTAGGGAAAGAAGCTATGGTACATTTGCAGACCAAATACTATTTTCTCTGTTCTCTTTCCTTTCTTCTCTGATCCTGCCCGCTCCTACATGTGTATCTCCATTTTGAGCACCTGCCTTTGATTTCTCTGCTTTGCATGTACTCTCCCAACAGAGTACATGCATGTCTAGCTTTAACACCTATCAACAGATGAAGAAATGAGTTCTTAGATTCTCAAGTCCATTGAGTACCATGTGATCTGTTCAGTTTATCTATTCAACAAAAGCCACATGCCAAAGTTAGCTGACCAAGCTATTGAATGGCTGTCATTGACCTGAATTTATGCCTCTTTATCAGTTATTTACAGCTGAGAGGGTCAGGGGCCTAAAGAAAAGAACAACACACTTTCTTTCAAAGTAGCTATATGGGAAGATCCAGTATATGCAGAAATCTATCACTGCTTTATTATTTTTTTCTATACATTTGATTCCCAGTCACAACTCATTGTTTATATGTATTCAGTCAACATAGGGAATATTGAGTTTATTTTATGCAAACCAAACATGAGTTTCCCCATCCTTAAATTTATTTGACACTGTTAAACTGAATTTCACCTAGATATCTAATCTTCAAGCTTATACCTGTTCTTGAGAATATTTTCAAAACAAGTTCAAACACTTAGAATGTGCTTGCTCAAAAAATGACTTTCAAAACAAGTTGGCATCCTTTTATTTTCACTATACCATCCCCATATTTAGGCCAACCCCCCAAATTTTCATAACGCTGTTAGTGATTTGGTGTTTAACATTTTACTTCTGCTTTACGCAATGCATCTGATTTCATTCTCTCTCTCCCTCTCTCCCTCACCACTGGACAGCCATGTCTGACTGGATAGTTGGCACTTAGAGTCAATAGAAATTCAGCTGTTAGAAAGCTATGAAGGGATCATTGACAGCTAAGTAAATACTAACACTTCGTCTAGAATGCTGAACTAAATTAGCCCCTAGCTGTATCCCAGAGCTTTAAAACTTAAATATAGCCTAAAGTACTCAAACATTTCATGGGATAACTCTTTAAAATAGCTAAACTTCTTTTCCTCCTACATGTGTGAACATCAAAAGTTTTTAATACAATACATAATTCCTAGTTCTTAATGGACAAACTGAAAGACATATTTTTACTATTAAACATAAGAGTTAGTAGGCAGGTCTCTTGTCTGTGTTAGTCGAAAATAGTATTATAATCAATAACTTAAGTATACATTAAATGTTAACCCTAAATGTTTGTATTTATTAAATATTAAATACTAAAATTTTAGTTTTATTATATTCACCTTAATATATTCCCCTAGCAAGTATATTTTCATAGCTTTTAACTTGCAGCAAAATGCTAATATCACTTCTGCTCATGAAGCAATAGCCTGAACATTAAATAAATAAAGTAAGAGAACTAGAGATTCTTCAAACTACCCACACATATTTTGCTACTTACGGGCTTTATTTTCAACACTTTTAGAATTTCTTGTTGGGGAGATATATCCATGCACAACTGCCATAGCACCTCATTTGTCTCTCTTTGGAATATTTTAGAAATATTTTATATTTAGGAATTTGTGGTTTATGTGTTCACATGATTTTCTGATACAAAAAAAAAAAAAAAACAAGAAGTTTTAAAATGCCTCATTCAATCCCAGATCTTGCTTCAGTCGTCTCTCTCTTCTCTTGCACAGTTAAACCTCTTGGAAGCTTTATGTGATGTTCACGAATCCAGATCTCTAGCACACGTTGTTTCAGCTGTTGCAGTCTGGCTTTTGCCTCCGCTACTATGTTTTGTTCTGGTCTGGACATCAATGCTAACATTTTTGTGAGAGGTGAATTTTCACACCGTAGCTCTCTTGACTTCTCACTATTACTTGTATCTATTGAGGATCCTTCTTTTTTTAAAAAAAAAATTTTTTTAACGTTTATTTATTTTTGAGACAGAGCATGAATGGGGGAGGGTCAGAGAGAGGGAGACACAGAGTCTGAAACAGGCTCCAGGCTCTGACCATCAGCACAGAGCCCGACGCGGGGCTCAAACTCATGGACCGCGAGATCGTGACCTGAGCTGAAGTCGGATGCCTAACCGACTGAGCCACCCAGGCGCCCCTCAAGGATCCTTCTTAAATGCCTTCTTCCTTCCTCAGTGTCCACTTTTGTTTTGCCAGACTCTAACCCTCTGCCCACCCATTGCATTTTTGTTTCAGTATTCCACCCTACGCTTTGTTTTCTTCTCAAACACTTGCCACTGGGTGGCCTGTATTCTTGCGACACCAGTTACCATCTCTGTGTCTCTACCTCACAAATATACTTCCAGCCCAGATCACTTTTTTTTTAATTTTATTTTTTATTTTTTTAAGTTTACATCCAAATTAGTTAGCATATAGTGCAACAATGATTTCAGGAGTAGATTCCTTAGTGCCCCTTACCCATTTAGCCCACCCCTGCTCCCACAACCCCTCCCGTACACCTCAGTTTGTTCTCCATATTTATGAGTCTCTTCTGTTTTGTCCCCCTCCCTGTTTTTATATTATTTTTGTGTCCCTTCCCTTATGTTCATCTGTTTTGTCTCTTAAAGTCCTCATGTGAGTGAAGTCATATGATTTTTGTCTTTCTCTGACTAATTTCACTTAGCATAATACCTTCCAACTCCATCCACGTAGTTGCAAATGGCAAGATTTCATTCTTTTTGATTGCCGAATAATACTCCATTGTGGTATATATATATATATATATATATATATATATATATATATATATACCACATCTTCCACATACATACCACATCTTCTTTATCCATTCATCCATCGATGGACATTTTCATCCCAGATCACTTTAATGAGCTTTAAGTCCATATATCCACCAGGCTCCTGAAGATTCCAAAGCACCGTAAAATTAACTAAGTTCTTTATATGTTTCTTCCAATTTGCTTGTACTCATGTTTCCTGTCTTAGGTAAGTTTCCCTGGGAACAGACTCTAGAATGAAAATTTGCCTGCAAGAAATTTCAGGGAAAGTAATAGGGAACATCTCCTATAGATGTCAGGAAGGTTGAGTTGGCTGAGAGAAGGAGTAGCTTGTAACAACAGTAGCAATAGAAGCTTAGCCAGTAACGCAGTGAGCTCTGGAGTTGGGATGGACCCTTGGGGTTGTCCAAATTGAGGCAAGGGAGTTAAACCATTGTACCATGGCAGTCAGCGGTCATTAGACATTGACTGACTCTTGAAGGAAGGTTAGTAACTTCAAGAGATGCATCTCCTTTGGCCAAGAGCAGTTCCTTAGAAAGCCTCAGAGGTGAGCCAGCACTGACAGCATTCCTGTAGCTGGATGAATGACTTCCTCCTTTCTGAAAGGTAGTCTGGGTGACTCAGCAAAGTTCATGACTTACAACATGCATCAACCCCAGCTAGGTATAGATTCCCTAAGATTCCTATTGGCCTCTTTCTGGAGTAACTTAGAAGAAGGTAAATGGCACAAGTAATGCTTCCACCAATGCTGTAATTCTCAAGGTGATACCTAACATTTCTCTCTCCCACTGCCCAGTCTAGAGTCTCCATGCCCTCTCAAAGTATTTTTGTTAACCCAAGTAGGTTATAGAGTGGGATGATCCAGATACTGATTCCAGAGGTTTCTGGGTTTGCCTGTTTTCAACATGTCCTTCTCAGGTGGTGGCTGCTGCATTTGTTCATTTGCAACTAATATTGGATAGGGGAATAGCAAGACAGACCACAAATGATTGCCAAATGAGTTTTTTCCTGCCCCCCACCGTGTAAGATCATCTTTGCCTCTTCTCTTACTAGTATGAGATACTCATTTTTATCATGAAGGGATGGAATCACCAGCTGGTAGCTGTATATAAAGGTTAGTGATACTCTTACTCTGTCTCTTGGTAAAAGTGTTGTTCTCAGGCAACCAAGATCTCTAGACCCACACAGCCTGAAGTTGTGAAGACAAGAAGCATGAATTCACCATTTGTGGAATGACAATAAGTAGAACATTTCTATTTTCATTCCTTGATTCCCGTATTTATGTATTCTACCTGTTCAGGATCCAACACCATACTGTGATAGTTGTTGTAGGATATCTGCTGCATCCTGGTGTATGGATGATGGATCCCCATCACTCCAGAGTATCATTTTCAAAGTTTTGTATCATCTGCGATTCAAAATCTGTTTTGTGGCTCTATCAGGGTAGCAGCTTCTGGGTGGTATGTTTTGCAGGACAACCAGTAGCTGTCATGGTCATGAGCTCCCTGGCATACCTCTTTGCTATACAGTGGTCTCCATGGTCTGAAGCAATTTTATGTAGGATTACATGTTTGCAAGACTCTGAATTTTATGCTGGCCAAAGCCCTATAGGAAAGATAAACCCCTAACTGGAATGGATATGGAGCCCGATCAAGAAGAATCACTATTGCTTCAAGTTGGAAGTGGTACTCCATAAGAAATGTAACAACAGGTATTAGGGGGTTCTCACTGGTCTACACTCCTGGTTATTTGGACATCAGGCTTGGAGAGTTGGAGCCCATGCTACTGGGGCCATCTACAGCCATGATCCCTGCCACTATGGCTACTGTTACGAATCATTCATTGTGCCACTGCTCGGTGATAGAAGTTTGCTCAGGTCAGCTGGTTATGTGCCATTCTGTCTACTTGGTTGGCTAGTGCCTCTTCCATTGAGTATACTCTCTGGTGGCCGTTAACTTGAATTTCGGAGATCTTTTGTACTTTGTGCTCACTGCCATCCGTATGCCATTTCTCGAAACTTCGTTATCTTTGATCCCCACTCTTTCAAAGTATGTATTTTCTATTCCCAGAACAAAAAAACAGGTCATTCACTACTACTGATGTCAGAAAATGGGAGAATTTACCAGGGCATGAAGTAAATGTTTATGTCACATCAATAATGGCTGATTCTGAATCTCATTTCTGACAGGGATGGCAAAGAAAATGTATTAACAAAAATATGTTAATCTGCTAAGATACTACATCTGGCACAGCAGATGCAATTGAGGCAATCACTTTTTAAAGTATTCCTTTGCCAGGATCTGCCTGTTTTTGCATGAGCCAGGCTGGTTTAATAGGGATATGTCTGAGACCACTTCCTCTGCATATTTTAAGACTTCAATAATCTCTGCTATTCTCCCTGCTTCCCAGATGCAATACTGTTTTTGATTTATGTTTTGGCTGGGCATGCAGTTTTAGAGGATTCCATGTGGCTTTCCCAATGAGATACCTCTTACCCTTATGCCAAAGAACTACTGTGGTGGTTCTGCTAATTATCAAGTATGTTTATTCCAGCTGTGCATTTGCTAGAATGGCTCCCGGATAGTTTTATGGACCCAGTGGACTCATGGTGAGTCAGAGCTGGAAAACAGGGTTCCATTTTTCATTATTCAATCCATGATGATGTTTTGTGGCCTATGTATCAATGCCAACTTCAATAGTTTTTGAAGTGTCTGAGTATTCCAATTCACCCTATGTATGATTACCATCTAATTGGCAGTAAGTGCATTTAGGGAAGAATTACTCATTGCACTTGGCAAGGTGTTATGGCATTTTTCTTCAAGGGAACCTGGCCTCTACTTCAGTCAGTGGGTTCCAAGTCTGAGTCCTGGGTCGGGTCCAGAGACTGAGCAAGTGATCATGATTTTATTAGATTGTCTGCCTTCACCCACTATTCATCTTTGATATTCATCTGTACTTTTAAAAATTCTATACCATGAGAAATACTTTAATTGGCTGCACATTTCTTTTCCCCTAGAAACACTCAGTTCTGTTCACTTTTTCCATAATCTCTGCAATTCAGGATTTCTGACTGCCAGTCCGACATTTATACTGTTTAGTACTGAATTGTACTCTTGCTATCTCCTTGTGTTTAACATAGTCATCTGGTATCTATTTTTTGAGATCCTATCATCACTTTCTTTCCTTATGCTATGGAGACCAATTCTTTATTAGCATTCTGTATTGTCACTCCTGTCCCAGAGAAGATAGCCACCATTGAGCCTCTCAGCAAGCTTGTTGTTCCCTTCACTAATAATAAAGCATCTTCTGGGTGCTCCTGTAAAACAGTTAGCTGGTGAGTTTTCTGGCCTTATGTTCACTCTACAATGGCAATTTTCTAACAACATACCCCCTCCCTTTGGCATAGCCACCTCAGAATCCAGTGCTTACAATGGCTTCTCCCTGCATATGTTGACTAGGTCCCTTTCTACAACTAGAAGACCCCAGAACCAATTCTCTTTGACCATCATTATAATCTGGTGGTCAGGATGAGAAGATTGAACAGATCCTGAGGAATTGTGCTATCAAGTAGGAGATATCCCTACACCATTCTATTAGTAAAGCTAGATGTCAAACATGAGGTTTTGAAATGTGGTGGGGTTCAGAGCTAATGGCCAAGAGGGAGTTCTTGAGATGTTTTTGGTGCAAAAGGGTGATTTTATTAAAACACGGGGACAGGACCCATGGGCACAAAGAGCTGCACTGGAGTTGTGAAGAGTGACTGGTTATATATACTATGGAGTTGGGGAGGTAAAAGCAGAAGGAAGGCTTCTGGAAGGACTTTGATATGCTAAATAAGACTCCTAAGATAGCTGAAGCCTTGCTGTTATCAAGCTAAAGTTGTTTTTTTTCCTAGTATGGCATTAACATTAGAACTGTAGGGGGTTCATGGAGAAATGCTCTACTCTGTATTTGCCTCAAGTATTTGTCAAGGGGCTGCAAGTTATAAGGAAATTTAGTTTAACCTGCTATTTCCTTCTTGCCTTTGTTCCCCACATCACTATGGAGGGGAGAGTGATGTTGGGGTTCCAGGAAACTGAGTCTATAGGTTTCTGGAGGTGAGGCTATTGGTAAGATTGCCTTTTTCTTATAAAGTACTAAGATATTTATAAACTGATGGAGACTCATGTCTTGCATAATTGTGATCTCTATCAGTTATCTTTTGTTTTCTTTCCTTTACTTTGTTCTTGGGCAGCCAGGAGTCCCTGAGGAATATCACACACACCCACCTGGGGTGGGAGGGGAATGCTAGCTTATACTTTGCCCTCAGCTTGCCTTATGTTCCCTCATCAAGATACATCAAACATATTGGCTCAAGCTGAGTCCCTTGCCTTTCCAATCAGTGTTCTGACTTCAGAAGAGAGAATCCGACCTCTCCAGGGATTAGTCTATACTTAGAACTAAGTCCTGGGCCTAATTTTTAAGTTTCTGTCCTTTGAGTACAGAAGATAAATGTGTTTTTAAAAATGGCCTTCTGACTTTCATAGCCACTTAAATTAGTGATCAACAATCTCAGTTTTTCTTTGTCTTTCTTTGACATATTGGTAACACCTAGTTACAGTCAACTGATACCACAGTCCCTATGGTCATCATTTCCCACATAGTTTGCAACTGCCTGAGCTATTGTACCATTAAATGCATTTCCTTCCATTAGTACCCCAACTAGATTCCTTAGTAGTCGAATTGTACCACTAGTGAACCTGGGGCTGCCACTATTCCACATACCACCAATATGCAGGACCTCATTGCCAATTAGCCATCAAGTAAATGATCCAGGCCCCAAAATCCCATTTTAAATTTTGGTTCCTAGGACAATTCCTGGTTCAACTGTATTAACTGTAGGTACTGAAAGAAAAAGGTACAGGCAGGGGGTTTACTGGATAGTGTCTGAGAAACAACACCTATACCAGAATGAAGGAAACAGAAATGGGCAATGGGAAAATTTGAACTTCAAGAACAATATAGTTTGACTACAGACCACAGCAGATACCCCAGGGTCTCTGGAGTTTTCATAGGCTTTCAGGGTTGCCTTCCTTGAGGCCCAGCCTTTACACAAATACCTTGAACAGCCATTGGTTGTGTGAGCTACTTTCTGAGAAAAAAGTTTACCTCTGAGAAACGATGCTTCTTCAGGTGATGGCATTTCCTAGAAGCAGTTCATATGAGAACCATCAAGTACCAATACTCCCAGGGTCTAAGGAAATATGTGCCTTCATCCTGAAAGGGAGATTATTTGTTGTATATTCCAGCATTTTATAATCATCCACTCAGTGAAAGGCATCTCCATCCAACCAGTGTTCCACTTTCTAATAGTAGGAGGCATGCTTGTCTATTTCTACAACACTCACATATGGTCAATCAAATCCTGGCAATTCCACCTTTCAAGTGTCCTGAGGCAATTCACTTCTTTTGCTATCCTCACTGTATCTGTTCTAGTGAAGACTGCCGTCATCTCCCGCTGGGTCACTTGCACCGTCCTCCTACTCTCCCACCTTTATTCATGTCTCCTGTCAATTTATTTAGGATTGCAGGTAGAGTGACATTTTGAAGTCAGTACTCCACTGATTACAGCAATGTAAACCTTTTATGAATACTTCACAATGAAGTCCAAATTTGTAAAATAGCTCAAAAAACTCCTTACGGTTTCCTGATTCATATTTTAAATCACATTTCATGGTGTGTTGATATACTAGGGTTGCTGTGACAAAAGACAACAGACTTAAACAACAGAATTTTTTTTCCTCACAGTTCTGAAGGCTGGAAGTCCCAAGATCAAGGTGTTAGCAAAGTTGATTTGTTCTGAGATCTCTTGTCTTGGCTTGTAGGTGCCCACCTTCTTCTGTTTTACGTGGTCTTTCCTCTTTGAGTGTCTATATCCTCATATCCTTTTCTTATAAAGACACTGACTGTATATATTGCATTAAGGCCCACCCCAATGAACTCATTTACTCTTAATTACCTCTGCAAAGAACCTGTCTCCAAATTCAATCACATGGGGAGGTACCAGGGTTAGGACTTCAACATAAGAATGGGGGGGAGGGGACAAAATTACTTCATAATACACGTCACCTTTAAAATCTGGTGAACTATATTACTTCTCCAAATATGTTGTGTTCTTACTTAAGTTTATCTAGTTTTCCTGTTTTCACTTTCTTTCATCCCTCTTCTCCATTCCTTCAGGATTTGAATTGAATGTTATTCTCACTAGAACACTTTCCTTGTATCTGTAAGGTTGAATTAAGTGCTTTTTCCCTGAATTCTCGTTGCACTCTTTTTATTTACACTATAACGTTTATCAGATGTTATTTTAATTATGTACTTATTCATTTATTTCCCCCAGTAGACTGTAAGCTCCAAAAGAAAAGAAATATTGTCATATTCACTATTATATCTCCAGGATCTAGCACAATACCTAATGTGGATTAAAATCACTATAAATAATTTTGACCTTCTCTCTTTTCTTGCATTATTAATCACTTAAAGGCAGATTGTGTGCTTTATTCAACATTATTTCTACTGTAGCATCCAGAAAATCATTGTTTACCTAACAATAAGTATATAATAATTGCAGATTCAACTTTATTTAAATATTTTCTTTAAATACCTTATCAATTTTTGAAACACAGAAATTTAATTACTTCAGGAATTATATAAAATGTAGTTATTAACTCATCTGTCTATACACTTTCAATAGGTTCTGATTATGCCTAACATATCAATAATATTTTTTTCAGAAGTGAATTTTAAATGGCAGGCCAATGAAATATTTGGATTTCATTTTAAAAAATTTTAAATGTCAGTTCTTTAATATTAATTATTTTCCACAACCAGGGTGTATGTATGTATTTAGACAATGAATGCCTTAATAAAATGTTTTAAGAGCAATCTAGGTGGTTTTTCTTTTTTAAAATTAAATTTAAATGAGTTTAAAAGACACACTTAAGGGTTTTATGGGAAAAGAGTAGCACAGTGTACCTAAAAAGTTACTTACAGTTTGATAAAATATGATACCCAGAAAAGCTGGAAGAAAGGAAGTAACTAGAAATAGGGGAGCAAATATCTTTGGGCATCATTCTCAGAAATGAATCATAGTAATTAAGAGGAAGGAAGGAATTTAGAGAAAGATCTAGATGCATTATTTTCAGAAACTAAGATTTGAGATAGATTCAAATGTCTTGTCCTCTGACCACAAATTTAGTAACAGCAGCAAAATCAGATCCTCACATGCTTTGCATAACATTGTATTTTCAAATTCAAAAAATTCTGCACTAAATACGTCTACTATACATCTGTATTTACAAGACAATACAAACCCGTATCCCTCTTTAAAAAATGGGTTGTTCACTGCCTGCTGTTGAGCACTTCTTTTTGAAGTGTGGGAACTCTATAAAAATGAAATTCAGACCTAAGCACATTAGAGCTTTTTAGCAGAAACACATAGATGGCGTAGTTCAAAGAGAAAGGGTTAGTAAAGAATTTCTAATACCAATTATCTTAAAGAAATTATATCTTTATCTTTTAAGACATAGAGTAAAAGCATATTGATGAAAACAAAACCAAAAAGTATAGCAAACAGTTGTTTAATAAAGTTCATTGACAAGGAGAAGACATGCATAGAACGTCAATTATAATTAATAATAAAAGGCATATTCCCTTATATTTGTACAATATTTTGCCAATGTTAAGGTGCTTCTGATATAAATTAGCTCTTATTTGAGCCACATGGTAATGAGGTACATGGGTCACTTAATGTTACGATTTATACATCCAGACACAGAAGCTCAGAGCTTCTGTGATTTGTCCACATTTACTGAAGTAAATGGTCTCTCATCAGAACCACCAATGCCTTCCACAATGCTAAAGCCACGGATCAATTCTCAGTCTTTATCTCACTTGACCTGGTAGCAGTATTTACCACAGCTCATGATTTACTCCCATATCTTTGGAACACTGCCTTTATTTGGTTTCCAGCACATAGCTCGCTTTTGGTTTTATTCCTCCCTCAATAGCTCATGCCCTTCTACTTCCCTTTGCAGCTGCTTCCTCTTCTTTCTGATTTCTTAACATCAAATGCTCTCTTTGCTTTTTGAGATAGATTCGCTCCCTTATTGATCTCATTGTTCCTCACTGCTAAAAGTACCCAAAATACCTCTTTAAAATGTATTTCTCTAACTTGAACCTTCCTAGTATGGTCTGGATTTATATATGTGACTATCTATGCAATATATCCATCCAGGTGGCATATAGGTAGCTATCTCAGGTTAGACATGGCTGACAAATTCCTTATTCCCTTCCCCCAACCTTTTGTACCCATGGACTTCCCCACCACTATGTATCCCTAACAGTCAGAGAGCAAATTTTGTGAGATGGAGGCTGAGATTTGACCATTGGCTTTAAAAATGTGCAAGTCAATGCTGAGTTTGACAAGAGGCAGTTTACTTATGTAAATATGCATGAGTTGCAAAATCACTGAGTTTCCTTAAGTGGATATATAAAAAATGTTTGAAAGTGCTGTTAAACCTCACCATCTTCCCTTCTTACACCCTCGTCAAAGCCAAAAGCATCTCCCACTTGAATTATTGTAATAAGCTGTCTCTTATTTGTTTAATATCACTGCTTCCATTTTTGTCCCTCCCCAACCCAGACTACTGGCAACCCAGCAGCTCTTGTAATCTTTTAAAATCAAAATCAGATAATCTCACTGTTCTTGGCAAAACCCACCAGTGGCCTGATCTTACTCAGACTAAATGTAGGTCCTTACTGTGGTCTAGAGGATGCTCCCTAACTCCACTGCCACCTTGTAACTCTGCAATGTCAGCTTCTGCATCCCACCCTTGCTCATCGTGCTGCAGTCACATTGATCTCTTTTGCTGTCCTAGAAACACATCATTCAACACCCATCTCAGGACATTTGCACTGGCTGTATCTCTCTCTAGAAAGCTTATCTCTGGCTATCATTTTTTTTAAATCTTTCTGTCTCCTCCTTTGTTCAAATATTGCCATTCCCAATGAGCCCTGGATTAAAATTCTAATCTCCGTTCCCTTTCTTATTTTTATTCATATGCTCATTATCTGGACTATTTATCTATTTATTTGTCAGAATGATATAATATCCTAACAATATGAAGGCAGTTATTGGGAACAAGTCAGGTGTCATGCCTTCTATGAAGATTCTTAAAAAGGCCATTTAATGATTATTAATTAATAATGATCACTTCCCTTTGGAGAATGAGAATATTTAAACAAATATGTAGGGTCATGAATGAGAATTTGAATACCGGACGTCATACACTATTGGATATTAATGCTTTGGCTTAAATCGTGACTTATAGTTAATTACTGTATGTATTACTGAGACTTTTCTAGAATAATGTTCTCAATCTTAATTCATAAGCCAAATGTCAAAAAATACTTATCTATCTGGGAATCAGAAAAGATGATCAATTATAACTTCCAGTTTGTGCTGAAAGGATCAGAGATTAATCACCTTGATATTGTAGGGAGGAAATTAAGAGAAAATTGCTATGATATATATGAGCAGTGGTCTCAGATAGCCACTCTGCCAATTGAGTTTATTGCTTTCTTATTTGGGAAACATCTAGAGGTTGAACAGTACCACTTAGACTCCTATGAGAACCTTGGCAGAAATTTAGCCCACTGTGTCAAGGTCCATAAATGGCTTAAACAAAACAACATCCCTGCTAAAAGAGTGTGAAGCAGAAGAGAGGATTGGGACTTAGATGAACATGTCCAGCTATATTGGTTTTTCTCTTTGAGTGTTTGCTATAAAAAACATGTAGTATATTCCAGATAATGAAAGTAGCTTAAGAAAAACTGAAATTATCTCTAATTTACTCATATTTTTTCATACTCCGTTCTAGAAAACCTCCCCAAATTTAAATTAGACATCCCTACAAAATTAATTATCCCTAGCCAGTTGAATAGTGTACCTCAAAATTCACATCCTCCAGGAATCTCAGAATGTGATCTTACTTGGAAATGGGGTCTTTGCAGATGTAATTCATTAAGATGCGGTCAAACAGAATTAAGATAGAGTCTAAATCCAGTGACTAGTGTTCTTATAAGAAGACCAGAGAACACATACTTATGGAGAAAAGGCCATGTGAAAACAAAGGCAGAGGTGTAAGTATGTTGCTATAAACCAAAGAATGCCAGGAATATGAGCCTTCAGAATCTGGAAAAAACAAGGAAGCACTCTCCCCGGGAGCCTTCAGGGAAAGCCTAGCCCTGCCAACATCTCAATTTTTAGACTTTGGGCCACTGCAGTTGTGAGAGAATACATTTCTATTGTTTTAAGCACCCAATTTGTGATAATTTACTATAACAGCCCTAGGAAACTAACACACATATTATAAATAAAATGAGGCTATGTAATAATTATAATTGACCATCTATAACAATTGTTGCACCAAAATTATAATTTGTAAATGAACAGGTGAAGAAATACCCAATTTCTAATCAATACAATCTAGTAACAACGTAATTAAATACATTTATACCTAAACAATCACATTGTCCTTTCTCTAAAGAAACGACGATATAAAATAAGGGATAACTCATTTGAAACTAGCAAGACAGGGACTAAACAGCAAATTGTTACCAGGAAATTCTCTGAAGCTTCAAAGATAGAAGATGTACTGACTTGCTAATTTATACATGTATTTAACATATATTTGATAAGCTGTCAAAAACATTATGCCATACTAAAGAGTTATATTTTCATTGTAAATAAATTAAAGCCTATTTGGACAAAAATGTATTGTGAGTATGATTAATGTAAGCTAGTAATCATCTCTGTATACATTAAAATATTTAAAGTCTAGAACTAGAAACTAAGGAATGGAATAAAGAATACAGTGACTGTGTTATGACATATCTCATTAACTTAGTTATTCCGCCACACAGTCAAGTATTTATTAAGCAGCTTCTTTATTAGACAGTGAAAGTTTTCTAATGATATTTCTCTGGTTTTCCTAATCACTTTCCCAGAAATCATCTCTATTGTTATGTGTCAAATCGTAACAAACACAGGTACATCCAATTTTCTCTTTCCTCTGCCTTTATTTGATCCTCCTTGTGCATTCAGGAGACATAAACCACAATTTAATTTGAACAGAAAAGTACTATAAATAATTGGTAATAATAAGAGCAAAGAAATGATCAAGATCTAAAGAGAATTTCAAAATACATAAGGAAAAAAGGACAAAATTGGGCAAGTGTGTCCCCTCCCCAAGGCTGGGATACAGATTGCCTTTGAGAAGTTGTGGTTGCATCGCATTGGATGGCATTAAATGTTTATTGGGCTACCCTAGCTATAGGTAGGGGCTGAAAACACTCCATATGATAAGCAAGTGGGCAGAGAAAAAGGTGCACGGAAGCAGTTGAAGCGTCAGGAGCCTGGGGTACATACACAGTGTGCTGTCCGTAGGGTTGCATAAACTGCCGTTACCCTTGAGGGTGTGTGGGCTGACTGATGCTGGCAAGCAAAGGTGGAGAGGGAGTTGGAACTTTGAGACCTGCTGACTGCCAGGACAGCATAAGGGTCTGGGGTGTGCACTGTTTATTTCAGGAGGGCAGCAGTAAAGTGGTTACCAGATTAGAGTGGGGTCAGCAAGTTTGCTAAGAAACTACATGCTCTGGGTTTAGGCACAATCGCTACACAAAGGCAGAAAGGAGAAACAAAAATGGCAACAAAATAGAGGTAGGAGAAAAAGCACCTTACTCCTGTAAGGTCTTTCCAGAGCTCTCTACTGATAGAACTTACTATTGTGCTTGCTCTAGAGCTCTTTGATTGCAGAACCAGTAAAGAAAGATGCATTTGGAGGCAAGAGCAATCCATTGATATCTAGAACATTCTTCTTTGGTTCTCTAATTCAAATATTTCTAAAACCACTGTCTTAGGTTCTCACTGGACTAAATTTTAAGTCTCATTTTCCATTTGCAGGTCTCATTTTGTTTGGCCGCTGCTATTTTGATATATTCCTTATTTTGCAAACAGTTCTCTTCAGAGCCACCATTTTGCACACCTCTAGGGGATATCTATATCAGAGCCTGTGTGGATGACACATACCATTTTGGGTGGTTCAGTGAACAGGCACAGCTCTTAAATATCTATATCTCTATATATTATATTTTAGGTCACGTAATTTAATTTCTTAAGAATAAATTTCAAATGCCTTAATATTTTATGCTGTGCCCTCTCTGATCAGTCTTCCAGTGATATTTCAAGACTCTACTTTCGCTCCCTACTTTATCCTACAGATGCTCCCAATACTACTTGTATTATTTGGCCTTTGGGCTTCGATATATTATGCCAAAACTAGATTGTTATTATTTTGTGTTTCTTCCCATAGATACTTTACTATATTGAGTCAGGATTTGGCCCAAATGGCATCTCCTTCACTGATCTTCTGAAATAGAAACATTTACTCCTGATGAGAACCATTGCAACATGTTCCTATAACTCCTTTTTAACACATGCTTGAGTTACTATATGATATCAAAATTAAAACATAACTCTCCATATTCATTCTTTAAGATTAGGGACTGTGTACCTCAGTTACATAATATTTTGGACAAAGAAGATGTCCAGTTTATTTATTTTAATCTGATAATGACTTTCTAATAATCTTGTAAATTTTTAAAATATCACTCAAATTTTTCCTTTATTTTAATGAAAACGAAGATGGGAAAATATATTAAACATTTAAGCAAAACTCCTCAAATTATATATATGTGTGTATATATTATATATATAAGGAGAGGGCACGAGAGATAATAAACCTAGGACACACATATATAATGTGTATATTTATTGATATAATTCATCCAGATAGTCCTTGGTTTGGCAGAAAGCATGTACCTTCAAAAAAAATTGCTAACTTCACTATAAAGAATAATTTCTGAGAAGACACATCATTTCAAAGTGTAGGCTCAGTGTAAGCCTACAAGTATTTCAATTCTGGCTGTGTTCTAGCTATGTGGCCTTGGGAAATTAATAAGTCATACTGGGCCTGCTTTTTTTTTTTTCCATCCATCAAACACAGATGGCCAAATTTCATCAGTCTGAAGACGTATATATAAATATCAAGTTACAAATGCACATGTGCTGAAAATTTTATTTATCTATAACTGGGCTTTAATTAAATTCCTCATTCTACTGGCTGACCAATAAAATCTCACTTAAGTCATCTTTCTTTCATCATTTCCTGAGCCAGCCACTAAATTCTAGATAAGAGAGTGATTGGAAAAATCAGACACATGGCAATCGTGTGTTCATTCGCTGGGGGTTAGGGGCATATCACATCATGTCCCAGTCATGCCGCCATCTGCTTAGTGAGCCTTTCATGTTTCAGGCTGAGGCTTTTACTTCAGGTCAGCCAATTTCTGCCAGGTCATTCTCCTCAGGTTTCTGTCTCTCTGTCTCTCAGTGCTTGCTTCATGTGGCTCTTGGCCCAAGAGAAAGGCTTCTGCATATCCCTGAGCAATCTTTGTCTTGTGGATTCAGACACCTCAGTTAATTCTGAGACTCTTGAGCCATGGTAAACTCGGGAGAATTCTGGGATTCTGACACTTTCTTGGATAACAGGGGACAGAGGTTTCCTTGACTGTTTGGATGCTATTTCAGGATTCTGTCTCCCACTGATTGCTACCCAGGACAGTATAGGCTGCAGCACTGAACCTTCTCAGGAATTCATCAGAGTCTGAATTCTTTTTCTTTTCCTCTTCATCTTTCTCCCATTCCCCAAATCAAATGCATCAAGTATTTGTATGTGTGTATATGTAGGGAGTATAGGGGATATAATGAAATATCAGGGGTGTGCTATAAAAAAGACCTTTCTTTGATAAATAGCATTGCCAAATGTAGTGATTTTACCCTATATCTTATACTTTTAACACAAAAGCTAAGATTGTGATTCTTTTCAGTTAGCCCTCTGTGGAGTCATGAATGAAAAAAGCCTAACTCTCCAAAATGAGGGAAAGAGGAAGGAGGAGGGATAAGAAATGGTAAAAGGGCAATCGTTAGTGTACAGACATGTTTTCTCAGTTGTTAAAAATTTAAACTGGGAAATGTGTATGAAACAGTACCCAAAGCACTGAAATTGCTTAATGCATCTTTGCTATTAGAAACCTGCAATCTTTGCCTCAGAGAACAGAGAATGGGCTGCAAAGTACAACTGAACGGGATAGGAAAATAGAGCTTTCTTCACACTGTTGTATCTTTGTTTTTTGGAATCAAAGTTCAGGATGTCAGAAATACGTATATGCCCCAACTTAAATAAAAGCTGTACTTTGCATAATTAAAATTAAGTCTGATAGAAATGAAACATCAAGTGAAATATGAGGAAAGAATAAAACAAAAAAATAGATAGCTTCAAAACAAAATAACCAAATATATATGCTAAAAGATTGTTCAAAAAATAAGATTTTAATAGGTTGATTCAATGTGATATAAGAAGCTAAACCATAAGATAAAAAAACAAAACAAAATAAAGCTGAAGTTAAGAAACATAAAAATAAAGCGCATAGTAGGATTTGGGAATTTTTTTGGATAAAACAGTTTCCCACTTTATGAAATTAGAAAAGTAGAAAAAATATTTAGTTTACCAGATATTACCATTGCAGTAAGCCACATTTTAATTGGCTAATATTAGATTTTACATATTATCTAATTTCACTCATTACAAATATTGCAAATGGGGGCATTTTTATCCATTATCAGCAAAATAGGAAACAAGAGCATTTTTAAATTTTTACTTGAAGAATAGACATCCAATATACAATATTGTATAGACGTGTAATATTATATTACTCTCAGGTATTCAGCATAGTAATTTGACATTTCTGTACATTACACAGTGCTCACCATGGTAAGTGTAGTTACCAACTGTGACAATACAATATCATTACAAAATTATTGATTATTAAGGAAGTGCCTCTTAATTTCCTTCACTTACTTTATGCACTCCCCTATCTTCTTCTGGTCTGGCAACTGCCAGTTTTTTCTCTGTATTTATACGTCTGTTTCTGTTTGTTTATTTGTTGTTGTTTTTTTGATTCCACATATAAATGAAATTATGTGGTATTGAGGCAAGTATTTTTAACTTGAAATATTAACTTTTAATGTTTTCCATCAGGTAAAAATCCATTTATTTTCTTGTACTTTCTATTTTTGTTCATGAAATAGTTCCCAGAGAGATGGTAATCAAAAAAATGAAAAAAACAAAAAAAACAAAAAAAACCTTTTTGTGTGTGCATGTGTTTGTACATTTTTTTAAAAATTTAAACCATTTTTTTATTCATATTTTTTTTTAAGAGAGAGAGACAGAGTATGAGCGGGACAGGGGCAGAGAGAGAGGGAGACACAGAATCTGAAGCTGTCAGCACACACAGGGCTCAGTCTCACAGACCATGAGATCATGACCTGAGCCGAAGTCAGACGCCTAACCAACTAAGCCACCCGGGCGCCCCATGTATGTGTGCATTTTAACATTTGGGAGACTCAGGCTCCTCAGGCTAAGTATTAATGCTGTCAAAAGGATTTAGCTATGTATATTATTTATCCTTCATTCTGCTTGATAAAACTACATTTAATCAGATTGAAAACGTTCAGAAATTTGTCTTCAAGCTTAATGCAAATATTACATGCCATGTAAAAAGCTAGATACTACTTATATGCATTAGTTGTTTAAAAATTGAGGTACAATAGATGATTTTTAGCAAACAAATTATTTATACGTTCTCCTAATGGAAAATAATAGATAATCAAAATATCCAAATGTTCCTGGAAAGATTTTACAGATATTTATGAATTGCCAGAATGTGTCCTACTTATCAGGACATTGTCTCTTTCTTGGCAATACACACAAGAACATTTGCTTCTTCTGGTTTTATAACCTTTAGATGATGTTAACTGGCTTTAATCAGTGAAAGGAATGCCAATTAATGGTGGGGCAATACCTTTCCCTCTCTTACAAAGACAATGGAGAAACAAAAGGTGGATCATTTTCCCCACTCCTTTTTACTTCTGATTTCCTTTTTCTTCTTTTTCTTTTTCTTTTTTTTTAATGTTTATTTATTTTTGAGAGAGAGAGAGCAAGCAGAGGAGGAGCGGAGAGAGGGGGGTACAGAAGATCTGAAGTGGGCTCAGCACTGACAGCAGCAAGCCCAATTGCATGACTGAAACTCATGAACACTGAGATCATGACTAGAGCCTAAGTTGGATGCTCAACAGACTGAGCCACCCAGGCAGCCCTCTTTTTTCTTTTTTTAAATAGATTTTATTGGGGCACCTGGGTGGCTCAGTCGGTTGAGCGGCCGACTTCAGCTCAGGTCATGATCTCGCGGTCTGTGAGTTCGAGCCCCGCATCGGGCTCTGTGCTGACAGCTCAGAGCCTGGAGCCTGTTTCAGATTCTGTGTCTCCCTCTCTCTGACCCTCCCCCGTTCATGCTCTGTCTCTCTCTGTCTCAAAAATAAATAAATGTTAAAAAAAAAATTAAATAGATTTTATTTTTTAGAGAAATTTTAGGTTAGCAACAAAATTTAGTGGAAGGTACAAAGATTTCTTATATACCCCCTGCCTCCACACATGCATAGCTTTCTTCATTATTCATCATCCCCACTAATGGTAACTTTGTTACAGTTAATGAACCTACATTTATACATCATTATCATCCAACATGCTACTGTTCTCCTTTGGTTATATGTTTTTTTGTGTAGTTGGGATGATGGTAGTCATGTTATCATGTAACATTTTAATTCTTTGTTTCTCTTTAACAATATAATAGGACCATTTTCTCATATGATTAAATATGCTTTATCAAATTATAAACTATTTTATTTCACTGGCCTCTGCATATATTATTATGTCTATGCCTCAAAGTTTTAAGTATAGCTTTAAAAATAGCCTTGGTATGTGGTTGGATAGGATCAAATTATCTTAATTTAGGTTATCTTTAAATTACTTTAATAAAGCTTTAGGATATTCTGTATTGAGTTCTTGAACATCTTTTATAGATTTACTCCAGGACACGTCATATTTTGTTGCTATTGCAAATAGCATCTATGAACTGTGACTTCTTGATATTTGTTACTGAGAAAGAGGAATTCAGTTGAATTTTTTGACCTTACATATAACAACATGGTTGTACACATTCATTTAAAAAATTTTACGTACATATCATCTGTCTGTAATGATATTTTTTTGCTTAACCTCTTCTATTCCTTATTTTTTTTTAATTTATTCTCTTTGTCTTTTTAACTTTATTTTGGATGTTTAAATCATTATTTAATACAGGTTTTCTTTAAAATTTTTTAATCTTTATTTTTGAGAGGGAGAGAGAGAGAGAGGGAGAGAGAGAGGTGTGTGGGGGGGGGTAAGGGCAGAGCAAGAGGGAGACAGAACTTCAGGCAGGTTCCAGGCTCTGAGCTGTCAGCACCAGGCTGGATGCAGGGCTTAAACTCACCAAACAGGAGATCATGACCTGAACCGAAGTCAGATGGTCAACTGACTGAGCCACTCAGGTACCCCTAATGCAGGCTTTCTTTATTCCTAATAATGTCTTTTTATAATAAAGTTAATTTTGTATAGTATATATGTATATATTAGATTTCATTTTTTAGTTTGATCCTTTGTCTACATTGTAGTTTCTGTTTTTTCATATGTCTTTAGTAAATATCATAGATTTTTATAATTTCAGTCCGATAATTTCTGTATTCTACCAAAAAGTTTAATCCATTTATGTTTATTGTGATTACTAAAATATTTATATTTGTGTATGTATAAATTTAATTCATTTCACCCATTTCTCATGTGTGTGTATGTAAATGAATATATAAATGAATATATATATTCTCTTATTCTGAATATATAATAATATGAATATATTCTCTTATTCTTAATATAGATATATGAATATAAATATATATATACTTATACGTATAATCTCTTATTCTGGGCTGTATTTTCCCTGCCTTTATTCTTTTTTTTATTTCTTCTCTCTGGTTTTCTTTTTTATTGATTGCTTTTATTAATCATATATTTACACTCCACTCCTTGGAATCATATACACTGACTTCCAGTATTTTAATTCTAATATGAAAACTTTTCACATGCATATGTAAATTTAAAATTTCTTATCTTTAGCTATATATGTCTTTATTTCTAGTTTAGGTCTGATGCTTATATTTTTTACAATTATTTATTCTCCTTCCTGGCAATTGTCTTCCTCTAATGACTTGTGTCATGTACATATATATTTTATTTCTGGTTATCTTATTTTTTTCAAGGTTTCTTTTTACATCTTTATAATTTCTACCAATAATTCTGTTTATATTTCTTGAGTATTGCTACTTTTGATTTTATTATTGTATTCTACATATTCTGCAATTATTGGCCTCCGTTGCAACTTTTTCTTACCCAGAGCCACTGTATTTTCATTCCATCAGGAGATGCCTCAATATTTCTGATACATCAGAACACCATTTCTATTTTCTGATCCTAGCCATCTAGTTCCCCAGTATGTCATATATTTTTGTTTGTTTGTTTTTCTTGGCTGGCCTTGAATATTGGATAGACAAATAGCACTTATGCTTCCTTTTTACTCTGATTTGTCTTTTGGACCCCTCCAAAGAACATGCTCTTTCAAATATTAACTAGGTTGTCTGTGCTACTCAATTCCATGGACATTTCTGTGGCTATTTCTCTCTTGGAAGCAGTAGACACGTTTTATAATTTCTCCTTTAAGCATGCTTCTCTCTTGGTTCCCGTAATATAATACTTTGATAACTTACTTTCACCTGTAAGATGCTGCCATTTTTATTTTGTTATTTATTTATTTATTTATATGTTGGGAGAAAGAGCATGCCTATATGAGCACACAAGAGGGGGAGGGGCAGAGGGACAAGGAGAGAGAGAGAAAGAGAGAGAGAATCTCAGGCAGGCTCCATGCCCAGCACAGAGCCCGATGCAGGGCTGGATCACAGGACTGTGAGATCATGACCTGAGCTGAAGTCAGGAGTTGGATGCTCAACTGACTGAGCCACCTAGCTTCCCCAAGATGCTACCATTTTTGAGGGCCAACAATTCACTTGCTTTGAGAGTCCTGAGTCTTTTCTCTGGCCATTTCTGCTGCACTGTCTATTTGGTGAAATCATGGAATTTTTGACTTCCCACTCACTTGATGCATTTGGATGCAACACCACATGACAAGTCAGGGTATCTAGGATCCTTGAAGGATGTCCAAGTCACTAAGTATTGCATTGCAGAAATGGGTATGACGTATTTTTCTTGTAGGATAAATTTTGACTAATAAGAAACAGTAGATTAAAAAGCACATAATTCCTCTCCTCCTTTTCCCTGATTGACCACTCTCAGACATGCGTTCATTGTGCGGCCTGTCTAAATGTTCTTCTTGGGGGCCAAACAGCACAGCACTGGTGCTATATGACCCATCTAGTACTCCACCTGCTGAGCCACCTGCAGAAGTGAGTCAGTTCTGGGTTCTTTCCTAAATGGTAACCAGCAAAAGAATGCATCAATACACAGTTGTTTATTTACCTTTTTATTGTTTCACACCCTGATACCCTAGATTCTCACCACTTAAATAAATCATCAGTATTTTTATTTGCTTCAGGCTTTGTTATCTAAGGAATCAAGGCTAAGATACTATCTTTTTGTAGATCTTAATATATTAAGTATCTAGATATGGGGTCTGGCTCATAACAAATACTCTAGTAACTTTTATTCAATGTGTTCAGGGGTTGGAGGAATAGTTAAGAAGTAAGAAGAGCATCTGTCTTGCCCAGGGAATGTTTCTTTGTGCCAGATGCTAAGAGGCATGTTAAATTATTGTTTTAGTTCATCTTCATAACAGCACTATGAATGTGGTTTTTTTAACCTTCATTTGACAGATAAGAGTTTCGTGACTTAGAGAGGTTAGCATGACCTATATGTTATATAACTCATGATTGATAGAGGTGGGAATTGTGCACAAGAAATTTCATGTTCTTCTGCTATTTGGTGCTATTTTAGAGGCTTATCTTTATTCCTTATGACTCTGGGTTGGAAATACATGGCTGAAAATTTTTCATAGAGAGTGACACAAAATACTCCCATGGCTTCGAAAAAGTCATTTCTGCACCCTCTGCTGTTCTCTACTAGTTAATGTGATATATGAAAAGAAGAATCTTCGGAGAGATGGAGATATCATTTGCCATTTACTTACTGTGTGACCTTGGGCAAGTAACTGAGACACTGCGGACTACTGTTTTCTTAAGTCTAACAAGAGAAGAATAAAAACTGCCTCAGGAATTTGTTGCCAAAATTTTAATACATGTTATAAATCTTCAATAAGTGTTGCTATCCTGTTGCTTTATAACGCATTTCTTGGCTCTTCTGAAATAAAGTAAAATACAATTTTTCTCAATGTGCAGTACCGTTAGAACAAGTTAGAGTGTAGCTTAAAACAGTGAATATTTCACAATCCATCTATAAATGGCTTTGGGCTTTACCAGATGATATTTTAGCCCCAAAATGTAACTTCTTAGTGAGGTTTTAAATACTTAAAATGTCTTCAAGTTCCCTAAATGCATGCGTCCATTAAACTCGAATTCAGAAATTAAAAAACTACAGTGCTAAGAACTGATGGTTCTAATTTGAATAAGGCAATTCTTACTTTTTGAAAAGCTGAGAGACACACACGTGCTAAGTAGGTCTGCCGTAAAATGAAGTGTATTAGATCAGATAGAAGTGGGAAGAATTATGGGAGCACAAAATGAATTTGAAGTTAAGTGGTGAATCCAAGCCTCTCAGGAATACCTTCCGACCTTCTGTGCCTTGTTTTCTTCTATCTTTCAGTACTGGCTTACAATCTGCTGACTATGAAATATACCTGCTGCTTGAATCACAATATGCAATGTTTTTTACTCCTGTGATTGTCCGTAATTATATATTATTTCTCCCTCTGCACTATCTTATTTTGAACATATTTTTCATGTGTTTGCTTCTTCTCTGTTAAGACTTGATATCTGTTGTGATGTGTGCATAAAAAAGATTATAATTTAATTGTGCTTACAAAACACATATCCTAGTCTTTATATTATGTACACTTTCTAATCTGTATTTATGTGTTCAAAAATGTATCTGATGAAGATAGCATTTAATGCACTTTTTTCTAGTTGGATTATTGCATGTGCATTTGTTTCTTTTTTGTCCCCTTCAATTTAGATCAAACTGAAAATATTTGGTTATGTATAAAACGCTCCCCCCAAATTAGGTATTAATTACCCCAAATACTTCATGGGTTTTGTGAATAAACAGCTGTGGGAGACTTTGAAATGCATTAGAATCTAGTAATAGGGGGTGACTTTTAACCCAGAGCACATACATGGTTCTTATCATGCGACCTGGGAACAACTGACAGGTTGCTCCTTTATAGCTGATAAGGAAAAACTGTCTGCGTCTTCTGTACTCACACTCTACCACCACATTCACAAGACCAGATATGTGGGCTTTTCCCCACACCAAGCAATTTTCTGCTACCCCAGCCGGGTGACCTATGATTCAATTCAATTCTGACACTAACTGGAGTAAGCCCGGAACACACAGGTTAGGGGCTCTGTCTCACAAGACTGACCCCCATATCTCAGAAGCCAGTAGAAAGTCTAGATTGTCACTTGTGCTTCTGATGGAATGGCTCTAAATGAGAAGTTCCTGTGATCCTCTCTTTGGGTTCCATCATTTGATAGAACAGCTCAAAGAACCCAGGAAAACATTTACTGTGTACCACTTTATTATATAGTAAAAGGTATGGTAAAAGATATATAAATGAATAGCCGGATGAGGAAACACATAGGGCAAGGTCTGGAAGTACAGGTGCTTCTGGCTCCATGGAGTTAGGGTGCACCACCCTCCTGGCAGTGGATATGTTCACCAACCCAGAAGCTCTCCAAAGCCTGTGCTTTTGGGGTTTTTGTGGAGGCTTTATCATGTAGACATGATTGATCATTACCTCCCAATTCTAGCACCTCTCTCGCCTTCCCATAGGATTGGGGGTGGAGCGGAAAGTCCCAAGCTTCTAATCATAGCGTGGTCGATCTATGATCAGCCCCCATCCAGGAGCCCACCAAGTGTCACCTCATTAGAACAAAAGACAGTGCTATCACCCAGGAAATTCCAAGGGATTTAGGAGCTCTGTGTTAGGAATCAGGATCAAAGACCGATTATTGGGGGGGGAAAGGTGCTTCTGGAGCTCTTATAACTTAGGTAATTATAAGAGTTTTGGGAGCTCTGTGCTGGAACCATGAATGTGTGTGTGTGTGTGTGTGTGTGTGTGTATACACACACACACACACACACATATATATGGCATATATGTATATACATACATACATATATACATAACCATTTTAATCTTTTCTTATTCTGAACATATTCTATGTACTTACATGGCCTGGAGATACAGCAGTTAACAATCCAGTCAAAAAATATTGCCCTGAAGGAAACTACATTCTAATGAGGCAAGAGAAGTGGTACAGTAGGAAAAATGGTAGTTTGTCCTCCCAAACCCAGTGAGTTCCAGGTTTGGGGAGATATAACTTTAAACAAGGTGATCGGAGAAGTTTTCATAATATCCATATTGTTTACTTAATTATTTACATTAAAAATTACTTTTTAACATATATTTTCTCTAGTTACTACATGAATTAACTTTACATATGGTTCATTGATCTGGCAGACATATTTTCAAAAGTTAACCATAAGCTAGCTGATGACTTGGAAATGCAATCCTTTTTTGGGGGCAGGGGTGGGAAGGTTGATTTTTATTTTTAATTAATAAGCTGTTGCTTAGAGTACATTTATTTAGGTTTATAGAAATATTAAACAGAAGGTACAAAGAGTTTCCAAACACTCTTTCCTTCCCTGTCTTCAGCTTTCCCTATTATTAACATGTTGCATTAGTATGGTACATTTGAGATAAAATTGATAAGCCAATACTGATACATTATTAACTAAGTTCCATGGCTCACATTAGGGTTCACCTCTTTGCCTAATGTCATGTGGCCACCATTATAGTGTCACACAAATAGTTTCACTTCCCTAAGAATCCTTTGTGCTCTACCTATTCATCCCTGTGCCTTCATTCCCAGAAACTTGGCAACCACAGATCTTTTCAGTTTCTCTACACTTGGGTCTTTTCCAGAATGTCATATAGTTAGAACAAACAGATTTTCAAACTGACTTGTTTCACTTAGCAGTATACATTTAAGGGTCCCCATGCCTTTTCTGGCCTGGATAGCTCCCTTCTTGTTATTGCTGAATAATATTCCATTGTATGGATGTATTATAGTTTATTTATCTACTCACCTGTGGAATAACAACTTAGTTACTTCCAATTTTTGCAATTATGATAAAAACTGCTTATTAACATTTGTGTGTAGGGGTGCCTGAGTGGCTCAGTCAGTTAAGCATCCAACTAAGGATTTCATCTCAGGTCATGATCTCATGGTTGTTGAGATTGAGCTCCCCTGACAGCATAAAGCCTGCTTGGAATTCTCTCTCTCCCTCTCTCTGTCCCTCCCCTTCCAAATAAATAAATAAATAAATAAATAAATAAATAAATAAATTTTAAAAGCAAGCAAACAAACAAACATTTATGTCAATATTTTTGTGTTAACTTAAGCTTTCAATTCATCTGGGCAAATACTTAGGAGAGTGAATCGTATGCTTAAACTATGTTTAGCTTTGTAAGAAATTGTGTAAATATCTTCCAAAGTGGCTGTACCATTTTGCATTTTCCTAGCAGTGAATGAGAGTTTCTGTTGGTTCACATCCTCACCAGAATTTGGTATTGTCAGCTTGTGTTTGATTTTAGCCATATTAATACACCCAATCTGTGGTGGTATCTCAGTACTGTTTTAATTTGCAATTTCCTAATGACATAAAGGTTGAATATCCTTTCATATGTTTATTTACCATTGGTATACCTTCTTTGATTAGGTGTGTTCAGATTGTTGCCCTCTTTTCAACTGGGTTGTTTTCTTACTGTTGAGTTTTAAGAGAGAGAGAGAGAGAGAGAGAGGAGAGAAAGTATAAAATAAGCCCTTTATCATATATGTACTTTTCAAATATATTCTCCCAGTCTGTGGCTTCTCTTTTCATCCTCTTAAATGGTTTTTTGTTTTGTTTTTGGTTTTGTTTTTTTTACAGAGATTTTTATTTATTTATTTATTTATTTATTTTAATGGAGTCTAACTTATCAATGTGTTCTTTTGTCAGTCATGCTTTTGGTCTTGTATCTAAAAAAACTTATTGCTAATGTAAGGTCACAAAGATTTTCTCCTCTGTTGTCTTCTAAAAGTATTATAGTTTTATGTCTTACATATAGGTTGACTCTGTGAGTAGATTTTCAAGTTAATTTTTGTGAAAGGTATAAGGTCAGTCTCTAGAATTCTGTTGTTGTTGCTGTTGTATGAAGATGGCTGGTTGTTTAGCACCATTTGTTAAAATTTCTCCAGTCAGTGGCCTTTGCTCCTTGGTCGAAGATCAGTTAATTACATTTGTGTGGGCCCATCTCTGGGATATTAATTATCTTGCACCGAGTACTCTTTTGCCAATATCACACTGCCTTTACTACTGTTGTTTTCTTGTACTTGAAGTTGGGTCATGCCAGTTCTCTGGCTTTGTCCTTCTTCAATATTGTGTTGGCTATTTGGCTCTTTTTCCTTTCCATATTTCATCATATATATATATATATATATATATATATATATATATACACACACACACACACACACATATATATATATATACACACATATGTATATATATATGGTAGCTTGTTGCGATTTGGGTTTGCATTGCATTGAGCTTAGAGCTAAATTTGGAAAAAGCTATCATCTTAACAATGTCAAGTTTTCCTATCCATGAATATGGAATATATTTCCACTTGTTTAGATATTATTTGATTTCTTTCTCAGAGTTTTATGGTTCTCCTGATATACATCTTGGGCATATTTTGTTAGAAATCTACCTAAGTATTTCACTCTTTTTTTAGTGCTAACATAAAGGGCATTGTTTTAAATTTCAAATTCCAATTGTTTATTGCTTGTTTACGGGAAAACAAGTTGACTTTTGTATGTTAACCTCATATTCTGCAGGCTTTCTGTGACATTAATTCATTGTAGAAGTTTTTTGGTTGAGGGGCACCTGGGTGGCTCAGTCAGCTAAGCGTCTGACTTCAGCTCAGGTCATAATCTCACACTCCATGAGTTCGAGCCCCGCGTCAGACTCTATGCTGACAGCTCAGAGCCTGGAGCCTCCTTCAGATTCTGTGTTTCCCCCTCTCTCTGCTCATGCTCTGTCTCTCTCTGTCTCAAAAATAAATAAAGACATTTAAAAAAAATTTTTTAAAGAAGTTTTTTGGTTGATTCTTTGTGATTTCCTACGTTTATAATCATGTTATCTATGAAAATAGCTTTATTTCTTCATATCAATCCATATGCCTTTAATTTCCTTTTATAATTTTATTGTATCGGCTAGGATATCCACTGTGATGTTGAATAAGTTTGTTCCTTGTTCCTGCCTTGTTCCTGATTTTAGCAGGAAGCTTCTAGTTTCTCATCACTAAGTATGTTAGCTGTAGGTTGTTTTGTGGATGTTCTTCATCAGTTTGAGGAAGTTTCCCTCTATTCCTAGTCTTCTGACAGTTTTTATCATGCATAGTTGTTGGGTCTTATCAGATGCTTTTTCTGTATCTTTTTATGGGGTCATAAAATTATTCTTCTTTAGCCTGTTGATGTTATGAATTATATAAATTGATATTTTAATGTAGAGCCAATCTTGCATTGTTGGAATAAATCCAGCTTCGTCATGATGTATAATCATTTTCGTACACATTTTGATTCAGTTTGTCAATATTTTGTTAAGGGTTTTATATCCATGTTCATGAGAAATATTGGTCTGTTGTCTTCCTTAATAGTAATATCTTTGTCTGGTTTTGGTATTTAGGGTAATGCTGGCCCCACAGACTTAGTTTGAGAAGTGTTCCCTCCACTTCTGTGTTCTCAGAGAGATTGCAAAGAATTGGAATGATTTCTTCCTCAGATACTTGGTAGAATTCAGCAGTGAAACCATCTGGACTTGGTATTTTCTATTTTAGAAGGTTATTGATAATTGATTGCAGATTAAATTATATATATATATTTTTTTTTTCAAATGATCTATTTCTCCTTATTTAATTAGTTTTAATGGATTGTGGCTTTTAAGGAATTGGTTCATTTCATCTAAGTTACCAAATTTGTTTGTGGACATAGAGTTTTTCATAGTATTACTTTATTTCCCTTTTGATGTCCATTGGAGTGTTAGTGATGACCCTCTTTCATTTCTTATACTAGTAATTTGTGTTTTCTCTTTTTTTTTTCTTAATTAGCTTGGTTAGGATTTTATCAGCTTCATTGATCTTTTCAAAGAGCCAACTTCGGTTTCTTTGATTTTTCTCTATTGGTTTTCTTGTGTCAATTCCATTGATATCTGCTTTAACTTTTAATACTTATTTTCTCCTGCTTGGATTTAATTTGCTGGGTTTTTTTTCTAATTTTTTGAGGTGGATGCTGAGATTATTGATTTTCGCTTTTTCTTCTTTTCTAATGCATGCATTCTGTGCCATAATTTTCTGCAAAATACTGCTTTGCAGCATTTCACAGAGATTGATAGGTTATATTTTCATTTCTAGTTAGTGCAAAAAATTTTTTAATTTCTCTTGAGATGTCTTCTTTGATACATGTGCTATTTAGAAGTATATTGTTTAATCTCCAAGTATTTGGGGGTGTTGTACCTATCTTTCTATTATAACTTTTAGTTTATTTCCATGGTGGTCTGAAAGCGTGCTTCGTATGATGTTTATTCTTTTTTTAGTATATGTGCTGCCAAAGCGAGCACTGATGTTTTATTCTTTTAAATTTGTTAAGGTGAGTTTTATGGCCCAGAATGTGGTCTGTTTTCATGAATCTTTCAATGGAAATGTAATTATTTGTGAACACTGTGAAACATGAAGAGTGTCTAGGGTCTTGAGACCCATCATTGTGAGTGGTGCAACACTGAGCTCCTATTACTGTTGATAAACCCTGTTGAATTAAAATGAATAAATTTAAAACTAATGGGTTTGTAAACCTGGTGAATTACTTTAAAGTAAATACTCAACATAGTGTATGGAGAAATAACTTATTGTACGCATTTGTTTCTTGTCACCTCTAGGCATAGTTCAGTTTTATGTATAGTAATTATGAACAAGGAACTTAATCCCATAGAAAAAATGTGGAAATAATGCAAAGAAAAAAAAAACCCAAAAAACAAACAAACAAAAAAACCAAACAACAACAACAAAAAACACCTTAAAATTTTTCTACCTAAAGGTAAAGACAGCGAGACTCTGTTTACATGAAATAAGAAAAGGCTTTTTTAGGACTGCTGATCGCGTTCATTCCTTGGAGGTTCTGCTTGCAGTAGTTCCAGAGACAAAAGCCCTCAGGCATTTGGAAGTTGCACACTGAGAGATCTATGAGTTATACCTGGGACAAGGACAGCCTCTGCCATCTGCCACAGGAGTGAATTTCAGCAGGGCTGTTGTTACTGAAGTAAGTGAGCTACCCAAAGCTTAACCAACATATTCGATGGAGATTAGAATGATAACATGATGTACAAGGTAGATGATATCGTGATTATGTTTGTTTTTTTTTTTAACTAAAGGGTATGTAGGCTCCCCTTGACCTGAGGATCCAAGCACTTTTTTTCATGTCCATTTTCTTTCTAGGTGTGGTTTTGCATTCTCTTCTATATATTCCCTCTGCATTTCAAATTTATGTTTAGTAATGATGATACTACTACATAAATGAAAGAAGAATGATTGAATCTCCTTTAACAAAATAAATGCAATATTCTTATTACATTTTGTTTTGCTTAATGTCATTGCATCTCAATTTTTGAGAATCATAGTTCTATTTTTTCAGTATGAAAAGGAAAAATAATCAATTAAAATTTTTTTATTTTATAAATTTAATATGACTTTTAAAAATGTATTTGCAAATAAATTTGTAAACTTTCTTTTAAATTTTAATTGAAGCAACTTTAATCATATGACTTTTGAAACTGATATTGTATATTGTGTTTAAACAGAAATATTTGGTAATGCATTTATTAAATGTGTCTTCTTGTAATAAAATATTTCCAAATACTATTTTAGATAATGAAAAATATTATAATCATTTCTCCCTTATTGTCACTATTTTAAAATTTCATTATTCCATAAATGAATACTATACAGTATTAAACACACCTATTTTAATTTCGGAGCTTATATTTGTTACTTCTGTACAATCATAGTTTTATAATTTTAGATGAATAATTAACATTTTTATAGTTGTTTAAGATGGGAGTATGTAAAAATTCACTTGGCAAGTATCAGGCGATTGATTTTCAAAAACCTTATAAATTCATTATATATTTTTATCAGTTGTAGTTTAGGCTTTTGTAACATTCTCACACAATAAAATGTATGAATCTTTAATCTTTGCTTATCAGTTACAAATTTCAACATTATAAGTACGTTGAAATAAGTTTGCTGATCCATTTCCTTTTGATTGCAAACTTTTTGTAAATATGTTGAGACACTGTATTACAAGGAAATATTTATATGTTTTCTACTCTGTTAGGAAATTTGGCCAATTAAATTATTTTGCAACATAATAAAATATTCCTTTTAGAAACTCTTCAAAATCTTAGGCAAAGCAGATTTATGAAAGTGGACTTTTAAGTTAAGTCAGCGTTTTTTATTTAACTAGAACTCTTCAGTTATCAACACAGTCTGGGCACACAGTTTTACCAAAAGGCATTTACTTTGATCTTGCAAATGGCTTATTGTGCCTGATTTAATCCATATATTCCTTTGGTCATAAGCATTCTCATTAAAATACAGACAGCTAGAGGATTCACATAAAAAGTACTGTGGAAAAGAGAAAACCAATGCTTAGATAAGAAGGGTTTCTCAATTTAAATATGCTATACACTTGTAGTAAAAAGTCTGTTTTTTTGAGTCACTGTGAAAAATCAACCATAAAAATGAATTTCCTTTTTGCTCAAGACATGTTTATATAAAGTCTCTTTCAGTGGGGAAAAAAATCATTGTAGCTTTATTTATATACTCCCAAAACATCATAAGATGCAAAAGAAAAAGCGAAGACTTTTAATCACAGCTGTAAAATGAAAAATGCTTTAATAGTGCAAACTGAATTATTATTTACCAATGAATTTTGTCAGGTAATTTCATCAACCTCTCCACCCACATTTGACAGAAAGACTGCCTTTTAAAAACTGACAAACCTGTTTTGAATAGTCTGACAGCATTTGGGTTATTTCAACAAAGAAAGATTAAATAATGTGTTACCAGAGTTCCTATTGAGGATAATTAGTATTTTCATAAAATAAAAAAAAAAAAAAAGTAACAATGAAAGTGAAATTCCAACTTATTTTCTGTTATGTTCCCACAGGGAAATAAAAGTTAATTTCAGCTGGTGATTTTGCTCATGCATATATGTATGTCACTGCTTTGTGTCCATCATCTATGAAAAAAGTGCAAGGAAAGATTTTCTAGTGATATTTTAAAGCAAATATCCAAAAGAGTCCTTCCTTTTTACACTGGAGATAATTTCACCATCAACCCACGACTAAAAGGAATAAGAAATGAAGGAAGTCATTTTTCTCACCGATTCCTTTTCTCAGAACAGAAGACCAGTGGCTGCTGTTTCTTGTTTTTCCTCTAGCAGAAGGCTTTGCAGAACCTGATGTTAATAATCTGAAATATTCAAATATCTTCTTGAAATGCATTAAAGTTATAATATATATCTATATCAGTAGAATATATAGATATAGAATTAGAATATACATAATGTATATAGAACATAATAAGGAATAGAATAAGATATACAAATATAATAACTCATTGCTATTACTTGCAAGACAACTATTTTTTTCTTCCCTAATTTTCAAAATATAAAATTTACATTATTATTTTTCAAAAATTGTAACATTAAGGCCAAACTGTACACGGCTTCAAGTTGTGCACTGTGCAAGAGCCTCTTGAGTGGCACAGAGGAGCCGAAATTCAGCTTGTGGTGCTCACTGAATCAGGAGAAGAGGAATGAGGATATTTGCATCCAGAGGAAAAGAAATCTTTTTAAAACTTACATGATTTTATATATGGACTAGTCATATTCCTATATAATATACATGTTTCTGAAACTAAGAGAATGCAAGTCATATATTCAATGCCTTTCATTTTTATACTTCATATATATATTAAAATTTAAGAAATGTTATTATCTGAAATGTTTATATCTTTGTTCTCATTTTTTATCCTAGGTTGCAGTGTCCACATCCTTCACTTGTAGAAAATATTAAAAGATGAGTCTATGGGAGCTAGTGCTAGGGCTATACCAATTTTAAAAGAATGAAATACTTTGTGTCCGTTGGGAGAAAACCAGTGGGTGAGCTTCCTAACGAGGTGCCTACTGATCTGGGCACCTCCGTCTTCGCAATACCTCATAGGCTTGTATGTGATCTGACTACTAAAAAGTTAGTTAGTGGCTTACAGAAAACCAGTAGGATCTTATTCTAGAGCTGAGGCTAGTGCCCATTCTAATTATGTTATTCCGAATGACATCTTGGTTAAGAAATGGGAAAAAAAATTGCTAGAAATTTTTAGACATTTCCTCACCTTTATGTACCATACTGTGTCCACACTAGTATCTTGCTTTGATCAGGCTCAGTTCTCTCAGGCCTCAAGGTTTGAGTGCTTAGTTTTCCTTCTTTCTAGAATTAAACCAGCCCTCTCCCGAGCCATCATCCAACTCTGTCCAAAGATAGCTTTCCATAAGAGAGTCTCTAGTTTTGGATGTTTGATTTCTGACCATTTTTAAGACTCACACTGGGGCGCCTGGGTGGCTCAGTCGGTTAAGCGTCCGACTTCGGCTCAGGTCATGATCTCGCGGTCAGTGAGTTCGAGCCCTGCGTCAGGCTCTGTGCTGACTGCTCAGAGCCTGGAGCCCGTTTCAGATTCTGTGTCTCCCTCTCTCTCTGACCCTCCCCCGTTTATGCTCTGTCTCTCTCTGTCTCAAAAATAAATAAATGTTAAAAAAAAAAAATTAAAAAAAAAAAAAAAGACTCACACTTTCCCTTTCCTCTTCAGCTCCACGGCTGGACAAGCTGCTAAGAAAGCCTGGGTGGTACCGGTCGTAGTTTCATACTACTGCAACCCCCTTTCTGTGCATATGAACCCTTCTCGTGACCCCAGTCACGCCCCCCAGCAAGTCCCCTTTCCTTCTCGCTCAAGCCATTTTTAGATCAGTTTGAGAGGATTGCTTTGCTCTCCCAGAGCCTCATCATGTAGAAAAAACCTTCCATTTCCTTTTGGTGTGTATGTGGCTTCATCAGTCTTGACATCAGAACCACATTTCGAATAGCAGTTCATCTTGTTCCTAAAGGGTGCTTATACCTCTTCTTTTTGCTAGTCTCAGTTGAAATAGTGTCTTTTCTGAACAGTTATGAACAGCCTAGGGAGTATCTCCCGCCCCTGTACTACACAGTTATGAAACTAATTCTCTATAAAATGTATCCTTTTTCCTTTAAAATTCATGTACATATTTGCAGTTACTATTTTTATCTGTTTATGTGCCTATAGTTATATATATAAAAATCTCTCTCTTATGTCTAACCAGGAACTCAGGATCTCACTGCCCTTAATTCTACTTAATAAATGTCTTACAAATGGGGACCTCCTCTGTACTTCTGAAGTAAGACTTAGGTTACTTCTCTCTAGATTACTAAGATGCTTACCTAATTGGTCTTCCTTACTACCATCACACCCTTCTGATCACCATTCATAGTTTTGCTAAACTTTTGTCTTACAAATCCTATTATGTCTTCCATCAGTCTGAAATTCTGTAATGGTTCATCATATTTGTATTCATTCTACTTTACTTGCTCCATCCCCAACTATATCTGACTCTTCCGCTATTCTTAAGTAAAAATACATGCCTACTTTAAGGCTTTTAATATGTATGTAAGGTTAAACCCACACGTTTTCCATGGCCTTCAAGGATCTAAATAATCAAGCCCCTGCTTACCTTTTGGTATTCAATTCACACTGCTCTCCCTTAAGTTTCAGCCACATCAACCACCTTTCAGTTATGAGATGTGCAAAGCTTCCTTCAGTGAAGGTATCTACAACAGATATTTACTTTGCTCCAGAAGTTCTTCACATCTGCATATGGCCAAGTTGTTCAACTGTCACCTTCTCAAAGTCGCCTTCCTTAACTTTCCAATCTAAAATAGCACCCCACCTCACCATCCTTCACTCTCGTAAAGACCTTGATCTATTTTCTTCACATTGGAAATTTCATTTCAAAGTTTCTTTATTCTAAATATTTTCCGTAAGTGTTCTCTGATTAATCTCTTTTATCAAGTAGGTGATAAGCATCAAAAGAGTAGAGACTGTGCCTTACCCAATTCACAGTTATATCCTAACACAAAATGGGTAGTATATGGCAGGATCACAATAAATAGATGTTGAATAAAAGATTAATATTTGAATTTAAATTCCTGAACCATATTAAAAAAATTCTTAAAGGGGAAAGAGCTCTACAGGTTGCCACTTGAGAGTCCATGTGGCAGTATCCTTATTATTCTAAATTACCCTTTTTCGGGGCACCTTGGTGGCTCAGTCAGCTAAGGGTCCGACTTTGGCTTAGGTCATGATCTCACGGTTCATGAGTTTGAGCCCCACGTCCGGCTCTGTGCTGACAGCTCAGAGCCTGGAGCCCGTTTCAGATTCTGTGTCTGCCTCTCTCCCTGCCCCTCCCCTGCTCACGATCTGTCTCTCTCTCTCTCAAAAATACACACTAATTTTTTTTAACTACCCAGTTTCCATGTGTGTATTCAAAAACAATACAAAGGAGCATATTTTCTGAAATGCAACATTTGCTTTTTGTTTGATTTTTTCAAAACAGTGAAAATACTATTTTGTTTTCAAATTGTAATTATATTTTAGGATATATTTTAACTATCGATTGACATAGTGTAGGTTTTACTATTCATACTGCCTTCTATGTTTGACATCCCCTTTCTATTATTAGAGGACAAAAAAATTACATCACAGAGATTGGAAATCTTGCATTGTTTCCATTTAAATGTTAAAAGTTTTTTTTTAATCAATACCAGTGAAATTGTTATATTTAGTAATTTCTTCTTAACAAGAACATGATATAGTATAGTTCTAAAAGATCCTGAACTCTACTGTTGGTCTCTTACTCTTTAAATCAGCTATTGATGGTATTTTGGATATGCATTTAATATATATAATACATATTTTTTAAATATCTAGCTATAATTACTCTGGAATGGGAAACTCACAGAAATTATGTGACTTTATGTCTTTAAATGCATGAAACTATTAGACATATTTCAAATATTACCATGTCCTTTTTAAAGCTGTCATGTGATGTCATAGAGGAAAATGATAAAATATTTTTTCTTTTATTTTCTATCCATAATTCAGTGATCTAGGCTAAGTATGTATTATACATACAGACATACATGGAAGATGTGTCTATAGGATGCATAATTTGTGAACAAAATTGAAGCAGAAATTGCAAATGGGATGCTTAATATCATAAAAAGTGATGCAAAATAAGCAAAACTTTTAGAAAAATAAAAATTCTTTCAGTATTATCTATCACCAAATATTGAATCATTACTAAGTTATTTTATTTACCTTTTTAAGTTTATTTATTTATTTTGAGACAGAGCGTGAGTGGGGGAGGGGCAGAGAGAGAAGTAGAGAGACAATCCCAAGCAGGCTCTGCACTGTCAGCACAGAACCCGTTCTATTTCACCAACCATGGGATCACAGCCTGAGATGAAATCAAGAGCCAGACACTTAGCCGGCTAAGCCACCCAGATACCCCTACTAAGTTACTAAAACAAAACAAACAAAACAGGCTTTGATTCCCTTTTAGCCATTCTACAGTTCTAACAGATCATATATTTTTAAAGTTGATGTTATGTGCTTTGTTCCTGGCAATCAGATGGCTCCTTCCAAAAAGATGTATTGATCTTATAAGCAATTGCATTGCTTTAGGAAGGATGTTTGAAAAAGCATCAAGGAGGAAACAAACTTCCACAGAGAGAATTGCTAAAATCTGTCAGGTAATGTTTGGGTTAATGCATTGAATTCCCTAATATCCCATAGATGTGTATTAAACAGAAATGAAGCATATCAAGTAAAAGGAGAAATACATATTAAGAGAATGATAAGTAATAACCTCTGGCTGCATTTTCACAGACCCTAATATTTACAAAGGAAACTTTATTAGGAGACATTCCTAAGAATTAAAGTAGCGTATCATGAGGTAAGAAGAACAAGAACAGATGTTTCATTGCATTTCATTCGTCTTAATTTTGCTTTTGACAGATTCCCATTAAATGCTAAATGATTAGCTAAATGTTTAGATAGTTGGAAAAAGCTATCCTTTAAAACAATTCTTCTCAAGATTGCTGATAATTTTATTTTTTTTTTAATTTTTTTTAACATTTATTTATTTTTGAGACAGAGAGAGTCAGAGCATGAACAGGGGAGGGTCAGAGAGAGAAGGAGACACAGAATCGGAAACAGGCTCCAGGCTCTGAGCTGTCAGCACAGAGCCCGATGTGGGGCTTGAACTCACGGAGTGCGAGATCATGACCTGAGCTGAAGTCGGACACTTAACCGACTGAGCCACCCAGGCGCCCCCCTTTTTTTTTTTTTAATTTTTTTTTAACATTTATTTATTTTTGAGACAGAGAGAGTCAGAGCATGAACAGGGGAGGGTCAGAGAGAGAGGGAGACACAGAATCGGAAACAGGCTCCAGGCTCTGAGCTGTCAGCACAGAGCCTGATGAAGATTGCTGATAATTTTAAATGGAGAAGAAAATAGAGAAATGTAATAATACAGTCATTGAATGGGTTTTCCTGTAAGTTCATAGAGTGTATGAGGGCGGGGACACGTAATGAAGAGACAGAAAAGATGTTGGCTGACTCTCCATCTCCATCAGCTCTTCTATAAACCAGGAAACTTGATTGTAAAGAAACAACAAAGACAACAACAAAAACTCTTTTGAGCCGTCTTAAATAAAGACAAGTTTTTCTGAAGATACGAATCTTGGAAATCTTCCTACTAGAATTTTACCTGGTTGCTTAGCAAATGAAACGTCAGACGGCTGTTCTCTTTATCTCTTACTCTGGGCCACGTGGTCTTTTTCCTTTCTGTTCTCTTCTAGTCTCATCTCTACATACCGCTTTCCTCTGCAAAAGTTTTACTTTCTACATTGGAAAGTACACATTGGAAAATACACATTATACATGTGGTTTGCATGCGGCTTAGGGAGGAGATTTCATTACCTTTAAAGGCCTCTACTGCCTCACTGTGCTTCCTAACTCCAAATCTCCATGCTGTTTGGTCAGAGGCTGTGGGTTCGCTCATTCAGAATGCCATCTGCATTCCTTTTTCAATTTCCTTCCTCTACTATAGAGGTTGAAAAGCCAAGACCATAATTTCTCACTTTCTTTTATTTGTTTTAATGTTTATTTATTTTTTAGAGAGAGAGAGAGCATGCACATGCATGTGCCCACAAGCAGAGGAGGGTCAGAGAGGGGGACAGAGGATCCAAGATGGGGCCATGCTCACAGCAGAGAGCCCCAGACAGGGCTCAGCCTCACAAACTGTGAGATCATGACTTGCGCCAAAGTCGGACACTTAACTGACTGAGCCACTGAGGCACACCACTCTTGCTTTCTTTTATTTTAAGGGCTGCCATGTAACACAAGGAAACACAAAGTGAAATCGAACTGGAATTGATGGAGAAAAACTTTGCGTTTGGAAAAAAGGCATTCTTACTTACTATCTCTCCCTCTTCTTACCTGAAATGCAAACATAATGCTAGGGAGGGATAGAACCTTCAGACATTGCTAAGGGACACTTCCTCCCAGTTTGAGTCAATAATTTATCTGTGACTCAGTCATTCGTAGCTAGAGAATTGTGTTCTTACACTACATAGGACTTCATTATTCAGACTCTGGGCAGAGTAGAAATAGATGTGAGTAGAAAAGAAATGATGGCTATCACTAATAAACTCAACGTTCATGATATTCTTTCTTTGGTCTGCAGGCATCATTGATTATGTACCAGTTTGCAAATGACAATAATGATATTCTGCCAACCATGTGAGATTGCAAATATTATATTACTGGGAACATAGTGTTTTTAAAGAAAATGTCTGATAAAATACTAATTAGGAAAGAGGTTGGTAGTGCAAAAATTAAATACTTTGCTTTTCTGTATATCAGTGTAAGTCTTGAGGACCTGCAGAGCATTAACCCTGCAGGTGCAAAAAGAAAGTCACCACAATGATTAATACATTGGAAATTTTCTTGGAACTCAAATATAATTTTTGGATCCTAAGAAAACATAATCCATTCATATATTTAACATTTACTGACAACTGATAATAACCCATTCTCTGTGCTTAAGAAAACATGATCCATTCGTATATTTAACATTTACTGACAACTGGTAATAACCCATTCTCTGTGCTTCTTGACTTGCTCTGTGCCCTGAAGAAGTTGTTTATTAATAGAAATGAAAATGTATCATTAATAATAATACTATAAACATTATACTAATAATATGGTTCATCACAGTAAAGTAATTAATTTTACGTGCATGTCATAAAACATCCACAGAAACACATTTGAATTGACTTCCTAAGGTATAAAGAATCATGGGATAGGATAGTGGTGGGGTCGGGGAGATGACCAGCAAAGGCATTCTAGACGAAAACAATAACAAAAACAAGGCTTAGTGACTTGATATTACTCTAAGTGGTAAGGACCTGGCATTCAGTTTTTCCCTCTGTATTAGATTGAAAGTTCAGGAGTGACAGAAGACCAGCTGGAAAATTAGGCTAGTGCTAGGCTGCAAAATGAAGATCTCGCTAAAGAAGGTTAACTCTTTTTTCGTTGGCAGTGGGGAACATTAGAAACTTTAAAAATTGCAAGAGACATAAATAGATCAAAGCTTTTAGAAAAGGACTGTGTTAGTCATTTGCTCTCAGTTTCATTCACTGCCTCGCCGCTGCTTTTCTTGGCCTAACAGTGGGGACTGCACACTTTTCCCAGACTCCCTTGTCTATTCACTTCTGATTAGGTTCATTCATTCAATGCATTAGATTTAGGGATGGAAGGAAATTTGACGAGTAGGTGTCTGTTACACATTCCTTCCTCAGGCAGCATCTCTGGCAGCATCTTCTGCATTGCCAGCTCTCACCACACCAACTATGTTTCTATGGTCCCAGGTCCTGTCACGTACATCTGCTCTGGCCCCTCCATTCACTACAAGTTCTAACTCCTGAAACTGGTACCACTACCTCCTTCCCAATGTTTCTTCAACCCTAAGAGTGGTAGTAGCCTCTAGTAGTTGTTAAATTGGAGATTTCTTTATTCTTCTCTAATTACCCTTTTCCTGTTATAAAATTCTGGAATTTTCCATATTAAATTCCCTCCATTGAAACACCTGGCATGAATTTGTTTACCTGACTGTACCCTGATAAGTTAAAAATAAAATTAAGATAGCTCTGAAAGGAAGTAGACTTAAATTCCTTGCCATCACTTTCAAATGCCTTTGAACAGGTAATATAATAAGCAATAACTTGCTTGAAATTATTGTCATGAGAATGTGAAAAGTTGGACATTTAATCATGGTGCCTGGGTGGCTCAGTTGGTTAAGCATCCAATTTCGGCTCAGGTCATGATCTCACAGTTCATGAGTTTGAGCCCCACATTGGGCTCTGAGCTGACATACCAGAGCTTGAAGATTCTGTGTCTCCCTCTCTTTCTCTGCCCCTCCCCCACTCATGCTCTGTCTCTGTCTCTCAAAAATAAATAAATATCTAAGAATTTTATATATATATATATATATACACACATATATATATACATATATATGTATGTATATATATATATATATATATATATATATTTCTCTTTTTGCCAATCTCTCCATTAGAGCCTTTGCACATCCTAACTTATATTTTAATATCAACTGATACTACTTAGGAAATGTCAATACAAGCAACCAAAATAAGACTATCTTATTTCCTTGTTTTCTTCTTTGTATGTATTTCTTTTTCATATCAATCTGCTTTTTACAGAGATCCAAAAAAAAAGCTTGAGAAAGTTGTTTATAATTTAAAACCTTAAAGTCATTAAAAATTTAATGGCTCAGTGGTTAAAATAGACAAGTTACTTCAAGCTCACCTGGCTTTGTTTCCAAGACAAAAATATTTGTCCCAGTTGCAATGCAGGTGTATATAAACACATCAGTGGTGACAACATATTTTGTGCTTATCTTTTAAGTCAGTGTTGTCACCACTGTATTTATAAAGTGAATTTAGGAGCTTTCCCACAGAGAAGGCAGGTGAGGTTGACAGACAACAGGAAGAGAGCAATTTGTGCAAAGTTAGATAATATAATTAGTTAAAAATAGAATTTGTACTAATCATTTTGTTTCTATTAACTTTTATACAATTAAGTATAAGCTCATTCATAAACATTGCTGGTATATAAGAGCATTTATATTAATCCTTAGCTTTTAAAAAAATTTAGTATTATTTGCTTAAAATTACCTGTAAATTCCTTAGGAAATGATATGGCTCCCCTGTCCAATAATAACACACCTTCCTTCGTATTATGTAAATAAAGACGCATTTGAGATCAATGTGCCGTTTGGATAGCTAGATGGATCAATAGATAGAAATCTGTCTTCATTAAACTTTATGCCATTATTTAATGTGAAATATAATTTTAAAGTATCTTGGCAATGCATTTCCTAAAATATATTTATCTGGGCGCACACAATAGAATATTATAAATTTTAATCACATGTCCTTTATATTTCTGAGTTTATCAGTTAAAGATCCTCTTTGAAAAAAATGGTTCCAGGCATTTTCCAAATGTTTCCTTGACTCATACCCACCGAAACTGCTGGTACTTGGTTGGAAAGTTCCTCAAGCGTAGAACTTCTCATTTGGACTTTGACATTTGTATAAGATGATGATAATATTGACCAACCCTCAAGAGTATTTTCGTTTTGCTTATTCAATATCAATAATGGAATATTGGTGATATGTTTATATATAATAATCATATCCCAAGTTTCATGGCTTAGCAAAATATATGGACAGAGAAAGAGGTAAAGTTTTGGTCCTAGAACTTGACTGTAAAAGTTAGACAGATGTTCTTGCCTTCAGGTTTAAGTAATCCTGGTAAATTGTACACCAATAAAAAGAGAAAAACTTAACTGACATATCATAAATCCTCAAAATGTGCTCTAAAAACATTAAATTGCTATATGCATACAATATATAACTGTATCTATATTCATTTTTACGTGTGTATTGTATGTATACAATTTACAGGCTGTTCAGTTTTCCTTTCCCAATCACTTTACCCTCTTTATATTTTTCAAAATACAGACAGGAGTCCTTCCATGCAGTTATAAAGATATGGTGAACTTTTTATGCCATCTGTAGCGGTCATTCATATTTAGAATATTTTCTGGAACTAAGAAATATTAATATTAATTCAATGACTAATATTTCAAGATCAATATTAATAGACTATTTCAGTGATGGAATAGAGCTGGCTTGGATCTCCTTTCCTCAACTGATTTAAAAATAATAACCATGTTTTTAATCACAAAATATTTCAAACCAGTAGATATTTCTGTTTAAGTATAAGAGTGTTCCTAATGGTCATTAAAGGAATCTGAGTAGACCTGTACAGGTATGTACAAAAACCAGCAGCTATTTTTACACTGTGATTGATGAGGCACCGTAAATTATTATTCTCCAAAGGCAGTAGACCAGGGTTATTTTGTTCACTGGTACATGCCTGCAATTAACAGTGCCTAATAAAATATAGGTACTTAATCAAAACTTTTTCAATTGATGTGTAACATACTTCCTCCAATATCTGTCCCGTAGTCGAATTTATGACTGACATGAGTCAACACAGGTGGAGTCAGGGAGCCATAACTCCACTCTATTTGTGCTGACTTATAATGGGCCGTCAGTGACTGTCTTGAATGATCAAGAAATGGACATATAGACATGACAAGTATTATTTACCCCAATTCACAGGTAAGGGAAAAAAATTCCTCAAAACTACTTCATGATTTATTTGAAGGCAAGTAAGTATTAAGGAAAGAATTTTTTTTTATTCTGAGTCTAGTGTTTCTAAATAACAGAAAACCAGTGTTCTCAAACCTTTTCAAATCAGAACATTATAAGGGCAAGACTCACATAGTCATAATTCCCTTGAACTTGAGCTTGAAGACTAAGATGGAAGTTTTTACTTAAAAAATGTCAGTTTCTTCTGTAAAAAAAAGGAACTTGATATATGCTGGTGCTCTACTTTCACCAATGTGTCTACTCTCCAGGACTAAACAGCATATCCCCATTATTAGCAATTTCATGTTCATGAATTTACCTACTTGCTAAAATGCTTTGTAATCCTAACTCAACACTTGGAGTGTTTCATGGCCATTTGTAGACATGCACATGCACAGAATAGTGAAAAATCTATGTGACCTAATGCTCTCATTCCCAGGTGAGGTTAAACCTGGTCGTTCAAGTTTTCATACGGTAAACATGTCCTTTCTGCGTTATAATTACTGCCAAATTTCTTGCATTTTTCTGTCTTTTGTTGTTTTTGTTGATGGCGATTCCAGCTGTTTAAGATGGCTCCTAAGTGTAGTGTTGGGTACTGTGTAGTTTTCCTAAATGGAATAAAGTATGATGCACCTTACAGGAAAATAAGTACATTAAGTAATCTTCACTGAGTCATGAGTTAATGTGTTGGCTGTGAGTGCAGCATTAATGAATCAACAATATGTATTAAATAAGGTATCTTTAAAAATAAATGCACATGGGGCACCTGGGTGGCTCTGTCAGTTGAGCGACCAACTTTGGCTTACGCCATGATCTCGTGAGTTCGAGCCCCACATTAGGCTTGCTGCTGTCAGCCTGTTAGTGCAGACTCCACTCCTGATCCCCTGTCCCCCTCTATCTGCCTCTCCCCTGCTTGCACTCTCCCAAAAATTAATAAATATTTTAAAAATTTGTTTATTATATTTTTGAAAGAGAGAGACAGTGTGAGTGGCGGAGGGACAGAGAGAGAGGGAGGCACAGAATCTGAGGCAGTCTCCAGGCTCTGAGCTGTCAGCACAGAGCCCAGTGAGGGGCTTGAACTCAGGAAACGTGAGATCATGACCTGAGCCAAAGTGGGAAGCTTAATCGACTGAGCCACCAAGGCGCCCCGAAAATATTTAAAAAAAAAATAAAATAAATGCACATAAAACAAGGTTATGTATTGATGTATTGATAAAATGTTTTGACCAAAGTCTTCCAAAACCCAACCCTGTATTTTCCCTAGGAATAAGGATTTGGTACTCACTAATTCAGTGTTCATGGTGACTTTATAGAATACAACTACTATAGATAACAGGAATTGACTGTATATCTCATTTCTTCATCCTGTGATTCAAATAACTTTGAACTCTTACCTCATCTGCACACACTCAAGTGAAAACATAAATACATGCATATACACTTACTCTAAGAACACAAATTTATTCAGTATTTTTACCTTAGCAATAATTACTTATGACCCAGCAATAGCACTGCTAGGAATTTACCCAAGGGATACAGGAGTGCTGATACATAGGGGCACTTGTACTCCAATGTTTATAGCAGCACTCTCAACAATAGCCAAAGTATGGAAAGAGCCTAAATGTCCATCAACTATGAATGGATAAAGAAATTGTGGTTTATATACACAATGGAATACTACTTGGCAATGAGAAAGAATGAAATATGGCCTTTTGTAGCAATGTGGATGGAACTGGAGAGTGTTATGCTAAGTGAAATAAGTCATACAGAGAAAGACAGATACCATATGTTTTCACTCTTATGTGGATCCTGAGAAACTTAACAGAAGACCATGGGGGAGGGGAAGGGAAACAAAAAGTTAGAGAGGGGGAAAACCAAACTATAGGAGACTCTTAAAAACTGAGAATAAACTGAGGGTTGATGAGGGGGTGGAAGGGAGGGGGGGTGGGTGATGGGCATCGAGGAGGGCACCTGTTGGGATGAGCACTGGGTGTTGTATGGAAACCAGTTTAAAATAAATTTCATATTTTAAAAAAGGAAGATTTGGGGCACCTGGGTGACTCGGTTAAGCCTCCGACTTCAGCTCAGGGCATGATCTCATAGTTCGTGGGTTCTAGCCCCATGTCAGGCTCTGTGCTGACAGCTCGGAGCCTGGAGCCTGCTTCGGATTCTGTGTCTCCGTCTCTCTCTGCCCCTCCCCTGCTCACGTTGTCTCTCTCTGTCTCTCAAAAATAAATAAATGTATTAAAAAAATAAGGAAGATTAATAGTTACCTCTAGGTTAGCATAACTCATTGCCTTTGCTAAGGCTGTTACCTATATCATAGCTGCACTACAGTATTTTATACACCACACCTTCTTGATTTCAAATTAAAGTTAGGAGAAAATTGGAGAATGGTGAATTATTCCATTCTTACTAAGAGAACTATTGAGACTTGCAATAAACCAAGCTATAGGAGATCTTAGAGCAAGCCAATAGCAAGAGGCAAAAAAGGAACCTCCCAGTCATGAAAGCAATTGTATGTAGTCATCCAGTGATCAGGACTATGCTTTCTTTCGCTGTAGTTCATAAAGCAAAATAACTCTTCAAATTCAGATTCTATCATTATTTAAATGAATTACTTTGTAGATATACTTTGTATTGTGTAATTAGTCAACTACCTAATTTCTTATTCACACAACCATGTTCTTTAAAGTGATAAAACAACAAATTTAATAACAGATTTTTGATCGAGATTCCATTTTTCATATGTGTGCGATTATTTTGATTTTTTACTTGATATTAATTAATATAGAGAATAACATACATAGCCTTTGGCCACGGTAGATTTAATTCATGTATACACATTAACATTCTCAAATTCCATATTCTGTTGCTAACTACTACTTAGCATTCAACATTCAGTATCTTTGGATTTAAGCTCATAAGGCTTTTTGAATCTCTCCTGAAACTCATTGTTTTGATGTATTGATGTCAGCCCATTACCTAATTCATCAAAATGACACTACATTTTAATAGAGTACCAAAGTATTAGTGCCTTATTTTATGTAGAGGTAAAAACTCCAGATAATATTCCAGTTAGGAAAAAAAAATTACAACTTAAAGCTTCCTATGCAAAGTTTCTGTATGTGTCAATCTATCATTTTCTAAAAGCACTCTGTATTAAATGCATTTCAAAAAGGGCAGACAAAAACATTGTTCAGAGCTATGTTATTTCATTACACTCAAATGTTGCCAACAAAGGTATACAAATATTTGATGAACAATTTACCCATTGTTCTGCTCACTTTCGAAATTTATTAAGTCTTAATATGAGATTACCAAATATATCTAACTCTTATATCTGTACAAAAAAAGCTTCAGAAAAGCATCAGTAGTTGGTAAATATTTCCTTCCATTTACTAATAATAGGACTTCTATCTGAATCATATTTGAGGAAATGAAATTGCAAATGGCACTGTGAATATAACTTTCCCTCGAAATTATGGTGATGAATCCACCAAGTGCTCTCTACCTGCACTATGATCATCTGTTCATGGCCATCTTCAAACCCTGCCTGGAAAATTGCAGAATCCTCTTCTTGTCTAAGGATCCACTGTTGTTCCTCGTCAACCAGATGACAGAGCGGAGAATGATCCATATAACATAAAACAAAGCCAATAACATCCTTACTTAACATTCTAGTGGTTTCTCATAGTCTTTAGATGAAAATCCAGAGACTGCTTTACTGGAAGATGCTGCTTGTTGTCTCTTGGTACAGCTCAAACCTCAGTTTGTAGTACCTCTTTGTTCCATTTTTATCTTATTAGGATCTAAGTTGACCTTGCTGTCAATTTAGCAGTCAAACACACCCAAGCCCTAGGTACTTGGCCACCTTCTTCTTTGGCACAGTGTTCTCTCCGCATGACTCATACTTGATCACAATCTATTCACATATGAATTGCTTCAAATGCAGAGAGAGAGGGAGACACAGAAACAGAAGCAGGCTCCAGGCTCTGAGCTATCAGCATAGAGCCCGACACGGGACTGGAACTCACGGACTGCGAGATCATGACCAGAGCCGAAGTCGGCCACTTAACCGACTGAACCACCCAGGCACCCCCTTTGATGCTTAGCTTTCTAAGAAACAAGTCATGTCCAGTTATTTGCTTAATTCTTTTTCACCTTTCTTCTGTTAAAATGTAGGCTCTATGAAGTCAAGAATATTGTATTTTTTCAAGAAGACTGCTTATAAAAAATGCACATTTTTAAACAAATGTGCATACTCACTGTATTAGGGAAGACAAAACTAGCTGCTTTAAAAATACAATCCCTCAAATGTCATTGTCTTAAAAGTTTATTCCTTCTGTGGCTGACTTATTCTACTTAGTATAGTGTCCTGAGGATTCTTTTATGTTGTTGCATATGGCAGGATTTTCTTCTTTTTTTAAGGCTGAACAATACTGCATTGTATTGATATACCAAATGTTCTTTATTCATATTGTGCTGTGCATTAAAGTTATTAAGAGGGTATATCTCATGTTCAGTAATTTTACCACTATTACATATATATTAATATAATATATATATAAAGTTATATATATTATATATATAATATATATATAATATATATAATATATATATATATATATTATATATATATATATATTATATATATATAAGTTTATTCCTCACTTACCTAATCATCCAGTGCTTGGATTGGTAAGTGGATTTCTTTCTACCTTTTATTTCTTCTGTTGATAGTACCCATTGACCTTTCGTCTTGTAACTTAGCCAGTGAGTGACTATGCTGTCCAATGAAAGCATGAATTCCAGTAGACAACATATTTTTTCTAGCATAGCCCCTTACACCTTATTTAGCTTTTTCATTTAACTCCGACTTAATGAGGAATTTATTGTTATAGTATTTACTTATTTATTTTGAGAGAGGAAGAGAGAGAGAGGGAGGGGTAGAGAGAGAGGAAGAGAGAGAATCCCAACCAGGCTCCATGCTGTTAGGGCAGAGCCTGTCACGGGGCTCGATCCCACAAACTGTGAGATCATGACCTGAGCCAAAATCAAGAGTCAAACACTTGACCAACTGAGCCACCAGGCGTCCCTAGACATAATGAGGAATTTGTTTTTAAAGCAATAATATTTCAAAAATTTTTTGTCTAGCAAAAGACTTCAGCTTTTGCCTCAGACCCAGCTGCAATAACACGATAAGATTTAATGTTTATTTGATCACAGAGATTAAAGGATATTTAATTCACTGTAATGAGTTGCCATGTGTCCTGTCTCTCCTTCCAGCGCTTTCATCCAACAAATGAAACAACATTTTAGAGATTCAGTATGTTCCAAAACTAACAGAGGTGAATAATCAGAGGAAAATTACATGAATACAGTTTCATGAAACATAAAGATAAGTATGCTTGTGTTTTTTCACCCTCTGTTTTACAGAGGGTCTTTGTAATTTCTGTATATATGTGTGCAATACAGGTATAAAGCCAAGGATTGTTCTAATGGCTGAAAGGGTATACAGAACATGGTAGGTGCTTAGTACTTTTGAGGTACTATGCAAATAGCATGAACTACCCTTAAGTAACCATTCTTAACTTTCTATTAGACAAGGTCTGTAAAACAGGCAATAGTAATTCTCACTGAGAATTGATCCACATCCAGAGTAAAAACAGAAATTAAAAGAAAATCAAACAGTTCTCAAAGAAGAGGGTAGCCCTCTATATATCTCTCCTGTGAAGGCAGATATATCAGACATTTTAAGCATGCAAGTAACTCCATTTATTGTTTCTGTGCTAATTGAACATGTGATTTTAATTCTGTTTTCTGTACATCCCATTATAAGTAAAACAGTTCTTGGTCACTAATAATCTCCTGTCCTCATAGCTTTTAAAGTTCTTATACAAAAATATATATTTCTGATTTACTAAATGCACATTCTTATTTTATGATTATTTTGTTTTCTTTTTTTATTTTTGCTGTGTGTGTGTGTGTGTGTGTGTGTGTGTGTGTATAGGAAAGCACTCCAGAGATGCTCATCTCAGGAACAATGAAAAGATTCAGGTTCTGAATCTACAAAAGAGAAGCTTAGATCCTAGTGACTTTCCCTTCTCTTTTTCTTTTACCAGCCAGCACCTGTCTTCTCCAGGAAACACAAGACCTTGCTCTTTGGGATCCGTAAAACCCTAGATTAAGGAAACACTAACACTCTTGTATTTACAGGAAGGGGAAGAGACTGTGGTTTCATACCAGGATTTTAAGAGAGGTCTGATCACGTGGTTTCTTTTGTATGATGCATAAGGCAAGATGATTTCTAAGAGAGGGTATGGATTTCAAGATTTATGGAGAATAGAGTCATTTTGAATAATCTCTATGAAAAATGTGAAGAATAGTTTCCAGGAAGTAGAGCAAAACAAGGAAAAACTAGAAAGAATTTGGCAGCAGATTTTAGGAACCATTGAATTTGGTAACCATGGGAGTGCATTGTCTCATTCATTTGTTCACTCATTCAGTTTTTTTTTCTATAACATACTATTCTCTTGAGAAAGTCCAGAGATGGCTGCTGGTTAGATACGGTCAGAGGGAGGTTGCTTTGCAGAAGAGCAATCTAATAGCACTGAAGTATGGGGTTGAGAACACCAGCAGAATATTAGCTGAAGAGATACACAAGACTGTAAGGTATATAATACTTTCACCTTTGTATCACCATCATGTTCCACATTGCATGATTTATTTTAAGTACCTAAATAATGAAGATTTATCTATAGAAATCTTTGATCCAATATTTTTTTTATGTTTAGAATTAGTGTAGAAATTCTTACATAAATGTACACATATATAACTACAGAGTTATAAAGGTGTTATTTGTAATAGTAAAGTGTCAAAAAATAATTAAGTATACATTATATACAAGATTAGGTAGCCATTAGAATGAATATGAATCTACAAGTTACAGAAAATTGTTCTATTATCCCACTTTAGAAAAAATAATATTTTTTATTATTTATCTATTTTCTAAGTTTATTTATTTTTGAGAGAGAGCTCACATGCACACACACTCACATGCAAGTGGGGGAGGGACAGAGAGAGGGGGACAGAGGATCTGAAGCGGGCTCTGTGGTGACAGCAGAGAGCCCAATGTGGGGCTCGAACTTAATGAACCATGAGATCATGACCTGAGCCAAAGTTAAATGCCTAACGGACTCAGCCACCCAGGTACTCCTAGAAAACATAGTATTTTTATGGTATGATTGCAAGCTAACAAGGAAGAAACAGCCAATTTTTAATAATTTTTTCAGGGTGTATTATAGGGAATTTCCAGGTTTTCTTTTACATATTTCTCCATTGTTTAAATTTGTTTACTAAAACACACAAATTATTTTTAAAAACAACAGCAAAGAATTTAAAGGAATTCGGGACTTTGCATGAGTTAGTCTAATTAATCAACTTTTTAGACACTGGGCATGTTAGATAGATGTACCTAAATTGAAGGTGGCCAGAGGGAAAGTCATAGCTTTCTGTGCCCATTAAATTTTTGACTTTTCCACAGAGAATTGCATATTAATCTATGCTTTGTACAACATGGAACTAGATGTGTGAACGATAACTGGTACCTGACCCTCATGCTTAAAAGAGGAGAGTATGAAATAGATGCTCAACCCCTCAGGAACACTTTAACTGGGATCATAACTGGCTGGTTCAACCAGATATCCCTTTTTAACAATCTGACAGGGAACACTGGAAAGTTAGTAGAGAACAGAGAGGTCAAAATTGGGGAAGCTTAGAAACCTGAATAAGCAGAAGCCAAGAAGTGTTTTTCGTCATGAAGAAAATGGTACCATGAAGTAGAGAGAACACTCCCGTGGCATTACAGTAAAGTAGTAAGGAAGAGGCAAGAACGAGACACTGTGGCCACATGTGTGACTATGGGAATACTTGTCTAGAACCACTGTTGCCGTGCAGGGCTAGATCTGTAACGCATCCTAGCCGTGATTATTCTGTTGCAGTTTTCTGTGAGCTCTAGTTTTGCAGCAACTGATAAAATTTCCTGTCCTACTTACTTCATTTCAGTATCTCCATTAATGAAAGTAACCTGAGTGGGTCCTTTTGCACAGAAATTATGAAAAGTATGGCTGATATCCGTGCAAACCTGACTGCTTAACAGACTGACCCTTTTTAAAAACTGGTCTCTTTTGCTTCTCTTCCAATTTTACTATTTCATTCTTCTTATTACGCGTTTCATAGTTCTTTAATTTTAACTTTGTCATGTATTTTGAGTATCGTTTTCTCAGATTTTCAGTGTTCGGTGACATGCTTCCCTAATCTGCTGTCTCATCAGACAGGCTTGGCACACACTTTGATGAAAACGTTCTAAAGTAAATGCAATTTTTATACATCATACTTAGTTTCATTGAGACCACATCTAGAGTTCTGTGTTCTTTAGAGTTCTTTTCTAGAGTTTTTAAAGAGTATTTAGCCTTTTCTGATAAACACATTTAATCATTAAAATTTTATGTTGTGTTTCATTTCTATATACTCTGCCAACATCGTTCATATTCACACATTGATTGCTTTGGTGCGAAAGCAAAAATCAGAGAAAATAGATACTTAAGTTTGAGTGATATAACTTAAGAAAAGTGTTGTTTTTCTTTTATGTTGACACAGTATAAAATTTCCTAGGACTCCTGATCATTTATATAGCTTTTCCAATTATATGTAATGCCTGCAGCCTGTTTCACGTAAAGAATTGAACACCAGATAAAGACTATATTTCATTTATAAGAATGTAGTAGGCATTTGCTAAAGGTTTTCCATATAAGAAAAAGGAAGTGATTCTCAAGTGTTCACTAATACGTAGGGATAATGCACTAAATATATTTAAGTCTCTCACTTCGAAACTTAAGCTCTGTGCAACTTAAGCTCTGAAAATGTACAACTTAAAATCAGTGGCTGCCTTGAAAATTGTAGGGCCTTTTTTAAAAAATTTTAATTTCAATTCCAGTGTACTTAGAAATTGTGGTCCTTTTAATCCTCGCATAGGCAATCCACCTCAATGATTTACTGGCCCACGTTTCACAACAAGATTTCTTACTATTTCAGTATCAGGCGATTGGTCTTCATTTGACATGGATTTTACTTTTCAATCCTCTTGTAGTAAATTTGTGCAAATAAGACTTGTAATAATGATAGTCGTACTCTTAGTCTTCCCATTGTGTTGCGCTATCCCACAATGCAATTGCGGATAAACTATAATCATGGGATGTGCTTAATAATCTTTAACTATGCCAGAGAGCAACCTCCGGCTTTTCAAAAGGGCAGGAGTAGCAAACGGTAGCCATCATAAACACATGTAGTCACTGGAGTTGTCCTGAGGGCCAGAATCATTGCCATCATTAGTAACACTTTAATTTGTTCAGCGACGAGAAATCAATCTGTAAAAGGAGGATATAGATTGCTGTTTTCCAAAAGGCTGCTAGTGATAAGTGTAATGATATTGCAAGCTTGACATTGCAAAGATTTGTTTACATAGTTACACAAAACAACTAAGATGGAAGAATTGGTGATATGGAATTGGTGATTTTCATTCAATACCATCTGTAAGAAGTAGTTGAAAACAATAAACCTATTTTTTTTTTTTTTACTTCTCACTCTCCAAAACACAAACAGACAAAAAACTGGCGGGAAATTTTGGGAGAAAGAGCACATCTGTCCCTTTCATTCTTAAAAAAAAAAAATCACTGCCAACCTTAAAATAATATTTGACTATCAAAAGGAAAACATTACTAAAATTTAATGAAATAAGAGAAAATATTACATATTATCTCTTATCTCATTTTAAACAACTTTACATGAAATTGATTGTTTTAGTAATGTACAAAAGATAAAATCTAAATTCTTAAACTTTGTAATTTATGTATCCTCTGTGACATATTTTTGAATGGTTCTACTATCAGCATGTTTAACTGATAATGAAAATTGTATAATTATACATAGATGTCCTTAAATTCAGTAAGCAGGTTTTCTAAAAAGTCAGAAAATTGCATTTTAATTTGCAGTTTCTTCTTGATCTACTACTAATGAAAGTTTCACTGAATTATCTGCTTAAAGGTCAAAATGCTAATTAGAAGTTTCTCATCAGTGATAATTCAGATATATGGAAAAATGATGGCATTAGCTTTTTAAAAATCTTCTTGAGCACTCCATTATCTTATCAGAGTTCTGATAACAATGAAGATAGTGTATAACATTTAATACTTCCCATTTCAATGAAATACATGCATTCTTGTTTAAAGGAACACATTATATGGATTTCATCACAATTTCCTCCTTTCCAAGTGTGACTCTTTAATATACACTTTAATAGGCTAAATTTTACAGACCACATTTTAAACTACAAATAGAATATTATAATTTAAAACATCTAAAAATTTTTTTCATCTACAAAAACTGATGATTTTAGAATATGTATTGCATTTAAAAATCCTTGGTCTTACAATTGGAAGTGTCTAGATCCAGGGAGAAATGATCATTTCATCTCGTCTATTTATTATATGTGCTATATGATTTCAGAATTCATAGCACAGAGCATTTTATTTGTGAGAAAGCTCATAGAACATGAAAATCTATTAATTAAAGTGAACAGCCCTTTGTATGTACAAACATAGTTGTACCCTGCAAAATGAAAATACACATTAAAGAATACTGGTCATCTGATTTAATTCACAAACATGTAAGTATATTTACCAATAGTAGAGACTCTGTGTTGTGCGTGTGTGTGTAATCACATTCATGTTTTCTTTAAATGACACTTCACCTGAAAACACATACACAATGTTATAACCATGGCAGTAAAATGATGGCATATTCCAAAGGAACAATTTAAGAGAGTTTAACTGAGGGCCAATTTCAAAGATTTGGGCAGACGTAAGAGGAATCAGTGAAGGATAGTGTATATCATTGCCAGTTGTAAGCGTGGAGGAGGAAAGTCCAGAGAGTTGTAATTGTGGAAGAAGGCTGCTGAATAGGAGCTGTGTCTTTGGTATCGAAACTTACCCTCCCTCATCTTCTGTCTTCTGAACTCCTATAGGTGCCCTCTTTGACCCAAGACAATAGGAAGCCAGAGGATAAGGACACCTTTGATGTAGTATAAAGATCAGGGTCCTGGATTGCCAATCAGGGTAGAAAAGGGGGAAAAATGGAATTAAAAGAGGAAATGGAAAACACCTCATTTGTATTTTCAGCATTCAGTATGTTCATGGAGTAGAAGACTCAACATAGTCAAGATGTCAGTTTTCTTCAATACATCTCTAGAGTAAACCCAAACCCATCAAAATCTGTGGCAAAATTGTTTGTAGAAAAACCTACAATCTGAAATCTAACATTGACAAGGAAAGGCAAACTGGAATATCCCAAACAACACTGAAAACGAAAGTGGAAGCATCCACACTATCTAATTTCAGGGCTTACTGTAAAGCCACGTACTTCAAGGTAGTATTAGTGAAATAACGATGGCACAAATAGAGAAGAGAGAATAGAGACCCACATATGTGACTCCTTTTTGGTGAGAAGCTGCGAGTCCCTTTGTTGTTAAAAAGTTAACGTGCAGGGATGCCTGGCTGGCTCTGTTGGAAGAGCGTGTAGTTCTTGATCTTGGGGTTATGAGTTTGAGCCCCACGTTGGGTGTAGAGATTACTTAAGTAAATAAGCTTAAAAAATTAATGTGCAATAACAAACAACTGATAAAAACAAGTATTTTGTAAGTTTGTATCTTTATTAAATCTTAAAAGATTTTGTTGAAAATATAGCTTTTAATGGAATGAGAGGAGTTTTAGTTTTTCCAGTCAGTACACAAATGCATGAGCACAAGTTACTGATTATTAGAATGAGATATGATTCCAGCATTAATTCTACCCCTACTTCTTTTTTTCTTAACAAATATAAACAGTAAGAACTTAATGTCTCCATAAATAGGTAGAAGGAATAGAACAAACTGTCTTCTAGCAATATAACTCACTTCTTCAAAGTTTTGCTATTGCATTCAAAACTTTATTCATAAGTGGGAACCCAGATTCAGTGGTTCTTCAATTTTGTTGAAATAATGATTTGAAAATAACCCAAATTAAGGGGCACCTGTGTGGTTCAGTTGGTTGAGCATCCAACTTTGGTCTAGGTCATGATCTCTCCGTTCCTGAGTTTGAGCCCTGCGTTGGGCTCTGTGCTGACAGCTCAGAGCCTGGAGCCTGTTTCAGATTCTGTGTCTTCCTCTGTCTCTCTGCCCCTCCCCTGCTCACACTCTGTCTCTCTCTCTCTCTCTCTGTCAAAAATAAATAAACATTAAAAAAATTGAAAATAACCTATGTTGGAAAGTGCCTTGTTGTTAGGTGTTTGATTCATTCAGTTCTTCCTTGTAAATATATTATTGTCAGGAATTACCACATTGCCCAGGATTTTGCGCTATATGACATAACAACAAAAGATAATCTGAGTAAAATATGACATTCTTTTAAAAATCAGGAGAAAAGTCCCTTGTGAAGGATGTGTGAGAAGATCATAGAAAGGGAATACCACTGGACCGTAGATCTTTGCTAATGCAGACCAACTTGAGGAAATGGACACTGGACCATAGAGATGTAATCTTTTATATGCTTTGAACTTTGTATACTCTTAAGGTGTAGATGCCCCAGTTTGAAGACCATCATTCTATATAGTGTAGGAGGAGAAAAACTCTATTCACTCAGTGTGTAGCAATTTGACTTCCCCTGCTCACAAAGTATCCTAGAAGAACCTGTGCATTGGTCATATATCAGCTGAAACTCCTGAATTTTTTTCATACTGTAGGATACTCAAATTTATAGTTAAAAGCAAATGATGAAATCCAAGGTAATTATAAAACTATACCTTGAATAACATATTATAACAAAGTAAGAAAAAAAAACATCTGTTTTAGTTTTCCAAGAACCATGAATACTAAATGCAATATTTTTTATATTATGATTTTAATTTGAGATTATCGAAGAATAAGGACCAAGAAAAAGTTGTATTTTTCTCTTTTCTTTCTTACTCCCCTCTTTTTACCAAAGTGGAAAAAACAATATGTGTGAGTGAGTGTTTCTGTGTAGATATACACATATGTGTACACACACACACACACACACACACACCCCAAAGTCAAGTTCAATTAGGCCCAAGGCAGCTTTAGTGTGGTGAAGAATGGAGAAGAAAAATCAAAAAGAACATACAGATTGAAGAGATATTTCTGCCTGAGAGACTCACACCATTGCCCCTCCTTTCTTTTTTTGTCATTTACTGCTATATACAAGAAGTTCATAGAAATAATGTTTATTTATTTGAGAGAGAGAGAGAGGGAGAGAGAGACATGGAGCATGAGCGGGGGAGGGGCAGAGAGAGAGGGAGACAGAATCCGAAGCAAGCTGCAGGCTCCAGCTCTGAGGTCAGCACAGACCCGGAATGGGGCTCAAATTCACAAACCATGAGATCATGACCTGAGCTGAAGTCAGATACTTAACCGACTCTGTCACACAGGTGCTCCATAAAGTACCAGATTTTTTGCTTACGGTTTTGGTTGCTGTTCTTGTTGTTTAATGGCCTCTTCCCCCTTTACTTAAGATTTGTTAATCTGTAAATATCAGTGTGGAGTACGTCCTAATTTTTCTTGATTGTATCTTACTTCCTTCTTACAATATCCAGGAGGATTCTATTAGCACACCTGACCATGGGTTCAAAGTGAAAGTGATGGATTCAGGAAGTGCCCCCAGGAGAAATTAGTACATGTATGGAAGAAGCAAGATAGTAGACAGTAAGAAGCCAAACTAGGGTAGAAGGTTAGGTGTATTGGTATATTCTGCCTGATTCTGCAGGGAAATCTGGAATATGAAGGGCTGGGTAACCCCACACTAATCAGTCATTGGTTATAGGCTGTGGATGTGTAGTCATAAAACTAGCCAATGTATAATGCTCTACAAAGAAGTGAGAGTTCTCATGCCAAGGGTCGCATAGCTAAAGGTCACAGGTGTCAACTCTGAGCAGCAAAATACACAGGACCTGGGAGATGAGTACAGACAGTTGGTAAGACAGAACTGAAGGGAGTTGGGTGGCTGATGATGTAGGGCCTGATGTGAGTGACTCATTCCTGTAAAACTTTGGATTGTGAGTAACTTGTTCTGTGAGTGTTCTGCAAGATAGGCAAACATTTCTAATAAATTTTAACTTGATAAACAAACGATGTCTTGCAATACGAGTAGTATACGTGACACTGAACATCACATGATCACAAGTGAGCCAATGGTTCTTGAAATTCCCTTTGATATACAAGTACTTTGGATTACAAGCATGTTTCCGGAATGAATTATACTCACAAACTGAGGTTTTACTGTACTCATCGAATGTTCGCACTTCTTATATAAAGGGGAGAAAACTCTTGTTGAAATGGTTGTGAATGAAATATTCTAGCTAAGTAAGCGCTCCAGTTAGTTACTGAATTGCCAAGGACTTAAAAAAGTACCACTAAATTGATACCATAAACTATTGGAAAGTGCCACAGAGTTATTACATTTATAATTATTACAGCATTGTTGCTGAAAGGAAAAAGTGCAAGGGTGTAGTTGTATTTAGAATGGTGGGGAATCAAGTGAACGTAAATATATCAGCATCTTCTTAAAAGAGTCCTTTTACTAGTACATATGATAATATCATATTAAAAATCACTCTTGACATAGTGTGGTTTTTCCAAGTTAAAAAGTAGAATGTAATAACCAAATTTAAAATATCCAGATGACAGTAAACGCGAAAAAAACAGACCTTAAGCAACGATCACATCTCGCAGTCATGGAAATAGTGTAGTGGTTAAAGTGTAGACAGTGGCGCTAGATCTGAGGGTTTTAATCCCTGTGATGCCATTTGTTTGTTAGTTGTGTGACCCTAGACAAGTTAATTAACCTCTATATGCTTCAGTCCTGTCATCTTTAACATTGAAATAACCCACACTTCTGACATATAAGTTGTGAATATGAAATCACTTTAACGACATTTAGTGATCAGAACAGCATCTGCCATGTAGTAGTTTTTAGTTACCATTATTTTTATTATTATTAACGGAAGTTTCTAAGCAGCAAACTAAAATTCAAAATTATTTGCTCTTATAGCAGGGGTCGCAAACATTTTCTGTAAAAGACCAAACAGCACGTAAATATTGGCTTTGTAGGCCATATGGGGTTTGTCACAACTATTCAGTTTTGACCCTGTAGCCCCACCCCCAAACCGGAACAGATAATATGCAAATAGGTGGGGATGGCTATGTTTCAATAAAGTGTTAGCCAGGGCGCCTGGGTGGCGCAGTCGGTTAAGCGTCCGACTTCAGCCAGGTCACGATCTCGCGGTCCGTGAGTTCGAGCCCCGCGTCAGGCTCTGGGCTGACGGCTCGGAGCCTGGAGCCTGTTTCCGATTCTGTGTCTCCCTCTCTCTCTGCCCCTCCCCCGTTCATGCTCTGTCTCTCTCTGTCCCAAAAATAAAAATAAATAAATAAATAAATAAAGTGTTAGCCACAAAACCTGGCTGCAAGTCACATTTGGCCCATGAGCTGTAGTTTGTTGAACTCAGTCATAAAGGAACAAATTGAAATTCCTTTTTCTACAGAAACAAAATGTGGTTCTGTCTCTTTTTATAAATGTAATAAATATTTTATGAATATGTCAAGAACAATCTACTTGATGAATGTCAATTCCATCAATTTAGTAATCACAGTCAAGGCAGATCAATTTGAGATTTGACTTAGCTGGGAAGAATGAATTACAGTTCTCAAAGAGAACATACTGGCTCTGGTTCAGGAGCAGCAAATATATGAAATATCAGGAAACCAAATACTGAATATTTTTATTAATTTGGCATATAGCCCGTGGGCAATATGCCAAAAGCAGCCAACAATAATATAATCTTTTCCCAATTACAATATTGATTGACCTTACACTACTTGGCTTAATTGAAAGTTCAATACAATGAGGAATATTACTTTCTTGGATGTTGTTATTGCAATAGATAAATGATCTGATCTTAAAGTTTTCTAAAACAGCACAGAAATTCAAAGAGCCTAAAGATGTTAGAAAGAAGGAACTAAGAAAATTAGAGCTACATTGGGCTTTGCATATAAAAATTAGCTACATAATATATCATGTGAAAAAACAGAAAGAGGTTTAGAGACATTTTTCAATGATTATGTAAAATCCATCTGGTAAAAACGTATACCATTAATCCAAATAAGGTGATAAACTGAGGCAAGGCCACATTACCAGAAATTGAGTTCATTCAGAAGTAGCAGAGGAATTGCAATTTGGTTAACGCATGTTGTAGCAAGCTATAGGCAAATCCATTGAGGGTTTGGGGTAGGCTATATCTATGGACAAGGAGTGCAAAGAAGGGGCAGTCCAGCCAGAGTGTAAGCACTGTGTTCATGGACTTGAGGATATGGAGAGACTCTTGGCAGGTGTTCACTGGTCAGAAAATAAGTCTCAGTCTTCTGGAAATCAAGCATTTAATGGAAATTATTCTCTCAGTTCTTAAGTTACGCATGTGTTCCTGAAAACACATGTGTGAGAGTCTCCATTTCATCTCCTATGGTTCCATTTTAGATTGAAATCCTTTCACGTAACTGTATTTGTATGGTTTATTTTTTGTGGCACTCTCTATTAAACAGACACAACTGCACACTCACATATACTCATATACACTTAGCAGAGGACCACAAAGATTCAAAACTGTACAACTGAATAGAAAATATATCCTGCCTATGTTGTATATCATTTATAGTAAGTTTCTAAGGACATAACATTAGCTCTGAAAACAATGTCATTCTCTACTCACCATGAAATTATCTTATCCAGAATGGCATATCAAAATGCCTTCCTAAATAATATTTTTATATTTCATTTTTATTTCCTGAATATATTTGTCTTATCAAATAAGTTTATAAAGAGTATGGCATTTAAATTATAGCAAATTCTTGGCCTGTCTAGAAATTTTTAAAATTTGGGGGCATTTGGGGGGTATACTGTTCAAGTTAACCTATTTATTTATTGCCCTTTTATCCTTTATGCTTCTCCCTTCAATCACTTGTGATAGTCTTCACTTTCCCCAGTGCATTTCGATAAGTAAATCATCAATCTGAGAACAAGACTAGGGCACTTATTTTCAGTGCTGCAGATAACGTTGATCATCTGTCTCAGCTCAGCTTATTTTTTCCTAATTTCATATTTTCATCAAAAGTTGTCAAACTCAAGAGAAGACCCCTCACAAAGTCAGAAATCAACTCTAAAATCAGTGATAAGTGGACAGATGGATGCGTTTGTCAAATGCCCAACTCCAAAATGAGAGTATTAAAGAGGGGTTGAGGGTATTATTTTTCAAATACATCCCTCAGAATGGTTACTTTTTTTCCCCTTAAATGGGGTTGTGTTTCATTTCTTGAAAAACTATGTGAGAGCTCTGGACCCTCCAAGACTATAGAATCTTAGATATTGTGAACTGTATACTTAAAAACATAAATAATATGCCTTTTTAACTTAGGAGAAATAAAAGAAATAATTTATTGTTTATGCATGCTTGATGACACAACCATCATTATATACATGGATAGTGTTTGCTATTTATTATACTTTGGATAGAAAAGTAATGAAAAAGTAAGGACAATCATTATTTTAATAGTGTCAATGAAGCATATTTGCTTTTCCCACTTGTCATGAAAACAGTCTTGCTTCATCTATTAAATTTTATCAGAAGTCAGAGAAAATAGTCAATGTTAAATGCAAGTTATTTTAACTAACATATTATAAACTGTATGCATGCCTCAAGAACTAGTTAACTAAATTCTACACCATTTATGGAAGTTGCATAAAATCTAAAACTGTACCTAAGTATCTTTTTTAAGATTGTCCTGCTGTCTAATTTACCAACTAGATTTGTCTTTTTGAAAACTATACTAGCATCCAAAATAATATTTTACTTAAAAATAAGATTTATGCAGAACACAAAGCCCATTAGATCCAGCATCACTTCTGTGGCAATCACTATTTCCCAGCAGAACACATGGGAAGATGACAGTTTGACTTGGGTAGGGTTCCCTCTTGTCCCAATTCTATCACATATACCTGCTTCTCTACCGTTAAGCAGAAGCTGGAACAGGTAGGCATGTGCATTCAAGTGACACTTCACATTCTGCTTGAATTCTAATATTCTAATAGAGAAAACTATTACACAATTTGACCCTTCAGAATAAGATCGCATAAGATTGTGGTGGGTCATTTTCTTCAGCAAGGATTTGAAGATGGCCTGACTAATTAGGCTAAATCTTTTCGGTGCTTGAGAAAGCATGACAGTCATGAGCTGTTATGTATCTTCCTTCTGCATCATTATCAGGATTCTAGATATGACCCTGAACTCTTACTGCTCTACGGGCAGTTTATGTTCCCACTTCTAAGAATGGCAGTACTAAAGACATTGACCACAAGTACTGAGCAAAAGAGAGAAAGAAAGAACAAGCAGAAGACAGAATTTCTGGAGGAAACTGCAGGACAAATTTCTGAAAAACTTTGAAACAGTCTCAACCAACAGTGTTTCTGCCTTGCATTTTCCTTATGCAAATTTATATATCTGTAAATTGTCCATGACTGTATCAATGGAAATGACAATGGTCCACAAACATAGGACTTTATGTGATTTGGTCACTGTGAAAAACTAACAGGGTGACTCAAAATATCATAAAGATTAAGAGAAAAAAATCAATAAAACAAAAACTGTTTTTTGAAACATAAATGAAATTGACAAACCACTAGCAAGACTGACAAAAATAAAAAAGAAGACACAAACCACCAACATCAAGAATGAAACAAGATCTCACTAGAGATCCTGTAGCTTTTAAAAGAATAATAAGTTAATACTATAAACAACGTTATGCTCATAAATGTAACAACCTAGCAGAAAAGGGTGAGTTTTCCAAAGACCATTAACTACCGAAACTCAACCATGATAAAAAAAAAGATAATCTGAATACTTTGTAACCGTTAAAGAAATTAAACTTGCAATTAAAAAATGACAAAAAAAGAAATACATGGGAAAAGATTGTTTCGCTGATTATTCTATTTGACATGTAATGAAGAATTAACACCCACACCAAAAAGATGAAAGATTCAAATGTCTGCTAGTAAAGCAAATTATCTGCCCCCAAAGACCAACGGAATCTTCAAAAGAAAGAGTGCAGAGGTCAAGAGAAGAGCCAGCTTCTTGTACTTCCTCTTTAAAGGAAATGATTAGGGAGGCAGTAATTATATAGGGACTTCAGACTGGATAAGGAAGAGACAAGATTTTTGAGGCCTCTGAGATGTTTGTTTTGTACTATTCCTTTGGGATAGAACTCAACAACTCCTGATGCTAGTATCCCCAAACCTTTGATCTTCTCAGTGGCATCTTTATTCTTAAAATTAGTTTTTTATATTCCTATGGTATTAACCTTGAAAGTCTTTTTCTTCTTTTACCTCTTTCATTTTTTTTCCCCTAAGGATAATTTACAGCCAATGTTTAATTGTAATATAGGTGACTGTATTAGGTAACAGAACTAGTAAGATCTCTCTCACATACATGAGAGAGAGGAAAAAAAGATTGATTTTAAGAAATTGGCTTATATGATCATGGAGATTTCCAAGTCTTAAGTCTGTACAGCATGTCAGCAGTTACAGTCTTTAGAAGAATTCCTTCTTCAGGAAATGGGAGTCTTTACTCTTTATGCCTTCAACTGATTGATAAGGCCTACCCATCTTATGGAGCATAATCTACCTTATTCAAAATCTATTGATTTAAATGTTAATCACATCTAAGAAATATCTTTACAGCAACATCTAGACTGGTGTTTGATCAAATAAGTGGGCACGGTAGCCTAACAAGGTTGACACATAAAATTTACCATTATGGTTATGGTGAACAATTTGAAAGTTTTAGAATAAATAGACATCACATCTCCTGATGTAGTACAAAGCACACATATGAGATTTCTTTAGATCGATTTTGCCTCTTTTTAAAAGAATAATCTTTTTTATGTGTCTCAGGATGGTTGCCATTTTATTGGATGGAGGAAACTGATATTTTACTTCCATTTTTTGTTCTACCTTTCATATATTTCTTATTGGAAAATAAGGATAACGAATCAGAAGGTACTGCAACGTAGCTTATTATTTCAGATTTAAATTTATGGCAACTTTTGAACACAAATACAAGTATGCAAAATATTTCTTGAAGACAGAGAGAAAAATGGGCATCTAAATTAATGCAACTTCAAAGCTGATTTGAAGTGTGGTTCTTAGGTTTCTGTGGAACTTTGGATTTCCGGGATTAATTGTTTTAAAATGCAGAAAAAAAATTCTACAGCATCTCTTAGCATATTAGACAAAGCAATACAAATTTAAAAATGCACAATGTTTTGAGGGCAATATAACTAATAACCAATTATCAGAGTAAAATATTTGAAATAATAGAAAAGTCAAAAATCACCTCTGTTTAAAGAACAATTTTGTAAAACAATATATTCACTTAAGAAAAAAATTTCTGTGGCTGTAATCAAAATTTTAGTTTGAGAAGTCAAGATTCCAAAAAGTTATTGAGTTATATCACTACAGGTAACAATAAATGGTTCTGTTATTTAATGTGTGAAACAAAATGAATACCTGCCAATGACAAACATCTTGTTTATTGTGAAAACTATTAAGAGAGAGAGAGAGAGAGAAGTTATAGAAGTTTGTGCCAATGAACTCAGGTTATTATAGTTTGTGTAGGTTTCCTTGATTTTAAATCATCTCATATTTTTGTAAAATCCTATAAAGATACATATGGGAATCATATAATGTATCAGTGAGGGTTCTCCAGGGAAACAGACCAATATGATATGAGAGAAAGGGTCTGTGTGTGAAAAAGAGAGGGAGAGAGAGAGGGAGGGAGAGACAGAAAGAGAGAGAGAGAGTGTGTGTGTGTGTGTGTGTGTGTGTGTGTGTGTGTGTGTGAAAGAGAGAGAGAGAGAGAGAGAGAGAGAGAGAGAGATTGAGATTAAGAAAGAGAGGGAGAGAAAGGATTTATTACACGAATTGGCTCATTAGGTTATGGAGGCTGAGAATCCCCACAATCTGCTCTCTACAAGCTGATGAAGTTGGTGGTACAATTCAGTCTTGAGTTTGAGGGCCTGAGAACCAGGAGAGCCAATGGTGTAATTCCTAGTGCAAGGCTTAAAGGCCTGAGAACTGGGGACAGCTGGTGTGTTTCAGAGTCCAAAGGCCTAAGAACCAGAAGCTCTGATGTCCAAAGGCAGGAAAAGATGGGCATCCCAGAGGAAGAAGAAATATGGAACTCTTCCTTTCTTATTAACCTTTTTGTTCTATTTGGGTTCTCAAAGGATTGGCTGATGCCCACCCACATTGGTGAGGGCAGATTTTTACTCAGTCTACAGAATCAAATGCCAGTCTCTTCCAGATAGACTTTCACAGACACATCTGGAAAGAATATCTTACCAGCTATCTGGGGATCTCTTAGTCTAGTCAAATTGACACATAAAATTAACCATCACATATAACCAGAAATAAGTCATTGAGCTCAAATGTCAAATAAATGCAAGAATTCCCTTTCACATTCCTCAGACATCATTTAGACTCTTTTTCCATCTAGGTGAAAAACCCTTCTGATAGGACATGACTAACTAAGGAGCGTTTAAAAAAATTGTTTAATACCTCCACATTTAAAGACCCATACATCTGTGTAGTGTCACGAGCAATGAAATAGCACTCAAAGACCTGCATTCTAGTCCCAGAGTTGCCATTCTATATAGCCGGATGACCGTGGAAATGCCATTTAACTATTCAAAATTTTTCTTTTTCATTTGCTTATATCAAAAGCTATTTAGGAATCCAATTTTCTTACTCCATGTTGACCTGATACATCTTTATTTTATTTCTTTTAATTCTTTTAAAACATCAATCTTAGAATTGCATAAAAAAAGTTCTACATGACAGTTCTACTCATGTTGATGATAATTTGTCTAGTCCTGTCCTACTTTCTCAGGTTTACTTTCCAGTTTCCTTTGTTTTTTTGTGTGTGTCTTTTTTTTTTTTTTGCATAATAAAAAAAGTGTTGAATATAACATATATAGAAAAAAATCCATAAGGAAAAGGTGTATATCTCACTATATTGTATACCGGAAACTAATATGACACTGTATGTTAACTAGAATTAAAATAAAAACTTAATAGAAAGAAAAAGTATATATCTTATCAAATTCTAATAAGGTGAAAAAGCAAGTAGCTGTCACCTAGATCAAATAATTGGTAATTGTCCACACCCACACTACTGTTATATACTGTTTTATATACTGTGTTATATAGTGTTTTACTATTTAGTGGTACTGTCAGTGGTTGTGATATACACATGTGGATATTATCACATTGTGATAATAATTAATAATTGTATCCTCTTCTTGGATAATGCAAGAAATGAGGAACACATCAATCTGTTCTCTTTCCCAGTGTATTATTATATATTTTAACTATCCCAGTACTTAAAAGCCTATAAAATTATTATTTTATACAGGTAATGTTTATTTAGACTTAATCATTAATTTACATTTTTATTTTTCCTTTTGCTCTTCTCTCCTTCATGTATCCCCAGACTTCCATCTTGGATCACTTAGAAGGCAAAAAAAAAAAAATAGTATTTCTTTTGTTGCAGGTCTGTAGATAACTAATCTCTCACTGTTGTTTTTCTGGAAATGTTTTTATCTTACCTTCAATAATGAAGAATAGATTTCTGAATTGGTGTATTTTCTTTCTGCACTCTGATGTTTTCATTTCATAGTGGTAACAATATTGTCTGCTTTTAAGATGTTTTTCTTTATATTCGGCTTTCATAAGTTTTGGCCTGGTGTGAATGGGTACGTGTTTCTTTTATTGATTCAGCTTAGTATTTATAATATTTCTTCAATTTAAAGATGGATTTCTTTCACCAGTTTGTAAAGTTCTCATTCATTATGTCTTGTGGGAACTCCCAATAACTCACATGGCAGGTATTGTCCCTGTGTAACCCTGGTCACTTCCTTTGCCTCCACGTGTCTCTTTCTGTTTTGATTCTTTGAGAATTGATTACCTCATTCTATGTAAGTTCTTCCTGATATCTCCAGGTCAGAAAATTTCTCTCCAGCTTTTAACTCATCCACTTGTCTCTTAATTTTAGTTTTAATATTTTCCAGTGTAATAGTCCTCATTTCTTCTCTGAAATTCTCACTTTTGCCTTCTCCTTGAACATAATGTACTTGTATTATCAATCTGTTAATGAAAATGCCCGTTAACTCTCAACACCTTTACTAATCTCAGTGAAGTTTGCACGATCATTTTGGTGGTAATGCCACGTGATTATCTCCACATGCTTTTCAGTTGTCCATGCATATGATCCCTTGGGGTTTGTTTTTGTTAATATTGTTGGCAGTTTGCATGAAGAGTTACAAAGTGCCGCATGAGTCCTTTAAAACATGTACATAGTCTTATAGTTCCTTATGTATGTCTGTGTCGTTAGTTCTAATTTGTTCTTACCCCTTGGTAACCTTTCAAAACTTTATTTCACCATTCAAAATGTTTCTGTGTGCTTTATAGGACCTTCTCTTATCTGATACTGTATGGTTTGGCTTCCGTGTTTATTATCTATCTTTCCCACTCTAAAATGTAGAGTCACTACTGTGAACGTAGCACTTAGAAAAATGCCTTGTAAGTCTCTTGTAGAGACTCGATGATATTTGAAAAAACAGTAATCTGTTGCCATTCTGTGTTCTCCAACATGGCACTGATTACAACACTGGAATAGATTATTGGATGAAGACCTAGGCCTCATTTTGGGGAATATTTTTCTATAAATGAATAACTTGCCTATAATTACTCAGTAAAATCCGATAGTTTGTTCATATTTTTGATTTTTTATCTTATAACCATCTTGAGAAATTGTCTCAAATTCATTGCTAAAATCAAGGAACAATGCATCTGTTATTCAATCTCATTTAGTAACCTGGGTTTTACTTACAGCATGATTTCACAGGAGCCTCCAGAGTGTAATGCTTCCTTAAATTTTTTTTCTCATGTCATTTCATTTTATTACTCTTTCTGCAGTACTGTTGGAAATTAATATTGGTAGTTATTTGGTTGTTGCTACAACCTCTGATTTTCAACCCCAGTTTCACTTTTCAAAAATCCTGGTGTGCTGACTTTTAACAGTGTTAAAAGTGCAGTTTTTAAAACAACAGAATCATTGCCGGTCCCAAGTCAGATGGTAGAAAATGGAGGGAATGTTTCACTTTGAATCCTGGAATCTTTACCAATCTCACCCACCTCTGTGCTGCCATAACTTCTTCTCCCCTCCATGAAGTCTCAGAGATTTATGAAGTGGTTCTGTGATTAGATCTGTTATAATTTTAGGTCTTTGAATGTATTTCATCTGGTCCTGAAGACCTGAATTCATTTAGAGGTACTAATAGTCTTTTACTACTCTCTGTGAATAAAATAATTTGGTAGCTGTGTTATAGTTAATTCTGTCTGCTTTTTAGTAATCAGTGGACAAATCTCTTAGAGTTAGTTGTAGTTGTTAATTCATGTGAAGAGTTATAAAACCCTGTATGAGTCTCTTAAAAATATGCATAGTCTTATAGATTCCGGTTTAAGTCTGTCTCATTAGTTTTAATTTATTCTTCTTTCCTACTGGTAACTTTTTAAAACTTCATTTGGTTACTCAAAATGTTTATACCTTTATTGCTTTTGAGTGTTCTCCTCTTAACTGTGTTTATTCTATCATTTTAAATTTGAAACTAATTATTTTGGATAGAGAAGACAAGAACAAAACACAATCAAATAATGCCCTATATTTGTCTTTTATTAAGAAACGTAACTCATACCACAGTACTTCTTGCCATGCTCTGAATTATGCCAAACCAGCTGCTTTGCTTTGTCCTTCACTTTCCTCAAAGGTCTCAGTTAATTCTGGGCTTTAACCTTCCCGAAGCTACTTGCATTCTCTGCTTCTCCCTTGAATCCCTTATATGTTCCTCCAAGTCAATCTTCAAGTTATAATATTGTGTCCTTCATGGTTAGATCAGTTTAAGGATGCAAGCGAAACATGTAAAGTGTTAAATTAGAATACATAAAACAATAGAGCAGCAGTTAAAATTGCATGTACCATATAAAAACTATGAGCCTTAAAGTATCACCCCATTAGGAAAGACCAATTAAAAACCATGGCTCTTTCAGTCTTCCCTGACGGTCATTAGACCAAAAGTTTGACAGATTGAAAATTTGGTCTGGGTTTACCCGTATTGCATATTTTTAAAATAAACCCGATTCATTTCTTGACACTACAAAATTCCAACCTAATTTTGTACATATTGTTTAAATGATTATAATTATATAGCAAGATATTAAGCAAAAATGAGAAAGAGAAAGAGAATGTACTGCTCCATGAACACATCTTTGTAATGAACTTTGCAGCAGCTTCCCAGGCTCCTGACTCTTGTCATCGCCACAAAGCCAAACGTGAGTTTCCTGAAATCTATAGATAACCTCATCCCGGGCTAGATTCTGTGAGATTGCAATGATTGCTCTCTGAAGCAAGTTTTCTTCTGGTTTTGGGAACAGACTTTTGTGTGTTTAATGGAGGATGTTTACATTGCCTGGGTTAAATTCCAGAGGCTGTTGAAACATCTTCTTCATAAGAATGGGAGAAAGGGTAACCAGCTGAAGACAGGATCAGAATCTATGAATAAAGACAGCTGCTGCTATTTAGAAGACAGCAAGATGAGGCAAAAAAGAGCAAGAAAGGAATAGATAAAGTAGGAGTTGAAATTTAACTTTTTTTCTCCAAATGGAATCCTTAGGGAAAATGAAAGTAAAGATGACTGAAACATCAGTTTTCTCAAATCTCTCAGCTTTTACCTGAATTCCATTGCTTCTTTAGATTCTAGGTTCTAGAGAATGGCATTATCAGCAAAGGTTCTGAGATTATCGATGCTTAACTGCACTCTTTTAGAAACCCTAAAAAGGGTATGATACCTTGTATACAACTTATTTTTCACCACAGGCCCTCACATCACAAAACTAGCATGTTTTAGAAATCGTTTCGTCATTACTGCCCAGTCCTGTAGTTTATAAAATCCCTGTGGTTGTAGCTTTCCTGGGTAGTGAGAAAAACCAAGATTTGTTGGCTTTAAGAACCTCAAGAAAATGATTTCACCCAATGTTCCACATCAAGTGAAAATCAAAAATGTTTATCCTACCAAGAATCACATTGTTTAAACTCTATTATGGTAATGATTGTGTTTATAACCATTCCTATTTAGTCCCATTAACTTACTTTAACAGCCCCCATTCCTTTTAATAAACATTTGATATATGAGCAGGTGTAAAGTCATGTTCCTCAGTCAGAAGCAAAGCCTGAGCCGTAGATCCTCATATAAGTGATTTTTGAGACTCTTTAAAGAAGAAACCTGTAAAGAAGTGAGAGAAACATAAGTAGGGAACAGGAAGAGACGAAGCTAAGATGTGCTAACTCTAGCCTGAGTTTAGTCATTGACTAGATGCTGCCTAAGAATGAGAGGAAGTACATATAGTATGGTCTCCCAAGCACCGGCCATCATGGGCAGTTCTTTGTGATGGATGAAAAGTATGAGCCCTTAGCTTTTAACACCTTTAGCAGCTAGTAGTGGGAGTCTTAGCCTGGTAAAGAAAATCTGGGTAGGGCATCAACAATATCTACTACTAGTAAGAACAGAAAGAGTGAGCAGTAAATGAGGTTGAGTAAGATTTCAGAGTTGTTTTCCTTAAAGGTCATGATTACACTAGTGAGCAATTTGTATTTTTGGATATATAGCAGCAATCATTTACCACTACAAAAATCTGCAAATAGATGGAGCGAAGCCTTCCCAAAATCCCGTTTCAAAAATTATCTGTTAGATTCATTCAGGACTTCCCCCAAATCCCACATCACATGATATTATCTAAATGTCAAGCAAACCAATCATGGAGTTTTTCCAGAAAACTGGGGAAAGATAAAGAGGCTCAGCCTAGTTATGTAGCTATACCTTAAACACAAGACAGTAAAAACCTTGCTAGACAGAAGACAATGCCAGTGGTCCACTGAGGAAAGAAAAAAAATGGAAGAGAAATGCAGTTGAGTTTGACTTTCTTATATCAGACATCTGCCCCTTAACTTGGGGACAGAATCATGCCAGCATTTTTATTAAATATTCTTCCTTAATGTTACACGACAATCTGTATATTTTAAGAATGCATTTTTGGTTCGTTTTAAAGATCTAATTGGCTTTATTACATGATTTATGAATCGGGCAGGATCCCATCTAGCAGGTTGAGGCGGCTCGAAGGAGTTGTACAAAATCGAAGGTTTTATAGGAGGGTAGAGACAAGAACGTTATTAGCAAAAGAAAAGGTTTGTTCCAGGGGCCTGCTCTCTAGGGGGATCTTAAGCATGCATTAACCGAGTTTTTTGAGAAACGAGTAATTCAGCAGCTGCCCATGATCAAACTTCTACTAGTTGGGAAGTAGAGCCTAAGTCCACCTTAATGCAATAGAATCAACACTCAGTACAGGCAATCTATTCAGCTACTCAAGTTAGACAAAATACTCAAAGGAGAGACAATAGAGAATGAGAAGGAACAATAGAACAATAGTTCTTTGATGTCAAATATAAGATCTCCTGGGGGAAGAATAGATTGTTGTGAGCATGCATCAACTGTAAAATTCATATTCCACTTGATTATATGTATGTACATATATTTATAGTTATTTGCATACATACACTTTTAAAAGCTGAGTTTTAATCATGCCCCTTCTACCAAGGGAGTGGAATAAACAGACTGTGTGCAAAATGTGCTCATTGTATAGCTAGTGCTTTGAGGCTGGTTTCTCTTCCTATGTTACTAGGGATGGCTCTTTCTTTCATGGGCACATTAATCAATGTTTTAAAAAACTGAACATAGTGAAGGTTCTGCATATAGTCTCTAACCAGTTTCACAACACACAGCCTTTTAGCATAGGTGTTTCTCTAACTGTGATAACAGTGCCAGGTTTGATTGTGTTTATAGTGCCGTAGGGATCCACAGCAGCTTGTGGCTTCAGACAAAACGGCATCTGGCGCCGTGTGATGGGAGGGAGGAATTCTACTCGTCAACTCCTAAAATGTTTGCTAGCAAAAACCTGCTCAGGGTTTCCTTTTCTCTTTCCCCATGGTACTTTTGTCTCTTTCCATTTATACAAATTGTAAATGGGTCAAAAGACCCATGTATGGAAGAACCACAAACATCAACATGAGAGACATAATTTAGATCAATTATTGCATTCCTCACCAAAATGAGATGATTTGCTCTAAACTATTTTAATTTCTTTTTATTCATCCGATTAGACATTGTTAAGCACTCAGTGATCCCTTAATTATACCGAACATTTTCATAATCATGTATTTTTATAATGGATTTTTTAGGAAATTACATTTAGAAGCTATGCCTTTTTCACCCTTTTTTAGAAGTAAATGACTTGTGCCTTGAACACTGATACTGCTTTTCTTCAAACATCAACAAAAATGTACAAAAGTAGTAATAACATACTCCCAAGAAAATGCCGGTGCAAATTAAGGTTTATTGGAGCAAAACAGAAAGCTTGATATCTTTGAAAATTATTCCATTGAACAACACGGTTATGATGTTTTTTCCCCTACGGTTTTCCTCTAGATGTAACTAGGATTTATTTCTGCAATTCTCCGCACACTCAGCTCTCCCATCTATAAATTAGCTACAAGTTATATTTGATATTTTGAATATTTATAAATAAACACCGATCCAGAATCCTCTTTGAAGCAAATGTTGTTTTCTGGTCATCAACATAAATTATAGAAAGATAAAGTAGAACCATGATAGAGGCAGTCTAGGGCCACATCCTCCTCAACAGCCTCAAGAAGCATCTTCTTGTTTACTGCCACTCTGTGGCTCATTTTTGGCCTTGATGCTTAGCAAAGAGTGGCAACTGCCAGATTAAGGAACATACTTCTTCTGCGGATATGTTTCATTTGGCTTTTACAGTGTTTAAAAGAAGTTACAACTAACATTTAAAAGTTGGAAGATCTCACATAAATGCACAAAAATACAACTTCTCTTGGGCACTTGTAAGTGTTGGTGGCAACGAACGCCAATTTTAACCTGACAGCACTTGGCTGCAGTTGAGAAGCAACTGCTTTTGCTTTAGTTGGCAGTGCCCACCGTAGTGTGTAGTCACATAGAAGATGCGTGTGAAATTAAACCAGCTAATTCTACCCATTTTTATAGCCAGCCAGACCTCTGTGGAGATTTGAGTTTCAGAATCCTTCCCAAACTGATTTTATTATTGTTTGGGGGGGGGGGGGGGTGTGCGTGTTTGCTTCTACCTCTGCATAGTCTAAGGTAATTCAGACAAATATCAAGGCATGTCAGGAGTTATCATGATCAAGCTTCCAGAAGAGTCAGGTGAATGTTTCATTCAAAAATATCAAAATTAACTCTATTTGCCTTTAATTAATTAATTAAATCAATTATTTAATTTATTTCTTTATTTGAGAGAGAGAGAGAGAAAGAGTGCTAGCAAGGGAGAGGCAGAGAGAGATGGAGAGAGAATCCCAAACAGGCTTCATGCTGTCCACACAGAGCCCGATGTGGCGCTCAATCCCATGAACAGTGAGATCATGACCTGAACTGAAATCAAAAGTCAGATACTTAACCAATTGAGTCATCCAGGTGACCTTGTACAGTTTTTTTTTAATAATACATCATTAATAAAAATAAAATAGAACAAAGAAATTAAAAAATTTTTAAATACCTTGTCATTCACAAGGAACATTGGAACATTTTGATGTAGAATATAACAAAGCATAATACATAATAAAAAGAGATGTGAAGTATATTTTAAAAGGTCAATAAGTTGATGTTCTGGTAATCACACACACACACACACACACACACATATATATATATGACATACATATATATGACATATATATGTATACACACATATATGTAGTTACTGTTCTGTATCTACAACTACTGATTTGCAACATATATTTTTACTGAAAATATAAACAATTTATATTCCAAAATAATGTATGTCTCCATTATCATTTTAAAGGCTATGTAATATTCTATTTCATGGGTATCGAAAAGATAATTCATTCAACTAGCATTTAATTACTGGGTGTTTGGATTCTGTGAAGGTTTTGCTGTTACAAACTGTTTGCTGGAAACATTGAAGAAGTATTTTTCAACCTATGCTTATTATGAAAATAAGTTATTAAAAGAGGAATAAGTTGTACAACTGTATCTATATTTAAAGATTTTAATGTTTATTATCAAATTGCTTTCAGAAATATTATACCAATTCATACTTCTACCAATAGCATATAAGAAAACGTATTCCTCTCACCATAGAGTGATATTAGCTTTCCACTAAAAGACATTTGTCTGTTTAATGAGTTGTTTTTTAAATACAGAAAACTAATCTCTAAATGGTCTCTATGTTATTTCAACACAAAAAAGTGACCATTGAAAGTCCGTGGGGTCCGATCACTCATTTAATGCCACAGCAGGATAATCAATGCCCAGTGCCTGGGGATGAGTTCCGGATGTAGTCTGCCCAGGTTTTAAGTCTAACACTACTGCTTATCAGTAAGGTGATTTTCAGACCACTTATTTTGTCATTCTGTGCCTCATTTGGAAAACAGAGATTGCCGTAGAATAAAAAGTAAATAAAATGGAGGAAAGTTTATAGTTTAATATTATACATTCAGGACATATGTGACTTAAATACTATGAAGTAGGTATATGCTAAGACCAGTTTGCATATCTGAAACAATATGGTTCAGAGTTACATGATTAGCAAACAGCAGAGTTAGACTCAAACTTTGGTCCTCATGTGTCTGAAGCTAGTTATGTTTTCTGCCTTTATGTACTGATGTTTCTCCTTACAATAGTTAGGACTCCACCTGCAATGGCATACACAATTTTGCCAAAACCTAAAAGAGTATTGAAAAAGAGATTTACAACATATTTTAAAGGGCCAATGATATGCTGGCAAATCTCCTACTATTAACCAATGATTTGTGAATTAATTTCCATTAGGTAATAAAAAATGTAAAACATTTTTAAACTCTTTAAAGCAATAACTTTAATAAACTGTCCCACTAGGTTCCACTTATCCTTAAAGAAACATAGGGGTAAGCACCTTGACATTGGTTTTGGCAATGACTTTTTGGATTGATACCAAAAGTAAAGGCAACAAAAGAAAATAATAAATAAATGGGACTTTGCTGCAATCGAAAGTTTCTTCATAGCAAAGGACACCATCAACAAAGTGAAAAGGCAATCTGTGGAATGAGAGAACATACCTGCAAACCACATATTTGATAAGAGGCTAATATGCAAAATATATAAGGATCTCATACAACGTGGCAGCAGAAAATCATAATAATAAAATTGAAGTAAAAAATAAAAAAAAATTAAATGGTTACAGGACCTAAATAGGCATTTTTGAAGGGACATACAAATGGCCAACAGAGATATTGAAAGGTTTTCAGTATCAATAATCATCAGGTAAATTCAAATCAAAACCATAATGAGATATCACCTCACACCTGCTTGTCAAAAAAAAAAGAAAGAAAAAAGAAATAACAAGTGTTGATGAGGATGTGGAAAAGGGGGACCTTGTATCTATACTGTTGGTAGAAATGTAAACTGGTACAGCCACTATGGAAAACAGTATGGATGTTCCTCAAGAAATTAAAAATAGAACCACCAGATATATGATCTAACAGTTCCACTCTGGGTTTACATCCAAAGGAAATGAAGTGAGTATCTTGAATAAATGTCTATCCACCCATGTTCACAGCAGCATTGTTCACAATAGCCAAGGTATGGAAACAACCAAAATGTCAGTTGACAGATGAATGGATAAGGAAAATGTAAGATAGATAGATAGAAAGATAGATAGAAAGATAGATAGATAGATAGATAGATAGATAGGGATATTATTTAGACTTAAAAAAGAAGGAAATCTTGTCATTTGTGATAACATGGATGAATACAATGGGCATTATGCTAGGTGAAATAAGCTAGACAGAGAAACTGTATCATATCACTTATATATGGAATCTAAAAAGAAAGTTGAACTGTAGAAACAGGGAGTAGAAAAGTGGATGCTAGGGGTTGGGTGGGTGTGGGAAATAGGGAGAAGTTGATAAAAGGGTTGAGATTTTAGTTAGAAGGTAAGTGAGGTCTGAGGACCTAATGTGTAACATGGTGACTATAGTTGATAGCACTGTATTGTGTAAGTGAAATTTTCTGAGAATTTAAATGTTTTCACAAAACGTGCAAACAAAAAGAACATAAGACATTTTTAGACTTTTCAAAACAATTGCTTTAAAAAACTGTTCAGGGGAGCCTGGGTGGCTCAGTCAGTTAAACATCCAACTCCTGATTTTGGCTCAGGTCATGATCCCAAGGTCATGGGATTGAGCCCTACATTGGGGTCTGTGCTGAACATGGAGCCTGCTTACGATTCTCCCTCTGCCCCTCTGTGCCTCCCCTGTGCCCTCTTTCTCTCTCTCAAATAAAAACTAACAAAACAAGCAAACAAACAAAAAACTGTTTGACTTTGTTCCATATTTGTAAATATATCCGAAATTTTAATAAGAATATTAGGAAGTCTTTCTAAAAAAAGAAAAGAAAATTGCAATCAGTGGCCCTCCTAAGAAAAGAATGAAATAGAAATAAATCAAATACAAAATAAGACTTTTCCATAAAAAAGAAAGTATTTAAGGATACATTAAAATGGCACTGCAGAATATGGCAGTGTCTAAACAGGTGTGGTTATTTAAATTTGCATCTAAAAGAAGTAAAGTTAAATTAAATTAAACTTTTACTTTCTCAGGTTCAATAATAGCTGTACTCCAAGTGCTCAGTAACCACATGTGGCTAGAAGTGGCTATCATGATGGACAGTGCAGTTACAGAACATTCTCCATAATTGTGCTTCATTGAGACAAAACATTTAACAGAAGGAAAACAGCATACCTATCATGGTTAAAATGTCTGAGAAATCATCACCTTTAGAGTCCTTTACTCAGGGAAGGCCCAAGAAATAAAAAGGCAAAGTAAACCTCAGCACAGGGTATTAAAAGAAAAGTTCAAGTAAAAACCTTAAAGGAATTACTGATGGGGAGAGAGACGATGATGATGATGATGATGATGATGATGATGATGATGGTGATGATGGTGGTGATGGTGGGAGATAGATAGGTGATAGGTAGATAGGTAGATACAACGCAGGGTTGTTTTGAAAATTAAATAAAATTAAATGCAATAATGAATATAAAATGTGGCTGGTACAAAATTAGTTATTGAAAATGGGAGTTCTTTTTAATATTAGTCAATGAATAACAATATTAGGTGAATAAAATGCAATTCTTGAGATTCAGTTGATTGAATGAAAGGAAGTTAAAATAAACTTACTCTAGACCCAAAGCCCTATTGCCATCAGAGAGTAAATACAGTGTCTATTTCCATGGTGTTTTATGGGTGTAAAATCTAAGTCTGGATACAGATGCCACATGTATCAAAGATTCTGCATTTAAAGGCTAGAAGGGTATTAGAGGCTCTGATTCAATACTGGTGTCATGGGTAAACTCCATGCATTTACATGGAGAATACGGTTGTTTACATGGAGATGGGGCTGGGAATGGTGAAATAAGGAAATTTCCATATTTACTGTCCATTTATCCTGATAAAAAGTGGCCTAACAGATAATTTGAAGTAGAAACATGCCCCCTAAATTAGCATGCCATTAAGTATGAGCATGAAATATGTCTTGGATCAGCTAGAAATTAATCACCACAGGGAGATATTAATTAGTTCAATAGCAGAATGAGAAGGAAAATATAAAGTAACTTTTCATTTCCAGTAATGTCGCTGTTAACATATTGCCTAATGTGAAGAATTATATTTACCAAGTGCTCAGAACTTTATAGTCTATAACGCACTTTCATATATGTTACCACCAGGGACAGACAATACTTAAACCAAGGCTGAGGGACATGCACAGCCTTAACTCATCTCATGCCTCAGTCAAGTGGCAGATTTGAGTATCTAACCTGAGAGTCTGAACTACACAAAGAACTACACACATTGTATTTAATACAATAATATACTTAACCCCAGGATAAGGCATCTGGAAGAAACCATTAGAGATCTAATTCATATATTAATCATTTTTAAAAAAAGAATATGAATATGTTACCTGGAAGGGGTAGTTCCTTGTTCCGTGCCTTAAAATCTTCATAAATGAAGATCTATAATTTAACTTGGGAATACATTTCATGATGTGCAACTCCAGCATTCAAGATGGTACCACATCTAAAAACCCAACTTTAACATAATTTAATTTTTATTTTATTTCACTCTTGAGGTCTTTAGTTGCATAGAATGGAATTGAGCATCAGTCCATGCAAGGGTTTTGTTCCACTTATGTTTTGAGTTTGTTTTATATTACCATGTTTTCCCTTTCATCTTTCATTCCCAATGTCATTTCTTTACATTCTCTGAGGTGCCCATACAGTACATGGAAACTTTTTCTTCTGACCTATTTTTCTATATATTTATTTAGACACATATTTACCCTTGAAATAAATATATTATTTTTGTTAGAAAATATGTTCCTGTATTTCAAATTAAACAAAGGATATTAGGGCTGGAGAGGGTTTTTTTATCTTAGGTACACATCACTAAGAAAATACATAAAAGATAACAAAAATGTGTTGTGGGAAAAAGATAAAGTACGGTGCTTCAATTAGAAGGGTTGAGATTGGATGCATATTGTTCTAATTGATACTTTTGTGTTTTTGAGAAGTACAGAACAAATTCAATTAGTTTCTGTATTAGTTCTCCATTGTTGCCATAACAAATAACCACATATTTAGTGGCTTAAAACAACACATATTCATTGTATCTCAGATCTATATGTCAGAATTTCAACACTGACTTGGTGCACTAAAATCAAAGTGTGAGTGGTGCTGCCTTCCTCCTGGAGGTTCTGGAGGAGAATCTGCTTCCTTCCTGGGTCAGGTTGTTAGAAAAGTTCAGCTCCTTGTGGTTGTCGGGGACGCAGCAGTTCCCAGCTGCCAGAGACTGCCCAAATCCCTTGGCTCCTGGCTCCCATCCTTCCTATGCAAAACCAGAAACAGCAAGATGGTTCCCTTTCATGCTTGCTTCTTGTTCCGTGTTTACTCTTTGACTCAAGCCAGGGAATATTCTCTGGTTTTTAAGAGTTTATGTGATCAGATTGGAATCATCTGGATAATCCAGGATAATCACCACATCTCAAGATCCCTAATCTTAATCACATCTCTATAGTCCCTCTTGCCATGTAAAATAACATAGTCACAGGTTCCAGGGATTACGGTATAGACATCTTTGGGGGATGCATTCATTATTTGACCTATGGCAGCTCCTTTTCCTCCCCTCACACCCTCTCCTATTTTTTTTTCTTTTCTTAATAGACTTATTTTTTTTTAATTTTTTTTTTAATGTTTATTTATTTTTGAGACAGAGAGAGACAGAGCATGAACAGGGGAGGGGCAGAAAGAGAGGGAGACACAGAATCCGAAGCAGGCTCCAGGCTCTGAGCCATTAGCCCAGAGCCCGACGCGGGGCTCGAACTCACGGACCGCGAGATCGTGACCTGAGCTGAAGTCGGACTGCCTAACCGACTGAGCCACCCAGGCGCCCCAATAGACTTATTTTTTAGAGCAGTTTTTGTTCTACAGAAAAATTGAATGGAAAGTACAAGGGATTCCCATATATGCTTTTCCACTCCTCCCTCTCTCCAGTAGTCTTCCCTATGATTAACCTCTTCCATTAGTGTGGTACATTTGTTACAATTGATGAACAAATACTGATACGTTGCTCTTAACTAAAGGTCAGTGGTTTACATTAGAGTTCACTCCTATGTTCTCTAATTCTATTGGTTTTGACAAATGTAGAATGTTACATATCCACCATTACAAGATCAAACAGAATAGTTTCACTGCCCTGTCCTAAAAACCTCCTCTGATCCATTATGCTCATCCTTTCCTTCCTCTTCCCAAACACTTTGCAACCACTGATCTTTTTCACTGTCAGTATGCTTGTGCTTTTTTCCTTTTAAGACCTCACTCTTTCACCTAGCAGTATATGCAGTTAACTTTCTTTCCTTGTCTTTTCGTGGATTGATAGCTTATTTATTTTATGGTTGAATGTGTTCCATTGTATAGATGCAACCCAGTGTACTTATCTATTCATTTTTTGGGAAAAAATCTTTATGGCTCCCATGATTTGGCAATTATGAACGAAGCTGCTATAAATACTCAATATTGTATGACATAAACTTTCAGCTTACTTGAGAAAAAATCAAGGAGCCTGATTGCTGGATCATACTGTAAGACTATGTTTATCTTTGTAAAAACCTGTGAAACTGCCTTGCATTGTGGCTATAGCATTTCGCAGTCCCATCAACAATGAGCGAGAGTTCCTATTTGCTGTACATTCTTGTCTGAATTTATTGCCAGTGTTGTGGACTTTAGCCAGTCTAGTAAGGGTATGGGTGTATCTTTTTTAAATTTGTGGTTCCTTAATGACAAATGATGTTTTTAAATGCTCATTTCATTTCTGAATATATTTTTTGTACAACCTCTTTTTTTAATTAGTAGAAAATCAATTTATATTCTGAAAAGTAAGTAAATGCAATACTGTATACATGTTAATAACAATTATTTGTTAAAGGGGATTCTGAAAATACCAAATCCTAAACTTATATCCCTATAAACCTCCCTCAAATGCATTCCAACCAGCTACAAAATCGCTAACAACAAAATAAATGCTGAAGATAAAGGCAGGTAGATTGTAAGGAAGCCTACAAATTTGGCTAGACCTAGAATGTGATGGATGGCAGAAAGCAATAGACATTATCTGGCAGTTCACAGTCTAACACCTGGAAACTATCAAACACTATAGTTACAGTTAGAGAAGAGAGCATGGCAGGAGAAGACACGTGGGGTCCACAGACAAGGATAGCAAAGCTGGGACAGATGGAATTGGGAAGTTTCCTGCTCTCCAAAGATCTGCAAGACAGCAGAACAGTCAGGTTGGCTCCTCTCCACTGAAGCTGGAGAACACTAGCTTTTGCACCCAAGCAGCCCAGAGAAATGAAAGGTTCACTGGCCCATCACTTGCCACAGAAGTAGATCCTTATGAGTTGGGGCTGCTTTATGTGCTACAAAATCTGTTTCTGAGGAGAATCCAGAAAACTGAAGAATAACAAACACCCAAAGTAGGCAGCTAAAAGAAAGAGTAGAGTTTTTGTACGTGATTGAAATTGAGTTGATATGAGACTGAAATAGACTGTTATAATTGTAAGATGTTTCATGTAAGCTTCATGGTAACCACAAAGAAAATAACTATAAAAGACACACAAAAGAAAAGAGAAAGAAATGAAATCATATCAGTATAAAAAAGCAAGAAAACCTAAAGACAGTAAAAAAGGAAAGAACAAAGATCTACAAGACAGGAAAAAATGAACAAATGACAATAGTAAATCCTTATTTATCAATAATTACTTGAAATGTAAATGTAATTAAACGCCTCAATCAAAAGACAGAGTGACTAAATGGATTAAAAAACAATATTTATCTACATGCTATCTACAAGAAATGTGTGCAGATTTAAGGACATAATAGGCTGAAAATGAAGAGATGAAAAAGATATTTCATGCAAAAAGGATGGCTGTACTTACATCAAACAAAATAGACTTTAAGTCTAAATCTGTCACAAGAGACAAATAGGTCATTATATTATGGTAAAATGGACAACTCATCGGGAAGACATAATAATTGCAAATATGGATGCACCCAACATCAGAGCACCTAAATATTTAACACAAACATTGACAGATCTGAAGGGAAAAATAGACAGCAATGCAATAATAGTAGAGGACTTCAATATGCCACTTTCAATAGTAGATTGTCCAGACAGAAAATCAATAGGGAAACATCTGACTTGAACAACACTGTAGACTAAATGAACTTAACAGACATATACAGAATCTTCCACACAGCAGTAGGAGAATACACATTGGGTTTTTTTTTATGTTTTATTTTGTATTTGAGAGAGAGAGAGAGAGAGAGAGAGCATGAGCAGGGGAGGGGCAGAGAGATGGAGACAGAATCTGAAGCAGACTCCAGGCTCCACGCTGTCAGCACAGAGCCTGATGTGGGGCTCGAACCCATGAGCAGTGAGATGATGACCTGAGCTGAAGTCAGACGCTTAACCTACTGAGCCACCCAAGTACCCCAAGAATACACATTCTTTTCAATTACATGCAGAACATTTTCTAGGACAGATCATATGTTATATCACAAGTCTTAACAAATTTAAAAAGAATGAAATCTTTTCTGACCACAGTGGAATAAAATAAGAAATAAAAAAATGGAAGGAAAATGGGAAAACTGACACACAAATATATGTTTAAATTAAACAAAATATTTTTGAACAACCTATAATCAAAGAATATATCAAAAGGGAAATTAAAAGATACTTTGAGACAAATGAAATAAAGATACACATATCAAACTTATGGATTTCAACAAGAGAAATACTAAGAGAAGTTTATAGTGATAAACACCTACATTAAAAAGGAAGAAAGATCTCAAATAAACAACCTAACTTAAACTTCATGGAACTAGAAGAAGAACAAACTTAACCTAAACTTAGCAGAAGGAAAGAAATAATAAAGATTAATATAGAAATAAATGAAATATAATTTAAAAGTCCATGAAAATCAATCAGTTTCTTTGAAAAGATCAAAAAAATTGGCGAACTTCTAGATAGACTAAGAAAAAAGAGAGAACACTCAAACTCATAAGTGAAAGAAGAGACATTATAATTGATGCCACAGAAATAATAAGGATCATAAGAGACTACTATGAACAATCCTATACTGTAGATAACATTGATGAAAAGGAGAAGTTGATAAGCACAAGTTACCAAGTCTTAATTATGAAGAAATAGAAATCTGAACAGACCCAGAAAGAAGAAAGAGATTGGATCAATAATCCAAAACTTCCCAGTGAAGAGAAGCCGGGGACCAGATCATTTCATTGGCGAATTCTAGCTAAAAGTTAAAAAATAATCATCAATATTTCTTACGTTCTTCAAAAAAAAGTGAAGAGGAAGGAACACTTGCTAACTCAAATTTATGAGACCAGCGTCACCTTGATACCAAAATCAGACAAAGACATTACAAGAAATGAAAACTCCAGGCCAATATCCCTGATGAACATAGACACAAAAATTGTCAACAAAATACTAAGAAACCCAACTCAAACACTCATTAAAAGGATCATGCATCATGACCACTTGGACTTTATCCATAGGCTGTAAGGATGATTCACCATATGCAAGTGAATTCACGTGATACACCACACTAACAGAATGAAAGATAGAAATCATATGATCATCTCAAAAGATTCAGAAAAAACATTTGACAAAACTCATCACTCTTTCATAAAAAAAACTATAAACTATAGAAGGAATTTATCTCAATATAATTAAGGCCATATATATGAAAAGCTCACAGGCTAGCATCATTCTCAATGGTGAAGAACTGAGTGTTTCTCTTGGAGTTCAGAAACAAGACAAACAAACCCACTCTCACCAATTCTATTCAACATAGTATTGGAAGTCCTAGCCAGAAAAATTAGGAAAGAAAAGGAAATAAAACGCACCCAAAATAAAATTCCCTCTGTTTGCAGATGATATGATTTTAAATGTAGAAAACTGTATGAGGCACCTGGGTGGCTCAATCGGTTAAGCATCCGACTTTGGCTCAGGTCATACTCTCATGGTTCATGAGTTCGAGCTCCTCAGTGGGCTCTGTGCTGACAACTCAGAGCTTGGAGCCTGCTTCGGATTCTGAGTCTGCCTCTTTCGCTGCACCTCCCCTGCTTGTGCTCTCTCTCTCAAAAATAAACATTAAAAATTAAAAAAAAATAATAATAAAATAGGTGTAGAAAACGCTAAAAATCACACACACGTACTCACGCAGAAAGCTGTTAGAACAAATAAAATCAGTGCAGTTGCAGGACACAAAATTAACATACAAATGTCAGTTGCATTTCTATATGTTAATAATGAATTACCCAAAGAACTTAAGGAAACAATCCTATTTGCAATATCATCAAAAAGAATAGTATACTTATGAATACATTTAGATTTATTCCTAAGTAGTTGAAAAGACTTGCACACTGAAAACTACAAAACATAATGAAAGAACTAACGAAGATTTAAATAAATGTAAGATATCTCATGTTCAGGGATCAGAAACCTTAATATTGTTAAAATGTCCGTGCTTTCTGAAGCCATCTACAGATTCAATGCAGTCCCTATTTCTGTAAACTGAAGGTTGTGTTCCTCCCCTTCAAATTCATATGATAAATCTTAACACCCAAACTGATGGTATATGAGGTGGTACCTTTGGGATGTGGTACCCTCTTGAATGGGGTTATGACTATATAGAAGAGACTCCAGAGAATCCCTCCCTTCGCCATAGAGAGCAAAGACCATGATCTTCCTGGTCTATGAGCAAGGAAGTGAGCTTTCAGCAGACACTGAATTTGCTGATACTGTGATCTTAGACTTTCTTGCCCTCCACAGCACCGAGAAGTATATTTCTGTTGTTTACATGCCACCTAGCCCATGGTATTCTGTTATAGGAGCCCGAGTGCGCTAAGACAACTCAGTATGAGTGTGAAGTCAGGTCAACTTTCCAGAAGGTCACTTGACAATCTGTATTAAGTTTAATGAGGTACAAATCCTATTTCCACTGATAATTTGATCTCCTGAGATATATATCAAACAATAGTGCAAGGTACATGAACAGCATTGCAAATATATACATATATGTGCATCAGTGCATATTTTATCATACGTATGAACCTCTGACCATGGTGTATTGTCACATACGAACAGCATGTGTGGTAAGAACTGACATTTTTTTTTAAAGAACCTAAATTTTAAAATAATAAATGTGTATTTTTTATCTGGTAATAAAAGGCATAAGTCTACAAAATACATACACAAAATCATAACAATATTTACTTCTAGATGGATACTGATATTAGCATGCATCTTGCTTTCTTTTTTTATATATTTTTACTGTCATTTTTAAATGTATACTATATGTGTAACCAGAAAAAATAAAGATATATTCACGAAAAACTTATGCTTATTCAATATACATGGCATAATGCTAGAAGCAACTTATAATAGAGAGAAAAACATTTTTTCTTTTTTTAGATTTATTTTTGAGAAAGGGAGAGACAGAGTGCAAGCAGGGGAAGGGCAGAGAGGAGACACAGAATCGGAAGCTGGCTCCAGGCTCTGAGCTGTCAGCACAGAGCCCGACTTGGGGCTCTAACTCACAAATTGCGAGATCATGACCCAAGCCAAAGTCGGACGCTTAACTGACTGAGCCACCAAGGTGCCCCAAAACATTCCCTATTTGAAAAATATTTCAGAATATTTAACTTTCTCTTTTCTTCTTTTGGTACCCTCATATTCTGGACAATAGAAATGAATGAGCTATCAAAATATAGTCAGAGAACACTGAAAATACATTTTTATAAACTGTGCACCACACATTTAAAAAGAAAATACATTTAAATTTGCTTTTTTTCATTTTTAGACTCAGAATTTTAAATATTCATGCTGTGTTAGGTAGGAAAAAAGCAATCTTTAGTTATACAAAGTGAAATTTTACACAATTGCTATATGATTAATGTCACTGTATGTTTTTCAGAGTAATCATATAATGAATGTGAGATAATCTTCAAAATTCTATACTTAAAAATTGAAAGATACAGAAAAATAGAACTTGAAGTCTAAAAATTGTATTTTGCAAAGTATAGGAAAGTTAAAGATCTAGAAATCCTTTTTTCTCTCTTTCTTTCTTTTTCTTAAGTCTCATCTGGAGCATCTGAGTGGCCCAGTCAGGGGTCCAATTCTTGATTTGGGCTCCGGTTATGATCTCTCAGTGTCCTGAGATCATGTATTGTGTTGGCGCAGCTCACAATCTCGCTTAAGCTTCTCTCTCTCTCTCTCTCTCTCTCTCTCTCTCTCTCTCTGTATCCCTCCCCTGCTCATGCTTGTTCTGTCTCTCTCCCTCTCTCAAATTAAAAATAACAATAATAATTATAATCATGTTGCATCATATTAATAGGGAATTTACTTGTCCAGCTCAAATGGCATATATAGTTGGTTTTTTTGTTTGTTCATTTGTTTTTTTTCGTCTAGACCCCACCTATGTGATCCCTTCGTTGCTACTCAGTACTGTTCTTTTTTTATTAGTCATCTCCGTGAAAAGTTTATTATACATTTGGAATCATATGGCACTTTCAAACCCCACTGAAAAACAGTCTTGGGTTAAAAGAAGAAAAAAACTATTACAAATTTAGGTAATTATTTCTTATTTTTCATCTTTTTTGTTGTTTATGTCTATATATTTTTTATAGGTAATACTTTCACCTGTTGCAAAGTCACCTTTAGAAAGGGCATACAGTTACTATTCCCCTGCTTATATCTATCATCTCCCCAAACTATCCAGTTTCTTTCCTTCTTAGGGCATCCAAATTACATTTTTTAAAACTAAATTTTTCGCCCATGTGGCTCAATAGGTTAAGCCTCCCACTCTTGATTTCTGCTCATGTCTTCATCTCGAGGTTGTGAGATGGAGCCTTGCCTCAGGCTCCGTGCTGAGAATGCAGAGATTCTCTCTCTTCTATCTCTTATCCCTCCCCTGGCTCACGTTTTCTCTCTCTCTCTCTTTTTCCCTCTCTCAAAATAAATAAGCATTTAAAAAAAGAAAACTTTCAATGATATTTCATGCAAAATAAAGAAATAAGCATACCTAGTTTTCTCCTTTTGGAAAACCAGTATCATTCATACTGTTCTGCACCTTGGTTTTTAACTTTATATTCTTGGGAGATCATTCCATATCGGTAGCCAGAGATTTCATCATTTTTTTCCCCATAAATACACATTATCTATGCATGTAGCAAATCTGTTCAACCAGAACCCTAGATGTGACATTTAGTCAACTTCCAATTTTCGCCATCACAAATGATGCCACTATACACAGCATTATAAATCATCATTTCTCACATATCTGAGAATATTGGTAAAATAAATTCCTGGAAGTAAAGTTACTGAGTCAAGGTTAAAGTCTTATGATTTTTAAGCTGGGCCTGGATCGTCTTAAGAGCAAATAAGAATAAACTTTATTTTTAAGAATAGAAATGTAATAATTATTATTTGCCAATACGTGACTTTTATCAAGTCACCGATGTAAGACAAATCCAAGCAGGTGCATATCTCATGCCACCTCTCAGTTTTACCCTCATTTTACCAATTTGCTTCTTTAAAACTGACTTTCGGTGGGACGCCTGGGTGGCTCAGTCGGTTGGGCGTCCAACTTGGCTCAGGTCATGATCTTGAGGTTTGTAGGTTAGAGCCCCACGTCGTGCTCTGTGCTGACTGCTCAGAGCCTGGAGCCTGCTTTGGATTCTGTGTCTCCTCCTCTCTCTGCCCCTCCCATGCTCATACTCTGTCTCTCTCTGTCTCGCAATAATAAGTAAGCGTTAAAAAGTAATTTAAAAACTGACTCTTGGAATGGATTTTGTAGCTTATTTACACACGTACAAATAACTGAACAGTTGAATATGGCTTAAATTTTTGAAGGAAGTAGAGAGATAGAAGCATCTTTTAGCAAGTAAGAACCTTAAATTAAATAAACAGATTGGGTTTATAGAATTTTTAATATATAACCAAATTAGGGGAAATTTTTTAGAGGTTAAAAAAAAGAGCGAAAGCAGAATCTTCCTGACATACCTGAATTCCCAAGAGATGCGTTCAGCACTCTGCTGCTCTACAACGCCATAGAAATCAACTCTCCTATGGTAATGACCTTTATAGCGATTTCCCGCGAAACAAGGAACACTGGCTTTATAAAATTTTGGCAGGTTTCTATTGCTGCTCTTTCAATGATACTGGTTCATATAGTATGTGGGCGAAGCACAGGCAATATTTTTATCTTATTTTTCATTCCTGAGAATATTTATAAGATGTCTAATTATTATTATTAGCACTTAGTGCCCAGTGTTTTACTAATGAGAAGAATTCCATGTCTTGTTTCATGAGTGTGTTTTGTTTGTTTGCTTAGCAATCTTATTTCTGCTCCAAAGAGTCCATGTCACTTAAAACAAAGGGACTGAATAAATAATCATCACCAGGTAGAAGCATTTAGCTCTTTATATATTAACCAGTGTCAGAGTTTTAATAGTAAAATAATTTTCTTGCACAATAATGCACTGGTAATAGAGCCTGCTATGGCTTACATGGCCTTCTTCACAGAGGTTTCTAGAGAACCGAGAAAGATTTTTTTTTAATATACATGTGTTATATATGTTGATCTTTTCATGAAAACAAAAAATTACCAATAAATTTCTAGATAATTTATGAAACTGTTCTAAAAATATTCTAGTGCTATAAAATATAAAGTACCTGGTGAGTGTTCTTCACTCTAAACTCAGTTTGTCTTCCTACTTATGATGCTGGTGACACAGAGCAGACTCAGGCTCATACCGGATATTTCCCTGCAGATCCACAGAAACAGTTCCAGACAGTGAGCAGCTTTCCATAGACTTCTCCATGAGCATTAACTTCATGTTCCTATTTTGGAGGCCAGCAGGATTTCCAGTGCTACAGATAATAAGGTCTAATCCAGAATCTCCTTATTCCCATGGTAATGGCTCTGTTTTCCCACGTGAACTCTAAATGAAACTAAGATTAAGACTCTAAAGTAATGTAGGAGGCTAAAGTTTGGCCAAAGTTAGAATGCATTTGTAATGCCTTAAGATGTTTCAGTAAGTTGAAATAAATTTCTAGGACCCAAATGGAGACCTTCCTGCCTGGATTGCCATGTCAGCAAATGGAAACTTAACTTTTGTGTCCAAGTGAATGTGCCACTTGACAAGAAAGACAGTACACCCAGTCAGCCAGTCTCCAAATACCAAGCCAACTCTGGCCTTCTCACTCCAGACGAAGTTGATTGTGTCCCCAAATAATCAGAAACTTTATCTTTTTTCTCTTCCTTGTTCTTTATTTTCTTGTGTTATAATTGCCTCTTACCTTCTGCCTCATTTTGCAGTTCTTTGAAGGACTGTCTGCTTCATAAAGTATTAAATAAATTTGTTGCATCATCTAAATTATCTTCTTTATCCATTTTGTAACAGTTTTTGGTGATAAGGAATGGGATCTGAAGCTTCTTGCTAATTGCATGCCATATGGGAGGCATAATCAAGGCACCTGCTGATCCCTTCGAGTTATCTGTTCTTGTCATCATGGAGGGCCATGGCTAAGTCACTCTTGGATTTGAGCTCCCTTGTGTGCATCTCTCTGATCCAAACTAATTTTATTAAGTTTGTGTGTGTGTGTGTGTGTGTGTGTGTGTATTTCCCATATTGTATATATAGATAGATAGTTCCCATTAAGGTTCTGGAGTCTCAAAAAGTTTCCAGGGTTTGTTAAAGTTCCCAGAAATGTTCCCAAGATCCCAAAGAGGTTCTGGGGTAGTTATATGGGGAGTCTGCAACAGGTGGCAGCCATCAAGAGATTCACAAACTTGAGGTAAGTCCATAGCATAAAGTGCTGGGGGACTTGGGGAAATAAATTAAGACGAGAAATTTGAACTGTTTTTTACCAAGGATATGTCAAAATCTAAGTAGATATAAGTCAGACTATTGAAAGATATTGGAAGGGGAACCTGGGTGGCTCAGTGGGTTGAGCATCTGACTTTGGCTCTGGTCATGATCTCATGGTTTGTGAGTTTGAGCCCTGCACTGGGCTCGCTGCTGTCAGCTCAGAGCTCACTTCAGATCCTCTGTCCCTTTCTCTCTCTGCCTCTCCCCTGCTTGCACTCTTTCTCTCAAAAATAAATAAGCATTTTTTTTAATTTTTTTTAACGTTTATTTATTTTTGAGACAGAGACAGAGCATGAACGGGGGAGGGGCAGAGAGAGAGGGAGACACAGAATCGGAAGCAGGCTCCAGGCTCTGAGCCATCAGCCCAGAGCCCGACGCGGGGCTCGAACTCACGGACCGCGAGATCGTGACCTGAGCTGAAGTCGGACGCTTAACCAACTGAGCCACCCAGGTGCCCCAATAAGCATTTTTTAAAAAGCTATTAGGGTGTTTGCTGCTATCAAGAAATCTTCTGGTGAAGGGAATAATAATAGATCTGTTGCTAATAGGAATTTCAGAAGCCAAAGATGTGAAATTGGTGGGCATGTTTGGAGAACTTCAAACATTTAGAATGCTCACCATTTAACTCTAAGACTACTGTGCTAGGATAAGTTGGCCACAGAATGAGTTAGATTAACATTAGGTTACCTGCCAACCTCAAGAAAATTTCCATGCAATGAGGCACACTGTAAAATGCCTCTTAAGTATTTTTTGAAGAAACTCAAGGCCTAGCTGAAGAAATGGGATCTTTAAGTTTCAAAGAATTGAGCACACTGCCTTTTGGCACACTGCTTATGTTATGTGTAAGAGCTGTGGTCATGGAAGCTATAGATATCTACAAAAATGGAAAAATCTCATTAAGACAATCTAGAATTACAATGGCTATTATTGGGAATGTTTCAATTATACAAACCATTCATTTAAGAAGTGCCCTTGAAAGCCAGGGTTCCCAAGTCAACAAACAAAATGGAATACCTATTTTATTTGACATGCAGAAGTCTACATAGGTCTTCAGGATTTCAAAATACCTTAATTGAAATTTTCACTGCAAAAGGCTACTGAAAATTAAAGACCTAAGCGGTACCTAAAATGAAAGACTCCAAGACTGACATGATTCCTCCTACTTCCAAATATCCTCCTTTACCTGAGCACTCATGGTCTACTAATCCTCCATCTGAATTGTCTTGCCACCCTGAAGAGACCACAAAACCACAAAAAAAGTCCACCAACTTAGTGGACTTACAACTACAATAGCTCCAAAGCCAGAGATCTAAAACACCTAGTCCACTCTCCTCCGTTGTACCCTCCAAAGGGCCATCAGAAAAACACTGGCCCGGAAATTGGGGTTTCATTTGTAATCAACTAGGACAATGGAAAAAAGACTGTCCTTGAAGGTTTTATCAAATTCTTCCACACCAACTCGAATGTCCCCATAACTAATAACTGCCTTCAAAGGAGGTCCCCAAAATGGACCCCTTCCTGGGTTGATGGATTCCAAAAGATTCTCTGGCAAACTGCTACTGCCAGATACTCCCATAAACATCCCAGGGGAAACTAAAATTAAAATGTATGGAAACCTTGCTAAATTTTGGTAGATACTATATTTTGGACCTGTAGTCTCTACTTAAACTCACTTGAGCCTACAGATGGAATCCTGGAAAAACTGGTAGAAGCTGGAAAAGGGTGAGCATTCTTAACCAGCGTCAGCTCTCCTGAATCTGTATAGTGGCTGGTTGAGAAAGGAAGGTAAAATTTCACGTTGTCCAATCAGTCCCGAATCTTTATCCTTGTGAATTTGGTTTTGGTGTACTCCTTGGCTATGGACTCTTTCTCTCCCAGCAATAGCTGTTGCCTTCTTGTTTTTCTCATTTTGTATCGAGAATTTGGCTTGACTGTCTGCCCTGGACATGCAGGTTGTTGCTTCTTGCATATTTAGGCAGCTCAGCCGTCAATTTGTGGGCCCAAAACTATGGCCAGACAGAAATGTGGATTGCATCTCATTTGCAGCTAGATATGGCAGGACAGAAATGTAGGTTACAGTCCATTTGTAGCTAGGGTCCTACTGCCTGTTGTCAGCTCTCAGGGGAATTGTCTTTCTTTTGGCTGTCTTTGGGAGTGACTCTGGATCTCAGGAGGGGAGAATCTGCTGTTGCACCATCTTTAAGGGATGCCTTTTGTGCACATGAGATTTTCAGTACTGGCAGGAATGTTTACTCTTTGTCCCAGCTGAAACGTGACAGGACATTTGAAAGTTTTGTTTGTTTGCTTGTTTGTTTGTTTTTTGTAGCTCTACAGTCAGAAATTGGACAAATTAGAAGCTGATACTCAGAGCTTGATAGGAACTCTTTTTCAGGCTTTCTTTCCTAAGCTAGAATGAAACTATGTACCCAAAGGGAAAAATAAACATTCCAATCCAAAAATAACTCTAAATCTAGAACACGGGGATCTTTAGATTACTATTTATTTGAACATTTTCTTTCTGAAAAAAAAGAAGCAAATTGTAGTTGGTTGATATTCAGGCTGCAACCCAAATCTTTGAGGACCATTTGTCTTACAAATTGAGTCTATGTAAGAACAGAAAATGCCTATCTATCCTTTTTACCAATCCCAAAATACCCCCTATGTATCTCAAAAAACTTGTAAGTATTGTAAAAATTATGGATGTGGCAAAAAAAAAAATCATTCTTGGAGGAATTTTCATTGTTTTGCTGTGCCTTTGAGATATAACTTTATCTGGTATTCTCTAGGGACTGAGGGCCATCTCTGAAATACAGACTTTTGGAAGATAAATCTTATCAGAAAGAGAAAAAAAAGGAAGCTATTTAAAAATTATAGGCAAATTAAAATTTTCAAAAATTTTTGCCACAAATATTAGTGGAGAAAGTTAACTCATTAACTTATTCCATCTGGCAGAAACAGAATTTTGATCCAACTCTTCTTTTATATAAACTAGTAAGTTTTTACATTATCATATCTGTCTCATGGCTAAAATTTCAAAACAAAAGTAATAAGATCTTTATTTGTATCTGTCTGTGTATTTATATATGTCCATGTATGTATGTTATAGATATGTGGTATTTTTTCGACCTCCAGATGGTATTATCAAAATTAATTTATAACTAGCTTCTTTAAAAAATTAAGTTTGGGGCGCCTGGGTGGCTCAGTAGGTTAAGCGTCCGACTTCGGCTCAGGTCACGATCTCGTGGTCCGTGAGTTCGAGCCCTGCGTCGGGCTCTGGGCTGATGGCTCAGAGCCTGGAGCCTGCTTCCGATTCTGTGTCTCCCTCTCTCTCTGCCCCTCCCCCGTTCATGCTGTGTCTCTCTCTGTCTCAAAAATAAATAAACGTTAAAAAAAATTTAAAAAATTAAGTTTATTTATTTATTTGGAGAGAGAGAGAGCACAAGCATGTGAGGGGCAGAGAGGAGATACAGAATCCCAAGCAGGCTCCATACGATCAATGCAGAACCCAATGTGGGGCTCAAACCCACAAACTGTGAAATCATGACCTGAGCTGAGATCAAGAGTCAGATGCTTGCAACTGACTGCACCACTCAGGCACCCCAATTATAAATAGCTCTTTTTAACTGGCTTTAAAAAAATTAAGCATTTATAAAAATCAAGTATATTCTCAGAAATATAAATACTAATCCAAATGTTTTTCATGTTCACATGATGTAGGATAATCAATAGATAAAAGCTAGTTAAGTTTGTTGGCTAAGTTAAAATAGAATGTCTTTAGAGCTATCAACATTAAATGTAAATCAGATATATAATTGTATTCTACATAGGTTTACTAAAAGTCGAATAAGTTCATGTTATCTCTGTTAGGAATTTGTCAACAAAAAAGATAACTTAAAATGATTAGCTAATTAACTTTCATGAAATTTTCATAAGTAATCTAAACATAATTATTAAGAACAAGTAAATTAAGTAGATGTAAGCAAGACCAAAATTTATAAATGATTTTTTTCAATAATGGTTATGCTTTATTGTATGCCTACTTAAAATAGCCTTGAAAAAATGTTTTGATAACCTAATACTTTAAAGTTATAATGAGATAAGTTAAATGGTGGACACTCATTGAATATAAATCAGTTTGAAATATGATAAAATACTGATACATTAATTATGAACATAGGCTTGTCCACTTTTGACTTACTTTTACAGAGGAACTAAAGACATTTGAGTGTATTAGTAAATATGTTTTGTCTACATTGAGAAATATACTAGTAGGAAGAATATATTTCTAGAAATTATAAAATGTATTTATAAATTTGTCAATCCACAGAATGCTAGTGTAACAGAAAGTGCACAAATTCCTTACTTCTTGATTTTGACTAGGAATTAAGGATTCTAAGGGTTAAGAATTCTAACTAATGTATGTAACGCTACTAGGAATAATAAGGAAAATATGTTCATTCAAGAAAAGTAGATATTTTGGGGAACATTGTCAAATAAGTAATGATATTTAACCTTCTCAGGTTGTATTTGTATGTGTTCATCTAATTAAGTGTTCCAAAAATTTTACAAAATTCTTAAAAATCTGATATGTTTTTATACAATTCTAGTTATCTTAAAATGTGTGTCACAATAATAAGAAATTTCCTTGTCAATCCCATTATAATAAACTTTCATCTTTAACAATGGGCATTTTTAAGCATTTCATAACTTATAGGCAGTATTTATTTTACTTTGATGCTTTTGCAAAAATGAGATTCATTGAAAGGAAATTACCAGTCCTTTTTCCCAATTACACTACTGCAAAGTTATAAGAGGTCAAACCTTGGGTGCCTATTTCACAACTGAAGAAGGCTCCACCTGACATCTGGTCATCTGCATGAATGCCAGAGACCTCAAAATCAAATTGACTAGGAAGAGAAGTAGTTAACACTGATATAGATTGCTTTCTCCCAAAACATCAGATCAAGAATATTTCTTTCTATTTCTGCTTCTTTTTCTGACCATTCTTTTCCAAATCCTTACATATGAAGGTTTTTGTTGTTGTTGTTGTTGTTGTTGTTGTTGTTGTTTTTAATTTGTCCACATTTTGTCTTGTCCTGGTCTGGGAAGATAATGCCATTGTTCCCTTACCTCAGGCCATTGCATTGGAGGGATAATCCAGCCTTCAACTGACTGGATTTTCTGTGATGCTTTTGAACCTGAATTCTTCCTGCCTATCACAAACTTCTCCCTGATTTTGAATGTATCAGTTTCCCTAGGACAGCTTACTGGATAAACACTTCTGGGGAATTGGAAACACAATTACATGAAACACATAAATAGCACACAATGCCTTAAAGAAGTGTCCTGTTCTTCAGGATAATTTCTTGACTTGATTCTAGTTGGTTTGGATAGTTACCTTGGCTTCGGAGGGCTCTCCAAACCAGAGGTATTGTTTTCTCACAAATAAATTATTATTGTCTCCCTAATATGCTATATTCTCTCTGAAATGCATTGGGCAGCCATTGACCAGGATAGATGGTTTCTCTCTGACTAGAGCAACAAAAGAGAACAGAAAAATGTAACTAGCTCTAACAATAGGAGCCTGCCATCTTCTCTTGATAATAGTACACTGAGACTCAAAGAAGCAATGATAACCGAGAATCAAGCTAGAACTGCTACTTTTGATCAAACCTCTTGAGTGTTTAAGAGAATGATCAAAATGAAAGGACTGCTGAAATAAATTTCTCAGCCCAAGATGGAGCCACTCCTGCCTGGAGTACCACATCAGCAAATCAAAACAGATGACTTTTATGTTCTTGTAAATGATCTACTTGAACAGAAATGTAGTTTATCCAGTTAGCCAATCCTCAGATTGGCTAGACTTCCTCACCTCTAACAAGGTTGACTGTGTAACCCCAGCTATTCAGATATCTGAATTTTTTCTCTTGATTGATTCTTTATCCTATAAAAGCTTCCTTCCTTCTGCCTCATTGTGGAGTTCTGTGAGACTGTCCATTTCATGAAGTGTTATATAAATTGTGTTTGTATCACCTAAGTTGTCTTCTTTACTCATATTTTTAAGAAGTAGAAGCCTTGTAACATCAGTCGACATTAGATGTTACTAGTAAGAATCTGTAGAGGATGGGAAGAATTGCAATCATATGTAAGCTATTATCAAAGCCATATTTTAAAGCTCCAGTTTCTAAAATAGTTTCCTTATAGGGGCACCTAGATGGCTTAGTGGGGCACCTGGGTGGCTTAATCGATTAAGTGTTCAACTTCAGCTCAGGTCATGATCTTGCGACTCATGAGTTCAAGCCCCAAATCAGGCTCTGTGCTGACAGCTCAGAGCCTGGATCCTGCTTCCGATTCTGTGTCTCCCTCTCTCTCTGCCCCTCCCCAGCTTGCCCTCTGTCTCTCTCTCAAAAAATAAATAAAAACAAACAAAAAAAAAATTTTAAATAGTCCCCCTATAAAATCTGTTTATTTTACTTTTCGTCTGTTTTCAACCAACAAAAATTTTACCTCATTTAACTAAATTATCAGCAATACACACATGTGCACACTTAATGTAGGACCAATGTTGATTCCCCATGTTAAATCATTTAATATTAGGTAATTTCCTTTTAAATCATTTTGACCTACTGAGGCAGTTTTTTTTTTTTTATTTTCATGAGAATTTATTGTTTGTGAGAATTGATTGTGAGAGCAACAGTTTAATATAAGTTGGTCCTTTCTACTGTCATTTTGTTTCTATTGTAAGGAAAATTATATAATAAAATGAAAGCATATCAAAGAAAGAAGAGGAAAAAAGGAACAGAAAGAAAGCAGAGAAGAAGAAAGATGTAAGAATATAATATGAGAAATAGACAAAAAATTTGAGATATGGGAAAACTTCCACAACCTCAGAAAGTAGGGAATAACTTTTTAGGGGGCAGAGGAATTGCATGATTTAAAAAAAAGCCTAATGTAAAAGAAGAATTAGACTACATTTAACTAACTAACTAAATAAATAAATAAATAACAAAAAACAAAAACCCCACAAATTTTCCAAAAGAGACAATCAATTTATGTGGAAAAAAAGAAAAATATGTTGGGTTTATCCTCTGTCATTCGAAATGTTGAAGGGTAAAAGGGAAATTGCTGTATTGCTTTGAGAGTAAAAGTTTATGGTGTAAGAATTCAAAACACAAACGCTTTGTTATTCATGTGTGGAGGTAATCAAAAGACACTCCTTAGATATGCAAAATGTCAAACTATGTCATCCATCCACATAAACTTCATGAAAATAACATTCCTTCCTTACATATTCCAGTCAGTTGAATTTTTTTTTAATTAAGACATAGTATTAAAGGGCTGTCAGAGAACATTGAAAGGTGTTTTATATATGTGTGTGTGTGTGTGTGTGTGTATACATATATATATATATATATGCCATATAAAGAATTTTATATATGTTTACAAATGGAACTCCAAAATATAAGATGGCAACAAAACCTTGAAGCCAACAAACTGGGAAAAATATAAAATATCTGTCGTTATGAATTTAACATAAAGGATAGGCAATTTGCTTTTATTTTATATGTAAATAATTAAATAGCCACAGATTTAAGTACACATTTTGTTTTTTTTATCTATAAAAATAACATATAGCCAGACAACAATTCAAATACAAGGTTGTATGAAGACATGGTTTTTTGTTTGCTTGCTTTTACTTTTTTTGGTAGTTTTAATTTTAATTCCATTATAGTTAAAATACAGTATAATATTAGTTTCAGGTGTACAATACAGTGAATCACCAGCTCCATTTAATACTCAGTGCTCATCAAGATAAGGGTACTCTTAATCTTTTTCATATACTTCACCCATCCCCCTATTTACCTCCTCTCTGGTAACCATCTGTTTGTTATCTACAGTTAAGATTCTGTTTTTTGGTTTGTCTCTGTCTCTGTTTTTGTTTTTTTTTTTTTTTTTACCCCTTTGTTCATTGTTTTATTTCTAAATTCCACATGAGTGAAATCATGTAGTATTTGTCTTTCTCTGACTGGCTTATTTCAGTTAGCATTATACTTTCTAGATCCATTAATCTGTCTTCCACACACATGTAATTTCACACTCAAAATATATCAATGTGTATCTTTCCTTATATTTCTTCTCATAAATATGTCCTAAATGATTAAAAATGGAAATTTCATGAAAACTCTATTTGTAGCTTATGTTAAAATAAAATAGCAAAAGAAATATTTTACCAACATTAATATCGTATTTCATCACAAAGAAGTAATGTCCAGGAATTACTCCTAGGTAAAGTGTTATTGGATCAAATTTGAAGAATTAAATATGATAGACTGATATTTTCTTTTCATGAGAAAGAAAGGTATGCTAAGAGAAATTAAAAAATACTGTAAATGAAATAAAAAATACAACTTATCTAAATTTGTGGGGTGTGGCAAAGACGTGCTTAGAGAGAAATTCATAGAATTGAAGGATTATTTTAGAAAAAATTCAAAATTCAATAATCTAAGCTTCTAACATGAAAAATAGAGAAAGAAGAGTAATTTAAGCTTAAACAAAAAATACAACAGAAGTCAATGAAATTGAAAAAAGGAAAACCAAGGCTGATTTTTTGAAAATATTTTTAAAAAACTAATAAAACTAGGTTTGCCTGGGTGGCTCACTCAGTTAAGCATCCAACTCGTGATATCAAGCCCTACATCAAGCCTTGTGTCAGGTTCCATGCTGAGCATGAAGACTGCTTAAGATTCTCTCTCTCCCTCTCCCTCTGCCCCTCCCCTTGTGCTCAAGGGTGTGCATGTATGTGCTCTCTCTCTCAAAACAAACAAACAAACAAACACCGATTAAAGCCAGGTTAGCCAAAACAAGAAGAAAGATATGTCCTGATGTAGTGTTATCAGTCATAATTCTAGCTATCCTCTTAAAATGTTGTGTGCAACAGAAATAGCCAAATATCCTTGTCCAGTTTCCAAAAAATGAGTGTTTTTTGCTCACTGACTCCTACCTAGTGCAATAAGAAAAGAAAATGAAGTAGAAAACATACACATTTGAATCAATTCTGCAAATTTAACTATTTTAGATACCACATGTAAGTGGAATCATGCAGTATTTGTCTTTCTGTGACTACCTGATTTACTTTAGCATCATGTCCTCAAAGTTCATCCATGTTACAGCATATGTCAGCATTTTCTGAAACAGTATTCTATATGTGTATATACTCCATTTTCTTTATCTAAAACAATCATATATATATATATATATATATATATATATGTGTGTGTGTGTGTGTGTGTGTGTGTGTATATATATATATATATATACACACATCTAAAACATCTTATATATATATATATATATTTAAGTCATTTAAGCATCCGACTTCAGCTCAGGTCAGGATCTCATGGTTTGTGGATTCGAGCCCTGCATCTGGTTCTATGCTGACAGCTCAGAGCCTGGAGCCTGCTTCAGATTCTGTGTCTCCCTCTCTCACTGCCCCTCCCCCATCAGCACTCTCTCTCTCTCTCTTTCTCAAAAATAAATAAAACATTAAAAGAAAGAAAAGAAAGAAAGAATGAAAGAAAGAAAAAGAAAGAAAGAAAAAGAAAGAAAGAAAAAGGAAAGAAAGAAAGAAAGAAAGAAAGAAAGAAAGAAAGAAAGAAAAAAGAAAGGAAGAAGAAAGAAAAAAATGTAAAATACTTAAAATTTGGGCAAACACCCATAGATTGAAGAAAAATACTTTATTTTGATAAAAAATTACTTTGAAGAAAGTTTCCAGCCCCAGATGCTTTTATGAAGGGACTCAATTCAAACATGTATAGAATATGTATAGGCTGGAAATTGTTCCAGAGAAAAAATCAACAGACTATTGAACCACTGATCAGACTGTTGAACCATTGTTTTTTATGATGGTACTATAATATTTGTGTGCTACAATGGCTTGCAGATTTTCTTCCCATCAGATATATGTACCATGCATAATCCTTTAGACTATGATGTAATGAATCATACTCTCATGATTAGATTATGTTGTGTGGTATAGTGGACATTGCTAAAGGAAAATATCCAGGTGTGACTAACCAAATCACAAGACTTCTTTACAGCAAAAAGATTACTCTGATTGATATTAGAGAAGTCAGATATTTGAATTATGAGAAAGATCTGGCAGACTGAAGATGACAGAGAGTTGCACATGGTAATGAATTCATGTGGCCTCTAGAAGCTAAGGAAGCCACCAGCTGATAGCCTAGAAATAGGGACTTTGGTTTTACAACAGCAAGAAAATGAATTCAGCCAATGCAAAGAATGAACTTGTCAGAGAAAATTTCCCCAGAACCTCCAAATAAGAACTGAGTTCAGGGGCACCTGGGTGGTTTGGTCGGTTAAACATCTGATTTCTCGGTTTGAGCTCAGGCCATGATCTCATGGTTTGTGGATTTGAGCCCTGCATTGGTCTCTGTGCTGACACCTTGGAAGCTGGAGCCTGCTTCTGTGTCTCCCTCTCTCTCTGCCCCTCCCCCACTTGCTCTCTGTCTCTCTCTCAAAAATAAATTAACTTAAAAAAAAAAAAAGAACTGAGTTCAGCTGATATCTTAATTTCAACCTTTTGGTACCCTGAATAGAGACAGCTATGCTATGCAAGGCTCTAACCTCTGAAACTGAGTTAACCTGTGAGTGTTCCTATAATCACTAAATTTGTTGTAATTTGGTACATTGTGTTAGGAAGCTAATTATTAAAATCAATATACTCCTTTTTTGTTTATAAATAAATCCACCTTCATAAAGGATATATATGCAGCTTTGTTATTTAAAGGCTATAAGTGACAAAATTATTAAGACTAAAGGTTTTAAACAGCATAATTAATGAGCTTTAAATAATTAACACTGCTATAAAACACAGGTTATTTGCAAACATTGCCCTTATAGCCATATTATAAATATCAACAAATGTCACAGGACATGTCAAGGGCCGAGTCCTTTGATCCCAGTGCAGTTAAGTTAGAATACAATTAAATGATAATAAATAAAATCTCCACACAAAGGAAAATTGAAAAAATATATAAATAATTCTTGGGGATAAAAAATGAAATATTAGGAGGCATTTCAACATGTGGAAGTTTAGGTAAGACACAGTATTCAGAAATTGATGGGGTTGTCACAAAAGACCCTGAATAGCTAAAGAAATCTTGAGAAGAACAAAGCTCCAGGTATCACAATTCCACATTTCAAGATATACTACAGAGTATATACAAAGTAGGCAAGAATATACAAGAAGAAAGACAGTCTTTTCAATAAGTGTTGCTGGGAAAACTAGACAGATACATGCAAAATAATTAAACTGGACCACTTTCTAACACCATATGCAAAAATAAACTCAAAATGGATTAAAGATCTAAATGGGAAATTTGAAACCTTAAAAATCCTAGAGGAGAACACAAGCAGTAATTTGACATCAGTCATAGCAACATTTTTCTAGATATGTCTCCTAAGGCAAAAGAAAGAGCAAAAATAAACAATTGGGATTATATCAAGCTAAAAAGCTTGTGCACAGTGAAGGAAACTATCAACAAAACAAAAAGGCAACCTACTGAATGGGAGATGTTTGCAAATGATATATCTGATAAAGGATTAACATCCAAAATATATAAAGAACTTATACAAATCGACCTCAAAAAACAAGCAATACAATTGAAAAATGGACAGAGGACCTAAATAGACATTTTCCCAAAGATATCCAGAAGCCAACAGACACATGAAAAGATGCTAGCTTCACTAATCATCAGGAAAACGCAAATCAGAACCTCAGTGGGATTTCAGCTTATATTTTTCAGAATAGCTAAAATAAAACAGACGAGAAATAACAAGTGTTGGCGAGGATGTGGAGAAAAAGGAACTCTTGTGCACCGTTGGTGGGAGTGTCAATTGGTGCAACCTCTGTGGAAAACAATATGGAGGTTTCTCAAAAAATTAAAAACAGAAATGCCATGTGATCCAATAATTTCCACTAGTGGGTATTTATTCAAAGAAAACAAAGACACTAATTCAAAAAGATATATTCACCCCTATGTTTGTTGCAGCATTATTTACAATAGCCCAGATATAGAAGCAATCCAAGGATCCACTGATAGATGAATGGATAAAGATACACACATACACACACAACATAAAAAAGGATGAGATCTTGCCATTTGCAGCAACATGAATGTACCTGGAGTACTTATTATGTTAAGTGAAATAAGTCAGACTGAGAAAGACGAATACCATATTATTTCACTCATATGAGGAATCTAAAAAATAAAAAAAAATGAATAAACAAACAAAAAGCAGAATCAGACCTGTAAATACAGATAATAAACTGCTGGTTGACAGAGGGAAGACGTGGGGGGATGGGAGAAATGGATGAAGGAGAGTGGGAGATACAGGCTTCCCATTTTGGAATGAATAAGTCACAGGAATAACAGATACAGCATAGGGTATATAGCCAATGATATTGTAATAACTTGTATGGTGACATATGGTTAGCTACCCTTGTCATGAGCATAGCATAACCTATAGAGATGTTGAATCACTGTCTTGTACACCTGATGCTAATGTAATCATATGTGTTAGCTCCACTCAAATAAAAAGAAAGAAAGAAAAACAAAGAAATTTATGGGGTTGTATGTGGAAATGAGGTAGAAAGAAATTTTCAATGTCATGGAACCCAAGTGAATGAGGGTGACCACTGGTATTCAATCTTAGAAGTAATATTTCATTGTGTAATGCCATCAACATCCTTATCTACTTTTTTTGCCACCCAAGTATTAATTTACATTAATTTAGTAAACTAAATTACTTTAGTTCAAATAGTTCCATGCTCACCTCATTTTCTTTCATTTTTTTTTTTAGAAATTTATGGTAAATGGGAACTCTAGAGCCCTCAGTTATAAATTGCTCTTTCTGGCTTATGCACTGACATCTAAATACATTATGTATAAGATATATGATCTATTCTCTCTGGAGCATTATTGCTCCTAAGAATCCTTATGATCAATTCACAAATGTTATTTGGATGCAGGAAAATATAATTCTAAGCAACATCAGGTATTTACCCAAAGTCCTTTAATATTACATTCCAATTTCTAACTTGTTGGATTTCATATCCTTTTGATCAATAATTAGCCTGTTACCATCAGGAACATTTCTTCAAGTTCAAATTCCATTTATGCCCAGAACTTTGTTTACAGCTTTTGTTTCTTTTGGGTCAGAAGATGGCCTTTTGATATTATGGGAAATTTAATTTTCATTATAAAATATCTACATGATTCCACTTATTTTTATTTTTTAAGTTTTGTTGCCTATATCTTTTTATCTGCTAATCTTTCAAATCTTTAGTTCATTTGTTTTTGATTCCAAGGAAAACAACTAGTAGGTGACAGTTTTAAAAGGTGTCCTTTTGACCATTGAGAGCTTAATAATAAGTGCCTATTTTTATGTTTACCCTCTTAAAAGTGCTTTTATGCCCTTGAAATGGTTTCTAAAAGTTGTTCCTAAATCATTCTTAGAATAACAGTTCTTGACAATTCATTAAAGTGTGTCTTATATACCTCATATCAGCAAGTTTCCCAAGCAGCCTCTGACCCTGAAAGCCAGATCAGTTGCTTTATACACCACCCAAAGTGGCCCAATAAATGGGCAAAAGAATATGGAGGGCTCTAGGTTAATTCCTATAACTCCACTTTTCTCTCTACTTCTTTATTTTCTACTTGAGGTGGTTCTCTTTTCCTGGACTTAGAATCTAAGCATTTTTCTCTGATGTCTATTTGATTTCAGCCCCCTAATATTCATTCTCTTCATCTTGAATCTCAGCAACTCTGCATATTTTTAATTTTGATAAGTACATTCAGTAATCTATTTTCCAACCATCTATAAAGTATTAGGAATTATAAAAAAGCACAATCTCTGGGCACCTGGGTGGCTCAGTCCATTAAGCATCCAACTCTTGATCTCAGCCCAAGTCTTGATCTCAGGGTCCTGAGTTCAAGCCCCTTCTTGGGCTCCATGCTGGACGTGAAGCCCACTTTTTAAAAAAAGAAGAAGGAGAAGGAGAAAAAAGAAAAGAAGAAGAAGAAGAAGAAGAAGAAGAAGAAGAAGAAGAAGAAGAAGTTCAGTCTTGTTATGTTTTGCTAAGAAAAGACCTTGTATATCCACCCACAGTATAAGCAGACGGACACACACACACACACACACACACACACACACACACTTCCTGAAGTGATAGAAAAAGGAACCAAAAAATTAAATGAAAGTAATAGGTATTTTCTAAGTAGTGTTGCTGGCCAGAAGTTCTGTGCCACAGAGATGTGTACTTTGTGATATCCAGATATAACTCAGGTTTTGGTTCAGTACCTTGTTTTCATTTCTTGGAAATATTTTTGCTCCGTATTAAAAAAACTTTGAGTTAAAGTTAATGATTCTAGCTAGGTGATTGGTGAATATTTGCTAAGACTTACTTTCAGAGCAATTTATTAACTTAGATTGACATAATTGGGCAGGAATAATATAGGAAGAATTTACTTGCACAATTTTAATTCTAGAAATACTGAGCTTATCAGTGAAACTGAGACAGCAGAGTGATATGATGTACATAGTTCTTACAATCAACTAAGTCTAACTTGTTGGATCTCACTATTTTCAAAACAGGTTTTCAACAATTATTCTCCTTATGGTTAATTATACCTAATTCCTTGTATTCATCATGAAAGGAAGATAATTTTCCTGGGGTTGAAAATATTAACACATTACTCTTTATAGGAACTATGGCTCATATATTTTGAAATAATTTTTTATGAAACACTATGGTAAAAAATTCTTCTGAAAGAATTCTGAAAGTCAGTCTAGTGCCTGACTAGAATCCCAGATATTTTCAAGAATAAGAAATTCATGGCTTACCTTAACCAAATTAAGTTCCAACTGTAGACAAAATAGCCTGGTTATACAAAGCCAGTTGACAAAGACCACTGAAGTATGCCCTCTTAAGAATAAAAGGGTCTGGGAGGCTCAGTCGTTTGAGTGTCCAACTCTTGATTTCAGTGCACGTCATAATCCCAGGATCATGGGATCAAGCCCCACATCAGGCTCTGCACTGAGTGTGAAACCTGCTTAAGATTCTCTCTCCCTCTGTTCCTCTTCCTGACTCATGCATGCACTCTCTCTCTCTCTCTCATAAAATTTTAAAAAAAGAATAAAAATTTCCAATAAGATATTTTTGAGCCATTTCACAGTAAACTAAAAACAGAATCATACCATAAACATAAGTCTTTCTCTTTTCTAGGTCACATGTTTGTCAACTATGCTTCCCTATGCTTCATTTGTTCATCTAATCAGGACCATTCTTCATTTATTGATTAGGCAACAGGTAAAAACACCTATAAATATAATTTTCCTATATTTCTCTTCTTGAAGTCTCAATCCTTCACTCTGATCCTCTGAAACTTAGTCATTATTAATTGCATCTTGGGATTTTGACATTCCTTCATAACAAAGAGTTGAATCCTCATTCCAAAAAAATATGACCAAAGCCAGTCCAACACCACATTATCAATTTTCAGAATACATAGACTCTTACTTCTAATCACAAAAGGAAAAGCTTATTTTTCAAATTCAATGCTTATTTTGGAACATGCAACACACTAGGAGATGTTTTCCCTGGAATATTTCAGGATGATTTCATCAAATATCTTAACCTTTTAGCCCTCTTGTCATTATATGTTTATAAATCAGCTAAATTTTAGAAACCACATATGCTAATCGTTATAGTTTCAGGCTTTTAGCCAAAAAACTGAATAACAATAGAGAGACAGTTATAGACACTAAGCAAAAAACATTCAATAAGGACCATTTTTTTCTGAAACTATTTCTAATGAGAAACTATTTCTGATGAGACCAACATATATACATATACATTTTCACACACATATATATGCAGATATACACTTAAGTATGCACACACATGTAAAATGAATATGCAAACAGACTCTTCAAATATGGTGGAAATATCTTACCATAGACTAATTTTTAGCGATCATTTCATGAGTCAAATAGGATTCACACTGCTATTTCCACAACTGAATGGAGAAATTAGAAGTAGAATAGGTTTAAGGGAACATTCACAGTAATCAAGGCAACAAAATTATTTTTTCGTTTTTTAATTTTATTTTTTATTTTTTAAAATTTACATCCAAACTAGTTAGCATAGAGTGCAACAATGATTTCAGGAGTAGATTCCTTAGTGCCTCTTACCCATTTAGCCCATCCCCCATCTCACAACCCCTCCAGTAACCCTCAGTTTGTTCTCCATATTTATGAGTCTCTTCTGTTTTGTCCCCCTCCCTGTTTTTATATTATTTTTGTTTTCCTTCCCTTCTGTTCATCTGTTTTGTCTCTTAAAGTCCTCATATGACTGAAGTCATATGATTTTTGTGTTTCTCTGACTGACTAATTTCACTTAGCACAATACCCTCCAGTTCCATCCACGTAGTTGCAAATGGCAAGATTTCATTCTTTTTGATAGCCGAGTAATACTCCATTGTGTGTGTGTGTGTGTGTGTGTGTGTGTGTGTGTGTGTGTGTGTGTCACACCACATCTTCTTTATCCATTCATCCATCAATGGACATTTGGGCTCTTTCCATACTTTGGCTCTTGTTGATAGTGCTGCTACAAACATGGGGGTGCATGTGTCCCTTTGAAACAGCTCACCTGTATCCCATGGATAAATGCCTAGTAGTGCAATTTCTGGGTCATAGGGTAGTTCTATTTTTAGTTTTATGAGGAACCTCCATACTGTTTTTCAGAGTGGCTGCACCAGCTTGCATTCCCACCAACAATGCCAAAGAGATCCTTTTTCTCCACATCCTCGCCAACATCTGTTGTTGCCTGAGTTGTTGTTAGCCATTCTGACAGGTGTAAAGTGGTATCTCATTGTGGTTTTGATTTGTATTTCCCTGATGATGAGTGATGTTGAGCATTTTTTCATGTGTCGGTTGGCCATCTGGATGTCTTCTGTGGAGAAGTGTCTATTCATGTCTTTTGCCCATTTCTTCACTGGATTATTTGTTTTCTGGGTGTTGAGTTTGATAAGATTTTTATAGATTTTGGATACTAACCCTTTATCTGATATGTCGTTTACAAATATCTTCTCCCATTCTGTTGGTTGCCTTTTAGTTTTGCTGATGGTTTCCTTCGCTGTGCAGAAGCTTTTTATGTTGGTGAGGTCCCAGTAGTTCATTTTTGCTTTTGTTTCCCTTGCCTCTGGAGACGTGTTGAGTGAGAAGTTGCTGCGGGCAAGATCAAAGAGGTTTTTGCCTGCTTTCTCCTTGAGGATTTTGATGGCTTCCTGTCTCACATTTAGGTCTTTCATCCATTTTGAGTTTATATTTGTGTGTAGTGTAAGAAAGTGGTCCAGGTTCATTCTTCTGCAAGGCAACAAGATGATTGATTAAAAATAATCATTTTCTCTTCTATCCTTCTGTCCAAGTTATGTCAGACATTTTACACGTAAGCATATTTTACTGCCAAACATTAGTGTACCCATTTTAATCCATACACACAAAAATAAATATAAATTTTGGGGGAGAAGAATGGTAATATAAAACAAGGGCTATTTATTTCCCAAATAGATATTCTTTTTTTTTTATGTTTATTTATTTTTGAGAGAGAGAGAGAGAAGGCGTGTATGTGTGCGAGCCAGGGAAAGGCAGAGAGAGAAGGAGACAGAGGATTCCGGGCAGGCTTCACACTGACAACAGAGATCCTGATGTGGGGCTTGAGCTCACAAACCATGAAATCATGACCTGAGGCAAAGTCAGATGCCGAACTGACTGAGCCACCCAAGTGCCCCCCAAATTAACATTCTAAGTTCTAGAATTTGAGAGTTGTTTACTAAAACTGTTCTTTTCATCAAGTATGGCTTTAAACAAAAGCCAAGAGAATGTTGATAACCTGCAACCAGAATTGACTACCATATTTATTTTTGATAATCAAAGATTGAACCGTTTGTTTTGCTCCTTAAAATATGTCAAGAAGAAAAAAAAGTACCTTAAATAAAACTCATATTTCCAAATCCATAAATCCATAAGCATTTTAATTTTTAATCTTGTTTTGAAGTTTAACATACCAATGGAAAAGTATACAAATCATAAATTTTTAGGTCAGTTTTCTTTAATAAAACAAACTCACCTATATACCTAGCACCTACATCAGGAAACATTATCAGCAATCTAGAAGGGTTCTCAAGCTTCTTCCAAATCACTACAGCCAGGGAAAAGTACTTATTAACCTGTCGTCCAAAATTCTGAATATTGCTCTTGGTACAGCATATACATGTACATTCATATACATGTACTTTGGTAAACATACTTAACTCTTTTCTTTGAGGTATGTACTTGGAAGTGAAATTCCTGAGTCTTACAATATCACTTTGAAGAACTTGTTAAACTGTTTCCTAAAGTTGTTTTTGTGAATTTTACTCTCCCATCAACAGTACATGAAAGTTCCAGCAGATCTGTATCCTTATTAACTTTTAGTATTTTCTGTCGTTTCCATATTAGTCATTCTGCGAGGTGGCTAATGAATTTGGCCATCTTTTAATGTGTATTGATCACCTTGACATCCTCTTTTTAAAATGGCTAATTAAGTCTTTTCTCTATTTTTCTAATGAATTGCTTTTATTTCTCAATGACTGTAGGAGTTTTTTAATAGTCTTTTATAGTTTTGTGGCTTACATAAATAGTAGGTATTGTAAAACTCTTTCCCACTTGGTGGCTTACCTTTTGTTCAATGATCTCTTTTAATCATAAATTCTTAATTTTAGTCATAAATTCATAAATAATCATAAATTCTTAATTTTAATGAAATCTAATACATCTAGTACATTTATGGACAACAGTTTCTGTCTAGTTTTAAAAATTATTGCCTTGCCTATCCCAAAGCCAGAAAAATATCCTCATATTTTTCTCTGAAAGCTTGCTTTATTTACCTTTGACCTTTAGATTAATAATCCACTTGGACCTGATATTTCTATATATGAGTTAGAATACAAGTTTTATTTTTCACATATAGCTATCTGGTTGACCCCGCATGTCTACCACCCTTTCTCCACTGCTCTGCAGGGTCATTTTTGCCTTGTATCAGTTTGTAACATAGGTATGGGTCTATGTCTGGACCATATCCTGCATCATTAGCCTACTGATGTATATGCTAATACCACACTCTCTTAATTCCTCAGCTTTTTAAACCTCAGTGTGCTAGGTTCTGACCTCAAGTTTGTTTGTTTGTTTGTTTGTTTCTTTCTTTCTTTCTTTCTTTCTTTCTTTCTTTCTTTCTTTGTCTTAGATTAATTATTCTTGGCCATTTATGTTTCCATATGAATTTTACAATCATGTTATCAATTTCCACAGCTACCTAATGGGGTTGTATTTAGAATTTCATTGAAAATCTAAATCATGGGGCTCCTGGGTGGCTCAGTTGGTCAAGCGTCCAAATTTGGCTCAGGTCATGATCTCACCATTCATGAGTTCGAGCCCAGCATGGGGCTCTGCGCTGACAGCTCAGAGCATGGTGCCTACTTCAGATTCTGTCTCCCTTTCTCTCTGTCTCTCCCCACCTTGCACTGTCTCTCTCTCTCTGTCTCAAAAATAAAATAAAAACATTAACAAAAAAAGAAAATATAAGTCAGCTTTGGGGGCACTTGGGTGGCTCAGTCATTTGAGCATCAGACTCTTAATTTCAGCTCAGGTCATGATTCCAGGGTCTTGGTATCAAACCCCACATCAGGCTCCGTACTGAGCATGGAGCCTGCTTAAGATTTTTTTCTCTCTCTGTCTCTCCATTTGCTCCAATCGCCCAGTCACATTCTCTTTCTAAAATAGAATAGAATAGAATAGAGAAAAATATAAACCAGTTGGGATAAGTGGGCATAATAATGTTTAAAGTCTAGGCTAGGTTTGTTTATTTATTCTGCAATTTCTGTAAATAAATTATTTCATCACACTGTGAAAAGGAAGACTTGCTAAAAGTTGAAAATTCAAGTTACTTTACCCAAAGTAGAGGTCTTTAAAAATATACTTCAATGAACATACATCAAAGTTTGGGCTTCTTGGATCAAACCATTGTGCAAGTAGAAAGGCATGGCTTCCCATGTCATTGTATATTTGGATGAAAATATTCAGAAGCTCACATAAACATGTAAAATTCAATTCCATTATTTAGCTCTATTCTTATCTTGGATCTAAAAAAGTACATTAAGTGCCAACCAAACACCATAACTCAAAAGAGTCTCCTGGAGAAGACATAAGATAGATAAACCTGCGTGGCTACTTTGCAGTGAAGTGAGCCCTACTTACTACTGAACTATTTAATTGAACCCTATCTGGAGAGAATAGTAAAATTAGTTCTACCAGAATACACTGTAGTCTATTACATGTTAGGAAAGAAAATAGAAAAATACGTCAGAAATAAAAAAAAAAAGAAACTCCTCTATTCAGTCCAAATCATAGACCCAAGAATTCAGGTCAATATTTCATCTGACCAAATGATGCAACCAATCTTTGATATAATGGACTATGAGAAGCAGCCAAGTGTTATGAATAACTAGACCATTTCTGAGAACTACTCTATTCTCTTTTATCTGCTTGAGAATTTTTTTAAAAATAACATTCTTATCATTTTCACTTATTTCTTGAAAGCTCTAGATAATATAAATATAAATCATCTGTGATTCAAATTGTGTAATCTACCTCAACGTATTAACCACAATCACATCATTTCATTTTGCTAGGACAAAATTGCTAAAAAGACCATTTTTAAGGTCAAGTTTCTAATAAAAAGGAAAGAAAATGTATTTTCCAAGTATACCTAACATTTTATTACCTACTTTTCTTAATTCTTTAGGTAAATTAGGTGTTTTCAGGACAGCTACAACAGACAAAAAGGACATTTTCCTCTTTCTTGATGACATTTTTGTTTTAGCTTCACCACAAGGATGCGCTGAAAACGATAGAGACCTTGGGTAACTACTGAGGTGGTTAAGGGAACACTTTCCAATTTTTATTTCTTAATGCGTTTATCAAAAAGGCAGACCTTTTCAAAATTAGGTCTTGCATTAAGAATATACAAATTGTGTATTTATTTATTTATTTATTTATTTATTTATTTATTTATTTTATTATTGTTTGTTTGTTTGTTTGTTGAGAAAGAAAGCAAGCAGGGGCAGGCAGAGAGGGAGAGAGGGTCCTAAGCAGGTTCCACGCTCTAGCACAGAACCCAACACGGGGCTTGATCTCACAATCGTGAGATTCTGACCTGAGCCCAAATCAAGAGTCAGTCACTGAACCCACTGAGCCATCCAGGTGCCCCAAATATTTTTTTTCTAATTAATGCAGTTTCTTTAATTTATGTCTTAAGCATTTTCTGTCAAAATTGTCTCTTCTGTGCCATTTGGAACAAAATTTTAGGTTCAATTATATACCTATCAAAGCACTTAGATTAAAATCTCTTTATTGGAAGGAAAAACAAAATATGTGTTCCATAATCACAGGCATCCATGATACCCATATGTCTAAGTGATTGCTCTACATATGGCTAAGAATACATCTCAGGCTTCTGAATCTTCAAAAGTCAGTGTTCTGCCCTACTTATATCTAAAGTACATTTGGCATTTTGGGCACTTGTTCTCAGGCATCAAAACAAGTACTTATAGCTATGAAGCAGTATGGCATGGTAGAAAAAGCAATGAACAGAGAGCCAGAGGATATTCTGTTTGGTTACAAGTTGTCATTTGCAACTGTGGATCATGGGAAAGAAGTGTACCCTTCGTAAAGAAGCCATATTTGAGAAAAGTCTTAACTAACAAGGAAGACACGACTTAAATTTGTGTAAAAAGCTGATGTATATAACACATTGTGTTTTATGTTGCTACATGAATGGAGTTTATAAGATATGTAATCTGTGTGTTGCATGGAATTATTAATATGCTATTGTATTTAAAATGTAGCTCATTCCTCCTCAGTCGTCATGATACTATGAGCATGCAATATTGGGGTCAAATTTATGTACTTAGAGTTAAATATCATACTAAAAAAGAGTATTTAAGTGTTTGTCTTCTATGTAGTATAGAAAATACCAGCATGAGAGTGCCATGCTATAACATTTTTTTTACTTTAAATTAAATTTGTGCACTAGCTATCTAATGATTAAGGAACATCCCTATTCCTATAATTCAGAAATCTTATAACAAATCTTATCCTGTTCCAGCATCATCCAGTATTATGATTTGTTTAACCAAAGCTTCGTATCTATCTCTCTTCTTGTTGATCTTTAATTCTCTGACTAGCCACCAAAATATGGCATTGGAACATTTTGGTATTGTCTTTAAACTTATCATCACCTTTTTGGGAACAGAAATTTTCGAGAAATAGTAGCTTATTTATGAAAGGAAGTACTTCTTTTATTCATCTGACGTGTATATTAGATAACTACTAGAAAAAGGAATAAAGAGATAGGAATAAAGAGATAATACATTATTTTGTTTTATTTAGTGCACTTTTATTAATATATTTAGAGCACATTTTTAAGCTTTATCAATTTTTAGAAACTAATCAAAAGATAAACAATTACTAAGATATCTTAAAATACAGGTTCCCTTGCATATAGAGACAAAACCTAATGTTATTCCATGTTTCCAAGATACCAATTAAAATGTGCATTTTAATTTTTGTTCTACTTAATTTTCATCTGAATCTGGTGACCAAATCTAGTTTTGCTTTGCAGGAAACTAAAAATGTTTTCTTTTTGTATGGCTAGTAGATCATAGTAGAAAACACATTTATGCCATCTTGTGATGACATATCCCAGCTTATAAATACAGCCAATAAATTCTGTCACTTAATGAGAAAAATTGTTATCCTGTATTCAGCAAAGTGGAAACATATACTATTCAAGTTATAACTTTAACTACATTTTATAATGTAAAATAATCTGTTTGTCAAAATATAAAAGATGCTTCAACAACATCTATATAATTCAAGAATTCAAAAATTCATATTCTATTACCTGTATTGAAAGTTCTTTCAAATCACAAAGTAGAAATTACATGATTGGCAGACTGACTTTGATTACATAAGTACATTTCAGATGGTATTAGATAGTGATGAAAAGCCTTGTTTGAAAGAGGATAATCCATTCAGTGCTACTTTTAACAATCCCTTTTTATGTGTTCTACATGATGACACAATAGGAATAAAGAGGGGAATAATATGAAGACTCTTGCTCTATTGCTCTCAAAATAAAACAAAGATAAAAATTAAAACTTGGACCTCTTTCTAAGGTAATCATCAGCTGTTTTCCATAATTTCGTCTTTTTGGATTTCCCTTCTGAATTACCTATAAAGGATTAGACTTTTGCCAGAAATTCATCATGACTTTGTAATAAATTTGTAAAAATTTGTAAAATTTGTGAAAATTTGTAAAAATAGTCTTCATATAAGCTAACTGTGCTCATTAATTTCAGTAAATCATTTATAAATGCAAGTATAAATACTTTCAGTGTTTATGTTTGAGTTACAATGTGACAACGCTGTTGGAGATTACTAAATTAGAAAAAAATGCATTAATACAAAGGAACTTGACTATGTGTTATCAATTTCGTGGAATTTTATATAAGGCAGACATATCTTTGACTAATCAAAAAGTGGTGGCATTTAATTAATAAAACTCTTTAGTATTACATATTATATGACCTACATATACCTTACAGTATAATGTGAGGTTCCCTGGAAATGCAATTTTATTTCAGTGGTGAATGTGTTTTAAATGCATTGTGAAAATTAATTGCACACAATGATGGCACTACAGTCATTTTGAAATTCTGCATATTTTTAAAAGCATGAATGTATACTGGATTTTGAGTAGATCAATATTCACCATATGAGAAATATAAATTTAAACTGGTTATATTATGGGCCCAGATAAAGAAGCTACATTTTTAAAAGATTATTATCTGCATGTTTATGTCACAGCATGAGCCAAAAGTACAACACTGTGGCATAGTCCACTGTTTTGTTTTTTAATTTCAGTGTAACAAGATGTAAAACAAAAATGATTGGAGTGATTAGAGCAAGAGAGGAATAACCAGCCTGTGGTCTGATAAGATTTGGTCCAACATGTAAAATACATTGGTTGCCTGTGGCAGGTAAAAATGTAAATATTTGAATTCAGAAGTCATTTGTAAAATCATCATACTTAGAAAGTGTGCAGAGAGGGACACCTGGGTGGCTCAGACGGTTAAGCAACTGACTCTTGGTTTCAGCTCAGGTCATGATCTCATGGTTTGTGAGTTTGAGCCCCACGTTGGGGACTGTGCTGACATTAGGAGCCTGCTTGGGATTCTGTCTCTCCCTCTCTCTGCCCCTCCTCCACTTGCTCGTTCTCTCTCTCTCTCTCCCCGTCTATCTCAAAATAAATAAAGTTAAAAAAATAAAAAGTGTACGGAGAGAAAGGCTAACCCCAACTGCAAACCTTATTTACTACCAGCCCAGAACTTTCCAAGCGCAGCAATGTTCAAAAGAGCGTGACTCCAGCAGTAATGCTGGCCTCTTGATCCCCTCAACTCTTACAGAGGACAGTAGAGCTTGCAGCTTTCAGGTCCATAGAACTATTGTTTTTGCTAGAATTGCCTCTTCCATTTATCTAATACATTATTATTTTCTCAGTGTGCTGTGATATGAAAAACTCTAGTGAGAAATGTCTAAGTTGCCAAAGAAGACAGAGATCCCAGCTCGCATTATGAAACTAAAAATAGTTAAAATCTTCCGGGATATATTGCCATGTCTTCAAAGGTCCTAAAATATCTTACTTCTCTGCATTCCACTTAGAGAAAAATCTCGTTTTATCTGCCCATCTTAATGTTCACTGTCTCCTTATTTTTGTTTTCCAATACTGATCAAAACTGACCCTTACCTATTTCTGTTCTTAAATAACATTTAGTTCTACATTCTGGCATTCTATGTTTAAAATTACAAATATGTTCATTATTTGCATTGTTTAAAAGGAGAATGATCAAAAATAAGATAAAAATAAAATAATTAAATTAAAAATTTTAAAAAGAAAAAAAAAGGAGAATGATCTTTGGGAGGTGTAGGCCCAGCAATGATTACTGATCCTAAAACAAAGAACTTCTGAACTTGAAAGTGGAACCAAAATGATAGGAAATGAAATGTCCCTACCCAGACATCATCAGATTGGAGCACATTGCTAATTGTGAACAGGGTTTTAGCTGGGCATTGGGTTGCATGCCCACAAACTGTTTCCCTATGGTATCTGCCCTAAATTCATAACAAAAATTATGAAATAGTAAAGCAGATATAGCATTAATATAGAATATAATAGGTCAGGATATAATGTGGTTGCTGTTGTTGTTGTAGTTGTTGTTGTTGTTGTTGTTAGCCTGAAACTGGAGGGACTGGAATTGCTGGAACAGAGGAGGCTCTGGGTAGGTACCTCAGGTGTCATAGGAGAGAGCCTGCTCGTTCCGCTGCCTTGTTCACTTCGTTTTGACCACAGTCTCCTTGCTGTTCCGTGGGCACACCAGACACGGTCACCATTAAGGAGTCATTATTTCTGTTTTGCTTTTCCTGTTATAACCTAACCACCTAGGACAATGATTGGTATGTTATAGACAATTGATGAAATTTGGCAATGGAAAAAGTAAAAATTACATAATATATCACTGTTTCCATCACTCCATTAAGGGCTGTACTCAGATATGGTTACAGTAAAAATAGTCAGAAATCTGACTTTGAAAATTTTGTAAAGTTTAGTGACTTTAAAAATTAAGGGAAAAATACAATTCAGTGTCACAAATGTAGCTTTAAATCACTTTTTTTAAACATGTAAATGGACGAGCTATCTTTCTACCACTTGCTTATTTTACAGTTGATTTTTAATTCCTTCCTAGTTTATCTCACTATGTCATATTAATCCCATATCTGAGTCAACACTAGAGGTCTTTGCCATTGCTGGCACTAAAGGGGATGCTTTCCTTTGAGATCTAATCATTGATCCTGTTTTCTGAGTCTAGGCTCTTGACTTCTGGGAATGTAAAACCTGGCCAACTAGCATTTGAGATGCATATGCTCCCAATATCTCTGCATCATGGGTATTTCTTATTTTATGAGTACAGTATTCTAATACTCTCCATCTTAATTTAAGAATAAAAACAGAATTACATATACCCTCTATAGAAATGTAGTGGCTTTTCTTCCAACAACAATCATTTCAACAATAATCACAAACATGGAATTATCTATAGGGAAAAAACACTGAATAGAAAAATAAAGCCAAAAAAAATGGGGTTATCCATTATAAAAGAAATATCCAGAAGACAAAAAGCAGACTGCAAAATAAACTGATGAGGCAGATTCGTGATAGCAACCAAAACAGACACCTGTAGCATACCCAAAATTTCCAAGGAAAAACACAGGACACTGGAATCCGTATTATCTTTGCCACATACACTGGTTGACAGTGCAGTTTATCCCATTTATTTTTTTTTCTAAGCTTATTTATATTGAGAGAGAGAGAATGTGTGGGAGGAGCAGGAAGAAAGATAATCCCAAGCAGGTTCTACACCATTAACCCAGCGTCTGATGTGGGGCTGGAACACAGCAAATGCAAGATCATGACCTTATATGAAATCAAGAGTCAGATGCTTAACCTACTGAGCCACTCAGGTGCCCTATCCCATTTCTTTCTGTGAACCCCTCTTTATTAGCCTCTACAACAATAAAGCTCTGAATAATCCGACAAAGTAGTCTGTGATTTCCATGAGATATACTTGTGAACAGACTAACAATATTTTGATGCCTTGAATTATCAAAATATTTTAAAATAGGTTTTCAACAGTATTTTTGAAATTTTAAAGAATTGCTAAAAAAATAAGTGTCCTTTCATTTATCTATGGCTCTTGGCTCTTTTTTTTTTTTCCTACCGGACAAGAGCCACTCATAGGAAAAAAGTTTCATAGTCAACATCATGTTTTCATGTGTAGGTAAGTCACTGGATTTGCCAAAAACTATATATCCACCTCATACTTTTGTGATTTATAAAAACCTCGTGGCTTTTTATGAATAAAGCTATGTCACTGATATTAGAATTGGCAGCCTTAATGGGATTTCTTTTATTTGACAAAACATATTGTGTTCAAGGTTAATAATACATTTCAGCAACATACATAGTGTATTTGGCAGATATGTGCTCAGTTTCATTATTTTGATAGGCAGATCCCATTCTTTTCCTCTTCATAATAAGTAAAATCCTGCCAAAAGTCAATGTTCTGAATTACTTTAAAATTCATTTTAATGTAAATTTGGATAGAATGTTTTATTTTTCTCTTGTTATAAGACTAGCCAGTCTCTGCAAGAAAACTGGCTGACTAGAAAAGAAGTTCGTGATTTTAATAGGAAACTTACTATGAAACAATGAATAGGATAAAATTGTGCATACATGTGTGGTGGAAAAATTTTAAAAATTTGTTTTTTAGTGGTGAGAGAAAAGGGGATATTGAGACTATAGTGTCCAAAACAGAATTCCAAACTATCTTTTGTCAGTAAATGCACTATATTAAATTTCTAGATCTTTCAGTGGTGATTAATACTGACTTAGCGCTAGGACAGCACAAAAAAGTCACAGCTTTTCAAAATTAGCTATTTCAAAATAATCAGATTCTCCTTTGTTACCAGGATTAATTATTAATATTCTTTCTAAAAGTGATCTTTGTACCAATTCACACATGAACAATGTCAAAGCTCAACACTTTTCTCTTGATTACAAATTTCAAATTATCCTTTTCCACAAAAGTTATAATAAGGAGGATCATTTTGTTTGACTAGACTGCAAAAAAATCATCTACAACAGATTAACAAATATTTATTAGCCTTTGCAATGTGCAATCTACAGTGGCATTTATTGGGAAATTAAAATATGTTTCCTATTATAAGGATCTTATAAACTATCTGGAGAATAAATCAATAAAACTAGAATAATGTATTTTTTTCTATTATAGTTTTGTATAAGTTTGGAGGTATGGGCATAAAGGAAATTGTCTACATTATGCTGAAAATTTCAGGATATTTTTTCAGAGTCTGATGCCTCTAGAAGTGATTTCCAAGCAAAAAATAGGAACCATCCATGCCCTCTGAAAGAAACAGGAAGGCTTTTTCGTTTGAATGGATATTAGACTTGAAACAGTATATACCTTTTGGGTTATTAGCGTTGGTTTCATAAGCCTACAGCAAATATTACATATAGGGAAGATAATGGAAATAAGACTGGGGAGGTAAGCAATAATTAGATGATGAAATAAGTTGTGTACAAAGCTTATTGTGCAAGTTATAAATATGTAGAATCATTAGATTATAAGCGCAATAAATTCAGGTCATTTAAAAGTTTCTTTAAATGTTTTATCTATTTTTGAGACAGAGAGAGGGGGGGGGGGAGAGAGAGAGAGACAGAGTATGAGCAGTGGGGAGGGGTAGAGAGAGAGGGAAGAGAGAGGGAGACACAGAATCTGAAGCAGGCTCCAGGCTGTGAATTGTCCGCACACAACCCGATGTGGGGCTCGAACCCACTAACCATGAGATCATGACCTGAGCCAAAGTCAGTCATTTAACCGACTGAGCCACCTAGGCGCCCCTGGGTCATTTTTGTTAGACTAGTTTCTCCAGTGGTGGACCTGAAAAGTCAATCAACTTAAATGTTTTGGTAGCACAACAGAGAAACACATCTGGATAGAACCATCTGAAATATTTATTGTAAGTTTTCAATCTCTCTCTCTCACTCTCTCTCACTGTCTCTCTCTGTCTCTCTGTCTCTCTCTCCCTCTTTCTGTCCTACCTTCATTCATACGTACATATATCCCAGTGATAGCTGCCTGATCCATTTATTGTGTTTATTTTTTTAAGTCTGTTTATTTATTTATTTTGAGAGACAGCTAGAGAGCGTGCACAAATGAGGGAGGGGCAGAGAGAGACAGAGGGAGAGAGAGAATCCTGTGCTGACAGCGCAGAGCCTGAGCTAAAATCAAAAGTCCCATGCTTAACCGACTGAGCCACTCAGGCCACCCTGATCAGTTTATTTTAAAAAGAAATACAAAATGTCGTATCATTTTCCTTTTATAAATATCAGAATAATGAAGATAATCAAGGACATTATAAGAAATTAGTTTGTAGCCTTAAAATGGACATATTTTAGTTTTATAGTGACTACTATTCCTTCCTATTAGCCAGAGATATATTAAATAAATTGATAAAATGCTAAGCAATCATAAGAATGTTTAAAAGGCAAATACTTATATACACACAAATGCAAAACACTGAGTAAGCACCAAGAGGTCATGTAGAAACTGATCTGTTCTGGCCTAACTAAACTCCACAATGTGTTCTTTTAGGAGTTGACCTTTCTATTTTGAATTCTGGACAAATTCAAATTCAATTCATACTTTCACAGTGTTTTATGCAGATTAGAGTATGCATCAGGCCTCAAGTTACTGAGTGAACCTCCCTGGGGGTTTGAGCCTGTCACTTCCCACTTTTCCAGGTGATCTGTCGATCCAGTGAAAAACCTCAGGATGGGCTAACAGGACACCTCTGTGGCTGAATGAGTTAATGCAGCTTCCTAAAGTGCTTACACTTTGTCTCTCACTGGAAAGCCTGGCTCATTGCACATCCAAAATGTGCAAAGCAATTTAGGTCTGCAGCAACAGCCAGATGGACTGCCTTGAAGGCAGAAGTCCCTTGTTTACAGACAAAACAAGTCCAGAAATGCAGTCTAAAGCCAAATGCCCACAAAATGTGTAGGCAAGCTTCAGGTGGTTAAATCCCCAAGCTAACATGATATCTCAAGAGGGTAGATTTTTGTATTAGAATTTATTATAGTGCTCATTATAATTGATTGTGTTCTATTGAAACAACAAATCATTTAGTATGGATTAGGAAGCCCTTTATAAGGCTAGGCCATGAGGAGAAGAATTAACTTTGATATACCAAATAGGAAGAATTAATCTTGAAGATTATAATACATTATAATGCTTTGTGGAAAATACTGGAGAAGCCCAAAGTAGCACTGTGCAAAGTGTAAATCTTGACAAGACAAATGTTCCTCTTTATTTTTTTCCAATTATTCACAAAAAACTATTTTCTCATAGTTTCCTAGAATAGAGATTTGTTTTCTTCTTCTACTTTAAAATGATGTAGGGATGAAAAGAGCCCTTATTTGTATATACTTAAAATTATACACCTTATGTCACTGAAATGAGACAAAGTACATAATAAGGTATCCTACCACTGTTTCTTAAAAATTTGAAAGCAAAGTAGCACCTGAGAAGAGCATGGATAAAATAATAACTGTCAAAGATGATGACTTGGAGTTGGAAAAAATTCAAATTTTATCTTGTTTCCTATGTGAATCTTTGGGCATATTGCTACATATTATATTCTAAAATGTTTTCTTCTCTTTCCCTTTTAATGCATCTTTTCTAGAAAGTCAGTATCTCTTAAGTTTGGGGAAATGTAATCAACTCAGAATCATTCAACAGTACAGAACATTGCAGTGTTTATGGAGTGAAAACACAGCCAGCTGGGAAAAGTCGTATCTCTAAAAAAAAGTGATTTGACTTAAAAAAAATTAAAATCCTAGCCTTGGAGGTACAGGCGTGTGTGTGTGTGTGTGTGTGTGTGTGTGTGTGTGCGCGCGTGTATTCGCACATACATAAATATGCCTGTTAACAATGGCCTCTTTATCCAACTGTAAACTTGGCATAAATTCTTGAGCATTTATTTACCAGGTAACTAATAACAGTAAAATTTTTAAAAATTCTATATCATTGTTATAAGTTTTTTCTCTTTTAGAGAAGAAATTTGTCTGTATCTGAATCAAGTCTGTTAAATTACAGCCATTGTTAAAACGACTAGTTGAAAGGTGTTTGCCTTCAATTATCTTATTTAAATTTCAACTCATGACTGGCAAAGCAGTGAACAGCAGGTGATGTATTTTGAAGATAAGAATAATCCTGTCTTTAAAAAGAATTGAATACTATTCCAATTTCTTTAGGGAAAACAATGTGCTTGCACAGAGAAGCCCCAATGGAATCAGCATGTATTGAAAACCTACTAAGTGCAAGTGAACCTGTTAGAATATGTGGGGATCAAGGGAGAAATGAAACAACATTCCTAGAGAGAGTGATCGCAACTTTGCACATTAGAGTCACCTGGGGATTCTTTCAAAATCTTGAAGTTTAGGTCATAAGTAAGTCCAATTAAATCAGAATTTGAGGCGTGAAACTCAGGAATGAACTCCCCCAAGTTACTGATATGCAGCTCACCTAGAAAAATACTATACTAGGAAGGTTTTTCTCATTTTAATGTTCCTAAGAATCACTTGGGAAATTTGATAAAATGCATGTTCTCTCTGACTAGATCTTAATGGTGCCTTAGAGTTTACATTTTAACATATTCCTAGAACCAAGTGAAACAAATGTGATTTTCTGTTGTTTTTCCTGGTGACCTTCTTGTGTATGATCATTATTTTTTAATTGTGAGGTCTTCATTTTATTTAGCAATTTATTCATGACACAAAAATGGATTACTAGGGAAGGATGTATCTTTCAACTGCCAGGTACCTGGTGCACTACTCCTCTAGAATCATTTTAAATTAACTTGTTTGCTTTATGGTTTCTTACAGCATCCAAATGGTGAATATCAGCTTCCAATCCATGTGTAGACCTACTTAAGGATACATCCTGTCACAGATTTTCCTTTTTCCTCCGTTTTCCAAGAAAAATTTGTTGAAGTCTCCTAGAGTTATGACTGTTTCGTGGTAGTACACACATCATAATTTCCATAGGAGAGATGCTAGTTACCCACCAAATTTCTTTTAATAATTTTCCTCCTGTCTTAAATTTAGATGTGGCTATGTGGTTGAATTTGAGTAAGTACAACATTAATGGAAGTGACATCTAACAATGCTTCTAAAAATTTCCACACATAGCGTTCCATGCCTTCACTTTTTTGCCAGCATTTGTGGTGTCCCTTCCTCCCACCACCATCCCTCCCCACTATACTGTTCATATGAGAAATAACCTTAAGCTTTCTGTGCCATTACATATTACGCTAACCAAGACAGTATGATATTCAACTTCCAACCTTGGTTGATTCTGAGTTTCATTTTCTGCCTCTGAGGTCAAAAGTTTCTTTAAACCAGTTATGGGTTGAATTGTATACCTCAGAAAAGATATGTTGAAGTCTTAACTCCCGGCACCTGTGAATGTAGCCATATTTGAAAATAGGGTCATTGCAGATGTAATCAAGTTAAGATGAGGTCAGTTAGGCAGACCCTAATCCAACATGGCCTGTGTGCTTATGGAAAGAGAAGGGAGACAGAGACAGACAAGCACAGAGGGAAGATGACATGAACAAAAACAATAGGAATGCTTTATACTGAGAGAGGCAGACATTTGAATGATGCAGCTGTAAGCCAACAACACTACTGGAAAAAGGGAGCGGCAGGGCAGTATCTTATCCAGAGCATGGCCCCAATGACGGTTTGATTCCAGACTGCTGACCTCCAGAATTATGAAAAAATACATTTCTGTTAAATCACTCAGTCTTTGGCACTTTGTTACGGCAGCTCTAGTGAACTAACGCAAAACCAAAGGTCTATAGCGCATGTTTGGAAATGCCCTGAGGACCTCAGTTCAATGATCATCAGTGATCGATTTTCTTCTCAAGGAAACTGGTTGCTTTTATATTTTGGCCAAGTGATTCCTTTCTAAATATTCAGATTTACAAGGTTTACGTAGCCTTCCACCTTCCCTAGTGATGAAAACTGAGAACTGAAATTATCTATATCTACTAACTTTATAATCTATATTAACAGGGCTTGACTATTTCCCTGTCTCTATCATCATGCATTTACTCTTCCAGGCAGTTGGCAATGACTTAATTGTTCCTTCTTGGGACATCCAGAAAATTCCATTTGAATAAACAATACCTGAACAGATAACATGAAATGGAAGTTTTATTTCCCAAGACTATCCGTCCCCTCACCGTAAGACGATTGCCTTCTGTGTCCACCGGCGCTAAATTATCATAACATTTAGATACTGTCCTTTAACCAGACTCCAAAATTTCCTAAGTCCCCAGACTTATCTTCCCATCTTTTGGCTACTTACAAGAGTCTGTCACATAGTGATCTCCTTTGTTGCAGTAAGAGTAAACTGAGCTTTGTATTATGAACAGATAGTTTTTGTGGCAGCAGTATTTGAAAATATAGGTTGAAAATTTAGAATAGGCGACAGAACAAGAAGACCCTGAAGATGAGTTAAAAGATCCCAAAATGTATAGGCTACCAGAGTTGTTTAGAAAAGCTAAACTGGGGAAAGGTCTTTTGGAGTCTACCCTCAAAGCCTTTCCTCTGATTAAGTCCCACAAGCAGAGAAAGGATGCGTGATTTGGAAACATCATAGATATAAGCTCATTTAGAGAGATAATTCAGGAGTGGATCCTGAGCCATATGTGACTGGCTGACTCCACTTTCTGTGAATAGTGTTGAAGCAGAAAAGAAGATTTAATACACAAGCAAAAAATAGAATGAAAAATAGTTTCATCGCCAGACCTACAGTAGCAAGCTGAACATTTTGAAAAAAGCCTAAAAACAAAATTAGAATAGGTCTCAGAATTGTGGGCCTATAGAAAACAAAAGCTAGATGTTCCCACTTCAGTCAGTAAATACAGCAGGATAGAGGATTCTTTTGATAAGGATTCTTGTAGCTGATATATAAACAGAAAAAAAAACTTTGGAAAAAAGGATTAACCTGTTAAGAAGATAAAAGAAAAAAAAAGATCAATGAAGATGTACAGTGGTGAAATCAAGAGCCCATTTACCTGTTTTACCCTGAGAATATAATTTTCTAAATATTGAAACACAATTTTACAAAATTATTATTGATACAGGTGCTACAGTATCAAAGTTAAGTCCACCATTGCACAGCCTTTCACTCAGAGTCATCAAACTATACACGTGGTAATCGTCCTAGGGCTTAACAATTACTATGCCAGAACTTTAACTGGAGAATGTTCTTCCTTCATATGTGAACCTACACCTAGTACCTTAATAAGAAGGGATCCATTGTACAAATAAGAATCGCCACAATCAAGATCTTCTGAAGATCTCTCTCTTGAAATCCTTATCCAAAATAGGTCAAAGCCAATTTTGAAATGAACTTACCAGTACTCTTATGCCAAAATCAAGCCCAAATTAAAGATAGCAAGTTGGCTGGGACTTCTTGCGGCAAAAAAATCTATTTGGTAAGGACAGGAATGTTGGACCTGAACACAAGTGGCTTCAGATTGACCCATCAAAAATTCCACCCAAACTCACAAAAAAAAACCTCTTAAACTGGGAGATAATTAAGGACAAAACCAATAGTGAAAAGATTCATCACACCCTGCACCATTCCTTGCAACACGCCCGTCTTTCTCGTCAGAAAACTCCAGAGCACTGGTCTCAAGTCCTCAATCAGCACTTGTAGAAAGGATTTAAATTTCCCTCTGATTCTACTTTTATAAGGCATCGGGATGACCTTTTGTAGTACTCTAAAAATGAGGTGAGCTTCGAGACTGAGTCCATCTATCTACTTACAGTTCCAGCTCAGAAAAGGCAAAAGGTTTCTAAAGATAAGTTCATATTATATCCAAAGTTCATAACTTAGGACATGATTTATAGCACAATCCTGGCACTTCTCACTTACCTGTAATGACAGCAGAGGGGCTGAGAGAGAAGAGAGGAACATGAGAGAATGAGTTCCCTAAGTCCCTCTGGAACAGTGATGCTCTCCCTGCTTCTTAGTAACTGGAGTGATGTTCTCTTTTTCTTTTTTTCCCCCCCAGAAGAATGAAATATAGCAAGAAAAATGTATTCAGACCAGTTATAGTTTGTTAGTAAGTTAGCACGGACCTGCACGTATCAGAGCAACTGCATTTTAAGTAAGGGATAAGTTTGACCCAATCAACTTTTAAGACACAGTATTATACTGCTTGCTCCCATCAATTCACATTTCAACATAATGAAGCCCTAACTCCCCAAGTACCTCAGGATGTGATTGTGTTTGGAGGTAGACCCTTTAAAGAAAATGAAGTTAAAATGAGGCGGTAAGCATAGACCCTAGTCAAATCTGACTGGTGTCTGTAAGCAGAGGAGATTGGAACACACACACATGAAGAGCCACCAGGGATACATGCACATGAAGAAAAAGCCAATGTGAAGGCACAGCAAGAAGATGCCAGCTGAAAGACAAAAAGAGAGGCTCAAAAGAAATCACACTCGCCAACACTTGACCTTGGACTTCTGGCCTCGAGAGTAGTAAGAAAATAGATTTTTGTTGTTTAAGCTTACCCAGTCTGTAGTGTTGTTCTGGCAGCCTTGGTAAATGAACACACAGTGTGTACCAGCTAATTGATTGTATTTATCAGCAACATCATTTAACATTCTTTTTATCATCTCTAATAAGATAGGCCCAATTTAGCTTGTTGCAATAGTGTAAATTGTCCTTATCTTTGGTTTAAATAAAGGCAATGAAGATTAAAAACAGAAGTGCAACATTTCACAAGAAATCAATTGTGCATTATCAATTACAAATTTAGTTTTAAAAAGAAAGATTACTATTAAACCACATGGTATTGTAAGGGTATTGAAAGGATTTTTCTACCTTTGAAGAATACTGTACATTTATATTTTTATTTAAAAAAAATCTTCATTGGGATCAAAAGAATTATCAAAAGTTTAGCTTATTGAACAGAACTAAATACACTTGTCTTCCTATTAAACATCTAGTGGTAGCTTTTAAGAAAATCGATGTGTAAAGGTCTCAACAAATTAAAAGAGTTGAGTATTTTCTCTGCATATCAGAGTTGTCAGGTGGTGAATTTTGAAGCCTCATTTACATGTTTGTTATTATTGGTGTTTTTCCCATCTCCTACAATGAAAAAATAATCTATTATTAGGGTCTAATGTACTATTAGGGTCTTTGTCTAGTTCATGATATATTGTCAGCCCCTAAACAGTGTCTGGGTATAATAAGTACAAAATTACCATTGTTAAATAAGCGAATCGATATTTATTAAACATTCTTTTTCACTTCTTCTTTTGTGAATAACCTCTTTCCATTTAATGCAGGTATTTTAAAGTTCATATTTGTACATTAAAATATTTTTCTCTTCACTAGAACCTTGCACTTTCTTTAACATATGGACCTTGAAAATCAACTAGACAAAAAAGACAGTATTTCCAGTAAACCCTGTCATAGAAAACAAATATATTTACTAAACACAAAAATGGAACACACTGACACACACATATGCTTCCAAATAAGTTTCATTTTGACAAAATAAATACTAATGGAAATAAAAGTCCACAGATACTTTCTACATTTACTCTCCATGGAATACTGATAGAATGAGGAAATGTTTAAGCGCTGAAAAAACAGAAAACTGAATACCACATGGTGTTTTTTAAATCTCAAGTAGCTCACCATCTGTACGGTGAGCAATATATATGAATAAACACTTCCAGCATAGCGATGGTAATTACCATTCACTGATCATTTGACAAGTGTCATGTGTCAGTCAAAGCATTCATATGTATCTATTTAATTAATACCCTGTGATTTATTATTATTTCTCCTACTTTAGAAATGGAAAAACTCAACGACTTGAGAGCCAAGTAACTTGCTTATGCTACAGCATTTTGAAATTTCAAATCTAGGACTCAAGTCTAGGCCATGAGACCTCAGTGCCCCTCATCTGAGATAGTACCCGAGAAATGCAAAGAGAACAGTTAAAATCAGGGAGTACAGGGAGTGTTAGATATGGTGGAACATTGTTATGTGGCTGACCTCTTAGAATAAATAGAGACTAGAAACTGATGGAACAACATGTTTATAGGGTTGTGAAAGTGAAAAACAATCTATGTAGTGGGACAATTCTTTAAAATGAGGCTAAAACAAAAGCATTTTTTCAGAGAAATGCCTTAGAGAATTTGTCTCCAGAAGAAATCCAGATCTTCACTAAGAAGGAAGAACACTGCAAAAGTTAAGCGTCCGACTTCGGCTCAGGTCACGATCTCGCGGTATGTGAGTTCGAGCCCCGCGTCGGGCTCTGTGCTGACTGCTCAGAGCCTGGAGCCTGTTTCAGATTCTGTGTCTCCCTCTCTCTCTGACCCTTCCCTGTTCATGCTCTGTCTCTCTCTGTCTCAAAAATAAATAAATGTTAAAAAATAATAATAATAATAATAATATAATATTATTTGAAGATCAAATGTGACAAGTTAAATATTCATACTATACACTCAAGAATAACACTGTCCATTAGAATTATCTGTGATGATGAAATATTTTAATTTATGCTCTCCAAACCTGTAACCACTAGCTACATATGTTATAGACCTTTAAAGGTGGTGAGGCCACCTGCAGAACTAAATTTTTAATGATATGTTATGTTAATTAATTTCAGTTTTGATTTAAATGGACATATTGCCTAGTTGCTACTCTGTTGGACAGTTCAGATCTAGACCAAGCACTAAAATTAAAAACAAATGGGTATAGCTCGAATATCAATAGAGCAGATAAAAGTAAATAGTAAAATATAATTATTCCCAAAGATGTGAGAGAAATAAGAGGGGAAAAGAACAAAGAACTTCTTTAGCTAAAACCAACAAATATGAAGATGTTAGATTTCAACACACACATACAATAATTCGATTATATAAATAAATTAAACACTCCAGTTAAAAGACAGACATTTTAAGATTCGATAAGCAAACGAGTACAAAGGCAAAAAAATAAACCAACTAAAAAACCTCCACAAATTTGAAACACAAAGACACAAAAAGATTGCAAAATAAATATCAGAAGAATACATATGAACTATAAGAAAGTTGGTGTAACTGCATTTATAGTAGAAAAAATATTCTTAGAGAACTCACCAGATAGAGAAGGGCATTTCCTGATGATAAAAGTGTGAATTCATCAAGAAGACACAACAAAACTAAATTGGCGTGCAACTGATGATAAAGATTCAAATATAGAAATCAAAAAATGACAAATCCACAGCCATAACTAGAGATATTTAACTCTCCACTCTCAGTTATTGATAAACAACTAGACAAATAATTAGTAAAAAGAAAGGAGCCCCTTGTCTTAACTGACATTAATAGAACACTACATCCAAAAACTACAGTCACATTTTATTTTTTCTAAATTTTTTTTTAACGTTTATTTTATTTTTGAGACAGAGAGAGACAGAGCATGAACGGGGGAAGGGCAGAGAGAGAGGGAGACACAGAATTGGAAGCAGGCTCCAGGCTCTGAGCCATCAGCCCAGAGCCTGACGCGGGGCTCGAACTCATGGACCGTGAGATCGTGACCTGAGCTGAAGTCGGACGCTTAACCGACTGAGCCACCCAGGCGCCCCTCATTTTAAATAAACATGGAATATTCACCAGCACAGATGACATTCTGAGCCTAAATTGCAATACATTTCAAAAAACTGACATTATTCAAAGTTTGTGTTCTGAGTGCAATAGAATTAAATTAGAAATTACTAAACATAAGATATATAGAAAATCCTCAAGTATTTGGGGGTGAAGCCATATATTTCTACATAAATTATGCGTTAAATAAACATTGAATATAAGAGAATGTATAAAATGTTTCAGACTGAAATATTATCATGAAAGGTGTCAGAGAAATGTTTTAAAGGTCAATTTTAAAACCCCAAAGGGGTGTGATTGTTTCTATTGTAGCTTGCTTGGAATTATCAGGACACTGAAATATTACAACATACATGAAGGAAAGTAGAAATATGAAAATAGAAGTGGGAAGTATAGACTACTTTTTCAAATCATATTTTAAAATTATTTTTAACAGTTAGAATAGAAATAGTATAATAGCTCAAGGAGAGAACATGGATGAAATATATAAAATTCAGAATTTAAGATGGCTGAGTAATTTTGTATATAGATGTAAGATCTTGAAGTGGTAAGAACTATTGAAATAAATGATTTAACAGTGTAAGGTTGTTTAGAATAAAGACCATATGTAGAAGAGTTAGCTTACCTGGAGTTCAAACAATATTTATTTTTATGATGGAAGAGGAGAGAAAGACAGATGAAAATAATTATACATTAAGAAGTAGAGTAGAGGATTTGGAGAGGTTTGATCCTAGTTTCTTAAAGACATGAGATACTGGGTCATTGGCTGAGATGTTTTGAGCAGAGGTAAAAGGACAACAACTTCATATAATGACAGAGATTCGGGTTTAGAAGCACAATTCTGACAAGACAGCAGTAGCTGCCTGGAATCATACACCAGAGCTATAGAGATAGAGTGAAGCATCATGCTATAGGACACAGCGATAGAATGTCCTATAAAAATTCTGTCATTTATTCTGTCATTAAAATTAAGGGACAATTTACATTAAAGTATTATCTACCCAAATATTTCAAACATTTTATTTGGATCTTATAAAGAAGTAATAAGTAATAAGTAATCCTTCTTCATTAGAAGAATTACAGGGGATCCTGAGTGGGTCAGGCAGTTAAGTGTTTGACTCTTGATTTCAGCTCAGGTCATGATCTCAGGGTTCATGGGTTTGAGCCCCGCTTTGGGCTCCATGTTGACCCTTACCTCCTTGTGCTCTCTCTGTCTCTCTTTCTGTGTCTCTCAAAATAAATAAAAATAAACTTTAAAGGTAAGGATTATAAAATGGGCAGCTTTCAATACATATTTTCTCTCCCTTCATCATGATACCTTACAGATATAGCCAATTTCAGATTCTCAAAAATTTTTTAGTCCAAAATGGATTTTGTTTTATTCCAAAGACGTTGGTGTAAAGGTTGTGCCTGTGGTTTCTAAAAATACATATTTAGTTTCCAGCATTTAGTAATTGTGGTATTTCATGTAAAGTTCCAATTTTCAGCTTTTCCCAACACTCTTAAACTTGTCAACATGATGTCTAAAGTACTCTCAACTTTTAGGAGCAATTGTTTGGAGACAAGCAGGAGCTTGCTCCCTTTAGACAGGCCTGTGTACCGCTGTTCACTACAATGCTCACTGCCCACAGCTCAGCCTAAGTTTCAGTCATTTCTCATAATTCTCCAACTATTGTTTAAATCAATGACATATTTAAGAAAAATGAAATCACGTCTTGATTCTTTGAGTTGTGAAGGGCGTGCGTAAGGTAAGATTTCATTTTGATTAACAGGCAAAAGAGTAGGCCTGTATAAAATTCATGTATACACATGGTCTATATGTGCATCATACATATGTATTCACGCACACCTCTTACATACACATACGTACACACACACACAACTTTGGGCAATAAATCCACTCACTCATTCATGTTACTTCCATGACCCCATTGTTGCAATTTTTACTTTAAATCTCTGTTCTACTATACAAAATAATGTAAACATGTAAAGACACAGATAAGTCTGGCAAAGGCAACAAATGATAAGATGATAGGTATGGAAATGTTCTGTCTTGTAAGGACTTTGGAATATTGCCTAAAACACTCAGGCTAAATTCCTTCCCCGTGTTTGATTAACATAGATGTAAAGAACCTGTTTAGTACATTAAGAGGGCAATAAGCAGATTAAGAGTTCCGCAACAAAAGGCCTTTACACTTTGCACCCAAGTCTTAGTATTGCTAATTAATGCTAATTTCTCAGATGTAATGTAATGGTAATCTGTAAAGGATTAAACTTTACATATTTCCAAATATAAAAAAATAGTCTCTAAGCACATAATTTCCTCAGTTCTGCAAAGAACAAATAATAATGGTAATAATATTATTATCATCTAACATTTGGAAAGTGTTCTGTGACAGTAAATATTTCTTTCTATACAGTAAATCACTGAACACTCACAAAATGCTTTGAAGTGATTACAATTGACCTTTAAGAAAAATAAAAAGAAGAATAAGTTAAGGTGTACCCAAATCAATCAGAAAATAAGGGTTGGAGTCAAGGTTTTGAACCTAAGACACACTGTTGGGAGAGCCAAATACAAGTGACTCTTGAACAACATGGGTTTGAACTACACAGGTCCATTTATACACGGATTTTTTTTAAATAAGTACAGTACAGTACTATAAATGTATTTTCTCTTCCTTAAGGTTTTCCTAATAGTATTTTCTGTTCTCTAGCTTACTTAATTGTACGAATACAGTATATAATACATATCACATAAAAAATATGTGCTAATTGATAGTTAATGTTTTTGGTAAGGCTTCCCATCAACAGTAGGCTATTAGTGGTTAAGTCTTTGGAATCTCAAAAGTTAAATGAGGATTGTCAACTATGTGGTGGGTTGGCAGCTCCAATCACTGTATTGTTCAAGAGTCAACTATACAAGTTCTCTCTTTGAGTCATGAGTTTTTACCCAGATTTTCTATGAAAATCAAACTGGTGGGTGGGGATCCCCATCTATAGGTATTTGAGGCAGATAAATCTATCTTGTGCCAGATTTATTCATGCCTTGCAGAGTGCTTAACATCACACCAAATTCCTATTCAATGTGAAAAAGACCTGAAAATTTTCTGAATTCTCCCCTCTTGGCGATAATGCCACAAGTCGGAAAATCATTCTATAATACAGAGTCCTCCATCCCCAAGTATGAAACAAGGCGATGAACAAGTCCCCTGGAGCCTAATCTCTTAATTTGCCCTTCATTTCAACCCACATTTCTTTTCCATATCCCCATAGTCCTTTTTCATATCCCTTTTTCTTTGTTGAGGTGACTTTCACACTTTCCCCAAGAATGTGATTACAGATCATGGCAGAAAAAAACAGTGATCAATAAAGAAATATTCAAAAATATTATTCATGTGGATTCAGGGTGGTCAAATCATTATTTATCAAGTTAAAAGATAATCTCCCCAGAAGGGTTTGCCAACATACATGCCTCAATTCAGTTCCTCATTACTACAAGTTGTACCAAATATAGTTAAAATCACAAATGCTAAGTATGTGTAAGGCAGGATGTTCATGCTGCCTGGTTTTCATATTATTCTATGGATTACTCTATTTTGAGCCCTATCTGTTCTTGTAGGCTGTCTTTTTAAAATCTGTTCTTGTAGTTCTCTCTGTATTATGGTAATGTCGAAGGTTTTAAATTAAGGAACTAGAAACAGAATAATTGGGGACAAAACTCACATTTCCATATACTTCCTGTATGGGGCATGATAGTAGAGGTCCTGGCTCCCTGTGCAATCAATTTAACACCCCTTAACCCAACACACATATAGACACACACAGCACACACAAACTGACACACTGCCTCTGGCCAAAGATGATAAATGTTAATATTATCACTTTCCCCACTGTCAAATACAGACTGCAAGAGCATTTTTATGTGTCTATTCACTATAGTGTTTCTATTTCATTTCATTTGGGGGTATTTATGCTGTAAAACAAAACACAAAAAATGTGATTGTACAAAACAGCAACTATTGTAAACTGCTCACGGCCTTATGGGTGAGAATTTTGGCAGTTCATAACAGAGGACTCATCTCTGCTCCACAATGATTGAGCTTAGGTGCTTCAAATAGTTGAAGATGAGTTAACTGTGATGCCTTATCTGGAGCCACGTGTCTGGAGCCTTATTCCTGGCTGTTGGCTGATCCAATGATATGCCCCGATTCGAGAGACCCCCCGAAAACAAACCACCAGAGTCCAGAGTCAAAGCCAAGCGGCAAGGGTCGTTTATTGCAGGTTCGAACCCGGTCCTCCGCGCGCTCGTTGCCGGTGACGCTAAGAGGCCCCGAGCGAGGATCTTACAGCTTCTTTTATAGACAGGCACAAACAAGTTAGGGATTTTTTGCGGTTACAGAGCTGTTATTGGTTGACATTTAAATTTGAGCACTCAGCAGAACTTGATTGGTTCCCGCCTTTAGGTCAGACCACAACCGGGCATGCCCTGGCTGGTTCCGGGAACGGGGGGGGGGGGGGGGGGGGGGGGGGCGGGGGGGGGGTCTTTTCTTTGCAGTTGTGAGTACACCTGGTAATTTTTCTCTTAGTCTCTCACCAAGAATATCACATTCACTCACATGTCTTGACACCTGATCTCAAGGCTGGACTGACTGGACTAGCTGAGGCTACCCAGGCAGGAGTCTTCTCCTCTCTCCTTTCTTCCCTTTCTCTTCAGTATGACAATCTCAAGATTGTTGGTCTTTTTTCACAGTGGCCAGCTTACCCTAATGGCAGCATTCCAAGAGTCTGGGCAGAAGCTGCAAGGCTTCTTGTGAAGTAGCTTTGGAATCCCTGAAAGTACCTTCCCATGCATTCAGGTAATCAAGTAAATAATTAAGGCAAGCCCAGATTCAAAGGGAGTAGAATTACACTCCACCTCTTAATAGGACAAGTGGCAAGAATTTGTGGCCATCTTTAATATATGAGAGACTAATGTATCTACGTGGCTCAGACCCCCTAATATTGAAGGAAAGTACAATCAACTTGATTATGCAGTCCTTGCAGTTTAATCCAGGCCAATTAAAATGAGATGCTTCTGCATGTTGCCTGCTTGTCCCTTCTGTTTTTATCCTCCACTTATGCCATAGGTTTTACATTATCACCTTATCTACATGATCCAAGAGTTAAGGATTTCCTACCTCCTCCCACACTCTACAAGGAAACTGGTTTTATCTCATTTGAAACTGTCAGTGAAATGTAATCCATGTTTACTGTAACTTTATACTCAGAGTTTTATAGACACTATGCCTTTGGAACTATTAGCAGAAGTAGATGGTTCCACTAAACTTCCAGTGAATGTTGTTCTTATATCACATCCTTTTATCTTAATAAAATGCAAGAGTCCCAGTTCTCAATAAAGATGACAAATTTAGAAAGCTATAAGAAAATAAAAGCACACAAGCATGAGAAAAGAATATGTCAATTTAACTAAAATACTATTAGTTCATAGAGGATTATTTTACTTCAACTAATTAAACACATTCTTTCTATTACAATCACTCACTCTCATTGTAGAAATATACAGAAGCAAAGTTTTTGTAAGAGCTACATTTTCACAGATTGCAAAAGGCAAGCTCTTTCAAAAATTGTCATGAGATTTTCTGCTTTTCAGAGTTCTACAATTTTTTAGTTCAAATTCCTCCAGGTGAAGTTTAAAGTAATGTATTAATATCCAATTGATGGAAGAAGAAAAGAAATTGAGCAAAGGCAGTACAACCTATTCCCATTTCAATTTAAGAATATTTTTACTCAGAATTATTATCAAGATAATCCTTCAGAGATTTGTTAAGCTATTTTTGTAAAACAATTTCAGTAGCACAAGAACTGTATCTGTAATACTACAAAACAAAGTATATGGCTTTCCAATTGAGGAAATATTAACAGAATTAGAGACTTTAATCTCCAGTCCTATTGGGACAAAAAATAAGTAAATATCATGGAAATGGTATTTATCCTCAAAGTCTTTACTGTCTTATTTTATAGAACTAAATTATATGTGTTCTTCACTTTACCAATTAATAACTGTCAAAATTACAGAATTCAATTTCTAGCTGTTATAGAAGCGTTTTGGTCGTTTTTTCTTAAGCAATTGAGCACTGGTATGTAACAGAAAATTACATACTCACCATGTGAGAGTAAAAAGTCAGAGAATATATGGAAAACAGTAATAATTTGTTAAATTGTCCTTCTCACTAGTAGAGCAAAATGTATTTAATTCATAGGCATAGAAAATAATATAGACATAAATATGCATGCACACACATGTTTGCATAATTAAATAACTAAAGAAATCATTATATGTCTAACAACTGATAGTTGGTTAGGAAAATTCTGTAATGGTACATACAACAGTTAAGAGATTCTTGTTTGGGTTTTCCACTGTGAAGTCAAATCAGAAATATTTTTCAGCCTAATACAGCTCTTCCATTTTCTTCACTATTTTCAGTTATTAGAAGCAGATGGTGTTTTGGTGGTAAACACAATTAATTTCATTTTATAGAATTTACTTAATTAGATTTGGACTTCATGTCTCATGTGCATTGGATTTCATTGTTATACATATTGTTTATAATTCTGCCAGCTGTCATAAATGCATACTTATTTTTTTTTAATTCTTAAGACTATCATTTCTAAACAGGGGATAATCTATTCATTTTACTGAATAAATTGGAAATAAAATACATTACTTTAAATTCGAATTTTGTAGAATGTTATATGCAGTCAAATTATCTTGTTCCAAATGCATGGAGAATTCAAAGTCTATGCAAATTTTAGAACATATCACCATTTTACATCTCTTCAATTATGTTAATGTTTTTGTTTTTCATTTTGAAAGTATTAACTGAAATGTTTCATACTTCTAAGATCTACAAAAATACTAATCATGACAAAACACATGCTTATTAGACCATGAAAGCATTCTCAATTTGTTCTTTTATTTTTTGCAAAAATGTTGCCAAAGTAGATTGTATATAAGAACCAAATAACTGGTGAAAAGTGAAAACACTACCCATTTCCCATATATTGGTTCAAATTAATGTTTCTTGCAGAAATGATTGACTTTGTATATGCCTGTATGTGTGTGTATGTGTGTCTTTTGTTGATCGCATTCAGTATTCTAATATCATATTGCTGGATTAAATGAAATGAAATTGTTTACTTTAATACTTTTAAAATACACTTTTTTTACTATTAGAAATTTTGTTCTTGTTCTCAAGGATAGTAAAACTTTCTCACGGGTACAAAGTGCATTTTACCTGTCATGCATCATCGACAAAAAGTTACTTAGGTACCCTGAGCATATTACTCTTTTGTTTCTGGAAACTACAATTAATAGTTTTGTAATTCCCTTCAGTAATGGTGTCTAATACCTATAAAAATTTATGGTTAAAAGTTATGTATTTTGTGGCACCTGGATGGCTCAGTTGGTTAAAGCATCTGACTTTGGCTCAGGTCATGATCTCATAGTTCTTGAGTTTGAGTCCCACATTGGGCTCTGTGCTGATGGCTCAGAGCCCAGAGCCTGCTTTGGATTCTGTGTCTTCCTTTCTGTCTCTGCTCCTCGCCATCTTGTGTGCTCTCTCTCTCTCTCTCAAAAAGAAATAAATGAACATTAAAAAAGTTATGTATTTTGCAATCTAATTAGAATGAAATTCTAAAGAATATTTTGAATTTGTTTAAAACAGCTTAAGCTTAATATTTTCTTAGAAACAATTTTTAACAATTTGTTTAACAAGTTGCAGAGTTTAGGGTTAGGTTACATTTCTACTTAATGTACTTACCTTAAGCTCAAAAATGAATTCTAAAGCATTGTTAAAAATAATGGCCAGGTATTATGAATAATAATTTGAGTTTCAAAGGTAATGTTTAAGTTGTGCTGACAAATTCCCTTAGTAGTAATACATTATAACCAGTAGGTTTGTATTTCACATCTTTTTAGCAGGTTATTAAATTAAACACCAAAAAAAGTCAGTAAAAATTACATTATCTTGTTGGTGAATATTTACTTGACTCTGATATATCAATACTTCAAACATAAACTCCAATTTGTTCATGTCCATTTAATGGAAAGTTTTTTTTCTTTCAGAAAAAAAAATATGGCATCTCATATTTCCACTAAATTTTAGCAAATCTATCACAAAATATATGTAACAATTAACAACAAACTTTTTTATTTTTATTACAACATGAGGTGTTTTTAAACTTAAAGGAAAGGATGTTTAGATTCTTATTTCAATATTCAGGTTCAGCTACCCTTCCCCACTGCCAATGATTATTTAAATAAACTTTTCATATTCTCAGATTCATCCTTTATCTATTCTGAAGTCACAAAACAGTCAAATTCCGGACCATTAGTAATTCTGAAAAGCCCCACGATATTCCTGTTCATCTAAAAGGCTGAAGGAATGTACCAGACTGATAACATGTCCAGAGAATACCTAGAGAAAGAAAAAGCACCAGTCACTGACCTCTGGCTACAAACATAGAAAATGAAAACTAAGGATGTTTTGTAAACTGCAATTTGAACATGTGCCTTCTCACACAGGTCCTCTTGTCAAAGGGCAGAAGACATACAGTCAAGACATTTAAAGAAATGTGACCAGTCATTGGTTGACTACTAAATTATAATAGCAGGTGTTAACCCCAGGAAGGTAAGCTGAAAAAAAAGTAAAATAAAATAAAATAACCAAAATTCAGGGACCACACAGTACAGGAAATACAGAATCCATAAATTATTCCAGGAAAGTTGCTAAACAGATACTCAGCAACAAGGGCAAAATAAGCTGGTATTTTTTAAGGTTTTTTTTTTTAACGTTTATATATTTATTTTGAGAGGGAGAGAGAGCATGACTGGGGTAGGGGCAGAGAGAGAGGGGAGAGAGAATCCCAAGCAGGCTCCTCACTGTCAGTGCAGAGCTTAATATGGGGCTTGAACTCATGAAGTGTGAGATCATGACCTGAGCCAAAAATAAACTTTGGAGATAAAAGAATATGATACCAGGATTGTTACAATATATTATCTAAAATCTACCATACCCCATTTCTAACAATAAATTGTATGTTATGCAAAGAAATAGGAAAGTATACACATATAAAGGAAAAAAAGGATACACTAGAAAGTTTCCCTGAGGAGGCCTAGATTTGGGACTTTGAAGACAAAGAATTTAAGTTACCATTATAAATATGTTCAAGGAAGAGAAGAAAACTTATGCCTGAAGAATTAAAGAAAGGTATGGCAGTGATGTTTTATCACATAGAGAATACCAATAAACAGATAAAATTATGAAAAAAAAACACAAAAATTTGTGAGTTGAAAAATACAGTAACAGTAAATTAAAAAGAAATCACTCGAAGAGCTAAACAGTTTGAGCTAGAATAAGAAAGAAATAGCAAACATGAATATAGGTCAATAAAGATTATCCTGGCTGAGGAGTACAAAGAAAGGAAATGAAGAGAAATGAGCAGAGCCTCATAGAATTGTGGGTCACCATCAGGTGTACCAAAAAGTGCAAGTGTACCTATATGTGTACCTATATGTACCTATATCTTCTCTTTCTCCAAAAAAGAAGAGAAAAAGGCACAAAAGATACTACAAAATTGTGATGGAAAACTTTCTAAAAATGATGAATACTAATAAATCTACATATTCAAGAAGCTTCTACATATTTAAGAAGCTTAATGAGATACAAGTAGATAAACACAAATAGATACACCTATGTACATTATATTAAAAACGTTTAAAGACCAAGACAGAAAAAAAGATTTTGAAAGCACCAAGAGTAAAATGACTCCTCACCTACCAAAAAGAATCCCAGTGAGCTGACTTTCCATCAGAAACTGTGGAGGCCAAAAGACAGATGACGTCTTGTCAAAAGAAAAATAATGTCATTTCCAATTTCAGTACCCTGCTAAATGGTCCTTCAAAATTGAAGGAGAAATGTAAACTTTTTCAGATAAACAAAAAATAGCCTGCATTGCTAGTAGACCTGCTGTGCAAGAAATAACTAAAGGAAATCCTTCTGGCTGAAATGAAACCAGATAGTAACTTAAATCCATGCAAAGAAATAAAAAGCACCAGTAAAGCTGACTGCATAGGTATTATAACGACAGTATAAATATATTTTTGGTGCAACTCTTTTTTCTATCAGTATTAAAAGCAACTGCATAAGCAATTATTTTAAAATGCTGTTGATGGACTTACAAGGGTTAAGATGTATTTTGTAAGACAGTAATAATATTAGACTAATATTTTACCACAAGTTATTGTTATTATTATTATTATTATTATTATTATTATAAAAACCCTTGATACATTTTAAAAGACTAAAGTCATACAAAGTATGTTCTCTGATCACAGTGGAATTACATAAGAAAGTAACAGAAGAAACATTAGGCAATTAACAAATTGTGAAAGGTAAGCAATAAACTTATAAATAACAGTGAGTCAAAGAAAAAAACCCACGAGAAATATTAGAAAATACCTTGAGATAAATAAAAATAAGTACACAACATGCAAAAACTAATGGGATTCAGCAAAAGCAGTGCTTCCTGGGGAATTTATAGCTGTAATAGTCATTATTAAAAAAAAGGAGAAATAGCTCAAATCAGTAACCTCAGCTTCTACCTGAAGAAATTGGAAAAAGAGGAGCAAACTAAACCCAGTACAAACAGAAAGAAGGAGACAATAAAGATTGGACAGTAATAAGTGGAATAGAAAAGAGAAAATAATAGAAAAAAATCAACAAAACCAACGTTGGTCCTTGGAAAATATCAATGAAATTGACAAACATCTATGTAGACTGATGAAACAAAAAAAAGAAGACTCAAATTCACAAAATCATAAATACAAATAAGGCATTGTTACTGGCCTTACAGAAATAAAAATGATTATAAAGAAAAACTATGAGAAATTATGTCAGCAAGTTAGATAACCTAGATGAAACAAATTCTCAGAAAGACACGAATATTGTGTATGTAAAAAGAAATAGAAAATCCGAAAAGACCTTTGAAAAGTAAAGATGTTAAATTAATACTGAAAGACTCCCACAAAGAAAATCCCCAAACTAAAGAATTCACTAGTGATTTCTACCAAACTTTCTCAAACTATCCCAAATGAAGAAAAGGAAGGAATACTTATAACTCTGTCAGGCCAATATTACACTGATACCACAAACAGAAAAATACATCAAAAGAAAAGGAAACTACAGACTGATATTCCTTGTTGTTATATAAATAAGCCAAAGATAGTTTCCATATGTTGGCCCTATGGTATTTACTTCTTTACAACAAGCTAGGACTGTTAGCTCAAAAGCCTGTTGGCAACAAACTCAAATATTTAAAGGTCTAACTGCTTTCAGTATAGCCCACGTGAGCACTTTTGTTGTTTTTGTTTAAAGATTTAATTAATTAATTAATTAATTTTTAGGTAATCTCTACACCCGACATGGGGCTTGAATTCACAATTCCAAGATGAAGAGTCACTTGACTGAGCGAAGAGTTCCACTGACTGAGCCAACCAGGCGCCTCCCAAGTAAACAGTTTTGTAGGCATTTAGAGCCTGCCTAACTTTGCATATTCCACAAAACTGCACCCCAAATCTATCCATAGATAAAACCCTGAGGCTGCAAAAGCTCCAATCCACTGCTGTCCTTAGGAGTTCACAGACTTGGTAATTCTAATCACACTCCTGAGCAGCAGTCCCTGGACAGGTAGAGCTCCTCTCCAATTCCCTTGAGTCCCAGGAGTACCCTGCCCTCTTCTGGGTGGTGGCCCTGTATTGTCTCTGAAAGGTCTTATCTGTGAGGGACTTATCCTCACATGCAAACCTGTCAAAGTGCTACTCATGTAAATCTCCTTATGTGCCACTGCCACCTAGTAGCCGTATCTTTTTCCTTGATCAGACCTGAAATCCTTAAACCCACTACACTTAAAAATACAGATGTAAAAATCCTCAACAAAATATTAGCAAACCAATTCCAGCAACACAGAAGAATTATACAGCAAAAACACATGAGATTTATTTCCAGAATGCAACGGGTTTTAACATACAAAAAACAATTTAATATATCACAACAACAGAATAAAGAGCAGAAACCGCATTATATTTTCAATAGAAGTAGAAATCACATTTAGCAAATCCACACTTCTCTTGATAAAAACACAACAAACTAGGAATAAAATGGGACTTTATGAACCCGATAAAGGGCATATATAAAAACCCCACACCTAACATCATACTCAATGGTGAAAGACTGAAAACTTTCTCCCTAACATCAGAGACACAGGTGGCTCAAGCCACTCTATTCAACATTGTACTGGTTTTTACACTAGAAGTTAGGCAAGAGAAAAAGTAAATAGAAGTCACCAAAGAGAGAATGGAAGATGTCTCTGCTTGCAGATGACTCGATTTTATGTCTGGAAAAATTGTAAGGAGTCCACAAAACAATTAGCACTAACAACTTTGCCATATTTACAATAGAATACAATACTAGTGTACAAAATCAGCTAGGTTTTATTAAAAATTAAAACCCCATCAAGAAAGTGAAAATACAATCCAAATTATGGGAGAAAATTTTTGCTTGATAGGATCCGCTATCCAGATTTTGTAAAAACAAAAGAAAACAAAACAAAAAATGAAAAACAACTCTTACAACTTAGAAATAAAAATGACAACCCAAGTAAAGTATGGTCAAAATTTTTGAATAGACATTTTTTCTGAAGAATACTGTATAATGATATGACCAATAAACACATGAAGCAATTTCAACATCATTTGTCTTTAGATATTCAGATCAGGGGGCGCCTGGTGGCTCAGTCGGTTAAGCCTCCGACTTCAGCTCAGGTCACAATCTCACGGTCTGTGAGTTCGAGCCCCGAGTCGGACTCTGGGCTGATGGCTCAGAGCCTGGAGCCTGCTTCCGATTCTGTGTCTCCCTCTCTCTCTGCCCCTCCCCCATTCATGCTCTGTCTCTCTCTGTCTCAAAAATAAATAAAACGTTAAAAAAATTTTTTAGATATTCAGATCAGAATTCCAGTAAGATGTCACTTCCCACACACTAGGATGACTAAGAAAACAAGTAATAACAAGTGTTGATGAGCATGTAGAAAAATCTGAACGCTATACATTGGTGGTGAAAATATAAAATGGTACACCCACTTTAGAAGGCAGATTGATGGTTCCTCAAAAGGATAAAGAATTACCATATGGCCCAATAATTTCACTCCTAGGTAGTTACCCAAGAAAGTTGAAAACATGCATGCACGTAAAAACGCCTACACAAATGCTTATAGCAGCATTACTTGTAATAGCCAAAAAGTGAAAACAACCTAAATGTATAGTAACTGATAAATGGATAAGCAAAATATTGTATATCAGTACAATGGAGTATAATCTAACAATAAAAAATAAAAGGCATAGAAACATGACATGGAAGAACTTTGAAAACTTTATTCTAACTCAAAGAAGCAGACCCAGAAGGCTATTTAGTGTGAATCTCTTTATGTGAAATGTCTTGCATGGGCAGATTCATAAGGAAGAAAGATCTGTGTAACCTGGGACTGGAGAGGGGGATGATGGTTAATAGGAATTTTAGTGATTCATAGTGGCTCTGCACTTTGTTTTGTTTTGTTTTGTTTTGTTTTTTTGAGTGAAGAAAATATCTCAAAATTATAAATAGGGGTGCCTGGGTAGCTCAGTTGGTTTAGTGTCCGACACTTAATTTAGACTGAAGTCATGATCTCATGGCTTGTGTGATCGAGCCTCATGTCAGGCTCCATGCTGACAGCGTGGAGCCTTGGGATCCTCTGTCTTCCTCTCTCTCTGCCCCTTCCCTGCCCAGGGTCGCTTTGTCTGTCAGAATAAATAAACATTAAAAATAGTAAATTATAGTGATAGTTGCACAACCTTGTGAATATGCTAAAATACATTGAGGTGTATAGTTTAAATGAGTACATTGAATTGCAGGAGTTAAATTTAAATAAAAATATAAAAGTAAATCCCTGTGATTAGGTTAAAATCCCTTCAAGCATTTAAGTTCTATGATTAGTCTTCTTGAACAACATATGTGAAAATTTAAAGTATGGAGAAGAAACCAAATAAATCACACAAATACCTCCACTCTGAAAATTTTACTTTTTTCCTGTTTCCTCAACAGTCTTTGGAGCCAAGTTGCCTGGGGCTGAGTTCTAGGTTACCATCTACCTCTGTTACCTTGGTCAATTTATTTAAAGCTCTCTGTGCCTTACTTTCCGTCTTCATCAACTCAGAAGGTTTTGTGATGACTAAATATGTAGAGTGATTATAACAATGAGTGGCGTGTAATAAAGGGCACATCATTGTCAATGTTATAATACTATTAACATACAATTATTTTTGTGCATGTAATTACGTGTGTCATTACTATTAGCACTTTATACCATAACCTAATTAGGATTTATAAAATCAGTGTTTTTTTGTTTTGCTTAAATGTTTATCAGAGTTAAGCTTATCTTAATATAACAATCATAGCTGGTTAAATTTTCTAGGAAGTAACATCATGCAGAAACAATAAAAGGATATAAAGGAAGAGTGTATGTAAGATTGCAAACCAAGAGGCAGGTTAACTAGATGAACTGAAAAGAGAGTATGTGTGGTCTTTACTAACATTTTTGAACAACATTTTTTTGTAAGAAGTATATCAGTAAGTTTATTTAAAATCTAAATGAATACATAAATATTTATGTTTACATGGCTTATCATTTGTAATATTAACTGATCACATTTTCTATAAACCTGTGTTTTCAGAAAGATAGAGAAAAATTTTAATCTAAAGCACTTTATTTAGCAGGGTAGGGTCGGTTACTCAGTATATATACTCGATATATTTTTCTACATCTTTAATGGATTAAATATGAAACGTATTAGAATAATGGCCCAGGAAAGAATTAACAGACTTTTTTGGCCATTTGTCCATTTTTCTTTCTTTTTTTTCTTAGTGTGTCTAGAAAATGGAGTGAGAGATAAGTAGGGAGAGAAAAATAATGTAGGGAAAGAACAAGAGATAAACAACTGCTAAAATTTTTAATATATATCAGTCAACAAACGAAAAAAGTAATTCGTCAGAGCCGTTCAGTTATGGCCTTTGTCTAATTAATTGTTTTTTTGTATATCAAATAAAATATAAAGTTTATTCTGTGTGTCAGGGGGAACAAAGAAGAACAATCTTCTGATTTATAGGCCATTTTAATTTGTGATTTTATACTTGTGAAAATATTTTCAAATTCTTATTATTGATTCTGTCTCTGAAGAGGCCACTGAACCTATCACATATGTAAAAATTGCTTCTGAAAGGAGCAGATTTATCTGGGCAATTACTACATTGACTAAGAAACAAGGAGGCTGAGTTCCGTCTTAACACAATTGTTATTTTATTGACTAATGTTAAGTGAGAGACAGAGTCAAAGCCTTAGGACACAGGAACAATTATCCTCTCCTAGGAGCAAAGCATGATGCTCTGCAGAGACTTGAATTCTAGAATAAATCATTGGAATAGTGTTGGCAGCAGTATGGATGCACTGTTTGAAGGTAAATTTATCCCATGTGGTTACCATGATGACCGAAATAAATGCCCAGCAACATACAAAGCCAACCATTGTTCCTTAGCTGGAATTATTTTAGTCATTGCTAGTGTATTTTTGTGTAAACTGGTTGCTTGATATCTGGGAATATACTAATGTCGCAAACAACAATAAGCGAACTTTATAGCATTATCTAATTATTTTTCTTTTTAGTAATGACTGATTTTTAAAGCAAATACCATGACTCACAAAAAAACCTTATTAGAAATTATATTTCGGGCACCTGGGTGGCTCCGTCAATTAAGCGTCCAACTTCGGCTCAGGTCATAATCTGACACTGTGAGTTCGAGCCCCGTGTCGGGGTCTGTGCTGACACCTTAGAGCCTGAAGCCTGCTTTGGATTCTGTGTCTCCCTCTCTCTGCCTCTTCTCCATTCATGCTCTTTCTCTCTTTCTCTCTCTCTCTCTCTCAAAAATAAATAGACATTAAATAAATAAAAATAAATAAACTATATTAGCTGCAGCAACCAGTCTCAATGAGAAAAGTCGAGAAACATGAGAGTATGTATTTACATAAAACTGAGCATTTATTCTTACTGTGTGATGAATACTAAAGTCAAAATAAGCCTGGTGGAAGAGATCAAATTTTTGTGTGGATTAAAAACTACAAAATCAGTCATTGCTCTTAGGTCTTTTTCTTTCTCAGACACCATGTATGTGATATACTTGTTTCCTTATTCCCATAACCATAACTTTAAACCTTTGCCCTGAGTCTTGAGACAGACCCATCCAGATTCTCAGTCTCTTCCAGCATTGAACTGTCTCAAAATTGGGTCTTGAAACCCAGCACTTTTATAGTGGTGATTAATGCTAGAAATCACAAGAAAGATACAAGCTTAGTTTCTTCTTCATTTGTTTATTATTCATTTTTGTCCATTTATTTAGCATCTCTATGTGCTGAGAGCTGAGCACACAATGATGAGTGCATCATCTCAGAAAAGACCTTCAAAGAACACCTATCAACCTACTTATTTAAGCCAAACATTCTTATCCTTATTTCAGTTCAACTATGGAGTAACCCAAAATGCACACATATTCTCCTCCTGTCCCTCTCTTTTCCTCTCTCTCTCTCTCTCACACATACACGTACACACACACACACGCTTTTAACAATAGTTAGTGTTTTAACCTGTCAATGTTATAGTGATATTAACACATACAGACACATATAATTATATTTGTGCATGTAACTGTCAATAATTGTGTGACATTTACTATGTGCTACGCATTGTTCTAGGTATTTTAACTATAAGCATAAATGAATTAGGATTTATAAAGTTGGTGGTTTTGACTTTTTTGCATTTAAATGTATAATTTTAATATACATTAGTCATTTCAATAGCGTGAGTAGCTTAAAATGTTGACAGTTCTGACAGCATTTTACTTGCAATGAAGTTTACTTGCAACGAAGGTAGAAATCTGACAATTATTTAAAGTGAAATTATTTTAGCATGTGATCTCAAAGATACAAGTAAAATAGACATGAATGTAGAAAGGAAGAGGATATAATTTTCCTGATAAATCTTTAATTGCTTGGTATTTAATCTATGAACTGATTTTGACTTAACGTCCTAAAGTTTAAATATTAATATTTATAGAATGTAGCCTAAAGTGTTTCTTAAAAACCATATAAGAAATGTGTATTGATATATCTATACTTAAATCAACCACTCTGTCTTTAATTATAATCTCAATTTTTAAGAAATATTTGGGGACTTTTGATGCAGAATGATGTGGTTTAAATTATAGCTCTTCCATGGATTTTTCTCATAATCTTATCCAGTGTAGTCCAATAAGTAAGCCTTAGTTATATCATCTGTGAAATAGAGATAATAATAGGCGACTGATAGAATTATTATGAAGATTGAGATAGCAAAGGCAAAGTAATTAGCACAGTATCTAACAAACAGTAATATCTCAGTAAGTGGTAGCTGTCATTTGAGAGACACATGAAGACAATCTAATTTTGTTAAAAATGAAAATTCCATAAAACCTAGGACTCCCTGGTTGTATGTGATGAAATTGTAATTTAACTGAACCTGGAGTACATCCAAAATTGACCACTGTGAATGAATTACAGTTCAGTAGGAATGTTCTGTAACACACAGGAGAGCGTGCATGTACACCTGCTTTATAATGAAAGGATCCATATGACAAATCATCAAAATTGTCTGTTCACTAAGGATCCTTTCTAAGCTTGCCTATCTAAGAGTGGGTTGGAGAGACTTGTGTGTGTAAAACAAAACAGTTAATTCTCTGTCATGTGGAGCTGGAAATAACTTAGAAGTTAATTCTTGCTATTATGATTGATATTGCACAGAGATCATAATGGCAATTATGATCATTTTTTAGAAGAAAAAATAAACTTTTGTAAAAATGTCTTGCTCTCTTGCTTTTGATTTTGAAACACAGTTGAGGCAATTGTGTTCTAACTGATAAGGTGAATTAACACTGGGTTTCCCCTCTGGCATGGCCATTTATCTAAAGTTATGCACTATCAATGATTTACTGTGTAAAAGTCCAATGCATGGTACTAGCTAAACATTTCATTTATTGACAAGTTTAATTTCAAAGATATGCTTTCAAGTTTATATAGGGCAAAATGGTATCTACTTCAATACCCATGTAATTATTTATAAATTAATTATTGTTACAGTAGGTCGATTCCATGGAACCATGGGATATGTTTTATATATCACATTTTTGAGATTTTTTTATAAAACGCGCTTTGATGATGAGCCAAAAAAAGGAAAGAAGTGCAAACATTTGAATGGCTTGTGTGAGAAACACCCCAATTAGCTCACCTTCTCTTTATAGTCAGAAGACTATAGATATAAAATTGCCAGATACATATAGAGCTAAACAGAGGAAGGCTTTTGGCATTAGAGTCAATTAATTGGAATTGAATACTTACTGAACATATATTGATCTTGTACTAGAAACATGATATGAGAAAAATAGTGAGATTTCTTAAAGCATAATTATATAAGGTAGACAGAGAAGTGAATAGGCAATTACAATAGAAAGGTGGGGTGCCTGCGTGGCTCAGTCAGTGAGGGCTCTGACTTTGGCTCAGATCATGATCTCATGGTCTTTCAGTTCGAGCTCCACATCGGGCTCTGTGCTGACAGCTCAGAGCCTGGAGCCTGCTTTGGATTCTGTGTCTCCCTTTCTCTCTCTGCCCCTCCCCTGCTCATGCTCCGTCTCTCTCTCTCTCTCAAAAAATAAATAAACATTTAAAAAATAAAAAAAGTATACTATGGCAGTGAAATCTGAAAGCCTTTTTTTTTTTTGGAAGTGTAACTGATATACAATATTAGTTTATTTTCAAGTGTACAACATAGTGATTCAATAACTGTATACATTACAAAATTCTCACCACAATAAGTATAGTTACCATTTGTCACCATACAGTATTATTATAATATCATTGACTGTATTCCCTATGATGTACTTTTCATCCTTATTGATGTATTTATTTTATAACTGGAAGCTTGTACCTCTTAATCTGCTTCACATATTTTGCTTATCTCCTAGCACCCTAGTTCCTTCCCTTTTGGCAATGACCAGTTTGTTCTCTTCATGAGTCTATTTCTGTTTTGTTTGTTAGTTCATATGTTTTGTTTTTTAGATTCCACATATAAGTGAAATCATATGGCATTTATTGTCTTTTTGACTTATTTTGTTTAGCAGAATATCCTGTAGGTGCATCCATGTTGTTGAAAATGTTGTTGAAAAATCACTCTTCTTTACATCTGAGTAATATTCCATTACTATGCCACATCTTTTTAAAAAAAATTTTAATGTTTATTTATTTTTGAGACAGGGAGAGAGACAGAGCATGAGCGGGGAGGGGCAAAAAGAGAGGGAGACACAGAATCTGAAGCAGGCTCCAAGATCTGAGCTGTCAGCACAGAGCCCGATGTGGGACTCAAACTCACAAACCATAAGATCATGACCTGAGCCAAAGTGCAACATCTCCCCGACTGAGCTACCCAGGCGCCCCTATACCACATCTTCTTTATCCATTCATCGGAAGATGGACACTTGGGTGCTTCCATAACTTGACTATTGTAAATAATGCTGCAATAAACATAGAGGTGCATATATCTTTTCAAATTAGTGATTTTGTTTTCTTTGAGTGAATACCTAGCAGTGGAATTACTGGGTTAAATGGTATTCTTAGTTTTTTTTTTTTTTTGAGGAAATTCCATACTGTTTTCCACAGTGGCTGCACCAATTTTTATTCCCATCAACAGTGCACAAGGGTTTACTTTTTCCACATCCTCACCAACACTTGTTACTTCTTGTCTTTTTTATACCAGTCATTCTGACTGGTTTAAGGTGATATCTTATTGAGGTTTTGATTTGTATTTCCCTGATGATCAGTGATATTGAACATCTTTTCATATGTCTGTTTGCCAAATATATGTATTCTTTGGAGAAATGTCTGTTCAGGTCATCTGCCCGTTTTTAAATCAGATTATTTATTTTCTTGTTGAGTTGCATGTGTTCTTTATTTTGGATATTAACCCCTTATCAGATATATCATTTGCAAATATCTTCTATTCAATAGGTTGCCCTTTTGTTGATATTTTCCTTCATTGTTACTAGTTTAATGTAGTCCCAACTGTTTATTTTTGCTGTCATTTCACTTGGCTGAGGAGATAGATCCAGAAAAACGTTGTTAAGACCCATGTCTAAGAGATTACTGCCTATATTTTCTTTTAGGTGTTTTATGGTTTCAGGCCTTGCATTTAGGTCTTTAATCCATTCTGAGTTTACCATTGTGTATGATGTAAGAAAGTAGTCTGGCTATATTATTTTGCATGTAGCTGTTCAGTTTTTCCAACACTATTTATTGAAAAGACTGTCTTTTCCCCACTGTTATTTTTACTTCCTTTATCTTAGATCAATTGGCCATATATATGTGGGTTTATTCCTGGGACCTCTATTTTGTTCTATTGATCTATGTGTCTATATTTGTGCCAGTACCATACTGTTTTGATTACTATAGTTTTGTAATATAGTTTGAAATCTGGGATTGTGATACCTTCACCTTTGTTATTCTGTCTCAGGATTGCTTTGGCTATTTGGGATCTTTTGTGGTTCAGTACAGATTTTAGAATTATTAGTTCTGGGGATGCCTGGGTATCTCAGTTGGTTAAGTGTCCAAGTCTTTTTTTTTTAAATATTTTTAATGTTTATTTATTTTTGAGAGAGACAGAGTGCAAGCAGGGGAGGGACAGAGAGAGAGGGAGTCACAAGATCTGAAACAATCTCTAGGCTTTGAGCTGTCAGGCAGAGCCTGACACAGGCTCGAACTCACCAGCCGTGAGATCATGACCTGAGCTGAAGTCAGATGCTCAGCCGACTGAGCCACCCAGGCTCCAAGAAGCATCTGACTCTTGATTTCTTGATTTCTGCTCAGGTCATGATCTCCTGGTTTTTGGGATAGATCCCCAAGTCGGGCCTCTCCTTCTCTGTCTGCCCTTCCCTTACTCCATGCACCTTCTCTCTCTCTCTCTCTCTCTCACTCTCTCTCTCTCTCAAATAAATAAACTTTCAAGAAAGAGAATTATTTGTTCTGTGAAATATCTTATTGCTATTTTCATAGGGATTGCATTGAATTTATAGATTTCTTTGAGTAGTATGGACATTTTAAAAGTATTAATTTTTATAATCCATGAGCATGATATATCTTTCCATTTATTTGTATCAAAATACTGCAAGTCTTATTGGAACTTCAAGAAAATACTATATAATGCAGTCTTCACAAAATTAGAAAAAGGAAAAGTACTTTACATTAAATTAATGTGCACATATCCACATACAAGCACATGTTGTCTGATACTGTGTTTCAGGATAAAGACTTATAGCAGACTAGGGATCAGGAGACATTTGTTCGATCATGATTCTGCTGTATTTGACAAGACCCTTGTCAAACTACTCCAGTTGAACTCAGGATTTAGAAGATAGAAAATTAGGAACATACCATTTAAAATATAAGGTTTTAAGTAGAAGGAATTTTAGTATTCTTCTTTAAAGGGAGACTCACAAACAATGGGAAAATTGACATGAATGAAAGTATTTCCTGTGAATGTAATATTCATATTTATTTCACTAAACAGCTCTGTGCTAATATAGTCTTCTGTACTCATTAGCCAGAAGTAATGTTTTCAATTTTCATACCTAGTAATAAATTTTAAAAGCTTACATTTGTTGAGGACTTATATACCACCCAATTTTCTGAAATCATTACATATAACCAATTGATTAAACCCTCTCAATACTGTGAGATTGGATCTGCTATCATTCCCATTCTTTATAGGTAAAGAAACAGATAACAAAGAGAAATAAAAACTTCCCAGTTAATAGGCAAAACCAGGATTCAAAGTAAATTTAGGAACAAGTTCTCTTAATGCACATGTTAAGTACATTTAAAACATCATGTTTTACATTTTTCACTGGGGCTTTTAGGCTAGACAATACATATTCACACTGGTTCCATTAAATCAGTGTTCCAAGTACAGGACCTTACTTATAAGTAAATAAGGTATAGGTAAAGTATAGGTATAAGTAGGTAGCCAGTATTACATTGCAGAATAATATTCTAACCAGTCTTCTTTTAAAAATTTGTATTTATTTTTGAGAGACAGAGTGTGAGTGGGGAGGGGCAGAGAGAGAGGAAGACCCTGAACAGAGCTCTATGACGGGCTTGAACCCACAAACCATGAGATCATGACCTGAGCTAAAGTTGGACACTTAACCAACTGAGCCACTCAGTGCCTTCATAACCAGGCTTTTAACTGAAGACTATTAGGACAGATTTTCCAAACATATGTTGCAGGACTTTCAGGATATAATATATTTATACAGATAAACACAATAGGAGAAAAAGAACTTTCATTTAACAATACTAGAATTAGAGTAGTAGATGCAGTTACTAAAAATATGGTGAAATGTGAAAGAATTGTTTTCCAGAATTCATTTTTATTTATACATGTATTTTTAAATATAATTTATTGTTAAGTTGGCTAACATATAGTGTGTGTATACAGTGTGCTCTTGGTTTTGGGGATAGAGTCCCATGATTCATCACTTACAAACAACACCCAGTGCTCATCCCAACAAATGCTCTCCTCAATGCCTGTCACCTATTTCCCTTCTATATCCCTCCCCATCACCCTCAGTTTGTTCTCTGTATTTAAGAGTCTCTTATGGTTTGCCTCCTTCCTTCTCTGTTTGAAACTATTTTTTCCTCTTCCCTTCCCCCATGGTCTTCTGTTAAGTTTCTCAAGTTCCACACGTGAGTGAAAACATATGATATCTGTCTTTCTCTGACTGACTTATTTCACTCAGCATAATACCCTCCAGTTCTATCCATGTTGCTGCAAATGACAGGGTTTCATTTTTTCTCATTGCCAAGTAGGATCCCATTGTATATATAAACCACATCTTCTTTATCCATTCATCAGTTGATGGACATTTAGGCTCTTTCCATAATTTGGCTATTGTTCAAAGTGCTGCTATAAACATTGGGGTACGTGTGCTCTTATGAATCAGCACTCCTGTATCCTTTGGATGAATTCCTAGTAGTGCTATTGCTGGGTCATAGGTAATTCTATTTTTAATTTTTGAGGAACATCCACACTGTTTTCCAGAGTGGCTGCACTAGTCTGCATTCCCACCAGCAGTGCAAGAGGGTTCCCGTTTGTCCACATCTTCACCAGCATCTGTTGTTTCCTGAGTTGTTAATTTTAGCCACTCTGACTAGCGTGAGATGGTATCTCACTGTGGTTTTGATTTGTATTTCCCTGATGATGAGTGATGAGAATCTTTTCATGTGTCCATTGGCCATCTGGATGTCTTCTTTGGAAAAGTGTCTTTTGCCCATTTCTTTACTGTATTATTTGTTTTTCAGGTGTTGAGTTTGGTAAATTCTTTATAGATATTGTATAGGTCGTTCGCAAATATCTTCTCCCATTCCATCAGTTGCTTTTTAGTTTTGTTGATTGTTTACTTTGCAGCAGAGCTTTTTATCTTGATGAGGTCCCAATAGTTCATTTTTGTTTTTATTTCCCTTGCCTTCAGAGATGTGTTGAGCAACAAACTGCGGCGGCTGAGGTCACAGAGGTTGTTGCCTGTTTTCTCCTCTAGGGTTTTGATGGTTTCCTGTCTCACATTCAGGTCTTTCATCCATTTTGAGTTTATTTTTGTGTATGGTGTGAGAAAGTGGTCCAGTTTCATTCTTCTGCATGGTGCTGTCCAGTTCTCCTACCACCATTTGCTAAAGAGACTGTTTCCCCACCCCCTTGGATATTCTTTCCTGCTTTGTCAAAGATTAGTTCACCATATATTTGTGTGTCCAATTCCGGGTTCTGTATTCTATTCCATTGGTCTATGTGTCTGTTTTTATGCCATACCATACTGCCTTGTTGATTCCAGCTTTTTAGTAGAGGCTAAAGTCTGGGATTGTGATACCTCCCGCTTTGGTTTTTTTCTTTAATAAGAAGCCATTACTTTGGCTATTTGGGGTCTTTTGTGGTTCCATACAAATTTTAGAATTGTTTGTTCTAGCTTCGAGAAGACTGCTGGTGCAATTTTGATTGGAATTCCATTGAATGTGTAGATTACTTTGGGTAGTACTGATATTTTAATAATATTTATTCTTCCAATCCGTCAGCATGGAATGTTTTTCCATTTCTTTGTGTCTTCTTCAATTTCCTTCATAAGATTTCTATAGATTTCGACATACCAGATCTTTTACATCTTTGGTTAGGTTTATTCCTAGGTATTTTATGGTTCTTGGTGCAATTGTAAATGGGGTTGATTCCTTGATTTCTCTTTCTGTTGCTTCATTATTGGTGTATAGAAATTCAACCAATTTCTGTACATTGATATTGTATCCTGCAACTTTGCTGAATTCATGGGTCAGTTCTAGCAGCTTTTCGGTGGAGTCTTTCAGATTTTCCATGTAGAGAATCATGTCATCTGCAAAAAGTGGAAATTTGACTTCTTTTTGGCTGATTTGGATTCCTTTTATTTCATTTTGTTATCTGATTGCTGAGGCTAAGACTTCCAACACTATGCTAAACAACAGTGGTGAGAGTGGACATCCTGTCATGCTCCTGACCTCAGGGAGAAAGCTCTCAGTTTTTAAAGATAGCTTATTACCCACTAAAAATATCTAAAGCCCTTGTTTGTATGGAAAAAATAAAGAGTATATTATTAGGTATTTCAGTGTCTCTCTAGAAAGCCCAAAGAAAATACCTATGATTTAACAAATGATATCTAATTAAGAAAAAATAAATGTTATCTTAGCACTTAAAATAAAATACAACCTGGATTTTAGTACTGGCTCCGTTGCTAAGAAGCTGTGAGACCTGGGAAAAATCATTCAACTTCTCTGAGCCATAGTGTGCAGATCTGTAATGGAGGTGCTAGGAATCACAAATTGATCTCTGAGGTCCCCTCAGGCTATAATAAGCTATGATTACATGAAATTAACAGAGTTTGAGTAGAATGAAATCAATAGAGATAAGCATGCCAATTAGTGCATACTAATTCAGAGCTTCTCTCTTATAGGCTCATGTTTAAAAAGATATGTACTGCAAATAAAAGAGACTTAAGTAGAGATATTAAAATTATTCACCACTATGGTTTGCTTGTAAGCAAATATTTCCTAAACCAAATGTTTCAATACATTGTTATATTGAAATAATTAACTCAAGTATTTGAAGAGAGATTTGGAATTGTGTAAAAATTGCTTAATACATATTTGTAACAGGAGGAATGTCCTAACCCCAGTTTTATGTATGGCTCCATTTTTAGTGTAACAAGGTTCATCAGTTTTACTTTCATGTTCTAAGAAGCTGTTTTCTGTTAAATATTTTCATACTCATTATGTTGTGTTGCTCTACATTAAAAAAAGATCTACATGCCATTAAATACTAAAATCATATATTAGAATGTGATTGATATTTTAAGTATGCCTGTTATTTTGCAAATTTTCTGAAGTTTCTGGAAAGTAATCTAGTGTCAATTTTCATAGGAATGAGTAGGAGTTATTTTTTAAATGAAGTATTTTATCTCAATATGTCTCCTCATACTATTTTTCAGTAAAACTTAATGATAAATTATGGCAAATTCAAGTAGGAGAGAAATGTCTTTTCAGAAAAAGCTTATAAAATATTTCAGGATTTTCTCCTCCCACATAAATGCGCTATATCGAAAAAGATTGTTTCAGATTAGAAATGTAGAAATAATGACAATGAGTGCTCACATGAAATAAAAGATTGGCTTCTTGTGACAATTTACATTTCCAGGGAAATAATAAATGCCTTTAACCTACTTTGTGAAACAGAAAAGTAAGTTCTTCGATCTTTCGGCCTTGCTATCTCTTATGCCCTCATTTTCCGCAGAAGAAGAACAGTATATAGAAGGCATAGATATGCAAAGAAAAAAAAAGTCTTAACTTACAAAAACAAAATATAACTTGTTTAAACTCCTTTGTTAGAACACATTGATGTGTCCACATCTAATTGCAAGAATGACTAGAAAATGTTTGTGTCACAAAAAAATGAGCAAAGGAAATTTGGTTAACAGAGACTCAACCATAACTGTGTTGTCTCTTTTATTTTTGTTTAGAATTGCTATCAGTGAATCTTAACTTTTATTTTATAATGTAAAATAAGGAATAGCCTTGCATTTGTGTTTGAAACTTTGAAGGCAAAGTTTCATATTTACACAATTCCCAAGAATATGTAGTATACAGTAAATTAAATCAAATTATAATTGATAAGTATAAATGTTACTAATAGTCTTTAAATACTTAAGAAAATCAAAAGTGTTACTAAACATTGGAAAAATTAGTTTGTCTTAAAAAGATACTAAATGCAGTGTCAATTATGTAAATACTTATAAACATGTTCATTACTTTATGTAATGCAAACTTCTATCACAATGATTTATTTTTTGTGTTACGTATAATAACAAAAGTCATAAATCTTCTTAGATCACTAATCCCAACCTAAGAAACTAAACTATGAAATCATTGCTTTTTCAAGAAAAGCACAAGGTAAGAATGTCCCCTTTTACCCCTTATTTTTAACATCATAATAAAAGTCCTAGCTAATGTAATAAGACAAGAAAAGAAAAGATATACAGAAGATTGCAGGATGGGGAGCCTGGGTGGCTCAGTTGGTTGAGTGTCTGACTCTGACTTTTGATTTTTGTCTCAGGTCATGATCCCAGGGTCATGGGGTTGAGCCCTGCCTCAGGCTTCACACTGAGTGTGGAGCCTGCTTAAGATTCTAGATTTTCTCTCTCTCTCTCTCTCTCTCTGTCTCTGTCTCTGTCTGTCTGTCTGTTTCTCCCTCTGCCCCTCTCCCCCACTCATTTGCTCTTCCTCTCTAAAATAAAAAAAGAATACTATATATATATATATATATATATATATATACACACACACACATATATATACATACATATATATACATACGTGTATATATATACATACATATGTATATATGTATACGTATGTATATATATGTATACGCATGTATACATATATATACATGTATATATATGTATACGCATGTATACATATATGTACATGTATATATATATACGTATGTATATATATAAATAAGACTGGAGCAAACAAGGTCAATATATAAATTCAGTCACTTTCCTATATACCAGCAGTGAACAAATAACATTTGAAATTCAAACCATAACACCATTTACATAAACATCCAAACAATGAAATATTTTGGTACACATCTAACAAAACATGTGTAAGATCTATATGAGGAAAACAATAAACCCTGGTGAATGAAATAGAAGGAGATTTAAATAAATTAGGTGATGTTCCATATCGATGGACAGGAAGTCCCAGTATTGTCAAGACGTCAGTTCTGGATCTAAAGATACAGTCCAAAAAAAAAAAAAAAGTAAAATAAAATGAAATAAAAAAGATACAGTCCAGATCTAAAAATCCAAATCTCAGAAAAGTATCTGTTTGTGTGTGTGTGTGTGTGTGTGTGTGTGTGTGTGTGTGTAGACAAACTGATTATAGAGTTTTCAAAGAGGCAAAAAACCCAGTACTGAAGTCTGGAAGTACTGAAGGAGAAGAACAAAGTTGGAGAACTGACGCTACCTGACTTCATGACTTGCTGTAAAGTTATAGTAAATCAAGACTGTGTGGTTTCAATGAAAGAGTATACAGATAGGTGTGGGGCTGCTACCTCCCCACAGTAACTGCACTACAACTTACCATCTGGTTGGGCTGAGAAGCAGGTGGATGAACCAGTTCTGTTTACACAGTTAATGGAGAGCAGACAAAACATTATGAATGAAGAACTTTGACAATGAAGCCTAGGAGGTATCTAGAAGAAGATGATTATTTGAATAAGGACTTGGGAGAGACCAGCATCCTGAAAAGACCTGTACCTTTGCACATGCACCAAACAACCCATTTTGATAAATTTGATTGCCCCACCCCCCAAGCTTGGGCACAAACAAGAACTCTTTCCAAAGTGCTGCATGCCAATTAAATTGCTACTATTGCATTCTCTCTGACTTTTCTTTATATTCTTTGAGGGAAATAACTCACTCTTTGTAACTTTCCATCAACAGTATTTTATAAAATTTCAATCCTGGTCATCAACAAAGTCTTGCCAATGGTTTTCATCACCCTCTTAGTTCTGGTTTATTTGCCAGGTGTGATAGCAGCTGTTGTACAGCTTCATAATGGAATCAAATTTAAGAAATTTCCACATTGGTTGGGTAGATGGAAGTTAACAATAAAACAATTTGGGCTTCTCAGTTTCATTTTTGCTGTACTGCAAACCATGTATGTCTATCCTGTCCAATGAGGCTATCCCACAGATACGAGAGGCTCAACTGGGCGTGTCAACAGGTCCAACAAAATAAAGATGATGCCTCAATTGAGCCTGAGGTTTGCAGAGTGGAAATTTATGTGTCTCTGGGAGTGACAGCACTTGCAATACTGGCTCTGTTAGCTGTGACGTCTATCCTTCTGTGAGCAACTCTTTGACGTGGAGGGAATTTCACTATGTTCAGAGCACACTAGGACTTGTTGCCCTTCTGCTGGGCACAATACATGCATTGATTTGTTCCTGAAATAAATAAAACAATGTGTATGGTATACACCTCCAAATTTTATGACAGCTGTTTTCCTTCCAATTGTTGTCCTGTTATGTGAAGGTATATTTTCCCTGCCATGCTTAAGAAAGAAGATTCTAAAAGTTAGACATGGTTGAGAAGATACCACCAAAATTAATAAAACTGAGGTGTCTTCCCAGTTGTAGAATCACTGTTTACACACATTTTTGTTCGATATTGATATATTTTACCATAAACATTTCAAATTTGTATTTGTTTAATAAAATGCCCACTTGAGGTTCTTAATGTAAAAAAGGAAAGAGTATATAGAAGGATCAAGGGAAGAGAATAGAGAGTCCAGAATAGACCCACATAAATATAGTTAACTGATCTTTGACAAAAGATAAAAGGTAAAGCAATGGAACAGAGATAGTTTTTTGCCGATGTTGTTGCTGTTGTTGTTTTTAATAAGTGGCGTGGGATGACTAGACACCTACAGGCAGAGTAATGAATCTAAACACAGAACTTAACACCCTTCATGATATAGATCTCAGACCTGAGTGTAAACGGCCAATCTATAAAATATACTCCTAGAAGATAGCATTGAAGAAAACCTACGTAATCTCAGGTATGGTGATGCCTTTTAACATACAACACCAACGTTATGATCCATGGAAGAAGTAATGGATAAGTTGTTTACAGTTAAAAACTTTGACTCTGTGAAAGACACTATCAAGAGAAATAGAAGAAAACCCACAGACTGGGGGAGAATATTTGTAAAAGACAAATCTGCAAAAGCACTGTTATCCAAAATTTACAAAGAACTCTTAAAACTAAACAATAAGAAAACTAATACTCCAATTAAAAAAATAGGCCAAAGACTAACAGACACTTTTACCAAAGATGATACACAGATTCTAAATAAGCATATGAAAATGTATTTCACACCATATGCCATTCAGGGAAATGCAAATTAAAACAGTGAGATACCACTGCACACTTATTAGAAGAGCCAAAATCCAGAACATTGACAACACCGAATAGAGCAACAGAACTCTCATCCATTGATGGTGGGAATGCAAAATGGTATGGACATTTTGGAAGATGCTTTAGTGGTGTCTTACAAAACTAAACATGCTCTTACCACATGATCTAGCAATCACACTCCTTATTGTTACTCAAAAAAGTTGAAACTTGTGTCCACACAAAAACCTAAGAAGAGATGTTTGTAACAGCTTTGTTTATAATTGTCAAAAATCACAGGAAATCAAGATGTTTTTCAAAGGGTAAATGGATAAATACGGTACATCTAGACACTGGAATGTTATTCAGTGCTAAAAATAAATGAGCTAGCAAGCCATAAACAGACCTGTATATTGCTAAGTAAAAGAAGCCAGTCTAAAAAGGCTCCATACTATTATGATTCCATCTACATGACTCTGTGGAAAAGACAAAAACCTATTATATATATATATATATATATATATATATATATATATATATATATATCTCACAATGTACAAATTGGCAAGGCTTCTACACTAAAAAGTATAAAAAATTTTTGAAAGGTTATTTTTACAAATGAAGAGATATTCTAAATTAGAAGATTTGATATTTTTTAAATATCACATGTATGCATTAGCCTATATATTCAATTTAATCAACAGATTCCAACAGTTTTTATGATTTTCTTTTAGAAACTGACAGACTGGCTTTAATTTTATTTAAGGAATGGAAAGGAACAAATTTAACCAAAATAATATTTTAAAAAAATGAATAAAAAAACTTGGAAGACATCCATTACCTGATTTCAAGACTTACTATAAAGCTATATAATTAAGAAAGTGTTATATTGGTAATAGGAAAGATGAATGTACCAATGGAAAAAGTAGAGAGTCAGGAAATATATTCATACATATAGCCAATTTATTTTTTATAGAGCTATCAAAGCAATTCAAGGCAGGAAAGAATACATTTTTAATAAATTGTGCAAAGAACAACTGAAAATCCACAATGGAAAAAATGAAACTTGAACCCTACCTCATATTATCATACATAAAATTAGTGTGGGTTGTGAGAAATGCTTAAATGTGAAATGCAGAAGTCTGAAACTCCTTGAAGAAAACATAAGAGACTAACTCTTTGACCTCTAGACAAGCAAATATTTCTAAAAGAAGACAAAAACAAGTTTTGAATGATTAGTTTGATTTTATGTAAATCAAAAAAATTTTTTAAATAAAGCAACACCATAAAAAATTAGATATTGATCCCCAACAGAAAACAGTCACAAAACATGTATTTTACACGTGTAACAATGCAGTTGAATCTAGAATGTAACATATCAGTAAATTTAACACAAAAAAGAAGGAAAAAAATATAAAAGCCAAAAACAAAGTGGGGGTGGGTGGGGCCAAAGGCTTGATCAGACACTTCCCAAAACTGTTAGACAAGATTAAACTAATAACCTGCCTTGATCCATCCAGGCTACTATAACAAAAATATGGACTGCGTAGCCAACAAGCAACAGAATTTTTTTTCTTCCAGTTCTGCAGTCTGGAAAGTACCAAGAGATGATACCAACAGATTTTGTGTCCAGTGGCTCTCTTTGCACTGTAACCACACATGGTCAGGCACAAGAGATCTCTCTGGGGTCTCCTTTATTCGGATATTCATCCTCCAAAAGCCCTACCCCCAAATACCATTGCACTGGGTTTTAAACTTCAACATATGAGTATGGAGGTGAGCAGCATAAACATTCAGTCTGTTGCATTAGCTATGACAGAAATGCAAATTAAAACCACAAGAAACTATTTGCTGCCTTTTGAGGCAATCAAGATTCAAAAAGTTTATGTCATGGAAGGCAACGTAAACGGAGTAAAGTGGAAAAGGTCATGAGAGTATTTGGAATTATAATCATTGTAGTTAATGTTTGAGAGAGCAACTTCAACGAATGAAAAAGGAAAGGGAATGTTAGTCCCAGGTTTTCTCTTCAACATCCAGGTAGATAAAAAATATAGATTGATCCTTTATCATTATGAAATATCCCTTTAGTAACATTTTTGCTTTAGAAAACTTGTTGTCTGTGTCTGGGGTATCTGGGTGGCTCAGTCGGTTGGCTCAGGTCATGATCTCAGGGTTCGTGGGTTCAAGCTCCATGTTGGGCTCCTCCCTGACAGCATAGAGCCTGCTTGGGATTCTCTTTCTCCCTATTTCTCTGCCCCTCCCCTGCTCCTGCTCTCTCTCTCTCTCTCTCTCTTGCTCTGTCTCTCTCAAAATAAATAAACTTAAAAAAATAAACTTAAAAAATAATAATAAAAAAATAAATAACTATGTTGTTTAATATTAGGGCAGTCTCGAGTTCTTTTAATGTTGTTTGCATGGTATTTCCTCTGCACCATTAAACTTTCAACCTATTTGCATATTTAAATCTCAAATATGTCTCCTGTAGAAAGGCTATAGTTGAATCTTGTTATTTTATCTGACAATTTTTGACTTTTGAATGTTACTTCATTCCTGTGTTATTGCTGATAAGGTTTGATTTGTATCTTTCACTTAGTTTGTTGCTTTCCATATAGCTATTAATTCTTCCATTTACTCTTTCCTGACTCCTTTTACATTAAATGAATATTGTGTTGTGTAAAATTTTAATTTAATTAATAATTTTAAGTTATCTCTTGAGTTATTTTCTTTGTGGTTGTACTAGGGCTTACAATATAAATCTTAACTTACTGGACTCCAGCTTTTAGATTTAGTTCCAATGAGGATATAGAAACTACCCTCCTGTATTGCTCATTCCCTCCTCCACTTTTTATGTTATTATTTGTATACATATTATCTCTATATTTGCTTTAAGTCCAACAATCCATAGTTACAGTTATTATTTTATACTATACATCTTATGTATTTTATTTATTTTTTTTTTTTAATTTTTTTTTTTTAACGTTTATTTATTTTTGAGACAGAGAGAGACAGAGCATGAACGGGGGAGGGTCAGAGAGAGAGGGAGACACAGAATCGGAAACAGGCTCCAGGCTCTGAGCTGTCAGCACAGAGCCCGACGCGGGGCTTGAACTCACGGACCGCGAGATCATGACCTGAGCCGAAGTCGGACGCTTAACCAACTGAGCCACCCAGGCGCCCCCTACATCTTATGTATTTTAAAGAAGCTAAGAGAAGACAGTAAATATATACATACAAAGTTTGTTTTATAATAACATTTTTATTTGCTATTGGTTTTTTCTCTTCATTTCTTGCAGATTTGTTGCTAATTGGTGTCATTTGTTTACACCAATACAGCTTTTCTCACCCACCTTTTCTGTGTTGTAATTGTCAAATATATTACCTTTCAATATGTTATGGGTCCAGCAGCACAATTACATGATATTGTTTTAGACAACTGCTTTTTACATCAGTAAAGAGAAAAAAGGGGGAAGAAATGTAATTATATATTTTGTAATTACCTACATAATTATCTTTAACAGAACTCATTGTTTTGTATTTCATTCTGATATCACTTTCTTTCACCTTGAAGATTTTCCTTTAGAATTTCTTGTAAGATATGTCTCCAAGCAATGAATTCTGTTTTCATTTAACTGGAAATGTCTTCATTTACCATAATTTTGGAAAATTACTTGTAATTAGTGTAAGATAGATAACAGAATCTCAACTGACAGTTTTTTGTTTTGGTTTTTTCTTTCATCTATTTGAATATGTTCTGTTACTTCTTTTTTTTTCTCCAAGTTTTTATATTTAAGTTTCAGTTACTTACCATACAGTGTAATATTAGTTTCAGGTGTAGAATTTAGTGATTCATCTGTTATATACAACACCCAGTGCTTATCACAACAAGTGCCCTCCTTAACGTCCATCACCTATTTAATCCATCCCCCCGCCCACGTCCCCTCCAGTAACCATCAAATTGTTCTCTATAGTTAAGTCTGTGTCTTGGTTTGTCTCTCTTTTTCCCCCCATGTTCATTTGTTTTGTTTCTCAAATTCCACATATGAGTGAAATCATATAGTACTTGTCTTTCTCTGACTGACTTATTTAGCTTAGCATAATACTCTCTAGTTCCATCCATGTCATTGCAAATGGCAAGATTTCATTCTTTTTGATGACTGCATAATATTCCATTGTGCGCGCGCGCGCACGCACACACACGTATATACATATACATATATCATTGTTTTATATTTCATTCTGATGTCACTTGCTTTCACCCTGAAGAATTTCCTTTAGAATTTCTGGTAAGATATGTCTCCAAGTAATGTTTATGTATATATATGTATATATAAGAGACATATCTTACAGGAGATTCTAAAGGAATTCTTCAAGGTGAAAGCAAATGACATCAGAATGAAATATAAAACAATGAGTTCTGTTAAGGGTAATTATGTAGGTAATTACAAAATATATAATTACATTTCTTCTCCTTTTTTTTCTTTACTGATGTAAAAACAATTTTCTAAAACAGTATTATGTAATTGTACTGTTGGACCTATAACATAATAAAATACACACACACACACACACACACACACCATATCTTTTCTATCCAATATCCATTCATCAGTCAAAGGACATTTGGGCTCTTTTCATAATTTGGCTATTGTTGATAATGCTTCCATAAATATTGACATGCATGTGTCCCTTCGAATTAGTATTTTTGTATCATTGTATAAGTACCTAATAGTGCAATTGCTGGATCAGAATGTAGTTCTGTTTTTAGTTTCTTGAGGAACCTCCATACTGTTCTCCAGAGTGACTGCACCAGTTTGCATTTCCAACAATAGTGTAAGACGCTTCTCTTTTCTCCACATCCTTACCAACCAACACCTGTTGTTTCCTGTGTTGTTACTTTTAGCCTTGCTGACTGGTGTGAGGTGATGTCTCCTTGTAGTTGTGATTTGTATTTCTGTGAGAACGAGTGATGTTGAACATCTTTTCATGTGTCTATTAGCAATCTGTATATTTTCTTTAGAAAAATGTCTGTTCATGTCTTCTGCCCATTTTTAACTGGATTATTGGGGGGGGTTGGTGTTGAATTTTTAAATTCTTTATATATTTTGGATACTACCCTTTATGACATATGTCATTTGCGAATATCTTCTCCCATTCTGTAGGCTGCCTTTTGGTTTTGCTGATTATTTCTTTGCTGTGCAGAAGCTTTTTATCTTGATGAGGTCCAAATAGTTCATTTTTGCTTTTGTTTCCGTTGCTTCCAGAGACATGTCTAATTGCTGCAGCCAATGTCAAAAAGGTTTCTACCTGTGTTGTTCTCTAGAATTTTGATGGTTTCCAGTATCACATTTACATCTTTAATCTATTTTGAATTTATTTTTATGTACAGTGTAAGAAAGTGGTCCAGTTTCATTCTTCTGCATGTTGGTGTTCAGTTTTCCCAGTATCATCTGTTGAAGAGACTGTCTTATTTCCACTGCATATTCTTCCCTGCTTTGTTGAAGATTAACTGGCCATATAATTGTGGCTTCATTTCTGAGTTTTCTATTCTGTTGCATGGATCTATGTGTCTGTCTTTGTGCCAGTACCCTACTGTCTTGACCACTACAACTTTGTGTCATAACTTGGAGTCCAGAATCGTGATGCTTTTTCTTTTTCAAGATTACTTTGGCTATTTGGAGTCTTGTGTGGTTCCATACAAATTTTTAGATTGTTTGTTCCAGCTCTGTCAAAAATGCTGGTGGCATTTGGACAGGGATTGCATTAAATGTGTAGATTGCTTTGGGTAACAGACATTTTAACAATATGTCTTCTTCCAATCCATCAGTATGGGATGTTTTTCTATTTCCTTGTGTCATCCTCAATTTTTTTTCACCAGTGTTTTATAGTTTTCAAAGTACAGATTTTTTACCCTTTGGTTAGGTTTATTGCTATGTATCTTATGGTTTTTGGTGCAGTTGTAAGTTGGATTGTCTAATTGCTTCTTGGAATTTGTTGTTTTTGACGATAAGTCAGCTCATTTCTTATTGAGCTCCCCTATAAATAATGACTAGTTTTTTTCTTGCTGTTTTCAAGATTTTCTCTTTGCTTTTAACTTTTCTAAAATTATTTTTTAAGTTTATTTATTTATTTTAAGAGCGAGAGAGAAAGACATAGCAAGAGCAGGAAAGGGGCAGAGAGAGAGGGAGAGAGAGAGAGAATCCCAAGCAAGCTCCATGCTGTCAGCAATGTGGGGCTCAAACTCACGAACCGTGAGATTGTGACCTGAGTGGAAACCAAGAGTTGGACTGTTAACTGACTGAGCCACCCAGACACCCCTCCTTTCCCTTTTAATATTTTAACTATTATGCCCTTGAGTGTATAACTTTTTGTGTTTTTCTTCTATAGAGTTCACTGAGCTTCCTCAGTGAATCAGTGAGCACACTGACCTTTTCATCAGATCTGGAAAGGTTTCAGTCAGTATTTCCTCAAATATTTCTTTTTCTTTTTGTCTCTCTTCTTTTTCTGGTCCACTTACACATATGTTTTCCAGTTACTAAGGTCTCACATTTCCTTTAAACATTATAAGTTTTTCATCATTCTTTCTTCTATTAGTTCCTCATAATGTCTATTTATCTTTCTTCAAATTTATCTTATTCTTTTTTCCTCTAGTTGGAAATGATTGTTAAGTTTCTCATAAGTGTTTCATTTTGGTCATCATGGTTTTCAACTGAAGAATTTCCATTCTGTTATTTGTAATAATTTAAATATCTTCATTGATACTCTATTTAATAATATTTATATTTCCCTTTAAAAATAAAAGCAGTTTTGGAACCTGTTCATGACAGCTACTTTGAAGTCTTTCATTCTGATACACCATCTGGTGTATCTCTGTCCCTCATAGGAATGACACTCTGCCCCTCATAGGCAGTTTCTATCGCTGCTTTCTTCTCTCTATATGTGTCATACTTTCTGTTGTGGTTTATTTGCATGCCTTGTAATTTTTTTTGGTGAAAAGAAGACAGTCTAGATAGTATAGTGTAGCAACTGTGAGTACAAATTCCACCTTCCCAGAGGTTGTTTTGTGGTTGTTTGCTTAGTCAATTTTTTTGTGTAGTGATTTTGCAAAACCGATTCTGTGAAATCACTTTTTCCTCCATTTTGAAGCCTGTGATGTCCCTTTTCAGATCATTTTTCTTGCTTTTATCTTTTTAGTCAGGCTACCCGTGGGTCTTCCCTGAGTTGGTAGAAGCTGCATTTTACAAAGGTAAAAGTCATTTACCTTACTTAAGTCCTTTTAGTCATTTAGATGATCCCATTTCCTGTTAGATATGTGTGGCTTGTTTTGCCCCCAGTTTCAGCCACAGATCATTAGCTTGGAGGTATCCCCTCTGGTCACCCTGAAGAAAGGTTTAGGCTTGAGCATGCACTCAATCTTCTAAACTGCAAAGGATAGGGTGAACTTGCATTTCACTCTGAATTTTTTAATTAACTTATAAGAATAGTTCGATCATTCAGTAATTGTTTGGTCAGAGGTTTTGTTTGCATCCTGTGTTTCTAAGTCTGTTCATGGCGTGGGGATGCTATCAAATCTACCCCACATTCTGCTCAGATTGTTTGTGACTGAGTTCAACCCAATGCATGTACACAAGCCACCCAATTCCCAGAGTTGATGATTATCCCCAAAGGTCTATTCTTGGCTCTCTCCCTTCAGTTCTCTCTATTAAGCCTCTGGCTGTTCTACCATTTTGCTTATATCATTAACCTATCATCTTTCTCTACAACAAGATCTCTATTTTTTTTGACACCTGTAGGCATGAAAGCCTCCATTCTTTGATCCAATTATAATCAACTCCCTCAAGCAGAACTTTTGCTGGAATGACATCCTGTCTCTATTCGTTGACCTTGGGTAGGTGTGGCAACCATTGGTTTTATCAACTTGCTCCCTCTTCTTGTAACATGAACCTCTGCCTTAAAAGTGGGTCAAGGCAGAGGTATTAGGGGCCCTAGTATCCTTGGTTTGATATGCTTGGGTAAGAATTTCGACCATATAAGTGTAATGTCCGGGGAATGAAGACTTAGTCTTATCAAATGTTCACCTGCATGGAATAGAGTCTCTGCAACAGGGAGCTGGGACAGTAAGTGAGACATTCAGGCAGCATGCCCCTCCTAGGGTGAAACCACAATCCCAGAATGATAACTTGGAGGAGGAGCCCATCTTCTTGGTGTGACCTGCCTGCAATAAGATGCCCTGTATAGAGCTCTGGCACATGTTGCTAGAGAGTAGTGGTAAGGGATGAGGTTGTGGCTCAAGGGCCATAGATTGTTGCCATTCTTTGAAGGGATTTATTATATTTTCTTGAATGGCCGTTCCTCTATTTATATTGTTTTTTAGGACAACTTCCAGAGTCTCTATTTTTAAAATTTACTATTATTACTGTTATTATTATTATTCATCTCATCATGCCCCATATTTCAAGAGTTGTGACTATCTCCTGCATCCAGTTCTGATCCCTTCAAGGTTGGAACCATGTCTTCTCATTATATCCCACTATGCCTAGTACAGAGCTTTTTTCATAGACAATGCCTAAAATGTCTGCTGAACTGAGTTGTCCAGAATTAACCAGGCCATGTGTCATTACTGACACAAAACTGTGCTCAGGGTGAAGAGAAGAGAATGAGAGATAGTAGAGAAATGCCATGGAAAAGATAACATTGGAACTGAGCCTTGTGGAAGGTTAAGATTTGACAGGTGGAAAGGAAAAGAAGGGGCAAAGCAGGCAAGAGTCTGAGCATGAGCAAGGCCTGCCATTTCCAGTGATTTCAGACTCTTCAGAATCTTTAAATGACTTTAAAAATTCATGAATTAATTTGTTGTTTGCTAAAGAGAGCGTCTGCTGAGCTCCTTATTCCAACATTCTGGAAACCTCTTGTTCCTCTTAGTCTAGTTTAGTCTTTTTTTTTAATGCATATTAAAGTAAACTAAATATTTCCCACTACGTACATGCAAATGAAATTTAAATACTAGGCTCAGATAAGTATTAACCATTTTTTGGTTTTGTTTTCTTTTAGCTTACATAGGTGTGTAGTGAGTTTTTTTTTAAGTTTATTTATTTTGAGAGAGAGAAAACACGAGTGGGGGAGGGGCAGAGAGAGAGAGAGAAAGAGAGAATCCCAAGCAAAGCCCCATGTGGGGCATCAAACCCACGAAACTGTGAGATCATGACCTGAGCCTAAACCAACAGTTGGAGGCTTCACCAGCTAAGCCACCTAGGTGCCCCTGCAGTGAGATGTTTTCAAATCTGTGCAGACTCTGGTAAGTTTTTTCTGTTTATGCAATTGCATATGGCATTGCAGAATATTTAACATATCTCACTATCATTCCCTAAATGTAGGTAGCACCGTTCCAATCATTGTGACTATTAAAACTCCTTCACCAACTTCCAAAATATATATGTTTTTATAAGAATGTGGGCATACTATGCATACGTTCTCTAATTTGTGTGTCTCTGACTACAATATATCTTTGAGGGAATTCAGTGCCAATGCATGTTGATCTACCTCATTCTTTTAAATCATTATTTGCTTACAGTATTATGGATGTATTCTGTTTTTCTATTCTAAAACTAACATTTGGTTGACCTCTTCAAATTTTCCAAATATATTTGATTTTATTGACTCTTTTTATATAGGATTATTTTTTAAGTTTATTTATTTATTTTGAGAGAGAAAGTGTGAGCAGGGGAGGGACAGAGAGAGAGCGAAAGAGAGAATCCCAAGCAGTCTCTGCACTGTCAGCACAGAGCTTGATGTGGGGGTTGAACTCACAAACTGTGAGATCATGATCTGAGCCAAAATCAAGAATTGGACACTTAACTGACTGAGCCACACATGTGCCTCAATTTTGTTGGCTTTCATTTAAAGATTTTTAAAGTTATTCGCTATCTGACTAGTGACTAATCTTCACAGATCAAATAAAATTTATTTTAAAAATGCACAGTACATTTTACCTTAAATTTTACTTTCCATAAGCCTGGTTTCTTTTAATTTCACAACTTGCTAAGGTTCTGTTATTGTATTTTAAGAGGGGGAAATTGAAGATCAAAGAGGATGAGAAATTTTAAATGATTAGGCGAGATTGAGAGAGATAAATGCAGCATTATTCAAAACAGCCAAGTTATAGAAACAACCAAAGTTCCATCAGTGGATGAACAGATAAAGACGTAGTATTTATACACGCTGGAATATATTTCCACCATGAGAAAGAAGGAAATCTTGCCATAGGTGACAACATGGGTGGAGCCCTATGCTCCATTATACTAAGTGAAATAAGCCAGAGAGAGAAAGACAAATATTGCGTGGTATCCCTTAAAAATGGAATCTAAAATAAATAAATAAATAACATCCGACTTCTAGAAACAAAGTGGAAAGTGGTTGCCAAGGGCTGGGGAGTGTAGTAAAAGAGTACAAACTTTTAACTCTAAGATAAATGAGGTCTGTAAAACATGGTGACTATCACTGATATCACTGGACTATATAAGTGAAATTGGCTAATAGAGTAGATCTTAGATGTTCTTACACACATACATATAAACATACATGCATACAAACATACATACATATATACATACGGTGATGGATATGTTAATTAAGTGCATGAGTAATATCCTTTGACAACGCGTATGTACATAAAATCACCATGACGTACACTGTAAATGTGTTATGATTTTGTCAGTTATACCTCAGTAAAGCTGAGGTTTGTTTTTAAGAGTCACAGGTAAATTTGAAACCAGGAATTGTGCCTCTTCCTGTGCACTCTACAGCTACACCACACTCCTGTAGTTTCTTCTGAATTAACCACTTCATGCTTCTATCAATAATCTTGAATTCTAGTCTTTTAAAATATTTCTGCCTTCATCCAACTCTCCTGAATAGGAACTCGTGTGTAAATTGAAATGTCTCTTCCAACGAAAGCCTGTAAGCGACTAAATTGTTCAGAAATTGGGGAAATGTCTGTTCCCTTGCCTACAAGATCTTATTCCATTTATCAACAGCAATTGTTTAGATCAAAGCTGAGGGACACATGAAATTCACTGTGAAGTCTGCAAACTGCAGAACATGTGGCATTTATTTCTTCAGTTTGTTTCAGCACAAAACCTTGAAATGTGCCCTTGTATTCTGAACACATTTCTAACAGGCATTCTTGTTTTCCATGTGTGTTTAATGTCAAAGAATAAACAAGGACAATTTCCTTGAAGACATACTCCGATTGTTTGGGAAACATCAAAAACATTAACAATTCTTGTAATGAGTAACAAATTGTGCATTGTTCTTTTAAGCACAAGCATTTTCTGACAAAGAATTATGCCAGATCTCTATTAGGTGTGCAGTGCCTGTATTTTCTCTACGTTAGTATTGTGCATGTAGTCTTTTCATTATTGCCTATGAATTACCTTATATCTAAGAATGCCCCCCCAAAAAACAGACCAGCAAATTATATAAAAGGATCAGAAGAGAAAACAAATCGTCATTGCCTGGAAATTTTATTTCCCCCAAATCTCATCTTTGAGAGTCTACAAATTCTTTTTTCCCAGATTAAATTTGGTTTTGGATGTAAACACCAAAATGATAATTACAGCATGGTTGTCCAAACTGAGACTCTGTCATAGGTATAATTTTTTTTCTTTCTGTTTTAGTAATAAGTCCTTATCTAAAATATGCATTCATCAAAGAAAATGAAGGAGGTAAGGTGGCATGATTTGACTTTGTTTGTTTTCCACTTAATAATCAAGAGCCCGTTTTGGTTGCATGCTTCATATGAAACTAGAACAAAGCTCATTTGACTCCCCAATCCTTTACACTTCCAGAAGCCAGTTTATCCTCAAATTTCTTGACTATGTCCATAAAATTTAGCTCTGTAAACTTAACAATACTTTAGAAGTGGAGGAATCTGAAGAGCACATGACTAGACTGATATTTTATCAGAAAATAAAAACAAACCCTGTCATTTATAGGACAATATTTTGGGCTCTTTAGCCTGAATGCTAACTTAATAAAATATTATACCCACTTTAGCAGGATGTTAAATTATAGAAACAAAATGGTCAAAGTATTCCATGAAGATATTTCATAAGTTTATTCAGATATTTAGAAAATTGTCTTCCTTGACACACTAGATTTTTAAATTTCAGCTTTATTGAGGTATAATTGACAGTTTCAGCACAAAAGAGAAAATTCCTTTGTGTACTTAATCCATGAATCTGTGTATCTGACCGGTAGTAATAATAAATAATTATAAGTTATGCTAAGTTATCTAAAAAACGAAGGCAAATTGGGGCACCTGGCTGGCTCAGTTGGTTAAGCATCTGACTCTTGACTTTGGCCCAGGTCATGATACCTCTATCTCAAAATACATATACTTAAACAAATGAAGGCAAATTAAGAACCACTGACTGGCATATTAATATAAGTGACTTAATATGTGTGTGTGTGTGTGTGTGTGTGTGTGTGTGTGTGTCTGTGTTGTATGAAACTACTGAATACTCAACTATATCATAATCAATTTATTTCACACTGCATTATATAAGTTTTAATTATAACCTCTATTACCTTTCTATAAACTCATTTTCTACATGAAAATTACTCAGATCATCAAGATGTCATTATGTTCCTTAGGATAAGCATCATTAGCCTTTACTAACTTATATTTTAAACTGATTTATGATCCATGTTATTACTTACTCTTAACAAACTTTATAAACTATTATATGGTGAAATAATGCTTTTTACTTAGCAAATAAACAGAATTTTATTTTAATGTTTATTTATTTTTGAGAGAGAAGAGAGAGGGACAGAGCGTGAATAGGAGAGGGGCAGAGAGAGAGAGGGAGACACAGAATCCAAAGCAGGCTCTAGGCTTTGAGCTGTCAGCACAGAGCCCAATGCAGGGCTCGAACTCACGAACCACGAGATCATGATCTGGGTCAAAGTGGGATGCTTAATTAACTGAGCCACCCAGGCACCTGCAGAATTTTATTTTAAAAAGAAGAAATTAAGCAAAGTGTTTTTCTGCAGGCATCTGTTCTTTCATCATTGTGGAAATTAAAATTTTGATTCTTCAAATAGTAGGTTTTAAGTTAAATATAGTTCTTACATGTTAAATTGATTGCACATGGAAGAATAGTATCCTTAAATTTTTTATTTTATTTATTTTATTTTATGTTATTTTATTTTTAGTTTATTTTATTTATTTTTGAGAGAGAGTGAGAGAGAGAACACAAGCGAGGGAGAGGCAGAGAGAGGGAGCCACAGAATACAAAGCAGGCTCCAGGCTCTGAGCTGTCAGCCCAAAGCCCGATGGGGACCTTGAACCCACCACCCATGAGATCGTGAGCCAAGCCGAAGTTGGAAGCTTAACCGACTGAGCCCATCCAGGTGCCCCTTAAATATTTTAAATATAATTATACTTAAATAAAACTTGGCTATGTTAAATAACTTGTTCAAAAGATTGCATGTATGGGAATTAAACTGAATTTTGAAGCAAACCTTTGTTTCAAAACGTGAACATTTGTTTTGATCTAAACCCAAAAAAAAGTAGTAAGTGTGTATTTAAAAATGTAAAACATCCATAGTACATCAAGTGTTGAGTGAGAGTCCCTAAGTGTAATCTTTCATATAGTTATCTTAGTTTATAAGACATTCACCAGCTTAAATTGAACTTAGAAATTCGTAAGAAAAGTTAATTGCCGTATGCCTAAGTGTCTGTGTTGAGTGTGTATATTTGTGTGTGTGAGTGTGTGTATGCATGTGTGGGCATTCATGTGTGTGTGAGAGACAGAGTTAAGTAAGTGCTTATTCCAAGTGAGAATACATAACTTTCTCTTTCTGTTTCTACTGGCTAGATAATACTCTATTGTCTGAATTTCTATATAATAAAACAATTTAATCTTCAAAAACTAGAGAGCATTAACTAAAAAATACATGATTAAAAACAAATGACAGGGGCATGTGGGTGGCTCAGTCGGTGAAGCATCCAACTCTTGATTTCAGCTCAGGTCATGATCTCATGGTTCCTGAGTTCAAGCCCCATATCAGGCTCTACACTGACAGTGCAGAGTCTGCTTGGGATTCTCTCTCTCTCTCTCTCTCTCTCTCTCTCTCTTTCTCTCCCCCTCCCTCTCTCAAAATAAATAAACTTTAAAAAAAAACAGAGAAAATTTTGTAAGTGTTTGTATGGCAGAGCAAATATGCTACAGGGTTTTTACTATATTACAAATGGATATTAGATGAACTACAAGACACATCTTTTGAATTCCTTTTTCTGCTCAAAGTCATTTCAGAGATGTCATTTCAGGGATTAAAAAACCCATATATAAGCAACTGATACTGAAAAGGGAGCTCTCATCATTGATGGGGTATGGGTAGCAAATACTAATACCATTGCATAATGCAGGTTTGAGCCTATGTAATGATCCAAGCTGCTAGAGATAAATCAAGCCCTTATCAATTCAGAACCAAATAAGGAACAATGCTTAATTGCTCAAGTGCTGTAGACTGTATTTCTCTCACATAAAAGGAAGTGGTGAATATCCCAATGTTGGCAGAATTTCTCCACTCCAGAAAATTATCAGGAACATCCAGAAACAGATTAGCATTAACTCAGCTATACTAGGTGTGTGACTTCCAGCCCCAGGTCTATGGTCTAATTCTGTAAGAGCTATTTTTGTCTATGTGATTGGTAAAAGTGATAAATAGATTATCAGTGAAGGTATACCTTTATACCAGTCAAGGGTATTTAAGTTAACAATATGTACCAATATTTGATATGTGCATACAGTACTTTGATGAAGTAATTCTACTTATGAAAATTTCACCTGGTGGAAAACCATTTAGATGTGTACAAATGTGTGAACAGTAATGTGGTCTACTATTGGTTATAATAATAAAAATATACATTTAAAAATTCTTAGGTGAGGGGCACCTGGGTGGCTCAGTAGGTTAAGCGACTGACTCTTGATTTCAGCTCCGGTCATGATCTCACAGTTACGTGAGTATGGGCCCCGCATTGGGCTCTGTGCTGACAGCATGGAGCCTGCTTGGGATTTTCTCCCTCTCCCTCTGCCCCTTCCCTGCTCGCTCTCTGTCTCTCTTTCAAAATAAACAAATAAACATTAAGAAAATTAAAAAAAAATTTAGGTGTTGGTAGTGATTTAAAATAGCTTTAATTTTCAGATTATCTCCAATAAACATGACAGAATGCAGAAGGAGAGACTTTTGAAAAGTAGTTTTAAGAAACAGATAATTTAAAATTTATAAATTGGAAATAGAGATTGTTTTAATTCCACTCTTCCTAATGTTGAAAAGCCAAAACTCAAAGGATCTAATAATGCATAATATTGCATATTTTGCCTGTATGCATATTCTTTATATTATGCATATGATGTATATTTATAACTAAGTCTTATTTACTAGAAATCTGGCCAAATGAAAAAATAATGAGTAGTGTTAGAGAAGGAGGTGTGGGCTTATAGAAACACTTATCTCAATTTGAATCCCTCCTCTACCATCTGTGTAATTTTCAGCAAGTAATTGATTTTCCCTAATTTTCAGTTCTATCACTTGAAAATCAGCCTAGTGAAGATTTCATTTGTGTAATCATGGCTATTAAATAAGGCCATATTTGTGTAGTACTCAATACAATGCTAAGAAGTAAGTGTTCAAGGATGGTAATTTTATTGTTGTTTTTCATTATTATTATTGTTGTTGTTGTTGATTTGTGTATTTGTTAAAGGGATCTCTGAAGTCATCTAACCTAGTAATTGTGCACGTGTCCCTTTTATACAGATCAACCAGGCTGTGCTAAGGGAAACACTATGTTTTAAGAAGTCCCATTATCTATAAACATTATAATTTTATATAATTGTTACTATACTAAGTATATACATGGGTATATACCAACAAAATTGATAACTTTAGTTATTTTAATATTTACTCAAAATGATCGGGGCGCCTGGGTGGCTCAGTCGGTTAAGCGTCCGACTTCGGCTCAGGTTGTGATCTCATGGTCCGTGAGTTCGAGCCCAGTGTCGGGCTCTGTGCTGACATCTCAGAGCCTGGAGCCTACTTCAGATTCCGTGTCTCCCTCTCTCTCTGCCCCTCTCCCACTCATGCTCTGTCTCTCTCTGCCTCAGAAATAAATAAACATTAAAAAAAATTTAATATTTACTCAAAATTCTCACGAGCTTGCCTAATAATGCATAAGCAAATAATTTTACATTTAAGCAATTTTGTCATTTCGAACAAGTTAGAAGATAGTTATGATATATAATATAGTCAGTTGATGGGAAAGTGTAAAGTTATGGATTTTCTTTGGAAACCAATTAAATAACCCATATTTTGAAGATGGAAGGCTCATACATTGCAGAACAAGGCCAACGTTTGTGCCATTCTTGAGAAATAATATTTAATAGTTGGGAAGATGGCAGAGGCGTGCCACACCATGTTTGCATTAAGTAAGGCTATTTTTTTAAATGAGAGTTTGCTTATTAGCATGTTAAATCTCACTGGGGGGAAGAGGGAAATAATGATTTTGAAGCAGTAACAGCTCAGCCATCTTTAAGGAAAGCATTCATATTGAGGAAATCTTTGATTTTTGTTTTTTTTGTTGTTGTTTTTTAAATATAGAGCTGCTAGATTGCTTCCTTTTTGCATATAGCTAGAATATAATTAAAATAGATAATTTGAGAAAGTAATTACTGAGTTCTTCTTTCAGTCCTTGCACATTCATTAAGGATTATATATAAACCCAAATTAGCCTAAAAAGTATAGTAGATGACAGCTCAAAAGCTATCTTGAGTTATAATATTAAGAACAGTCATCTTTTCTCATAAATATCTGTGTTTAATTTGAAACGATGCAAAGTTATATTAATTTGTATAATCAAGGTTTTAAAATACTGCAGCATAATAAATGACACCCTAGAAGAACAATCTGAATTTTTATTTTATATTTATTTTCAATGGAAAACAACTTTATTCCGTCTTGATTACATTTTCACATCTTAAGTCTTTTGTTAAGTCATTATTATTTTCATAAGCTAAACTGTATGCAAACTGATACCTTTTCGACCTTCGCCTGTTCAAAATATGTGTCATAGGCAGCTTCTTTTTTATTAACCAAAAGAGAGAAAATGACGTTATGTGTGAAGTTACTGCATTGCGGCCACTGGCTCACCATGAGTAAACTCAAAATAGGTTAATTGAGTAGGATTTCAATTCAGAACACAAGAGTGAATGTCTAGCATTAGCAGATATAAAGCCCTGAACTTGAGTACAGTGTGAATTGCATGAGTTTATTCAGTGTTCATAGTCTTTCCAGTTTCACCCTTTATTCTCAGCATTGATTCCCGCTTAGGTATCCAATGTCCATTAGTAAATGAAAAATTTATTTTTTCAACTGAACGTTATCTTTGATAGAAAAGTGAAAATGACATTGAAATGGAACAGGATGTTAAAAGTAATAAAAATAAGATTTACTTTTTTCAGACACAGTTTATTATATTACAAAATTAGACTATTGATAAGATACCTTGAACAGTTTTGTGTTGCAGGAGAAGCAGATATTTATCAAAATCTATGAATTAAGGTACACAGAAATATGTCTTAAAATTTTTCCTTATTAAAAAAAAGCCTTTCCTTATTAACTTAAATTTCAGGTTTTTATCTGTTTTGCCAAGTATTAACCCACAATAATCTTTGGGTTAATCATTCAGGAGACAAAATGCAAAGAAAAGTTTTGAAAGACATTTTTTGATAAGAAGCAGGTAAGAGACTTGCTGTACAAGATATCAGGACGTTCTACAGCCATGGGAACCAAGAGAGTGTGCACAGGAACAAATAGAAAAAAGGAGTCAAAAAGACTGCCTTATATGAATGTCTAATGTATGATGAGGTTAGCATTTCATATTGCTGAGGAAATCATAAACTCTTCATAAGTGGTGCTCGGAAAGTAAGTTTAACTACCAGAAAGAAAAAAAAAAATAGTATCACAGTTTCAATTGTTGATGAGATATGGAACAGTAGATACACTCTTAAGGACAAATTGGTACTGCTATTGAGAAAATCAATTTGGCATTACATTATCTTATAATAAAGTTGAACTTGACAATCCTTATGATCCAGCAATCACACTTCCAGGAATATAGTCTCATACACCAGAAGCCATGCACCATCAGTATTATTCATAATAGAACAACAACGAATGTATCTGTAAAATAGATATTGACTTAAGTATGGTCATACAACCCAAAAGTAAACAACATATTATTTGGGATATTTACCTGGAGACAAAAGAGTAATGTTAAGCAAGGCATTGAATAACAGTAGATTCTACTAAAAGGCAAAAGGAGCACAAAAGTGAATCAAGATTCACTTAATGTTTCTTTAAGGAAATTGGGCAGGACACAAGCATTTATTTCTTCATATTGTGTGTTTATAGGTTACATTCAGTCTTTGGTGAACATAAAAGCAAATAGAAATTAAAATGCCATGAGAACAAGGGTAGCACCTGTTTTTAAAGCTAAAAAAAGAAAAGTCATATAAATTTTTTTTTAATTTTTTTAATGTTTTATTTATTTTTGAGAGAGAGAGAGAGACAGAGTGCGAGCAGGGGAAGGGCAGAGAGAGACACACACACACAATCTGAAGCAGGCTCCAGGCTCTGAGCTGACAGCACCGAACCCGATGCGGGGCTCGAACTCACGAACCGTGAGATCATGACCTGAGCTGAAGTCGATGCTTAACCGACTGAGCCACCCAGGTGCCCAAAAAGTCATATAAAATTTTTAATTTAAGGAAACATTTAAGATGATGGATAAAGGGAAGAAATCTAAATTATTTTATGTACAAAATATTATTATAATTTTATTCCAATAAACAAATTTAATTTCTGAAATGAATAACAGGTACTTGAGTATATGTTCACAGTTTAAGATGATTATTGAAGTAATTATATCCAAGAACTTAAAAAAGCCACTCAGCATCCTGCATTAATTTAGAAAAGAAAGAGACAAAATGGAAGCCATGGTTATTGCGAAACATTGTTTTTTCCTCCCAACCAGTCGATAAAGAAGCACCCTCTCAATTAGGAGGACAGTGTCTCAGTTCTGCAACCTTCATGATGGTCCCCACCACTTGACCTTATTTCCAGAAAGAGGAGAGAACAGATGCTCATTTGTGACAGACTGTTCTTTTTTAAACTACAAAAGTTATTAGCTAATTTATTTATTAGAAATAATACGTGCTTATCAGAGTTTACCTACTACATATCAGTTTATATGTTTTGATATATATTTACCAAATACATGATTATATGCACTAGATGTGGAGGCAGTTTTCTTAGTGAAGTGGAATTAAAAGCAAATCTTATGTGTCTAGTACATAATTAACAAATCATTGTATAATAGGAATTTTAAGTTTAAGAAAAGGATTTCTGTTAAGGCATAATGCATTAATGTTTATTCATCATTCCCTAATTATATATATAATATATAATATAATAATATTAATATATATTAATTATATATAGATATAGAGATAGAGATGATATAGATAGATATAGATAAATATGGATATATAGAGAAAGGTGTTAAAGGAGTTGAAGTGAATTATTGTTATACTGTCTTATATTAATGCTTATTGCCACTCACAAATTAATAGCCTAATTTTATTCAGGTACCACTATTTAACATTTGTATATGATCATAATAGAAATACTGGGTTTAATTATTCATTTTCTATGTCAAAGAGTACACAATAATTCAAGAAACAATATGAAAAAAGAAAAACATTATTAAACTCTAACAAAGATAATATTAATTACACAAAACTCATTTAAGAAGTTAATCAAATAAGGAAGTATTGTACTAGAGATTTAACAGGTAATCTGTAATATAAGCCCACATTAATTTATAAATAAACATAGATAAATATATTTTAAAAGATAATCAGAGAGATATTTTATTCTTTATCTGAAGGGAAATTAGGACAAGTACGTAATGCCCCATGAAATTTAGGATTTTATCATTTTATACTTGAGTGTCATAAAAATGACCTGGGTTTCATATTATTTTTCATAGAATAGAGATTTAAAGAATGACATTTCAGTGGAAAACCTCTTGTCTATACAATCCAAAGAGTAATGCATCATGGTAAGTGGAAGATTCAAATAAGTCTGGCATTGCCCTTTCCTTCTTTCCAGTTCACATTATAATGACATCAACTTCTAGTTTGTTCTAGATGGAGGAAAGTGTAGTGGCTTATTTCTGACAGACTATTCTATCTTAAACTACAAAGAATATGAGTTGATTAATTTATTAGGAGTGATACTGGATCTGGAGTTTTCTTTCCCCATTAGTTAATATAGTATAGCGGGTATTTGTCTATGAATATGATATATATACTTGAATATAGAAACTATCTTTTCTGCTAAAGTAAAAAAAAATGTTTTTATTTTAGAGAGAGGAAGAAAGCAAGTGGGAGAGAGAGGCAGAGAGGCAGAGAGAGAGAGAGAGAGAGAGAGAGAGAGGAAATTTTAAGTAGGCTCCACACATGGCACCTGACTTGGGGCTGAATCCCAGTGCCCTGGAATCATGACCAGAACTGAAATCAAAAGTTCAAGATTCAATCAACTGAGCCACCAGGTGTCCCTCTGCTAAAGTAAAATTTAAATAAATATCTGGTATTAGAACATTGAGCAAGGGGAAGTTTAATTTAAGGAAAGGATTTTTTTTTGAGGCATAGTGCATTGTTTCCCTTTCAGTTTTCCCTAAATACAATAAAATATGTATTTATAGGGATGAAGTGAGTTGAACTGTGTATTAATCCCTGTAAAATTCAGAGAAGAAATAAAACAGGCTATATCAAGTTAGACTTGAACTCAACCTTAAAAAAATGAATGGAAGATTCAGTATTGGAAGGCAATGGAGAAAACGCTGCTGAAAATGAAGCCAAAGACATAGAAAAGAGGACTAATTCAAGAGAATGAAGAGAAAAATGTCCACCTAAGAAAAATCAAAAGTTTCTCTATTTCATTTTGTCTAAAAATAGTTTTAGAGCACCACCTCTTGGGAGACAATTCTCGACAGGTACCTTATGTTTCCGGACATCTTGCTAGCAAAAGCACTGACAGCTTTTGTTCCAGACCATATTTTCAAGGCTGTGTACAGAGTTTACCACCCAGAAAGATAGAGATGGTGTCTTCCTCTAGAGCAATGAGATTTGTTTGCTAGCCACAATAATAAGGTTTATGATCCCTCTGGGGCAAAGTTTGGGCTGCTTTGATTGTATCACCTGATAAAAGATTGACATTTTATGAAATTGGAGTTCTTCAGATGGGAGCAAAAATACTTCCTGTGTTACATCCATTTTGGTCCATCCGAATCATTGCCATGAGATCTGGGAAGCATTGGGAGCCAGAACAACATGAAGCTCGTTGTACCATTTTTGCTGTAAGTAAAAAAAAAAAAACAAAAACGAAAAAATAAAACACTTGTCTCTTATGCAAGGATCTTCTGTTAGCTTGAAAGGAGAATAAGTCTCAGCCCCTTTACAGTTCTTGACACCTACCATGTGCTAGGCATTTTTTTAGGTATTGGAGACCATAACTGAACATAACAGACAATGATTTCCACCCTATCAGAGCTTACATTCTAGAGATGCAAAATTCTAAAGGAGTTAGGGTAATATTTGCATAAAGAGGTGCATGTGAAAATGTTACAATGATGAGGGATGCCTGTGTAGCTCAGTCGGCTCAATCTCCAACTTCAGCTCAGGCCATGATCCCACAGTTCGTGAGTTTGAGCCCATATTGGGCTTTCCACTCTCAGAGCCTGCTTCAGATCCTCTTTCTCTCTCTGCCCCTCCCCATTCTCTCTCTCTCTCTCTCTCTCTCTCTCTCTCAAAAATAAATAACCATTAAAAATGTTTTAAATGTCACAATGATCATATACTTGAAAGATGTTATTTATTTTTTTACGCACACACAGATGAATGTTTTTTATAGCACTGCTTCTCAAAATGAGCAAACAAAAACTGGAAACAACTTGAGTGTCCATCAGAAAGTGAATGGTTATTGTTAACTAAATTGTGGTGTAGACATACAATAGATTTTATCAATTAAAAAAAAAAAGATAGTATCTACTTACCCAGACGATTGTTCATGACCTAGTAAGTGAAAAAGCAAGTTCAGGTTTTGGGTGCATTACTATCTATATTACTTTTTAATGACAAAACAATGTAGGTAAGAAGGAAAGAAGGAAGTGAGGAAAGAAGTGAAAACAGAAAGAATATGTGAAAGAAGGTAAGAAGGGGAGAGGAAAGAAGGAAGGGAAGGAGGAAAGGAGTAAGGAAGGAAAATATTCCATATTAGCGCCATAATTACTCCATATTAACCTTTGGTAATCTCTAAAAACTATGAGTGAAGCGAAAGGGTAAGATACACACACACACACACACACACACACACACACACATATATACATAAAATGGTATATCTTTTTCTAATTTTTTTATTTAAATTCCAGTTAGTTAATATACAGTGTAATATTAGTTTCAGGTGTACAATATAGTGATTCAACACCTCCATATAACACCCGGTGCTTATCACAACAAGTGCACTTTTTAATCCCCATCATCTATTTAACTCACCTCCACTCTGGTAACCATCAATTTGTTCTCTATAGTTAAAAGTATGTTTCTTGATTTGCCTCTTTCTCTATTTTTTCCCTTTTGCTCATTTGTTTTTCTAAAAATTCCACGTATGAGTGAAGTCACATGGTGTTTGTCTTTATCTGATTGACTTATTTAGCTTAGTATAATACTCTCTAGCTCCATCCATGTCATTGCAAATGGCAATATTTCATTCCTTTTTATGGCTGAGTAATATTCCATTGAATATATATGCCACATCTTTTTTTATCCCTTCATTAGTCTATGGAAACTTGGGCTGCTTCCATAATTCGGCTATTGTTGATGTTATTTAATAGAGGACAATAATATGTATTGTAAGACTGGAGTATATAACTAATGGATTAGTACATATTTTGTATCCAACTAGGAGCTCATTAATGGTGTGTATTTTAAAATTCTTAATAACAGTGAACATAGAGGCAAAGTCATTTAATCACTTGTGATTCGGGTGTGGTTTGGCTATATCTATAGCATTTATTATAAAAAGGGGGTTAATAAAAAATTAGAAAAAAAATTGTTACACGGAAGTTAACAGAATCAGTAAAAAATGATAGAGTAGCCATGAAGTTAGAACTATCGTCTTGGAAATTACTAATCTGGATATTGATAACATAAATGAAGGCAAAAATATTTATGAATAGGCTTTACTTTTGTTTCAGGCAACCTGAGTTTGGGAATGATAGTAAGACTTCCAAGTTACAGGGCTCATGAGGCACTCAAAAATTTAGCCCCATAATTTAGAAAGAAATATAAATGCAAAACAAGTTTTAGGATCATACCTAGAGAGTTGATTTCTAAAGCTCTGAGAATTGATAAGCTCTCAAGGATGATACAAAAATTAATGCCCAAATGGCGAAAAACCTAATATTGAATCACCCTCACTTTCAGAGAATGTAGAAAATAATCCACCAAAAAGAATTGGAAAGGAGAAAGAAAATCAGGAGGAGAATGAGGGGATTCTAAAATAGTTCAGGGGCCTAAATACCGAGACAGATAAGAACATCAGCAAGGAGAGAGTGACCACATTTTACATAGAGACAAAAGAATATTAACACTAGAGGAGAAATTATAGGTGACCTTCAATTTTGTAAGAGCAAAGGCCATAGAATTCATAAAACAAAGTAGTTTTAAAACAACTTATTTTTAATGTTTTATGAAATTGTGAAATTAGTTTTAACAAAAGTTATGTTGACATATTACCTCTGATTCATTTTTTGACTGACAATTTTATCACATAGGAAATGTTTCATTTATAAAACATCATATAAGTTAAATCTCTTAGTATGCATAATATAACCTCAACATTAAAATTAGTATATTATTACTATATTGTAGTACCTAACTATAGTTTTCTTTATTTTCAAGAAGTTTTTTCTATATTGAGTTCTCAGGGATATTCCTTAGTTTCTCTTAGTTATATTAACAAATGGATGAAACTATGAAATGATTCACCATGAGCAAAGGGATATGGCATCAGAAGAGCAAGAAAAGTTCTTCAGTATTTTTCTTTCATTTTTTATTTCATTAACTTGCTTGTTGCTTTCGGAAAGAAAATGTGTTTCCATCTTACTTTTTCAATTTGTGATATAAGAATAATAATAATACTTGTTTCAAACTTACCTAAAATGGTATAATTGATTTCTAAGCAAATTTAAAAACAGAGAGAGGAAGAATATAATTTAAAGTTTGTTTCAAGAGTGCTAAATAGTTTGGAGGATTTTTTTTATTATATTACTTGGTTTAGCTACATCATTTCATTATATGTAATAGTAATATGAGAAATATGTATTTCTCAAAAAAAATATACAAACTCCTAAACCTCCGTCTTTCTAACCCGTGTCTGTCTAGGTTGATGAATAACCACTGAGTTCATTAGAAATTACTGATGTGTGCAGAATAGTTTGACACCTTCACGTATTTAACTTTTTAAAGTATTTTAAATGCTATTAAATTTGATGCCACTCTTTTGTGCCTACCATCTTCTGCCTCATCTTAAATAAAAATTAATGCACAATGTTTTGCTAGAATGCTAATTTTTGCAACCTCCTGGTAACATTTTAGTAGACTGTTACACACTCAATGTTGAAGAGAGTAAAGCAAAAGGTTATAGATTATTTACTGTGATTTATCCAACCCCTGTGATATCATAAGCATGGAAACCCTTAGCCATCTCTGTTTCATTACTTTTTAATTTTAATTTTCATCGTTTTTGTGAGAAATGATTATGTGCGGACAGGAGAATGAGTACCAAGAAAACGTATAGTAACTCATTCTGCAGCTATATTCAAGGCAAAGGAGACAAAAAAAGATTGACATATAAATAGTACCACCTACAATTTATAATTTAGAATAAAATTTCAAACTTTTGATCCTAATGATTCAGGACATAAAGTCTTGCCACATGGAATCAATAAGAAATATCCTACCTGAATTTTATTTCTGTGCAAATGAACATCTTATATATTCTTATAACTAAAGCAATAGATTCAAGCGTGTGATACCACTTAGGGTAATTGTAATAGGCTACCATTTATTGACAGTCAGCTATATTCTAAGCACTATAGTAGTATATAGTTTTTCATTTGATTCTCAGAATACCTCTATATTCTGGGAATTATTTCACCCATGTTGAAATGAAAAGGAAGAAGGAAGGGATAGAAGGAAAGAAGGAAGGAGCAGGCTTAGCAGCATTGAAAAGATTGATATAATTGCAATATAATCCATTTTATGAATTCAAAATACTATAGCACTAATTTTTTATGTTATGTTGTTTAAAATATCACTGTTTATTATTATTACAAAATAATCAAATAGCCATTTATAGTTTCTTTTAAGAAAAATATTGGTCCTTCTCATTCAGTCCCCAACATTATTTGGACACATTTGATTTTTTAATAAAATTAGACCATTTTATCTTGCTCATGTAAATGATAAGTAAATTTTATCTCTCTGATCACTTTACCTGATATTAGCCTCATTTTAATTGACACTTGAACTATTTTTCAGTGTTTCTCCTTTATTTCCATTTCTCCCCTTCTACTTAGCAAATTTAACTGCATGCAGGTATTTTTTATGATAACATTTGGTATTAGGTAAACTGTATTATTGGAATTAATAAAGTTAACCTTATTCCTTCTATATAAAATAATGTTAGCCTTTCAAATAGGAACTGGAATGATTTGTGATAAAGTCAGAAAATAACCATATGTTTTCTGATTTTGATCTTTTACAATTCAATTTTATAAATATGCATTTAATTTCTAAGTCAAAAAGTTAAAAGGGATAGTTACATAGTGAAGATTTTTTGGCAGTGAAAGTTTGTGAGAAATTAAAACTATGGATTAAAATGCACGAGTAAAGGCAGAGAATCACTTTTTTCCACTAAGTTTGGAGTCAACTGAGAAAAAACAAAGAATTAGCAGATGTATAACTAACATACGATTCTGTTTAGTTTAACTGATAAAAGAAGGAACTCATTCGAGATTAAAAAGATGTTTTCATAACTTCTTACTGTTCTTGGAATAGCGCATGCAAAGGAATGCTTAAAACTGTAGAATAGATATTATCGACCCATCCGTCTTCTGCGATTTTGGAGTATGTGTGGACTGGTGGCAGGGGGCAGGGAGATAGAGGGCAGACAGTAAACAAAATGTCCCCCATGGCTGCACTTAGTTGAGACATTTGGATGAAGACTCCGACCCCTACCAGGTAGCTCATCCTACTCCCAAAGAAATATCAAGGAGTGGTGAGTGGTGGGAACAGCCAAGATGATTTACGGAAAATCCCTTTTCAGGGATGAAAACAGAATACTTAAGTAATGGATCACCCAATGCACTTTTAGGTTTGTGTCTTTGTTTTTTGTTTTTTTTTTTTCAAACTTCAATCCAAATATACAACATGTAAAGTCTAATTTTCCTTTTAGAATGCCAAAGAGTGATGACTGTAAATCTTCCTGGTTAGCATTTTTTTAATGTTTATTTATTTTTGATAGAAAGAGAGAGACAGAGCATGTGTGGGAGAGGGGCAGAGAGAGAGGGAGACGCAGAATCCGAAGAAGGCTCTAGGCTCTGAGCTGTCAGCACAGAGCCCGATACAGGGCTTGAACTCATGAGCCATGATATCATGACCTGAGCTGAAGTCAGATGCTTAAACGACTGAGCCACTGAGGCGCCCTATATTTTGAAAGTGGTATACATTGTTTCCTTCCCTTTTGTCAATAATATACTCAAGATGTAGCTGGCCAGATTATTTAACTGGCGAATATAAATTAGCTTCTGTTTGAACTGAGACAACCCAAAGGACAATAAGTGATCTCATTTTCATTTCATTAAGATAATATTGATAATGATCAATATAGTAAGCTAAGTCGATACTGAAATATCCCTCCATGTCACTCACCCATGAAAGCCAATTCACGGTGATTTCTCTAGCCTATAGATCAAAACTCATCTTTTCTGCATCACTGCTATCACAAAAACCCATGTACTGAATTATGAAATTTCTATTCCACTTAATTGTTATTTGATTGTCTATTTATGTTTGATATCCCCAACTTCTAAAATTTTTATAACCTTTGAAAATAATAGTAACATGTAAACAATATATATTCAATAAATATTTGGTAATCTGATTTGCAGATATTTTTGTTTTCTAATTAACTAAGTGGAACATTTCATCCTCTGCTTGAATTGAGAAATCCCAAAGAATATAAGGAATAGAATGGTAGGTGGATGTGAAATACCTCTATGTTTCCTACTGTATTTGCATAAATTGCTATTCCCTTTGGATTTCAACCTACTATATAATTTCTTTATAGCACTACCTCATCTGATCATGGCATTTGGCAATATTGATAGAATATCAACAGTTTGTTGTGTAATGAAGCCAAATGAAATATATATATTGTGTAGAAAAGCATTGAGGTAAGTGTTTTTGCCTATAATATGCTTTATTTTCAAGGTAGTTCCATTTTATTTTAGGCTCTGGGTCAAGATTTTTTTTCCTATTTCTGAATCTGATCTACCTTCCATTATATAAATAGATCTTAATCACTGTGAATAAACTAGTGAAAAAACTATTAACAAATCCCTCCCTCTTTTACTCTCTCAGGTTAATTTCCAAAATATCTCAGGACTTCTATTCATAAGTGTTTTATTGCTACATCATGTAATGAATTGGAATTTTTATTTGCGCTTTTGTTAATTGTAATGAACAAATAACTTCTTATCCATATCAGAGGACTGCACATTTTAATTTACTGACATACATCTCCTCTGGATTCTAGCTCTTTTTGAGCATGACTCACTGGGTTGCAAGCAAAACCTACAGAAGGAAAACAAAATGAAAAAGTAAATGCAGATATTAAAGGAACTATGTGATCACAAAGGTTTTCTAAAGAGATCAGAAGAAAGAGGGGAGAGATTAGGAAGGTATGTACAGAAGAAAAAAAAAAAAGGCAAGGAGGAAATCTTCACCAAGGAGATAGAAGACCAGAGAACAGATCTTTGGTAATGAATAATTTAGTTTTAACCAGATTATCTGAGAGTTCTTAGTACAGAAGTTTTGTATATCCTCTGCTGATTGACATCACTCATGGAAGACAATGAATCTGTACTAGGAATCCCTCAAGAGTCAGTTGACAATTTCTTACAATAAAAGATGCCATCAAAGCAAGGTTTCATTTATATAAAAGAAAAGTAGTTTTAAGTCTAGACAATTTTCTCTTTCCTTCTGAGTAACAAGCCGCCTAGGAACCAAAAGGCAGTCTAACCTGAGCCACCTGTAAGCTACTGGGAATGTGTCAGAATCTGTCCTTAGCAGTCACCGTTTCAAATCTGAAAAAGGGAGTCTGTTTTTATATTTATTCACATGTGAAGGAATTCACATGTGAAAAGGGGAATTGAAAGAGGATTTTTTTTGACAATATTAAAAACAATAAGGGGATTTACATTAATGTTTTCTATGTAAAAAACGAGCAGTTCACCTTTCAATTTAAAATAAGAACTAAAGTTTGTAAGTTTCTTTAAAATTTTTTTTAATGTGTATTAATTTAGAGAGAGAAAGAGAGAGAGAGAGGAAGAGAGAGAGTCCCAAGCCATCTCCACACTCAGCAAAGCCCAACACAGGGCTCAATCTCATGCCTATGAGATCATGACCTGAGCCAAAATCAAGGGTAAGACGCTTAACCACTGAGCCGCCCAGGTGCCCTGTTAGTTTCCTTTGTTATGATGCTATCGAAAATGTAATGGCATCTGAGTTACAACACACCTAATGCATTTAATTTCAGTCAAACTCATGATAGATGGATCTAGAGACAGGACGTAAATCTAAGGGTTTGTCTGAGTTGGTCTTTTTTTTTAAATTTTTTTTCAACGTTTTTTATTTTTATTTTTGGGACAGACAGAGAGAGACAGAGCATGAACGGGGGAGGGGCAGAGAGAGAGGGAGACACAGAATCGGAAACAGGCTCCAGGCTCCGAGCCATCAGCCCAGAGCCTGACGCGGGGCTCGAACTCACGGACCGCGAGATCGTGACCTGGCTGAAATCCGACGCTTAACCGACTGCGCCACCCAGGCGCCCCTGTCTGAGTTGGTCTTAAACTAAACAAGAATATACACAAGTAAAAACCTCAGCACAGAAATATGTCCAAAAATTCAACTCTAAATTTCTCTCCTAAAGTTAATGCTAACATGAGCGTCAACCCTAACGTATGTTAGTTAATTCAGTATAAATAGTGAAATAAGAGTATTTTCTGGCAACTCATCTTTCCCACTCTCCTTCCTTTGCAGGATAGGTAAAAATTGTGAAAAGGCAGATGCACAGTCATGGCATTGACAGGGAAGCCTCCGATATTTGGTCGGCATATCTACTTGTATTCATCCAAAGAAATAAATATGGTCGGCACATCATGTCATCTGGCTCTAACATTGCCAACTCAACCCATTGCATTAGCTGAGATGTCCTTGGTCTGGCTCTTACTTTATGTCTTATGGTCAGTCCCCTATTTGCAACAGATTTTCTGCCTCAAACTATGAAGCTTCTCCAAGCCCCACTCTTTCTTGTCTTTTTGCCCAACTTCAAGGCCTTTCAATCTCAGGCAACAGAATATGTGTTGAAAGTGAGTTAAATCATATCAATGATTGTAAAATGTAGTAAGTACAGGAATAATTTGTCCTATAGTTGATTCATCAAAATGACAATGTCAGTGCTGTTGATGACTTTAATTTACTGTTCTGGACCAAACAGACATTGATGAAACAAGGAAATTGTGCTTAATGACCATCCCTCAGCCTGTCTTCATGTGTTATACATCAGTAAGCATGTATCCTTTAACTTACTGTTCAAAAATATTAAATTCGTTATCAAGGGAATGCAGATTTAAACCACATCGAGAGAACTCTTAACCCCTATAAAAATGAGCTAAATTGGAAATACTGGTGTCCCCCAAAGAAATGAAGATGTGTATAAAGGAAATAGTCTTATGCAGAAATATTTGTAGGAAACATGTTTTTCATAGTAGCCCAAACTGAAACCGTCCAATGTTCAGCAACACGATAATGGATAAACTGATGATGATATACCAATATCATGGAATATTACTACTGAATCATCAGAGACAGAAAACCAAAACTTTATTTACCACAACCTGGGTGATTCTCAACAACATGCTGAGCAAAAGATGGCAGACAGAAAAGAATAATACTGTACAATTTCATCTGTGTGAGGTGGGGATGGGATAAGAATCCAAGGAATCATTGGTTGAGAAATTGTGAAGGTGAGGATTGGCTGGGAAGGGACTTGAGAGACCTTTCTATCTGAGATTTTAAATTTTGAATTTTATGTCTTTGTATCAGAGTGGGTTACTCATGTGTGTGGAACTGTGAAAACTCATCATTCCATAGGTCTTCTATCAATGTCACCTCCATTACAAAAACAAAAAAGTGACATACTGATAGAAAACTGTAATTTCAAAAAGACACTGTATTTTCTTTTAATAAGACGTGCATTGGGTGAGGCAGGCTGACAGTGGTACCATGAGCCACCTAAAGTGAAACAGAAAGTTTTGATATGAGTCATAAAAGAGTAATGGTAATATAAAACTTTTTCCTCCAAACTAAATGAAAAACGCTTCTTTAAGCTTCAGTGATATTCCAGAGTCATATTAGGACGTAAGAGGGGAACGTCATCTCAGTGAATAACTAACACCTCATCAGAGCTAACAAAAGCTGTCATGGATAAATTTTTTTCATCAATATTTTGGTAATTCTGTTAATTTTTTGGACTTTATTGTTTATAAATAAAAACTGATTCGCTGGACATGATGCCTTATTGCACATAACAGGTCTGAATATGTAGAAAGGACAGGAAAGCATTTTAGAGAACCCTGTGATTAAATCCAAATAAGTAAATTAATTGAATATTACTTTTATTTTGATACCAGAATTTTTTCTATATTATTAATGTATATATTATTATAATTACTTAAATTAACAAAATCTTTATAATGAAAATTCTATTTACCCCAAACTTAAATCAATTACAAAATTATATTAACAGTATCTGCAGAAACATGTGATTTTGTATTTATAACATTTATATCCATGTTAGCAAAAAGGTTCTTCGTATTTGATCAAGACACAATATTTGAAACTACTTTAAAAAGCAGGGAACTGGGGTGCCTGGGTGACATAGTCGGTTGAGTGTCCAGTTTTGGTTCAAGTCAAGATCTCACTGTTCATGAGTTGGAGGCCAGCGTCGGATTCTGGGCTGACAGCTCAGAGCCTGGAGCCTGCTTCAGATTCTGTGTCTCCCTCTCTCTCTGTCTCCACTCACACTCGCTCTCTCTCTCTCTCTCTCTCAAAAATAAATAAAACATTTTTAAAAAGTAGGGAATGTATCTATTTATTATTATCACTACTAAATTAAATGCTTAGATTTCTCTACCTATAAAGTGTATTCTCTTTTTCATTATGACAACTTGCCTTCTAATTTGATGAATATACATATACTTATTGAAAAGTACACATTCTGTTCACATATATCACATTTTTTTAAAGTTTGGATATTATCACCTGTCAACAAAGTATCTCATTTTTCTCACCTTGGTATTTCCAAATTTTTCTCTATCTCTCTTAGCTTCAATTAGTCTGTATGAAGATTAAAAGTAGAAACATGGTGGAGGTTTATAGAGGGAAATGTGAAAAACTTTATGGATGGCAAATGCATATTATTTAATTAATGTACTTTATTAAATATGTGACATTTTGAATTTATCTTCTCACTTTAAGAGACTAAAAATAAACATGTTCTCAGATTCTCTAAAAATATTTAATCCAGAAAATGTGTTCTTGCTTCGTTAATCATTTTCTTTTAAACAAGCACAATATGTATTTTATCCATATGTGGAAGGAAAGCTATCCATTATCTGACTGGTGTGATAAAAAGATCCTTGGTATTCTTTGAAATTTCTCCACAAAAGGTGGCTCCTATGTGACCAGTAACATTTTTGTTAACTCTTTATTACACATTTGTCCTGCTACATTTACAAACTTCTGGAATCCAGGGACTATCCCTTATTAATTTCTATATCATTATTACGTATTTTAGTCCCCAGATATAGTTAATAGCCAGTAAATATTTTTTAATTAATAAATGTTCCTTACCCAAAGTGTTTTAACGACACAAAATCTGTATTTTTTTACTTTGTTTGGTCATGCTAGCTCAAATATTACCAATTATATTTTGATTTAAGTGAAAAATTCTTTAGTTTTTGACATTAATCTGATAGTTTAAAGTGCTGTCAGTTTTGTGCAGCTTAACTTAGTTGGCTGTTTTTCCATTCTGAGGTGAAAAGAAGAAAATGGACATCTTTCTCTCTTTTTTTTTTGCTTGAGTTTAGTTCATACACAATGTTACATTACTTTTAGGTGTTCAACTTAGTGATTTGACAAGTTTAAATGTTATACTATGTCCACCACAAGTGTAGCTACATTTGTATCATTACATCACTATCACAGTATCACTGACACTATTCCTTACGCTGTGCCTTATTCATTCCTTAACCGGAAGCCTGTATTTCCCTCTCCCCTTCATCCATCTTTCCCAACCCCACCTACTTCATCTCTGGCGACCGTCAGTTTCTTCTCTGTATTTATAGGCCTGATTCTTTTTGTTTGTTTTTTCATTTTTTTAGATTCCACTTATGGGTGGAAACATACAGTCTTTGTCTTCTCAGTCTGACTTTATTCACTTAGCATAATACCCACTAGGTTCATCCATGTTTCAAATGGCACATCCCTCATCCTTTTTTATGGCTGTGTAATATTCCTGTGTGTATATGTGTGTGTGTGTGTGTGTGTGTGTGTGTGTGTGTGTGTGTCACATTTTCTTTATTCATCTATTGATGGACACTTAGGTTGCTTCTGTATCTTGGTTACATAATAAATAATGTTTCAATAAACATAAGGGTGTATATATCTTTTTGAGTTAGTGTTTTTGTTTTCTTTGGGCAAATACTCAAGAGTGGAATTATTGGATCATATGGTGTTTCTATTTTTAATTTTTTGAGGAACCTCCATATTGTTTTCCATAGTGACGGCACCAATGTACATTGCCACCAACAGAGCATGAGGGTTCTGTTTTCTCCATATCCTCACCAACACCTGTTTTGTCTTGTAATTTTGCTTTTAGCCATCGTAACTGGAGTAAAATAATATCTTATTGTGGTTTTGATTTGGAAAATGGGAATTTTAATGACATGGATGGTAATGGAAGAAAGAAAGTGAACATTCAAGCATGTATGAATTTGGGCAAGGAAGAGCGGAGTTTGCAGGGCTATTTTACTGACTCAAAAAGATATTTGAGGACACAAAGAAACTGGGGGAAAGATAAGAAGTGTGTTAAAGGAAAAATAAGAGATCACTAAAAACAAACATCCCCTATTTGACATTTCTGCCTGGATTGTGTGGCGGTTCTCACTGCCCTCTACCTTCTGACTCACATATTATGTACTATCACAGGTGGGGTTGTCTCCCTGTATCTATCATTCTTTTTTTTTTTTTCCAGTGAAGCTCAGTACAAATTCTAGCTACTACACATACCTTAATATTCTAAAGAGATCCAATAAATATGAATTCTCATAAGGATTGTTAAAAGTATATGTGTTTCTATGTCACATTTTAAAATTTAGTGTTATATTTTTTCTAGTGATTCCCTGAAGCAGTGTTTTTCAAATCTGGCTGCTTTTTTCTATAACCGGGGGAGAGTTTTAAATGCACTGATATCCACACATCAGTATATTTTTTAAAAACACTCCTGGTGATTCAAATGCACAGCTATGGATAAGAGCTACTGCCAAAAATCGACCAAAACCATTGATTCACTTAGTGGATGTTTCATGTATAACTGATGACATCTTCAAAATCAGGCAAGGAAATGATTTGCTAGAATGGTTTCTCTATATGAACTGAGATAAAAGCGTTTACCATGTTTACCTGAAAAGAAAAATAAAATACTTTCCAAAACAAAGATTTCAGGCAAGCACCTTTGAAAATGCAGAAGTTTGCTTCCTATTTAAAAAAAATGTTTACTTTTAAAGTCAAGGATATTCCATTTGTCCTCTTCCTCCTCTATTTCTTCTTTCCCCAGAACAGCACAGAAGCTACAAGGCAGTGGTCTATTTTTACTTTCCTATTTGTAGAAATCTTTTTAAAAAATGACCTGTAAGAAAAGTGGTACTTAGTGTTCCAAACCATTCTTTTAAAAATGCAATATTTGGATTTGAATAACTTTAATTTGGAAAATAATTTCTTTTAAATGCCTTAAAAAGGAATTGACTTGATAAACTTAGGTTCAAAAACACAGAAATGTATTTTTAAATGGTTATGACACAAACACTTTTAATATATTTTTTCTTTTACTTGCCACATATTTTCCCAGGTCTAAAGTTCTATTTTTTCTAGAGCCAAGGTTATTTGATATCTCAATTTGGCCTAGAAAGCTAAAGTTTTTATACCCTATATTTTAGGGACTGTCGAGGTCAGAACAGCTTACCCCAGAAATAAGTACTGCATGTATCTTCTTAGTGATATATCTAAGATGACCTCATTTTGTGCTGGTTTACATTGTGATTCATGATTCCTTGTACTTTATCCACAAACTGTTTAATTTCTCTTCTAAGACTCATTCAGTCCCAAGGGTTAGATTTTATTTTGTATGAAAGAATGCTGGATTCCAGAAAATTTAGGATTTAAAGATACTTCAGATCTTTTACACTGTTAATTATGATTATTATTGTTTAAACCCAATTTAGTTAATATATTGTGTAATAGTGGTTTCTGGAGTAGAATTTAGTGCTTAATCACTTAATAACACCCAGTGCTCAGCACAAGGCCCTCCGTAATGCCCATCACTCACGTAGCCCATCCCCCACCCAACATCCCTCCAGCAACCCTGTGTGGTCTCTGTATTTACGAGTCTCTTAGATCTTCTATTCGTCTATCAAGACCATATCCTTAACTCAGAAGATACTGACATTTAGGACAAATAGATTCACTTAATTGGCTAGCTACTGTCTCAGGAAGCCTCTGTTTCCCTGACTTTGCATTTCTTTGAGGACAGTCTTTACTCTCAATTTGTTCTGAGGAGTGGAAGTAAAGGAATAATTCCTATTTAACTGATTTGCTGAGACCCTCACATTTTGATGCATTAAGCAGGCACCATGAGAAAACTTTGGGGGAACAGGGTTACATACAGAGATTTAACATCTTTGTCTGTCCTAGGACCTGGTTCTAAATGTGTGCCACATGAGTTTGAGATGGTGGTTTGTGGTTAGTTCTTACTGATTTTTTTTTTTTTAATGATTGCTTGACTAGTTTTAATTGAACTAATTGAGCAGTTTCAAATAGAACTGCTTTGGCTAGAATTCATGAATCTGATATTGACCAGCCCTAACCAGGTACTATTGAAACAGGGATTCAATTATAAGGAAGAGTCTTTGTGTATCTAGGCCTCTTAGATATCTCTAACTTGGTTTCTCAGCCAGAAGTACAAAAAAAACAAAAAACAAAAAACAAAAACATGGTCCATTGGGGGTTTCCTACTGTAATGGCAAGAAGTATCAGGTAAGCATCTTCGGACTTACTTCATCTCTTACACTATTTGCAGGGCCAAAGCAAGGAACTGTGAATAAGATAGCCTCTTGGATCTATGGGGCTTTTTTCGGAAGCAAAAACCATTCCAGCACTCACATGATCTCTAGTTGCCTAGCTACATGAATTTAGGATATGGCTTTAGGTGGCAGACATCAAAACTTTCTCTTTACCTACGGAAAGGAAAAGTAGTACATTGTATAAACAATAATAATATCAACAACAACACATTTTCAAAGCAATGAGGCCCGTCTAGAATATGTGATATTCTTTGGTTGAAATAGATGAACAACTTTTTGAAATTATTGCAAATCAAAGACTTAAAAGGAAATTTTCAGGGGTGTCTGGCTGAGTCAGTCAGAAGAGTGTGGGACTCTTAATCTCGGGGTCATGAGTTTGAGCCCCACATTGGGAGTCAAGATAAATAAATAAGAGCTTTAAAAAAAAAGTAAAATTTTCAGACATATCTATAGTAATCTGGAAATCAATTTTGTTTCAGAAATCAAGAAAGAGTCGAGAAGATTTGAATAAAAACTAAAGATACATATGTATTGATTACAAAATAAAATGGGCTATGATAAACCCCACATTCGAAGTAGGGATTACTGGGGTGCCTGGGTGGCTCAGTTGGTTGAGCGGCCGGCTTCGGCTCAGGTCATGATCTCATCGTTTGTGAGTTTGAGCCCTGTGTTGGGCTCTGTGCTACCAGCTCAGAGCTTGGAGCCTGCTTCGGATTCTGTGTCTCCCTCTCTCTCTGCCCCTCCCCCGCTCATGCTCTGTCTCTCTCTGTCTCAGAAATAAATAAACATGAAATTAATTAATTAATTAATTAATTAAACAAAGTAGGGATTACTTCTAGGAGTGATATAATAGGGGGAGCACACAGATAGATAGGAGCTGTTGGCATTAAGTGGTCCACTTCTTTGGCAATATGTTTGTAGATATTCATCCAATCATTAAAGTAAATATTTTTGGATACTAAACTAATAATAAATGTCCATACCTGTACCAATGAAGTTTGTGTGTAATAAATCAAAGATTTTGATCAATCTAGCGTTTTGCACTTGTGTTCCAAAAGGTAGGGGAGTCAGGCAAACACATAAACAGAAGAAACCAAGAAAGCTGGGGAGGGAAGGCTTCAAATAATTATCCAACCAGATGGTGGCAGATTAAATAAGTGAGTGGTATTCCTGATGGAGAGAAATTATTTGACTAAAATATAAAGAACAGAATATCAGTTTCATGTGTCAGATTCTATGCTCCATGTGTATATACATATTGAGTCATTCACACTGCGACAAACTCTCAGGAAATCTGGGCATAGGAAGTTCACACAACTAGGGAGTAATAGAGTGTATACGCTTACCCAGTACCCATCACAAGAGAATGGCTGCCGGAGTATGTCATGAAAAAAAAAATATATTACCCAGAAAACGAAGCTAAAGTAGAAGGAAAGAATGCTAACTACCAGCAAATTGGGCTGGCCCTCCATAGAGAGATAGCTGAGAAGCAGCTAAGAATCTACAATGCTTAATAGAAGAAAAGAGAAAGATAAGAGAATGCCCCCGACTTTAGATGGATATTGCTGTCCTAGGAGGATATATATTCCTCAATGTTTCAAAATCCAGAAACCTAGAGCGACCAGGCTTTAGGGAAAGACTGATGCCCCCTCTCTAGGCCTTCGGGGACTTGCCTCCAGAAGTCTCAGTTCAGGAACCTGCAGAGGCAGATTCTTCAACCTTGCTTAATTTCCACATTATTTCTGAAATTTTCATGTTCATAGCAGCACTATTCACAATAGCCAAAAGATAGAAGCAATCTAATTTTCCATCAACAGAAAAATAGATAAATAAAATGCAGTGTGTGTGTATAACATAGAATCTTTATTATTCAGCCTTTAAAAGGAAGCAAATTTGAACATACCAAAACATGAATGAATCATGAAGACATTATGCCAAGTGAAATAAGTGAGTCACAAAAGGACAGATACTGTATGAATCCACTGATATGAAGAACTTAGCGTTGTGGACGCATCCGCGTGGCTCAGATGGTTGAGTGTCTGCCTCCTGATTTCAGCTCAGGTCATGATCTTATGGTCACAGGATTGAGCCCCGCACTGGGCCCCACCCTGCTTGAGATTCTCCCACTGCCTCTCACCCGTGTGCATGCTGTCTCTCTCAAAACAAAACAAAACAACAACAACAACACAAACAACTTAGAGTTGTCAAATTCATAGAGGCAGAAGTAGAATAATAGTTACCAGCTGGGAGAAGTGGGGGTGGGACCTAGTGTTTACTAGGTACAGTATGGTTTCAGTTTGAAAAGGTCAAGAAAGTTCTGGAGGTTGATAGCAGTGGTGGTAACACAGAAATGTGAATACATTTAATGCCATTGAACTATACACTTAAAATGGTTAAAATGACAAGCTTTATGTGTATATTTGACCACAAAAATGTTTTTACTTATTAAAAAAAATACTTTATTGGATGAAGCAATAACTGACTCATCTAACACATTACTCTTACATGAAGGCTTATTCATGACTGCTCTGAAATGATTATTTGGAGCTTTTTTGTTACAAACATCTGTAAGTTCATCTTGTGTAATAATTTCCATCTTAGACCTTTCACCCAAAAAGATCCTTTTGATGGGTAAGTTCTTTGTAAGGCTGGGGCGTACATCCAACTTGTATGTTTATTTTTTTAAAGTAAATAATCAGTATATTAAAATAATTCTTCCAAGTTATTTTTAAAGCACTTTCAATTATAAATTTAGATGTCTCACACCTAAGCATGAAAGTAATAATAAGCACTTTGGCATTTTTGTTTTACCCCCTCCTACAAGTTTTGCTTCGAAGTGCATACATATTTCTCTGACCATAATTGGATTTTGACCAAAATGAAACCAATACAGTCAGACATAACTCCAACCAGAATTTTTCAAAACAAATCTGTTTAGGCAACTACTGAAAGATTAGCTTGATGTAAACAAAACCAAAGTAAGAGTGTACTTAATTATAAACAAGAGTAATGAGGAGATTTAGTTTTGTTCTTCCTACCTCAGGAAAGCTTTGAAATGAGCAGGGGAAAAGTGAAACAATATATGAAATGTTACACACTCCACACTACATTATAATTTTACAAGCACTATTTTTGTGTCTGCATGTATTTATGTGAGGTTGTGTGTGTGTGTGTGTGTGTGTGTCTCCATAGTTTAATTCAAAGTTACTATCTTCAATTCTATCAAGTAGCTTGAAAGAAACAGAAATGGCAGTGAACTGGCTATTCTTTCATTTGTTTCCCTCCCTAGCTGGGTTGGAGAGGGATGTAATTCAAAGAAACATTGGCAAGCCTTTTGTCATATGGATATTCTTTCCCTAGCTACTATTTATCTGAATAAGATGCAGATAAAGGCTGAAGAGATCAGTCTTTTTAAAGATGGAAAGTAATCCTTTATGCCTCCAAATAAAATTGAATTATTACAATCTTATCTTTCTAGGCATCCATTTGTTTAAAGATTGGAAGTTAAATTTTTAAAAGTGGGCAGAAATTTGTATCTAGAACACGACATTTTCACCGTAATCGTCATCCCTATTGTAATGCTAGTAAAGTCCAATCAATGATAAATGTCAAAATCATAATTGAATATACTGTGTTCTGTATAAGGGTTGATATACATGGAGAAAAATCTACTTTGGAGTGGTAAAAAAGAAAAGAAAAGAAAAATTATGATGGCTCTTCTCTAGGGAGTATTCTCTAAAGATAAATGGCAAAGGTGTGCATGAAAGGGCCAACTTTAAAAGGAGTAGTATAAAGAGGAATATTTTCATTTGTTTTCTGCTTTTTTCAAGCGGTGTTTCACTGAGCAAGATTAATAGTACCATTTAAAATTACAGAATGACTGTGTGTGAGGAGATGTGTCAGTGAGAATGCTTGAATTAGAGGAAAATAAAATAAAATGAAATGAAACTGACTGCTAGGCAAGGGTAATCAAAGTGTTTGAGAGCTTACATATGTCAAGAACTTTAAATATAGTATCATATTTAACCTTGACATCAGTATTCTAGGGGAGGCATTATTTACCCCCTTCTCAAATGAACAACAGCAAAAATTTAAAGCGGTTAAGTAATTTGCAAAAGGCATATACCTTCGAATGTTAACACCAAGTGCTTGCTTATTCATTGGCTTTCCTCATTCCCCCTCCTGGATAAATGAGGTAAAGGATGTTGTAGCCTATGTATTTGAAGAAGTAGCATTTGGCCGTAATACTGAATTCAGCTGGGAAAAGTTGTAGGGCAAAAAATGTGTAATAAACTAAGAGATTTTGGAAGAGTGGTCAAAGGTCTCTGGGTTTGTTGAATTTTTAGTCTTGGCTAAATTGTGGCTGAGCAAGCACTAATGCATGGGAGTTCAATTGAGGTTAAAAAGGATCTTACGGAGCACCATCAGGGGAGCTAGAAGGCACAAATCCTCTAAGAACCTGTGTGACTAAGAACCCGGATTCTTACAGTTAACTGACAAAAATAATTTTTAGAAATGTGTTGGGAGAAGTACAATTAGGTCACATTGGGATTGTGAAGTTACAAAAGGCAAAGACACTGTTCTGGGGACCTGCCATCTGCAGGTCGTGTTGACCTTCCTGCTCAGGGGCCCTCGTTATGTGTATGCACCATGAACACATTTCTGAGCAGTCTGCTGGAGAAGGGTTTGAGGCAAACCAGCTCCTCTCAATTTTTTACCTAGTCATTAAAGAAACTGGGTGGTTGCAAAGTATGATAGAAGAAATATTTCTAGTAGAAAGTCAGACATTGTAAATTAAAAGTTTGTAAAGAAATAGAGGCAATTCAAGGTCATTGCCAGGATGCAAGATGTGGTAGACACAGAGATGTGGGACCCAGATGCCCCTTTAAGAAAAGACTTGCAGCCAGTTCTGGGAAGTCACTCAATAGATAGACTCCAGCTGTCAGCCCCTTTTAGGATCTTATCTCTGCTGCAGAAAGCTAACTTTCCAAGACCACATCCTTCCTGAGCAGCCTGCATTCAGTGACTTTTCAAGTAGGGGGCATAAAGGATTGGCAATTTCAGCTCAATGTGGGCATTCTGACAAGCAGTATTCACCCCAGAGCTTCCCATGGGATGGGCCCAGGCTTTGTCAAGCCTGTGAATGCAATTTCATTCTTTCCCCTGCCAAATCCTGAGTCAGCATCCTTCTCTTCACAGGTGTTGATTCTTATTAAATACTTTGCATCCCAAACTCCCTCTCAAAATCTGCCTCTGGAATATCGAATTGGCAAAATCAGGGTTAGTCGAGCACAGTATGGAAAAGGGAGAGAGAACGAAACATCTAACCATTAGTGATACACATTATTTTCAGAAAAAGATTAATCTTGGAGAAATAACACTCCAAGCTGCAGTGATTTATGAAAATCTGAGAAACTGCCTGGTCCTCTTCAGTGATAGAAACATCGAGACTGGAAAGAGAAGACCAGAAGTCAATCTCAAATCTATCATTTCAGTTGGACTTGTGCAAGTCACTTATCTCATTGAACTCCAGTTTCCTCTTTAGTAAAATGGTCCATTACTTAAATAATCAGAGTAATTTTTCACCTTTGAAAAATATAGTATTCTACCTCCTCTGTTCTTGTAGCCTTTGTTCATTGCACTAGAATGTCCCAGCAACTAGAAAAGAAAGTTTGGTACTCAATAATGATTAAGATGGGGGCGCCTGGGTGGCTCAGTCGGTTAAGCGTCCCACTTCAGCTCAGGTCACGATCTCGCGGTCCGTGAGTTCGAGCCCCGCGTCAGGCTCTGGGCTGATGGCTCAGAGCCTGGAGCCTGCTTCCGATTCTGTGTCTTCCTCTCTCTCTGCCCCTCCCCTGTTCATGCTCTGTCTCTCTCTGTCTCAAAAATAAATAAACATCAAAAAAAATTTAAAAAAAAATAATAATGATTAAGATGAATTGTACAGAAGATATAACTTATTAAACCAACTGATAATTATACTTCTGCTGTACTTCTGAAAATGAAGCCTCTCCAAATTCCTCAACCTCACCTGTAAATAATTTTGAAATTTTTATTGAAGGACTTCTCTACCGTATAGATGAATGTTTTTCTTCTAATTAAATTTAGGTCATTGGAACGGAATAGAGATCATTTTAAAAGTCACAGAAAATATTATTTCTCTTAATGCAAAACTATTGAAATCTCACAAGGCTTCTTCTTTTAAGATATACATGAAGGGTCCCCCACATTATGATGATGCTTTCAAGCTTCCTGAATAAATTGACAGTGTTTTTCTTTGTCCATCCAGTACACATGTGCCTATTTCTTGCAGGACACTTAAGATGCATACTTCTTCATTGCTTTTATATCTGTTTTTCCCTTCCAGACTATAGGACCTTCAAAGTAATGATTATTTGGCCTGTATATACTTAACAGCTTTCAAGTGTTTGCCACATATTACGAAACAACAACAACAATAAATAATGGTAAGTTGGTTATGAGTGAGTTATGTATATATATCCCATAATCAACATGTAGCTTTCAAATTGTTCTTACCTGAGTTTCTTTAAAAAGTCCTTTAAAAGTTCTTTAAAAAGATGGATATGACACCAGGGTGGCTCCTTTGGTTAAGCATCCATTGGCTCAGGTCATGATCTTATGCTCTTGAGATCAAGCCCCACATTGGGCTCCATGCTGAGTGTGGAGCCTGCTTAAGGTTCTCTATCTCCCTCTCCCTCTGCCTTTTCCCCACTCCCACGTGCATGCATGTGTGCCTCTCTCTCTCAAAAAACGATATAGATAGATAGATGATAGATAGATAGATAGATAGATAGATAGATAGAAGTTCCTTAAAATGATGGAGAGGGAATACATAGAGGATTACTGCCTTCCCATACTCCAGCCACAAAAGAATGGTTAAGAATGGTTAAACTATTTAAAGCAGTAAGAGCACAGGATCATTACATTTTTGTGCATATATTCTGATCCCATGAAACCTTTCTGAACTTCAAGGATTTTCTGTTCACTATGCATTTAGTAATCTTCATCGCACAAAGCAGTTTTTAAGGAATAAGTGATATTTACACACATGAAGTCCTAATATGATGCCTAGCATAGTCACTATTCCATGGCAATTATTTATCTTCTCATTTAAAAAATTGAATAAATAAGCTGCCTTGTGTGATAAGTTTACTCCAGATCACTAGAAGATGTTTGTAGCTACCAAGATCATTTTTGCAATAGAATCTTGGGTTCTACATAGTAACTCCCACATAGAATTTATTCTGGCTCTCAGAATCTTAGGCAATTTATTGAAACTATGATGTTTGTCACATCATGGGAGCTAGGACCTGGACTTCTTCCATGTGGCTCAAGCATAGATTTTGTAATCAAAACTTATAAAATAAAAAGTGCCAGGGCGCCTGGGTGGCTCAGTCGTTTAAGCATCCAACTTCAGCTTAGGTTGTCATCTCACAGCTCATGAGTTCGAGCCCCAATTCAGGCTCTGTGCTGACAGCTCAGAGCCTGGAGCCCACTTCAGATTCTGTGACTCCCTCTGTCTCTCTCTGCCCCTCCCCTGCTCATGCTCTGCTTCTCTCTGTCTCTCAAAAAATAAATAAATGTTAAAAAAAATTTTAAATAATACAATAAAATAAAAAGTGCCTTTCTCAACGCACTATTTCACGACCTCGGCTTATTTGTAACTCCTCCCCACAAAATGATTAACAACCTGGCCACCACAAAGTTAGACCTTAATTCAGAAATAATTGTCTTCAAAATTTATCTTGTTTTGCATTCTTTGTATCTTCTGTCAATAATGGTACATCTCTAAAGTTGTCATAATAAGACTGAATTCATAGGAATTTGTGTGAACTAATGAGACAAAGGTGCTTGGATGGCTCAGTTGGTTAAGCATCCAACTCTTGATTTAGGCTCAGGTCATGATCTCACAGTTGGTGAGTTTGAGCCCCACGTTGGACTCTGCACTGACAGTGTGGAGTCTGCTTGGGATTCTCTCTCTCTCCCTCTCTCTCTGCCCCCAAACTCTTTCTCTGTCTCTCAAAATAAATAAATGTTAAAGAAATTTTTTAATTTAACAATTAAATAAAATATCTAGATTTATATTAGCTACTTCTGTGAAACACTTTCACACTGTCCTCTTAGCCCATCTTTGTGTTGAAATATTTGTTAGAGTACAATGAAATGCATAATAATGCAATAGGGCTTTCCCTCCCAATATAAACTGAACTCAACCAAAAATTTGCAACATATCCCCCAGATGTGATCTAAATACTCTGTGAAGTAAGGACTTGATGATCAACTGGCAGGGATGTTGCACTGAAAATTTCTATATCAGGCATGAGTTGAAACTAAGTAAAATCTTCAAAACACTATTTTTGTCTTATACTATTCAAAAACCTTTTTCACTTTGTGGATCACAAAATACCTTTTAAGTACTTATATGAACACATTATAAAATATATAGGAGAAACCTTCTTATGTTCTTTACTTCCATAATTGGGGTTGATAATTAGTTTATTAATCAACAAATCAGTTAACAAGGAGAATCATAAGGCAGACATATATGTTATCTAGCTAGTTATTTCCAATATTCATTTACTCTCTGAAGTTTTTAAACAATTCCAAGGCTGGGGCGCCTGGGTGGCTCCGTGGGTTAAGCATCCGACTTCAGCTCAGGCCATGATCTCACGATTTGTGGGTTTGAGCCTGGCATCAGGATCTGTGCTGATGGCTCAGAGCCTGGAGCTTGCTTCAGATCCTGTGTCTCATTTTCTCTCTGCTCCTCCCCCACTTGTGCTCTGTCTCTCAAAAATAAATAAATGTAAAAAAAAAATGTTTCAACAATTCCAAAGCTATACAATCTTTCTTTAATAAATCACACATATATTCATTAAAAGGTTAAATAAGAAATAAAGTACCAACAGGAAATAACTAAGAAAGCAAGGATTTTTTAAAACATCTGACAGAATGCCTGGGTGGCTCAGTTGGCTAAACATCCAACTCTTGGTTTTGGCTCAGATCACAATTTCAGGTTTGCGAATTCGAGCCCCACATCTAGCCCTGTATGGGGCCTGGCCTCCGGCTCTGCCCTGACAATTCAGAGCCTGCTCGGGGTTCTCTTTCTCCCTCTCTCTCTGTCCCTTCCCTGCTTGTGCTCTCTCTCTTTCTTAAAAATAAAGAAAGAAACTTTTTAAAAAAATACTTAAAAAAATTAAAAAACATCTGGATATTCAGTAAATTTTATAATTCTTACAACTGCTTTGTCTAATTCTAACATGACATTTGGTTAAATGACTGACCTTTTTCAAGTTAACCATTTATTTTAATTTCAATAGAATAAAATAAATGACTATTTGCAAGCATTTTTCATTAGTTTATTAAATTGTTCATTTCAATTAAATTAATAATTACAACTACATGACAGTGAAAAATGTGGATTAATCCTAATAGCTGCTTTAGTGCCACCTAGTGGAGAGAACTTTCATAGCAAATCAATACAACCATGTGCAACAACTTCATGGGGGACTTACTAAAATAGTACCTATTTGTACCTAAAAAGTACTCTCCTTTACTTGCTTTTTAAAAAAAAGATGTGAGTCCCATAGTTCTTTTTTTAAATTTTTTTTTTTCAACATTTTTTTATTTATTTTTGGGACAGAGAGAGACAGAGCATGAACGGGGGAGGGGCAGAGAGAGAGGGAGACACAGAATCGGAAACAGGCTCCAGGCTCGGAGCCATCAGCCCAGAGCCTGACGCGGGGCTGGAACTCACGGACCGCGAGATCGTGACCTGGCTGAAGTGGGACGCTTAACCGACTGCGCCACCCAGGCGCCCCTCATAGTTCTATTTTGACATAATAACTCTGAGTTCATCGTTGGGATGATCTTCCCATGGCCATTTATTTTTTTCCATAGCAATAAATAAGATTTAAAAAAAAAAGAATAGTGAATCCACCTTCCCTACAATTCCTTCTCCAAGAAGATATAGAACATATGCTTACAGCTTCATTTTAATGTTCACAGTGATGCCACCTAGTAGACATTATCTCCATAATATAGATGAGGAAACTGAAGGCTTATGCTCAAAACTCCCTTGAAATGACTTGTAGGAGGATTGTTCTTATAAAGTAAATGGAATATTTTGAGTGACTTTGCTGAATATAATAACAGTAAATTTCCTCTTTAGGTACATGGTCTCTGCTCTTGAAATGTTCTTTCTTACATTCTGTTCTCTCTGCCCTTTATGTCTGAATGACAAATGTCCCTGTAAGTCCCATATGTCAGTATCACTCTCATAAACTTCCTTTAATTTCTATGGCCTTAACTCCAGCTAAGTTACATTACTTGGGTTAGATTACAATTGTGTCTTAATTAATATAATATGTATTGATTTTTTTTCTAGAAATGGTATCATTTTCAAGTATTATATACATTTCAATTTCCTCTGAATTGCGCATTTAAAACATTTTTCAATGAAGACATTCCAAGACAAATACTCAGAGGTTAAAACTTGTAAATAGAATCTACTCTTTATACAATATAGTATGCAACAAAAATACAGTTTCGGTGTAAGGATGTATCACTTGTCATGTACAAATGCATAGCCTTAAAAGATGGAGTAGTTTACCAAGAACACAAGATTGATGATGAAAATTTTTGGATTCTGTTCCTAGCTCTGCTGTTGCTTAACTTTGGCAGGATCTACAATATAGTCAACTTTCACTTACTTCATGCATATGAACTAAATTAAATGATTCCCCTCCCACCCATATGGTGGACTTTCTGCACAGATGCGGGTAGCATTACATGCTGTGCAAAATCCCAGCTGTAAACTGAAAACAGTGCTTTCATTTATTTTCTTGTGTTTTTAGTTTGTTTTTTTTTTTTAATAAGCCTAAGAAGCAAATGAAAAACAGAAAACAGAACCAGAGTACTGGCTAGGTCCACAATTTAATGAAGAAAGATAGAAAGGGCTAGAAACAATAAGGAAAAAATACAAGTATATTCAAATGTAAAGAATGTGGAAAATAGGGAGAACTGACATTATTTGCAAGCTCCTTAAAATGTATGTTCTTTAAAAAATGCCCTGCTCTTGCAGATTCAGAAGCCCCAAATGTCCTTCAAAATTCTGCTGAGGAAAATATGTTCTGAGCGAAAATCCTGTGCTGTTTTCCTTCAAGGAGTATACATATCTGAAAGCAGGGGGGAATCTGTGATACCTCAACTGTATATGCATTAGTATTCAATTAAAACCATGGGTAATTGTCAGCTTTAGTATTAAGTTGTAAAAGAGGTAGGTTTAAAATAAAATTAACCCTTTACTGTAACTCAAGGCTTTTGCTATTCTTATGAGGAATTTCTGTTCAGAATATTCTTTGGTGTCAGATCTCTATATGTGCAGTTTTACAATTCTTCAGGCTAAAAGCCAACGTGAAAATCTGGAAGGATTCCGCATAGTCCTGTGTGTATATAATAGGCCGAGACAGAGAGATGTTCCTGAATATGCATGTGAATTTATAAAGTGATGCACACAAAAACTCTATCATTCTGGATCACTATTTCAATAAAATCTTTTCTCCAGCTAGATATTTAGTTCTGTCACTAGCACAGTCTATTTGATCTCTCTATCTCTATCTCCATCTCTGTCATTTCTGTTTCTCCTCTTAATTGAAACCATGTAAGTAGGCCTAGAGTAATTTTTAGTACTGGCAAAGAGTCTGGCCTCCAGACCTTTAGGAAAGTTTATTTACCTTGAAATAGTTCGTCAGCATGCAACTTAGATGAAATGAGTAAGATTTCAGAAAAGTTCATATTCCTCCCAAGTTCAGTTCCAACCTTTACTATAATAGCACATGTTAAGCATGAGGCAAAATTAACAAAAAAGGTATAACTTGTTGTTTATTCTCTTTGGTCTCACATGCAGTTCTATTTACCTAAAATGGATCTTAAGTATCATATATCTAGTCAACCCCTTCCTACAAAAATCTCAACTCTATCTAAATTGCCCTTTTCTCAGAGTGAAAAATCTTACATAGTCTTGCAAATGTCCAGAATCCTTATATCAAATAACAAACACTAGAAGTATATACGTTATATATAGAAAATTTTGTTCCCAAAATAATTTCAGCTATTTTTAACTAGACCTCAGTCACAGAGACTGAGAAAATATTCTAAGTTAATAAAGAAATGCTGTATATCACTGCATTTCACTGAGCATACATAAGTAAAGTATAACATCGAAGTTGTAAACATCACTGTTCTGGTTATCTCTTGCTGTTTAGACAACCACCTCAAGAGTTGGCTGCTTTTAAACAATGACAGTTATTTACATTGATCCAAGATCTACAGTTCTACCATGGCTGGGGTGGGATGGCTCCTCTTTACTTTCCAAAGCATTATTTGGTGTGGTTGGACAGTGGCTCAAGAGGAATGATGATTTGTTCATATGGCTGTTAGCTGATTCATAGTTGCCAGTCATGGATCTCAGCTCCTTTCCTAATGGGTTATCTCCTTGAAGCTGCTTGGGGCTCTTCTTGGGATATGGCTGGGTTGTAAGGGAGATATTTCCAGAAGACTTGAAGTGGGAATTGTCACTTTTCTAAGGTCTGAGCCTAGAAACTGTCACAGCATTGTTCTGATATATACACTATCTGTCAAAGCAGTCATACAAACCTCCCACGTTCAAGAAGAAGGAACATCAACTCCACCTCTGGGTAGAAAAGTGACAAAGGATTTATGGCTAGCTTTAATTTTCCACAAACATTAACAAAGCTATATAAGGCAGAGTACATGGAAAACCAGTGAGCCGGATTTGAAATACCCACTAATTTCAGACTTTTATTCTTCAAACTGTGTTCCCAGTTGGTGCTCTCCAAATTTATGTGAGTATGACATTTTTCAAGTTCTCCAAAATACATAAGCATCTTTGCGAATAACTAACTGGATAAATTCGACTATTTTGAACACCCTAAAGACATTTTATATATAAGACAGATACAGTTTATCTTCCCTATATATCCCTTAGTACTTTGCTAATAAAAAGTCAATTAAATGTAGTCAACGTAGTTATGATTGGTCTATTAAATTATAGCTAAATTACTTAGTATTTTAATAACTATTGGTTTTTGGCACCTAGTATTCGCATAGCAATAAATATTACAATTATTTACTAATATTAGAACCTATAACTGTTATAATGATCATCTCTTTTAAGAACCTTAGGTCATCCTAGACTGTCACATTCTTAATGTATCCTTTATAGTTTAATAAAATCAAAAGAAAGTCCAAATTAAAATATAATTAATATGTAGTTCTCACCCAGAAAGACTCAAAGCTAACTATGTCATTGCTTCCAAAATTTAAAGTGTACGTTTATTTAAGGTGTGTATAAAAATAGCCATGATAATTTTACAGACTGACATCTGATTATCAAAATTAATATCCTAGGCCATAATCTGGGCCACCTTAGGCCTATATGGGTCAGAAGGAACCATTACACAGAAGAATGAAAATTTAGCAAAAAGGAATTGTTTTTTAGTAGAGATGAAGTCCTTGGTCAGCTGAAAGTTATAAAAGGCGGCAAGTCCGTTGTTGTTTTCTGACCTGTTTAATTTTTCATTCTACGTGGGATACATTCAACAGTGAACTTTCCTGCAGTCTCAGGAAGACACTCGGAAAACACCCAGAGCTCTTTCCCCACACACGCACCCTCATCCTGTATGTCCTTTATATTTCTTATTTGCCAGGACAGTGGTAAACCAAAGTGACAGCAACTTTAGCTGAGTCTCGGTTGTCATTCTTGCCACTCTTTGAACCCTGATTAAGTGTTGTAGTCCAACTCACAACTGACAGACCTGTCATAGAGAAACATTCCATACTCCAGAAAGAATCTGATACTGTGAAAAACAAGAGAACTTCAGAGGTCATATTTTAATAATGAAAGGGCAAATATTCCCTTTAGTTTCAAGACTGTCTCTGAAATACGTTTTGTTACTTACAAAAAAATAACACACTTACTCAAATTATAAACTCGAATCTTTAAACTGGAGGAGAGACTCAAAAATAGCAATTATTATATACATACTTTACAAATGAGGAAAATACTGAGAAGTCTAGGAATTTGCCTCAACTACACAGCTCATTAGAAACAGAGCAAGAATTGGGACTTGTTTTCTGGGCCTCCCGTTTAGACCTTTTTGTATGGTTATCAAATGTCAGAATTTTCTACTAAAATATGTTATCACTATAAATGACTTGACAGACTATTTTGAATCTTAATTGTATTAGCAACTTTATAAGGAAGTCTCTTTTGTTGATTACTAATGTTACCCTGAAAAACCGGGATAATTACTAAAGGAAGCATAGAGCAGATATCTGGCTAAGATGACAGACAGAATGCCACGTTTCTGCTACTGAGACATACAAATGCTGAGCATAATCTATGAAAAATATGTATAATATGTAATATATAATATGTAATATAATGCAATATTTACATATTTTATAATAATATGTAATATATATAATATATTATGCTGAGCATAATCTATGAAAAATATGTATAATATGTATATATATGGAGAGAGAGAGAGAAATTTGAAATTAACAAAGGGAATGTTCAGATTACCTAGCAGCAAATGAGGAAATGGAGTTGAAGCTATGTGGCATGTGTATCAGATGACCTGGTTTGCCTGGGATGTTCTAGCGTGTGCCTATCATGCGAGTGCAACTTGTAGCACTGCCTTATATTCTCAGATGTTTTCTGGTTTGGAAGAAAAATTATGTGGTCATTATACATATGAGGTTATAGAATCCAAACGTGCTGTTTAATGCCCATAAAACGATGGCATGATGGATACAAGGCCATAGACCACGACAAAACCAAAAGAAATCATCCTATCTGTGAATGGGCAGAGATACTGCCAACGATTGCCAGGAAGCTGACTGAAGTGAGAGATTATGAGTTGAAAGAGTGTCGTTTGTGGCTACACAGAAACTTCAGTCTGAACCCCAAAGTTCTGGGGACAAATCTTCTATTTGAAAACCTACCATAAAAATTTTTCAAACATAAAGGGTTTCTGTAAGGACTTGTATCAGTCATGATTGTATCAGCAAACAAAATCACTTTAATGAAATAATTGGTTTAAAAAGTGCATTGGAATTACGTGGGGAGAGCTAGGGAAGCTACAGTCAGAGGAATTGTCACCCAATACAAGGCCATTGCAAGTGAGGAGGAAGGAAAGCAAACATCAAGTCCTCATCTTAAGCACTGGATCAGGTCCTTCTCAAGGACTGGTATGAATGGTTGAAAGTCTTTTCTTTTCTTTCCTTTTTTTTTAACATGTATTTATTTTTGAGAGACAGAGACAGAGCGTGAGGAGGGTAGGGGCAGAGAGAGAGGGAGGCACAGAATCCAAAGCAGGCTCCAGGCTCTGAGCTGTCAGCACAGAGCCTGACTCGGGGCTCAAACTCACGAACTATGAGATCATGACTTGAGCTGAAGTTGGAGGCCTTACCAACTGAGCCACCCAGGCGCCCCTGAAAGCTCTTTTCGACTGTCTCATCAACAGCACCAAAATGGGGGCTTCTCACATTCTTGTTGAGAAGCTCTTGTGATTCTTCAGTCTGCCCAGAACTCTGGAAAAAAACACCTAAATATTGTATAAACATTATTGGTAAACTATATCTCAAGAGTTCTGGAAAAGGTAGCTCCCTGCTTCTCCTCTACAGTGAAGAGGAAAGTGAAGAGGAAACTACAAAAAGGGATGTAGTTTGACCCTGGACACTTGGCACAGGCACAGGGAGAGTTGAATGCACACCAGTCTTTGATAAATGCTTCTACAGCCCAGGAAACACAGGAGACTCTGAAGACAGTGCCTTTATTTTTTAAGCCATTTTTTATTTGTTTATATTTTTTAGGTTTATTTATTTATTTTGACAGAGACAGAGAGAGCACAAGCAGGGGAGGAGCAGAGAGAGAGAGAGGGAGAGAGAGAGTCCCAAGCAGGTTCCAAGTGATGTCAGGTGTAGAGCCTGATGTGGGGCTTGAACTCACGAAATGATGAGATCATGACTTGAGCTAAAATCAAGAGCTGGTTGCTTAACTGGCTGAGCCACCCTGGTGCTTTGACAATCCCTTTAAAGAAGCGCTCATACAGAATACTGAAAAGCATTGGAATAAATCCTTCCCTCTGGAAATGAATTATTTGAATAAAAGGGAAAATTCACAGCCAGAATCTAGTGATTTAGAACAATCTGAAATTTTTTTACAATAGAGTTAAATTATTCAAATATATAAAAGAAAAAGTAGAGTTCATAATATTCTAGGATATTTTTAAATGCCTCAGTTCCAAAAATTACTATTGGCATTACATTAAAAAGTGATGTATTTGAGAGTTTAGTTACTCGTTGCTTAATTGATTATTTGGTCAATAGATCTGAGGGAAATACCAGGAATATATCACAGTGAGTTTAGAGCTGAAGATTGGGCTAAACAGACAGGATAAGAGCCTGTAAATATGTCCTAAAGGAACACTAGAAATTGGGGGGAAAGATAAGGAAGAGAGGCTATGCTTAAATAGAAATGAATTAATTTTTTTCTAGAAATACAGGAAGACACGTCTCAAACTGAAAGACCGCAATGAGTTCTGAATAGAAAGAGTAATCTCTACTCTTAAAACATCAAGAATAGAGTAATACTTTTTAGTTCTAAATGTATATAGACATGATAGTTACAATTGAATAATTTTAAGATCTATGTTAACATGGAAGAGGCTTTCCAACTGTACTGACCAGCAATTTTATCGTAATCACATAGTCTTCTTAGGCCTTAGTTTACTCATTTGGAAAGTGGGAAGAGTACCATTGAGTCTACCTACGTCAGTGGGATGTGCTCAATAAAAAATAGGTATACTATTTTGAAGAAACTATAGAGGAATATGTAAATATGAGCTGCTTCTCTCCATCACTGATTTGAAACTTTAATGCGCCATTATTTATCTTTCATTCATTTAATCATTACTTCAGATATCAAAATGTTTGTCAGTATGAAAAAAAAGTAAAATCAAAAAAGGAATGTGACGACAGTTACTTAGGGAAGAAAGCTGTAAAATAGTGGGTGAATGGAAATTTTTAAAAAATTCTCATTTCCATTAAAGCATCCTCACTGTATTTAAATGATGCTATTACATGGATTAAAATGCTATACTAAGAGTATAACCTCGAGATCAAAAGCTGCTTTCAAGTAGAATTGCCAGTGATGAAGACTAATGGTTACAGGTTATTCTGACCTTCTTAGAATTACGTCTAAACAGACAGGTCCTCCAGCTTTGTAGACACTGTATTAAATTGTCACTTTTCAAGATTGAACTGAGTTATATGGAGGTGAATATGTGGAATATGAACTGTATTAATATAAGCACTTACTTTATTTTAAGAAAGAGTGATGATTTGGAAAAAATAAACACAAAACTTCCTGCCCCGTGAAAGTAGTTGTATAAGCCACCTTAAGTCGTCAGGACCTGGCATTTAGCAGTAAATCACTAAGTAAAATAAGCAGTAGCAAACTCGAGGTTTTAAAAAATAGAAGATGGAAAGAAAAAATTTATTTTGGTTTTACTTTTGCTTTTTTAAATGCATATTACAAAGTGAAACCTCAACTACGTTTCGTGAAATATAGTCTCTAGTATGGTAGAAAACATTTAAGAAAAGTAATCAGTGTATAAAATATAATGATTCCTCAAAGAACAGATTCCTTTAAAACCAAAGTATTTTATTTAAGCATAGAATGGATCTTCATAATGAAAACAGCTATCTATATAAGCAGGTTTTTTTAATGGAAAGGCGTCAGTACCCTTTTCCCCAAAGAAGTTAAAATAAATTGGGGCCACCTTAATCAAGGTTATGACTTCCTTGAGGCTTATCTTCTGACAGAATCATTTTCTACAATCATTTTCTTTTCTGTTAGCAACTATTGTCTGGGGCTTTTCTGCTACCGTCACAGTCCCCTGTCTGAAAGTCAAAAAATGATCAGATACCCAATTATTTGTACTTTTTTTTTTAAATAGCCTAAACTCAATTAGAATTGATTCACAATTAGTTATAAATTAATTATAGCTTCCAAATTTCTAGTTTAAAGGTAGCCGTCTAATTAGAGTGAGCCTTAACAATGATGCCTGACTTCAGCTGGAAAGCAGTGAGTATGGGTTGTTGGAGAGGAGAGGGGTGGGGTGCAAGACCTGTGTGCTAGTATCACACAGAAGTAATGGAGATTTCCGCATGAGTGGACATCCCATCCAGCCCCAGGGCTTACTCGCCTCTACTCTCACTGCAAACAACGCAGAGCATTCTCTTAAAAGATTTGTTCAAATATAAGCAATATTCAATGCTGATTTTCTAAAATATCATGAAAACAGGTTGATGAGACAAGCCTGGATTCATTACTTCCCATGGTAAAGAATAATACCTTGGGAGAGGCAAAAGAGCACTTAATGAGATTTTGAAGACTGGTTTAAGGTGGGTCATTCAATGTGGAGGCTTGGTTAGGATTTTGTAGAACCATAACAACATCGGTTAGGATTGTGGAGACAGGGAGGAGAGAATTTTGAGGCAACTACTACAAAGGTCTTGATACTCAGGAATACCCTAGAATGAAAAATGAAATTCTTTGCAATTTTTATCATCTTGGGCAAAAGTTTTCTGTAGTACTAAAATTAAGTCCATGAAGTCATTGGTGGAATAAAGGCATGTTAATGTAGACAGTAAGCTGTGGGAATGTAGTCTCCATTCTCAGCAGGGAATCCCAACAAAACAATATCAAGACTGATGAAGCAAGACAGGGAAGCAGACACCAGAACAAAGAAACAGCAGGCTCAATGAAGAGAAACATTTTAACACAGAGAAACAGAGCTATAAGATTGGATTTTAAAGTAAGTTAGGCTTTAAACATACATACACATACAGAGTAATACCATAAAATAAAAATAGGGGTATTTTGAAAGAAAAAAAATCCTCAATACATAGGCTAAATAGCAAAATGGATACTGCTGAAAAGTTAACAAACAGGTGTAGTTAATATTGAGGCTTGCTCTAAAAAGGACAAGGAATTGGAATATATAAAGAAAGAAGACATTTGAGGAAATCATGTAAGTTCCAACATCCAAATTGAAGGAGGACCAGAAAGAACATAGAATATTGAAAAATCAATGATGCAAAAATCATTTTCACCTGAGAATGTCTCAAGACAATAATTAACTATGCATCTCCATTCTAATGAAATATCTTGTTTTAAATATGGAATTAAAAAAATTATGCTTCACAAAGCAATGGTCTATACTGCAAAGAGCAGGAAAACATTTGAGTGGCTGAGGAGCCTGTGAAATCATACTCTTTGACACTTCTAGAAAGTGCCTGTTGCTTACGCATTGTTCAGTATCTTGCGTCAGAGATGGTCTAACCATGGGATAAAGGTCTCTTTCTTCTTCGACAAAACTCTTAATGTCTGAGTGACCATGAGTGACCAGAAAGTTTTCGGATGAAAAAGTTAAAGTCCTTCTTGCATTATCTGGAATTCTCTTTCTTATAACTAGCACAAAGTAGACTGGTCGTGGATCACTAGTCTCCAAACTTTATTTAGTGTCCTTGAATCCAAATCCAGTCAAATATTATTTTCTGAGTCATTTGGTGGAATTATTTTAGTTCATTTTATAATAATTTCCTACCAACATCCGTGTTTCCTATTACCACAAAACACATTATTCCATACCTTTTATTTCTACATCTGGATATAAAATTCCTTGAAAAGGGTGCTATCAAAATGAATCCATCTTATTAATAAAGGTATTCATGTTCCTTCAAAGTGGTTACGCAGAAAAATAAATGCCATCTGTCAACTGCTCATCACAAATGACACAATGTAGTTATAATGCTATTGTGGGCCAGAAGCCACAATTTTATCTTGGAGCAGCTACAAAAAAATCCTTAGTGAAATCATGTTCTATTATGAGCTGTGTTCTCTGTTTAGGTTCGTAGAGATTATAATCTGTGTTCACAGAAAAAAAGAGAAGCATCCTGCCTTGCTCCAGTACCCACCATTGAAGCCAGGCTTAAGTGACACCTACTAATTTTTATTTGAATGAAAGTATCTCATTGTATTCATTTTATTTTTCAGCACTAGCTTAATACCCCTCTTCACATACTTTATCATAGAGGCTAAAGAGTAGAGGATTGAAGGTGCTGTGTTTACATTTTTTCTCCATCATTGTCAAAAAAAAAAAATGTGGATTTAGTAAGGACTTTATTTGAAAGATAATTCCAAGGGTAAAAAGCAGTATTGCAATAGTGGAGGGGAAGAATTGCAATAAATGAGAACACTCTGATCATAAGATCTTAGAGTGTCTCCAGGGCAGGCAAAAAGAGTTTTTCTGTTACAGAGAAGAGTGAACAAGGCTAAAAGGAACCATGTAGGGGGAGTGGGATGAGAGTGGCAGGATCAGATAGGAGATCAGAGAATGTTTTAGTCTGAGGCCAGGCTGTTCTCAGGAAGAGCTGTTAAGGAGCTGCATGCCAGCCAAAGTTAGGGACTTGGGGAAGGACAGAAGCTGTACCCAAATTGTTTTGTTCTGTTTTCTTTTGCTTTAACAAGCATTTTGTTCTGGTTGATCAGTGGGGACTAGTAGTTCAGCTGCTGATTTATGAAGCAAAGAGTAAGAATTTGGAGAGTTTGTGTCTCATTTTGCCATAGGAAAACGAGGGAAACATCCCTGAACCTTATCTAAGTCATTTGGGGAAGGGTGATTTATTGCAGTTGGCCTTTTTTCAGAATACAGAAGGGTGGAGGGTTTCTTAACCTCCACTGTTTTCTAGAATCACCAGGCTCAAGTAGAATGCAATATTGTCATCATGAAAGACATAGGGGACAGGAACCAGAGATGCCTAAAAATATGTCTTGAAACTTCAAAGCACAATTCTGTACATTCACTTACAGTCATCCAGTCAGGTTAGAAATAAAACATTTAGAAGTTCTTTGAATAAAAGAAGGTTTGAGCATAGCCTGAATCTGGCCGTTGCATTTATTGTTTGTCCTAACAGGCACATGTATACATACAAAAACATAAGAATGGTGTCTGTTAGTATTTAAATACCTTAAAACTATAAGACATCTATCTCTAAAATTGGTAATGCTTTTATAGATAATATATGATGTGAGTTTTGTTAACATAGAATGGAATATTCAGATTTTATTTTGTCTTAGGGAAAACCTAGAATAAGTGGCCTGGACTTCTATTTTCACACTTAAAATGTAGCAAATGAGTATATAATTATTCCAAAGTTAAATATAGAATATAACTCTTATAATAGTTATAGAATATAGAATGTAATTATTCTATAACAAAAAATACAATGTTCTAAGCTACAGATTGTTTTGTGTGTTCTGTCTTCTAATACTGATTCTGTAATTTACTGCATTAGTTTTGTCACATTGATAAGTTATTAAGTCCTCTGTGCCTTATTTCCTGTATCTGTAAATTGATTACACCAATATCTACCAAATTAATAGAAAAGGTATGTAAAATCCATTCACTGCATGTGGACCAAAGTCCCAGTAAAAAATATGAGGGAAAACATTCTTGAACAGTATAATGGTTTGACTTACATATATTGTGAAATGATTACCACAGTAAGTTCAGTTAGCATTTATCAAATCATATACTAAGGGGGAAAAAAGCAAACAAAGAAAAAAATTCTTTTTTCCTTGTGAAGAGAACTCTTAAGATTTACTCACCTAAAAACTATCCTAGGGGAGCCTGGGTTGTCAGTTAAGTGTCTGGCTTTGGCTCAAGTCATGATCTCTCATGGTTTGTGAGTTCGCACCCCCGCGTTGGGCTCTGTGCTGACAGCTCAGAGCCTGGAGCCTGCTTTGGATTCTGGGTCTCCCTCTTCTCTCTGCCCCGTTCATGCTCGCTCTCTCCCTCTCTCTCTCTCTTTCTCTCAAAAATAGACATTAAAAAAGTTATAAAGAAGTTAAATTTAATTAAATTTAATTAAATTTAAAACTATTTTATATATCCCACAGCAGTGTTAACTATAATCATCATGTCTTACATTTCATCCTAATACTTATTTATCTTACATCTGGAGTTCATACCTTATGACCACCTTTCTCCAATTCCTCTTTCCCACACCCTGCTGCTGGTAACCACAAATCTGATCTCTTTTTCTTTGAGTTTGGTTTGTTTTTGGTTTTGTTTTTTAGATATCTCATACAATATTATTTGTCTTTCTCAGACTTATTTCACTTAGCCTAATGCCCTCAAGGTCCATCCCTGTTCTTGCAAACGACAGGATTAACTGAATTAATAAATTCATCTATGAATGAATCTTGGTAATAGGGATAGTCAACACATGATACCTAAATAATGACAACTGACTGAGTATATGTAGCAAAGGTACTACAATTCTGAATCCACTCGCATACTGAAAATTCTCTCCCTGGTCTGCCTACATACCACATAATCATTCTAACTCTTGATTATTTTTTTTCCTAGAACAAAATCCAAATGCATTTCATCCTCATATATTTTTTAATTTTATGAAATAATTTTTCTGCTAGCACTAAAAAAATATGACAGATACACCCAGTCTCAAAAGCAAATCATTTTCTTGTCACACCCCTAGAGTTTCCTCAACTAACATAATCATAACTGGGTCATTATTCCTCTGAGAACTGAAAATGAATGTTCATAAAGAATTGAGTTTTTAAAAGCCATAATAACAAGGACTTTTAAATGTCAAATTTACTTACCCAATTCACCTTTTGTTCTGCCATGTAATTTTAATGTACCTTTATATGTACTGTGCATGATTCCTTTCTGTAGCATTATCTCTAGAAAATGATGGATTTTCTATGACTTAGCCTGCAAGGAAAATCTAGACAAATCTTTGAGAATATTAGTTGTGCAAGGGAAACTGTGATTCAATACTGGAGAATTCTTAGTCTTCATGAGAATCCTTGATAGTATTCTTATAGTATTTAATAAGAGTGTCAGGGAGCAATGGAGCGAACCTATAATCATCTCATAGCAATTAACAAGAAATTTTTGTGCTTTATTTCTTCCTTGTATGTCTGTTTTTGTCAGGGAGATTTCACTACTGGAGTGTAGCACATCTTTCTGGCAACAATGATATGAGTCTGTTAACAAGTAAATTGGGCAATAACACCCAGAGAAAATGGGACTATTCAAGAGCTGTGTGTAATTATCTGAGGGCCCTGAGGAGAACAGAGTAGGGCATCTGCTGCTAAGGAAAAAGTCAGCAGTTGATGCCTGTGTGCAGGGAAAAATCAACCCACCCCGGTGGGCAAATATTTTAATACGGTATCCACTCCATAACCTCCGCTCACCCTGTATTTAACCCTGGACAAAAAGCCATGGAGTCCAACAGTCCATAGTCTCTGTTAGCATTTTGGAAGACAAAGAAACAAACTTGGGATCTAGAGCTCTTAATATCTATTGTTTTAGCAATTCTGTGACTTCTACCTGGTCTACCAAAGAGGGTGTGAGAACATCAAAAAAAAAAAAAAAAAAAAAAAAGTTAAAAAATGCGCTAGTTTTCATGTCCCCAATGTCATTTTCTCTCTCAAATGCTTGTGTAGACAACAGACAGATACCAATCAGTTGCCATCTAAGTATCTAGAAGAGGTTTGTTTACAGTATGCTTTGTGGATTGGAACAATGAACAAATGAAAACCCTCCTATGTTAAGCCTTATGGAATACACAGCATTACTAAACTATTGTTGTAGTTCATAAAGTCAGTCTCAAATGCTTAATACAGGAACATACACAAACTCTCAGTGGATTTTTTTCATATTGAATGATGGCATTTCTAGGTTCTGAACAATAATATTCTACCTTATTGTCATTGTTCAGATTAATATACCAAGATTCAAAACGAGTAAGTGAATTTCTAGAGTTGCCACTACCTTGTAGGGTTGTAGTGTGAATTAAATTAATATATATGACTTAGAAATAATTTAGAATGATGCTTGTCACATAGAAAGTACTAAAGAAGTGTTTGCTATTATTGTGACCCCTGTTTTTGAAATATTGTATTCCTCAGCTTGTATTACAAAGTTTGAAATTGTAGTTACTGCTAAAACATCAATGCCCCTTGTAGAACTGGAAACACTCCAGGACTCACTTTCAGACAGGGTACTCTGCACTTTCTGGAGCAGTGCTGGCCACAAAAGCAATGCTCATACAGGATAACGATGTGCAACATGATCGCAAAGGCAGAAATGTCTAAACCTCTGAAAATACAAGAAGGAACTTGCTTTAGATTTTTCCCTATGCTTGAGTATAATTATTATAAGGCAGGCAAGTTCCAGCCAAAGGCAGGCAAGTTCCAACCAAAAGGTGGCCCAGGCAATGGACAAGAAACCCTGGGGACGGGAGGATATCTCTATAGAACACCCTGCCTCAGCTATGACATTTGTGACAGCTGGACATAGAATGTGGCTCCAGCACCGGGGTCCCAGTTTACACATTTCTTAAGCTAAAAGTGATAGAACAGAAGCATCTGAAGCCATGTTACATTTTCATTCTTATACCAACTTAACTTGGCATAGTCTTTTGACATTTACAAAAACCTTTTCCAATATATTATCTCATTAATTCACCTATGAAAGATAAAGGGCAGATATCTTTATTAAAAATCCACTGTGTAGGCATTAAGAGGAAGGTACAAATTCACATATTACCCCCAAAGGTCATTTCTAACCTCATGCTTCTTAAAAAAAGCAAACAAAAAACCAAACATGGAGTTGCAACACTAAAACTACAGAAGTCCCAGGTCTGGAATCTGGGCAGTCTGATTCTATAGGCATACATTAATATCTGTGCTACAGGGATTGAATATTCCAGTTCCAACAGGAGCCAAGTGGTAACACAAGGATAGGATTGTGTTGGGTTGAGTAAGTGGAGAACTAAAGGAGGCTCGCCCTTCTATAGGAGTCAACTGCTACTGAGCTCAGGCCAATTGACTCCATTAGAGAATCAGCACACCATTTCTAGATCTGCTGACATTTCCCAACAGCTAAAAATTCCAAATTCAATGTGAATTCCCTACATTTTAAAAGTAGGCTGGGGCGCCTGGGTGGCTCAGTCGGTTAAGCATCCGACGTGAGCTCAGGTCACAATCTCGTGGTCCGTGAGTTCAAGCCCCACGTCGGGCTCTGGGCTGATGGCTCAGAGCCTGGAGCCTGCTTCCGATTCTGTGTCTCCCTCTCTCTCTGCCCCTCCCCCGTTCATGCTCTGTCTCTCTCTGTCTCAAAAATAAATAAAGGTTAAAAAAAAATTTTTTTAAAGTAGGCAACTGATTCAATTTTGTGAAAACACTACTTCAAACACAGCAGTTCACGAGCGGGATCCTGTCACGGCCAAACTCTTTACCCCAGTGAGTGGGCACTTTAAATCAGAAAACAACCCCCAAGGAGAACGAGAAGTGGGGTGGGTGAATTTTGTAGCAGCACTAGGGGGTAGTGATGGGACAGTAAAAATACTACTTAAGACAGTGTTGCCACCAAGGAGTGGCTTAGGTGGATGTGCAGTGGATTTTAGTCTTTCACAGTATTTATCTACCAGTGAAATAACCTGAATTCAAGTATATATATATATACTATATATATATACTATTTTATAAGAACATTTTGCAAATATTACATTTACAAGGCTACTTTAAATTTTAGAAAGATTTTAGACACCATTAGAAACCAAGTTAATAAGATTATATATATGTGAAAAATATTGGAAAATTTTGCCATTTTTATGGTTATGCTACATAAATGAAGAGTTTCCTTGGTCTGAAAGGGAGGCACAGAAAGAATTTGTGGAGAAGGGAATGCTATGTGTGTGTTTTGATACTTTTAATTTGAGCAATTTATTTTTTCTAAAGTTTATCTATTTTGAGACAGAGAGAGAAAGAGAGAGAGTGAGCACAAGTGGATGAGGGACAGAGAGAGAGAGAGAGAGAGAATCCTAAGCAAGCTCTGTGATGTCAGTACAGAACCTGACATGGGGCTCGATCCCACAAACCATGAGATCATGACCTGAGCAAAATCAAGAGTCAGAGGCTTAATCGACTGAGCCACCCTGGCACCCCTCATTTGAGCAATTTAGGCTATGTTTGCAACTATTTAGCTCAATTCTAAGCAGTATAGGAATTAAAGACAACTAAACGTGGTCAGCAAACCAAAAAGTTCTGTTTTGAAATATTATGTTAAAGCCTCAGAAGATAATAATTCTTTAGCTCCTGATATTGGTGCTTTCTTTTGATACAATCTATTCCAGAGGTATAAACTTCTAGAGGAAGTGGCTTTTCATAGTTTGAAAGGATGTTTTTAAGGAGTCATAAAGTAGGTGACATGTAGCAATGAAGCCATTTGGTGGTGGTGGTGGTGTTTTTTTCTTATTTTTTCCAGGAAATCTTGATTATATGCTTTGCCCTCTAATTGACTTTCAGTAACCATTAGCTTTCAATCCAAGCACACTTTCCCTCAAAAATACTAATCATGACAGGAGCAAACTTCCTTTGTAGGAACATATTACGCTCCCCTTCTTTAAATATGTCACAGATGAAGGTCAGAAGCTCATTATCAGAAGATAATGAATGAAAAGTTGGTTTAAAAACATAGTTATTATTGCTAATTTTATTAATTAGCTAATTTTAATCAGGTGCTGTCAGGAATGTCTACAAACAAAATCTACAACAAAATTTCCTATATCGCTCTCAGAAATAGTTCTCTAAACTGGTGGAGACACATATACTAACTGAGATTTGCCCAAGCAAAAGGTGCAAAATCAAATTAAATAACGTTATATACAATTACATAAAATAGATGTCATGTACCTGATTCAGTGCCTGGCACATGATGGAAACTTCTTTAAAAGGATGGATACATGAATAAATGAATACTATTATCAGTCAAAATATCTCACTGCAAATAAGATTAGTGGACTACAGCTTATTTCTAACTTAAGTAGAAAATACAATCATTGAGGGGCACCTGGGTGGCTCAGTAAGTTGAGCATCCGACTTCGGCTCAGGTCATGATCTCTCAGTTCGTTAGTTCGAGTCCCGCGTCAGGCTCTGTGCTGACAGCTCAGAGCATGGAGGCTGCTTCAGATTCTGTGTCCTTTTCTCTCTCCGCCCCACCCCTGCTTGTGCTCTGTCTCTGTCTGTCTTTCAAAAATGAATAAACATAAAAAAAGAAAAGAAAAGAAAATCATTGGAAAGATCATAGAAAGATCACAGAATGGCTGGAAATCTTAGAGAAACTTAGAGATAAAAGCTAATGGAGAAAGTGGCCAAGCAGTAAGAAGTAAATTCAAAGACACCTCACAGAAACAGTTGGCTGAGATACCATGATGGTGGCATTGCTGTAGGTGACCTGGTTTCATTATCACTGACCTCATAGTGCCACCTCTGATATGAACATCTGATTTATTGAGTCCTGGTGACATGCTCAAGTTATCTGAGCATTATCTGGCCCCTTAGGATTCTTTATTAGAATGGAAAGATCAATGCTGTCAGCAAGACTCATACAATAGAAATATTGCTGAAGTACAAAGTGAGTGTAAAGGTACTAAAAATTAAAAAGTAGCAACGTTCACTATAATATTATGCAATACCACCTTTGCAATACATATATTTCATATATATGTGCTAAAATTCAGTATGATATTATAGCCTATGATACTACCTCCGTGATATATATGTATATATGCTTAAATGGTAACTGTGATTCATTTGGATTATGAAGCTTTGAGTTTGTGTGCTTATTTTTAGCTTGTGTTTTTATATTTTAATAAAAATGAATAATTGGATTGAACCATTATAAAAGACAATTTACAGCTTTAGGTTATTCATTCACTCACTTTTTTATTCATTGATTAATCTAAAAAATGTGGATTTTTAATTAATCTAATTAATTAATCTAATTTTTAATTAATCTAAAAAATATTGGATACTGTGTTTATTTTTTTTTAATTTTTTTTAACCTTTATTTATTTTTGAGACAGAGAGAGACAGAGCATGAATGGGGGAGGGGCAGAGAGAGAGGGAGACACAGAATCGGAAGCAGGCTCCAGGCTCCGAGCCATCAGCCCAGAGCCCGACGCGGGGTTCGAACCCACGGACCGCGAGATCGTGACCTGAGCTGAAGTCGGACGCTTAACCGACTGAGCCACCCAGGCGCCCCTGGATACTGTGTTTAAAGGCTATATCAGACACTGGATAATGTATTGCAGTGAACAAACAAGACGGCTTCCTTGTCCTATGAAGTATACAGTCAATTATGGGGGACACATTGTAAAAATTCATAAAGAACTACAATTTTTGATGTGGAGAGAGAACATAGTTTAGTTTGCAATATAAAATCTAACTAAGGGTGTGACACAAGATAAGACCGAAAGAATATAAGTCAGCTAAAAAAATTACACACAGAACACTGTAGGTCAGGGGCAGTAAGCTCTTGTAGAAAAAAGCCAAAGAGTAAATATTTCCACCTTTGCAGGCCACGTGGTCTCTGTTGCAGACAAACACAGCCACAAGGCACAATGAAGAAAGAAGCACAACTGTTTTCCAGTAAAAGAGGCAGGAGGTTGTTGGCCCATGGGCAGCAGTTAGCTTAGCCTTGATCTAGGCCAAGGGAACATTAGGCAGGTGTGAAAATCTTGAGCCTGGGTGGCTCAGTCAGTTAAGCATTCGACTTTAGCTCAGGTCATGATTTCATAGTCTGTGAGTTGGAGCCCTGCCTTGGGCTCTGTGCTGACAACTCAGACCCCTGGATAGTGTCTCCCACTATCTCTGCTCCTCTCCTGCTCACACTCTCTCTCTCAAAAATAAACATTAAAAAAAATTAAAAAAAGAAAATCTTGAGGTACAAACCTGAATATACCGCTTATTAAAACACATGACATTCACTGAGTGCTATGTCTGAAATAGGGTATACACTTTAAATTTATTATCTCATTAGCCCTCACAACTATCGACTAAATAGGTGCTCTTATTATTCTTTTACACAGAAGGAAAATGAGGCATGGGAATATGAAGAAAAAAGCCACAAGTCACATATTTGTGTTTGCACGCAGGTAGGGTGACTCCTCGATCACACTTGTAAGGAATGTTCCAAAGAAAATACAGCTGTGATTCTAATTAAAATGTTTTTAAATGCTCTATTAACTTTGAAGAATTGACATTATTATACGGTGTCTTCCCATTCAGAGCAAATTATGTCTTTGCGTCTCTTCTCGTCCAGAAACGTGTTGTCTCTGCATTTGTTCATGTCTTATTTCATATATTTCTGTAATATTTTATATATTTCTTCATAGAGGACCTGAAAGTTTTTTTTTTTAGTGCTAACTATTTTGCCATTTTTATCACTATTGTAAAGCAACTATTTCGTATATTTTAAGTGCTTATTGCCAAAGTGGAGGAAATCTATTACTTTTACACTTAAATTTTCTATCCTTTATTTATCACTTACTTATTCTAGAAGTTATTTACTAATGCCACTTGAGTTTTCTAGATGGACAAATATATTATTAGTAAAGAGAAATTTTTAAATTTATATTTCACAATGTTTACAAATCATCAATATTCTCTTCCCATGCCATGTTTTAGTAGTTCGAATGCTATTAAATAATAACAGTGAAAATAGGCAATCCTGTTTAATCGTTAGTTTCAAGAGAAATGATTGCATTATTCCAATATTTAGGATATTGCTTGCTATTACATTTTGGTACATTAGTTTCCTTCTAAAAATAATATTTTGCTTAGCTTTTAATAAGAATGTTTACTGTAGTTTATTAGTTTTTGCAGCAATTATAACTGGAATCATACCTAGTTACACTTGCAATCATCACTTCAATTCAACATTGTTCTGGATGTCCTTGCTAGCAGAGTAAGAACAAAGAAATGAACATATAATGATTGAATGGGGAAAATAAAGCTGCTATTTTTTCCCAGATGAAAATATTTCATGGAAATTACAAAATAAAGATGAACAATTGGAATGAATAAAATAATTCAGTGAGATCTTAGAATTCATGGTCAGCTTATAATCATTAATTTTGTTTCCATATTATCAAAAAAAAATCAGAAAACAAAATAAATTATTATCCATAATAAATCAACAATCGTCTACAGGCTTAAAATTATTCTAAAAAGTATACAAAGTCTCTGTACAGAAAAATATTAAGAAATAATTGAGAGTGATGTTGCCAGTAATTTGATACATATTTTGTTCATGGATTGGTATACTCAATATTTTAAGATATTACTTCTCTATAGATACCCAAATCGTTATCAATTAATTATAACATCAGACAAAATCTTAGCATTGTCTGTGTGTGCATGTCCATGTGTATGTGTGTAAAATTATACAAATTGATTCTAAAATTGATTTGCAAGCATAAAAGAGCAGCCAAAGTTGAAGGACTCACACTGTAAGAAGACATGACTTATGAGTTTATACTAATTAAAATAGCATGGCTAATGACAACAGTGCCATTTAAGTGCAAGGTTGGGAAAATAATTCAGTGGAATAGAATAGTCCAGAAACAGTGCTTACACTCATATAAACTCTTTAATTACGACAAAAAGAACACTACAGGCCAATAAATAACCGTGAATCTTAACTGTTTTATATCACACACAAACACCCATTCCAGGTGGAGGGTGGAGGTGGAAGGTGTAAATCTACAAGATAAAACCATAAAGCTTCCAGCAGATGATTTGATTAAAAAGTTTCATGAACTTGGAATAAGGTAACATTTCTTGGCCAGGATAAAAAGTGTTAAGTATGAAGAAATCATACAATGTTTAAATTAGGACATGTTATTATCATTAACTATCATTAGTCTGTGAAATGTGGGACATACAGATGGCCTACATTTCCTACCTATTTAGTCATCAGACATAGGGTCTCAGATTATATAGTATTAAACTCTAAAAAATTTTAAAAGATGTAAGTCAGTCTTAACACAGAACAAAAGCCTTTGAACAGGCATTTTGCCAAACCAGAGATTCCACATATCCCACAAATATGTGAACAAGTACAAAATCTTACTAGTTTCCAGAGGAAATAAAGTTAAAGCTATGAGACAGCACTACCCACCTACCCAAACTAGGGTAAATTTAAAAACCAGATAATACTGAGTTTTGTTGAAGATGGACATCAGTTGCAACTCTCATACCTGCAAGTGGGAACACAGATTGTTACAACCATTTTGGAAACTTCATTGGTATTAACTACAAAATCTGATCATAGACATGCCATGTTATACAGTAACTTTGTTCCTAGAAGCATGCCCTGAAACAATGTGCACAAAATCATGAACTCAAACACTAATAGTGCATTAGTTACAAAGCCAAATGTATTTCAATCAATAATAAAATGGGTAGGTAGTGGTAATATAGTATCATACAGTGGGTTACTTTACAGCAATAAAACGAGGAAACAATGGGTACACACAACAACATGCATGAGCCACAAACATAATGGGCGAAAAAGGCAACAAGAAAAGGAAAACAATGCATGATTTCATTTGTATAAAGTTCCGACTAAGCTGTGACCATAAATTCAAATTCCAGGTTTCTGGTGATTTTGACGTGAACTACTGCTGTGTGGTAGTTTAATGGACATGTTGTTTTGGTTTTTTTTTTCAGGTTTTTTTATTGTGGTAAAATACACATAACATAAAATCTATCTTACTCATTTTTAAGAGAACAGTTCAGTGTATGTTCATAATATGGTGCAAACATCACCACCATCCACCTCCATAATTCTTTCCTCTTGTACAACTGAAACTCTATACCCATTAAAATTTTTTTCATGTTTATTTATTTTTGAGAGAGAGAAACAGAGCATGAGCGGGGGAGGGGCAGAGAGAGAGGGAGACACAGAATCCGAAGCAGGCTCCAGGCTCCGAGCTGTCAGCACAGAGCCCAACAGGGGGCTTGAGCTCACAAACCGCGAGATCATGACCTGAGCCAAAGTTGGACGCTCAACTGACTGAGCCACCTGGGTGCCCCTTCTGTATTCAATTTTTAAAGCTAAAAGTTAAGATACATCCCAGGAATTCCCTTGGGATAGTAGGTATTTTTTTTTCCCAATCTCCCATATCTAAGTTTGGTGTTTTTGTAGCTTGAGATGTGATTCTCACATAAGAAAAAGAAGTGCTTTTTGTCATTAAGGGTGAACTTAGATATAAGGCCAGCCAGCATATTCTCTTCATGTTTCCCTTTAGGGAGATACCCAGCCTAGAAGAGGATAATCAAAGTGATTTTCTTTGTAAATATTAAATCCAAGATTATATTAAGATATGAAGCATCAAATATAAAATCAATAACTGTTATTTCCTTGAGGAATGTAGCAGATAATGGTGAATTTCCTGAGCATTTTGCCTAAATTTGTAATGTAGTTATATCTTATTTTGTGCTGATATGTTTTAAATTTGTATAATCAGATAACATGTAGAATATTCTAAAACACTTACTTGGCTAAAGTATCTCTATGGTGAATTTTTCATAAAACAAAGGTAATTTTGTAAAATAATTTTTCTTGGGTTCATTTTTCTTGTGTGTCTAGTTTTCTGAAATTTAATTTTATACAACAGGACCCGGGTGGCAAAAAATCTGAATAGACACCTGATGAAAGAAGATATCCAGATGGCAAAGAAGCATCTGAACACACGATCAGCATCACGTCATTAGAGAATTACAAAGTAGTAAACCAATAATGAGATACCATGATACACCTGTTAGAATGGCTAAACTCTGAGCACTGACATCACCACATGCTGACAAGAATGTGGAGCAACAGGAACTCTCATTCATTGCTGCCGGGAATGCAAAATAGCACAGCCACTTTGACAGAAAGTTTGGTGGCTTCTTTTACAAAATAAATATATTCTTACCATACAATTCAGCAATCACACTCCTAGGTATTTACTCAAATGAGTTGAACACATATCCACACAAAGACCTGCACACAAATGTTTATAGCTACTTTACTCATAATTGCCCCAAATTTATGCAACCAACATGTCTTTTGATCACTGAATAAATTAACAAAATGTGGTAATAGAAGTCCATTAATCAAAGGAAGAGTAACTCAGAAGCACAAATATGTTTCCATGCCTCTATTAATGACAACTTGAGCTGCCAGATTTCTTGATAGAGGCAAAAGATTCTTGCAACGTCAGAAGGAACCATGGATTTGAGCCTTGCTTCCACAAATTAGGTGTGTGTTACTTCCAGGCCATCCAGACATCAAAAGCTCTTCTGTATTCAAATTTTAAAGCTAAAAGTTAAGATATGATTAATGTTTTAAATAATAACAGCCTATTTCTTGTTCTAACTATTGTTTTTTGTACTTTTATTTGACTAAGGGAATGTTTTTAGCTTGGAAACAGCAAAGTTAGTTTACTAAAACATAAATAGTAAGTTCATGTTTTCAAAGTAGTAGAAAAGCAGTGCTTTTGTTACTGAGGCTGGTTGGGATGTGTGTGTGTGTGTGTGTGTGTGTGTATGAAAGAGAATTTTCAAATTGAGTAGTATATGAAAAGTTAATAATTTTAATAATAGGAGGGTTTTGACAAAATGTTAAAATATGATGAAATTGAAGTTATCAAAACTATAATTACTATAAACATAAAGAAATAAAAGCGTATTATTTATTACTTGAAAACTACTGTGGTAGTGTGAACAGTTATGCTTTTTTCTTACTCTTTACCATTAGTTGAATTGTACTGTTTGCTTTTAAAATCATTTATTTGTCACAAAAATAATAGTTGTGATTCAACATGAAAAGAAATAATGATATTCAATTATGAGACTGACATACATGTTTTTAGCTTGCATCAAGATCAATAGGTATTATGCATATTACAGACAAAGCATAAATGTCTCCTGTTTTTGTGCATTCCAGTAATTGTTTAGTATTATTTGTTAACTTCTGAATTGATCTCTCGAAAATACTCAAAAGAGAAACAAAGTACTTATAAACATATTTCAGACACAAATCATATGCTATTTCACATAAGAATAGCCTTCTCTAACCTTTGAGAATCACTGTAGATCATTCTGTTTTTACTCCGTTTTAAGTAAATTTGAGCTGCATTTTTAACTGAAAAAATTAAAACACATATTTCAATTACCATTGTGTCATTGTACATATAGTGTTCTTCCAGATTCCATCATTTCATGACATAGTATTCATGCTGTTGTTAAACTTATGGGAAAAGATTAATGTAATAACTTGTCTGTACTTTCTCTTAATTAAGTTGGAATGTGCTTTCTTCTCCTCCTTGGGTTTGATTGAAAATTAGCAGGATCACTGGAATGTAGTTCAGTATTTTTAAAAGAGAACATTTGGGGCCTACTTGCTCTATGGGCCAGGATCCACTCAGGAAGTTCAGGTCCACCTGGTGTAAGGTGGGGGTCAGGAGTCTTCTTTTTAAAAACTTTTCAGTGACTGTTGTGCATACTAAAACTTGGGAAATTTAATGCATAGGAGAAAAACAATAATGTCTCTTTTTCTCTTTCCACATTATACTTTGAAACAAGTAACTCATTGAAAAATTCAGTATGTAGTTATTCAAGACACATTTAAGGAGAGTTTCCCATGTATCAGACAAGCTCTTGTGTAAACATGAAGGAAAATAGAATCAGAAAAATACCTAAGGAAAATTCACAGATTGATACATTTTTCGGGAAAAGACCAAATAACAGAACAAGCTCATGGTCAAATTTCTTCTGCAAATAAAAAACAAACTGACACTTGTGAGCCGAGGATGTTTTTTTACAGATGAACATTTGTAATCAATTAATGATAAGGAACTTTGAACCCCAACTAAGCAAAAAGTTATCTCTACCCAAAATAATTATATTCTGCACATTAGATCAATATTACCAAAAAAACCCCAAAACAAAACTCTACTCAATTATTATGTTTTAAATTGCATCAATAAAAAAATTATAGAAAAAATGACACTTTTTATTTTTAAAAAAAAAATTTTTTAACGTTTATTTATTTTTGGGACAGAGAGAGACAGAGCATGAACAGGGGAGGGGCAGAGAGAGAGGGAGACACAGAATCGGAAGCAGGCTCCAGGCTCTGAGCCATCAGCCCAGAGCCCGACGCGGGGTTCGAACTCACGGACCGCGAGATCGTGACCTGAGCTGAAGTCGGATGCTTAACCGACTGAGCCACCCAGGCGCCCCAAAATGACACTTTTTAACTCACATTTGAAGAGGTCCTGAAGGGATCCCTTGGGAAGGATTCTGATGCAGTCCTAAAAGGTTAATATTTACAATAATAACAACAACAGCAATTACAACTATTGTAGAATGTCTTGGGTACTGGGTATAACACAGATTTTTCTCTTATCTAATTCATGCAATATCACAGTGAGGTATGTATTCTTAGGTTTTCTTTCATTTTATAGATGAGATATTAAAGAAATAATCTGCTCAAACTCTTAAGTCGTAAAACCATCATTGAACCAAGATCAGATGCCTCAATCTGCTATTCTATCTGTCATTAAATGGACAGAAAATTTCGCCTAAAAAATTAAAAATGGCTCTAAAACTTCTAAATTGGGTTCAGCTACATCGTGCCAGGAATCTTTGGGGTCTTCAAGGAATTATGACAAAATATTAGAGACAGGCTTGTTATACCAAATCATGCTAAGATTAAAGAGAAATCTTAAGGTAAGTGTAGATAGCTCCTAGTTTTCATACTGCCCTATTCAATCCACCACACCATTTCAAGAGAATGACCTGGGTCTCGTGGAGTTTTCATATTATGAAACTTCATTACCTTATGGAATCTCACAAAGGTCTCTTTATAGAAGGCTATCATGCGTTTGGAAGCAACTAAACACATCTTCACATGTTCGTGTGTTTAGTCTTCATGTAAATGTATTTTTTCTTAATTATTTGTGTCAGGCATAGTGAGAGGTATAGTAATGTGTTTTGACCAAAATGGAAACATTACTCTGAAGTAACTTAGGTTTAGTTAAAGGAGTAAAATGATAAAATTTAAAAAATGAACAAAATGAAATAAAGACTTGATCCGATAGAAGAGCATGGTCAGGGACGACCTCTCTGGGAGATAAATTTCCTATGATTAATATGGTAAAGACTTACTAGAAAAGGTAGACAACATATAGGAAGAGAGAAGAATTTCAGCAAAGAGGGGGGTTTATAAGAAAGGGGTCAAGTTGAAATGGTAGAATTAAAAATCATGATATCAACGGTGAAGAATTTCTTCAAACATATCAAAAGCAGGCTTGAAAATAGTTCAGTGGAAATTATCCAAACTGAAACACAAAGAGAAAAAATTGGAAAAACAATTTAAATCCATAGGACAATATTCAATAGTCTACCATCGTGTTTAGAGTCCAAGAAGAAGAGTGTTATTGATTGAATGCTTGTACAGAAAATCAGTAAGGATACAGAAGTTCAGACAACACTGCTAAAAAGAAAAGAAAGGGAACAAAATTAAAAAAAAAAAAAAAGGGCTAATAGAAAACAGACTGCAATATAATAGACTGAAATATTATAATCACATTAACTGTAAATGGTTTAACATACAATCGAGAAGTGATATGAGCCAAAGTGGATTAAAAACCATGTCCAAAATATATGCCATATAAGAAATTCACTTTATTATACAGGGGCTGGGGGTGATATCAGCAAAATGGAGGAATAAGAAATTCAAAACCACTCTCCTCTATAAAGCAGTGAAAGAAACAGATCAAAATCAAGTTTTTGTTCAAAGTCTAAATAATAGCTAAGACTTGCAGCAAGACATAGAGTGCTTATTCAAAAAACAAAAACAAAAACAAAAAGCAAAAAACAACAAAAAACAGGGGAACGTCAGTAAGCACAGCAAACTGTGTGGTATTCTAAAAGCCAGTTTGATACTCCATTCCCTAGTTCAGTAGTATCTGAAAATAACAGCCCACATTCCTAGGATGGGAGGGAACAGAACAGACCTCATTTGAAAATAATTGTAATTATTACTTTTTTTTTTTTTTTTACCTAATTATTCCTTGGAAGATCAGCTCAAAAGTTTTGCATTTCACCTGACTCAGAACTGGCTAAAGTTGCCTTTGTGGGTTGTTTGTCAAAACATTTACAGGAGAATTTTTTAGTCACAGCTGCCAGTGGTGATAAAAATTAGAGCAAATGAAGGATTACTTGAAAAGCTTGGGAGAAGTGGATGCTTAATGAGATGTTCATAAGGACTTTGAAAAGTCCCAACATATCCCCAGGAAGCTAGAAGTTCACACAATGCTCAGAGTCATGTACATCCTGAGAAATGACCTGAGCAGCTTCTCAGTACTCAACTCTGAATAACCTTGAGTCTATGTGGAGGCACAAAGTGACTCTTAAGACAAAGTTGTAAACTGCCTGAATGTTGAAAGTGCTCCCCAACATATACAGAGAACCACTCAGCAAACATTGGAAGATTTTTTTGGGGGGATTCTAGGTATTTAAGGTAATTCTGTCCAGTCATTAACAGACTAGTAAGCTAATAGAACAGAGAACATCAATGGCAAACACAACAAAAAAATATTGACTTTAGAGAATTAGTGAAGAAAAGCATCAGACAAATAAAAACAACCACATAAAGCAGCAACAATAAAAATCCATGGCAAAGAAGTGTATCTGATTTCCAGTGTATCTTATGTCCAGTGTTGAACAAAAAAATGAAGAGGTGTTTAAGGTAATGAAATAGTATGTCCCATACACAGGAGGAAAAAGTCATTAATAAAAACAGCACTTGAGCAGGCAGACATGAGAATTTCCAGACAGATACTTTAAATCAGCTATTTGAAACATGTTCAGCAAGCTAAAGAATACTATGTCTTAAAAAGGAAAGTATGAGAATATGTCACCAAATAGAGAATATCAATTACAATATAGAAATTGTGAAAAGGAACCAAATAGAGATATAGGAGTTGAAAAGTATAACTGAAATGAAATACTCAATAAGGGACTCAATAGAAGATTTGAGCAGAAAGAATCAACAAAATGAAGATGGGTCAATGAGATTATCTAATCCGAGATAGAAAATACAATAAAGAAGAATGAACAGAGCCCAAGACCTGTGGGAAACCATGGAGCATATCAGCATATGCATAATGGGAATCCCGGAAAGAAAGGAGAGAAGGAAGAAGGAATTTTTGAAGAAATGATCAAAAATTTCCCAAATTGGATGAAACATATTAACATTGCTTACATATTTGGCAAACCCAAACCAGCAGCATACAGAAACTATTATACACCAGAGCATACTGCACTTTTCACAGGAATGCAAGATTGTTTCAACATATGAAAATCAATCCATGTAATATACCATATTAATAGAATAAAGGGGAAAAAAGGATTGTTTCAAAGATGCAGAAGAGACATTTGACAAAACCCAGCATGTAGTCATGATAAAAACAAAACACTCAACAAGCTAGGATTTGAAGGAAACTTCCTCAGTCTCATACAGGGCATCTACAAAAGTCCATAGTTACTATTATAGCTAATAGTGAAATGTTGGAATCTTTCCACCTACAATCCGGAGCAAGACATGGGTGTCTGCTTTTGCCATTTCTATTCAATATTGCACTATTCAATATTTTACAATATTGTTCTAGCCAGGGCAATTAGGCAAGAAAATAAAGTAAAACATATAGATTGGAGGAAGTGAAACTATCTCTATTGGCAGATGACAAGATCTTAAAGAATTTCAGAAAAGTTGCAGATACAAAATGAACGCACAAAATCAGTTGTATTTCTAGAGACTAGCCATGAACAATGTAAAAAAATGAAATTAAGAACACAATTGCATTTCCAGTACCAACAAAGAGGATAAAACACTTAAGAGTAAAGTTAATAAAAAAAATTCTAAGACATATACTGAAAGTCACAGAATATGTGACACAGAATATATATACCTGTATATATACATATATATACATATATGCATATATGTTTATTTTTGAGAGAGGGAGAGAGACAAAATGCAAGCGGAGGAAGGGCAGACAGAGAAGGGGACACAGAATCTGAAGCAGGTCCCAGGCTCTGAGCTGTAAGCACAGAGCCTGATGCACGGCTTGAACTCACGAACTGTGAGATCATGACCTGAGCCGAAGTCGGACACTTAACCTACTGAACCACCTAGGTGCCCCACTATGAAATATATCTTAAAAAGAAATATCTTGATGACAAACACATGATAAAATGCATGATGTAATTAGTGAAGTGTAAATTACAATCACAATTAGAATACCACTACAAACCTATTAGAATTAATTTTTTTTAAACACTGACAATATTAAATGCTAATAAGGATCTCTAACAATTAGAAGTGTTTACACATTACTGGTAGAAATGGCACATCCAGTTGGGAAAAGTTTGGCAGTTTCTCGTAAGGTTAAAATATATACTAACGGCATGACCTAGCAATTCCATTTCTAGATATTCATCCAAGAGAATAAAAAGCACACTTCCACACAAAAATATATATCTGAATATTCGTAGCACCTGTATTCATGATCATTCAAGACTGGAAACAGCCCCAATATCCACAAAATTTTGAATGAGCAAACACAATGTTGAACACCTATACAGTGGAATCCTACTTAGCAATAAAAAGGAATGAATTATTGATGCGCACAACATTACTAAATCAATGGCATTACACCGAGTAAACGAAGCCACCCTCGAAATGTTGCATAGTGTATAATTACATTACATAACATTCTGCACAAGGTAAAATTCAAAGGAAAGGTGAAAGTTTCCAGGTTGCCAAAGACTGGGATTGAAAACAGACCCAAAGGGGGCACAGTCGGTTAAGCATCTGACTCTTGGTTTCAGCTCAGGTGATGATCTCATAGTTGTGGAATCAAGCCCCACATCAGGCTCTGTGCTTCAGAGGCTACTTGGGATTCTCTTTCTTCCTCTCTCCCTGCCCCTCCCTTGCTTGCTCGTACCCTCTCTCTTTCTCTCTCTCTCTCTCTCTCTCTCTGAAAACAAATAAAGTTTTTAAAAAGACACGATGAAACTTTTTGAGATAATGGAAATTCTTTATATATTGACTACAGTGGTGGTTACATAATTACATACATTTTTCAAAATTAAAAGAACTGTATACCTAGAGGGAGTAAATCTTACTGTATGTAAATTATACCTTAATAAACCTGACTTAAAAAAATAAGTGCCACTGAATAATTAATATCACCTACAAAAACACATAGGTCCTTGTTTTATACTCACAGGCTGTCTAAGATATGCCTTTTCAATTCTATATGCTTTCAAAATTTATCCCCAGGTGAGATAGTTTTGCTGAGCTTCTCACTCACGTATCCAATTGCCTAATTGCTAGTTACACTGATTTGTCCCACAGGTTATTCAAACTCCTCACAGTCAAAACAGAAATCATACACTCTGTCACCTCTGCCTCAAATTCGCTTTCCATCCTTTGTTTTCTATCTCATACAGAATTCCGGATACTATGCTGGTTTCCTTTTTCTTCCTTTCCCTGCATTCAGTCAGATTCATTCTGTAACTAGCAGATAGTAGAGATTCAAAACATATTTTTGAATGAATGAAGAAATTAAGGAATTCTTCTCAGGGGAACAGAATACAAGTTTGAATGATACTAAAGAAGCTCTGTGCCTCCAGATAAGCATCATGAAACAATAACTCTGCTTTTAGAAACAAAATGATGCAATTAAGGGCAGAGGGTGGGGGGATGGGTCAAAATTAATCTGCTGCTGAGATGCACAAGTTAAATATTTTTACAGAAATGAGAATACATTGATTGAGGCAAACATGTCATAAACTCTTCCGTGTTTATCTTCTTAAGTTTTATGCTCTGCATCCTGGATCTTATTTATAATTCTTATATCCGTCTCCATTTATGAATTCATAACTGCCTTGTTCTCTCATAGGCACTCTATTTCTCTATATTTTATGCCTGGCTTTGCTAAATCAATTAAGTTCAATTGAATTTAGCTAAATAAGTCACAAAACTCAACCCAGAAGACCACATTAAGAAAGACATACTGCTGCATTCACTCCCAATGAATATTTAGTTGTAACCATATTTCCTCAATCTGAAAGCTTATTTGATTTATTAGTTAAGCCTGTAAATAGAATACAATTGATTGGTCTTAAAACAATAGGCACTCTTATCTAAAGGAAAGAAAAATATAGTCAACTGCAAGTATTTGTGAGAGCTGTCTGGGTCATTCAAAAATAAAACTTAAGTAGGAGAACTAGAGCGATGTGATAATCCCTCCTGCCTCCCCTTCTTCATCCCAGTTTCCGTAGAGACCAGTCTGCACTTGGAAGCTGCACTGGAACCCTGTGATGGATAATGGCTGGTGGGTAGTACTGTGGTAACAGAGCACTGTCTTTTGAACAAAATAGGAGTGGGACTTGAGGATATTTTATTGCTTCTTTTGCTTCACAAAGGCACCAAGTTTCCCAGAAGAACTGGCCAATAAAACCGCCAGATCGGGGGAGGTCAAGCACAAAAGAACTAATAGGATCTCAGGGGAAGAGCGATACAGCCAGTGGTTATTACCACTCATGCTTAGACCAGGAGGTCTGTTAAAAAAAAAAAATCAGAACTTTTTCAGCAGATAGAGTAAATGTATTCTGCTCCATGTTGATGGTCCTTCTCTTTCAGATAATCAAGACCATCGTTTTCTTTCAGATTGCTTTAACAGTCATACCTCTAAATTTTTTCAAAGGCTCCCTCAGAGTGGAGCGCTTGTAATTTGGCCCATTAGTAGTTTTTAAAAATCCCAAAGTAATAAATATTGGATAATGCAAAGACTGCTTTGAAATAATTTCTATCATCAAATTATTATTTTATTGCACACTTATGGTCTATGTCCATAGTTTTGCACTGACATTAAACAATAATATGTATTTCTCTTTGTTAGGACATTTTTCAAGGGTTATTTAATTTAATCTTCTTTCTTGGGTATGCATTTTTCCTACTTTTCATGAAAAATAAGATACTAAGAAAGATCAGCAAGAAAGAAGTTTTAAAATGCTAAAAATCTGACACATTTCCTTCTTATCGCTTAGAGTTTTTAGACAAATTAGACACAGATTTTATTAGTCATCACCACTGTACATATGTAAGTAGAAATGTAAGTAAAAGTCATTAGTTCAGGTATTCCTAAAATGTATTAACATTCAGATTATAATAGTTAATCACTTTTTGGCAATGTTGACAATATTTTCCTCTGTGTCATGGTGAATTTGCAACATTCCTTAAAAGACTCTATGAACTAACCAAAACCCACTGGTGGTGCGATGTTAAGCTAACTGCATAAAAACACTGCTCAGAGATTATTGCTCTACATGTTTGATTCACCAGCTCCCTGATGCCTGCCCCAGACTAGGCCAATCCGGAAGATAAAAAGAAAAGTCCGATGTTATCATTCAGATTATCTTGTATGCCTCTGCCATCCATGCTCTAGATTTTAAAGCTGGAAACTCAATTTTCCAAAATGTACAGACAGTGACAATTATGCCATGATTACTCTCTGACTGACTTCAATGTTAAGACAGTAGCAACTATAAGACATTGATGTCAGAGATGTTAACATATATGTGCAAACATATGCTATGCTCAAAGATGCACAACTAATACATGGTCAAGCCAGAATTCAAGACAAAGCCATCAGACAAAAGAACCCACACTCTACCCATCTTTTAATTAGAGCTATTCACATATGCATTTGCCTGTTTAATATTCTGGAGAGAAAAAAGATGAGAACTTAAAATTGCAGTACCTCAATCTACTTGCATTACCTCAATCTAGCTTAATTTCTGCTGTACTTTTCCGACACCCTATTACCATCAGGTGCACAGTACCAGAGTATTCCAGCCATATCAAATGACTTGCCTATCCTATAACCCACAAAATCTTCCATGCTTTGTGCACAATTGTATTAGTTAGGGGATCACTTAGTGACTACTGTAACAAATAGGCCTCCAAAATAAAATCATTTTGAAAAGAGTGTTAAGTACCAATCTTGGTTGAGAGTTTAGGTAAATCTTCAGGAGTGACAGATCGATGGAAGAAATCTTCAAGGCATGTTTTCCGAAACCGTTTCATCCTATCAGCTAGCAAAAAAAGGATTGTAGATAGCAGGGGCACAACACTTGTGGAATACATGAACGAGTGAATGAGTCTCGTGTTCACTTATCCTGAATAAAATATGAAATTTTTATTCTTTTTTAAATTGAATTATAGTTGGCATACAATATGTATTGGTTACAATGTAGTGATTTGACAATTCTATGCATTAGGCTATGCTCCCCACAGTAAGTGTGGTTACGATCTGCCACCTTACAAAAGTATTACGATATTATTGATTATGCTGTACCTTTCCCTATGCTGTACTGTGTATTTCCGTGACTCATTTATTTTATAGCTGGAAGTTTGTACTTCTTAATCCCCTTCACCTATTTCACCCAACCCCCCTCCCTCTTTCAGCCACCAGTGTTCACCAGTTCTTTGAATGTGTGATTCTGTTTCTGTTTGTTTGGTTGATTGGTTGGTTTGGTTTTTAGATTCCACATAAGAGGGATATCATACGGTATTTGTCTTTCTTTGTGAATTTGTATTCTTGATGGAACAACCCTTCCAGGGAAATCATACTGAAAGCATCTGTTTTTCAATGAATAATTCCGGCTGATTCAGTTAAACCAGGTAAAATTAGAAATCAGTTGCCACTTTTATTTACTAAAGAACATTTTCTTGAGCCTAGGTGGCCCAGTTGGTTAAGTGTCTGAGTCTTGTTTTCATCTCAGGTCATGATCTCGCAGTTCATGGGTTCGAGCCCTACATAGGGCTCTGCACTGACAGTGCAAAGTCTGCTAGGGATTCTCTCTCTCCCTGCCTCTCTGTCCCTCTCCCACTCATGCTCCTCTCTCTCTCTTTCTCTCTCAAAAATAAAAAAAAAAACTTTTAAAAAGGAATATTTTCTCTGAGAACAGAAAGGGCTATTTCACTTCAACAGATAGGTGAGGATGAAGATGATGGTGAAGTATGAATGACTACCTAGTGTAAACGAGAACAACAACGACAAAAAGATTTCTAAAGACATAAGACTATGCCACTCAAGGGTATTATGGATCATACAAGAGACTGTGTATCTGACCAATGGAAAAAATGGTGATTCTTAATATATTGATCTCACCCAAACCAATTAGCACTTCTAAAATCTTTACCAAAAAACCACAAGTTTTCTAGAAGTATTATAAGATTGTGTACACTTATGTTCTTGAAGGTCTGACAACAAATAAGAACTATCTAATAATAAAGCAATAGAAGTGTGTGCTTTTCAGTGTACACATTTATTATCCCACCCCAGATTTTCACGCCAATATCTAAATTAGGACAAAACTTATAGTGGTTCTACAAATAAAGAAGGCAAGACTCCAATCGTAACTAACAGGTTTAAGAATTCAACTCCATGGTCTTCCTTGACATCATTTTCATTGTCACCTCTTAGATGAACAATCATAAATGAGGTCATTCACTTAGTTCTGGGAGCCCGTGTGGTGTAGGAAGCCTTCATGTATCACTATGAATCTGACTCCTCAAACCCATGAGTGCTAAAACTGCTCCATGCATGTCACTCACTCAGAAGTAAACTACCTGATAGGTTCCCTGTCTCATTATGGTCCATTTAAAGCCATCTGGCTGTATACATCCATGGATCTCTAGAACGTGGCCAGAATTAAGCTTTTGCTTCTTTGTCTAGGTTTAGCAGTCTTCTGACTTTATCTCTGCTGTTGTTTCACATTTCCTTCTGTTCTGCTCTGTGCCTCAAACAAAAATGCTCTGCCTCATCCTTCTGTTTATTTATTGGAGATTTATTGCTTCTATATTTTCAAGACATGGAAACGGCATAAAAGCTTAAAGTCTCATTTCAGTCCAAAACTTCCCTAAAAAGCATCGTGTTCTTAAAGTTCTAGCTTGCTCTAATTGTTCTTACTATAGTACAAAGGAAGGGTGCTATCCTACTGTGATTTTTTCCCCTGAAAATTTGGCTTGGTTTAAATTCCCCCCTTCCAGTCGCTTTGTGATGAAATGAATATAATTGTCCAAAAATGATCATGGGCGTTCACTCTGCATTTCCTGGTCCCTGAGCCAGTTGAGACAGGAGCTCCACCCTCCCAGCCCCACATCCCCTCACCAGAAGGGGCTGCACCCAGTATCAGTTTCCTAAGCGACAGGCTGTTTCCGCTTCATGACGAGTAGGACGTAACATGTCATGGGAGCCAAGCTCTCCAGGTGCTGCGCAGCTGGTATTCCAAGACAACTTTTGTCAGTGGTCGGCATCACAATTCTAGGGTGCTGCAGACCAATCTTCCTTTGTCTTCTCCATTCACAAGATTACTCTCTCATACTTGCTTCATGCAATGAAGAATAACAGCAGAGCAACGTCCCGTAGAACATACACAGCCTTGGATGTCCCTGAGCACCCAGGCTCTGACACTTCTGTCTGTGGGGACACGAGGGAAACCTCAGTGTGTTCTTCTCTTGCTGACCAGGTCTTGCAAATAGGACTTTGTTGAATTCATTCAGAATTTTGATAGAGGAAAAGTTAGAGACCCAGAAGAAGCCTACTCTGCACAGTGCTACTTTGACTGCTTTGCACACTCTTTCCTCTGAGCCCTAACTGAATAGTCAGGTAAACATACAGGCACTAAAACTAGCATAACTTTGGGGATCCTGGGTGGCTCAGTCTGTCTAGTGTCTCACTTCAGCTCAGATCATGATCTTATGATTCGTGAGTTCAAGCCCCGCGTCAGACTCTGTACTGACAGCTCAGAGCCTGGAGCCTGTTTCTGATTCTGTGTGTGTCTCTCTCCCTCTGGGTCTCTCTCTCTGCATCTCACCCCCACTCAAACTCTCTTTCTCTCTCTTAAGAATAAATGAACGTTAAAAAAATTAAAAAAAAAAAAACTAGCACAACTTCTCGTTTCTCTCTACACTACAGATCCTTTTTATTTCCCTATTTATTTCTATAATAGAGGCTTAATAAACCTGAAATAACTACTCTTATTTAAGCAGATCTTTCTTGAAAACCTCCTTCTTCAAATCATACAATATTCTGTTATTTTTTGTTGGGATATTGAGGCACCCACTGGTGAACATATTCTAGCAATGTTGTTTATAAAAATTCATGTTATCATTTCCACCCAAAGAAGATGCTCCTTTTATTTAAAAATATAGTTCAAATTTGTATCATTATTGCCACAACTGTAATAATAATTTGATTGTGTAAGTTTAAACTTTTGCTGCTTCAGTATTTTCTGTTACAGATATTATATTTTTATATGATATCCTAATATCTGACACAATATTACCCAAAGTAACAAGGACAGAGAACTAGAACTGAATGTACAGTTTTTTATATATTAATGGTGCTGTATTTTTATATTCTTCAGTTCACTCTAAAGTTTTCATTACTAGCTTTTATTTATTTATTTATTTATTTTTAACGTTTATTTTTGAGACAGAGAGAGACAGAGAATGAACGGGGAGGGTCAGAGAGACAGGGAGACACAGAATCTGAAACAGGCTCCAGGCTCTGAGCTGTCAGTACAGAGCCCGACATGGGGCTCAAACTCACGGACCGTAAGATCATGACCTGAGCCGAAGTCGGACACTTAACCGACCAAGCCACCCAGGCGCCCCTAAGAGCATTTTTTAAAGAACATTTTTAAATGCCTTAAAAATCCGAAGGGGGCATCTGAACAGTTTGGAGAAGTCTTTTTCACCACGTATATTAGCAACTATGTGGCAAATTGTCCAACTCAGAGTCTCCAGGAAGTGAAATTTGTAGATTTAAGAAGACTGAGAGCAAGGAGCCAGCTTGGGAACCTCTCTCTCTCCTTCTCTCTGTGTCCCTCCGCTGCTTGTGCTCTCTCTCTCAAAATAAATAAATAAATAAACTTTAGAAATTAAAAAAAAAAGAAGTAAAACATACCAGATAACTTAGGCGCTTTTTAAAAATCTTAATAGGAGTTAGTCATCTCCCAGGGTCTCAGTGGTCTCATTTATATATTCACCAAGTACATTCTCCACTTTATCACTTTTTAATGTCATGATTCTATTATTACCCTGTCCTTTCTACTTGGAAGAACTACCCTTTTGATACCTGTCTTTGTGAACTAGCACATGTATGACTAAACCTCATCGTTCTGTATGTGACAGGAACAGTATTTCTATTGGTCACAAGTACCCCAGGAGTTAGGTTTAATTAGCACAAGGACCCCAGAAGTTAGGTTTAATTTTCCCAATGTTAAGGGAGAAAAACTAAGACCGCTGTCATTGCAGTAATTTGCCCAAGATCCCCTACAAATAAGCAATGAAATCGGAAGTCAGACCCCATTGTTTTTCCGGGGTCTCCATCCTGCACAGCTTCAGAGGGCCCCATTCACATGGTAGCCTAAACCGAAGGGCACTTGTGTTCTGTCATATCCCACAGCCCTCTGCTCTGTCGGTGCTTGCCAGCACTTCTTTCTCGGTACATCAGCCTGCCTCCCAATCCCTCATAGCTAAATGTGGCAAATGGTTTGGCTTTAGAGTATAGGTATTCAGGTGATCGTAGACTTACCTACTCCCTCTGCGAATTCATAAATGAACAGACAGCTGCTTTATCACTGGTCTGAGAGAGGAAGCTACTGATTTAAGATTGCACTGTCATTACTGTTTCTGACTAACTCAGAAAAATAACATAAAAATGAGAAAGTTGACCTGTCTGTGGATTCAATTTTATACAATTTTATTTAAGAAAACCCACAATCAATGCAAGTTCTAACATTGCTATTTTGTCAGCCGCTGGTGGAGATTAAGGTGGCCTCACCTCTGCTGACTCTGTTAGGTGAGGGGCTAAATGCCCTAACCTTACACTACTACTGGTAATTTACCATCATGCTGGGGCTATGCGTCCCGACCCCAGGGAAATTTGCTTTTACTTTGATACACTGAGGTTTCTCACCACTCCTATAACAGCTGAGTGATCTTCTTGGTTCTGGAGAGAAAGTGTCCCTGTTTAAACTACACAAGTGATCTTCCTATGGCTTAAATGAGGGTCTAGTTTCTCCTTCAGGTAACACCGAGTGATACGGTGGAGGCAGAAGTGAAGGCAGAGAAGAAAAGGAAATGGCATCATTTGCTTTAAAATAAAGCCTCAGGTAAAATCGCTAACTGCCGTGTGCTTAAGTATTTACAGAAAAAAAAACAGTTGTTTCAGGAAATTACGCGAAATAAAAAAAGAAAAGTAAGAAATATATACAGCTGCTTTATACTACACTTCCTCTTTTCTGAACTAGTGTGCTTCAGTCCAAAAATATTACCTCTGAAGAAGATATTCTACATATCACCATCTTGTTATTCTGTGTTGTATACTTAATGAAATCATATCGCGCTTAGAATTAATAACAGTTAATTCTAAGAGATTTTGACAGCTCTTGTTGATTCTTTCTTTTTTAAATCTTGTTAATGTTTATTTTTGAGAGAGAGGGGGACAGAGTGCTACTGGGGGAGGGGCAGAGACAGAGAGAGAGGGAGACAGAATCTGAAGCAGGTTCCAGGCTCTGGGTTGTCAACACAGAGCCCAAGCGGGGTCAAACTCGTGAACCTTGAGATCGTAACCTGAGCTGAAGTCAGGGCTTAACCGACTGAGCCACCCAAGTGCCCCTTGTTGATTCTTTATTCAGAATGATTTTTATTTTCATTTAGGACATTGTAGAAATGATACAAATAGCCCATATCAGCAAGACAAGATTTAAATACTGTTTGAAAAGATAAACCATTTCCCTTAACTAGTAATTTTCATAGAACAGAATTTATTCATATTTACTGAGGCAGTGGGCTTGTATAGAATCATGATGGAATACATGATCTGGAACAAAAATATTTAAGAGATGGAGGAAGAAAGTGCCATGTTGAGCATTCATGACCTTGTTACATTTCATGAGAAAAGCTAAAGGGTTTAGATTAAATTTTAATACACTTAACATCTAACAATTGAAACATGCTAGACAGATTTGGGTGAGGGAAAGGCACTGGTATTAAAAGAAACAAAGGAACAAACCATATTGCTTGGCTGGAACCACTTTAACTGCCATTGGTGTCCCTCTGAGACTAACAGCACTTTCTCTCATATGTGTTCTTCACATGCCGCTCCCTACCTCCCAAACAGTCATGCTACACCTCGGTTATAATATCTGCTGCAGCTTATCTTGACATGTCCCATAAAAAAATGTTAACTATATACAACCATTCTTTGGTTCCCTCACTTTCAAGAGTAATCTGCTTGGAAAATATTGAAATCTCTCTAAATTAGTTTCCTTCTACCATGTCTACTAAACTCAGTAAAGGGATACTTGTTTTTGCCAACTCAAACTTTGGAGGCAAAGATGGCTGTCAACACAGCCTGGAAGAGATTTTACTATCACCATGGGCAACTTGGAGCAGTTTCCCTTCTTTATTTAGGTTTGTCCAGGAAAGAGTAAAGCACAATTTTCATTCTCCAAAGATTCCAGTAATTCAAGTTGTTCCCCCGAAATTCTTATTTTGCTCTGCTCTTTTCCCGTAGCAGCACTGGACCAAGACATGTTCATGAGAATCTGGCTTCCTCCTCCTGGGAGACACTCGCATACTCCACAAATCCTGAAATTCACTCCCACTGTACCTGTGTGGCTTGAAGGTGTACAAAAGGTAAATGCACAGCAGGGGCTAGTGCTATCTCTAAACAAATATTACCCTCTGTCATAAATCTCTTCTTTGCCTGGACATGTTGCTAAAAGTGATTGCAGAATGAGAGTCAGACAACTTGTTTTGGTCACTGTTGAGCAAGTCTAATTATGCTTTTAGAACTTCCCAGTGTCATTGATTGTCCCTCACTTTGGGGGTTCAACCAATACTTTGAGCTCTTATGAAAGAGTCTGGCATTTTATTGTGCTTCAGAGAAGCACTAAATATGTGTAAAAAGGAATTCATTTAAAAGATATATATTAGTGGACGCCAAGCTGTATTACAAAGTTGTAATCATTAAGACAGTATGGTACTGGCACAAAAACAGACACTCAGATCAATGGAACAGAATAGAGGACCCAGAAGTGGACCCACAAATGTATGGCCAACTGATCTTTGACAAAGCAGGAAAGAATATCCAATGGAATACAGTCTCTTCAGCAAGTGGTGCTGGGGAAACTGGACAGTGACATGCAGAAAATTGAACCTGGGCCACTTACTTACACCATACACAAAAATAAACTCAAAATGGATGGAAGACCTAATGTAAGACAGGAAGCCATCAAAATCCTCGAGGAAAAAGCAGGAAAAAACTTCTTTGATCTTGGCTGCAGCAACTTCTTACTCAACATGTCTCCGGAGTCAGGGAAACAAAAGCAAAAATGAACTATTGGGACCTCATCAAAATAAAAAGTTTCTGCACAGCAAAGGAAACAATCAGCAGAACTAAAAGGCAACTGATGGAATGGGGGAAGATATTTGCAAATGACATATTACATAAAAGGTTAGTATCCAAAATCTATAAAAAACTTATCAAACTCAACACCCAAAAACAAATAATCCAGTGAAGAAATGAACAAAAGACATGAATAGACATTTCTCCAAAAAAGACATGCAGATGGCCAACCGACACATGAAAACATTCTCAACTTCACTCGTCCTCAGGGAAATACAAATCAAAACCACAATGAGGTACCACGTCACATCTGTCAGAATGGCTAACATTAACAACTCAGGCAACAACAGATGTTGGCAAGGATGCAGAGAAAGAGGATCTCTTTTGCACTGCTGGTGGGAAGGCAAACTGGTGTGGCCACTCTGGAAAACAGTGTGGAGGTTCCTCAAAAAATTAAAAATAGAACTACCCTAAGACCTAGCAATTGCACTACTAGGCATTTATCCAAGGGATACAGGAGTGCTGTTTTGAAGGGACACATGCACTCCCATGTTTATAGCAGCATTATCAACAATAGCCAAAGTATGAAAAGAGCCCAAATGTCCATCAACTGATGAATGGATAAAGAAGATGTGGTATACACACACACACACACACACACACACACACACACACACACACACAATGGAGTATTACTCGGCAATCAAAAAGAATGAAATCTTGCCATTGCAACTACGTGGATGGAACTAGAGGGTATTATGCTAAGTGAAATTAGTCAGTCAGAGAAAGACAAATATCATATGACTTCACTCATATGAGGATTTTAAGACACAGAACAGACAAAAACAAGAGAAGGGAAGCAAAAATAATATAAAAACAGGGAGGGAGACAAAACGTAAGAGACTCTTAAACATGGAGAACAAACAGACAGTTCCTGGAGGGGTTGTGGGAGGGGAGATGGGCTAAATGGGTAAGGGGCATTAAGGAATCTACTCCTGAAATCATTGTTGCACTATATGCTAACTTGGATGTAAATTTAAAAAATTAAAAATTAAAATTAAAAAAACAGATCTATATTAGGAATTTTGCAAATGGATTGGTTTGGAAAACTTTATACCTTACAACTCAGGAAAAATAGAGAATTTAGGCACAATCTCTCCCATCAAAGATACTACAATTAAAAATTAATAGTGTTAATGAGGGAGGCAGGCACCAAAGTCAAAGGAAACAAATGATTATTTTCATTGATCTATATATAATATTCTAATTGAATCCATAAAGTAGGGATCATGACTGAAGTGGACATAAAGTCTACTGATAAGACTCAACTCATTGACCTTCTATTCTTCATGTATATACGAAGAGTATATATATGTGTGTGTGTGTGTGTGTGTGTGTATCACATAAATATAAGAATACATATATGTATATATATATATATATACATATATATGATGTTTGGCATCAGATTTAACTTCAGAGACAAGAGTCCACAACTGTTCACATCTGAAAAAGAGCTGTAAAGTTAGTCATAAGACACAATTGAAAAAATAAAACCTGCTTAATAGGGACGTGGAAAGGAGTAGAGAAGAAAAAGAAACCAGTTGGATTGCCTGGGTGGCTCAGTCAGTTAAGCCTCCGACTTCAGCTCAGGTCATATCTCACGGTTCATGGTTCGAGCCCTGAATCCGGCTCTGTGCCGACAGCCTGGTTGGATTATGTGTCTCCCTCTCTCTCTGCCCCTCCCCTGTTCCTGTTCTGAATCTCTCTTTCTCTTTCTCTCAAAAATAAACATGAAATAAACATGAAAAAAAAATTAAAACAAGAAAAAGAAAGAGAGGCCAGTTGAGACAGATACAAGAACATTTGTATCAAGTGAGAATTAACATTTAGGGGTATACAGGGGAACAAAAAAGATAGAAAATTATCTAAGCTGATGAGGAAGTTATGACATCTTTTCAAAGATGATATGCCATAACAGTTCTTTGGATTTAGATTTCTTACTTTGATAATATTCAGCACCACTCACCACTTGCCAAACAGAAGAAAACAAGTTGACTATTGCTTCAGAGAAGTGTCTATTGGCAAGACTGAAAGTAATACTAAAATATATACTGTGCCCAGTCATGAAGAATTATCAAAGGGGTATTTTTTTCTTCAAATTTTTGTTTAAATTATAGATAATGTATAATGTAATATTGTTTTTGGGAGTAGAATTTAGTGATTCATCACTTACATATAACAGCCAGTTCTTTTAAAGAAGATTATTCTGAGTCTGGGACTCCTTTTGAAAATCTAAAATCTAAACATTTTAATAAACAGCTCTTCCTAAAATTAAGACTATTATTAATGTGAAATGTATTCAAAAATTTTTTTACACATTTTATCCTCCCCTCTCATTCCTTCCTCCCTCTCTATATACATATATTGCAAGATGTTGTGTGCACTCATTTTTACATCTGGATCCCGGGAAAATCCCAGGTTATGCTAACAAAATGAAGTCTTCAGAAAAGCTGGAAAGAGAAAAATAGATACTTTTGAATAACAACACAAAAGGATAGTCCATACATTCCTTAACTCATAAAACATTTATTGAGAACCAACTATGAGCTGGATAATACTAGGTATTGGGAATTCAATGGTAAATAAACACAGATGTTTCCTACCCACATCGAGCCCAGTGTTTTGTAAGTAAAACCATACTCTGATAATCACACAAAAATAAATATAATATTACAAACTATAGTTCTCTCTATAAAAGGGAGATGAATTGTGCCATTTTAGTCTTTCTTAATTGTAGGATTTGACATGGTTATAACCATTATGGAAGTCATCAGAGAAGGAAAGCTGGGAAATGAAGAAATAATATTAAATAGAGTTGGGGGAAGTTGTTCTGGCATACAGATCGACTTGTGCAAATAGAGGAAGACGGGGTGTTTGGTGAACTGAAAGAGGACTGGAATGCGGGAGCACAGAAAGAAAGCAGAGGAGGGGGCCCCTGAGTGGCTCAGTCGGTTAAGTGTTCGACTTCATCTCAGGGCATGACCTTGCAGTTCATGAGTTCGAGCTCTGCATCAGGCTCTGTGCTGACAACTCAGAGCCTGGAGCCTACTTCGGATTCTGTGTCTCCCTCTTTCTCTGCCCCTCCCTGACTCACACTCTGTCTGTCTCTCTCTCAAAAATAAATAAACATTAAAAACATTTAAAAAAAACAAGAAGGCAGAGGAGCAATGGGGAAGAGATTATACAAACACAAACTGAAATGGCTTGTAGCTCATTTTTTAAGGGTGTGACTTGTGTTCTGAAGCCAATAGAAAGCTGGAGAATATTTGACTGAGGTTAGTGACATGATCAGATTGTATTTCAAAATGAACAAAATGATGTGTGACGAACAGATTGTATGGGGACAATATTAAGTTAAAAGTGATTATTCAGAAGGATATTGCAATATTCCAGATGAGAAGGATGTTGGTGGTAGGGAAAGAAAGAGAGAAGCTGATATGACATATTCTGCTGAGATAAATTGGCAGGGTTTGGTGAAGGATTGATTATTAAGGGATCTGAGAATGTAAAGTATCAAGGAAAACTAGGTTTCTAATGTGTTTAAAAAGATGGATGGAGGTACACTGGAGAAGGCTATATTGTGAATAAAGGGGTCAATCATGATTTTAATGTGGGACATGTTTGAATCAAGTGGAGATATCAAGAACGAAATTTATATGCAAATTATAAGATGAGAGGGGTTTTTTTTTTTGGTCAGATGTAGGGTTTTTTAAAATGAGTTTCATGGGGGCACCTGGTGGCTAGGGCGCTTAAGTGTCCCACTCTCGATTTTGGCTCAGGTCATGATCTTACAGTTTGGATAATCATTCAAGCCCCACATCAGGCTCTGTGCTGACAGTGAGAAGTCTGCTTGGGATTCTCTCTCTCCCTCTCTCTCTCTGCCTCTCCCCCACATGCTCTCTCTTTCTCTCTCTCTCTCAAAAATAAATAAATAAATAAACATTTTTTAAAGTGAATTTCATGGATATAGATAATAATGTAAGCCCTGCACATTAATATCATGACTTGATCAAGGTAAACCATGGAAAGTTTGGATTTTTGTGAAGGATTGAGAAGGACGTTATTGCTTAAATCCCTGTTTCCTAGGGCAGAAGTGTAATCTGTTCCCAACCCCAACCCTTTAAGGTGACATAGTCAAACAAAGAAAGAGACTGAATCAGAAGATTAAAGGGTGAAGAAACAGATCCTATTGCAAAAGTTCAACAGCAAGCTTTGAGACAATGGAGGAAGAGGGAAAGAGATCATTGAGAAAGAGTTTCCTTATATCTATCTGAGTTGGATTTAGATATGGACTGATAGGAGGAAACAGAAGTTGAAAAATACATTGTGTACCTTCTTCAAGTCAGAGAGAGAGAGGAGGGTAATTTGATCATCTAAGACCTATGGGCTATTCTTGGCTTTCTTCTAAACTTTAAGCATGAGTCTTTTGGAGTGTTAATCTATAAGAAAGTTGATCTGGAGTGCAGTATGTCTCCATGCATATTATTGTGCTGAATTTGAATTAAAGCACATTGTAGAATTAAGTCAATTGGCAGGCCATCATAGCAGCTAAACTTAATTTTGGTCAAAGCAAAAGGCATCTGGCAAAAGCAATAATGGCCCTGGGATAAACCCTCTCAGGAAAGGGCTATCATGAAAAAGAGTGATTTCAACGCTAGAACATTGTTACTTGGTGGGTCATATTTTGAGAATGAATCCCTAAACAAAAGTGAATTTTTATTTTTTTATTTCTTTGTTTTCAGCCATGTGATTTTATCATACAAAGCCCTATAACACACATCCATGGAAAAGCAGCTCATGGGCAATAGTTCACATACATGGGTTGTCCAACACATAACTGTCTAAAAAGTAGGTTTGCTTCTGGAAAAGGAAGGTAGATTCTTGAGCAATATCATAAAGTTGGTAGGAGAACTCAGAGCAACAGATATGACCTAGGAAGGGCCAGGTATCTGGACTGGTGCCCTGGAACAAAGGACACATTAAATGATGCGTGCTGTGTTGTAGGATTCTAATACTAATTCTAAAACTAACCCCAGGTTTGGTTGTTTTCTGTGCTCAGCACACAGTTATACTCAAGACTATAATTTATTATAGCAGAAGGATAAGGCAAAAATAGCAAAGGGAAAGGTGTGTGAAGCCAGTTATTGACTGTGTTCTTCCCAAATTCATATGTTGATGCCCTAACTCCTAAAGGATGGTGTTTGGAGATAGGGATTTGGGGAGATGATTAAGATTAGATGAGGTTCAAAGAGTAGATTCCTTGTCTTATGGGATTAGTGGGCCTTATAAGAAGAGACACCATACAACTGTCTCTCCTCTCACTCTCTCTCTTTCTCTCTCTCTCTCACACACACACACATACACACACACACTCACACTCTTTGTACACACACACACATATAAAATCTATCTATATCTGTATCTATAATCTGTATCTATCTATATCATCTCCCTTATGTGAGGATATAGTATGAAGGTGGCCAACTACAAGCCAAGAAAGAGTTCGTACCAGAACCTGACCACGATGACACCCTGATCTAAGACTTCCAACCTCCAGAACTGTAACACATTTGAGGTTTAAGCCACCCAGTTTATAGTATTTTGTCATGGAAGTCCAACCTAACTAATACAGTGCTTTTGCAAAGGAAACTAGGTACAAGCTTCAAAGAGTTCTCTTCCAGTTGAGTCATGCAGTATGGGATTAATTCCTCCAGTAATGAGCTGGGATACCATGTGTAAAATATTGTATACCAGAGAAATTCATGGGAGTCTCAGTATCCACAGTTTTAATTGGAGGCTGGTCACATAGGCACCCTCTGCCTACCATGTTTCAAAATTCCAGGCTCCCAGAAGGTAAGCAAGTATTCAGCATAAACCGCATTGTTTGTACAAACAGTCTAGGCACAGTAAGCTATTCTTATTGGTTTATAAAATGGCATAAACCCTCCCTCAATCTCGGGTGCAGACAAAGGCCAATTTTGCGAGCCAACATTTCCAAGGATAACAGTCTCAGGCCTGCGGTGCTAAATCTTTTCTACATATATCCCAATCTGGATTGTACCAGGTACAGAAAACTAAGGAATTTTACAAGGGAAGAAAAGTGAGTGTTGAAACTGAAGCATTTGAATGGTACTCTGAACATAAGAAAAATAATTTAGCATAATATTTCTGAGAGCTTGAGAAACTTTGACAATTGATGTAAGCTTTGGGGGCCTAGTGCTGAGGTGGTTCTGGGGTGAAAGCCAAGACTACATTACCTGTACTTTACTGGCTACTGACACTCGATGAAGAATTTGACAGCAGAGAAATCACCAAGGAAACATATGTGGAATGAGACCATCTGTTATAAGAAGTTGAAAAGAATTTTAGTTTTGTAATAATATGAAAATATTTGCAAAAGGCAGTGCAGAGGGGAGATCAAGGAATGAGATTCAGAAAGCCAGGCAGTGATTGAGAACTTGTAGGTAGGAATCACCTTCTCACTTTACTCAGACCTGAGTTATTTTAGCCTCAAACCCTGATTCTCAAGAATCTTTGAGAGCTTCCCTCCAAGATTCTCCTTCATTGCTAGAATTAATTCAAGTGGAAAGGAGAAAGTCATAACACAAAAACACCCACCCTACTGACCACCCCCCAACACACACACACACACCATTCATAGCATGAGTTTAAGATGGTGTCATGACTCAAGTCCATATTACACTGGGTAAACCAGAGGGCCACAGGGCAAAACATATTGTTATGTTGGTAGCCACATTAAAGTAAGGAGAAATTGAAACATTGCTAACTTCACCTTCTACAACCATCACAGATGCATACAGAATATTGGCCCAGAACTCAGTAAGGAGGTTGAAAGTGGCAACAGAAAAAAAAAAAAAAAAAAAAAAAAGAGGATAGAAAAATGGCATTCTTATGGCAATTTATAAATTTTTATAGTCTAAACATCCTGGTCTTTTTCACTAATTAATAGAGATTTTTTTTTTTTTTAATTTTTTTTTTTCAACGTTTTTAATTTATTTTTGGGACAGAGAGAGACAGAGCATGAACGGGGGAGGGTCAGAGAGAGAGGGAGACACAGAATCGGAAACAGGCTCCAGGCTCCGAGCCATCAGCCCAGAGCCTGACGCGGGGCTCGAACTCACTGACCGCGAGATCGTGACCTGGCTGAAGTCGGACGCTTAACCGACTGCGCCACCCAGGCGCCCCGAGATTTTAAAATAGTTCAATGCACTGGGGAAGTGGGGTGGCTCAGTTAAACAACTGACTCCTGATTTCAGCTCAGCTCATGGTTCCTGGGTTTGAGCCCCACATCAGGCTCCGCGCTGCTTGGGATTCTCTCTCTCCCTTTCTCTGCCCCTCCCCTTCTTGCACTCTCTCTCTTGCTCTCAAAATAAATAAATAAACTTTAAGGAAAAAAAATAGCACAGGGGTGCCTGAGTGGCTCAGTTGGTTGAGTGCCTGACTTTGACTCTCAGGTCATGATCTCATGGCTCAGGAGTCCGAGCCCTGCGTCGGCCTCTGTGTTGACAGCTCAGAGCCTGGAGCCTGCTTCAGATTCTGTGTCTTCCTCTCCCTGCCCCTTCACTGCTCATGCTCTGTCTCTCTCTCTCTTTCAAAATAAATAAACATTTTTTAAAAATTTTAAAAAAAAGGAAAGAAGAAATAATGCAATCCCTATACTTAAGGTGGGAACCATAACTTCAGGGATACTTCATGATGAAGACTGTGGACCCTGAGGAAAAAATATATTCTCTAGTATGGGATTCTCTATTCTAATGTGTTCCAAAGAAAATAATATTGGGACTGTTATTTTTGGAAGTATTCAAATTGATGGAAATCAAAAATTCAAGGATTATCTCCAGTCATTATCAAAGATATTTCTAAATAAGATATGTAAATTTATTAAATAAGCAGAAAATTTTCAGTCCAGAGCAGAGCAGTCAGTGAAGCTGCCATGTGTATTTTCTTCTCTAGTCATTCAAAATAATAACAAATAGAAACACTGGTTTCATATTCCATTTCTTGATATTCAGAGGGGAGAGTGTATTAATGCCCACACAGGGGTAAATGACAAATTCAGCAACCATTTCCAAGTGGCATGCTAGCTAACAGCTTTGGCAACATAAGGATGATTTATATCTATGTGTACACTTGCATAAATATAAAAATATGCATATGCAAATTTATGAATAAGCACACACACGCGCGCACACACACACACACACACACACTGCCAAGGAATGAAAACTGGATGTTTACTCTTGATATGGAATTTGAGAGTCACAGATACATGTAAACTACAAGCTGCTGTCAGAAGGTCAATTTTCATATAATGATGAACCCCAAGAAGTATAATAGAACCAGTTATGGTTGGGGCTTTCAATGGTTATTCAACTATATACTCAATCAACTACAGGACTGCCTGAGAGGAAATATCCTAGGGCACATGTGAGGATGACTATGGTCAATTTATCACTTGCCCTGTCCTTCAGAGATTGCATTTGGGGATCAGACTTTGAGGGAATGGAGGTGGAAGCAATCGGCAACACCCAGGGTAAGTGTGTTTATCATACAACTACTACTTTGGGAAGAGTAAATTCCTTCGATAGACCTGTATGGAAGGTATAATGAACAAGACTATGAGGGCAACCATTGTGTCTTAGCTAAACAAAACAAAGGATAGTTTGATTATCTGAATTGAGGAAGTGGAATCTCAGAGAAGCAGAGGAACAAATCCTCTAAAACATGAATAAAAATATAAATATAGGTATAGGTATAAGTGTATCCCAAAACATGATCAATTAATAAAAATATGCAAGTATTCACACTGTTGGTTAAATTTGAATTGAGAACTAGTTCACAAAACAAATTCAAATAGACAAACATATTATACACTCATAAAGAATATAAGAAATATTTGGAATTTAGGTTTGGTTTCCTGGAGAACTTGGGTGGCTCAGTTAGTTAAGCGTCTGACTCTTGGGTTTTGGCTCAGGTCACAATCTCCAGGTTTGTGAGTTCGAGCCCTGTGTTGGGCTCTTCAGTAACAACACAGAGTCTTCTTGGGAGTCTGTCTCTCCCTCTCTCACTATACTGCCCCCACTTGCGTGTGTATGCTCTGTTTCTTTCTCTCTCTCTCAAAATAAAAAAAAGAAAGAAAGAAAAATGACAGTTTTCCAAAAGTGTATTCCTTAAAACTTTTTAAATTTTTTCTAGCTATTTGGTAGTAATTTTACAAACACACAAAAGGACGTTAAGTTTAAATATGTGGAAAACACTGGGTCTGATGAAATTACACAGGTTCCCTTAGTGCAGACATGGAAAAGCTATACCATATTGTTGTGCATACAATCAGCAAAAAAATAGATGGTGCTTCATTTCCAAAATGATTTTTTAAGTGAAATCTGATTTAGGGAAACACTTAAAAGCTGTACAAAGTTTGGAAAAATATAAATCTCAGAAGAATTTTGCAGACTTTTCATATCTAGAGAATGTTCTTTCTAGGATATGTGGTATAATATGTATTTGGTCTTTCTTCTTGGTTCCTGACACAGAGCCCCTAAAACCCTCAGAATGTCCTGAGTGATAGAAGTATCTTTTGCTCTTTTCATTAAGAGCCCCACACCTGAGTTTATGCTATAGGGGTTGACTCATCGCAGGGTCCCTCGTTAGTGTCAGGATAGGGGCTGGTCATCAGGAAAGCCAAACACAGGATTAAAGGGTTGGAACTTTTAGCCCCACCCTCTGGCCTCTGGAGAAGGGAGGAAACCAGATGTTGGATTCTAAAAACTCCTGAACAATGGGATCTGGAAAGCCTCCTGGTTGGTGAACATGAGATATATGTACTATATCTCATAACCACGTGGAACATATATAACATATATAACATGTATAGGCAGGGCACAGATGTGCAAGAGCTCCTGTTCCAGGGGTCCCAGAAAAACCAGATAGACCACATGCCCCTGAAAAATCACAAAGGCAGAGACAACATAGAGAAGACAGCAGACCAATGTCTCAAAGATTATCTCCAAAGAACAGATAATACTTCCAGGTTTATATAAGGAAGCTGTGTGGCAAAGGTGGGGGAGTACAGGCAGGTAGGCGGTAAAGATCAGGTGGATAGTTATCAATCACGTGGGGTCTTGCAGGGTCAGGGAGATCCTTATTGCTTGAGTGGATACTTTCAGTTCCCATCAGGGGATGCTTTGCCCAATGGGTCTTTTGCCTGAGTGAAGAGATAAACTGGAAAGAAGAACTTAACCAATTAGAAAGTTTGAGGTCAAAATGGAGGTAGTTGAAGTCCTCTTTCAGACAGATATAATCACACTGCTATAATGTTATCTAAAATGGCTTTAAAAATATACCCCCCATTAGCATGCTACTTAAGTTCTTATTGCTTCACATCCTCACCGATGCTTAATATTGTCTTTTTCATTTTAGCCATTTAGTGAATGTATAGTAGCATCACCTGTGACTTTAATGCATATTTCCCTGATGACTCCTAAGACTGAACCACATTTCTAATGTTTGTTGGCCTTTTGAAACATCTCTTTTGCCCATTTTAAGGAAGGTTTATCTGGTTTTCTTTGATTTGTAGGAGTTATTTATTTATTTTGTCTATAAGATCTTTATTAGATATATGAATTATGAATGTCGTTTTCCACTTTGTAATTTAAATTGTTACTCTTACTGGTGGCTTTTGATGAGCCAGAGTTCTTCATTTTTTTAATTAATTTTTTTTATATATTTTTGACAAAGAGAGAGACAGAGCATGAGCAGGGGAGGGGCAGAGAGAGATGGAAACACAGAATCTGAAGCAGGCTCCAGGCTCTGAGCTGTCAGCACAGAGCTCCGCATGGGATTTGAACTCGTGAACCTCGAGATCATGACCTGAGCTGAAGTAGGCGCTTAACCGGCTGAGCCACCCAGGCGCTACCAGAGTTCTTAATTTTAATGCAGTTTAATTTGTCCTTTTTGCATGTTTTACATCCTGTTTAAGAAATTAGTGTCTGCTCCAAGTTCAAAACGTTGTTTTTTGATATCTCCTTCTCAGACCTTTATGATTTTTTCTTTTGCAGTTAGATCTGCAATCTATTTGGATTTCATTTTTGTGTGGGGTGTGAGGCAAAGGTAAAGATACTTCCTTTTCATAAATTAATGTTCAGTTGACATGTATGGGTGGCACAATCATTCTCCCACTTGACCGCAGTATTGCCACTGTCATAATTAGATGACATTATACATTTTGATGTGCTCCCAGAATCTATACCCTATTCCATAATGTTTTTTTTTCTATTCTTTTGTCAGGACACAATGTTTTAATATAGCTTTATAGTTTTGTAGTAGAATTGCATTTGGTATTATAATATCCCTGGATTTTTCTTCTACTTGAAGATTACCTTGTCTTTTCTTGGTACTTTGCATATCCTTAAGAATTTGTGATTTCTTTATCCATTTCTGAGAAAAAAAAAAATACTTGTGAACATTTGGTCAGTATTGCCAGTATAAATAAATAAATTTGAGGAGAACTCATATATCCACAATATCAAATCTTCATAAATATGTTATTTATTTTGGTTAATAGTCATTTCTTTCAATGATATATTTTTAGTATAAAGTGCTTATAAACATTTGTTTGATTTATTCTGAGATATTTGATTATTTTTATTGCTTTGTAAAGGGTATTACACTTACATTTTCAACTGTGTTGTTTTATTTCTATAGAAATACTTATAATGTTGTTTGATATTGATCAAGGGTCTAGTGATGATTATACATTCATTAATTTAATAAAATGATTCATATATTTTTAGAGTTTTTAGTTTTCATGTTATCTCCAAGAAAATAAGTTTCATTTCTTTCCAATCACTATGCTCCTCTGTCTTTTTTTTTCCTTGCCTTATTGCAATGTTCAGACTCTCTACTACTATATTAAAGTGGAAACAATGAATGTCCCTTTCCCCCTCCTTAGGATAAAGTCTAACTTTTTTTTTAAATCACAAAATGTATACCCCTCTAGATTTTCTGTAGACACTTTATCATTTAAAAATTTTCACTTTTGTCTGAGTTTACTAAAAGATTTTTCATGAAGTATTGTTGAGTTTTAGTCAAATGCTTCTTTTTGTTTCTCTTGATATGATTTATTTTTCTTTCTTGAATATTCTTAACAGGATTTAAAATTCAAAATTTTGTTAGCTTCATAAAAGAAGTTAGAAAAGGTCACCTTCAATTTTTTTTTATGTTTTAAAAAGATTTTGTGCAAGATTGTGATTATTTTTTTTTTAAATAGTTGGAAGAGATTTTACTATTAAAGCCATCTGTTTGTAGTTTCCTGTGGGAATTTTTCTAAAGTAACAAATTTAATTTATTTAACACATGCCTGACTACTGAGGTTTTATGTGTTATCCCTTAACTTCAGTAAATTGTATTTGTGGGACATTTTTTCATTTTAACTAAATTATCATATTCATTTGCTTAAATTGTTCATAATATATTATTTATATTATAGATCTATATTTATGCCCCCTTTTCCATTTTTATTTTTGTTTCCCTGTTTATCTGTTACTATTTTTTTTTCCCTTGGTCAATCTTGTTAAGGATTTATCAAATCAATTAATATTTTAATATTTTTGAAATTCTAACTATTGGCTTTATTATTTTCTCTGTTCTTTTTAAAGATTTTTTAAATGTCCTGGGGCACCGGGGTGGCTCAGTTGGTTAAGCATTGATTTCGGCTCAGGTCATGATCTCACGGTTTGTGAGTTCAAGTCCTGCATCCGGCTCTGTGAGGATAGTTCTGAGCCTGGAGCCTGCTTCTGATTTGGTGTCTCCCTCTCTCTCTGCTCCTTACTTGCTCATGCTCTGTCTCTCTGTGTCTCTCAAAAATAAATAAAACATTAAAAAAAATCTTAATGTTTATTTATTTTTGAGAGAGAGACAGAGAGACAGAGAGGGAGAGAGAGATTGAGAGCTTGAGTGGGGAGGGGCAGAGAGAGAAGGAGACAGAGGATCCTAAGCAGGCTCTGCATTGGCAGTAGATAGCCTGATGCAGGGTCTCAAACTCAAGAACCCTGAGATCAAAACCTGAGCCAAAGTCAGATCCTCAACCAATTGAGCCACCCAGTCTCCCCATATTATTTTCTTTATTCTATAGTATTTTTAAAATTTCATTAGTTTCTGTTTTCTTCTTTATCATTACCTCTTTTTTTTTACACTCATTATTAAGTTAGAAAGCTAAAATGTTGATTTTTACCCTTTTTTCTTTCACATATATGCATGTAAGGCAATATTTCCCCTTAAATATTGCTTTAACTATAGTGTACAAGTTTTTATGTGCCATATTTTGTTATAATTATGTTAAATAATTTTCTAATTTCCATGCTGACTTATTCATTCATCCATGAGTGTTTAGGAAATGTGTTATTTAATTTCAGGTAGTACATCTTTTTTTAGCATAGTTTTGTTTCTGTTTTCCATCTTTTTTTTTGAGAGAGGGAGAGATAGAGTGTGCAAGTGAGCAAGGGGCAGAGAAAGAGAGGAAGAGAGAGAGAAAATCTCACAAGGGGGAGAGAGAGGGAGAGAGAGAGAGAGAGAGAGAGAGAGAGAGAAGCAGACTCATCCAAAGTGGGGCTCACGCTCAACGGATGTGGGATTTGAATTCATGAACAGTAGGATCGTGACCTGAGCCAACTCAGATACTTAACTGACTGATTCACCCACGTGTCCTCTGTTTTCCATCTTAATTCTATAATTAGAAAATATACTTTGAATTGCCTCAAATATTTTATTTTATTATTAAAATTTTTTTAATGTTTATTTTTGAGAGAGAGAGAGAGACTGAGTGTGACTTGGGGAAGGGCAGAGAGAGAGGGAGACACAGAATCCAAAGTGGGATCCAGGGTCTGAGCTGTCAGCACAGAGCCTGATGCGGGGCTCAAACCCACTAACCACAAGAGGCTTAATCCACTGAGCCACCCAGGCACCACAATTACCTCAAATATTTTAAAATTTCAAATTATTTCAATGTTTTAAATTTTGTTGAGGCTTTGTTATGGCTCACCATATGAGTGATTTTGATGAACCTTGCATATACACTTGAAAAGAAGGCAAATTATTTTGTTGTTGGGTGCAGTATTCTACAATATGTCAATTAGTTCAAGCGTGATAACTAACTTCTTTTGTCCTTCTTTATTTTTGAGTTATTTTCTACCCAGTATGAAAAGAGACTCTAAATAATTGAACAAAAAATCCTTTCAGGTGGATTCCCTTCAAATACATTTTTAATATTGCTTTAGGTGATTTTAATTTACATCCAGCCTTAAGAAGATTCAATTGAGAGATCAGTGTTTTGGCCATTGAAATAATCCTTAAATGGATGACAGTTATCCATTCATGGCACAAGTTTATACTAAACACACACCTTGGGAATTTCTGCAGACTAATCCATTAACATTATTTTTTAAAATAAGTTTTATAAGCAAATGCAGTCAAGTGAAAGCATGTTTCTTTCGTAGATGAATGTTATGTTATTTTTATCTAACATTATAGCATTTCATAAGTGTATATGGTTAAAGTAGTAAGGGAACATGATATTTCCATAAGATCTATCTTTAGATTTCAATATTTTGAAGGAAACAATTTCAGATGTTTTTTGCTAGTTGTCCTATGGGCCACAAAATAATTTTCTTACTATGTATTATTTTTCTCACTTAATATTCTCAGATATATGTGGGAGTAACAACTCATCAAAAAAAACAAAAAAGAGAGAGAAAAAACAAAATTCAAGAAGTAAAAAATAACCCCTAGATTAGGCATGGCAAAGTGGTAACCTCTGAGCAAAATATTTGATATGTTTTGTTTGATCTGTGGAATTAAAAAAAAAAAAATTAACGTTTATTTCTGAGACAGAGAGACAAAGCATGAGTGGGGGAGCGGCAGAGAGAGAGAGGGAGATACAGAATCTGAAGCAGGCTTCAGGCTCTGAGCTGTCAGCACAGAGCCCAACGCGGGGCTCGAACTCACAGACGGTGAGATCATGACCTGAGCTGAAGCCAGACACTCACCCGACTGAGCCATCCAGGCACCCTGATCTGTGGAATTTTTGAAAAGTTAGTCAATATTTTGACATTGAGAGATGTTATATAAAAATGACAATGTTAGTTCACTTGAAATATTAGAAATTTGACAAAACCAATGCCATTATTTCCTCTCCGTTTCACTGCCTTCACCCTTGGAACAAGCATCTGCATCCTAATAGCTTTGCCCACTTAAATTTCCTGCCTGGCAAATGTGGGGAGATACTTGCAATGCCTGCCATTAATATGTTCTATGATCTTAAACGTCCTAACACTTATCATTCATTCCACATCTTATCAAAAGTAGTGTGTTTGGAGTGCTGATTGGGTGGAGGATATTGTAGGTCAGTCTATGACAGAGATTGTGGGAGACAACTGGCAAATAATATGCAAAGCAATATGCATCAAATTTATAAATTCATATGCTTGAAGATTATTCTAACAAAGTCGTTAGTGGAATTTTAATTAAGTTAAAGTTATATATGAGGATTTTTAATTAAAAAAATTGAATGCACATGAATAACCCAATCCTAATAGTGGTGATAATGGCATCAGAAATAGGAGTAGAATGGAAAACAGGCCTGGAGGAAGAGACAGGGACCTCAATCTCCCTTTCTTCCCCAAGTTTCGGGTCTTTGAAATAGAGAAACAAGAGAGAATTCCCCACAATGAGCAACATAAGAATATATTATATGGGTTGCCTGCAGTGGTCAGGAAGTTCAGTGTTCAAAATCCAAAGTCTATGCCATATAATATCAACAGAACTTAATGTCACCATTTAATGTCAACAGAATTTAATGGTAGCTTCTGGAGTGATGACTATCATAAAAAAGTGCCATTTTCTAGAATCAGAATGTTAGTTTAGAGGGAACCTGAGGGAAAGCTGACTTAATCATAAGTCTGAGCCATGTGGAATCAGAGATTATGACATCATTCTGCCAGGAAATATTGTTAGTCCAAGGATCTAAAATAGGGATATATTTTCAGAGAGGAAGGACGTAAGCTACTCAGCAGCAGTGGCAGTTGAAATGGTTATTCACATTATTTTTTAAGGTAACAGAAATAATTCACTGTTTGCTTCTTTAGATACAGAGACACATGTCAGGACAACAGAATTTGGATACACTTCTGAACTAAAAGAAAATCACTTGCCTGATTTCCCTGAGTCCATTTTGATTCTGAAATGTGTTTTGACTGAACAAAGCCAAATATCAGCAGTTATCAAATCTTACACTAAGAAAAATGGATGAGACCAAGTCATGGTTTAAACATAAGACAGAGAAAGAAACTTAATTGAAAAGTGTAAACTGTAGGTAACTAGACAAAAAGCTGAAACATGGAAGAGGATTTCTCTTTTTGCATCTTTTTTCTTAAGTCTATGTATGTATGCATGTATGTATGTATGTATATGTACTTATTTTGAGAGACAGAAAGAGAACATGTGCATGTATGTGCACGTGATCTAATAAGGAGCAGAGAGAGAGGGAGAGATAGAATCCTAAGTAAGGCTCCGTGCTGTTAACATGGAGCCCGAGTGGGGCTCAATCCCACAAACCATGATCACGACCTAAGCAGAAATCAAGAGTCAGATCCTTAACCAACTGAGCCATCCAGGCACCTCTCTTTGAATCTTATGGGCAAAGAATAATTTTTTCCTAACTCAATGAAATTAAATATGCTGCCAGGAAAGAAAAAAATAAATTAATGCCTAGTATAATGACTTGAACAACACTATAGTAATCTGGATAGCAGCCTCGATGCATCTTAAAGATTCACCAGAATACAGAGCTTCTTCCAGTTTGTTTGACATAATTTACCAATACATCTAGATACGAAGAGTTTTTATAATCTACCAGGACTGTATTTGCTCACCCAGAGATTACCTGGATGAACCTGAAGTTTTCCATAGATGTCAGGATCTTATTCTTCATCTACCCTGAAACTTAAAACGATTCCTTGCGAATAAATTTAACGAAAACATACACAGATGGCCTTGAAATTTAAATATGTAACAGGCATTTCCCCCTCCCCACCCAGAAAAAAAAATTGTTTTGGTTAGGGGCTGGGATGGCTAGTTACCACGACCCACTTCATAGCTTTATTTCTAGTCCATTAAACTCAATATAGACAGAAGTTTAAAACTAGTACCAAATAAAGGCAAATGACACACTTTTAAACATTTAAGAGTAATCATCAACCAGTTTCTACTGACATACTCAAACACTTTCTCATTCTAGGACAATTATTCTTTAGGACTTCCTATCTCTAAAATGTTTATTATTAAAACATATTAAAGATAATTATAAAATCAGTGAGTATTTTCCTAACCTACTCTAAAGACAATAATTTATTGGAATGTAGCTTCATTTCCATATGCAAAATTTTCATAATTTTTATGGGCCTTTTATATATGAAGATTTGGGGGAGAAGATGTAAATCCTGGGGGACTATGTCCACAATGGTGCAGGGATTTGTTTGTTATATTTTTCTAGAATTTCCCACAGCTTGGACTTCTTTTGGTTTTTAATTGATCTTCTATTTATATCATTCTACCATGAACACTCTTTGACATGTTGAAAACTTGATGGCTATTCTCTTTATCAAGATTTCAAGATTTTTTTGGTACATAACACTTTGTCATGCATAGTTTTGAAAATTAACACAATGCCCACAGTTAACTTTTAAGATATTTCAGTAGGAATAAATGCATTCATTTAACCAACTTTTATTGAGATCTTATAATGTGTCATGAACCAACACTACAAAGAACTAGAAAAGCTGGGAAAGTAAGCAAACAACAAATACAAAATTAAATACACAAATGATACAATACAGATGAGAAAAGATATTTTTTATTCACCTAATTTTTTAAATTAAAAAAAAAATTGAGAGAGAACACAAGCGAGGGGAGGGGCAGAGAGAGAAAGAGAGAGAGAATCTTAAGCAAGCTCCAAGCTCAGCATGATCCCACCACCCTGGGATCATGACCTGAGCCCAAATCAAGAGTCTGTTGCTCAACCAACTGAGCCACCCAAGAGCCCACCCACCTAGTTTTTTTAAGTTGAGCAGAAATTAACACAGGGAAGAGGTGAAGAAACTGTTCCTGGTGATAAAGGTCCAGAGACCTTTTGTTGTTCAACAGACCAGTTGTTCCATTAAGAGAATGGAACAACTATAGGGGTGCATGGGTGGCTTAGTCAGTTAACGGTCTAACTTTGACTCAGGTTATGATCTCATGGTTTATGAGCTAGAACCCCACATCGGGCTCTGTGCTGACAGCTCAGAGCCTGGAGCCTGCTTTGGATTCTGTGTCTTCCTCTCTCTCTGCCCCTTCCCCACTAATGCTCTCTCTCTCTCTCCCTCTTATTCTCCCTCTCTCAAAAATAAATAAACATTAAAAAAGAGAGAGAAAAAAATGGAACTGTAGAGAATAATAAGTAGTCTGCTATGGCTGGGGCAAGAGTATGAGTGGTAGATTGGTGAGAAATGAGTTAACTAGGTCATCAGATACCAGATCTTAAAATTCCAGGTGAAAAGTTTATGCTGAAACTATTGAAGAATTTAAATGAGAATAACCAAGTAAGACTGTATTTTGAAAGATTGTTCCAGCAGCTGTCTTGAGCATGGATGGATTGGAGGAAGGTGAAACAGACAGAAGGAAATCGGCAGTGATAAAGGGGATAAGGAGGAAGTAAGAAGTATATTACACAGATAACAAGTAGAGTAGAAAAGATTTGGATGTGGAGAAGAGAGTGAGAAATGTAAAAAATTTCTTTGACAACAGGTGAATTGGATTTAGTGGTGACTCTCCCTGCATTAGAATTCAGAGGAAGAGGACAATATGTTTTGGAGGGAATATAAGGATATTGATTTTGGATATATTAACTGAGATTTCAGTATGATCCCTAAGTTAATAATTAGTCAGTTATGATATTAAAAAAATTTAATAAGTGATATAGCACAGGCAGTGGTGGTTAATCAGGGTGGATGGCTAATTCCCTGGAGCAGGGAGGGAAAGAGGAGCTTAATTGCTGGATGGTTGGAGGTCCATCAGACCAGGGCTGGAGCAAGGATTGCCAGTTCAAACAGATGGTGCTTAAGTGTATGGGACAGAAGCTTTAATTGGCTCATACAGTGTATTTCACATGTTTGCAACGGTGCCAATGCAACCAGGATGAATATGACCCTCAATATGTGGGCCTGCAGATTAAAAACAAGCTGTATTAGAGATAGAGGTTTGGGGACCTTTTCCCTTTGCACCAGTTCCCAGAGTCCTTTATATCAATAGACATCCCACTCTTTCTATTATATTATTCAATAATGCTTCTTGCTCACTTTCTTACAGGCTTATTTCCCAAAGAACAGGGGCTACTCCTTTCTCCATTACTTGCTGTAAATGAATCAAATCATATTTTTATATAAAAGTGTCAAAGAAAGAGTTTTAAAAATCCCAAAGATGGACATATTCATAGGGAGTTTAAAGCAAGTTTCTTTTAGTTTTCTACTTGAGGTAATATTAGGTAATAACTGGATATAGTCTCTACAGGTTTTGTAATAATTCTTTTTTTTAAAGAGTAAGAACTGGGCTATCTATATTCACAGCATGGCTCAGAGTGTCAGTATTGAGAAGAGTCTTAGATGTTGTCTTTCTTGCAAGCTGACAAGTTAGCCTGCCTCTGTTTCATGGACGTTAGCAAGACATGACATTCCCAGGTGAGGCACAAATGACTTGATTAGACACAACAACTTCAGTAGCCAGAATATCAGCATTTTCTTGAGCAAGTTCCTCAGGCTCAAGTTCCCACAGTGCATGGCAAAGATGGCCAGGTGAAGCTTGCACATGAGTGAGTTGTTCAAGAGGGAAGGGTCTGTGAGCTTAGGGAACCTAATATTCTATTATAGGTACTAAGCATGACTTCCCGTTGCTCCAGACATAGACATTCTTTCACTGTACTGGACAGTTAACAGATCTGCCATTTGTGCTGAAAGGAGATACTATTTCTATCTTCCAAGTCTCTTTGCTGTGCAAACATCCTTGAAAGAAATCTATACCAAGATGTACAGAAATAAAAGACATCCATATAGGATTGTCTCCCAACAATATCTGCACCTCAGTTTTTATAATCTTGATTTCTGGGAAATTCCCTCATAAGTACACCTCTCCATTGACTATGGTGGTTAATCTGATGGTGAGTGGCTGGGACAAAATCTGTTTAATTTGACTCCTTCAGCATTTACTGTAGGCTGTTATCAACAAGACTTCAAGTAGCAGGATCAAGCCTACCTGTATATTTCAAATATGCCCTGGCATCTTGGTCTTAAACAGCTGAACAAACAAGGGTGTACCTTAGAAAGCCATGTACTGCTCTCTTTAGGTTTCTGAACAGACCATTCCACATGGCCTGAGGCATTAATCCAGTACCACAGGGTATAGTACCTGTGGTACACAGACTTCATCTTTGCCGGTAAGAAAGAATTCTAGGGCATATCAATATCCAAAACAGGCCAATGAATTGAGAATGACCTGAAAGTCTTCCAGGGCAAAAGGAATACTCCTTAAACACTTGATGAACAAATGGTGTGGCCAGAGTCAGCAGTTCAGACTAAAAATCAACTCTCCAACCTAAGAAAGAGTCAGCATGATGAAGCATGACATTTCGAGTTCCCGAGGTCTCCCTTTCCATGTGAGTTGGGTTTTCTAAGTTCAAAGGCAAATGGAAGCTGGCAATTATTAGATAAAGAATTCCCATAAACATCAATGTGGGGGCGCCTGGGTGGCTCGGTCGGTTAAGTGTCCGACTTCGGCTCAGGTCATGATCTCGCGGTCTGTGAGTTCGAGCCCCGCGTCAGGCTCTGTGCTGACAGCTCAGAGCCTGGAGCCTGTTTTGGATTCTCTGTCTCCCTCTCTCTCTGCCCCTCCCCTGTTCACGCTCTGTCTCTCTCTGTCTCAAAAATAAATAAACGTTAAAAAAAAAATTTTTAAAAAAAAACATCAATGTGTTTGTGTCCCACAAAGATCAATTTATCAGCAGGTTTGATTCCTTCAGAGGCCTCTCTTCTCAGTTTGCAGATGGTTGCCCTTTTGCTGCCTCTTCACATGTTGGTCCTCTATGCACATACCTGTCTGATGTCTCCTTATGTGTCCATATTCCCTCTTCTCATTTCAACACCAGTCAGTTGAATTAGGGTTCACCCATATGACTTCATTTCTTCTTAATTACCTTGTAAAGACCCTATCTCCAAATACAGTCACATTCTGAGGTACTTACAGTTAGACTTTCAACATATGAATTTTGGAAGGACACAATTCAGCCCATAATGGCTTGTTTCCTTAACCATTAGTGTTCTAAAATGTCTACTTCATCAGGGTCACTACCCCTCATTCCTTAGATGTCAGGAAAATTTCCAAACCTTAAATAGAATGAACCGGAAAAAGGAGAAGTCCAGAAGCCAAGACCCAGCAAAGGGAAAACAGGCATGTTTTGCCCATATTCTCATCATCCCTTAGAGGGCCATGCTGGTGACTGGATGATCCACTAGGCAAGCAATCTGATCCATGGAGGAACACACATAAGTTCCAGATTTGGATGCCAGGCAGTGTGGATTGGCTTCTACTTGTTTTCAGGAATTGTCCGAAAATAAGGGCATCTTGAGAATTGAATCCCTTTCAGTTCCACAGGAGCTAAATGTCATTGCAGTCACTTCTGTTAGAAAAATATCGGTCACGGTCCTATGTAAGCAAGGCTGAGGCCAAGTCTGACAGTTCAGCCAGTAAAGATACAACAGCCACTTTGAGACTCAGTTTATTACTTAATGTATCCAGTGAAAGGAAGAAATAATCAAAGCTACCACCTCCTTATATCCATATCCCACATGCCAAAAAGGATGACATTTGAAACAAGAAGAACAACATGGATGTGGTGCTGGTTGTAAGAAAATCTGCTGAGAATCAATTCTCAACTGCAGCTCGCTGGTTTTAGTGTTTGCAGCTATACTCTAAGTGGAGGGGAGATACTTCTTCAGAACCCTGGGGACAATGAGAAACTGCCTCAATGGCCTCCCAGGGGAAAGGGGGGCAAGTGAGAGATAGCCCACAGGTGGTACCTCACAAGCCTCTGATATTCTCCCTTTCAGAGGGGACTGCAAGGCAATCTGCTAAGATTCAGATAATAGTGCTTCAAGCCTTTGCATCCATGGCCTGGGTAGACAACATGTAAGGTTGCGAGAGCACCATGGCATGCCATTCCCCTCCAGATTCCATTGGATCATTTTTCATGCAGCTAAAGGCAAAGTTTCAAGGTCATTGTCAGACATTCTTACTCTTTGTATGAGTTAGATGTAATATTTTGTGATAACCAACGTCTGTGTGAATCTTCTGCAAGAGAGATGATTTCTGGGTATTGATTGCAAGATGGAACCTGTAATAGTCTGTAGACATAATTGGATCCCAGGGTAGCAAAATAACTCATTTTAAGAAAAAAAAAGTCAAGTTTAAGGTTGAAGGCAAAGATGCATTAATGGGGATTGCCTGTTATTTCTGTCTTTGTTATTACTGACCTTAATATTACTGGCAGGAATTTGGTCATGCTATGGGAGGTTACTAGGGCCCTTTGTGAAATGCAGGTTTTAGCAGATGTTTTAAATTTCAAAACACCACCATCCTTTTTAAGTCATTTTGCATTTAAATTAGTCAATGTTGGCAGATAGTTGGAGCCATCTCATTAATGGCAGCAACTATGGGTTGTTTTTCCTCTTTCATGTAAATTAAAGCCCATTGTGATGATGGGTTAGGTCACTTGGGGTGTCTGGAGGCCAGAAACTTTGAAAGAAACCCAGGATTTTTAGAAATACAAAAGCTCTGTTCTACATTTCACTCTAATATGAAAAACCACAAGATTGGCACCATGATAGTGAGATTAAAACAGACTCATTCAACAAAATGTCTCTTTGGTTGTGGCATGTATATTATCTGATTTTTCAAAATGTGAGAAACTTAATCTCATTTCCTACCATAACAGCATGTGATTTTTCAAAAATATATATTCACACAGATAAATTAATGCCATTAGCCAAATGATCATATAATTTTAGTTCATCACCTTTGCAAATTGAGAAAGAAAATGCATTGCATCATAATACCTTTCACTGAAACATTGCAAAAATAGTCAGTTTTAATAAGCTATAGTGCTCAAGAGACATGAAAATAGAGTATTAAGAGTCAGCTTGGGAATACACAATGAGGATTAGTCACATTGCTTATTCAGTACCATACCCCATAGCATCTAAGTAAATCTGTACTACATTTGGCATTAACATCTCACAGTAGAAAAAGGAGAGAATCATTAAACAGTAGGAAGTGATCTGTACCAGTTATCTAATATAATGGCTTCTAAGCAAGAAGCAAAATTGCAGGGGGTCTACAGTATGGCCCAGTGAAGTGCTGAAGGTATTAGATATTCTATTCACATGTGTTCTGTCTCTTCCATTTTAATTTAATTTTTGATCTATTAAGTATGTTTGTTTATTAGTGTTACATGAATACTACTGTAAATTGTATAGTCACACAGGCATTGTAATTGAAAGGAATATAAAATGTTAGCTATGTATGATTATTTTTGCTCATGAAAATGAGAAAATAAGTTTTAGAACTAAAAAGGTAAAATGGCAAAGATACCATACTACTTATATTACTGAAAATTGAATATTCAAAAATATTTCAATGACACAAGATGTTGATTAGCAACCAACAAGCTCAAAACCAACTGTTAAAAGAACAAAACAAAACTCAGTGGCATCATTAGAAACCATCTTTCAAAATAACACATATTTGTTTCTGGTTACCACAGACGGTGGCTTAAAACAACACATATCCATTCTGGATGTTAGAAGTCTAAAATGGGTGACCAGGATTGTGTTCTCTGAGGCTGTAGTGAGATTCCATATCCTTGTCCTTTCCAGCTTCCGGAGGCCGTCTACATTGTTTGGCTCCTGGCCTTATTCCTCCATTTTCAAAGTTAGAAGTGTAGCATCTTCAAACTTCATTCCCTGTTCCTCTGCTTTGATAGTTGCATTGTCTTCTGTCTGACTTCAACTCCTCCTGTGTCCCTCTTACATGGACTGTTTTGCTTATAGTGGGCCTACCTGGATAACCCATGTTCATCTGCCCAGCTCAAAATCTTTCACTTGATTACATCTGCAGACTTGCTTTTGCTGTATAAGATAACGGTCACAGATTCTGGGGATTTGGATGGACAAGGACACTCGGGAAGCTATTATTCAACCTACTACACACATAAAACATTCTTAGCTTTTAACATGCTTCTAATCAAAATATTTTTTAATTTAGTGCTGATACCGACTCAAAAATACATCTTTGCTCTCTTCTTTCCAATAATTCCTTGAAGGAGAAGAAGAAATTGTGTGCAAAGTCGGCTCAAACTAAATTTTACCCCTGAGATGTGGAATCCAACTGAAATGCTTACAGAATACCACCTACCAGGATTTATTAGACTGAGATTCAAATGAGGTAAGTTAAGTCTAGATAAACCATTTTTATAATTCTCTTAATCTTGAATTATTAATCTTGATTAATCTCTTTGCTTTTGTCTCAATCTGTTTTCAGGAAGTTTTCCCAAGTGTCTATAATTTCCGTGTTCTAATATATGAGAATGTTTTTGTGGCCTTCACGTGTGAAAGACAAGTTCATTTGTGGTAAAATTATTGAAGGAGCAGATTATTTTCTTCTTAATTCTGAACATATCACTTCATTATATTCTTAAATTATGGCCAATCTCATTTTCCTGCCATGTGGATAATTTTCCTATACTTATAAAATGCTTCTTTGCCTAACAAGCTCTAAATATGAGCAAGGAACTTACAGGTCTACTTTATTTAGATTAGGATATCTAGTCCTTGAAAAACTTTGAAGTATATGTACAATCATTAGCCATTTGAAGACACAAAAACCAAGTTGTAGAAGGATAAATATCTTACCTAATGTCACTCAATGTATATGTTCCTTATTAGTCAATATGGCTAAATTATGTTGTAGTAACTAACACCAGAAATCCACAAAGGGTACCTTTTTATAAAAGTATGGTGCAGAAGCAGATAGCTTTTCAAGGCAACTATGCTCCTGGTGCTGGTTCAGAGTTCAAATACTTTGATCTGATGGCCCAACTTGTGCTTCCATGTCCAATGTAGGGAAAGAAAGTTCATAAAGGCCTTGTACTGGAAATCAAATGACTCAAACAGAAGTGACATACACTGGCCAAACATATAGGACAAAACTAGTCACATGGCCTTGACTACAAATATGATGATACAAAATTATAATCCTATCACATGGTCTGGAGAAAAAGAGAATTAGTTACCAATAATATTTACAAGTATTTATGACAATGGCAGAATCAGAGTTTGAATTCCAGACATTCTAGCTCCAGAGTACTCTTAAATCATATGCTAAACTGCTTGGAAGAATTTATATATATATATGTATATAATATATATGTATATATGTACATATATATATGTATATATATATTTATAATTTAAATTGATGTCAGAATTTATGCAATTAATTGAAAATATTTATTCATATCTATTACATACATGGCAACATTCTTGGAGCTATCAATACTGTAGTAAACAAAGTCCCTGATCTCATGTAACTTAAATTCTAGGCTGTGATCTCTACTTATTGTGAGAGTTCTTTTCAATCTGGATATAGATTGAAAATTCAGTCTTTTTAATTTTGTTTCTTTCCTTTTTTTAATAGCTTCTTTTCTTCACTTACCCAGTTTTATCAATTCTATACCCCCATCAGGGGTACAACATGCCACTATTTTATATTCACTATGAAAATAAAAGTCCTGCCAATTAAACTATGGCATTTATTTTAAGCTTCTTTTTTCATTCTTTCAAAAATACTAACATGTAGGAAACGATTAGGGTTTTAGAATTGATTATAGTATTTCTTGAATTATTATTTTGTTCTCATTTCTCTTTTTTCTAACTAAAATAGCTATAATTCTTATTTTGGCTTTTTTGTTCCTTGACTTAATATTTATGAAAGTCTGAGCATCTGGGCGACTCTTGATTTCAGGTCAGGATTTCATGGTCATGAGATTGAGCCCCGCATCGAGCTCCATGCTGGGCCATGGAACCTGCTTAAGATTCTCTCTCTCTCTCTCTCTCTCTCTCTCTCTCTCTCCCTCTCCCTCTGCCCCTCCCCCCCAAAAAAAATAATTTATGAAAGTCTCTTTCGAAACCCCATCTCTTTTTTAATTTGGCTTAAATTTGAACACAGCACTTCAACAATCCTAGATTAAAAATGGAAGGTGGCTGAATTATGCTTCTTTCAGGGGTGATCTTGAAAGATAGAATTTAGTAAAAATGCTCCCAGTGGGCAGTTTCAGGAGCGGCATCATATCATCTACTTTATGTAGAACAAAGGGAACCTATGATTATCAAATATATGGTCATATGGCAGTTTCAAATGGCCTGGTCAGTTGGTCAAGGGCCTGGAAAGAAAAGGATTGGAAGAAGTAAGGAATTCAGGGGGAGAGGCATGAAGATGACACAGTGGAATCGGCACAATATGTGAAGATATGTCTATCACATGTTAACAACCACCAAAGGACATTCTACTACAGATATTAAACAACGAAGAGGACAAAATCCCTGGGTAGATTAATATCTATCAGCTCCTGCCATTGACCACTCCAGGACTAACAATAGGCACAAGAAAGATGTTGTCAGTATGGCAGAAGTGGAGAAGATGTATGGGCCTGACTGAATGGACACTCACTTATCAAGACTGATCTAGTTACTGCCATTGTCAAATCTAGTCTACTAGAAATAAAGGTAAGCACTGAGGACCCAGTGTGGCACTATTTTTCTAGGAGGCAATCCAGCCATTATTGAAGGGGACAGCAGTTTGGTCTCATAGAAACAAGTACATATTCTGGATATGAATTTGCTTTTCTTGGACTCAAGACTTCAACAAGCACCACTATTTGAGGGTTTGCAGAGTGTTTAATCCATTGGCTTGGATTCCACCTTATATTTCCTGAGTCCAAGAGGCACACTTTTCGGGACATGAGTAGGCCCATGACCATGGAACCCACTGATCTGGTTACATACTATACCAGTCAGGATCTACTGGCCTGATATACAATTGAAGCAATTGCTGATACATATGTGAGTCAGCAGTCTGTAGGCAATATTCTTTGAAAATGGGATGTCATCACCCTGTAGGCAGGATATACACTGACTCAAAGACCTTTATATGGTTCTGTGTCCCAATAGAAAGATACATGTTTCTGTAATACAGGGACAGGAAGCAAGAGGATTACTAGGGGCCATTATTCCAGTGACACACTAAAGGACTTTCTACTTCCTATCCTTGCAACCCTGGGCTCTTTACAGTAGTCTTTAGGTTTCTAAAAGATTCATGTTTTTTGCCAGGGCAAACAGCAAGTGTCCCACTTACCTAAAAATTATAGTTGCCCTCTGGGTACATTGGGCTCCTTGTGCCAGAGACAAGTAGGTAAAAAGTTAAGTAACCATCTTAGCAGTGGTAATTGTTGCCGATCATTATGAAAAGGTAAGAGAAGCTAGGACTAGGGACACCTGGGTGGCTCAGTCGGTTAAGCATCCAACCTCAGCTCAGGTCATGATCTCACGGCCTGTGAGTTCAAGCCCCGCATCGGGCTCTATGCTGACAGGTCAGAGCCTGGAGCCTGCTTCAGATTCTGTGTCTCCCTCTCTCTCTTCCTCTCCCCTGCTCATGCTCTGCCTTTCTCTGTCTCAAAAATAAATTAAAAAAAAATTTTTTAAAAAGGAGAGAGAAGTTAAGACTATGTATGGAAGCCAGGTAGTCCACATAGGTGCCCCTTGGTAATTCCTTCCCCAATTGTGACTATAAAAAGACAAATACAGCAACCTGGCCTGAAAAGTTGTAATGATAAGGAGGTCAGACCCTCAGAGATGAGGGTCTGGGCCTAATTATTAAGTCAACCTGGAAGCCAGCAGAAGTGGTAGCTGAGCATGAAGGTGCAAGAGGCTGATAGTGGAGAAAAGAATCTGAGTGTCAGCTAGGCCCACAGTACTGAATCTGTAGTTCATTCAACTAACCTCTCTCTTCTGATTTCCTTCCAGAAAAGAGCCCCATGGATTCATGGAAGAGCTGATCACTGAAAAGTGTATGAAAAAGCAGATCCAAGAGGCACAGGGGGTGGACTGTGGTGGTCACAGAGATGCTTCATCCACATTCCCCTTCAAGAAAGCACTAGTGGCTTGACTCCTTCATGATTCATCTCAACTATAGAGAGCTGCCTTCCTGAAAGTCACATGCTGCCCAGGACAGCCCATATCTGATGACTGAGGTGGGAATATAAAGGTCTGATAGAGAAGTGATATCTGGTGAGTGATATTTGCTCTAGAGCTCCAAGTTGTGTTGGTCAGAACATTATTAGGCTTGTGTTGCATGGGCAACTGCTCTGTGGAGACAAAAGTGAAACAAATGTGAAAAACGTATACTTGAAGGACAGACGGAATGACTATCATGCTAGAGGTTCCAGATATTTTCCATTGCCCAGAGTTCCTTTGAGGGCTTGCTACCCTTGAATTCCCTGGCACAACCTGGATCCTTTCATAAAATCTCCCATGTGTTTTTTTTTCCACCTCAGTCTTGTTGGAAGTGGATTTCAACATCTTACAACTGAAAGTTCTTGGATTTAGGCAGGCTACCTATTTTGTGCTTACTAGTTTATGTTCTTTTACAAAGGCCACTTTGTTCTATGAAAAAAAATCTTAATTTTCTTTGAGTTTCTACAATAGATAATTTTCAGATATTTGCTTTTCTCTTGAATCTTCATGATAATGTTTTCTTTACTTCACCTTACATAAAGTTTCATAGGAACTTTTGCTTTCTTTTCCCCCTTTAATTTCTTCATTATAGAGTGACCAAGAAGAGATTTATTCAGGTGCATCACTTCATTAATTGAGATGTGAGAATCGTGCCTTATCTGGTCATGTAAGCACTGGTTCAATCCCCTCCTCATATTTGGACTTAAAAGCTGATTTGTAGAATGCAGAGTTCTGCCCTATTCCCATAAGCCAACAGCATCCATAGAATACAGGTTTTCTGTACTAAGCTCTAACTAAAACCATTGTTTGGTTTTCTGATAATCTAAAATAAGGGATAGCAGGATGCTGAGAATGTACTATTTCCAAGAATGTTCTCATTTCTACCCCGCTGAAAGTGCTTTATTTTGGATGAAAGTGCTCCTAGGTTGCAACACTATAGCCTTCTTCACCACTTTCAGTCTCCCTGACTCCCTGCTGCATTGATTTCTTAGCATTGCAATTCCCAAATGGCTATAAAACTATGAACAAGAGTGCAAAAAAATCCCTTCAAACTGTATCAATTGTACAGCATAATGATAACTATCTGGTTTTCCAGTTAGTAGAGATCTGGGTCTCTGGGTCAGACTTTAAAGTCAGAAAATAAATGACATTTCTGTCTATGTTGCTGCTAGTAAGTCTGCTCGATGCCACCAGTACAGTATGGGTAAGTTCATAATTACTTTTCTCAACCTGGTTCAGTTACAGTTGAATGATTGTAGCTTGTGGAAAAACTTCCAAATTCTGGTATCAATATCTCTGTGTTTCCACTCTGGCTAGTTAGTTGATTGATTGTTTAAGCTAGCTTCGGGTCTGAGTCCACCACAACTATTTTGAAGTCATAAATTTCTGTGTATTTTTTTAACCCATTCTTTTTTTGTTCTTTTACATTCTCTCTTCATTTTTGACCATGCACTATGTTTGATTATAATAGCCTTCATACTCACGTCTTTGTTTTAGCTGTTTATTAAGCTGTCGCAAATATGCTTCGAACTTACCTTTCTATGTTCACGCTTGTTATGCTAAAGCTAAACCATCCTTCTTAGTTGGCTACCTGGCATCAGTGAATTATGAAGTGATATGGAATTTTAATTATGACATGCTGGTCGAGAAAGAAGCAAGATACGAAAAAAAATACATGCACACTGTATGATCCCATTTATATGAAATGCTAAAACCAGGCAAAATAAATTTAGGTAACAAAACTCAAAATAGCCTCTGTCTGGGGCACATGAGTGGCTCAGTCGGTTAAGCATCCGACTTTGGTTCAGGTCACGATCTTGCAGCTCGTGAGTTCACGTCTTGCATTGGACTCTGTGCTGAGAGCTCAGAGCCTACAAACTGGAGCCTGCTTCAAATTCTGTGTCTTCCTCTCTCTCTCTGTCCCCTCCCCTGCTCACACTCTGTCTCTGTCTCTTTCAAAAATAAATAAGCATTAAGATATTGTTTTCAAAAAATAGCCTTTGTCTATGGCATGCATGGTCTGACCAGAAGAGGAACAAAAAAATGGTGTTGATTAGACAGGTATGTACAGTTGTCAGAATTTACAAATTGTACACTTAGTATTTGTATATTTAACTGTGTGCAGATTTTAGCTCAGTTTAAAAAATACCTGGGAGAACTGTTCCATGCCTCAGAAAAAAACTGAGTGAACAATTACAAAAACAAACCCAGAAAACAAAACCAAAAGGACTCAACAAACAAACAAACAACCCCCCGCCCCCAGCAAAATAGAGGCCTAAAAATTAACCTATGGTTTTCAAATTCAAAATAATGGCTACATTTCAAACACGCGAATAGTGACTAATTGCCAATTACTAGCATTTCAATATTTCTTGAGAGAATTATCACAGCTAACACAGAACCTAGTCATCCACAAATTGGATTATCAGAAAAAGAAAAAGGGAAAAGCACAAGAGAGGAAAAAAGGAAAGGCTGATGATCCACCAGACAAAACACAGGTAACCTTGTAAGAGGCAAAGTTTTGAGCAAACCAGGCACCCCTTTGAGTCTGAAGGAGCAGTGAAGTCTGTCCCACGCTTCATGCGATGTGAGCAATAAATTTCAGCTCTTCCTTCCTGGCTGACAGCTGTTTTCAGGGTAAGAAAAAGAGAAAAGAGAATGAGTTCTACTTGAAGAAAACAGATGGCTACTTAAGTGTATAAATTTCTGCGATTTAAGAGTACAAAAGCAAAAAGAAATCCACTGTGTACATAGCCTTTATTTTTAGACTTTGATTGAGACTTTCCCTCTAGCCTCACTGCCCATCGCCATTTCAGATTGTCAATAATGTAGCCAATTTTAAAATGAGAATTAAACATCATGGTCACTACAGCTATTGCTTTATTTGATGTGCATGTATATATCATCTGTTCGATAGATGTATCTCTTTTGTTATATGTTTATTTTCCAATTTTACATGCCTATGTGCATTATTTTTCCATATATATTAATAGATGCACTGTGAAGCTATTATTGGCATAAATATTAATAATTGCAAATCTGCTGTGAAGCCACAGTCATCCAATTTTTCTACACAAGAGGAATGCTTTTGCTCTGGTTCGATAACTGAGATACACTGGTATAAAACTGTAAGCACTTAGGTTATTGTAAAGGTGTTTTAGAGATTTAGCAATATTTTTCATAATCTATACTGGAGGAACCAAAAATATCGAGGTTATTCTTCTACTATAAATCTGTCAGCCTAAGTTTCTAGATGTCTATTCTAACCCCCTCCTCAGGAGCATTTTTAAACTATACTCTTACCAGGGACTTCACCAGGTAAAGGTTTTTGTTGAACCAGGTTCCTTTCATCCCTAAAAAAATAAAAACTGATAAAAAGCCATAGCAACCCCTCTCTTCAGATATTCCTACTAAGAAGGGAAATGTTTTGGAAAGGGACCTACTTAAATGAGATATAGAAAAAGTCATGCTACACATCTCAATATCCGGATCCTTTTCCCCTCATGTCACCTGGGCAGTAAAGGCAATGTAAAGTCATGGAGAGGAGAGTTACATGTGTATCTTCTGGTTGAGCCTGAGAGATGACTGATTCTTTTGGGAAGGCTGGTAAATCTAAGAGAGATTTAAAACTAAGCTAATATCAAAGTAATGCCCTCCATTCACATCCACAGGCAGAGACGTTCCTTTAGTTTGCACAGAATGATGACTCCAACTGTGTCTTTATGAAAGATGATCTGTTGACAGTTCTGTTTAAACTGGCTTATATACAAGGAGATCTGTCCAGTCACACTACAAAATTAAAGGAAATAGAGCAACAAGGAGAGGAGAGAACCCAGTCATCTACACTGATGCCATTGTATTTATAGAATTTGAAATGCAGCAAGAACAACACAGCTGCCATAGATGCCTGTGTTAAAACAAACAAGCAAGCAACCAAAGAAATGCTCCCATTTTAATTTGGATAATCTTAGATTATTTCTTGGCCTCCAAAATGCAAGTTGTTTTCAGTAATTTTCTGTTGGATTATCCCCGAACACTGAGGCATGATTGAGGTTATCTGTCAATTAAAGATATATACATATATGTGTATATATAAAGTTTATATACACATATAAAGTGCATGGTATACACACACATACACACATATATGTGTATCTATCTCCGTAATTATTATATTAATGTAATAATTTTTAATATAATATTAGAGAGAGAAAAAGAATATGTTTATATTTAGTTTGAATTGGGGACAGAAGCTTCCAAACATCTTCATAATTACAGATATCTATGTGTCTTCATACTTAAATAGATATTTAATATGTATTTCTTTTTTTAACATACTGGTTACTATAAATCTAGATAATTTCTAGCAAGAACAGGAGCTAAAAGCAGTATAAAGATCTCACTTTCAGTATAAAGATTTGAGACTATATTAACCAAGAAAATATGTCAATGCTTCACTTTATTTTGAATAAAAACATCAGCCATTTCATGAAAGTTTACATGAAAACAGTCTAGGTTAATTTCTCTGTGAAACAGTGTTTTCTTTATTAGAGCATTAATTTTGAAATTTGGTATCTGTGCATGTCCTAGTCACTATTATAAACTATATTACACTGTACTCCATGGAAAACAATGCAAGAAATATAGACAATGGATTTTTCTCAGTTATTTTCTATTGAAAAAGGATATTAATAGCTAATAGTTGAAAATCGGTAACATTTATTCAGTACTTAATATGTACTGTCTGGCTTTTTAAGTGATTTATATTTAATAACTCATCAAATCTACACTGCACTCATGGGAAGTAGCTGATTTTATAAATGGATAACACAAGACAGAGAGAGGTAAAATCACTTATTCAAGTTCACAGCTGACTCAAGGTCACAGCTTGGAATGTCAGTAATTTGACTCTTGACATCCTAGCTAAATTAATCATATGCTTTATCCTATGCTTTATACTTTATTTTTTTGTTACTAATCATGTTTTCCTAGATTTAAAGATTTAAATCTGTATTAGCCTTACTTCCTGAATTTTCACCTAACATGATATTAAATTGTTAAAAGGAAAAAAAAAATTGTGTGTAATTATGTTACTTCAAAGTTTTGAAGAATAAAGTTAGAGTTTTTATAAATATATAAAATGCATAGAAACAAATGTAATTCAAATGGCCTCATTATTATGCATATGGATGACATTTTTTAATCCTCAAGACAAATATATTAAAGGAAAAAAGGAAGTGATATAAATGCTTTATTATCTAAACCCTGAAAAATTCAAAAGTAATGATCCCAAAGTATCCAACTTTTCTTTGTGCATTCAGTTACTGGTGATGTGCTGAGAAAGATAAAAAAGTTTACCTCTTCTGGTCTCTGACATCATTCTCTGACATTAGAGGTATTCCCACTCTGGATCATGCTTTCAAGCAACTTTGTAAGCTATGAATATAAGCATGATGCCTACAAATAATAAGTAAAATGGAAAGACTTGTATGATTTTCATGCCCCAACACAATAACTACAAAGAAACATCAAGATGAATCGTGATCTTAGCTATCCTCCCTGGAAACTCATTCTAGAAAGGATATGTAAGTTTGTTAGACCTTTAATCTTACCCTATCACACTTTGTGCTTGAAGTTTCAATACGTTTCAAGTGATACATGAGACCAGATAGGAGACACAGTTAAGTGATGTTCAAATCTCAATCCTTAATGGGGATTTTGTTCTTCTTTGGTTCTTACAAATGGAATTTCCTTCTCACTCTTCCCTCAGCGATGGCTTTAAATCCTTTGAAAGACCTTCTACCAATCACTCTTGTCATACTTAGCGCTGAATAGCTCTGTGCTGCCAAGGAAAGAAGAAACCAAATGTTTTAGTGACATCCAGCTAGAAGCATATGTCCAAATAGATATGTACAAAATCACAACATTTATTAAAGTCATTGTCAAATTTCTGCCCCTGAAATTTATAATTAACTACATGGGAATACAAAGTCATTCTTCAAACCCCTTTGACTCATTCCTCCATAGTGCACATCTCTATCTCTATTTTGTTCTCTTTCTCTTTCTCTTTCTCTTTCTCTTTCTCTTTCTCTTTCTCTTTCCCTTTCTCTGCCTCTGCCTCTGCCTCTGCCTCCCTTTCCCCACTGTGAGAAAAAAAAAAAAAATCATGATTTAGATGTGATGCAACATTTATCTTTTCAAGGGAAAGAACTGATACCTCAACATTGACATTGCCTCAAGTGAAGTCTAATATTCCAGAAAAAAGACAAGTATATGAACACAACGTTTCTCCAACCTTAATTTTTTACTTGAAAAAGCAAGAGTTCACAGGAAAATCAAGTATGCGGTTCCGCCAGAAAGCAGTCAGTCTGTTTTTCCTATTGAGGAACACTAATTTTATTGGCATTGATTTGTTTTATATTATCTAGTTAATATGAAAATAGTCAACATTTTCAACAATGAAGTCATTGAATTCCCTGTACACACATATACCCAATTTCCTCCATTGCTGAATTTTTTACCTTTTTGAATATGCAAATATCAGCTCAAGTTAAAATACAAAGACTGTATCGTGTTGTTTCCATCTTCCCTGATGACTATGAATTACCCATTCAGCAAAACTTACATTAATAATTTTTGTTTGTCCTTACCATTCTCACCATTCTTGCCCTATAACATTTCTCATCATCTTTCACTTGGACCATCTCAGAATTTTTCTTATTCATTTGATCCCCATAAGTAAGTGTCCATAAGCTCCCAAGAATAGCATATCTAAAGGAAATATGGCCATGCCATAGCCCTGACTTAACCTCCTCAATGTCATCCTGGCATACATTGTGGTCCTACTTAAATGGAAAAGCTTAGCTACTGAGATTTTTTAATGTGAGTATTCCCAACCTTTTCTACTCTCTTCACCATTGTTGTACGGCATAAGGTGAAGTTACTCATTTCTAAATCTTCCTAGCTGATTCTGCTTCAGATATCAACACTACCTTTTAGCTATCCTTTCTCACCCTGATTTATTGGCAAAAGTCCCAACTGCTTAAAGTGACAAATAAAGCTTATCCTGGTCTGCCTTCATTGTGAAAACCTTATTTTAGCTCTCATTACTTCTTAAACTTTCACAAAACTTACCATTAATGGCTAATTGCTTCTAGATCTCTTTGCAAACTATATTTAGCTACACTTTATACTAATGTCTATGCATAAAACAGAGGTCAGTGTTTTTCCTGTTTTTGTAGTTTTATTGGAACAAGACTAAACTCATTCCCTATGCCTTGTCTATGCCTGTTTTCACACTACATTGGCAGAGTTGAGTAGTTGCAATAGAGACTGTATGACCTTCAAATCCTAAAATATTTACACTCTGGCCTTTCCTTACAGAAAATATCTACCAACACTTGACTTAAAAGATAATTTTACACTTTCAACTATCTAATCCCTATTTATGTTCCAGATTCAGATAGGCAGTAGTTCTACAAGAAAGAAAGTTCGATAAGAGTTCAATACAAGTTCGATAAGAAAGGTGCACACTGCATGCTGAAATTGGGATATTACCACGTGTCTGAGCAAGCATTCATCTGAACAACCATATACTTTAAACATATATCTATACTACTGAAGTTTCATATAGATCTTCCCATGTTCTTCTCTACTCTACTTTGTAAGAAACACTTTCTTTTGACTTCTGTATCACCAGGTGCTAGGACACGGCAAGAAGACAATACTGTTGCAGATTTGAACTAGATTAATATATGCCAATAACACATACAAGCATGCATAGTGCAGGGGGAGCATGGGAGGTGGATTCTGAGTCAAGTTTAAGATTGATATTTTCACCCAGGCTTTCATCACAGCTTTGGGAAGAGGGATGAAGGAGCAACTTGATCTCATCGAGTAGAAAGAGCCTAAGCTTCAGAAAACGATAGACGTCAATACTCATATATTTCCTAACTTTGTGACTTAGTCATATTATTTTCTCCTAGAGTTTTAGTCATGTTAGAAAAATGGACCATTACTTCTATCCCAGCTAGACACATTTGGCACATGGTTCGTTCCCAAATCTTTTATTTCTTTTATGGGTACAGAATTTCCTGACATGCTTTCTTCTGGCAATTACTTTTTCCTCTTTTCTTTTTATCATCACAACTAGATTTATTTTAACGTTGTATTCTAAAAATTAATTATCTACAATTTTTTTCTTATTACTCTGTCATCTCCTTGACAACAGTCACAGTATCTTCATCATCTTGGAATCCCCACTTCAAAGCAGAGAAAGTAATTGCCAGAAGAAAGCATGTCAGGAAATTCTGTACCAGTAAAAGAAATAAACGATTTGGGAACAAACCATGTGCCAAATGTGTCTAGCTGGGATAGAATTAATGGTCCACTTTTTTTAACATGACTAAAACTCTAGGAGAAAATAATATGGCTAAGTCACAAAGTTAGGAAATATATGAGTATTGACGTCTATCATTTTCTGAAGCTTGGGCTCTTTCTACTCGATGAGATCAAGTTGCTCCTTCATCCCTCTTCCCAAAGCTGTGATGAAAGCCCGGGTGAAAATATCAATCTTAAGCTTGACTCAGAATCCATCTCCTGTGCTCCCCCTGCACTATGCATGCTTGGATGTTGGATGTGGAGTGGGTGAAGAAATGTAGCCAGTTTTCACTAGGCTTGTAACTCCAGTCTTCTTGAGTGGGAGGCGGGGGGATAGGATCTCATTGTAGAAGGACCTGTCCTCTCTCAACTTCTAGTATCCAGTGTTCATTCTCTTTTTGATAATAACATTTTAAGTACAAACCTTGGATTGTGAGTAACTTGTTCTGTGAGCGTTCCACAAGATGAACAAAGATTTCTAATAAACTTTAACTTGATAAATGAGTGATGTCTTGCAGTATGAGTAGTTCGTGATGCCAAATGTCACATGATCACAACTGGGCCCATGTGAAATTCTCTTTGATATATAAGTGCTTTGGATTCCAAGCATGTTTCCAGAACAAATTATGCTCACAAACCAAGGTTTTACTGTATTGTTAATTTGTCTATCAGAGTTCTCTGCTAGTGCATCCAGAAACAAAGAATATATATAAATAATAAGACCACCATAAGTATAAAACTCAACAAATGTGTTATTCACTACAAATTCAATAAATGTATACATTATTAGAATATAGGGATATAGGGGCATCTGGGTGGCTCAGTCGGTTAAGCGTCCGACTTCGGCTCAGGTCACGATCTCATGGTCTGTGAGTTCAAGCCCCACGTCGGGCTCTGTGCTGATAGCTCAGAGCCTGGAGCCTGCTTCGGATTCTGTGTCTCCCTCTCTTTCTCTGCTCCTCCCCCGTTCATGCTCTGTCTCTCTCTGTCTCAAAAATAAATAAACATTTAAAAAAAAAAAAAAGAAAAAAGAATATAGGGATATATGTTGACTATATTCATTGACAATATAATCAAAATATATTAACTGAATACAATTTTAATACATTCAGGAAAAGATATGTGAATAATACATTCCAAAAATATTTTTGAAATAATTTTGCATATTTTCTATAAGAAAATATTCATGAGCAATACATTCACAAGGAAAATATTCTTGAATAAGAATATTGTCTTCAATAAGAATATTTTCAGAGACTTCCAAAGCCTTCCAATTCTTCTTCCTATATATAGGCTGTTAATTAACTCAGGGTTGTTGGTCATCCCTTCTCATTCTGATAGTGTGGGCTGCTTAAACCAACATTTCATGCTCAAACATCTCCAGCAAAGAAGAAAACACCAGTCTCTGTGATCATAGTCATTGCCCCAAATCACATGATACATATCAAGCTGTCCTATGAGCCCTCACCCCATGCTCTCCCCAGCTTTGCTAAACTGCTGATTTCTCAGTTTATCAAACTTCCTGCCAGGGATCAAGATTTCATTTCCCTTGCCTCTAGACATGTCAATATATAAGAGTGATTGTCTTAGGCATGGGAAAGGAACTAGCTCAGAAACCCCCAAGTAATATGATTCTCCATTTATTCTTCTCTGTAATCTATATAAACAAAGATGAGTGGGAAGCTTGGGCAATGGTTGTGGGGTAAGAAACCTAGTGTAATCATCTTTTTGTAACTTCTCATAAATGTTTATGACTGTTAAAATGTTTTGATGGTTCTTTCTTTGGAAGATGGAGTATTTACTGTCTCTTTTTCTTTATCCTTGAATCCTAGTTGCCAAATGTAGGGCAACTAGAAAATGTATCTTCACAATTATATTGTATAGGTATTGAAAGTTGGAGCATTAGAGAGAAAAGGCCACTTGAAAATAAAAAGGCATGTCATGTTGAACAACCCTCAGTGTTCAGAATTTTGGAATGTAAGAATAATAAAGTAGAAGGAAGAAGATGAAAAGAGAAAGTTTAGTGGGAAACAGGTAAAGTGTCATATGCATATTTAAAGTTTTCAAGAATAGCTATGTTTTATATTTGCTTTATTAAACATGATCTGATGTAGATAGAAATTTTCAGAAAACATATATTATAACATTTTCCTTCAAACAAATTCTACCAAAATTGAGTCTTTTATCTTTATCCAGAAGACCCAATGAGTTTCCTTTGTATAATGGATAAAATTTATGTAAAATTATTTTTTCTTATTTTCTGTAAAATGTTACTTTAAACAGAAAACATCCTCAACATGATTGTTATATACTTTAAATGTTAGCATCAGAATCTGAATAAAAGTGTTGAAAACAGTTTAGTTTACAGCTCTGTGGGAAACTCCTAAGAGGCTAGACCTGAAGCAAATATCTAATCAGTAAGATGTTAAAGATGGTTTAACAATGGCATACTATTAAGCTGGAAACTAGTACACACACACACACACACACACACACACAAATGAAAGTGCAATGGGTGTTCTTGAAGCTATAAATTACCCTGAGTTACTTACCTATCTAAAGAATATCATCTCTCTCTCTCTTTTTTAATGGATATTAAAGGAAGTCTCATAATGCAAAGAGCAGATTTTTATAACTCTGGAAAGAATGTTCCGAAAGTGTAAAAATCTGGATACGTGGTTGAATACTTTATCAGTTTCAAAGATAGATTAGGAACATTCTAAAAATAAAAGTGTTGTCCATTTTTATGCTGCAGACTCCACTAAAAATAGCCAATGTTTCAAGTGATGACAATAAGTAGGAGCTACAATGTCCAACTTTATTCCACAAATAAACTATATTACATTTTAAAAGCCAAAAATGCGTATTCGATGATAATAGACAAATATGTATAAACTTGAAATGGAATCTTCTTAATGACTCAAATTTTGAAATCTGAATATAGACTAAGCATAAATGTTATATCTCTTTTAATGATGCATGTGCTCAGATGAGAAAAATCTATTGCCACTGATGGACTTTAAAAAAAAATTCATTCTTAATGAAATAAATATATAAATAAAAGTATTTTAAGCACTAAACTAAAAACAAACAAACAAACAAACAAAAAACAACAAGACACTTGGAGGACTTCACTCTTACTTCCACGAAGGATGTTAAAACAATCAATGGCAGGACTGTAATCAGGGATCACTTCTTATTTTATAATTTAAAATGAAGAGTTAGGTAAAAGATAAAAAATTTAATTTGCAGCTAAGTTTTTCAAGAAAAATGAGTTAGTCTAAATATGTATACCAATAAAATTTCCTACTCTGATTAAATAAATTGGATTTTCAGATTTAACTATGAAAGTCTTTTTTTTTTCTCAGAAGGGAAACATGCTTAAGCAAAGACTACAAACCATAAAAATCAATTCTCAAAAAGTTTACAGAAAGCTGGCCCTCATAAAATGATGCCACTAAAGGATGATTTCCTAGTGTCTTACCTTTTAGACACACATTGTGGCACACATCTCTTTTGTGTCGTAAGTTCCTCTGTCTCTGTTTTGTGCCTATGCTGTATTGATATGAATCATTACTAAAATTTGAGTTTTGAAAATTATTTCACACACTGAATGTAAACATAATTTCCTATCCTCAAAAATTACAAGTTCTTCATTTTGCTCCATGAGCCTCTGCTGATATATAGGTCTTCACTCACCCTTAACACTTAGAGTAGCGCTTATAAAACTCATATGATAAGTTCTACATGTAATATAGGAAAAAGTTTGCAATTATGACAAAATACATCTGTAATTGCTTTGATTCTTCATTTTTATTTTCTGGTATACTTCTGAATTCATAAATTGCCAAATCAATGTGTGTTCTAAACTTAACATAAGACATTTCTAGTGATTTATTCTCCACACAGACATTTACTTTATTTGATTTTAGTTATGATTCAATATAACTATCTTGATTGAATCATCTAGAATGTTGATTAGAATTTGTTTACGATTTATTATCTTTTGAGAATCTTATATAAGAGACGCACATGCAAAAATATCAAGATCCTCAAATGAATACAAAAACTAGAGTTAACTATCCAGTCTTATGGGAAAGACAGACACTTATCAGATTATTTTAATAACATGTAAGAAGTACAAAACAGAGATATTCTCATAGTATTGTGCACTCACAAAGAAAATGCTTTATTCGGACTTAGTAAGAAATGGTTTTCTGGGTAAGGTGCCCACTAAACTGGGTCTAAAAGCATGAACTGAGAAATTAATTTGGTATGGGACTAGGGATTTGGGAGAGAAAGTGTTTTAGAAAACCACATGAACAACGGAAAAGAAAATTAGCCCAGAGTAAGGCATTCAAGGAATTAAAAAGTGGAAATACAAGACTAGATTCTAGAGACAGAAGATTTTAGAAAACAAAGGAGGAAAAGTTTGGTGGTGGAGATTTCCCTTAACTAAAGTGGTTTGGGAAACTGAAGGAAGGGTGTAAATTGGAAAATAGGAATATATTTGATGTGAGATATTGGGGAAAGTGAAGTGACAAAGATTAATCTAAGATTTGCACATTTGGTGCCCAGGTGGCTCATAGTAGCACCAAAGATACAGCAATACAGAAGGTAAATAAATGCTGACATAGTTTGCCAGTTAGAGACATGGGCCTACAAGCACTAGAAGGCACTCTGACTATCTGAAGCAGAAAGGAAATGTATTGAAAGGTATGGTATGCCTTTGATGCCCTAGATGGGCTACTCCCCCTAAGGTTAACACCCTTGCATAATCTTCTCCCCAGGTGGGCTGGATTTATTGACTCACTTGGAATATGTAGAATAAGGCAGAATGGGTGGGATGTCATCTCAGAGATTAGGTTGTAAAAGTTCTGTGGCTTCCACCCTGCTTTCTTTTACTTCCTCTTAGATCACCCATCCTGATGAGCTAATTGTCATCAGAAGGTCCTGTGGTTAGGCCTATGTAGCAAGCTTGGAAAAAGATGCTCTGGGGCCTGTCAACAGCCACGTGAGTAAGCTTGGAATTAGATTCCACCTGCCCCAGTTGAACCTGATGATGACTGTTGCCTCACCAACAGCATGATTTCAAGAAATTTGAGCTGGAGGCAAACAACCAAGCCACTCCCAGATTCTGGAGCTAAGTAAACTAAAAAAAAGAGACAATAAATATTTGTCATTTTAAGCTGCTCTTGACAATTTGTTGTACAGCAACAGATAAATCATATAGGCAGATATCAGGTAGACTATATTTGGAATAGCACCCACAAAAACAGGACAGAAAGCAGGGGTTGGGGAGAAGAACTGAGGCTGCTAGAATGACTTAATCATACAAGAAGGATGCCACTATGGAAATCAGTAGACTTTGAGTTTTCAATCCACACATCACGTCTTTCAAAATGAAAGAGAAAGAATCCAGTGATGATTTCAGTCATGGGCTCACCCTTAGACAACAGAAGACGGTAAAAGAAAGGATCTAGCAAAAATGGCCTTTTTTAATTATCCAAAAATTCTTTTGGCTTCTGTTTTGAGAGGACAGAGCTCTTGGACTGATAAGACGCACCCAAATGAAATCAAGATATTTCCACAAAATGACACTGACATGCTATCAAGAACAGCATGCAAATTGATGTTGGGTGGTCAAGATAGGACGAATGTCCACTGTCTGGGTAAAAGGAATCCAGTATTGAACACATTTTTATGACGACCTGGTGAAGATGTATACACACAGTTTAATATGTGAGTCTGAACTTACATGAGAGAGACCAGGGACTTAGTTGAGTGGCATCAGCACTTAGATGGTATTTGAATTTAGGTGATTTCTTTTGATCACCAATGGAGAGCAGGATGAATAAAAAGAACATTTAATTGAGGAAAGAATGCTATGAAATACTAATATTGCAGAGAAATATTGCAAAGAAATATCAACATTGCAAAGAAAAAGTTAAGTGCATAAAAATGCATAAGAAATAATGGTCAGAGAGATTTGAGGAGAATTACCAGAATCCTGGGGACCAAAGACAAAGGATAAGAGCATACCAAACAGGAAGTGACTGGCACTATCAATTGTATTAGAATGTTTCAGTAAAATGTGAATGCAAAATCGTCCTCACCTCTGGAAATCGACGTTGATAAATTCCTTTTCCTAAAATGAATCATATCAATGGCCAAATTCTATTCATAAAAGTTGATGCTCTCCTTGGTACTAAGAATCAAGTTCAATATGCATAATGTCTAGTATCTTCCCTGGTACTAAAAATATAGTGGGTTACCAGTAAATCAATCTTAGATAAAAGAGGTTTTAATTGTCCACTCACTCTATGTCTGAGCATATGCATCTATGTATCATCTATCTATCTATCCATCATCTATGTACCTGTTTACAAAGCCTAGACTGTTCATAAGCTAGCTTGATTAAGTTGTAAGGCTGACACTTCACAAAGTCCTCCTCCCTCATGCATATCTGGTGTAGTCAATAAAACAGAATTTCCCATTTCTTCACTCTTTCTCTCATTTTTTACTAATTAGCATGAGAGCAGAGTGTATCTAGATGCCAAGTTATGCTTTTTATAGTTACTTGTCTTTTCATGATTACTTATCCCTTTTTAAAAAGTTTATTTATTTTGAGAGAGAGAGAAAGAAAGAGAGAGAGAGTATGCAAGTGGGGAAGGGGCAGAAAGAGAGTGAGAGAGAAAGAAACCCAAGTGGGCTCTGTGCTAACAGCATAGGGCTAGAACTCACCAACCACAAGATCATGACCTGAGCCAAAACCAAGAGCCAGATGTTTAGCCGAGCCACCCAAGAGCCCCAGATAACTTATCCTTTTTGTTATAGAAAATAAACAAACAAAAATAAAAACAAATAATTGCCACTGTATGATTTATGCCCCAAATTAACTTGTATGAACTATATTCTGCACTTCCTTCAAAAAGACAGCTACACTGTCATAATCACAATAGTTTTTGCATAAGTCCCATTAGTTAATGTGTTCAAAAGTAGGCTTTCATACATGGACCAAAAAAGAGAAAGAAGCCTTTAATAAAAGTGCATAGTATGTGTTTTCTATACCTTTTCCATTTGTTAATTTCAGAAATGTTTCATGTCTGCAGATCTGCCAGTCCAAGGTAATAGAGAAACCAAGCATAAGAGGATCTGCTTTGGAACACACAAGCTTCCCGCTTTTCCCTACCTTTTGAGTCACCTTCTTAATAATCATACAAACTTCAGGAAAATATTTCATAAACCTGGTTTGAAAACTAAAACTTTTCTTCAGTATTTGTTTTGTATGGATATACATTTGGAAGCTCTTTTCCCAGGTTAATAGTAATACTGATTTGTTTCAGTGTCTCCCAAAGTTAATATTTTATAAGGCTTGCATGCAATTTGTGACATGACTTATTTAAAGTTAGCAGGAGAGCAGCCATCCTCCTTTGCCAATTCCAGTTCGCATACTAAATGCAGATTTGCTCATGCAGTACAACACCTGCATAAATTTGAAAAATTGAGAATCATGAAAATGGTATTTCAATAGCAGTTCAGTTCAGCAAAGGGACAAAATTTACCATGCAGTCTAACACCATGAACAAGGTTAATGCCCTGTGGAAATTACATTTCCCTGAGATTTTGTTGTTGTTGATGACGACTTTAAGTAAACACATACATAATCCTTCTACTCCACATATTTTTCTGTCAGATGGATATCAAAATACTGCGAAGATATAGCTATATCATGAAAAGGGATACTATCGCTGCGGCAAAAATAATGCACAAGGCACACATAAACAGCACGCATACACAGGTGAGTGGGTGTGAGTCAACTATTCTCTTTAAATAATGAGATTCTTATATAATTTTATTTTCCTAAAGGAATCAATGTTTGTTAATTTTTAAAATTGCCTTATCCATTCCCAAATTCAAAGGTAATAGCAACTTTGACAAAGCAAATAAAGCATAATATATTTACTTGAATTGCACAGCAAATTATCATTTTGTTTACTTTCATTTTAACCTGGGAAAACTGTTCTATTTTCGTACACACACACATGCACACACACACACACATACACACAGAAAGAGGGAGAGAGCACAACAATCCGTCCCCTTCTATTAAGTTATGAATCACTAAGATTATGAGGAATTTGGTATAGTCAGACTTTTCTAAAATTCGGTGCTTTATAAAACTTGAAAATGTGTCATAAACAAAAAAGTTTATTCTTAGAAATGAATTCTTGAACTCAGCCCAGGGTACTACACACTTTTTCCTCATCTCTGTCTCTATAACTTTCTCTCTCTTTCTCTCTCTCTCTCACACACACACACACAATTTTTTTCCCACAAATAATCAGAGAAAATTACTAAAATTCCCTAAAGACCCTAATATCTCTTAGCACAGAAAATAACAGATATTGGCAAAAAAAAATCTTACAGGTAAACTCTATGACATCAAATAAATATAGACTAACTTTTTCAATAAAGATTTGTAAAGTTCCTGTCTTGTTTCATTGAAATGAAGGTGTGTGTAAGGTGTAGCTGGCCCACAAGTTTAAATTCCACACATACAAAATTACAATAATAATTTATGTAATAGTTTTCATTTCCTATTTTCAAAATTAGGTTTTAAGATTTGGGTTAAGAAATCAGCCCAAAGCATCAGTTTTCAAAGGAAAAGTCAATATTCTTTTTTTTTTTTTACAGTTACCATTTTAATGTTTATATTTTTTTTTGAGAGAGAGAGAGTGTGTGTACTTGAGTGGGAGAGGGGCAGAGAGAGGGGGACAGAGGATCTGAAGCAGGCTTTGCCCTGACAGCAGAGAACCCTACGTGAGGCTCGATCTTAGGAACCTTGATATTATGACCTGAGCTGAAGTTGGACGCTTCACCGACTGAGCCACCCAGCTGCTCCAGAAATGTCAATATTCTTTAAGAGACTATAACACTACTGTTTCCCAGTAATTGATGGAAACATCTCTGTCCTCGGCATGGTAACCAACAGAGAGAGGACAAAATGAAAGTTTAGATAGCTCTTTTGCCACTCTTAGATTCAATTTGAGTAAATAATTATTTAAATCTCCATAAGTTTTTGAAAGTGTTTTAGGAAGTTATAGTTGACCTTCAAATCTCTTCATTGTGTAAATGTTTATCTTTGATAAAACTCTATATATTATATTATAATATTATTATTATATTATATATTATTAGTAAATATATACCTTTATAATAAATGAGGCTTTATTCAAAGGTGTAAATTTCCAATGGGAATCTCACTTAAGGAATTTTGTGTCATAAGTTTTACACATTAGAATGGTATTAGACTTTCTTTTAAAGTACTGGGATCTAGGCAGCATAAGAAGATGGTGACACATTTTCCACATTCAACCAACTAATAAAGTTATGGATAATCTAGTTAGCAGTGCACAATTGAATATCTTTTTTAAATAATTTTTTTAATGTTTATTTATTTCCAAAGGATAGAGAGACAGAGTGTAGGTGGAGGAGGGGCAGAGAGAGAGAGAGAGAGAGAGAGAGAGAGACCGTGAGTGGGGGAGGGGCACAGAGAGAGAGAGAGAGAGACAGAATCTGAAGCAGTCTCCAGGCTCAGAGCTGTCAGCACAGAGCCCAACACAGGGCTTGAACTCACAAACTGCGAGATCATGACCTGAGCTGAAGTCGGACGCTCAACTGTCTGAGCCACCCAGGAGCCCCTTTATATATATATATATATATATATATATATATATATATATGTATATATTTTTTAATGTTTATTTATTTCCAAAGGGGAGAAGGACAGAGCTTGAGTAGAAGAGGGGCAGAGAGAGAGAGAGAACACAACTGAATATCTATGTCATGCTAATAGGTAAATGCATTACTGCTATAAAAGTATCTTGTACTTCTCTATATAGCTTCTTATTCTAGTGATGTAAAGAGAAAATAAGATATTTAAAATTACAGGTTAATAGATGGTGGAAAGAGAATATTTTGGTTTGGAAGTAGTAAGAGATATGCAAATCAATCATAACCATCTTAGAAAATCATTTTTCTTTGGCTTTTTCCTGAGCCAGACTCTGGGAATAGAAAAATCATCAAGACATATTGCTTAACTCAAGAAATTCAGTCTTATATTCATTTTCCCTATTTTCCTGTCCTTCTCTTACGAACATATTTCCCCTCTTTACCAACACTTTCCCTCCCTTTTCTACACACACACACACACACACACACAGACACACACATGCACAGAGGGATACGGGTGACATTGTAGGGTTCCTGTAGAGAATGTTGATTGTACCAAGGATTTCCAAGTCAATAATTTCATAATTGTCCCTTTACATTTAAGTAATCTGGGAAATTCATTTATAAGAATGAAGAAATGTTTTCATCAGTGTGTCTTCTCCAACTGATAGTTATAAAATGTATTTACTTTAGGAATGGATTATTCATACAGGCTTTTATTCATTTTAGAAACGTTTATAAGCCATTTCATATAAATCACATACTCTGTTATGAATTAAAAAAATGAAAAGAACTGAGAATCTTAAGTAGAGACAATTAAGCAAACAAATTAAATAAAAGTAAAAAGGATGAGAAAATTGGTGTAAGAAAATAAAAGAAACAGAGAGGAGAATATGCCAACTCTTTCTACAGTTTGGCAAGAGAGCTTCTATGAAGAGATCAAAATTGAGTTGATTATTTTAGGTTGTGTGAGATTTTACCAGATGGCACCTGGAATTGGGGATGTAGGAGTAGCCACTTCTACCAGACATAATATCATATGACAAAGTGTCAAAGAAAGAGAGAGGAATAATAATTTTGTAGATTTGAAGCATAAAAGTAAAAAGAGGTCAGATCAGGGAGAGACTTATGTACTAACTGTAAGATATTTAAATCTTTGATAATCAGGAAGTATTAAAAATGAAATGTGGAAGTGTCATTCTTAATTTTAGTTTCATATTTTAAATTTTAGTTGCTTAAGTGAACACTTTTAATTTCATGTTTGTAGTTATATATTTTTTATACTTTGTAGGAACAACATTTAGAGTCAGATAACACTGGTGTTCCTCCTGAATGTTCCCATAATGTGCTGAATTGGTAATGTCTTCTAATTTGTCATACTGGGGCACCTGGGTGGCTCAGTCCATTAAGCATCCAACTTAAAGCTCAGATCATGATCTAGCGGTTCATGGGTTCAAGTCCCACATGGGGCTCTGTGCTGACAGCTTAAAGCCTGTAGCCTGCTTCAGATTCTGTGTCTCCCTCTCCCGCTGCCCCTCCATGGCTCACGCTCTCTCTCTCTCTCTCTCTCTCTCTCAAAAATAAATAAACATTAAAAAAATTTAATCTGTCACGCTGTATTGTGATTTCTTGCATATAGTCCTATGCCACTCATGCTTCAAGGATAAATACCGTATTTCTGATTCACCTGGGTGGCCCCTAATGTTTCAAATAAAATAAAATTGTAACAATTATTTGGTTAAATAAATGAATGAATGATTCATTCTTCTCTTCCTCTACTCCTAGAAAATACTTGCTCCCTGCCCATTATCTTCTATTTCAGTAAATGTCACCACAATCCATCCAATTACTCAGGACATTTACCTGCGAATTTTCTTTATCCCACTCTCATACCCACATTAATCCATGAGAAAATTCTCTAAGTTCTTCCTTTAAATTATATCATGATTTGACAACTTTTCACATGGTCAACGATGGTCTGAACTATTGCAATATCCTGCTGACTTATTTCTCCAGTTTCTACTTTACAGCTTCTGTAGAGTAGCAAGAGTTATCTTTTAACAAAGTTATAAATCAGACCATGTCACTTGTATGTTCAAAATGGTTTTCTGGTTCAACATCTGCCTAGGAAATACAAATCAGGAAAGAATATCACACACACTTGAACAACAATAAACACCTAGGTAAACTATAATGTTAACAATTTTCTTGAACAAGTAACTCAGTTTCTACCATTACACATGGAAAGTTTAAGATTCAGTCACAAAATATGAAACTCATGAAAGAAGAAAGAAAAATATTACCAATAAAAAAAGCAATCAACAGGGCCAGAGTCAGAGACGACCCCTATGTAGGAATTCACAGAGAGATAATTTATAACAACTATAATTAATATGGCAAACTAGCCAGTGGAGCATGGGAAAATAGATGGGGGGTTTCACCAAAGACGATAACACTATAAGAAAAAGTGAAATGAAAACTCTGGGGGTAAAAACAAAAATTACTGAAGAGAGAACTGTGAGACAAGGATACCTAATCTAACATGCATATAATTCACATTCCAGATAGAGAAGAAAGGGAGAGAATGGACCAGAAAAATACGATGTACATGTTTTATACAGACCAAAAGTACATCCAAACACAAAAAATGAAGGGCTCTGGAAATTTCTATAATATATGTAAATGTACAAATCCTTTTTTTTTCTTTTGTTAAATGACTTTAAAGCGGAAGTTCTTAACCAATGACAATTTTGGCTCCCCAGGACACGTTTGGCAATTTCTGGAGACTTTGTTATTTTTATAATTGGGTGAGTAAAAGGGGATGATATTGCAGTCTAGTAGATAGAGATCAGAGATTCTGCTAACATACTATAAAACAGGACAGCCCCAACAGCAAAGAATTACCTGATCCAAAATGTTAACAGCGCCAATATTGAGAAACTCTGTTAAAAAAAATTATGTTTTAAAGAATAATGGTAGTAATGTTCTGTAGCATATGTATAATTAAAAAAGATAATTATAACAGCACAAAAATTGGGAGAGTGAGATTTGAAGTATGTTGCAACAAGTTCATTAAAGATAAACTAGTATAATGTTATCTGAAGAAAGCCTGTGGCATATTAAAATGCTATTATAGTTGGTGAGGATATGGAGAAAGGGGAACCCTCTTATACTGTTAGTAGGAATGCAAAGTGTTGCAGCCATTCTGGAAAACAGTATGGAGTTTCTCAAAGAGTTAAGAAGAGACTACTCTACAATCCAGCAATTGCACTATTAGGTATTTACCCAAAGGATACAAAAATACTGATTCAAAGGGGCACATGCACTCTGAAGTCTATGGCAGCATTATCAACAATAGCCACATTATGTAAGAGCCCAAATGTCCATCAACTGATGAATGGATAAAGGTGAGGTGGTATATATAGACAATGAAATATTACTCAGGTATCTAAAAGAATGGAATCTTGCCATTTGCAATGACAGATGGAGCTACGGTGTCTTATGCTACGTGAAATAAGTCACTCAGAGAAAGATAAATACCATATGATTTCACTCATATGGACAATTTAAGAAACAAAACAGATGAACAGAAGGAAGGGGGAAAAAAAGAGAAGGAAACAAACCATAGAAGACTCTTAACTATAGAAAACAAGTTGAGGGTTGCTGGAGGGGAAGTGGGCAGGGGATGGGCTAAATGGGTGATGGGAATTAAGGACACTTGTTATGTTGAGCACTGGGTGTTATATAATGTAAGTGATGAATCACTAAATTCTATTTATGAAAACAATATTATACTATATGTTAACTAACTAGAACTTAAATAAAAATTTGAAAATAAAATAAAGTTGCTATTATAACCCCTAAGATCATGACTAATTTTTTTTTTACAAAGGTACAAGTAATAAAACAGTAGTGGAGATAAATGTAATAAGAAAAATAAATACACACAATTCAACCACAATCAAGTAAAAAAAAGAAAAAAAGAGATCAGTGTAAGGAAAGTAGAACAGAACAAAAAAGAAATTAATAAGTGATAGATTTAATTCAACTATATCAAAATTATATTAAATTATAAAAACTTTAATATAAATTTTAGATGACTATAATTATTAATTAAAATACTATAAATATTTATAATATTGAATAAATTACATAAAACTGACAATCCTATAGCCCAACTGGTGAGGAGAAAAAGAGAGAATACATAAATTACTAGTAACAGGAATGAAAGAGTAGCCATTATTACAAATCATAAAGACATTACAAGTATAACAATACACTATTAAAGCAATGTTATGCCCCCAAATTTGACAGCTGAGGTGGAATGGCAAATTAACTGAAAGACACAAAGTACTCAGGAGCACATTCAAGAAGAAATGGATGTGATGAGTAGTCCTAAATCTACTATAGAAATTGAATTAATCATTGAAAATGTTTCTTACAAAGACAACTCCAGGCCCAGATTATGTCACTGGCATATTCCACCAATTTTAAGAAGAAATAATAGAAATTCTATAAAACCTCTTCTAGAAAACAGAAGCAAAGGGACCACTGTTCAACTTATTTTATGAGGCCATAAATACCCCAATAAAAAACCCACAGGATTCTACCCAAAGCATGCAGCTATCATTATGCTAATTATAGGAGACTAAATCCTTCCCTGCAAAGATCAGGAACAAAACAGAGATGTCCATTCTTACAGCTTCTATTTAAAATTATATAGTACAAAATATTGATAAGAGAAAGCAAAGGATATCTAAATAAAACATGATTTTGGATTGAAGGATTATTGAGATGATAGTTCTAAAGAATTGATGCAAATCCAATGAAACAGCAAATCCAATTACAACAGTTTTTTTTTTTCATTTATTTGTTTTGTCTTTGTTTTTAGAAATCAACAAGCTGATTCTAATTTTATCCAGAAAAGGAAAGGAACTAAAAGAAGCAGAACAAATCTCTACACCCTCCCTCTCCCTGATGCTCACTCTAAATAAATAAATAAGCATTTAAGAAATAAATGAATAAAATGGGCAAAAGAGTTAAACAGACAATTGATAGAAGCATCTGGGTAGCTCAGTTGGTTCAGCTTCCAACTCTTGGTTGCAGCTCAGGTCATGGTCACAGTTCCATGAATGCATGGAGCCTGCTTAGGATTCTCTCTCTCCTCCTTTCTCTCTGTCCCTCCCCCATTTCTGCTGTCTCTGTTTCTCTCAAAGATAAATTAAAAAAATAATAATCTGTTAAAAAAACAGGCAATTGATAAAAGAAAATATATGCATGGCAGATAAGCTCATGAAAAGAAGTTCAACACAGTTAACTTGTAGGGTATTGCTAAGCAAAATTACTGAGATAATACTATACTTGCAAGTATAGATTTTGTCCTATGGTTTCTTCTAGAAATTTTATAATTTCAACTTTTAAATTTAAGTCTGTCACCTATTTGAAGTAATTTTTTTGTATGAGTTCTTATTTGTGGTGTTTTGTTTTGTTTTGTTTTGTTTTGTTTTGTTTTGTTTTGTTTGCCTATGATGTCACATTGTCCCACCACCATTGGTTGAAAAGACGATGGTTTCTTCATATGAATTCTTTTTGCAAAATCGTTGAGTATCTATGCACGCATCTATTTCTAGAAACTCTACTCTGTTCTTTTGATCTAAATTTCAATCTTTTTATTAATACCACAGTCTCTTAATATTGCAGTTTTATAAGTGTTAGAGGCAATTAGTGCGAGTCCTTCAAATTTGTTATAGCATTTGTTTTTAATGTTTATTTATTTATTTTGAGAGATAGTGAGAGTGAAAGAGCAGGGGGGAGAGACAGAGAGAGAGGAGAGAGAGAATCCCAAGCAGACTCCATACTCAGCACAGAGCCTAACAGTTCCACAAACCATGAGATCATGACCTGAGCTGAAATCAAGAGTCAGACACTTATCCAACTGAGCCATCCAGATGCCTCTATAGCATTTGTTTTTAAATTTTATTTATTTTTATCTCTCTTTTTTTTTTTTTTTTTTAATTTTTTTTTTCAACGTTTTTTTTATTTATTTTTGGGACAGAGAGAGACAGAGCATGAACGGGGGAGGGGCAGAGAGAGAGGGAGACACAGAATCGGAAACAGGCTCCAGGCTCCGAGCCATCAGCCCAGAGCCTGACGCGGGGCTCGAACTCACGGACCATGAGATCGTGACCTGGCTGAAGTCGGACGCTTAACCGACTGCGCCAACCAGGCGCCCCTATTTTTATCTCTTATACAAAAATATAAAATCCTTGATTGCAAAGTCAGATACAGTCTATTTTTGTCTATTTTATTCACTCCTTTTTTCTAGTGACTAGAATAATACTAGGCAAATGGCAGAAGCTGAATGAGTATTTTTTGAATGAATAAGACATATGAAAAGTCTTTATTAATTGGAATCACCCTATGAGTGAAGATTTTAATAATAATTTTAATTTTAAGTGTATCAAGAATCTGAAATTTCTTAGACTTCTGAGGTTTTGCACTGAGAATTCATAAGTTTTTAATTATTTATTTATTTATTTTATAAGGACTCTTTTGGCAGTTATATGACATCTTTGATTTCCTTCTCAAAATATTTTTAAATCCTTAACCTAAAATGTTAAGAATGAATGTTATGGAAACTGGTCTGGGTCACCCGGCAGAAGAACCAAGAAGCACTCAGAGAACTTGGAAGACAGGAGGTTTATTTTACTCCAGTGGGCTCAGAGGAGATCGTTCTCCAGAGGTCTGCCCAGAGCATCAACAGAGGGGACAATTTATAGTCTGTTACTTCCGCATTCCTCATTGGTAGTAATTTGGTGCCTGAGGCAAGCAGGGTGGGAACAAGAACCTGGCAGGGGAGTCTTCAGTCTGAAATTCCCTTATCAGTCCTGTCAGCCATCATATAACAGATTTTTCCCTATCATAAATAGGAACACAAATATATGGAAATAAGGTTATAAAATAATTTTTAAATTGCGTGGTTTATTAATCAGTACCTCATTATTAAATACATTAATATTCTTTAGCAGACAGAGTCTAATAATTATAATTACAAATTAATGATGACTGTAAAATAAAGCACATACACAATATCTCTAATGGGATAGGAATAGAACAATATGTATAATGATTTCTACTGGTAACAAAGTACTGCAAAGACTGCTATAATTTGCTATCCACACTTATAACTGAAAAAAGAAAGTGCCAAATTTCATTTGGAGACTAACGAAAACAAATATGTATTTTTTTTTCCCATCTAAGTTCCCATGGGTTCCTTACATTCTATCCATGAAGCGACTGAATGACTGAAGACATCTGATTAAGAACCTCTAAGTAACAGAAATACATATTTTTCAAATGCTACTCATTTTCAATAGTAGAGAATACTGTCTTTAAAAATTTAGTCCGCACCCACAAAACGAATGAACAAACAAACCAGAAACAAAGTCATAAATACAGAGAGCAAACTGGGAGTTGCCATAGGGGAGGGGACTGGGGGTGCTGGGCAATATAAGTGAAGAAAATTAAGAGGTAAAAACAGCCAGTTTTAAAATAAGTAAGTCACAACAAATGAAAAGTGCAGCATAGGGAATATAGTCAATGATATTATAATGAAGCTGTATAGTGACGGTTGGTAACTATACAAATGTTGTGGTAAGCATAGTGTTACGTGTGGAATCGTTGAATCACTGTGTTGTACGCCTAAAACTAATATAACACTGTATGTCACCTCTACTTCAATTAAAATTTTAAAAATAGCAACAGTGAATAGAGGACCTGACTCTGTACCTCTCTTTCTCCATATATATATATGTATATATATATATATATATATATACATATGTATATATATCTTTATAATATTCCATAGTAATTTTGCAAAGCAATACAAATTAAGAAAACTAAAACGTATAGAAAATGTTCTTATCATGAGTGAATCGAGGAGAGTTTTCAGCCTTTACAAAATGATGTTTGCTTTTAAAATAGGCATCTTGGGACCCTTAGCTATTTCACAGAAAAAAGATCTGAAACAGTCTAGTGCTCAGGTTCTGAAAGCTGGCTGCAGAACAGTTCTCTTGAAAGCACCTGATAGAATGCAGAGATAAAGAGCCAAAGGTAACAGGGAGGTCTGCCAAAAGAGTCCATAGAATTGAAAGTATTTGCAGAGAAGTGCCTCTCAGGTAATTGATAAAAACTAGAGATATAGTCCAGTGAGATAAGAAACTACCACACATTGGAGAAGAAAAAATTTCTGCTGGGAAATACTGAGTTAATCCATCAACTTTATTTATTTATCTTTTTTACTCCTTTTCTATTTCACTTTCCTTCAATAAAGTCTTTATGTTGACAATGTAGAAAGGTTTACACAAACAGCCTGTAATGGAAAAAGTACACTAATCCCTAAATTCATTTTCTAGGACAAGTTTACTTGCAACAAAGAAGGTAGGAACTTGGCAATTTTTAAGCACATTTGGACTAACCATAAGCAAACAGACCTTTACAAAAATATTGTGGAAATTTAATTTGTTTGGTAAGTTGAATGGAATCTGCCTTTTTTAGCGGGAAAAAAGTAGAGGTTACAATAAATAGCCAAAATGCATTTCTGCTTTTCACTCCAAAATAAGACTCTATACAGTATGAAAGCTCTTGCCTTAATAAAAATTTGTACAACTAAAACCATTTTCCTACTTATACAGAATGGGCTATAGAATTGTCAGGGAAGGAACAAATATTTGATGATAACAATATTTACCAGATATTTTATTTGGTGTAAACAAATATGCCCTAATTCATATTAGGTTAAGGATTAAAGGAAAGGCACTTTAGCAGCCAGCTCCCAATTTCTTGGATCACTAGACATCACCCATGAAAGATAGAAGTCTCAGGCCACTACTCCGCTTGTGATTCTAGGAATCCCCAAAAACGTGTCATAAAAATTTAAATTACTGCCTGGTGGCCTTTAGTTTTCTAACTTCCTTTTTTTCTTAACATGCCATTGACTTTCTTTCCGTGTCACTTCTGTTCTGCATTAATCCACCCGCAGGGGTCTGCTACGTGAACAGTGCTTTCCTTGAACAAACCCTTGGGTATCACTTGACCTTGACAACCTTTGGGAACTGTTACCTCTGCAGTTGCCACTCTGAGTTCATTATCATCTGTGCCTGCTTCTGTGTTCCTGAGCTTTACCTCTGTCTCTGGAAGGTAGGAAATTATATTCCCTTCAACATGTCTGACTCTGTGAACAGATCGCAAAGTAGAATTGTTTGTCCACCACCCAGTGATACCGTCTTTTTATCTTATTGCACAGCCTTCTCCTTTCCAACATGGCAAGATGGGAATGTTGACAGTTTAATGAAAAGCCTTGCATTCTACCCAAAATGACTGCTTCATTCTACCAGGTAGACCCTCTCACAGTCTGGGCCCCATACCAAGCTCTCTTTTCATTAATACATTTTTTTCCCCTAGGCATCTCATGATCTTTTCCTGTAATCTGTGTTCCACAACATTCTATAATCACCATTTTGTCAGATGGGATTTGAGTTTCTTTCTTCTATATTCCATGGACATCTGTGACTGCAAATCTGGGGAAGTAGGTAGATACAAGCTTATAAAAATATTAAGCATTTGATAATGATTAAGGAATTTGTGCTTTGCCTAAAAATCCATTTGATAATCCTGAGGAGGCTACTAAATCACACTAACCAGTGTAGCCACCGTATCCCAAACTCCACTAGAGACGAGAAAGGACAACATGCTACACATATTTTATCTTGCTAATATATAGTGCACATATATTATCTCCCTAATTCTCACTATGGTCAGTAATGTTTAGGATTGCTGTTTTATATTAAATTTATGTTTTATCTTATATACATTTATATATAATAAAATAAATCAAGATAAATTGAAGTCACATAAGAAGTAGCAAACTGGGAGTAAAACAAGGTATATCTAAACTCCAAAATAGATATACCGTTATTCAAAATGTCGTTGGAGTTATCATAACAATCGCCTAGCTACCAAGAATAATACAGTGCAACATATCTTTTTTCCTTTGTAATAGGACATGACAGCTCCTAATTTTGGAAGCTCGGATGGCAGTATAACCTTCCTTATTCCTCCTGCCTCTCAACCAAACGGTTCAAACTCTTTCCAGTATGTGGTGGGAACCATAGCACGTAGTGGTTAGGTCATGTCTCTCAAATGCACAATCGACCCCTCTCTAAATCCTACATCTATGGTTGACTGACTTATAATTTGAGATGGAGTATTTAACATCTTTGCTTTCATTTTCTTATCTGAAAAGTGGAATAATGATAGCAAGTAATAACATCATTTTGAAAATTAAATGACTTATTACCTGTAAAAAATGTAACCCATTGCCTGGCACTCAACAGGTACTAAACAAATAATAGCTATTTTAAATTTAACCAAAAATTACAAAGTATAAGTTAAGTCAAAAAGTTAAATAAGATGCTGAGGAGTGTGTGTTTTAACTTTCCCATTTCTGTGTCCCAAATACATTTACTAAGTTATTATGGAAACAATGATCACAAACAATATTTGATATCTGGCTTTAATGTATTAATACCATTTTTTCTAATACTGTTATTACTTATAAACTGTAGAAGAAGATGTTTAAGGACAGAAGAGAAGGAATATAATAATTGCTTGTGAGTGAGAGGTTAAAAAAAACTAGGAAAATATGGCTGGATTTCAGGGTGCCGTTGAGGGGTCACATGCTGCTAGAACTTCTGAATTTAAAGTCAGATCAGTCAGCAAGGCTTTTTCTTCTTTTTCAGCCACATTCAGCCGCAAGCTTACAGTTATAGTAATGTGCTGGAAGCCAAGCTCTCCCAGCCTGAGTGGCAGGGCCCGGGCTGTGGACGGATTGGTGACTGAAGGCGGCCCACCGACAGTGAAGCTTCTTGTCCTCCCGCTTTTAGGTAATTTGGCCTTAAAAGTACCTGGGGTATTGTCTGTTGTGGAATTGCCCTTGGCAGGCCCCCTGGGAAAAGAACCTTTAGGGAAGAAAATAAGGTTCCGGAAGAAATTGTGCGGCCTTATGTCTAGCCCTTGCCATCCCCTAAGGAGACTCCTCTACTTACAGGAAGGATAGCCTCATACCTTTGCCAGCAAAGAGGGCCTGTAAAGGAGAGACATAAGGATTTGAAAGCCCCACTCTGGCAACTAAAGAGTGTATCTCTGGGCACAGGTGACTTCAACCCCTAGGCCCACCTGGCCCCCCGGAGGCATTCCAGATGATGACTGAACCTAGTCTGTTTCTTGGTTCCTAGGTGCATTGTCTCTCCGAGAATGTATGAGGCATGGGTTTCTAAGGCCTTTTCAGCCCCTTTCTGGCACCTGGACCGAGGCAAACACATTGTTCTTCTGGCCTCATGTGGTTAGGAGGTCATGTCCCTGTAACTGTTCCACTTGAGGTGTTGAGAAATGGAGGGCCTTTCATGAGAACAGCAAAGCAAATGCTTTGTAGATTATAGATAAACGCCGATGCACAATGGAATAATGTAAGAAATTCATCTATAATCAAAGGGTATGCGGGAAAGTTAGGGGAAAATCACCATGTTATTTCTTAAAGGTTGTTTACACAAAATTAGGTAATGTTAGAAAAACATAGATGACGTATGTTACAAGGAAATCACTAGCATATATGATGCCACATTTACTGCAATAAATCGGCCAGTTCAACCCACTGCTGTTGTCTGTGTCCATTTTTATTTTAGTTTTAGTTTTTTATTTTAGTTTTTTTATTTTTATTTTTTTATTTTAGTTTTGTTTTATTTTCACCGGCTCCGTTTTTCCTTCAGGAACCCCTGGTTGCTGGAGCTGGCCTCCGGCAGTAATGAATAGAATTTAACTAAGGTAGATCTTTTACTATTAAGGTGCAAAGAATGGAGAGACCGGGCACAGCAGTTAAATAAACTATGTTATGCTGCAGAAAATAAAATAAATATGAATCAGCAGCCTAGAACATCCAGGTTTATTTCTTTCCTATCATAGCATTATTAGTTAAATTCAGGGAGGTCTGAACTTGATAGTTAAATGCTCTAACTTCAAGGGACACTTAAATCACTTCTAATCAGAACTCATTGACCAAAGCCAAGCAAACGACCCCACCTAACAACAAGGGGACCAGAAAGTGCCATTCTACCTGAATAGGAGAAAATCAGCATATCCAGTAACAACAGATGTTGTGACACCTTACAAGCAGAAGAATCATCTACTATGTACTGCCATCAGGAAAAACTGTGAGAGGATCTATACAGAAGTAAGGTTCATTTAGAAAAGAGTTAAAATCTTAACGAAACAAAGGGTAGTTGATCACAGAATCTATAAATAAGTTTTTTAAAAGGATGGAGAGCAGGTAGTAAAATCTAGTAAAACGTGTTTTAAGGCAGCGATGAAGGGATGCGTGTAGTCTGAGCAAATGAGGAACAAGAAAGATAACTGTTCACTTTCAGGTCCAGTTTTATGAGAGTCACAGGTAAAAATAATGACCTCAGGTAAAAGCCAAGTAGCAGTTGAAGCAAGAAGGTAAGTAAAATGATGAGGGTAGAGCTTAGGGTTAGAAAAGTTTTTTTTACTGCTCATGGATCATGTGATTTAGAGGACACAATGAAAGGATTTCAGAAGTTGGGGAGGATAGCAGATGGAATCAGATTAAGCAATGTGCAAATCCATATAAGGATGTGTTTCTAGGTGGATGAGGCATGACCTTGGATTTCTGGGCATCTTATGACCTTTGATGCACAAAGACATAGGGCATAATGAGATATGTGTCCATGTCCTCCAAGACTGATTGTAGTGGTGATATTATGGAGAGAAAGAAGAAAGAAGCTCTTTCCATGGGCACAGAGACTCATTGGCTCCTTCAAATCTTTACCATCTTCACCATCACAAGTGTTAAAGAAGTCAAAAGAGTCGTAGGATAGCGCTGACAATTGCTTAAGAGATTTGCACAGTAGCAGCAACAAATTCAGATAATAAAATCTTAGAATGCATTTAGTGTCCCATGTAAGGAAGCCTTTCAGTTTACTGGGAAATCTGACCAGAGTTTAATTTTCTATATGGATGAAGAACCTAATAAAAGTCCTAATTAACTTGACATTCACTTCTGTGAAATAAGTAATGGGTATGTACATAATTAGATGTTGGACCAGAGAAATTGGTGGAATTGTGTGTATGATTTCATTGCTAAAGATTTGTTACAATGATGAGGTTTTAGCCTGTGTGTTATATCTAGCAGCATTGTTGAGTAGGTAATTATTTTAAAAAATAGATCTATTTGACTAAGGGATTAGAATGAAAAGCTATTAAAGAATATAGTGATACAATTGGTTTCTGACCCAGTAAATGGTAACTTGAGAAAATAAAAAAATTAAATCATTTAATTTATCGCATACCTTTTTTTAGTTTCCTGTAATTTAAAAGCATCATTTTCCCCATCTTTACTTTTAATGAACTCCCTACCGATTAGATCAACCTGAGTGCTTTCTCTAAATTTGAATTAGTGGATGTTTATACAATAAACATCTCTATTGCATATTTCATATGACCAATTAAAAAGTCTACTCTAAAAATAAAAGGTTTGAATTAAGCAACTTCTAAAAGACCAACATTTTGTAGTTGCATAAAACAGCAGTAGTATGTTACCTTAAAATTAAGTTTAAAACTTTCCCCATATATAATATAAAAAGGGGTATGTTTTACTAATATGCAGAAATGAATATGCCAAAAATGTTTCTAAAACTAATAGTAAAAGAACAAAACAATGAATAACAATCGTCCGGGCTTTATAGAGAATTAATACATCAAGTTACTTTCTATTTACCTCTAATAATCAACCCACAGTGAGGTTTTGGTTGACAGTAAGATATCATGGGATATCCCCTCTTTTGTACTTCCAAACCCAAGATGAGACTATATCTAACAGGTATTCTGTGAAGAAATTCAGTCTTCGTTACCGCTCTGTTCAACCTGCTTCTTATTCGTAATAAGTAAACTAGTTTATCTAATGGGGTGTATCTTAACCACCTGTAAGCAAAGAGTATAACATTTGGGGCCTACATTCATAAACAGCTTAAATGGGGCATCTGAAATGTATGAGAAAATAAAGTTCTGGTCAAAAGGATACATGTACCAGGTTTCCACTGTATTCTTTATAATGGAAGTTTGTGCTCTAAGTTTGTAAATCAGATTCACTGCTAAAAGTGATGACAAATTTAAAAAGCAATAAACATTTTGACATTCACACTCTTAAAAATCAACTGGAGAATTTTAAGAGGATTATAAAGATTTTATTTATTTTGATATGTGCTCCTCAGCTGAGCTTAACATGAGTTGCCATTTCTTTCCTCTGGGACAAGAGCGATCAAGCCAATGAATTTGCAACTGCAGAGAAAAAATTGCTTTGCTGATTTTGTCTCTTACATATCTTCAACCTTAGACTTGATTATGCTGTGGGTAGTTTCAGATTGAACCAGTTCTCCTCGGCTGAAATGACTTCAACTCAATAAAATCATGATTTCAAGAATTGCTGAGCCATTTGTTGATTATTAAGTCACAATTTCAAAAGTGATTCACCGATTTAGATGGGAAAAACTCTTTAGGACATGTATGAATTACAAAGTTTCTCCCCAATAGGTGTGCTTCAGATTCAAGTGGACTAAGTGAACTAAAAGAAAATGTTTTGCTTCAACACTGATGACAGATGCTTAAGGTTTAAAGCTTGGGGGGAGGGATGGGGGAAGGGGGCAGGAAACTTATGAATTCAAGAACTATCTGGAAATTTTTATAAACAATTCTGGTCCATTTTGGGGTCCTCTGACTCTATCTAACCATTGATCATATAAATAGAAGTCAAAAATTCATTACTGAGTTTAAATTCCTCAAATTAAAAAAATTTTTTTTAATGTTTATTTATTTTTGAGAGAAAGAGGGACACAGCATGGGTGGGGGAGGGGCAGAGAGAGAGGGAGACATGGAATCCGAAGCAGGCTCCAGGCTCTGAGCTGTCAACACTGAGCCCAATGCAGGGCTGGCACCCGCAAGCTGTCAGATCATGACCTGAACCTAAGTCGGAGGCTTAACTCACTGAGCCACTCAGCTACCCCCATAAATTCCTCAGATCCTTAAATACTCCAATTCTTCAATTAAGATATTGACATATACCTTTATTCTCATTGGTTTAACAAAAACAACAACAACAAAACCTATTAATAATTAGCACTAGCCCTAAAACTATATCATTTGCTAAAAAGAGTACACAATTCAATGAGTAAAAATTATATTTAATACTGCTTCCTACATAATTTATTTCAGGTTCTGCAACATGGTCTTCCAAGTCCATCATGATCTTTTTCCTTGTTTCCCAAATTTATTTCTTCTATACCTTACCTTATACTTTATATTCTCACAATTCAAGCTGAAATAATTTCTGAACTCTCCCATGCTATTTTCTACTTCTTTTCACAGGTATTTTTTCATATACATATATATGTATATATATGTATATATATTCATATACATATATATGTATATATATGTATATATATTCATATACATATATATGTATATATATGTATATATATGTATATACATATATATGTATATATATGTATATACATGTATATATATGTATATATATTCATGTACATATATATGTATATGAAAAAATTATGAAAATGTATTTATAAATATGTTTATAAAATATTGTCTTAAATTATATATAACGTATTTTATTTATAACTTAACCTTATATGTTATTTTATGTTACAAATATAGTTATATTTTTAATCAGATTTGAAAGATACACTCAACTCATCAGTAAAACATAAACTGCAAAAAAAGCATGAGCCACAAAAGCCAATAAAGACAAAGACTTTTCATTGACTTGTCAGAGAAAAGCAACCAAATGTGTGGTCCCAAAGAAGTCTGGTAAGATCTAAATATCTATCAAGAAGTCTAGACAAAAGATATGTCTCAAGAGGGTGTGACTATTGGCATAAGGAACTGACTGAAATCAAATAGCTAAATGCCACCACACTTGAAAGTTATATTTCCAAAAGTGTCACTAGCTTGGTTTAAAAGAGGTTGATTAAAAGGCAAAGCAATCTTTCAGCTCTCAACTTTCTAATGGGAGACTCGGGCAAAATTACTCAGCTTCCATGAATGACATATTCTCTCATGTGCCTTTCTGATGTGGTCAAGGAGAGTGATGGAAAAAGAGCCTCTCTGAGGGCAGAGTCAAATGAGAAACAAGGATTGATGGTTTACTACACAGGAGTGAGTAGAACTGGGGTCTAGTAAGGGAACATTCCCTGTGTTTAGCAATGATGGACTTGCACTATTGTGACACAGAGTAATTGCAGGAAACAGTGACTGTGACTGTCTCCTCTTCTTCCTCTATCTAAATGGGTATGTTTATTTGATTACTGTATTCCTATTTCACCATAAAATATTGGATATAGATAAGGAATATACTTGTATTATGTGCTCATTTGTTTTCTGATCAAAAGGAACTGCATCCAGATGTGATTTAGATCATGAGATCTAGCCTTTGCATCTTATGCCTTAACTAAATTCATTTGGGAAAGTGTTGAGTACATTTTTCACACGGGAGGAAATACCATTATATGCTATCAAGAGTGCAGATTGGAATAGTTGGTGTTGTTTGAAGATTTGCTCTTTCTCCGCTAAGAGTATTATCTTCCAGAAAGTGAAGCATACTTTCTTAGTCCAGTGTAAGGTATGGATAAGTAATTTGTTTTAGCCAACAGAATAAATGTAGACATGACATACAAGATGACAGTTCAAGTTCAATCTTTAGGTATATCTATATAATCTATTTCAGACTCTTCTTACCTTAAAAACAAATTATCCCAGCTATTGGTCAATGTTTCACACCGTGTTCTGGAACTAGAAGGTGCATGGAGTTAAGTCCATGCCTGAGTCCAGTCAAGTCCAGCCTAATAGAAAGAGCTCAATTAACCCGGAGCTGACCTGTATAACTTACCTCCAGCAAGCCTTTCGAGTCAGTTTTACTGTAGTAAAAACAAATGTTTCCTATTGCAATAGAGAAAAAATAATCAGGAAAAGTTTTGTACAAGCAGGTGGAATTTAAGCCATCTTACGAAGATCGGGCTTCTCTATAAATAAAAGGATGAAGCAAAACATATTTAAAGCAAATTAAAGAGCAATTGCAAAGCCAAGGAAATAGGAATAAAGTTGGTTAGTTAGAGAAAGAATAAAATGGTAACTCTGATTACAGAACAAACTGCATATTGAAGAACAAGATATGGACTGAAACTCTAAACAAGTTGGTAAGATCCACCATCTCTGAGGCTTTGTTAAAGGCATAGTAATTTAACACAGCCAGCCTATGTTACGGTGCTGTGTTCTAGCTTCTGTTGTCCTATGACCTGTGCCTGTGCTGGCACATGCTTTCCTCTCAGGGTGCTCCTGATTTTTACAAATCGGCTCTAGAAAGCAAGTATATGTCCAGGGTTCTCACTTTCACATTCTGATTTGTTGAAACATATTCAAGTCTTAATTTGTTGATGTGCTATCATTTAAACTTTCATTGACTCTGAGTTCACATCCATAGGAATTGGACCTAACACTAATCTGAATGTAGAAAAAAGTAATAAAATGGCAAAAAAAGAAAGCATCATTTCGGTTTTCTCCATTGTATAACTGGAGTTTTACTGCTAAATACAAATATGTATTAGTGTAAAAACAGTAGTAGTAGTAGTATTTTATTCAATAAGAGAATAGCACTGTCAGCTGCTGAGAAAGGTTATCTTTGAACTCTGTGACCTAATGTGCTGTGGTCCAGAGGGTAGAGCCATCAGTGACATTTCGTTCCGTCTTAATGTCATCAGAGCCAATGTTTTGGGGACACGAGTTTATTTCAAAATGACAGGTGAGCCTTGTAGCAATTTTTCCTTTTCTGTTTCTTAGAAAAGATGATTTTTCACTGTAGTTAACATTTTTTTGGTCTTTTCTAGATAGTAAGTAGTCTACAATAATGACATTTATGCTTGTTTTTACTTAACCTATGAACTACCTGTGTCATTAGGTGATTGAACCCATCTTCTAAAAAATGCAATTTTACCTTTAGGACAAAGAAGTTTAACATGAGCAGATAAAGTATTAGACAGTATGACTTATTTAATCCAGTAATCCAGTGATTCATGGATTCAATTTAGTTATTTTATTTTTTAATTCCAACTGAGTGGCATCAGTTCCTTTGATTAAGATGTTACCTTATAGAAAAATGAGCCATTCATATTTTCTGTCTCTGTACAGTATAATTTTGAGATTGACTTAGCAACCATATAGATCTAATTAAAGGTTAGCTTTTTGAGGTGCCTGCACATCCTTTGATCTCACCACAGTGCCCTTCTTCACATCCCCTCAGTCTATAAAATTTGTGGACTAAAATTTGTGGATTTTGCAGAGAATTGATGTGCAGCTACCTGAATCGTCACCTGTCCTATCCCCCCTATCAGTAAGTTACCCTAAATAAAACTCTGTGTAACCTGATGGAGTTATCTGCTTTGTTTTCTGGTCTCAAAGTGTCTTCCTTCTCAGTTTCAAGGATACCTTTACTGTCCCTCCCTTAGCTTCTCACAATAGCACAACAGGCAAAGTGGCCTTACAGTTTTCAAGAGACTTTCTGCAAATGCCTGCTGCTGACTCAAAACACATGTTTCCAGATACCTGCTCACTCTTTTTCCCCTTTACCCTATTTTTGTTCTCTGGGAGGAAGTATATGGAACTCTAAGTATTATTATTTCTATTTAGAGTCTGGATCTTGGGAATTAAAAAATTATAGTCTCATCAAAACATTTCTCAGATACTTAAGTACTTCTCAGGTGCTATTTAGACCCTTTAAAGTTTTAGGGTGTATTATAACCTCTATGTAATCTCACCTCAATCTTCATTTCTCAAGACTTTTGCTCTATGAAAAGTCATTTTCTCTATGAAAATTTTTCTGAAGTTCTAGACTAGATTAGATGCTCCTGTTATTGCTCTCTGAAAAAGAGTATATCTTTCCAGTATTTATCTTCTAATCTTAATTTGTGTAAATTTATCCTTAAAACTATAGTTGGGATAACACGTTATGTTTGCCAATTCCTTCCTATTTATTTAAATTTGGGAAGAATAGTGTTTCTAATTAATTCATCTGATATAAGTTACCTAAGTTGGAGAAAAAGTATCTATGGCTGAAATGAAAACTTTGCTGAGTTCTAGAATTACAAAACCAAACATGACTCAGGAGAAGGTCTAGCACATAGAAAAGAAACATGTGATTAACTCTCCTAAGTATTTTCAGAATGTCTTACTCCATTTTAGAATGAAATTTGCAGTTTGTGCAAGCTCTTCACTAGCCCACTTTAATTGCCTGCCTTGGCAGATATTTATTTGGTAATTGCAGTGTGTAGGTCAAATAAACTCCCTAGTATGTTTTTCAGCACTTTTCACAGGCTTCCTGCAAGTTAAATTCAAGTATCAAATAAGAAATTGCAATATCAGGCTTCTTTTTCCCCTAATTAGCGAAGAACTTTTTATTATCATTTTACATATTGCTATTTTATCTGGGATCTTGAAGTAGCTCTGTCTGATGACTCTGGTGGAGGAAAAAGGTCATGGCTAACTTCGTACTGGCATCTTGCCTTTGTCTAGTCACAGCAGGAGCCATTGCTCTCTGCAATGCTTAAAGAAAAGAAATCTGGGGCTTTTATGATGATTGAGAAACTGTATAATGCCTGCGTAGGGGGTTAATTGGGAATGAAAGGGCTTAAAATCCCTCTCAAAGCAGATATCTTTGGGGAGGTCATTTTCAGAGGGATGCAGATTTATGTATCTCTGAAGTGTTTTTTAAGAAGCATATTCTTTTAGAAAATGGAGAACCAGCCAAAAATCCTAAGGATCAGGATTACAAGGGATTCATTAATGAGTAAGAGGTAATTTCAAAAGTCCATTAGGAAATCCAGTAATTTCTGTTATAATAGTACTCTTTGTATGTATATCACTGAAGCTACGATGAAATGATACTAATTTATGGCAGGTATTTTGTAACTGGTGGTTTCAGTCATTTTTCTCAGTTTACCTTAAACTGAGTGTTATTATGTTTGTATTTATGATTAAATTGTATTCAGAGTAGTTGTATACATTATCTTCCAGGGAGAGTCAGTTAATTTTGTCATTTTTCCGATTCACAACTCAAATTATGGACAAGATATTGTTGAAACTATAAAAGGAAGTTTGATTCATTGAATATTCAAATGTCTAAGGTCTTATGCTAATCACAGAGAACAAAAAAAGAAAAAAAAGAAACTTACATAAGCATTTTCTATATTCTAGTAGCTTATAATCCAGTAGAGTATATTTGGTAGTTTCAAAATTATTATGAGACATTGGGTGTCTACTGCCAGGTCCTGGAAAATGCCTCCACAATAACCTGTAGGTAAAGCAAAGCCTAAGTTTCTTACTACTGCAGTAGGAGGGGCCACTGACTTGCCAAGGTTCTAGTAGAATCTCAGAAGGAGACATTAATGGTAGTGTATTCAAAACGTTTTGGAGATCTCGTTTAGGACAGGCCTTCTGTAAGGACAAATGTAAATTTAAAATAAGAGGCTTAATTTACCCTGTTGAAAATAAGGGAAGAGATCTCACTTCCCTTTTTTTAATTTGAGCATTTACTTTAGAAACTTGTAAGTACTTTCTCCTCTCTTTGAAAAGTATATAAATCCCTTTGAAGACTAAATGGGCATTTTGTTAGTCAATGACCTAGACACGTCTTTCTCAAGGACCTGGGAACCATCTCTTTACAATGTGCTGACCAAGGGAGATAGCACCCCTGTCTCCCAGTCTCTGTGGGAGGGTAGAGGCCTAACTTCTGTGGCACCTTGCTGTGGCAAGTTGCAAAACTACCTCCTGTCATAAAGATACGAGAAGTTTGTTTTTCCTCTAGATAAGGCAAATTAACTCACACAGATGGTCACCCCAATAAGAAGGTAAACTTAAGATGAACTATGTGTGACAAATAATGCTATTAAGTCACCTGACTTGAGGGTTAGTCATTGCTTATCTTGAAAACATGTAAGTAATGGCTTGTATTTGGATGCATATATAAAAAAGAGTGAGATTTATTCTTGTCTTCACTGCCTCTTAGCCAATTGCTTGTGATCCATACCACGTTCTGGTTTAATTAATGCTTATTCAATAAGCCTTATGAATAAAAATTCTCTTTCTCTATTACCTTTGTAGAAAGCATTTCTGACTTGGGCATTTTGTTTGGATTATATTTGCCCAACATTCCCAGCGCAGGGGTTGTGTTTGGGACTAGGCAAAGATTGTGATACAATGGTTTAGGATTGGTGGACGCAGTGAGAAAATGGTTTTAAGTGAGACTTGATGAGTAAAGATTTGTTTGTTCTGCTGAATTGAGCATTATTATTCTGACAAGGAGCTATTTACTCTCGTAGGGGCAAGTAGCCTAGCTTGTTGTTCAGATAAATGGATATCCAGTAAGTTTCCAAAACAATTAATAAAGTTGTTACAACTTCATCTCTCTGGGTAAAACATTTCTGAAGTATTAGATTCATGTTAATTGCAAGCAGTAGAATATTAAATTCATGTTAGTGTAGACAACAAGCTGTGTGGCTGTAAATGGTTCGATTGTCATGTGGAAAAGTGCCATTTAAATGATATAAGCCAAATGTTGTCGGTGCTCAGAGTAAAGAGCCATCATATTTCAGTTATGGTGAGAGAAAACATGTTCATGATTCTGTTGGAAATTATGTCTATTCTTGAAGACAAGAAAAAATTTCAATAGGAAGGCACGGTAGAAAAGATGTTCTAGCTAGAATTAACTGCAAGCATGTGAAGCTATAATCTGGGGAGATGAAATGAATACTTAGTTCCATGAATAAGCAGCCAGAGATGAGGCTGGAAAAAAGATAGGGGAGAGATTCTGAAGAATTCTGAGTGTTGACCTTAGGACTTTGGTTTTTACTTGGTAGGAATTAGGGGTGGGGGTGGGGATCAATCACCAGTTAATTTAATGAAAACATTTCAATTCAGCAATATCACTAGAGAAATCATACCAGTTAGAATGTTTTAGGAGCAGGATGTATTATTATTGACTTTAATTCTTCAATATTAAAAGAAGCCTGAAGCAGGTAGTTCAAGGGTTATATAATTCAGCTGCTTAACAGTATCAGGATTCTAGGTCACCTTCATATTATTCTATTGTTTACGCAATGACTTTCCTGTCGATGAGGCCCAACATATTCATATGACCAGGTCCAATCTGGAATTTAAGAAGGTGGCTTTCTGTTTGTTCACTTTTCTCTTTCTGTCTGTCTCTCCCTCTTTTCTTAATAAGAAAGGCACATCTTTCCAGAAATCCCCCTTCCCCGAAGACTCCACTTCAGACGAAGGATTGGGATGCATGCTCACACTCTTGGAATATGAAATTAAGTGGAAAGAAAAAAAAAAGAGTGAGGACAAGAACCTTCCCCTACAAATATCAAATACATTATACAAAGCCACAAAAGCATTTAAAAAACATCATTTTGCCTGAAGAACTAACTGACAGATGGAAATGACAGACAACTTAATGAGACAGTCAAGATAAGATAGAACAAATGGTAATGATTATATACAATGTCAGAGGAGTTGTGATGATAGGCTAACTAATTAGAAAACAATCAAGGTATACCCCAGCCTCATGTCATATTACAGCATAAATTCCAGAATGATTAACATAATTAATTGTAAAAAATGAAGCTGTAAACTGGAGATGAGAATATATTGAGATCAGATTATATCACAACATAAAAGTGATATCATAAAGGAAAAGAGAAATCACAAAGAAAAATATATATAATATAAACTACATGCACAAAATAAAGCACCAGAAAAAAGTGTAGATGAAAATGCTCTTGAAATACTTGCCATTTATTCTATGAATACTTATAATATCATTGTTAATTTAAAAAGCATTTTCAGAATGATTTTTAAAACACACATAGATGCCCCCTAAATGGGTAAAAAGGAGAAAGAGAAAACATATAAAGAAAAAAAAAGTGAAAAGAAGGCTACTAATAATTGCAGATTTGAGCACAATGATACTTTATACCCTATTATCAAAGAAGAAAAACAATGAATAAGCAAGAAATGTTAAAAATGTTGGAAAAGTGATCTCTCGTATCTCATTTGTTGAAGCAAAAAATGGAAACACACCTCATTTCTAGATGATTTGGTAATATATATCAAATTATTAAAATGTGCCTTGACTTACTATGATGCCCCATGGATACTGAGTAATACTATGGAGAAAGTACTATCCTATGTACTTTCTATGTAGTGACCTGTACCATCCTTACAAGTCTATGAAATCAGAATCATTATTATTCACTTTTACAGCTGAGGAAACTGTAGCACTGAGTGATAGAGCAAACTCAGGGGGCACAACTGGTAAGTGTTGGAGCCAGAGTTCAAAACCATGGTGTCTGTCTCAAGAGCTCATACACATAAATGTCATATTACTTTGCTTCTCTAATTTTAATAACCTTAAAGAAATAAGGAATTGTAAATATGTCTGTAGAATACATTTACATAAGCAACTTTTAAGTATTTAAAACTTTGATATGAAGAAATTTTCCAAACACAATTTGGCTTAAAATGTTTACATTTCTCGGGGCGCCTGGCTGGCTCTGTCAGTAGAGCATGCGACTCTTGATCTTGGGATCATGAGTTTGAACCTCACACTGGGTATAGAGATTACTTTTAAAAATATTCACATTTCTTGAAATTGTCAGCAATAATCCTTTTCTTCTGGCTGATGATTAAACCCAGTCATATCCTTCACTTTACAGATCTTAAGTAAATGACAAAATTCAAGTTCTGAAAATGCCTGATCTATGGTCTGTTTTTCTTCCTTTCTTCTTTCTTCTTTCTTTCTTTCTTTCTTTCTTTCTTTCTTTCTTTCTTTCTTTCTTTCTTCTTTCTTTCTACAACAGTTTGGCAAATTCTTGGCAATATGTGGAGAAGCATGGATCTCTGGGACAGAGGAAGTGGGCTATAGGAAGGAAAGAGTGTTCATATTGTACAGTTGAATGCTCTACTTTCAATCTTCCTCCTTATCTCTTCTCACCAGCCAAAACATTTCATTGCAAGTTCTGTTTCTGCGTTTTCTATTCAGCAAGTATGTTGTCATTTTGTCATTTCAGGTAGAGATCATAGATTTAGTCTAATGGGTTTGTCTGCCTATTCTGGGTAACCCTAACTTCCTCTTAGGAGATGATTAGATAGATGAGAGAAGATTATAGCTAGCTAGCTAGCTAGATATGAAGGTGATAGAGACAAAGGGAGAGAGTCCTTGTGTCTCTATCCTCAACTCAACTTATCTAACACCAAACCAAGAAATGAGAGAACAGAACTAATAAGTTTGGTCACTTACCTTCACTCTTTTTTCTTCTGTTTTCTCTTAGTCCACACGAGAAGGGGAAGGCATTATATTTCTGCCATGTCATATTGTCCTTTATTCAAGAATAAACATTACATAGCCCGACTGACATAGGCTTCATTCTGTGTTGGAATTCTCTGCTCTAAATCTTTCTGACTGGCTCTTCAGGAATTTGAAATATCTCTTTTTCTTCCTCTGAACGCTGGATTTCAAACTACTACCGTACTAAAGGGATCAAGTGCCCCACATGCTTTGGAATGTTATCCTCATGATTCAGCTGTCAATGGGATATAATTTAAAAGGGAAATAAAAGTGCATTTTAATTATTTCCATTATACAGATATATTAATATTAGACAAGCATCAAGGTAGCAACATTTTTTTTCTCTTGGGTTAAGTCATTTTTCTAAAATGCATGCAAAATATTTTAAAGCAGAATAATTAAAATCTTCAAATATTTGAAACTGAGAAGTGGGGAGCCTATAAAAGACTGTACAAGTTTTCGTAATATATTCTCATAAGGATTAAGTAGGAATTTAGATAATAGACTAATTAGCACATGAAGAAAGGAAGATGTGGTTACAGCAAAATGAAATGGACTCACACGCCAAAATTGGCCTATGAGTTTTAGCTGCAGACAAGGGGGAATAGCTGTGTAATAGAAGTGTTGTGCCAGATGTCCACTTTCCCTAAACCTGAACTAATCACTGATTCTGCTTTGGTCTTGGAGGAAAAAAAAATCATTCAAGAGCATTAGGATTCATGTTACATAAAATACCCATTCTTTGTAATTCTTATTAGTCATATCACTAAAAACGTCTGATGAAATTAGAAGTATGCTATTTGATTTTTTTTTTACATTTAAATGCTATGTGATACAGTTCAACTAATATATTTCTCTCTTAGGTGGAACTTGATACCCACATTTGAAATGGACTCTGTGGGATGTCGAAGAAGATTAAAGATTTGGAAGAGAATCTGACAAATAGAATTCTGCAGTTTAATTTTCTATTGAAGGATTTCCTGAGTCTAGTTTTATTTGTTTATGTTTCAGTTGAGAAGTGGCATTATATTTTATCCACGTGGAACACATTTTGGAGAAATATTCTCCTTTAAAACTGTGAGATACATAGCAATGCATGCATCACTGATATATGAACATGATTAAGGAAATTAAATTGCCCATGCCTAAATAATTCTTTAAAAGTGTGCCATTAGAAAAAATCAGGACATGACAAGTTGTAATTATTACCTTTTAAAAATATTGCTACATTTAGAAAAATAAATATACTATGGTAAAATAACCATTAGTTTTACAGACAAGGAAGAAAAACTAAAGCTAATAAAATATATACATATACATGTGTTTTCTAACTAGCTATTTTCTTAATTACCTTTAGTAATGACAAGTTTGGATTGGTACAACTAATCTTTTTATTTCAAATGATGTTCTTTGATTTTTTTTAAGTCTGGAGATGAAGTGGCTTCCTTTGAAATATCAATATCAATAAATATATAATCACAACTTTTTAGCATCTAATTAAATGAAAGCCGAAACAGACAAATGGAATTTTAAAAATTCAAAGATGTCACCCAGTTTATGCATATTTTATTGATTTATATTGAGGAGACTCAGGCATCTATCTGCTCTCAATCCACAAATACTAGCAAGAGTAGATATAGGACATACATTTAAATTATACAGATGAGGAAACTGAAGTGTACCGGAAAGAAGAAAGTGAATATTGGATCAAATCAAAGTCAGGAGTACTTCTCTACTGTCATTGCTCAAAAGAGTAGAATGGTGGTTGGCAGGGACGAAGGGGTGGGAGATATGGGAGATGATTGTCAGAGTGCTAAATTTCAGTTACAAGGTGAGTAATTTCCAAGAATCTACAGTACAGCATGAGACCATAGTTAACAATATTGTACAATTGAAAGTTGCTATGAGAATAGAGCTCCAATGTACTCACCACCAACAACAAAATGGTAGTGTTGTGAAGCGGTAAATCTGTTAACTAACGTTATAGAGGTAACCATTTCCCAATATATATGTGTATCAATTCATCACACTTTACAACTTGAGCTTAGTCACCTAACATTATATGTCAATTACATCTCAATAACACTTTGGGCAGGGGGTGGGGTGGGGGCGGAAGCTAAGGAGATAGCACTTTCAAATTTATCTCTTTAGGTTCTTTTTGGGCAAATCAAAAGAGTAAACATGCTTGATTCTGAGATTCCTAATTCATTTAAGCTAAAAAGAAATCACTTGTATAAAGGGAGCAAAATTTGTTTGCTTGCTTGCTTGATTTCTGGATACTAATTCCTGAATGAAATGTCTGTAAGGGAGGCCCTTACTTAGGATGTAGAGACATATGTCTTGAAAATACTGTAGTGAGTTCTAATTATCTTTTTTTTTATACCTTTCCTCAATTAAAGGCAGTTTTCCAAGGGACCAAATCACGTATCAACATTCCAACTGCCTGATTTAAGAGTAAAATTAAGACTACCTGGACAAGTGATTATTTGGTCAAGACCACACAGCTGTTTAATGACTAACACTAATGTCATTAGTCATAGGTAAGGATATGTCCAGAATTAAATTTTATATGTCATTGGTAATTACCTGGTCAGCTGCTTGGATTCAATCTGATTTCTCTTCCATTTTTCCTTATATATTTATTTTTTAGCATAGTCTCTGGTAGATTTTTTACTTTGGAATGTTCATTCTTTGTTATTCTTCAAAAACTGCTTGTAGATTTCCCAAGTTACAGGTGAAGAAATAGATGCTGTCTGAAAAATAAATTGACTGAATATTCAATTTAGTCAAACAACTGCATGTAGACAAAGCTTGAAAAGGATCCATTTGCCGAGAATAAATGTGTAAACTCTTCGCATTACCGATCTTGAGGCCAAGTTTACCCATGGCTCGGATACTTCTTGGTTGTCATTTTACAACAGCATTTGTTCATGCTTTTAGGTAGAAAAAAATTCTTGTTTAATATTTTTTGATTTATGGTACTTCACATGTGTAACACACAATATATGTTTAATGAATTTTATATGAATATATAAATGTAAGTCTCAAATCACTCTGTTTTACTGTCTATAATTTTATTTATCCATTAATTAGTTAATTATTAATAAGCCATTTATGTAAGATTTTAGCAAGGGGAATAAGTCTTCTTAATAGGTATGTTTTATCAATGAGGATAATTTCTGGTATAAGTTACAGGAAAAAAAAATTGGATGGAACAGTAAGGAGATTTATTACCTTAAGTAACAAGAATGATCCAGGGAAGGATGGCTCTTTTACTGTTAATTTACTGGTTCAATGATATTATTAAAGACCTGAGTCCATCTTTCTGTTCTGTCATTCCTAGTGTATTTCTGGAAAACTTCATGGGTATGAGAGGACTGAAGCACCTCCAGGTAATGCATACCAACATTCTAATATGTAGAATGCCATGACATGTTCAATCACTGGCAAAGGGAATGGGATCACCAATCATAGTTCACTCTGGGCTTGGGGCTTGATATTGGCTAAAGTAAAGAATAGTAAGATGGAAAATTTTTGCTGGGAACATAACTAAGAGAGTCTGCTGCATCTCTATATTGTATTGAGTAGGAACTTATTTTAATTTTCATAGTCTAGTAGAGGTCAGAACCATTGATTACATTTATTGTAATTGGAACAGCCTGCCTTTACCCCCCACCGTTGGAATTTATTTCTTATTTTTATTGAGGTATACTTAACATACAGCATTATGTTCACTTCAAAAGTCCAACATAATGATTTGATATTTGTAAACATTGTAAAATGATCACAATAAGTCCAGTTAACATCCGTCATCAGACATACTAACATAACTTTTTTGTAATGAGAACCTTTAACATCTATTCGCTTAGCAACTTTAAAAGATGCAATAGAGAAGTAATAGCTATAGTTGCCATACTGTACTTTATATCCCCATGAATTAGTTAGCATATAGTACAACAATGATTTCAGGGGTAGATTCCTTCATGCCCCTTACCCATTTAGCTCATCGCCCTGGAACAGCCTGCCTTCTGAAAATGTACCCATAGTTCTAGTGCTAGTCCTCCATGTCCACTTGGTTTGGGTTATCTAAAATTCATGTTTGAGTGTTTCCAAAAAGTTAGAAAAAATGTTGAATTTTTAACCTAGGTCCAGGTTTTCAGATTATGGAAACCAGTTCCAAGCTTTCCTGAGTTAAGTCCATTAAGGTTATTTTCCAGTCAGCTTTTCCTATATGAGCTAAAAGTGAACCATCACAAATGCTTCTATAAAAAAAAAGAAAGGGGGTGATGAGTGTCTCGGTTGGTTAAGTGTCAAACTCTTGATTTTGGCCTACATCATGCTCTCAGACTTCCTGAGTTCGAGCCTTATGTTGGGCTCCGAGAGCCTGCCTGAGATTCTCTCTTTCCCTCTCTCTGCTCCTATCCTGCTCCCTCACTCACTCTCTCTCAAAATAAATAAATAAATATTTTTTAAAAAGAAATAAAATACAAAGAAAGAGAGAGAGGAAGGGAGGGAAATATCTAAATTATAAGAAATTTTGTCTTTTTCATTTTTTGCTAAGAAAATGATATTTAAGACAGAAAGTTAAATTTATTACAGAAATCATATGAACAGTTTGTTTACCTATTTAGTCATTCTGCAGCCATAACTGAGTGCACATTATATGCTTACCATGTGCCAAGCTAGTGTATTGGCTAGAAGATCGTTAAGATATACTTGTTTCTCAAATCCCTCAGGTATTTTAATATTTATTTCAGTAGAAGATAGGAAGTTGATGATTATTTATTTAATGAGGCCGTCTTCTTCAAGAATTTTTTTTGACCAGTGCTCTCAACATGTAGGGAAAAAATGTCTATGAATAAGAGAACATACAAATTTTGTTTTGGGCAGTATTGACCAGCTACCTGTATATTATTTTAAAATAAAATGAGAAGTGAATTTAGAAGACCTATGTCCTGTCTAAATAGAAAGCAAGGATGTTGTCTCATCGCCAGCAGGAGTAAGTTATAAATGAAAATAAAATAAAAAATAAACAAAATAGAAATAAAAATAAAAATAAAAACACAGATGACATATATATTAGCCAAATCTATGTCTTTGTTATCAAAAAGTTCTCAAGGATCTTAATTACTTTGCCTCTTCCATTTATACCCCCCTCCCCAATGAAGTGTAATGATGGTTAGTATAAGGACAAGAGCATTCATTGAAGCAAATCTAAGTTTACATGAAGAAGTAACATTTTATTATGGTAAAAATAAAAAAAAAAACAAAGGTATTGCTATATCACAGAATAACTGGTTGTGGTATGACTGAAATATGAGTAACATGGTGGAGAGCTGAGGCTAGATGGGATTCATTAGAGTTGGTGGACAGTTTAAATTAAATTATGCATTGCCTTTTGTCATGAGCATTAGAAGAATCAATAATATATGCAGTGTGTATTACTTCCAAGAGATTTGGAGTAGGAATTGGAAAACTGTTTTGAATCCTGGTGCATCCGTTCATTCATTTATTTTGTACTCATTTTCTATCAATTTATCTATTTATTTATTATAATGAGGTGATCATTTTAACACATTTTTACAATGAAGTATGTTTAATCTAATTTTGAGTTTTTATTTTTTGCAGGTCAGATTTTCTTTATTGAATTAGTTATTTTATCATTAGCAATAGCATATTCACATGATAGCAAAACTCTGATACTACTAAAGAATAATGGTTAAGCCTCCTTTGGGAATCTTGTTGGGAATTTTGTTTCCTACCTGCAGCATTCTTCCCTGAGATGCAGGTTGTTGATGATACGTGAATTTTGAGTCATTGTCACTCACAGAAAGAATGCAAGTCTCTGGATTATTGATTGCCCACACTAACCCCGGGGCTTGAGTTGCATATGTAGGCTTATGCCATATTTCCTGCCCCACCATGTTCCACCTAAAGAGCTGCCTCTGACTACACCATCCAAGGGTATCTGAGTAGGTAACAGACACCCTTTACCTTGTGTGTTTCCCAGCCTGGTCACTGAGGGTAATCCACTCACTCCCATGTCAGGCTCCTTGACCCCTCTCAGGCTGTCTCTCGGGATGGCCACACCCATATTCTCTGAAGGCTTTTCAGGCCTTGTTGCTCCATAACACCAATAGGCTCTTCTAGACAATGTCATATGCTTGCCTCTGATCAATGTGATTTCATGTTTTCCCGGGTAGTTCATAAGCTGAGCTAGAGGCATTACTTGGGTGACTGGGGACATTCTTCTAGCTTCATTCAGGCCCCTCACCTGGTCTCCATTCCCCCTTCTATGTGATGAGTTGTACAAAAGTAGTGTGGAATGTCAGCATTGAAAGAGATTACAGTTTAAAAATGCAATGACTGGGTGCCTGGGTGGCTAAGCTGGTCAAGTGCCAGACTCTTGATTTCAGTGCAGGCCCTGATCGCACAATTTGTGAGATCAAGCCCCACACTGGGCTCTACACTGACCACATAGAGCCTGGTTGGGATTCTCTCTCTCCCTCTCTCTCTGTCCCTCTCCTGCTTGTGCATGCACATGCCCTCTCTCTCTCAAGATAAATAAATAAACATTGAAAGCAAATAAAAATGCAATGATTATTGCCTAAAATATCTAAAAGAATATGTGGTGGAAGATGTTTTCTTCTACATGTACTTTATAAACCACCAGTAGTAAATATAACATGACAAAAAATCTGTTTTTCATTCAAATTTTTGTCATACTCTGAATAAGATTGTACGTGTGGTCATTATCAATAAAACAAAGTAACAATCTTTAAGGAAGTCCTTTGAAGTTAGTATTCATGCCTGGCACAATGAATGATACAGTATCATGAGTAATGGTGTAGACAGCATTAAAAAAATGGCATTTGAGTACTTTAGAGACAAAAAGGTCCTTACAGTTTCAATTCAAACAGGCTGAGAAGAGCCATTCCATTATGTGTAATAATATTGCTAGTTTTTTTTTCTTACGGTAGAAGTTATGAAATTAGCAAGAAATAGCACACTTGACAATAAAGAAGAAGAGTAGATGGTCCACAGGCCTGAAAAGATGATTTAATACACTACAAAGAATCTTCCTGTGCACTTATGGGACAATAAATACATACATACATAAAAACCTCACTCCTATTCATTATTTTAAATTTTCATTAATAAATTACTCTATCTCACACGGGTCTGTGCATTTTTGATACAGTAAAAAACAAAACAAAAACAAAAACAAAAACAAAAACAAAAACAAACTCCTGTAGATATATATGGTCCCTGCAAAAATTATTTACTTATAGCTACACATACCATGGAGCCAACCCAGAAATATGGTATTGGTAGAGTATGTCAGTGCAATCACATGCTCTGTAATCTACTTTCTAATTTCCAGTCCATGCTTCACTGCTATGAGATTTAAGGAAAATTAATCTGTTTGCATTTCTTTTTACCTGTCTTCAGAATGTATTTGTTTTTACTTCTCTTACATTGTTAGTATGGTATGAACACTAATTATCCATATAAAGTGTTTAGTAATTGTTGGCTATCATTATTACTACTGGTCTAGTGCTCCATGAATATACTACTAGTTGTGTATGACCACTACTACATCGGTAGATGGTTGGTCCTTGAATTAAAGAGACGATAAGGAAAAAAAAAAAAAAAAGAATAAATAAATAAAGGGACCATAAGGGAAGATTTCCTAGAGGCAGAAACGTGTGACAAAACTTTAAGAATACATTCTTAAATATTTGTTATAACGTTGTTTCGCCAAACTCTTTTATGAGTCTCCTCTATTGCCCCTCATGTTCAGTAAAGTCTGGTATACATACAACCTTGAGTTCATGGTCCCTGAGAAGAGGTGGCTTGTCAGAAGTAACAAGAAAGCAGTGACTTCTGGGGAGTGGCATCATGTAGAAAGTGGACTGAAGAAGAAGAAAAACAAATCCAGAAGAGAGAAATAGAACCTGAAGTAGGAATTTAGAGCTTGAGACCCTTAGGAGAAATATATAGGCAACCTTTCTTCCAAATCCCCAGTAATCTCTGAGGACATTGGAAACAAAGTATCTTCCCCTAATCCAACCATAGAGAGTTGATTTAAGACAATTTTACCTAAATAATAAAAGAAAAGGTGACAAGCAACTTGGAGAACTTGGGAACGTATAGCAAGTTAGTGTCTGGTTATATAGAAAGTTATTTCCTGTATTTTAAGAGTAAACAAGCCTGCTTAACTCAAGTCTCCACTTTCAAAGAAAGGAAGCACCTATGTGCTACTCAATGGAAAAAAACTTTTGGTAATGTTGAAGTTTGAGTCATGAGTTTGCTTAAGCTTTTTAAAATAATTAAATGTGATATTTACCCCAGTTTTTGTTGATTACTATTAATTTGTTCCTCCAACAAAATCTGAACATTATTTTGTTGCTACCATATCCTATGAGGCACCTCTGTGGCAAGAAAACTTGAGGATTCCAAGGTTTTAAGAGTTCATCTCTAACCAAGACTTTCATTATAGGACGTACAAGTAAGTTAACACTTTTGACCCAGCTTCAACCTGTCTTCTGACTGCCAGCATTTTACACACCTTTCAGTGGTCGGTTCACTGTCCCCACAATCTATGGTTAGCATTTCTGTGTATGGTCCCTCACCTTGACATCCTGTCCCTGAGGAATCTCTTCTCTCCTCTGCACTTCTCCATACTACTACCTTTTTAAAGGGCACTTCCAGTCTTTCTTCATCAGAGAATATTTTTTGATCATTTCAGGGTACTCATTTATTATAAATGCACAGTACTTATTTTCTAAAATGCTACTGGAACTCATATTCAAATATTTCCTAAAGAGAGCCTATAGTGCTGATTTGTATCTGTGGCTAACAGTATTGTGTTCTATACCAGATTCTGAATTCAGGAGGATTAGGTCCTTGTAACATACTCCTTTGATTTGCACCATGCTCAGCACATAATAGCAATAATGAAGGCCTGATTTGATATTTTCCAAAAAAAATTAGAAATATCATCTACATTTAAGATAGAGATAAGCAATAGGATCACCGAACAAATTTTAGTGATACATAATTTATATCTAATTTTCAGAAAATGAAATATAAACTGGAAGTTATGACACGCAAGTATATTTTAGATTAGCTATAAGTTTTTTAATAATTAAACTGTATAAACACTCTCTAGACATTTCACAGTTGAGATGATAAATGCCTGGCTAAATCAATTAATAAATAAACAAGCTAATAAAATGCTGATGAACAAATATTAATCAACTGGAATATAGACTAGAAAAAATATTTGTAGTCGCCTGTGAAAGAGTGAAATTTTGAGCCTGGAATCTGAGCTATTGGCTATGAAGCATTTATAAAATGTGCCAGATGTAAATATAAGTAACAGTTTTTTTGGAAAAAAGTTTTTTCTGTATTTGCTGACTTTTTCCTATGATGATAAAGGGCTGGTAAGTAGCAATGTAATTTTAAAATGTTTCTTTAATATAAGTAATAACATATTTAACATATAACATATTTACCATACATGAAGAAAAATATCTCTGAAAGAGACTTATGTTCTCTTTCATGAGAGATCATTTTGATAATGGAATTTGGAAACTTTTCATTCTATGTGTTTTGTTACTGAAACTGATGTTTGTGGTAAATGTATCACTTACTAAAATTCTCATTTGAGGGCACCTGGGTGGCTCAGTCAGTTAAGCATCTGACTCTTGATTTTGGCTCAGGTCATGATCTCACAGTGGTGAGACTGAGCGTGCTCATGTTCAGGGCTGTGCTTTTGGTGTGGAGCCTGCTTGAGATTCCTTCTCTCTCCTTCTCCCTCTGCCCCTCCCCCGCTTGCATGTGCATGCATACTCTTGCTCTCTCTCTCAAAAAAAAAATCTCATTTGTGTTAAGTAAACACTTTACAGCCATATTATATAGCCTAGTGAAATTCTAGTGCCTTCAGAGTTTCAGTGTGTTTTGCATGTATTTATAAAATGCAATATAATATAAATATAAAATGTAATATAAATGTGCAATAGTAAAATAACTCACACCATTAGCTGTTAAAAATATATGATAGACATTAGGAAAGATGGAAATTTCATAGTTAAATTAAAACTACAAATGTGTTAAATTTTTCGTGGCTTAAGATAAATGTCTTGCTTTACCATGGGCAGCCGGCAGTAAATTGTTTATTAACCTTTCTATGTAATTCCAACATCTATTTCTAAACTATCACAACCATTAGGACAAAATAGCCAAACAATCTGAATTTAGAACCTGAGTTTTTACTCTCTGCATCACAAATTATTAAACCAACTTTAAATTCTGGTAGCAACAAAACATGCGTGTTCTTGCAAAATAGATTATCAGCCATTCATTAATTAGCCAATTAATTATTAATCTATAACTTAACGATACATTTAGAACAAGCTGTTTAAGTGCATTAATAAAGATAAAAATTTGAAGCAAGTATATTTCATCTTGACTTGACACTTTTTATTTTATTGACACATATTTATTTTATGTTTATTTTATTCCTTTTCACATATTTATTTTATGTTTATTTTATTCCTTTTCTATTTATGAGAATAGTAGTTCCCCTTTTTCCATGGAGGGATACATTCCAAGACCCTATGGATGCCTGAAACTGTGTATAGTACAGAACCATATGTATATTATACTTTTTCCTATACATACATGTCTATGATAAAGTTTAATTTATAGATTAAGCAAAGTAAGAGATTAACAACAATACCTTAATAATAAAATAGAACAGATATGTGTAATAGGTTATGCGAATGTGGTCTCTCTCTTTCTCTGTCTCTCAAAATATCTTCTTGTATTGTACTCACCTTTTTTCTTGTGATAATGCAAGATAATAAAATGCCTACATAATGAGATGAAGTGAGGTGAATGACACAGGCATTGTGACAGCGTTAGGTTGCCAATGAACCTCTGAGAATACACCAGAAGCTGGATTATCTGCTTCTGGCCCACAGTTGACCTTAGGTAACTGAAACCACAGAAAGCAAAACCATGGGGGGAAGGGGGACAGGGGACTATATATAATAGTACTTTATGTTACATACGTATACAAATACTCAGTGACCTGCAAAGTTTTTCCATCAATCATCTACAATCTGAAAACTTTAGCATCCCCTGTGTATAATAAAAGATAATTTAATATTTATTGAGTGTATTGTTTTATACAACTAGGTACACAAATCTGAAGAAATTTCCTTGCAGATAATTTTAAATTATTGTTTAAAATAATTGCTCATTGTAAAGCTCTTGCTTATCCCAGAATCTTCAGGATTTCCAAACAAAGTTTAGGTACTCCATTAACACTTTTTTCTATTCTCTTTTCTTAAAAGCTTACTTGTATTATTACTGGCAACAATCAAAGGAGCTAAACCATGATAAGTGTGATCTTGAAAGAAATAATTTGCGCTATTTGTAACCTACGTGTCTTCAGGAAATATCTAGTATTTAGAGATACCACTGAAAGAAAATTTTTAAGAATTTAACATTTTCTGTCACTCTCTTTGATAATGATGGCCTAACTCTATTGGGCCCCATTGTTCCTAGGATTTGACAGAAATATATTGTCAGAATTATATGGCATTGATTCTAAAATACCAGTAGGTAATTTTAAGAAATAGAGATGCAGGGCGCCTGGGTGGCTCAATCGGTTAAGTGTCCGACTTCAGCTCAGGTCATGATTTCACAGTTCGTGAGTTCAAGCCCCGCGTCGGGCTGTGTGCTGACAGCTCAGAGCCTGGAGCCTGCTTCCAATTCTGTGTCTCCCTCTCTCTCTGCCCTCTGCCCTGCTCACACTCTATCTCTGTCTCTCAAAAAGTGAATAAACATTAAAAAAGAAAAAAGAAATAGAGATGCAATGCCTTGGCTAAATAAGAGGATATTTCCCCAAAATGTCTCAGATGATATATGAATAGAACCACAGTCCCTGCAAGTGCATACTTGCCATCACAAATACTTTTGTCATTACATTTGTCCACAATTCCATAGGTTTTGACGCTGTGTCAACACCATAAATCCATCCAGGGTAAAGTCATTAGATAGCCTGCTACAGAGATAAAAAAAATCAGAAAAAAATATAGTTGGTCGTTGAATATTCGTATTGGCAAAATATCATTTAATGTACTTTTGACTGCAAGTAACCAGAACTTCAACTTAAATTATGTCTTAATGAAAAGATTTACCATCAGAACAGAAAAGGCATGGTCAGGATGTAGTGATACCCATAGGGTATGCATGGTCCTGGGAAAATATTTTTAGCACAGAACCTGCCAGTATGAACAATTTGATTATTTACAAATGCTTTAAACTGTCGTGGTGTGTGTGAGGTACAGTGATTTACTGATGACTGTTTATCCTGATGGTAGAGAAGAGGGGCATAAATATTTGTTCATTGTCCAAGAGTGTACTTGAAGATTTTTTTGTGTGTGTCCAGGCACTGTCATTTCCTGTGTAAGGCTATCAACCATCTCTTTATGTACTTTATTGTCATTTGTGCCCTTCCTGGGTGTATTAGTTTTCTACTACTGCAAAACTGCACAAACTTAGCAGCTTAAAAAACTCAAATTTACTATCTCTCAGTTTCCAAAGGTCAGAAGTCAAGACACAATATGACTGGATTCTCTGCTGAGGGCCTGAAGAGACTGAAATGAAGCTGTGGGCAGGAACTGTGGTTCTCATCTGGGCTCTAGGCTCCATTTCAAGCTCATTAAATAATGATGGCAGAATCATTTCTTTGTGGTTGTAGGACTGAGATCCTTGTGGTCCTGCCAACTGTTGGCTATAGACGGCTCTTAACTCTTGGAGAACACCTGGATGGAATTCATTACCATATTGCTCCCACAGACAGTTCACAGAATGGATGTTTGCTTTCTTCCAGGGAAGCCAAAGCCCTCTTGTCTGATGTTCTTCATCCAGCCACATAAAACATTCAGCTTTTATAAGGCTCGCCTGATTATGCCAGGCTCACCATGAATATTTCCCTTTTGCTTTAAATGTAGCATCCACACAGGAGTGAAATTTCCTTATTTTTATAAGTCCCATCCATAGTAAAAAGGGAGGGGATGATACAAGGGCAGGAGTCATTGGGGTCGATCATAGAATTCTGCCTATTGCTTGACTTTACACCCACCACAATGAGAAAAAAGTTCTGAAAAAGTATGACTGCACTGCTACTGCTCACATTCCAGTGACTCTTTAGGAGTGATTTGTATTAAAACAAAATATACTTTTTTTGCCCCTGTAGTTCCCGAAAACCATTTACTTAATGTTGGCTTCATCAGTATGCCTAATGCTGGATCATCTGTTGTGCCGTCCATGAATCCTGGTCTGAATGATTCCTTCAAAGGTTGCTACTGGGCTTTGTTGATAATGACCACAAATAGAAGTCTCACCAAGATTATGCAGAAAAATATATGATGGTTCATTTATTTGGTCAAGTTAAATATATATTATATTGAATTCTCTAACAATCAATCTAAAATAGCACATTTTTTATCTATATCAACTCTTGAATTCTTTAAGCCATAATCTATGCAGTTTTAGAATTTTCTCTCTTTCAGTGTTGACCATATATCTGCCTTCCACAAACTACCACCAGTGAGGAGAATTAGATAAGAGAGGATTGTCTGACCCTTATCCACATCTTTCTCATGTTATGCCCCCTTCGCATTGGAGCAATGGCCTCAAAAACTTAGAGGATCTAGATACAGCCACCCCTGGAAAACTGGTGGATATGTGCCAGGGGTCACACCTATGGTAAGGCAATTGATTGCCTGGGAACCTGCACAAGGTGATTCCTACCACCACCCTCTTGCCCACCAGTGCTGTAGATCAGAGGCAGTGCCTTGTTGAACTCCTGTTCCCACTCTCTCACTCATAGCTCAAGCCAAACCTCAAAAGCAGAAAGTCAGTAATTCAGAACCCTGCATTTGGACAGTCACCTACATGACCAGTCATCCATTCTGGATGGATAAGGGATCCATCCATCCCCTATCTACAGTGATCCTATAGAAAAATATAGTTCTGACTAGTGGGAGTGACTGGTTCCCTTGCTCTCCTGGACCCTAGCCATCCACAGGGCTCCACATGACCCCACAGGGGTGAGCCCTGGACGTACTCCAGGCATCGAGTTGACCTCACAAAGAGGGTTATAAAAATGTCAGAGAGGCCTTTAAAGGGAGAAAAGGACCCTGAACCCATGAAAATCTTTCTCCGAGTTCATGATGTTGCAGTGAGACTACTGAAGACCTTGGCACACCTAGGCCCTGGAGCGGGCTTTACAGCATTTCAATGAAGAGGAAAGAAGCTGAGGCCATGGCTGGGGCAGAGCACCCACGTGCCCTGGCCCTGGGACTAAAAATGGTTCTGGGTGACTTTTCTCCTTTACACCCCCATTTTCATGCTCAGCTTCAGTTCACCCCACGAATATCTTCCTAATAGTCTACATACTTACCTCATTCCTGACCTCAGGAAAAATTCCACGTATCATTTTCTATAACCAAATGGACCATCAAAATATTTTGCTAAACGAAGACCACCTTTCTCCATTTCTCCAATTCTGTTGTCACTTTTTTATTATTTTTTAAAAATATTTATTTATTTTTGGGAGACAGAGAGACAGAGTGCAAGCAGGGGAGGGGCAGAGAGAGAGGGAGACACAGAATCTGAAGCAGACTCCAGGCTCCAAGCTGTCAGCACAGAGCCTGATATGGGGCTCGAACCCACAAACCATGAGGTCATGACCTGAGCCAAAGTCGGACGTTTAACCAACTGAGCCACCCAGGCACCCCCGTTGTCACTTTTAATCTCCCAGCTCCATATATTTGAACGTTTCCCACAATATTTCATGAGTGTCATGGGAATATAAAACTTTTGTTTTGTATGTAGTGCAGACTGAATGCATAACGTGAGGTAGACAATTTCCTGTCATCTTCCTTGTTCAGAAATCTCTCAAAATCAAATTTCTTCTCTGGATTTTGTAATGACATACGACTTTAAGTCTGATTTTATCATAGCCTCCAAAATAAATCTAAAACCCACAGAGCTAGCAAATTCCATTTGTATTCATTAGATCTATTATTTTACCTTTAGTCATCATCCCACCCAAATCATCATCCATAGTATAGATAGGAAGATATTTCATGTTCTAAAGTCCTCCAGTTCTACAAAAATCCTTTAAGAGTCTGTTCACGTATTTAACAGCTTCTCTTGTCAAGAAATGCATTTTTCCATCTCACACTTTGTCAAACTTGTTATTTTCCCCTTTAAAAATCTCCATAAGCCTTTGCATTAGTCATTTCTGTTTTTTACCCTTTAGTTGAGCTACACGGGTATTGAGCATAGTAAGATGGAAGAAGGAATTATCAATTTTGAATTTCTTGAGATTTGATTTAATGATACTTACGTGAGTAAAAATGAAGAATGAAGTTCAGAATATATGACAGGATGTTAGGAGAGGATCTGCCCTCCATTAATTATCCTTCCCCTTGAAAACCAACATCATATTAAATAGCTACAGTAATTTATAAATTAAGTTTGTGTTGCATTTAGATCAGAAAATGATGAAGCTATAACAAATTGCAATACTTGTAAAAATTTAAGGTAAGCTAAAATATGTGATTATTTAACTCACTATACAGGCAAAAACTTTGTCTCCAACTTTATGTCTAAGTTCTAAAATAATATTTCCTAGTTCTTTTCTTAATTAAAATTGAAACAATACATTACATATAAATAAATAAAATGATTGAATGAATATGTATTGGTGTCTTAGGTTTGCCTCCTAGTAAAGCTAATGAGAAGGAGGTTTCCAAGTCCAATAATCTTATTTTACACAGAAACAAAGTAAACTCCTGAGATGTTGTGTGATCTGCACATTTAATTTTAGGTGTGGTTCAAATCATGCAAAAAACTAAATGTCTAACACTTCTTCCCTGACCCAATAAATCCAATTATCTAAATAAATATGTGCATAGATGGTGACTAAATATATATGGAATAAAATATGAATTAATTTATCATTTTCTGATATATCGATATAAATAATATTCCTAGAGTTAATGGAAAGAGCATGACACTCCTAGTCCTCTTTATTCCCAAGATTATTTACCTGTATAACTATATGACCATGTATGTAATTATCATCTCATTTCTAAAAGAACAAGTAAAAGATCAGTGTATTTGAGTAAGAAATAAGAAATTGAAGGTCTATAGGACCAGAATCAGGGATACAATATAGCAAGGGATATGAGTGTGGTAAAGAGTCATGAATGAGAGAGATGCTACTGTCCAACTGGGTCTACTCCCCACAGTGTTGCTACACCAAGGAAGATTGGAAGTAAATTCAACTTCTGTAAACTTGTACTTGTCAATTACCAAATTGCTAAGGATAATTATTAGGAATACCACATAATTGATTATAACTTCTACTGACATGAAGAAAAAATTTCTTTCATTATAATGACTGAGATAAGAATAAACATTTGTTACTATTGTGACTTCTCATTCTGCCTGAGTCCCTACTCCTAAGTTTATCATCACCGTCTATACACATAAGGAAAAGAAAAACAGGAATAAGAGCAAAACAACAAATATTTTTCAATATTTATTTATTTATTTATTTATTTTCAGAAAGAGTGAGAGAGAGAGACACAGTGCAAGCAGGGGAGGGGTAGAGGGAGAGAGAGACAGAGAATCCCAAGCAGGCTTCATACTGTCACTACAGAGCCCAATGTGGGGCTCGATCTCATGAACTGTGAGATCATGACCTGAGCTGAAGTCAAGAGTCGGATGCTTAACCCACTGAGCTACCCAGACACCCCCAAATAACAAATATCCTATTTTTAAAAGAAGTTTATTTATTTTGAGAGAGACAGAGACAGTGCGAGTGGGAGAGGGGTAGAGAGAGAGGGAGACAGAGAATCCAAAGCGGGCTCTGCACCATCAGCACATAGGCTGATGTGGGGCTCAAACTCACAAAACTGAGATCATGACCTGAGCCAAAATCAGAGTTGGACGCTTAACCTACTGAGCCACCCAGGTGCTCCAAAAGAAATAAGCTTAAAACTTGGATAAGCTGGAACATCATATGGATAACTCTTAATTTCCTGGAACAAAATATTTACACAAACAGAAATTGCTATATTTGCTATAGAGAGTATTTGAGAGTTAACTATGAGAGGTGAGATATGTAGCTTTAAAGAAGATTTAATTGGAAAGTTCTGAGTCAAGTTGCCAGGGGTTGTGCATAGTTACACAAAGTCGGTGCCTTGTTAAGATTGTGCTGGACCAAGTTCCATGTGCTTCTTCTGTCGTTGTACTGGTGGATGAGTCTGTCTTTTATTATTGCTATTGTTGGTTTGGGAGTTTGAAGGGGTTGGGCTTTGTTTTGTGGGTTTGTGTTTTTTTTTTTTTTGTCTATATAATGTTTTTCTCTCTTCATTTGACTATTGACATTGTGGAAGTGGAGGGAGAGAGAATGTAACTAGAGAGCAGAGTGTTTGGGAGGGAGAGGGGATATAATTATCTAGAGAGGTAGTTAGGAACACATCTACGAGAGTTTTTAAGGACCTTTATTAAATTAACAAATGTATTGAAATTATTGTGTTAAGTGTTCTGTGATACCAAAACCACAACAGTAACAAATAATAATAAAATAAATAAATGAGGCAGTAAAGAAAACAAGGGAAGATGAAACCTGGACTCAGTCTCCAAAGAACTCTCTTGACTGCTGAGGAAGAAAAAAAACCGTGTGGGTGGAGAAGTGCAGGGATATTGTAAAATCTGATACACTGCTGATATGAAATGTTGAGATTCTGAGCAAGGAGAAGCAAGGCATTGGGCAAATCAAACAGGAAATTTTTTTAGCAGGGAAAATTAGGCAGTTATTGAAAGAATCATCCCCAGCAGTTCTATGGGGAGCATGGTTCAATTAATGAGCAATTAATGGTTCAAACTAGGACACTTTGAGAGTAAAAGGAGCATTATATGTTGGAAAAAGAAGAATAAACCAGAACTGTGTGTGTAAACTGGAATTTTATCACAGGTCAAAGCACCAGGGCCTCAGCAGTAGTGTTAATAATGGTAATTATAATATTATTGTTGTGTCATCATCTCCATCGTCTCCTTTTCTTCTTCTTCTTCTTCTTCTTCTTCTTCTTCTTCTTCTTCTTCTTCTTCTTCTTCTTCTTCTTTCTTATCATTATCATTATCATCATCGTATTTTATATTGTCTTAATTCAAATGTTGCGATAATCTATTTTTTATATAGTTAAACCTTCACACTACCTTATGGTAGGCATTATTGTTATTACACTCTTCTTCTTTTCCAGGGAAGAAAATAGTGACTTAGGGAGATTAAATAAATTTGACAAATGTTATATAGCTAGGAAGTGGCATAGTCAGAATCTAGGTCTCTATTACCCTTCAAAGTCTAATGAACACTCTATCATATAACCCAACTCCAGCAAGGGAGTGAGCTGAAAGTTATTTACAAATACCATGCCATAATGAATAGATACAGATGGAAAAACTTCCCTGGAGCTGGGGGAACATTCAAAAATTAAGAACTGTAGATGCACGAATAGAAATATAGTTTTTAGTTCATCAGAAGTAATAATTTCATTGAACTCTGCAATGAAATTTTTGTGAATATAAAGATGATTCGTGAAAGGTTTTCTTTGAAAAAGAGATAGTCCAAGTAATCATAGGACATTATGTTGGGCAAAGGCCCAGCATAGCTGCAAAGAATGTTGCCTTGAAACTGTATCTTCTCTCTCAAAGACATCTCAGATGTGAGTAATATTACTACCCAACTACCAATTTTCCCAAATGCTTCTTTTTTTCTCTTTCAATTTTTTATTTAAATTCTAGTTAGTTTACATAGTGTAATATTGGTTTCAGAAGTAGAACTTAGTGGTTCATAACTTACATACGACACCCAGTGCTCATGATAAAAAGTGCCCCCCTTAATACTCATCACCCATTTAGCCCATCCCCCACCCACCTCTCTCCATCAACCCTCAGTTTGTTCTCTATCTTTAAGTGTCTCATAATTTGTTTCCCTCTCCCTCTTTTTTTCCCTTCCCATAGTTCATCTGTTTTGTTTCTTAAATTCCACATATGAGGGAACTCATGTGATATTTGTCTTTCTTTGGCTGATTTATTTTGCTTAGTATAATACACTCTAGCTCCATCCACATTGTGGCAATTGGCAAGATTTCGTTATTTTTGATGACTAAGATTTAATTTTGTGTGTGTGTGTGCGCACACATACCACATCTTCCTTATCCATTCATCAGTCAATGGACATTTGAGATCTCTCCATAGTTTGGCTGTTGTTAACAATGCTGCTATAAACATTGGGGTGCATGTGCCTCTTCAAATCTGTGTTTGTATCATTTGGGTAAATACCTAGTAGTGAAGTTGCTGGATCATAGGGTGGTTCTATTTGTAGTTTCTTGAGGAGCCTCCATATGGTTCTCCAGAGTGGCTGGACTAGTTTACATTCCCACCAACAGTGTAAGAGGTCTCCACATTCTCTTCATCCATACCAACACCTATTGTTTCTTGTGTTGTCAATTTTAGTCATTCTGACAGGTGTGAAGTGGTATCTCAAAGGAGTTTCAATTTGTATTTCCCTGAGGTTTAGTGATGTTCAACATCCTTTCGTGTGTCTATTAGCCACCTGGATGTCTTCTTTGGAAAAGTGTCTATTCATGTCTTCTGCCCATTTCTTAACTAGGTTGTTTTTGGGTTTTGAGTTTGATAAGTTCTTTACATATTTTGGATACTAATCCTTTATTAGATATGTTGTTTCCAAATATCTTCTCATTCCATAGGCTGTCTTTTAGGTTTTTTGATTGTTTCCTTTGCTGTGCAGAAGCTTTTTATCTTGATGAAGTCCTAATAGTTCATGTCTGCTTTTGTTTCCCTTGCCTCCAGAGACCTGTCTAGTAAGAAGTTGCTCCAGCCAAGGTCAAAGGCATTGCTGCCTGTGTTCTCCTCTAGGATTTTGATGGTTTCCTGTCTCACATTTAGGTCTGTCATCCATTTTGAATTAATTTTTTAAATATTTTTTTAGGTTTATTTATTTATTTTGAGAGATAGACAAGGGGAGGGAAAGGGCAGGGAGAGAAGAGAGGGGGAGAATCCCAAGCAGGCTCAGCACTGTTAGTGCAGAGCCTGACACAAGGCTCAAATTCATGAACCATAAGATCATGACATAAGCCAAAATCAAGAGTCAGACACTTAACCAGCTTAGCCACCCAGACATCCCAATTTTGAATTTGTTTTTGTGTATTGTGTAAGAAAGTGGTCAGTTTCATTCTTCTGCATGTTGCTTTCCAATTTTCCCAACACCATTTGTTGAAGAGACTACCTTTTTTCCATTGGATATTCTTTTCTACCTTATTAAAGGTTAGTTCACCATATAGATGTGAGTCCATTTCTGGGTTTTCTATTCTGTTCCATTGACCTATGTGTCTGTTTTTGTACCAGTACCATACTGTCTTGATGACTGCAGCTTTGTAACGTAGCCTGAAGCCCGGAATTGTGGTGCCTCCAGCTTTGCTTTGCTTTTTCAGGATTGTTTTGCCAATTCAGGGTTATTTGTGGTTCCATACAAATTTTAGGATTGTTTATTCTAGCTCTGTGAAAAATGCTGGTGGTATTTTTACGGGGATTGCATTAAATGTGTTTATTGCTTGGGTAGTATAGACATTTTAACAATATGTGTTCTTTCAATCCATGAGCATGAGATTTTTTTTTTTTTTTTTTTTTTTGCATTTCTTTGTGTCCTCTTGAATTTCTTTCATAGGTGTTCTATAGTTTTTGGAGTAGAGATATTTTACTTCTTTGGTTAGGTTTATTCCTAGGTATCTTATGGGGTTTTGGGTAATTGTAGATGGGATCAATTCCTTGATTTCATTTTCTGCTGCTTTATTATTGGTGTATAGAAACCCAGCATATTTCTGTGTGTTGATTTTATATCCTGTGATTCTGCTCTATTTATGTATTCTTACAATTTTTTGGTGGAGCATTTCAGGTTTTCTACATTGAGTATCATGTAGTCTGCAAATGATAAAACCTTGACTTCTTTGCCGATTTAGATGCCTTTTGTTTCTTTTTTGTTGTCTGATTGCTGAGGGCAAGACTTCCAGTACTATGTTAAATAGTAATGGTGAGAATGGACATCCCTTTCTTGTTGCTGACCTCAGTTTTTCCCCATTGAGAATGATAGTAGTTGTGAGTCTTTCATATATGGCCTTTATGATGTTGAGGTATGTTCTGTCTATACCTATTTTGTTGAGGATTTTTATCAAGAATGGATGCTCTATTTTGTCAAGTGCGTTTTCTGCCTCTACTGACAGGATCATATGGTTCTTATCCTTTCTTATCTTAATGTGGTGTGTCATGTTGATTGATTAGCAAATACTGAACCACCCCTTCAACCCAGCAATAAATCTCCCTTGATCATGGTGAATAGTCCTTTTAATGTGCTGTTGGATTCAATTTGCTAGTATGTTGTTGAGAATTTTTGCATCCATGTTCATCAGGAATATTGGTCTGTAATTCTCCTTTCTAGTGGGGTCTTTTGTTTGATTTTGGAATCAAGATAATGCTGGCCTCATAGAATGAGTTTGGAAATTTTCTTTCCATTTCCATTTTTTGGAATAGTTTCAGAATAATAGGTCTAAACTCTTCTTTAAGTGTTTGGTAGAATTCTTCTAGAGAGACACCTGGCCCTGGATTTTTGTTTGGAGATTTTTTGATTACTGACTCAATTTTTTGCTGGTTATGGGTCTGCTCAAATTTCTATTTCTTCCTGTTTCTGTTTTGGTAGTTTGTATGTTTCTAGGAATTTTTCCATTTCTTCGAGATTGCCCAATTTGTTGGCATATAATTTTCATAATATTCTTTTATAATTGTTTGTATTTTTGTGGTGTTGATTTTTGTCTCTCCTCTTTCATTCAAGATTTTATTTATTTGGTCCTTTCTCTTTTCTTTTTATAAGTCTGGCTAGGGGGTTATCATTTTTATGAATTCTTTCAAAGAACCAGCACTTAGTTTCATTTATCTGTTCTATTTTTTGTTTCTATATCATTTCTTTCTGCTTTAATCTTCATTATTTCCCATCTTCTGCTGACTTTAAGCTTTATTTGCTGTTCCTTCTCTAGCTCTTTTAAGTGTAAGGTTAGGTGGTGTATTTGAGACCTTTCTTGTTTCTTGAGGTAGGCCTATATTGCAATACACTTCCCTCTTACAACTGCCTTTGCTCTATCCCAAATGTTTGGACTGTCATGTTTTAATTTTCATTTGCTTCCATGTACTTTTTATTTCTTCTTTAATTTCCTGTTAAACTATTCATTCTTTAGTAGGATGTCCCTTAATGTCCATGCATTGTGATCCTTCCAAATTTTTTCTTGTGGTTGATTTCTAGTTTCATAGTGTTGTGATCTGAAAATATGCATGGTATGATCTCAATCTTTTTGTTCTTTTGAGGGCTGGTTTGTGACTCAGTATGTGATCTACTCTGAAGAATGTTCCATGTGCACTCAAAGAGAATGTGTTTTCTGCTGCTTTAGGATATAATATACTGAATACATCTGTTAAGTTCATCCAATCCAGCGTGCCATTCACAGCCATTGTTTCCTTGTTGATATTCTGCTTAGATAATCCGTCTATTGCTGTAAGTAGGGTGTGAAAGTCCACTACTATTATGACATTATTATCAAGGAGTTTTTTATGTTTGTGATTAATTGGATTATATATTTGGGTTCCTCAAAGTTTGGGGCATAAATATTTAAAATTGTTAGATCTTCTTGGGGCACCTGGGTGGCTGTCGGTTAAACATCCAACTTTGGCTCAGTTCATGAGCTTATGGTTCGTGAGTTCAAGCCCCATGTCAGGCTCTGTGCTGACAACTCAGAGCCTGGAGCCTGCTCTGGATTCTGTGTCTCCCTCTCTCTCTGCCCCTCCCCTGCTCACACTCTCTCTCTCTAAAATAAACAAACATTAAGAAATAATAAACTAAAATAAAATTAAATTAAATTAAAATAAAATAAAATTGTTAGATCTTCTTCATATATAGACTCCTTAATTATTATTAATACCCTTCATCTCTTATTACAGTCTTTGGTTTAAAATCTAGTTTGTCTGATATAAGTATGGCTACTCCAGCTTTCTTTTGATGTCCATTAACATGAAATATGGTTCTTTATCCCCTCACTTTTAGTCTTCAGGTATCTTTAGGTCTAAAATGTCTTGTAGTCAGTATATAGATAGATCTTGCTTTTTTTGTTTTAATCCATTCTGATACCCTATGTCTTTTGATGGGAGCATTTAGGCCATTTACAATTGAGGTTAATTATTGATAGGTATGAGATCAGAATTTAGTGCCATTGTGTTACCTGTAAAGTTGGTGTTACTGGTAATGTTCTCTGTTCCTTTCTAGTCTTTGTTCCTTTTGGTCTCACCCCACTGCCCCCACTCAAAGAGTCTCCTTCAATATTTCTTTCAGGTTTCCTTTAGTGCTCACAAACTCCTTTTGTTTCTATTTGTCTGGGAAACTCTTCATCTCTTTTTTTATTCTGAATAACAGCCTTGCTGGATAAAGTATTCTTGGATGTATATTTTCCCCCTTCAGTGTGTTCTGCAAGCCAGATCTGTCTTTCCTTGTAGGTTAAGGACTTTTTTTTTTCCCTTGATGCTTTCAGGATTCTTTTCTTGTCTATGTATTTTGTAATTTGACTATGATATGTCCTTGTGATGGCTGGCTTTTGCTGAATTTAATGGGAGTTCTCCATGCTTCTTGGATTTTGATGTTTGTTTCCTTCCCTAGATTAAGGAAGTTTTCAGCTATAATTTGCTCAAATAAACTTTCTGCCTCTTTTTCTCTCCACCTTCTAGGATTCCTATGATATGAATGTTATTACACTTTAAGGATTTGCTGAGTTCCTTAAGTCTACCTTCATGATCCAATATTTTTCTTTTCCTCTTCTTTTCAGCTTCATTATTTTCCATAATTTTATCTTCTATATCACTGATTCTTTCCTCTGCTTTGTCTATCCTTTCTGTCATGGCAAACATTTGGGTTTGCATCTTAGTTATAGCACTTTCAATTTTGGCCTGAGTAGTTTTTGACCCTTTTATCTCTGTAGTAGGGATTCTCTAATGTCTTCTATGCTTTTCTCAAGCCCAGTCAGTATCCTTAAAATTGTTTTAAATTCTGATTCAGACATCTTAGTTATATCTGTATTGATTAAATCCCTGGCCATTACCTCCTCCTGTTCTCTCTTTTGGAGAGAATTCCTCCATCTTGTCATTTTTTTCTAGGTCACTGTTTATTTGTATGATTGTTAGGAAAGCTTGTTATATTCCTGCTCCTGAGAGTAATGGCTATAACAAGCAGAGATAAAAAAAAAAAAAAAAAAAAAAAAAAGAAAGAAAGAAAAAGAAAAAGAAAAAAAAGGCAGGGGTCTTATATGCACTCTGCTGTTGTGTTTTGGCTGTTCCTACTCTCAGGTCAGTTCTTGGCAAAGTCTCCTCTTGCCTGCAGTTGGGGGGCCTTTTTATACCTTGACCACTATTTGGCAAGTTTCTTTATTAAAAGAAGCTAGATAGAAGAAGAAGAAGAAGAAGAAGAAGAGGAAGAAGGGGAGGAGAAGGAGAAGAGGTAAGAGAAGGAGGAGGGGGAGGAGGAGGGGAATGAGGAGGAAAGGGGAACAGGAAGGGTGGGAGGGAGAGGGAGAGAGATGGGGAGGATGGAGGTGGGGAGGAGGGGGAGGAGGAGGAGGAGGAAGAGAAGGAGGAGGAGGAAGAGAAGGAGGAGGAGGAAGAGAAGGAGGAGGAGAAGGAGGAAGAGGAGGAGGAGGAGCTTGATCCTATTTCCACTAAAGAGCTGAAGTTTTATAGCACTCTACAATCAGTAGACTTGGTGTGTGGAGGAGTTTGTGCTGGTCTTTTGAGGGAGGGACCGGCTGCACTGATTCTCAGGAGGACTTGCCCTAGTGGAGATGCACCTCCAGGCTACAGGGGGTTGGGGCTTGTTGTAAGCAGCTCCGGTCTCCACTGGTCAGTGCTGTGTTACTCACTGAAGTCAGTCAGTGCTAATGGGGTAGGGGGAATGGCATCCCCCCACTCTTTCCTTCCTGGAGCAGGGAGTTTGTGCCTGCCACTCTTCAGGAAGACCTCACAGAAGAGCAAACAATCACCCCTCTTGTGTACCCAGTTTCCATAAGATCCCTCACTTTACCTTGTCTGTGTCTAAGCTGTCTGCCTACCAGGCAACATAGTACTCCTGTGTTTTATCTCAGGATAAACCAGCCACTTGTGGCTGGGTTTCAAAACTCCAAATTTTAGGGACCCACCCAGTGTGACCCACACTGATCTTCTCGGAGAGGGTCTCACTGTGCTTTTGCCATTTGCAGTTTGTCTCAGAAAAGCAGCCTCAGGTACACCTAGGGGTTCAGAGTTTATGGTAAACTGCAGCTAAGAGCCAGCACCAAGTTTTGTTGCCTTCAGCCAGAGTCTTTGTTCCCATGCTAGGAAACAGTGTAGCATGCTGGCACCATAGTTCTTTTGCCTCTGGAGAGGCTGTGCTGCCACGCCCAAATGAACTCCAAGCAGGGGAACTGTTTCTCCCTGTGTGACCCAGGGGGTCCTCAGATGACGCTGCCTGCTCCCAGGTTTCCAGCCATTTCCACACCAGAACACTGCCAAGCCCACCAGGCATAACCCCAGAAATGGCACGGACTTCCAAAACTTCAGACTTCGTGCTCAGCTGCTTATAATAACTTGTAATACCTGCTCTCTTTTTCCCATTGCTTTGGGGGAAGAGTTTTTCTTGTGCAATCCCTGCCTGCTTATTCTCTGTATCTCTCTCTTTCTCTCCATAATCGGGGCTCCTTCCCTCTGCAGCACCTGCAGTTTTTTCTCCCCCAAATCAACTCTCCACAGCTTCTACCTTCTACAAAGTGGTAGGGTTTTTTTTGTTTTTTTTTGTTTTTGTTTTTGTTTTTTTACCTGTAGATGTGCAGCTTTATTCTCTCAGTCCTCAGACTGATTTCTTAGGTGTTCAGAATGATTTGATATTTATCTAACCGTGTCCGAGGGATGAGGCAAGCTTAGGGTCCCCCCACTCTTCTCCCATCTTAACTCCTTCCCACAAATGCTTCTTGAATGCTTCTTTCTAGCCAAGGTAGTGTATTTAAAGTTTCCCAATAAATAAATAAATAAATAATAAAGTTTCCCAAACATTTATGCTCATTTCATTTCTTTATTTTCTTGTGTACAATGTTTCATCAATGTTTCATCTTTTTTTTTTTTTTTTAATTTTTTTTTTCAACGTTTTTTATTTATTTTTGGGACAGAGAGAGACAGAGCATGAACGGGGGAGGGTCAGAGAGAGAGGAAGACACAGAATCGGAAACAGGCTCCAGGCTCCGAGCCATCAGCCCAGAGCCTGACGCGGGGCTCCAACTCACGGACCGCGAGATCGTGACCTGGCTGAAGTCGGACGCTCAACCGACTGCGCCACCCAGGCGCCCCAATGTTTCATCTTTTATACAATGTTCCATCAGACAGTGTCTCCCAAAGCCCCCCCACCTCCCATCCTTGTCATTTTCTATTTAGTGTTAGTGTTCTCCCTTGTTGGCCTTTTCTAACCACCTTATGCTTTTATGTCTTAACAACTGTCTTAACTTTGATTATAATTATAATCATATAACCTTATTGCATTTCCTATATTTTTTCTAATTTATGTCTTCAATTTGAATTTTTAATATCTATTTAAATATGTTAAATTATTGTAGGGCTGGAAATATTTTATCCATCTTTGTACTTCCACCCTTTAACATCCCCACCAAAACGAAACATTAAAGCATATACAGTAAATCACGTGGTAAATATTTGTTGCTTTCATTCAGGGATGTTCTTTCAGGTTATTTTCTGCACTGCTTTCTTTGGTTCCTCTTGATCCATCACTTTACAGATAGATAGATGGATAGCTAGCTAGCTAGCTGATATATAGATAGATAAATAGATAGATTTATATAGAGAATTAGATTTGTATATATTACATCTATATCTATAGATAGATACAGATAGATAAATAGATAGATTTATATAGAGAATTAGATTTGTATATATTACATCTATATCTATCTATATCTATAGATAGATATAGATAGATAGATAAATAGATAGATTTATATAGAGAATTAGATTTATATATATTACACCTATATCTATATCTATATCTATCTGTCTATCTATCTATCATACTTATGCAACACAAACAAATTAGGGAGTCTTTATAACAGGAGTACTAACCATTAATGTGAAAGTTTCAGAAGCAATGAAATGAAAGGGGTTCATTATCCTCATTGAACAGGGTTGGATTTACAAGTAGCATTTTCCAACTCATCTCTGTAAAATTTGCATTTGCATTACATGACCCTGAAAATATGGTAGGAATAATTTCCTGTTCATTGCTTTATATTCATTCATGTGCCCATTCAATGAAACTATGCATACATCTCAATTAAGTTTTGCTTTTGGAACCAACAATACCCATGTAAAATCTCAAGTGGACAGACATTCCCCACCCAACATATTTTTAATGAAAAGATCAATGATATATTACACTGTACAGAGACAAAGGTTCTAAGTACATTCTGTTTTTTAACAAGCAACAGGGAAATTACAAACTAAATCAATATATCCAACAGAATGCCTGTTCATTTGCTACTGACTCAGGCTATTCTTGGAGATTCGTGTACAGCTCTTTTTTTCTACATTTTGTTTTCAGAACTGACACATGGAAACTTAAGGACTGAAATACTAAGACTTCAAAGCTCCCATTCTGTGTGGGAAGCATCTTTCACTGGCATCAGGAATGACACAATCACTTTCATCATTGGGCTGAATAATATGCCTTCCTCCAGGGGGCAACTCCTTGGAGAAAGCTCCCTGCACCCATTATGTCAGACTACAATTTAGCAAATTGAGGGATTGTGGTCCACTTGCATACAAGGCATTTGTATTTTTCTCAGGCTTTTGTCCAAGTGATAATTTTTAGGCTGTATTTTGAGATTAAAAAAGAAATGGTCACTGAAATTTCTATTCTGAATATTTGAAAAACGCTGAGTCCTATAAAATAACATTGTTTTAGTGCTATAATATTACTTTTAATACAGATTTTCCTATAGAGAATATAATAGCAGCCATAGAAAAATCAAAACTGTGTCCCAAGCATTTAAAATTGAAAAAAATGTTTAGAATTTTGTTTTTTAGCAGAATACAATAAGAACAATGATACAATATTGCTCTTAAACACTTAAATTTACCTCACAAACAGCAATCAGGGAAATTAAGAGAATTTTCTAAATGTTGTATTATGTCCACATTTTTGAATTACACAAACATAGCTACTGCTTTTAAACAGCTACTTTCAAATACATTAGCCAAAGTTCTCAATAGTGTAGACTTTTATGGACATTATGATACATGCTTTCAATTAAACCTTTTCCAGTCTATCTATATAGCATTGCAATCTTTAGTATAAGCCTGAATCAGTAAGAAAATGGTTTCCTTTTCTTTCTTGCACCTTAAGCCTACTGCCTGCAAACTCATCAAATCTTTGATACAGAATTGGAGTCAGATATATAACCTTAAATTACTAGACATAGTCAATCTCCTCATTTTGGCAGAGTAGAGGCTTAACCTTCTTTACTCAAGGCTACTTAATAGACTTCCTTATGCATTCATTTGGTTGGGGTTTTCCAGCAGGGTAGGAAACCACCACCCCCCTCCCCCCGCTGCCACCTCCCCATGGCTATGCAAGTCTGAGCTTCTCCCTTACAACAAATGCAAGAGTTTTCTAAAACTATCGAGAGATAAGGCAACTGGCTATAGGCCTAATGATATGAAAACATTTGCTATATTTAGAAATGTCCATTTATTCTTTTAGACCAGAGAACCATTTCACCACCCTGTCAAATTGCAGAACCTTACAGTAATGATAAGTATAGTACAAGCATACATGAAAGTGAAAAGTTAATATATAGTATGAATGAATGGATATTTTGATGGTGATACAAAGTATGGAAAGGACAAAAAATAATAATTCATATAATATGGGGTATTGGGCAGATTTAAATATGACATAATTGGGATTAAGCTGATGCAAGATTTTATGGCTGGCATATGTAGTAGTCGTCGTAAAAATATAGTAATAACAACAACAATAAAAATTACTTCATCTTCCATCAGTGTTACCATTACCAAAATCATCATCATCACCATAACCAAACTGAAGACATTTTCCTCAAGGAAATGAAGCCACTTATTCAATAAATTGAAGAAAGTTTTAATATTCAGATATTCTTAATATCTTATATATTAAGTTCATTCACAGTGAACATCACATTCTAAATTGTTAATACTTTGTGGCTGCTTGTGATTGGAGTGAGTTAGCTAAGAGCACGAGGTGACAATAAGGGAAGGAGCGATGAAGACTTTCAAGTGTTGCCTAGAATTTTAGATCAAAATTTAGATCTGACAAATAAAATATGCATATTTCTTATTACAATCATTTAAATTTATCAGCTAAATAAAGTGAAATTCAGCATAGCTTCTACAAAGGTTTTATATTAAAAATAGAGTCAAAGTTAGCAAAATCATTTACTTTAAGATTTTCTAGTCACCATATTTGTGGATATTTTTCTGACTTTGTTTCAGTCTAAAATTATAGCTTTTTGATTCATCATATTGTGCAGAAATTGCATTGACTGCTGTTTTGAATCAATCACTGCCCTTTCTGGTAACAGATTGAAAACAGATTGTTGTGTATGAACAATATTCAAATTTAATATTTTAGATAAGCCTCATTTTGTCTAAAAGCTGATAACTAGGAAAGTTATAATTTAGAGTATTAGAAAAAATCTTATAATTAAGGTTAGGCTGTCCTTTAAATTTATATCCATAATGTTCACATACATTCATTAACTTCAGATGTAATTGGAAGACACATAATTAATGCAATGGCTCTGAATATTTATCAAATTACCACCAATCATCATAGTTTCTTGATGATGCTTGGCAACAGTGCATGGACATCAATAAAATACTAATTATGAATTACTAATTGTAATGACTCCACGAGACCTAAAAAACAGCATTACTGTTAAATTAAATTAAGTTAGTTTTATTGACTTAATTATTAAAGGATGAGCTGTTTCAAGCTATAAAATTTTGAACTGATATTTTAAATTACTTATGATATAATTAATGCCATTTCTTCTGAAAATAGGAGCCACAAACAATAAGATGCTAAGGATAAAAAGGTCACATAAATTAACACATACTTGCTTACTAGATGCCATGAAGTGAGATAACTGTTAAAATATAGTCATACGTTTTTATTTCAGCTGTTAATTAAAGCACACACAAAGAAATGTAGAAGTAATGACCTTTCAAGAAAACCTTTCTTACATTCCATAAAAGTAAATGTACCTAACATGTATTAAAACATCAATAAAGACCACCACTGATTTTCTACTGGTATTATGTAAAACGCTGTTATAATTAATCTGCTTCTCTCCAAGCTTGAAGTCCCCTGCTATGCATCAGCAAGGTGATCATTCTCTAATAAGTCTTTTCATATTATAAACTCTAGAAGAGTAATCTTTTAATCAATTAAATTATGTATTTAAGGAACAATTCAAACTTAATTAATTTCAGAACTCATCAGATTGAAACTTGGTTCAGAAACACAGGCGAATCCAAATTGTTTCCAACTTCAAAACATTACTTTTAGTTGGAAACACATGTTAATTTCTTAGGCATACTAAAATTAATATCTTAATTAATTATTTTTACAGTCACACTGACAAGTGGAATACATTTGTAAATGTAGACTTTGTGTTAAAGGATGCTTATGTCAATTCACACTCCCTTTGGGGTGATTAACTCAGGGGATCTCCAGCTATGAGACTCTGTAATGCCATGCGGGGGGAAGCAAAAACAACAAAACAAACAAAAAACAAAATAACCTCCGTACTGATCTCCTTTCCTGATTTTATTGCTGGTAGTTTTACCACTATCAAATTTAAGTAAATACTTTCTAGAACTTGTGAATCCACAAGAGGCCTTCCTTCCAGTTTATTTGAAAGGTGTCAATGCCCTTCTTTTTCATCTACATAGTTTTGACATTGCAACAAAAGCTACATTTTTTAATTGCCTGTTTATGTTCTGAGTGATGAAATCAGTATAAGAATAACGACATCTTATATTTTGGATTGAAGTAAACAAGTCTAGTTAAAGTCGAACCCATTAAATTCTAGATCATAATATTGGTGATTTTTTAAATCTTCCTTGAAAAATTTTCCAAGGACCCTAGTTTGTCCACAAAAAGTGTCAGGTTGTATCGCCTTTCAAAGCATAAAAAGCTCTCCCACTTCATACACCCTCTGAAATTTATATTGTCCTATTTTCTTTTTTTTTTAAAGTTTATTTAGTTTTGAGGGGGAGAGAAAGAGAGAGCACAAGCAGGGGAGGGGCACACAGAGAAGGGAACAGAGGATCCAAAGCGGGCTCTGCACTGACAGCAGAGAGCCCAATGCGGGGCTCAAAATCATGAACCATGAGATCATGACCTGAGCTAAAGTCAGATGCTTAACCAACTGAGCAAGCAGGTACCCCTATATTGCCCTATTTTTAAATTTGTTACCTTTCTCCCATATGGAAAATTTTGGATTATTTGAGGTCAGTGATGAAGAGCTTCTAGAACACTACTTTCTCAGGAGTCCTGGATATCCCTTTCTTTATTTTAGAAAAGCTTTATTTTAGAAAAGCTTTTCTGTTGTCTCTGAGGACATTTTAGCATGAATGGTATCGGCCAAGATGTCGTTAATATTCTCCATAGCTTGGGGCATCAGGGTGGCTCAGTGGGTTAAGCATCTGACTCTTGATTTAGGCTCAGGTCATGATCTCATGATTCGTGAGTTCAAGCCCTGCATTGGGCTATGCACTGACATTGCAAAGCCTACTTAGTATTCTCTCTCTCCCTCTCTCTGCCCACCCCCTCCCCACTCATTCACTCTCTGTCTTGAAATAAATAAATAAATAAATACATAAAACTTAAAAAAGTGTATTCTCCATAGCTTAACTAAAATTTAGACAGGCTTCTTCCTGCCTTCAGATTCCTGATCTCCTGTTCATGCTGGGCCTTAGAGAACAGAGAGGTGGCCTAATCACAGAGAAAAACATTCCATGCCCATTGGCCCTAATCACAAACTCAATAAACAACCCAATGGACTCAATACAACCCATTGATCAACATTCCTAACACACTCTGAAACCGTGCCTTATAATGCTAATGAGGTTGAAACTAGCAGAAAATTTAAAGCTTGTTTTACAGAGAACTGTTTCTCCTAATCAGCTATTATGTCTTTTCAGACCCCACTAACAAATCCACCAGCTGTCTTGGCAGAAGCTAAAACTCAGAGTCAACTGATATAATTCCAGCCTATAAACAAGCAGGGCCCTGCATTCCTTACCTGAAATGAGCCCAAGACCTGTTCTTGGAACAGGCCTCAGCTCCTTCTCTTTTTTCTAAGATAATCTCCTGACATCAGAGGCTGGATTTTGCCTTGTTCTAATGTTAAGTCTCCAGCCTAAAGTAAACATGGGATGCATGTTACATATCTGTTTGCTTGATGCACATGCTCCATCTTTCCTCATGAATAGTCATAAATTTCCCTGCCCTTTTCTTCAATATGCAGTATAACTGTGGTTTGAAAGCATCATTCATTCCTGAAACATGATTATAATCTAAAGCACTTGTATATCAGAGTGAATTTCCCCATAAGAAATAATGAAAACTCAGATGATTTGTTCCACAACCCAAAAATATTCATAAAAAATGATTACAATACTGTAATATAATACAAAATAATAAAGAAAATACAAAATATAAGGAAAAACAAATTAACCTGCGCTTACCTTTGAAAATCTTCATGGCTGGTTTGAGGGAGACGAGAGGAGGGTTATGGTGTAGGACGACTTTTACCATCACTAACGGAATCACTGCTAAAGTTTGGCTCAATGGAATCTTTTTCTGAATGTGTGCCATTGTATACACTCACACAGATGTTGAATATGGTACAGTATTAATAAATTCTTGTCATATACTATATTTAAGGTAACTGGCAATAAGGCAGCAGAAGAAAGGGTCTATATCTGCAGGCAGCCTGACCTAGAATCAAATAAAGCATTCCTAAGCTTACTCTTATATGGAAAGGCAAAAGTGTCCATAGGTGCTTTGAAGTGACAAAAAAATACACTAGTGCCAGTTGTGGGCACCTTCCAGTGTTCTGAAAAATCACTACAGCCTGAGACCAAGCATCTGAGCATGGGAAAGGATCACACACAATTCCACAGAGAGAGAGACAGAGACAGAGAGAGAAGAACCATTGGCTCAGTTGTGATCAAGTGACATTGAGCATCATATACTACTCGTATGGCAAGACATCACTCGTTTTATCAAGTTAAAATGTGTTAGAAATGTTCGCTTGTCTTGCGGAACACTCACAGAACAAGTTACTCACAATCCAAGGTTTTCCTGTATATGTAATCTCAACCCCTTATAAAAAATTTGTTCTCTCCCACTTTGGGGAGGCAGATTTGAGACTTACCCTCCTGTCTTCTCCTTTATCTACTTCTCTAATAAAGCTTTTCCTTGCTGTGTACTTGCTGTCTCAGTGACTGACTTTGCTGCATGTCAGGCAAACGGAATTGAGTTTAGTTCCTCCAGCACTTTCCACTAGCTCAGCCCAGCCCTTAAAAATGTTACCATTTTGGGGGCGCCTGGGTGGCTCAGTCAGTTAAGCGTCTGGCTTCGAATCTGATCACGATCTCACTGTTCATGGGTTCAAGCCCCATGTCTGGCTCTGTGCTGACAGTTCAGAGCCCGGAGCCTGCTAAGGATTCTGTCTCCCTCTCTCTCCCTGCCCCTCCCCCACTCATGCTCTGTCTCTCTCTGTCTCAAAAATAAATAAACATTAAAAAAAATAGTTGCCTTTTTTGTTGCAGCAGAATTGAGCTTGGACTTAATTATGGCCTCTCTTCTCTATTACAATAGTTTCTAATAAACTCATTCTTGCCTGGTTAACATTATCTGGTGTAGTTTTCTTTGACAACCGTGAATAAAAGGCAGTGATGTTACTGTATGTGTTGTATACAATGTTTGAACTAGGATGTACAATATGAGAATTTGAGTGACTTCTTGTTTATGGTCACTTCAATAGTTATGAACAATGATGGCTTCTTTGGGAGAATGCTAATTCATTTTAATAGTCTGAAGTTGTATTTGTTGTTGGTATTGAAAGACTGAGGCTGAGAAGTACAGTGAAAGATGTCAGAAATGGTCACAGAGTAATAAATATATCAATAGAAATTATCTGCATTAAATTTTCGTGGGACATTTGGAAACTGATAAAATGTGAGCTGTAAGAGGGATATGTATATCAGATAAAATGGCCTGGTTATTAACTAATTAATGGATCTCTTCAGTTAATGTAAATTACTACACAGTAACAACCCTTTCTTGCACTATATTGTTGATAAATGGGCATTTATATCTAATTGCTTTGGAAGTAGACATTTGTCCAGTGTTTCTTTTCAACAATCTAGCCTATCCTATGTGGAGGACCTGCTCCCCGTGCCCTAACCTATGTTTATAAATGCAATTACATATAAGATTTTATTTTTTTCTTTCTTTCTGTTCTTTTTTCTTAAACTTCATTTATTTATTTACAAAATTTGAATTCTAATATAGTTAACATACAGTGTGATATTAGTTTCAGGAGTACAATATGATGATTCAACAATTCTATACATTACTCAGTGCTCATCATCATGAGCGTGCTTTGCTTTTTTCTTTTGCATTGCAAGACACGTTGTATTCTGATGTTAATACTTGTAAAGAATCTGGCTCCTTCACTCTGCAAATGTCATAGAGATACCCATGGGTATCAGAAGAAGAATCTTCAATGCATAGATGTATCATTTTGAGGGTATTTGTTTGTTTGTTCTACTTTCAGTAGCATCCATATCACCTAGAATAATTAGAACATTAAATGATAATTTACTGCAACGTGCTACAGCAATATTTTTTCTTTACTACATTATGTCCTTGTATCTATACATTTATTTTTCCAGAATGAGTCAATTTATTCCTTCTACTATTATATAGAAGAACAACACGGTTTTTGAGCCTATAGCAAGTCAAGGTATATTTCCTAAAGAAATCCTCATGTGATTATTTTTTTTCTAACCTAAGTATAAAATATTTCCCACAGAAACTCAGCAAAGAATTGGCATAAAATATTGATGGGAAAACCTCAAGGAAAATACACACTAAAATATTCCAATAAATAAAATATTATAATCAAAATATCAAACTGGACTGACTCCAGGTCTCTTGTTCTTAACCATTTTGTTCAGGAAAGATGAGAAAGAAAATGGACTTTCCTTCAAAAAGCTTACAGATCAGTAAGAGATGAAGAGAATGTATGGAAGTAAGTGATAAGAGCTATTTACATTTTAGCATATATAGTAATAACTAACAACAATGGCAACATCAAGACTAATAATATTTGTGAGACCAGCAATAGCTAATATTTGCTGTGCACTGATTGTGTGCAGAGCCTTTTTCTAAAATCCTAAAATATTTAACTTAATTTTTATTTAATCTTTAGAAAAGTCATATGATACTTAAAGTTGATAAAATGGAGACAAGATATGTAGTTTGCCCAAAGTCATAATTGTGGTAAGTGACAAAGGCATCTAATAATTTTTTTTGACAGAATATTGATCTCCAGCTAGGAGAAATTTCTATGTTTAAAAAAAAATTTTTTTTAATGTTTATTTATTTTTGAGAAAGAGAGCAGAGCATGAGCAAGGGAGGAGCAGAAAGGGAGGGAGACACAGAATCCTTAGCAGGCTCCAGGCTCTGAGCTGTCAGCACAGAGTCCAACATGGGGCTCAAACCCATGAACCAAGAGATGATGACCTGAGCTGAAGTCAGATGCTCAAGCAACTGAACCTCCCAGGTGCCCCAGGAAATTGCTATCTTTATCACTTTTTTCCCTTAAAAGTTCATATTTTGATGGACAATAATCCTTCTGTGTGCATCTGAAATAATATAAAAAGTAATATTTTTCAAGTAGGGAAAAACAAGAATTTGTGAACTAATAGAATTCTATAGACACAAGCTATTGCCGAAGGGTGAGGAAATTCTTCCAATCTTGCCACTGAAACAGACACACACACACACACACACACACACACACTTACTGAGAGGGTTAATTTTATGTGTTAACTTGACTGTCCACAAGTTGACTAGATTAATCAATTTCTGGGTGTGAGGGCCTTTCAGAATGAGATTTACATTGGAATCAGTGAACTCAACTCAGCAAAGTGGATTGCCCTCCTCCTTGTGGATGGTCATCATGGAATCCAATGAGAACCTGAACAAAACCAAAGGCCGAAGAAGAAGGGATTTGTTTGTTTCCTGCCTCACTGTTGAAGTGGAACACCCCATTTCATCTTCTCCAGCATGGCCCTGAGACTAGGATTTACACCATTATCTCGCCCCTGGTTCTCAGGCCTTCAGACTCAGACTGAATGATATCACTGGCTTTCCTGGGTCTCCACCTATAGACAGCACATAGAGATCATGGGACTTTTCAACTTCCATAATCATATGAGTCAATTTCTCAGGTCAAATCTCTATCTATCATCTATCTATTTGTCTACTCTCCTATCACCTATTGGTTCTATTTCTCTTCAGAATCTTGACTAATGCTCTCACTCAGACACACACACAGCACAGCAACACACACATACACACATTTGGGGTTCTTATATCTTCACACATGAAGAATGATCTATTATTTTTAAAAACATCTCAGTAATTTTTTAATGTGTAGCACCTAATGAAGTGGCACTCAATAAATGTTAAGTGCAGATTGAAAAATGCAGCTGAAGCCCAAACATAATTCAGTCAGGACTAAGGTATCCTCAGTGACTTATGGATTGTGTTTGTGACACACAATGACACACTTGTGTCACACTTGTCACATACTATTTTCCCTTAAATGTTTTGGGACTGACTCTGAAATTATACAGATATTATATGTTATGAAAATTTCTTCAACAGACAAGTATTGACCTGGATCCAACACATTTTATTTCCTGGGTCAGTTTTAGTTGCTGTTGCCTTGTGTAATTTTGACAGAGGGGGCACTATGAGAATTTGTTTCAAATTATTATTTTTTCTTTCTTATAAGAGATCCATCACTGTGTATTGGGAACTGTGTCTCTCTCGCCAGTTAGAAATATTTTCTTGTCTTAAAGAGGGTTAATAACTTCCCCTTCTATATTCTAAAAGTACAGACCTTGAGGCACTAACTTAGGGCAGACCCTTCAAAACTGGAGCCCTCTTTTGAAAAAGCACAGGCTGAAGGGCACAACAACGTGTCATGTCAACACATGCGTATGCCATGTGTCCTATGTCCAGATATGGAGCTGATGGCTTTCATTGTAGTGGTCCAGCTCTGTGACTCATTCTTAGAAAATTATTCTCTGAATGCTGCTCTGATTATGTTACCTTGCATTTATCTCACTCAATTCAACAGAATTAAAAGAGTATTTACTCTCTTCTCCATCAGGTTAAATAAAACAGACCTTATAGTAACTGCACAAATCTAGGAAACTGTCAAAGAAGTATATTCCACAAAAATGAAGACTAAATATCTAGCTTTAAGGTGTATGCATGTAGTTATTGGCATCACTATATACTTAGAGCAAAAAAGAATCTTCAAATAATTTTGTCTCCAGTTTAATTTGTAATTGTCACTTTACAAATACTGGTTGTTGTCTGTAGCCTCCCATTTAATAGTATCACTTTTTCTTTTATACAGAAGTAGAGCATATAGAGAAATCTTGTATCATAAAATGTGTCACAACATGCCAGTTTCTCCACATCATTTACTCTTGTCACCTTTGTATGCTGAGAATGATATTAACAGCAAGGGTCTAAAAAATGTTAACTCCAATTACACTTCATTTTCAAATGCATTTTGCAGCTCTTTGTGGACACAAGTTTTTATTTGATAATGCCTGAAGATTGCCAAACTGGCCAAAACAGTAAAGGTTCATTTGTCTTTGAGAAAAATCCTTAATTATTGAACAGCGTGAACAACACCCAGAAATCTATGGCAAAAAGGGGAAGGGGAGGAAGCGGAGCAAATTAAGAACTTTACAGAGAGTGATCTAATGTGGAGTTTTAATTTTGAAGCAATAAATGGCGCACCTGCTTTTTTCAAGCAAGGAATAATTTTATTACAGTGGGTCTTTACTTATAATATTTTTTTCTGACTGGAAAACATGAATGTAATAATTATATAAAAAATAAAAACATGAAAATAAAGCTCCCACTACACAAGCAGATTTCAGAATCCTTTAACATACAAGACTTTTCTTTACTTATTACATGTAAGCTAATCTGACCTAGTCTTTCAATGAATGTTCTTCATATTCTTGTCCAATTCAGGCCCTGTTCTTGGAAAACATATCTCAAAATACTTGAAGGTTTTCATATATATAGTCATAATATGAGTTTACCATGTTAGAAAGTCAGTTGTTTTGTTACTGATGTTGTTTTATTTATTTTTGTTGTTGTTTTGTTTTCATGGCCAGCCATGCAGAGCAAATGGTCTGTGAAATATCTCTTATATTTAAAACTTGAGATTAAAATTTACTAAGGAATAATAGAATCTTAGCATGACAGCCTTGGAATATATATTTATTCTTCTTATCAAGGTCATTTTCTCAAGGCCTTATGAACAGGTGAAATTCAACCTGCAATAGCATAGACAGAAAATCTTCCTATTTTTTGAAATACTGTTATTCAATTATTGAATAGGTACAAAAAAATGGAATAATCAAAAGGCACAAAAAGGTCTATAGCAAAATATTGAATTCCCCTTATTTATACCCTATAGCCTCCAGGTTCTAATACCAGACATAACTATTATTATCAATTCTTTTTTATTTTACTTGAGATATGATGTGATTATATAAACTCATACCTGAGTACTTCCTTATTTTACATGCTTTTTCAAACCTGGAATCATAGCTTAGCTATCATCTGGTATCAGCATATGGAGAGCTATTTCATTTGTTTGAAAGGAAACATCCTACTCTGTTGAAGGTTGCCCTTTAATGTGTTCAGCCAGTCTTATCAGAGAAGCATTTAAATATATTTTCCAAATTATTTCCTTTTAAAGACAAAGTTGCAATGAATATCTTTCTCACTTGAGGTTCTACTAGGAACAGAACCTGATAAAAATCTGGGGTACAAATAGTTTATTTGATAGGATTTCCAGAAATTCAAGGACAGGAAGTGACAAAAGAGACACAGGGAAAGGAAAGAATCCAAGATAGAGATTCCAGGTTTTAAGAAACTTGCCATTGTGGGCCACTGGAACTCTGGGGAACTCTTAGTGCTGGGAAGCTGTTGCCCTTATCCACAGCTTTTCATGCACTCCATCACAGACTGCAAGCTGCTTACAGGGACCTTATCTTTCTAGCACTTTTGGATTTCCCTGTGCAGGGTCTGAGCATACTCTTATAGCCTTATAGCAGGGGAGAAAAACCCTCAGACTAAAATGTAGCCATTCACATGAAGTAGCTTTCTTTTCGTAAAGATGCAGAGAGGATATAAGGAGGGCACTGAAATTATCTTCAACAATATCCTCATTGGTGTCTTTTTGTACAAGGGCTGGGGGCATGTCCACTTTTAGTTTTGCAAATGACCTCACATACTCATACCAGCAATGTGGACTTCTTTTACACATGTTTTTCCACCTACAGAATTTTATGATATTTGACCTCATATCTGCTTTGCTAATCTAAAAACCAAAAAAAAAAAAAAAAAAAAAAAAGTTATTTTACTTCTATTTTGGTGTTCAGTAGTTTCATTAAGGTTAGGATTAAATAAAAAGAAAAAAAACAATCCTGAACCGTTTTGTTTGACTTTCTATGAACTATCTGTTCAAATACTTACCAATTTTAAAACTCACATTGTTGGTCTGTTTTTTATTGCTTATGACAAGCTGATCACATATTAAAGAAATCAACTATTTTTTACCTAAGAATTATACTTAACAAGATTCACTTAAGTATTTTGAGTTTCACATATTTAATACTGTGCAGAATAACAGGATGGATTTCCAGAAATTGATTGGTTCATGGATGTTATTCAGCTCAGGATAGAAATGATCAAATCTGCCCTGTAGAAAGTCTTATCAATTTAAATTATCTCCAACAACTTCCATGAATTTTTTAATACACCATATGATTTTCCATGGTATAATTTTTAATATTAAAAATATTTGGCAATTTTACAGTATGCTATTATAATAAAGAGCTAAGAGCAGGACTAAAGCATAAATATCACTGGAGAAAAACTCAATACAACAGAATAAAAGGGAATAAATAGAGGGTTTTTGTCCTTCAGAACCCTTAGATATCCCTCTGAAACTTGTAAGACTTCACTCATGACTTGAGTGGAATCACATATAATGATTGGGGAAAATTAACTAGTAACTAGGAATTACATAAGCAAAACCATGGCTACAGGGATAAATATTTTGTGCTTGTGGATCAATGAGGAGACTAGTCTGACATCTATTAAATATGTTGATGAATGACATTGAATTATGAAGACCTTGACTATATTCATATTTTGGGTAAGAAAAGGTCATTGGATATTCTCGGATCAGTGAAGAGAAAGGTGACTAAAGAGATGTTTCCAAAAACTAGCCTGGAATATGTGTTTAGTTTGCATTCAAAGGGAATGAAATAGGAAACAGAGACACCAGATAATGATGAGTAAATTGTGGCAAATAATCTACTTAAAAGAATCACTGAAGGTCAAGTGACCCCATAATACACATACAAAACAATAAAATGGATTCCTTCTGGGAACCAAGTCCTAGAACCATTGGAAAGGGACCACATGTGGAAATGATCACTGTATACCTATGTTTATATTTTCCAACAAAACATGCGAGGAGTACTCCAAGAGAATACTCATAGAAGAGAAAAATATTAAAAATCAATTTTTCAGCCTTTAATTATTTCAGTATCTCCCTGCAAACAGAAGAAACTGGTTAAAACTGTGGTACCCAAGCTTAGATTTAGTACCTGAACACTGGCGTGTTCCCGCAGATAAAGAACTGCAAAACTTTATCATGCAGATTTTGAGAAGTATGGTTTCCTAATCTAATGTTGCCTGTACGACATCCAGTCGTATGAGATTTTAGGGCAATTTTAGTGATCTCTTCTTCATTACATGATGAAATATTAACTAGAACATTAAGGGAAACCACAGTGCTCTTCCCCTGACAGGAGGCAGAAGTCAACAACATTGGTCCTAAACAGCTAAATGAACACATTCCCTTTTCTTTCCTGAAGTATTTATGGCTGAAACTAACTCCTCTTGCCTTCAAACAAAATCATGGAGATGTGATTTCCAGGGAATCTCAATTTGCTGTCTCATTAATTCTCATTTTTATTTGATGAGTTCCTAGGCACCAGTGCCTCGGCTCCTTTCAACAACACTATTCTTTCTTTTGCCACTGTTGTTGGCATTTAAAACTTTCTACCACATGAGCACTGATGAATGCTCATGGAAATAAATCAATTAATCAGACCTGTAGCAATTGGATACTCAGCATCAATTTTCTCTTTGTGGAAAAACTAATGGGATTGGTAACAAAGTGGCTACAAGAGGCAATGTAAGATTTACAGTTTATTTTTCTCTTTCAACTCAATGAATTCTCTTAAAGTGGGAGTCACAATACTGAGAGACAGTGTTTAATACAAAAGTGACTTTACCATCACATTGTATGTATACTCAGGGTCAAAGTCCTATTGGCAATGCAATAATTTGAGAGAAACAGTGATAAGATTTCTTTATTTTCATACAATGACAGTTCATAAACTCGAATCAAGAAATGTGACAGAGCTACCCTACCTCATTTAAAATTGATTCGTTGTAGGCAATTAGTTTGATATCCAGGAAGACCTAAGAGCTTTCATATAATCTTGGTGTGGCACATATTGCTAGGTAACCATCAAACTCATTTTTCTCTTCATTCTGGGCAGATTATTTTCCAGCTTTTCCTACAGTTAAGAGGGATAATACGATTAAGTTCTAGCCAATGGAATGAAATCTTATGTGACACAACGACAAACTTCCCACAAAATATCATCCACACACACACTCCCACCCCTTCCATCAAGACTTTTGTCCTGATACACTTTTATTTGCTCCTTTTTTTTCTCTTAGGGCACAGCTGTCAGCAGCTGATGAGGCAGATGCCCAGTGATGCTCATCCCCAATAGAGTTTCAGCAGCACCCCTTGGATGAATTTCTAATGAGTCCACCCTAGAGGTCCTCAGAGGTCATTTTCGATGCTTCACTCATCTGTACCTTAGAAGCATGTTTGCTGCTTGCCTATTCAGGCCTTAGTTGCCTAACCATCTGTACCAAGAAGGGATGTTACTTGCTTGCCAGTCCTGGCTGTGGTTCCCTGCCCTCAGACTCTGCCACCTGCATCCCAGAAGTATTTTCTCTGTTTGCCCAGCGAGTGTGAACTAGAGCTGGCCAGGAGCAACTCAACTTCTCCATTATCCGGTAGGGCTGCGACCATACCTTCTCCAGTGAGATCTGAACTCCAGACCTGAAAAGGGGCCCAGCTTCCAAGTTTGTTCCCTTCTTTGGAACTCTCCCTCTGCCAAAGGATATTCTTAGAATTTTCCTTACCCTTCATAGTTAATAATTCTTTATATATTACATACCCTGTTCAAATTACTATGTGGTTTCTATCTCCTAATTAGACTCTATTGATACAGTAGGATTAAGTATCTAATTAAGTATTCCATTTTCTGAGATATCCAGACACAATTCTACACAATCCCCCAACTGCCAGCAAACATATCGTTTCTCTACAGATAGAAAATTGGCAAATTCTCCACTGGGATATCTAATGAACCCCAAAGACACAAAGACCCTGATAGCTAAGTTTCCCCAACTAAATAGGCCAATCACATTACCCTAGAGTGAGGATCTCAGAAGACAATTTACATCCACAAGCCCAGAGTTTAAAGTCAGCTATTCATTTCCCACTTTAAATGCAAGCAAACAAAGAAGGATTACCAGACATCTGAGGGAAACCTTTAAAGGAAAGAGAATAAAACAAAGTGAAAACAATTTGGATGAAGTAGATATTATGCAAAGAGTAGAAAAGCTTTAAAAAAAAAAAACAACAAGCATTAATAACAGAGTCAAAAGCTATTACATTGCAACTATGCAAAAAAGTTACTATTTAAAAGATAAAAGGACACTCTGGTAATTGAACAACCATAGGAAATTAAAGTAAGAATGGCAGAATTAGTAAACTTAACAGATATATTGAAATGTAAAGTTGGAGAAATCTCCTTGAAGAGAGCAAAATGACAAAAATAAGGAAAATAAGGAAAATAAGGAGATGGTAATCAGAGGTCTGCTCCAGGAAACCTAATATCTGAATATATGCTAACTCTGAAAAAAACAAAACAAACAAACGAAAAAGAATAGAACAGAAGAGAATATCATACATAAAATAATTAAAATAAGATGTTCCCCAAAACAGGTATATAGTTTGACATGCCCACATGCACATGTTTGAAAGTAGAACCACATCAAAGCACATGAAATTTTATAACATTGTAGACAAGAAGAAAATTCTATAAGATTTGAGGGAAAAAAAAGTCACATACAAATGATAAGGAAACACAATGGCTTCAGATTCCTCAATGGTGACACCAGAAGCCAAAAGCAATGGGACAATGTCTTTAAAATATTGAATCAAAATTATTTTCAACTGTGAATATTTTTCAAAACTTCAACACTCTAGCATGTGTCAGGAAGGAATTAATATGTTTTTACTTAACATCCATGGGGCACCTGGGTGGCTCAGTTGGTTGAGCATTCGACTTTGGCTCAAGTCATGATCTCATGGTTCATGAGTTTCAGCCCCGCGTTGGGGTTCCTGCTGTCAGCACAGAGCCTGCTTCGGATCTTCTGTCCTCCTCTCTCTCTGTCCCTCCCTGCTCGCTCTCTTTCTCTCTCTCTCAAAAATAAATAAAACATAAAAAAAAAAATTAACATCCTCAAACATTTTTTTACCATTTTCTCTTTTTTAGATGGTTTTGGCAGATGTACTCCACTAAAACGAAGGTGTGGGGCATAAACTTAGGAATTCCCTGAGCTTGTACCCATGGGTTAACAAGGTATATAGGAATAGAAAGCCTCAGGATGAAAGCATCCAAGATTAGGTAATCAAGATTAGGTATTAAGGGAAGAAGTGCCCCCCCACCCCACCCCAGTTTAGTACAATAGCATAAAGCTGCTTTTGCAGGAAGGAAAGACCATTATAGGTAAACTGGTAAACAAGGTAGACCTCAGCAGGGTGAAGTTGCCCAGAGTGGAACTAATTAGCCAAAGAAAGATGCCTTGTTGACCCTGAAATAACATGCTCTGTCTGTCTTATCCCTTTAGCTAAGATAAGCAGACTTGGTGCCTCGTGCCTGCCATAAACAACCATCTGCCCGATGCCAGGACTTTGTTTTGTATTGACCCGAACTCCTAACACCACATATCTTCGAAACTCCCTTTCCCTCACACATGAGTTAATGATCATGATTTCATTGTCTCTTTGTGCACGTCCATCATGCTTGTAAGCCTTCTGATCCTAATAAAAACATAGCAAGGACCCTTACTTGGGGCTCTTGTCTCCTCCTGGACATTAGCCTCTCTCGCATCTTAATACTGTGTCCATTTTCTTTCTGGACAAGACAGAACTCCAGACTCAGAGTCTACAACACAAAGGAACAAAGAAACTGCCTTAGGATATATAAACTAGAGATCTAATAGAATCTCCAGGAAATGGTTAATAGAAATCTCAAGATGGCATCTGTGCAACTGGTATAGAGAGCAACTAGTCCAGGACAGATCAGCCCAAGTACTCCAAGAGACATGGAGAAAAATGAAACCAATGGAATACCTGATGGTCTCAATGTTTTAAGAAAGATTTAGATATGAATGAGTGTAGTGGAAAGTGTACGTTGAAAACTAAGCAGGGGTGCCTGAGTGGCTCAGTCAGCTGAGCGTCCAACTCTTGATTTCAACTCAGGTCATGATCCCACAGTCGTGGGATTAAGCCCAGTGTCAAACTCTGCATTGAGCATGGAGGCTGTTTAAGATTCTCTCTCTCTCTCTCTCTCTCTCTCTCTCTCTCTCTCTCTCTGTCTGCCTCACTCATGCTCTCTCTCTCAGTAAAATAAAATAAAATAGGCAAAAACCCAACACCAACACTAAAGAAGGCAACTTTAAAAAATTATAGAAATCATAGGTACATTTTTAGTAAAAGTTTAAAGTAATCATACTTTACTGAGTAATTATGAATAGCATTTGCATTTTTTTCATAAAGTAAACATTGGTCTAACCATAATTATCATGTAGCTGAATTGGGAGGATGATAGCATACAAGTAGGCTATGGGGATGGAAGCATAGAGTTAATTCTTCATCTTCTGTGTTGGGAAATCTGTAATATTGAAACCTAAAAAATCAAAATACAGACACAACATTTGCCTGTAATGGAATAAGTCAAAAGTAGTGAGCTAACTGAAATGAAACCTTAGAGGAGTGGGACAAAGGAAACAATGGCAGAGACTACTCTTTTTCATAAGAAACTTTGTAGAATTATTTTACTCTTCAAACTATATGTATACATAACTGCCATACAAGCCAGTTTAAAACATTAGTGTCACTTTTAATGGATTAAATTTAAAGAGTATTTTTTGAGCCTTTTAGTTTATTTCACTTTTCTCTTTTCATAAATTATGTAGCAGTTGTTTGGAGAAATGAAGCCTTGATTATGTTGATAAACCAACTTGGAATACCATATAATATGAATTATTAAAAGAAAAAATATAATATGTGGTATAGGGACATTTTTGCTATTTACTGTGAACATTATCTCTACAATTCAAATAAAACTTGGCCATCATTTGGTCAGAACATTAGGTTTCTCAAATATTGTCCATATGATAGAAAAATACTTCTTTACTTAGTTTACCCTAGAACATATTCATCTTTACTAGAGTTTTATTTTTTGTAACAAACATCTCCTTCATTTATTATTAGTGAAATCTAATTTCTCAATGAACCACATGTTGTCTTTAAGGGATATTCTTTCCAATAAAGATTTCATTTCTTTGCTTAAGTGCTCTTCTTTGAATCAGACGTTGATGGTACTTCATAATTTGGAACCATAAAGATTCCTTAAGAGTTCAGCTTAATGTGTTTTCATGTCCATTACATAAGTCAGTAAATAATAATTCTGTAAGGAATTAATGGGCATAGCGAGTAAACCAGCACACCATTTGTGAATCTCCTGAAATTGCTGATCTAGAATTCCATTTATATATTGTCTCTAAAATTATTCATGTCTTAGAGTTTTTATGTTGTCTGGCCTATGAATTAGTAGACTCCAGTTGAAAGTGTGTAAGTGTGTATTTTTTTGAGGTGGGGGGAGACAATGACAAGAAGTGATCATTTAAATGTTATGTACATAAATGCTCAAGTTGGCAAGATACTATTTGAAATCCACCTATTTTACTTTTAAAAACAATGAAAGGTTTTCAATGTGTTACCCCAAATTTAAATTGACTATAGACAAAAGAAAAAAAAAGTAGTTTTACTGCATTCATTTTAACATGTTACAGTTCACTTATGAAACGGACCTAATTAAAGATGCCTATAAGATAACAAAATGTGTGGCTGTTGCCAGTTTTTGCTTTATAGCTTCCTGAAGGCAAACTTCTTTTTGTCTCCTCCTTAGCTATTAATTTTCTATCCCATTGCTGGCTCCAGTGCCTACTATCAAAGTCAAGTGGGTGTGCAATTATAGCCCTAATCTTGTTCTGTATTTTGGTCCCTTCCTTAAATTCCGGAAATGTCTATCTTATGTAAGTCTAACAAGAATAGCTTTTTATATTCTCATTTTAATTTTTTTCTGTCAATCTATGCATTTATAGCACCAAGATATAGAACCAAGGCATGAGCTTACTCACCTATCTACACACGTTTGGAATGTAAACATTTCAATAAAATGAACGTGTAATATACAACAAATATTTTTCAGGAAAGCATACAAATTTGTCCATTAATAGTTTATGATGCTCATTTCCTACAGTCACAAGATACTGACAGTTATTATAGTTGAAAATATTTCCAACATGACAGAACAGACCATGGAACCCAAACATTGTTTTCAGTTGTAAAATTATACATTTAACCGTTATATTCTTAGCTTTGATTCAAATGAAGGTTAATAAAATGTAAAGTAGAGGTAGGGAAGCTAAACCTTAGAAGCAAAAAATCAAGTTTGAGAATAGGTAGAAGTCCTTCTATACTTGAATTGTCTGTTTACCATGTCCTAAGATATTATTTGGCATATAAAAATTTTATTTGATTCCTATCTTCACAATGTTCAGTCCATTTCTAAAGATAATGATGTGACACAGAGTTTAATACCATTGAGTCAGAAGTCAGACAAATATGGAGTCTTAAACCAACTTTTTTAAAGGTTTCTTGGTTTCTCTCAGCTTCATCTATAAGATGTTCTCTATAAGTATTATAATATATGTTATAAAATGCTATGCCCTAAATTTATTGAGAGGAAGGAAAGTTCTCTAATCAAAAGTTCTGGGCATGATGCCTCATCTAATGTTAATTAAGTCTCAAAATCATGATATATAAAGAGTGAGTACATGACACTTGAAGCAGGGTAGACAGTACTATTCCAAACACTGGAATGATGAGAAGATCAAAAGGAAGCAGAACTCCTTCAAGGGAGAAATTAAGACCAATGGTCATAAATTTCAAAGAAGATTTTAGATTAATAAAATAAAAATGATTCTAGATATATAAATTTTTGAACAATTTAAGCTACCTAAAATATTTCTGTCTTCCTTTTCATTTGCTTTATTTAAGAGGTAGTATAAATTTTTGTCAGGAATCTTCAGTGGGGATTTCCCATATTTAAATTAAAAAAAATTTTTTTTAATGTTTATTTATTTTGAGAGCAAGAGACAGAGACAGAGCACAGGAGGGGAAGGGCAGAGAGAGAGAGGGAGACACAGAATCCAAAGCAGGATCCAAACTCCGAGCTGTCAGCACAAAGCCCGATGCGGGGCTAGAACTGATGAGCCGTGAGATCATGACCCGAGCTGAAGTCAAGCACTCAGCTGCTCAACCGACTGAGCCTCCACCCAGGTGCCCCTGGATTTCCCATATTTTAAAAGAGACTGCATCATGGTCACTCTAAGAAGTTTCAAGTTTATTATGGTTTTGAGCCTACAAAATTCTTTGAAATATTTCTGTGTATCAGATGTACCCAATATACGAGTTCAGGGTGGAGATAAGGTCTGGAATAAATGACTATGCATAATAAATGGTTCCATTACAAAATGGCTTTATAAGATAAAATTATATGTTCTATGTTTCCAGGTTTTTAAGTCTACACTGTAAAAATAAAAATGAACGTTTAATTTTATCTAAATAGTGTGTATAGAATTCAAATTTCTCAGTCATTATACTTGGGTTTATCCTACATGAAATTTAGATAATTGCAATTTTTGGCTAATGGTAACTATGGCAATTCAATTTTGAACATAACTGTCTATGTAAGGCATTTTAGAAGGAGATGATGGATCTTGAGATTTCAGGTCAAAAGTAATGTTGAAAATTCAGATCTAATAGAAGTAATCACTATAAGCAAAAGTTGGAGATGAGGAGTTCTATTGAATGAGCCATAGTGTCTCAAAGGTTTATCTGAATAGAGAATCAAATATGATCTTGATCCAAATTGTATAGACCTAAATATAAAAAGGTCTGGCTGTTCGCTAGAGGATGGGCAAAATAAATATACCTGCTAGCTGAGAGTAAAGGTTATGTTCATATTGAGAAATGAGTATTAAGTATCTGGAAACGTTTCTGAAGGTGTTAGAATGTAAACATTTTGAAAGAAGGAGATGAGCCTATCTTTTGGGTTTTCTTTAATGTTCATTTATTTTTGAGAGAGAGAGAGACAGAGACAGAGACAGAGAGCAGGGAAGGGGCAGAGAGAGAGGGAGACACAGAATCTGACGAAGGTTCAAGGCTCTGAGCTGTCCAGCTCTGAGCCCAAGGCGGGGCTCAAACTCACGAACTGTGAGATCATGACCTGAGTCGAAGTCAGATGCTTAACCAACTGAGCCACCCAGGTGCCCCTTTTGGGTTTTCTTTTAACATATAGCTAATTTTACAATGTTCCTTCTAAGAAATTTGTTGCGAGTGTGGCCAGCAAAGATGCAGAGGTTGAGTACAGGGAGCTGCCTACTGTTCACCGGGTACAACTGTTTCTTTATTAACTCCACTCTCAGGACAGTGACTACGCTTATAGTATCATTTGGGAGACATGTTCACGTCATAACCTGCCTGAAATGTCATGACTTGTTTTATTCTGGTGAAGAAAATATGTGAATTGTTCCCTTAATTTGTACTTTTCTTCCTTTCTTTCCTTCCTTCTTTTCGTTCTTTCTTTCTTCCAAAAGAACAGGTCTCTCAGTTTGGTACTTACAATCTCTCTCTTTTATCGGCCCATGATTTATGTTTTTCCCATACTACAGATCTATTTGTTTTTCTGTAATGTTTCTTTCAGGTTTTTTTTTTTCCCTATTTCACTCATTCTATACTTCTTCAGCCCTCTTATTGATCCTTGGTTGTTCTCAAAGGTAAATCATCTGAAATCTAAAACTTCTTGGCAGCAGAGACAGCATTTTTTAAATCTACAAGAGCAGCACTTTAAATTTTAGAGGCTTCCTCCCCCCCTTTCCGAGTAACAGTAAATCTGGTTGATGTCAGTTTTAGACTGTTCGTGTTAAAGTGACTTGGAAGACTGCATTCGTTAAGTACTTTTGATGAGAACAGAGTTTTTTAAAATCCATTTTCACAATGGGTAACTTGCAATGTATTCAAACAGCAGAAACTAAGTGTTATTCTCTAGAGGAAATTAATTATTTAGGTTGGAAGAACATGTAAAAATATTGGAGGAAAATTGGTTTAAAAAAAAAAGAGAGAGAGAAAAAAAAATGATGATGTATTCAGATCCCAGATTGAGTCTAGAAAAGAGCTTGACTCTGGGTCGTTTTCTCTAATTCTCCAATTTTAGTATTTATATCTTTAGAGGTAAGGAGTCAGATTGTTATGGCCAGAATTCGTGATTCCCAAAGACCACCAGGGAGCCAAGTCTGATGCAAAAGCAAAGAGCCTTTATTCGAGCTAGCTCGAGCTCAATCCCCTACCTGCACCTATGTAGCAGTGAGATGCCGTAGAGAGAGAGCGAGTTTCAAAAGCACAAAGGTTTTATAGGGATCTAGGGGCAGTTGGTGAGGTAATGGTCACGGCCTTAGCCGATTGGCTGGGGAAGGGTTGTGGCCTCAGCCGATTGGCTGGGGAAGGGTCAGAGTCCTGTTACACAGGTTGCCGGGCGTAGTTTGATCGGAAGTTACTCAAGGAGAGGAGGCGTGATCTGAGGTTTTTTCCCCGGAAAGGGGGCCATGTCACTCAACTTGACATAGTCACTCAAGATGGAGGACACAGAACAAGATGGAGGACACAGAACAAGATGGAGTCCACCGGCCTAGGTCCGCTCTTTCAAGATCTGCTAATTAGCAAAATTTCTTCCAATTCAAAACAATCTATAATTTCAAGGAATACTCGCAAAACTTGTGTTGATATTGATTCATCATTGGGAATGGTGAAAATTGTTAACTCTCTTTACTTACAGAAATGTGTTGTTAGTGTTAAAAAATAAAAAAAGTATCATTTAAGTTTATCTTTAATATAGCAGATTTTCAGAGTTAGCTGAATGTACACAATATATACTTATATGTATATTCAGACATCCATGGGAAAATTGCCCCCAAAGAATTCATTAAATTAGTTAAATTAAATTATAATTAAATTATATTATAGTTAAATTATAGTTAAAAGAATAGACAAAACATACTCTAAGACATATTTTTTACAGTAATACTGAGCACCATAGAGTCTAAAGGATGTTTGTTTGATTCATGTTTTACACATCTAGTGTCAAAAAATCATTAAATGTTTTGGAAAACTTTTTAGTTGAAAAAATGATAGTGGGATAATTAGAGCAAATAAGTACTTCCAGTTTCTTGAAAAATGTCTAAATGTAAAAATACATCTAGTATAAAATAGAGTGCCAAATGGTAATTTTATAGACTTGTATTGCAATGAGGATCAACCATTTATTTCTCTGTAATATCATTTATGACACGTATAATTAAAAAAAATCCATGTGAATTTGATTCTAAAGCACTTAATAAACCTCACAGGAAATTTAAACTTGTTATTTTACACCCAAACTTCATAGATCTACAGTTCTCACTCAAAGCCTCCTTAGGCCAAAGTAACTGAAACAAATATTCAGTTAGTTAGGATTATATTTGTGCTTCTGTTTTGAAGTGTAGTATTTACTCAGTTAAACCATAGACATTATCTCTAAGATACAAATATAACCTCTAAAATCTTAAGCAACTTGGTCAGTCGTGCAGCTAATACACCATCGAAAGAAATATATGAACATAAAGCATCTTACATCAGCATCCATGATCTTTGTCACTATGCCACTGCCTCTAATGTGCATATGTTAAGAAAGGGTATAGGGACCCTGAGTGGCTCAGGTGGTTAAGCATCTGACTTCGGCTCAGGTCATGATCTCACAATTCGTGGGTTTGAGCCCCGTGTCGGGTTCTGTACTGACCGCTCAGAGCCTGAAGCCTGCTTCGGATTATGTGTCTCCCTCTCTCTCTGCCCCTCCCCTGCTTGCACTCTGTATCTCTCTCTCAAAAATAAACATTAAAAAATTTAAAAAAAGAAAAGATGCAAAATTTTCGGCATACATAACTAACTCAGTATCTAAGTGTAGTTTGGTCACAGATGAGTTTATAAAGTGTAAATATGCATCAAGTGAAAGCTACTTCATTTTATGTTAGTTTTTTGGGGGGTTCCCAGACACATTTCCAATGTAAGGAGGGTGGGGGAAGTTTCCCCACACGTAATGCCAAGCAATTCTCAGAAAGCAGCCAGTGTGCAAAACTTCAGCTCAATTCTGACACTATTTACTCACAGATATTATCAGATTCCACAGGTTAGGGGTTCAGCCTTACAGGACTGTTCCCCACCCCTACTTCAGATGCCAGTTGCAATCCCCAGGCCATGACCTGTGCTTGTGATGGACTGGAGGTTTTAATGACCTTCGCCTTAGGTTCTTTTAATTTGCTAGAGAGACTCACAGAACTCAGGGAAACGCTTACTTACATACGCCAGCTAATTAAGAATATGACAGAAAACACAAATCAACAGCCAGGAGAAGAGATGGACAGCACAGGGTATGGGGAAATGGCACAGAGATTCCATGCCCTCTCCAGGCATGACACTCTCCCTGAACCTCCACATGTTTACTAACCTGGAAGCTCTCAGAACCCAGTTCTCTTTGTTTTTTTATGGAGTTTCACTGCATATTCACGATTGATTAAATCATTGGCCATTGGTGATTGATTCCTCCGTGCTCAGGGAGGTGGGACTTAAGGTTCCAACCCTGTAATCACTTGGTTAGCTCTCCTGGTAATCAGCCTCCTTTCTTAGGTTACCTAGGGGCTTTCCAGAGGTCATTAAAATAACAAAAGACAACTTTATGGTCCACATCACAGGAAATTCCAAGGGTTTTAGGAGCTGCGAACCCAAACCTGGAACTCTGGACCAAGACCAGATACATAGGAGAAATATATTTTGATTATCTGAATGACCAAATATACATTTCTTATAAATCATAAAATCACAGATGGGAAACTCAGAAACTCAGAAAATATGGGAGGCATGCTAAGGATCATATGAAACAGAAAAAAAAAAAAATCAAGTATATATTTTTTTCTCTTTCAGGTAAAGTTTAAAATGAACCAAATAGTAAATGAAATGTAAGAATGTGGGAAAGATCAATGATATTCATATGGTCTAGTCACTGGTTATCCCCATAGCTGAAAGCTTTACTCTGAATTCTACAAATGATGTTGGAAGTGGGTCCCTTGAGAAACAGATAAAGCCAAAGGGTGACTTTTTCTTCAATTTAGAATAGGAAAGCAATGGATAAAGGATTAAAAATATAAGAGAGGGGGGAAAAATTGACTGCAGAATTTCCCAGAGCAGGCATTAACACCAAGAACCTAGGCTTCTGGATTCTATTTTTAAAGGAGTAACAAGGAAGGAGAAAAGAATAAGTGAGAATTGATGAGATGGAGAGGAGCAAATTCCGAATTGTTCGCACTTGATGTGGGGGACTACGTTTGATGACTCAAAGCAATGTCTTTCATTGTGTGAAATTGTCATGACCGTGTATTGAGTAATCCTTCACAAATGAAGAAAACTCTCTCAATGAATATTTAATATTTCCCTTTAAAAATGCAAAATCCTTCTGATGTACATTGTTACGATTAAATCGATAAGTAACAACCAAAAAAAAAAAAAAAAGGAACATCAATTTCCACTTGATGTTTGCTTTAAAAAAATGTGAGGGTATGAACTACCAAATAATAGATCTGCTAATATCAAGTGTCACTTTGTTGCCCTGATGGTTAAATAAGGTCTTCACTTTATTTGGTAATTACCAGCAGTCGACATGACATAGTTATTAAAAAGTCAGGAAGGTTATGCATTAAATCCGACATCCTCATAGAATACTACTAACAGTATTTTCACCCTATTTCTAAAGTTTGTTTATCTGGCTTAAAAAGTTTTAAAAATACACTGCCTAATCATGTTTCAAATGACAGCATGTGTTCTATAACAGGATAAAATCTTTCTCATTTTTCCTCGATCTCAGAATGAAAGTATTTATGTACATAAATCAATGGCACAGTGTCATGCAGCAAAGTTCTGAACACAGTAAAGGAAAATGTGCTTTTATCCTTAGGAACTGCTCTACACAGGCACTCTGGAGCCATATGGGCTCACCCTTGGATAGTGACCCTCTTTAGAGTTCTATCAGCACTACAGCCCTGGTAAGAGACCATGTGTTGCCAGAGCCACAGTGGCTTGACCTGGTGACTTGGAACAAGCCAGAGGTGAGCAGCTATGGGGTGAGCATCATCATCTCAGTACTATCTCAGGTTATCGTGAAAATACGGAGCTCATGATAAACAGCACCAGAAAGAGTCCTTGAAAATTCTCCATGTAAAGAACATGGGTAAGGCAAGATGGTGTGGTCAGTCAGACAGGCTTTCATCACACACAGCGCTGAAGAGCTTCCCTGCTTCTCTGTGACGTCTCTTCTTGTTCTACAGTTTGAGGCTAGGAATTGTGTAGATTTTGCTGCTAAAAACATACATCCTTTTCTACGTACATCTCCATTTCTTTGCACGAAATTCATATAGGAAATGCTAATGTGTCTCTTCCTCTTGGCCCAAAAAATCTAACCAATTATACCAAAGATACTGAACAGGCTGAATTAGGAATCAGAAGATCTAATGTATAACCTTTTCTCTCCTATTGATTAAGGAGGTAGCATGAAGTAAATCATTAAAATCCTTTTCCCTCAATTTTCTTACTCATAAAATAGGACTAATATTAAATACATTCCTTACTTACCTCTTAGATATGATGCAAATAAAACACCACATGCAAAAGTGTTTTATAAATTGAACATATTTTAAGGATATTAATTGAACTATTTTATGGAACTAGAAAAGAGTATGTTAACTTCACCATCAGATCAAGAGGCCACCTTTGTATAAAGACAGGAGAGTAAGAAGTTATTTATCTTGTTTTCTATTTTAATGTATATGATTTGTGTACATGACAAATTTTTGAAAGACAAAACATAACATAAATTTTAAGAAAGAAAAGTTTCTCAAGCATAACTTCCGACCACATATATTTTTAAGAAAAAATAAAAAAGAATCTACATATAGACCTTAATTTCACAGTTTGGAACACATTAGGAACACATTATAAACCATAGGTTTCATCAATAAATGTGGACTTTTAATCCTCTGGTTTCTCTTCAGATTGCATAAATCTTTCGCCTTAATAAATGTAGACTTTTGGTCTTGGGTGACCCTATAACTCTGATGTATACAATGGCCGCCTACTTCCTCACAGGGAAATTTTGTCACCATTCAGATGAAAATTGGATTAATAGAATTTGCTTCAAAGTTTTCTCAGTGTTAGAAGCTCTAGGGTTATTGGAACATGTAGGACAATGTCATGTAGGCTTTACTTGTTCCATCATGCAAACCATTGATATGTATACTGAGAAACCATTATAGAATAAGTTAGTAATGGTAGATTATTTAGAACAAAATTATGATTTAGAGACATACAATGCAGTATGGACAATAAAATCAAACACATTGAAGAGTACCTGCATGGCTCAGTTGGTTAAGTCTGACTCTTGCTTTTAGCTCAGGTCATAGTCGCAGGGTCATGGGATTGAGCCTGGCGTTGGGCTCCACACTGAGCATGGAGCCTGCTTAAGATTCTCTCTCTCTCTCTCTCTCTCTCTCTCTCTCTCTCTCTCTCTCTCAGTCTCTTGCCCTCTGCCCCTCCCCGCTGCTTTTATTCTCTCTCTCTCTCTCTAAAATAAAATAAAATAAAGTAAAATAAAATAAAATAAATAGAACCACATTGATACTTCCTATGGGACAGGCATACTTCCAAATGCTTGACATGTATTAACTCAATCCTCATAGCAACCCTGTGAGAGAGATAATGCATTATGCTACTGTAATAAATTACCATAATCTTAATGGCCTAAAATAACACAAATTTGTCCTCTTACAGTTTTGGAGATCAAACACCTGAAGTGAGTCTCATGAGGTTACATTCAAGGTGTCAGCAAGGCCTACACCTTCAGAAGGCTCCAGGAAAGAATCCCTTCCTTTCCTCTTCCAAATTCTAGAGGGCACTGGCATTCCTTAGCTTCTGGTCACATCACCTTAATATCTGCTTCCCTTTTCATATCGCCTTCTCCTCTTCTATAGTCAAATCTCCCTCTTACCAAAATGCTTGCGATTGCATTGGTCCTACCCAAATAATCCAGTATAATCTCCCCATCTCAAGATCCTTAATCACATTTGCAAAGTTCTTCTTTAACAGGTAAGGTGACATATTCATGAGTTCTGAAGATTCAGACTTCAATATATGTGTGTGGGGAGGGGGGCATTATTCTGTCTATCACAGATAACTATAATTATCCTCATTTTGTAAATAAATGAGAAAACTGAGGTTTAGAAAGAGATCAAATAACTTGTGTATGGTCATTTAGCTTGTGAAATGGTAGAGGCTGGAATCCAATACAGTAAATTTCAATACTGACCACTATGTCGTTCGGACTTTATGCAAACTGGAGGAGAATCAAGCCCAATGTGAAACCTTGGCTAATCCATTGTAATCATCACTTCTAGACAAAGGTTCTATGTCCAATCCTGGGTCCAGCCTGAAATGGATGGATGAGGTAGCTGCTTTTTCTGTTTGCCCTCATTAGTGCGTGTCAGTAGTCCCTAGACTCCTTTGGTGACACAAATATCTTCTGGCTCAGGTGTCCTTGATTATGTGGAGCAACCAAGCTGGACTTCCCGTGATGCCTTTGCCACTGAGAGTCTATTTTTGTGTTCCTCTAATACCAGAGCTCATGTTCCCTATTCTCTATGATGATGTTTCTCTGTCTTTTGTATGTGCTCAAATCACCTGGGGATTTAGTATAAAAGTGACTGTGTGGACCCACAGCAGTCCTACTCAGTCAGAATCTCTCAATGTAGGGGTCCAGCTAGAGGTGTTTGAACAAATTTTTCTGATTATTGTGATACACACCAAATTTTGAAAGTCACTCTAGATTATGTCTTGATTCATAATCTAAAGTATTTGTTCACCATTTTGTATCTAAGGGGACATTTGCCAACATTTTAGGAGACATTGTTGTCACAAATGAAGAGATGCTACTGTCGTTTGTATGTGGATGCCAGGGTTATTACTAAATATCCCAAAATGCACTGAACAGCAGCCACACAACAAATAATTATCCAGCCCAAAAGAAATCTGTTCTAAAAGAATGTGAGGAGATGATGAGATATCTATTATTTAACCTAGATCCAGTCTTCTCTGTGCAAATGTGTTTCTTCACATCAATAATTCCATTTAGCTTTGACTTTGAAGTAAAAAATAAGTAAATAAGGAGAAAACAGGCTGGTGAAAAAGTTGAAAAACTTTCTACATGTGTAGGGTAGGAAATAATAAGCCTTCCATGTTAATATTTTAAACATATTTTATAAAGAGTAATACTATATTAGACTGTCCCCCAAGAGCAAAAGATACTCTAGGAAATAGATGAGCAATCCTTGCTTCTCTTGATCATGGTTCACTGCCATTCTCTGAGTGGTTTCCAGTCTCAGGTATGATAAGCCACAGATTGAGAGTGAGCATTACTAACTTTGATAGCCATTAGTCATTGCCAGAATAATGAAGCTTGATTTTCAGTCTTGGCTCTACCTACACCTTATAAGCTGTGTCCATGAGAAAGTTAATCAACCTCTCCAATCCTCAATTCCCCCATCTTTAAATGGTTGTTGATTATGAACTCCAGTATCACATAGATTCTTTTATCTCTGAATGACAACAGACTGATGTCTGCATGGGACTCCATCTGTTTTATGGGAACTCTTTTTATTGAGAAATTATTATGTATATGGACACTGTGTCGAGGATTTTATAAAGACTCTTCTACATACATCCCCTTTTAAAATAACACATCTAGGGGCACCTGGGTGGTTTAGTTGGTTAAGTGTCTGACTTTGGCTCAGGTCATGATCTCACGGTTCGTGGGTTTGAGCCCCGCATTGGGCTCTGTGCTGACAGCTCGGAGTTTGGAACCTGCTTTGGATTCTGTGTGTGTCTCTCTCTCTTCCCCTACCCTGTTCATGCTCTGTCTCTCTCTGTCTCAAAAATAAATAAAAATTAAAAATAAAATAAAATAAAATAAAATAAAATAAAATAAAATAAAATAAATAACAAATCTAAGAGGCAAACAATATTGTTACAGCAAATACTTGGTGCCCAGGAAGAGACAAATGACATGCACTCGGGGAATCAGTAAAGACTTTATTTTGCACCGGTGCTGCCCCAGTGGAGTCATTTCCAAAAGCTGAGCACCTGGCTTGGGTTTTACTGATCCTCTATAATACATGTGCTTCCAGGATGGGCCAGACTAGTATAGTCAGGCTTCTGGTTCCTGGCTGCTGGCTGATGTAAGGGGCAAGCAAGTTACTGAAGCCTAAAGCAGACAAGGAGAGTATCTGGCCTTGGACATCTGGCTGGCCCTTTTTTTTTTTTTATCTGCTCTCACTGGCTTTCCTTCTCAATATGTTTTCTATTTTTAAAAGGTCTATACATGTTCTTGCCTTAGAAGATGTGGAAGGACAAACTGTAACAGTAAGGAAATAAATCTCTGTGATTCTGACATTCTGGTGGTATGACAGAAGACAATGTAATTTTATATCTTTTGCCACTCATAGTGTTAAATCGTTGAGAACCTCAGTAATGATTATTTTTATTTTGAACAGCAGAGAATTTAAGGAACCTAGACATATAAGGAGAGTAAGTCTATTAACTGAATCATTCGATAAAAATTCTATTATTGATTTGCAGTGTTGGGACACTGGTAATAAACAGCCAACACAGCAAAAAATGTCCATGCTTTCTGAGTGCCAATGTTCTAGTTGCAAGAAACACTCATTTTCCTGGAACAGAAGGCAAGAGTCACCTCACATCCTAGGTATGTGTGGGAAGGGACTTGGGCAGAATGAAGATTAGGCTGATTGAGTCAGTTTATTCTAAATCACAAGGTCTGGATTGCATAAATGGGTTTGGGTTGGATTGATTGCCCATATATTATAGCTGAGGAAATTGAGATTTGGTGATTGTGGATTAAGACATTTGCTCATGGACATATAGTAATTAAGTGTTATATCAAAGAATGCAAATCAATTTTGCCTGATCCCCAAACCAGTATCCTCAAGACGTTGCTGCACCATATTGAGTTGTGGTCAGGAACACAGTGGAAGTTAAAATGATTGCCTCAGTATTATTTTGCATATCAAAAGATGGTCTGTGATGAAATTTAGGGTGATAGTGGTGTTTATGGGGTCTGGAGCAGATGGCCAAGAAAAACTTCTTGAAGATGTCTTTGGTGCAAGAAGGTGATTTTATTAAAACATGGGGACAGGACCTGTGGGCAGGAAGAGCTGCACTGTAAGTGTGGGAGTGACCATTTTATGGAGTGGGGAGGGGAGAGGGAGTTCCTAAAGGGATTTTCATATGCTAAAGACACAGATTACTGGAGGCCTAGCTGTTGTCCAGATAAGGTTGTTTTTCCCTCTAGCAAGCATTAAGACAATAGGGAGTTCCTGGATTTTAGGCTATTGATGGGATTGCCTTTTTCCGATACACTGGTGGAGACTCTTATTGGTGTAACCATTTGTTTATTTGTCCTTTCCTGTTTTGGTGTAGCTGGGAGTGTCTAATGAATATCACACACATCCCACCTGGGTGGGAGGGTGGGGGTGGAATGCTAGCCTAGCTTGTGCTTTCCCCCTTAGCCTGCCTCATAACTTCCTCATCAGTCTGTGGTTAAAAAAAAAATGTGGTTGATAATTAGAAAGGTCATATTAATTGAATAATACGTTTTGTTGTGGGTTCCACCTACATGTTACTGTTTTTTCCTTAGCTGCTCTTAACCATCTAGTATGTTTTACATGAAGTCAAAAACCAAATGAAGAATCCACAAAATTAATTATAATGCCTAAAGTTAAGTAGTATCTACCAAATTTCAGGTCCCATTGTAGAAATTGCATATATATTTTTATTAATTTTTACAGGAAACTTTAAAGTCAATTTTGTTGGTTCAAATTATTTCATTGGAGATAACTGATATTTTCTCCAAATTCCCACAGATAGTATCAGAATTAAGATCCAAACCTAGATCTGTAGGTTGCAAAAGTTAAGAAGAGAGAATTCTAGATTTTGAAATTTGTGTTTTTTTTTCAAAAAAAAAATGCATAGTTTTTAGACAATACCACCACCTTCAATCTGAGGGACCAAAATGGAAAGTAAAAATAATTAGAATTTCATTAAAAATTTACAAAAATAAACGAATGTTCAAGAAAATTAAATATAAACTTTCAATTTTAAGGTTATACTGATTATACATTTGAAGTTACCAAAGTTTAAACCTGCACTCAGACTTTTGGGACAAATGTGTCACTGCCTATCTTTACAGGCCAGAGTAATCAACTGATAATCAAGCATTGTTCTTGACAGAAGTAGAATTCAGAAAGAATTAAAACAACAACAACAACAACAACAACACTGGTAGAATGTGTCTAGGGGTAGCCAAATAATCTGGGCACTGAACTTCCCCAAGAGTTACTCCCTGTGTATGACATGATTTTGACATTTGACTCAAAGTCATTTTATTTTTAGCCATAGCGTTGGTTGTTGCTTCAATGGAAGTAATGATAAATTATTCTTATTGTTAAGGAACCAGGCTGGAAGGCAGGCGGAAAAACCAAGCGGCGCTCGGAGATCTTGGAAGGCAGGAGGTTTATTTTACTCCAGTGGGCTCAGAGGAGATCATTCTCCAGAGGCCTGAGCCCAGAGCATCAACAGAGGGGACAATTTATAGTCTGTTACTTCTGCATTCCTCATTAGTAGTAATTTGGTGTCTGAGGCAAGCGGGGCAGGAAGACTAACCTGGAAGAGGAGTCTCTAAACTAGAAACTAGAGCTTATGTTAGCACCCCTCCCCCCCAGTAGGCCATCTTATGGTGCATAACTTTACTTATTTTTCCCAACATTATTCCTCATATTTTTCATTCCTTTGGCTGGTAGAAAATCTGGGTACCCGCAATACTTTATATGTTACACTATCTTTTTGTTTTTGTTTTTTTAAATTAGGCAGTAGCTGCAATTCATCCTTTGCGAAAAGATGCCACAGGCAAAGCTATTAAAAATCTCTGTAACTTTGCATACTACACCTGTTTGCAGGGTAGACCATTAAAAAGCAATTTGCTACATGTGGGTTGAATTTCAAAACAAATAGTATTTACACATATGAGCAATTAAATTGAAAACTGCTCATTTTAATTATAGTATTCTGCCATATGACACTGAATCTATAAATATAAGACTTAAATTGTATTTAAAGTGTTGCATCCACACGACTCCTGAAACAGAATGCTACGGGCACCAGTGACAGTCACAACAAAGTTTATTGCAATGAGAGGCAAGGCCGACCAATCCAGACCAACACTCTTGACCAGAGTGCGGCTAGGAACAGCTGGGATACAGAGTTTTTATAGTCGACCACATCGTCTTATCACCTGGGAATGGAACAAAGAAATAGTTCCCAGATAGGGGTGGAAACAGTTCAGACATGCCCTTGCCCCAATCCAATCAAACACTAATCCAGTTGATTTTCCTTGAACTTTTGTTCCCTTGATTGATAGGACAAGGCTGTTATCTCTTAACCTACAGTGTCAAAACAAAGCTGTTATTTGCCCAGCCTACAGGTTAGCCCTACACTACAATTTAACCCTTACAAAAGTATAACCAAATTTTGGGGGTGAAGGGGCAGTTCCCTGGAATGTAATTGAAAGCAAAAATCTAGAAGAGTGAATAGGAAAATAGACTTGGGGAAAACCCTTACTTAAGAAAAATACTCTAAAGAGGAAATTGTACTTACGGTTTGCAGTATGGACTTTAGTGAATTTCAAGTACTCTCAGCAGAAACATTTACAGAAGTCATGTCTCTGTTTTAAACACTAAAATGGGAAAAAGAAGCTAAAATAAAAATCACAGGAAAATTTATGTGGGTATGTATTATTATTATTTTTAATTACAGGGAAATGTTAAATGCACAATTTTACTAACAATCTTTCTTTGAGTCGAGCGTATTCTTTTCAAGATAAAAGACATATTTATCTCTACAAACTGACACTATCATTTAATAATTATGACACATTGAATAAGGAAAGAAGTATCGAAGAGAAAAAATATTGTTATGAAAAATTTTATCCCATTTACCCCTGTCTCTCATCAAATTAGTTACCAATTTAAAATTATTTTTTTTCCATGGTTTTAAATACAAAATTATCCTCTTCATTCTGATGGCTGCGTGTATGATCAAAACTGTTGATGGGACAATGGGAAAAAGAGGTGCTGAGGGATGGAGTAGGAGCATCTGGTTCCAGAAAGGACCATGACCTCATTTGCACAGTGTTCTCCACAAAGAACAATGTACATGCGATCCACAGCTTGCTCCGGAAAAAAAATTTTTTTTTCCTCTACTATTTATGATTCCTCTGGCCATTTTAAGAATTAAATTGACATGGGGCAGGTCAAAAGGAGAAAAATCACATTTAATTGAATATGGATAGGGCTCCATGAGAATATGAAGCCCACAGGCAGTCAGGCAGTAGAGGGTTTCTAGGTCATTTTGAGCTAAGGGGAAGGGGGGGTGGATCTGGGACTTCAAAGAGATGTAGGACAATTCACAGGAAGACGAAAAGACTAAATGTTTGGTAAACAAGTTTTGTTGGACCGTACAGAAACAATAGGACATGGAGAGATATTTTAACAAATTTGCCAATTTTCTTGCTATCTACCACACCTAGTTAATATTATACTGTAGTTACCTGTAGTGATCACTCTCTTCCTGGAACAGATCCTTTATCTAAATTCTTTTAGACCTTTAGTGGAGAAAGCAAAATGAAAAGCTCTTTTAGTCTTCTGTTTCTTAAAAACAATCAGCCCCAAATAATCCACATGCCAAGAGACAGACCGTAGGGCAGCAAATTCCATTCACCTATACTCTGTCTTTGCACAGATGTTTCTTTTATACATTGAAATAGCAGGGGTGTGCATTTCTCTATCTCTTGTTTGCAATTCAAGATAATCTCAAAATTATCTACTTTAAAAATCTTACCTCTTCCAGTCTCTCCCACATCAGACCTGGTTAAATGCCTCTTACCAGAAATTTCATAATACCTAGTATTTATAGGCATGATAGCAGTTATCACACTGAGCTATAAACAGGTTTTTTTCTGAATGAAAATTAAAAGCCCTTTAAAGTGGAAAATTTCTTGAAGATAAAGACTATTTTATATCAGAATCCCTACCACCCTGTCATAGTAATTGACATTTTGAAGATGCTTAGAATTTTAGGATTAATGATGACATTTTTTTCTTCCATGAATGTTGCACATGCATTTAATAATATACAAACATCTGTATATAGAGATAGACACCTATTTGTATATTATCAATTGCTGAGGCAATACATATTTACCATATATATACACCCACATACACATACCTACATATACAGTTACATATCTATCTATCTATATATATATATTTTTGGATACATATATGTTTGTGTTTATATAAAATCATATGTGACTATATTCCTCCCAAACTGGATATTTATTATTTGTTCATGTAAATCAAAATACCTAGCATACTCCTGATCTTTGAAAGAACTCCACGTGACAGAAGAAATCAAAAGTATGGTTAAAATTCATTTCTAAAAAGTGAAATAAATTTTTTAAATGCACCATGACTGCACATAAAAATTGAGTACTCACCTAGATGAGCATTTTATGAATTATTGTTCTTATGCTAATGAACAAATTTATTCAGTAGGATGAGATGTGTGGGAAATTGCCATTCACTATAAAATTAATGAAACAGAAAAAATTCCCTTTGCAATCTAATGCTTTTTAAAACTCAACATAGATATTGAGATTCAAGTTCTTATTAAGTGCAGGTTGATCAAGTTTCAGCATGCACACATCACTGTTGTCCAGCAGTAATTGGAGATTTTGTTGCCAACCCTATTATCAGGAACTTCATGTGAATATGAAAATGAAGAGAGTGAGTTTGCGGATTGATATAGGGCCTCTGGAGGGTGCCAAGCTTTTCATTTTCATAAGCACTTATTTTCAGATGCCTCATGAAGGTTAAATGCTTTTCAAAGTTTCATTACAACTTGGAATTTGGAAAGCTAATCCTGGAAATAAATGTACAAATCAGATCTTAAACCCCGTGGTAAAGGAGATCTCTTGGTACCCTGTGCCTCATGATTATGGAACCTAACACTGACTTACAGGTGGGCTCTGAGGAGGAAATGATCATTAAACATAGTCAATGAAAATTTGCTTCTGTAAATGAAAATGGTTGAGGCTTGTGTGTTGTATTCTTTCTTTGTGTGTGTATGTGTGTGTCTCCTTGGGCTGATTGTTTGGATTAGTAATTTTAGAAAAGACTGCATTTCATCTTATATTGGACACACAAAATTAAAGCATAGGGATAAAGGCATGAGTTGTTTACCATATACAAATATTTGGCTATTTGCACTAAAGTGGCAGGGAATTTTCCTGAGTATATAAAGATGACTGAAGGCTGAAGTGGTGTCAGAACAATATCTAATTACTAATAAAAAATGGTTGGTATTTCAACACTGCTCCACAAAGTTAAGCAAGAGGTCAGCTTGTTGTTCCCCATCATGTAGGCCATGATCCTCTTTGGCATCAGTAAGAATGAGTTTATTCATCTTCTAATGCCAACCCACAGTAAAGAAAGAAAAGAGAGAATGGGTTACTTCCTTAATATTCTGTGCCCATTTCCTGGGGTGCCTGGGTGGCTCAGTCGGTTAAGCCTCTGACTTCGGCTCAGGTCACGATCTCACGGTCCGTGAGTTTGAGCCCCTCGTCGGGCTCTGGGCTGACAGCTCAGAGCCTGGAGCCTGCTTCCGATTCTGTGTCTCCCTCTCTCTCTGCCCCTCCCCCGTTCATGCTCTGTCTCTCTCTGTCTCAAAAATAAATAAACGTTAAAAAAAAGATTAAAAAAAAAAAATTCTGTGCCCATTTCCAATATATGGGTTTTTTCTTCCCACACATTCAAGCAATTCTGACACGGGGTGGGTGTCCTACAATTCAACTCAATTCTGACACTATCTACTTGGAGATAGCATCGATTCTGCAGCAAGGGCTCAGTCCCACAAGATGGGTCCCCACTGTCAGCCCCCACACCTTCAGACAACAATCACAAGTCCAGGTTGCCACCTGTGTTTCTGACCAGCTGGCTATAGATTTCAGTTTTCCATGAACCCCTCCTCAGGTTCAGTTAATTCACTAGAGCGGCTCACAAAACTCAGGGAAACATTTCTCTTACTAGATTACCAGAGTATTACAAAAGGATACAACTCAGGAACAGGCAGGTAGAAGAGATGCATAGAACAAGGTCTGGGGAAAGGGTGCAGAGCTTTGATGTCCCCTCAAAGTGCTCCATTTCCCCAGCACGTGCTCCCCAGCCTGGAAGCTCTCCAAATTTCACTTTTGGGGTTTTATATATGCTTCATTACAATAGCACAATTATTAAATTATTGCCCATTGGCCACTGATTCAACTTCCAGCTCCTTCCCTGGAGGTCTGGGGTGGGACTGAAAGTCTAACCCTCCAATCACATGGTTGAGATCCTATCAACCAGGCCACAAACTTAGGTGGGGTCCAAAAGTCACTTCATTAACACAACAGAAGATACCTTTTCCCCTCTCTACCCTTAGAAGATTCCAAGAGTGTTAGGAGCTCTGTGCCAGGAATGGGGACAAAGACCGAATATATTTTTCTCATTATAAGTCACAATACCACACTCACACAAAACATTTCAACGCAAAGGCCTGGAAGTAAAACATGTCATTTCTGGACTTCCCCAATTGTCCTGAACTCATTTATGTGATAGTTCATAACTGTGAGGAAAGTTGTGAAATGCAATCTCTGACTATGTGCTCAGTTTAAACTCTGGGTAGAAAGTTCACTGATTAAAAGGAGGAAATAGATAATGCATCCTTGGAGATATGTAGCTGTATCTGTCACTCTGATGTCTGGCAAAAGTTTTAAAATTCTCTGATTTTGTGTGTGTGTCGTTTTTTTTGTTTGTTTGTTTGTTTGTTTGTTTTTTGCACTGTTTTAACTTGCAGTCTGTTCCCACTCAGAATCACCTGGAAGAGATTAAAGAATATGACTCCAAATTGAATTCAGAATGTTATTATTTGATGTACTACAGTCACTAATCTAAAACACTATGTTTCTAACTATGTTTATGTTGTCTTGTGTGACTTAAGTCTTACAGACTGGCCACATTTAACTGTCTTTTTAGAGCTATCAGTTAAAATATTAAGCATATTGTCTAGAATGATCTTGTTATACTTCCTATTATGTTTGGACAGTTAGTATTATACTCAGGATTTACAGAAGAGATAAACTGTTGTAGAGGATTTGATATACCCCAATTCGAAAGACCCCCCGAAAACAAACCACCAGAGTCCAGAGTCAAAGCCAAGCGACAAGGGTCGTTTATTGCAGGTTCGAACCCGGTCCTCCGCGCACTCGTTGCCGGTGACGCTAAGAGGCCCCGAGCGAGGATCTTACAGCTTCTTTTATAGACAGGCACAAGCAAGTTAGGGATTTTTTTGAGGTTACAGAGCTGTTATAGGTTGACATTTAAATTTGAACACTCAGCAGAACTTGATTGGTTCCCGCCTTTATTTCAACCACTCAGCAGAACTTGATTGGTTCCCGACTTTTTTTTTTTTATTTTTTATTTATTTATTTTTTTTTATTTATTTATGGGACAGAGAGAGACAGAGCATGAATGGGGGAGGGGCAGAGAGAGAGGGAGACACAGAATCGGAAACAGGCTCCAGGCTCCGAGCCATCAGCCCAGAGCCTGACGCGGGGCTCGAACTCACGGACCGCGAGATCGTGACCTGGCTGAAGTCGGACGCTTAACCGACTGCGCCACCCAGGCGCCCCGGTTCCCGCCTTTAAGTCAGACCACAACCGGGCACGCCCTGGCTGGTTATGGGAACGGCGGGGGTGTGGGGGGGGGGGAGGTCTTTTCTTTGCAGTAGTGAGTACACTTGGTAATTTTTCTCTTAGTCTCTCAGATACACTATTTCTAATATATAATTATGGTATATCATAATTTTATTAACTTACAATTAATACACTATTTCTAATATATTATATTGTAAAATTACACATAATATATAATCTATTATATAACTATATTGTTATTATTAATATAATATATAATGGGATATTGTATATTATACTATAATTTATTATTTATTATATGCTATACACAATAATATGCTATATGATATAATTATATAATATAGTATAACATAATATAATAATGTATAAAAACAGAAGTACATAATATATTAGAAATAGTGTATCCTCTACATCATTTTATCTCTTCTGCAAATCTTCAATATAATACTATTATGTATAATTAATGTTTATAATATTAATATTATTTAATAATTATGAAGTATTAATCAATATAACTATTATAATACATAATAAGTATAAACATAATGTGATTATATTAGGGAGTAAGAGAGAGACAGATTCTTGAAGATCGAGATAAAGAGACCATTATAGATGCAGACACAGAAGTAGACATATCTGTGAAATTGGAGTCCGGTTAAAAATATCTCAGCTCTAAATAACTTAAAAACACCCATTTGCAAATATTCTGATAAAAGCTACATGTTTACTCAAATGCAGCCACCAATTAGGGTTACTCTGTGTTACTCTTTTAGTGATTTATTTTTCTACATCCCCAATTTCCCAAGTGTTTGTGTTTTGTGTTCAAACATTTTAATTCGTTTTAGCTAAAAGCATCCAGTGTCTTAGAAAGCTGATGTTTGAAGACAGGTTTATGAATGTGATTGGCAGAACAAGATTTAAGGCCGAAGAAAGCTGGAGGAGACTGGAACCATAATGGAATCACCCAAACCAAGACATAAAGAATGATAATCGTAGCAAGAAAAGAAGAAAAAAAAAAAAAAAAAAAGGAAGACAGGAATGGAGGCAGTGAGGTTCAGAGAAATCAGGTTTTGCAATTAACCATGAAAAATAATAGATAAATTGTTTTCACAACTTGGCCAAAACAAATCGAAACTATGTACAATGCTTCTTGCTATGACAGAGAATTCTTCTCAAACTAACTTAAACTATAAGAAAAATTTCCTATTCTTAGAAGTGCATTTATATGTGCTGGGATAATTTGGGGGTTGAGGATTGACTTACTCAATCCTGTAGCACCTCCAACTCTCCTCTGCTAAGATTCTCTCCATGTGGCTACTTTATTTTTTTAAATTTTTAGTTTGTTTATGTATTTTGAGAGACAGTGTGAATAGGGCAGAAAGGGAGAGGAAGAGAGAGAATCCCAAGCAGGCTCTGCACTGTCAGCATGGATTTTGATGTAGGGCTCAAACCCACAAACCGTGAGATCACGACCTGAGTTGAAATCAACAGTCAGTCAGCCGCTTAACCAACTGAGCCACCCAGGCACCCCAGTGGCTACTTTATTTTTAGATGGTAACAAAAAATAATAAAATAAAATAAAATAAAATAAAATAAAATAAAATAAAATAAAATAAAATAAAATAAAATAAAAAACAGCTTTTAAAAGTGTTACATGGGGAGGGGGGAAGACCCTGTACAAAGGAGAATAACGAGGAAGGACTTCCTTAAAGCCCCCAACAAATACCTTCAAATGCACTTAAAATTTTTTTTTTTAATGTTTATTTATTTTTGAGACAGAGAGACAGAGTGCAAGCAGGGGAGGGGCAGAGAGAGAGGGAGACACAGAATCTGAAGCAGGCTCCAGGCTCTGAGCTGTCAGCATAGAGCCCAACACGGGGCTCAAACACACATGAACTGTGAGATCATGACCTGAGCTGAAGTCGGACGCTTAACCGACTGAGCCACGCAGTCACCCCCTTTTAAATGTACTTTAGATCCACAAACTGGATCATGATCTCATTCTTGAACCAAACATGTCCAACAGTGACCTTACATCCCAGTTTTCCCCAAATATGTTTTCTGTCATAATTAAATAGTGTCCCTTTCACTCTTGAAATTGTCCCAGTTTAGGTAATAAATTATATTGCTATTCCACCTGAAGTCATACTGGCCAAACACTAAAACTTGAGTTATGGTCAGGTTTCATTGGGGCATATGTGCAAGAGAAAGAAGGGATGATCCCTGAATGAAATCAAGGTTCTTTATGAAAGGGAAAGAAAATGGATATCTGCAAGAAATCCACAATGTCCTGTGAGATACCTTTTTTGGGTTCCGTGCCGAATTGTGTCCTTCCCACCCCCTGCATTGATATGTGGAAGCCCTAACTCCCAATGTGACCTGTATTTAGAAATAGGGACACTAATGAGGTAGTAAAAGTTCAATGAGGTCTTCAGAATGGAACCTTAGTGCAGTAAGACTGGTGTTCTAATAAGGAGAGTAAGAGACACCAGAAATCCTCTCTCTCTGCACACACAGAGTAGAAGTTATGAGGATACAATGAGAAATAGGCTGTCTGCAAGCAACCCTGATGACAACTTGATCTTGGATTCCAGAATTATGGGAAAATAAATTGTTGTTGTTTAGGCTACTCAGTCTATAGTATTTTGTTATGGCAGTCCAAGCAGATTAATATACCTGCCAAACATATTTTTTCTCTGATAAGTATGTGGAAATTTACCTATGGTGCTGGGCACTTTCAACGTTGAATGCTTAGAGGGAATGTGGGCTTCTCTTTTCTACTTTTTCCACTTCATTTACCTCTGCATTTAAGATTCTCCGGTTCTCTAATTATGGAGCTAAATCCTTAACTCTAGATGAACGGGCTGAATGTACAATTGACCCATAGCTTTTAAAATGCCTTATGTTATGTATATATTCTTGGATAATTGTGACCCATTTTAGACTTCTGCTATGCTTCACTGATGGGTTGACTGACATGTGGTAACTTGGATGGGTTCAGTATAAATTCTGTCTGGCTTAGAGAAACTAAAACAAACAAACGAACAAACAAACAAAAACCCCAAAAACGGGAAAGCATTTTTTTTTAAGTTTATTTATTTATTTTGAGAGAGAAAGAGCATGAGTGGGGGAGGGACAAAGAGAGAGAGAGAGGGAGAAAGAATCGCAAGCAGATCCTGTGCCGCCAGCACAGAGCCTGATGTGGGGCTTAAACTCACAAAACCTCAAGACCACGACCTGAGCTGAAACCAAGAGTCAAACGCTTAACCCACTGAGCCACCAGGTGTGCCTGGAAAGCTTTTAATGTGATATGAAACAATATGAAGGAGAGGTTAAAAGAGAAATGTTTAATCATTTGAGTTAAGTGAAGTCTTGGTGCACATTAGAGAGAGAGAGATGCTTATTTAACCTAACCTCAACTTGGATCTTCCTTATGTTTATTCAAATGTACCTAATTGTACTCACTTTTTTTCCCTCCTGGTTGAAAAGCCTTTTTGATGAAGAACATCACTTCTCATATGCTGTGTTTGTCCTTAAATAAATAGAACCTCAGGTTAAATTCCTTTAAGGCTAAATTAGATTTGCTCCCCATCAAGTTTGTTATTAAGGCATATTTACCAAGATAGTGACTATCTAATCTAGGCATTCATTCTGAATTTAATGTAAAAATTCTGGAAAATGCAGGGTATGAGGGGATGGAAGGTTTATGCTGGGTATACACAATCAGGCCAGACTTGCACCATCACCATCTAATTGTTAGGACTGCAGTTCATTGGCTTCTAAACATTTTGTTTACACACCACTATTGAGGATACACAAAAGTATTTTAACGTGCCCAGGAGGATCTGAGAGAACAACCTGTAATAAAATACACTAGTACTTCTGGAGTAAAATGTGAATATGCATACTAAGTATGATGAAGATTATAAGATTAATTCAAGCCAGCTTTTGCTTCTGGAAGAACTTAGGTCATGTTGAATTTGTAGCCATCTGAATTAACAAAAGAAAGGCTTCTTTACTTTTTGGCGAGTTTTGGATTCAGAACTGGATAAGGGGTTATAGACCTATAATATCTTCACAACCCAGATTTATGAGGAAGAAGCTGAGACATGGAGGGTAAAAATAAAACATATTCAGGGTTCCACAGCTGGTCCCTGAAGGAGGCATGATTCAAATCCCTACAGTGCAGATTCATTAAGTCATGTCTGTGAGAGAAGCAACAAACCAGAAGAAATTCTCTCTCATGGGGTGAGGAAAGTATCTTAAAGGAAGTGGCATTTGAGCTTTACTCCTTTGGATTTTTATAAGCGTGTTACTGACTCAAAGCTTTTCCTCACCAAGTAAATAAGACACAATCAGCATGAGAAAGAAATTCAAATGTGACCTTGGCTTTTGGAGGCATTTGGAGGGTACAGGCTGTTGGAAAAAGATGAGAAAAGGAGAAGGGGCCAAGTTGCAGACTCTAAGCATTCACTTCATGCTTGGAAATCCAGACATGATTCTGGATCCTGGAAGTAACAGGAATATGACTGAATGATGAAATGGTATGGTTGGAGTTGTAGGGGATTAATGAATTAACAAAACATGGATAGAGAGAAAGGTAGGAATTAACTGAACATCTTCATATATGTAACTTCCAAAACAAAGCAAATGACTTGTCCCCATCAAGCCCTGCCCCCTAAACCAGTGCATAAATTCACATGAATTCTTACTACTAGCTTTAACAAATCACATTTACACTGGGTCTATGAATATTAAATTATGACATGACCCTGTCTTCATCAAGCTAGGGTATAGTCTGTAGTAGATCGTGGTAAGACATGTCATGTACTCCTTGTAATTTGTAAGTTTGGAGCTAATTTGAGAGAAATTTTCATACAGTTCTCCTCAATGTTTGATATTTAGTTAACACTCTGATTAGTTTAAGAATTCACTATTAAATATGTTAGAAATGGTATTATGGGGAAATGTCTTGAGATAGCTAATTATCTCATAAGCCTCCAACTTGAAATCATGTGACGTAAACACAACTGGGTTGATTGGAGGGTCCTATCTAAAGACATCACTCACTGAGTAAAAAACCCAATATACTGAGTTAACTAAAAATGTAACGGCCCTATGGGGGAAGAAGGGACAAGGAAGTAATATGAAATAAATAGAAAACATCTTTTCTCAATGTATCGAAGTAAATCAAGATTGAGTATAGAAAGGGAGTCGGGCAAAATAAGGTGCCAAAATCTATAATGAAATATCAAAATTGTGGAAGGAGTTAATAAAAATGTGTTAGCTGCAGGTTACAAGTCACTGTTGCTTTTGCTATCAGTATATAAGAGAATTAACTACAGTAGCACTCAAATAACACCAGGATAATTAAAGTTCTGTCAGGATCCCTATTATAAAGCCCAGTCTTTCATGCTCAGCCATATAACTTGGCCCAAAGATGAAATTTAGGGCATAGCTGAAAGCCAAGAAATTTTAGTCTCTAAATGGATACCTTGGATAAAAATACACATGCTACACATGTTGTGTGTGTGTTTATCTATATATGTGAATTTCTCTCTCTATGTGCATGTGTGTGTATATGTGTGTATATATATATTCTAAAAAAGAACAATAATTTATTAATATAATGTTTTTGGAAGTTAATTTAATGTGAAAATTTCAGGAAGTTTAATCAGTTAATCAGTAGTACCCATCTGCCTATGAGCTATTAATTTTAATTTTTGTTTTTTACCAGAAGCCTTTCTGTGTGTTAAATATCACTTCCCTTAAACATTAAGTGCATTTAGGGAAATTCATCTTACAAAGTTTATAATCATGTTTTATCCAGTTTTCCATTTATATTTTACTTGTCTCTTACTTTCCCCACCAACCCTGAACAGCATTTTTTTTAGTTTAAGCATAAAATATTTGAAAGGTGCAGATAACCTGCTAATCATCTATAAAGGCTGACAGAACTTTGATAGAACTTGAACTGACCCATGGCATGAGTCATGCTTATGTTTAATTCATTAAAGGATTTCTTTCTTAATCCCACATTTATTTTTGTGTTGATACTTTTCATTATTGTTCTTTATTTTACTGATAAAAAAATGCCTGGGCATAAAAAATATCTATCTTGTGATAAAAAATTGATATGGACAAACAAGGAAAAAGATGAGCAACACGCCGACTATGTTGCAAAATATTTTTTTGTTTACGTTATGCCCCAACCCTTATAGGAGAGAGGTTGAGAAGAGTGGGAGATTTTTCTATGCAACATTCTTAGAGCAATCATGTGTTTTTGCAAAATTAAGCTGCTTGGTTATGTTGAAATTCAAGTACTAGCTAAATATAATTCCTAGACAAGCACATTTATGCATATTATCCATTATTAACTTCTGTACAATATTAAAAAAAAAAAAACCTTTCCAGGCATCCTGGCATGAATTTAAAAATATGAATGCCATCACACTATTGATTACTATTCTACACGGTAACATAAATATGCTAAGAATCTTTCAATGATACACACCATTCTTGTGAAAATGTTTACGCCTATTTTGTACAAAATTCATAAATTACATCCACTGTTAGATGAAGAAGAGTTTGTAAAATGGCCTATTTCAAAGATAGTTCTCTATCACACGATATGTTTGGAATTTCTCTGTGGAGTGTCCTCAGCCATTTTATGTACGCTCAAAGAGTAACAAGATTTCTGTTATATAGAACGTATCCCATTGGTATTAGTAGTAATAGTCTCTAGTGTAAAACACATTATTGTGTGAGAATTCAGCATGTGCCGTCTCTAATTTTTACGGAAGAGTCCTGTTTGTTAAACATTCTCAATAATTTCATTCATGATGCTGTTGTTGAAAATTTGTTCATATGTAAGCCATTGTGCCAAGTTTGGGAGAAACTAAGTGATAATAAAATCATTTCAGAGCTCTCTGACCTCAAAGAGCCTATCATGTAACTAATGGAGACAGATTACAAGCTAAAAGGATACCTACCAATTCAAAGCCTGTGTCCTTATGATGCTTTAAATATTTTAGTATCCTCCAAACTAATTATTTCACCTTTATTAAAAAAAAAAAGCAGTTTACAGATGCACAGGTGTACAAATATATACAGAAATTAAAATTAATTTAATTATTTTTATTTTTTTAATGTTTACTTATTTATTTTGAGAGAGAGAGAACAGGGGAGGGTCAGAGAGAGAGAGAGAGAGAGAGAGAGAGAGAGAAGCAGGGCTTGATCTCACAATTCTGGGATCATGACCTGAGCAGAAATCCAGAGTCAAGAGTCAGATACTTCATCAACTGAGCCACTCAGGCACCCCTACTTTAATTACTTTTAATATAGTTAATAGATGGAACTATATTACCATAAAAGAAAAATGAGAATTTAGTCAAAGTTAATATCAAAGTTAAAAATTTGCATATAACTTTCTCATAGAAAACAAGGTACTGATGTTCATGGTCTATACTTGGGCTAGCTGAGATAAAAAATAACTTTTGAAAAGGAATTATTTCAAAATACAACCACCCTTATTTCCACTCAGAAAGTAATCATTATTTCCAAGCTACATTGGGCTGAATTTCCTGCTAACAAATGTGATAATATAGCACTCTATGAAAATTAATGTTCCAGTGAGAGCTCCAAAAATGATCTCTTCAAAAAATAATATTAGTGCATTAAAATAAAGAATTACACATTAAGTTCCAAGTTAAGCCCTCATAGCATTAATGCAAAAATAGGCTGTGATACACTTACCTTACTTTTTTCCCTTTTAAATATTTTTTGAAGGGTTGGAAGATGTTTAGAGAAATTAATCTATACCAAGATTAAGATCACAGTTATACTTATTTATCAGGAATGTTCAGAGATTTTTCAAACAAATAAAGAATTTCAGAAATAGTGTTTAATTTCCATTATTGATTACAAGATAACCCTCTTCACTGCTATTGATTATTTCATACATTTTTGATTGGGGCTTTCAGACCATTATGGTAATTCATTTGATTATACCTGAGCCATCATGTGTTGGTAATTTACTTTTCTTTGTCTTAGAACCACTGTTTTCTCTTTCTCCCTTTCTTTCTTTCTTTCTTTCTTTCTTTCTTTCTTTCTTTCTTTCTTTCTCTTCCCTTCCTTCCTCCTTTCTTCTTTCTTTCTTTCTTTCTTTCTTTCTTTCTTTCTTTCTTAATTTTTGCTTTAAAGACTTGTTAGATTTGGTTTGGAATGTTCTGTATGATCTGGAAGTGAGGCAGAAAGATACCAACTCTGGAAAACCAATATTTTTCCATATTCCTTACTACATCACTTCCAATCTGTATACATAAACTTCTGTACACATGGTTCCTGCTCTTAAATTATTATCTGGGAAAAAAGAAGTATAAAATAGTGAAGGTTTCATATTACAGACACCAGTTCTATTTATTTTACAAGTATGCAGCAGAGGGTTAGGCAGAGAAGAGGCTGTGCTGGTGCATAATCAGCAGCATCATGTGCTGCCTGGATATGATACTGTCTCTGCTGAAGGATCTATGCTTCCTCTCCTTGCACTAGCGTGGCTGTGCTCAGTGACCCATGCCCATTCTGACTGATTGATGCCCTGTTTTGACTGGTTGATACCCAGCTGTACAAGTTGTTCAATATTTTAAATATCACCCCTCCTCTGTTGGTGAACTTGAACAAAATAATCCTTTCTCAGCTTCAGCTATGAAACAAGATATTTGAACTGAAATGTCTTCCAAATCCCCTTCCAGTCATTACAGCCTATCACCTGGGATTTAACTCCACACAATGAGGAGGAGTCAAGGTGCACAGCGAGAATGCCATAGAGCAAATTTTTGAGAACATCGCAACTCAACCACTGAGTTAGAAGTTACAATATCAACTGTTAAAATAGAAATTGAGAGCAGCACTGCAGGGTCTTATGGAGATGATTTTCTCAATTAGACAACATGGGCCTATGTGGAGATGGAAGCCAGCTGGTTTTGTAAAACCAAGCCTCGAGAGTATAGAGACTAATGGTAAATATGTTCTCCTTCTACAAGCTTGCTGAGCAACTCCAGCTTTTTTTTTAACAGAACTACAAGCCAGAAATTTCCAAAATGTTAAGTCTACATTTTTGTTTGTCATTTATTAGTTTTGTTTTAGTAAAAAGGTGGAAAATGACTCTAATTGTCTTAATTAATATGGTGGATATAAAAACACTTTAGTGTTGTAAGCATACGAAGCAAATATTAGTAAGTTATTTATCATCATAAACTATCATTCTTTGGTTGCTAAATACATGAGATACAGCATCTACTATATTACAGGCGTTTTGTTACTTCCTGGAGACACAAATAAACTACTTGTACTCAAATATTTTTTTTCAGGGTCTGTCTCTGGGAAAATGTAGCCTAAGCCAGGTCAGTGTGTGTGTGTGTGTGTGTGTGTGTGTGTGTGTATGTATGTCTGCGTGCACATGTGTACACACTAATATGTTGAAGCAGGGTGGGAGGTGAGATGTAGGGCATTCCAGACAGCAGGAATACCGTATACAAAAACAAGGAGGTGTAAAACAAAGAGAAGTCTAACAAAACCTAATAATTTACAGAATGAGGAAAGGGCATAACATACAGAATGGTAAGAGAACATGCTGTATTGGATGTCAGAAACAAGAATATATATAACTTTCTATGGCACATTAAAAAGAATTTGTACTAGCTCATGAAGACCATTGGGAATGAAGCGAGTTGGGTACAGAGGAATTTGTTAGGTACAAATTCTATAAAGAAACAAGATATGGATACATTAGTTATTAGAGTTGTTTAATGTCCATTTATTTTATGTTGATGAACATATATTGGTTACCAACAAGAAAAAAAACAAAACTGAACTGCTTTTTTTTTAAGTTTATTTATTTTGAGAGAGAGAGAGAGAGAGAGAGCAGGGAAGGGTGGAGACGGAGAGAGAGTATCTCACACAGGTTGTGGGCTGTCAGGGCAGAGCCTGACTCAGCGCTTGATCCCAGAACAGTGAGATCATGACCTGGGTCATTGGACGCTCAATCAACTGAGTCACCCAGGAGCCCCAAAACAAAATAGAATTTCTGCTCTTCCATCATGTTAACAATAGGGTAACATGATTTCCACTGCCCTGTGTTCCAGTTAATTAATCCTTTCTTCTGCTTGGTCTAGTATGCTGTTAAAATCCTCTACTGAGTTTTCTAGTTTAGTTCTTGTATTTTTCATCTGTATGATTTCTGCTTGATACTTTATTGTATTTTTACGTCTTTGAAATTATCACTTTGTTCATGCACTGCTCTCCTGACCTCACTGACCATATTTGTGTCCATTATTTTGAACTCTCTGTTGGGTAAATCACTTATCTCTATTTTATTAAGGTTGGTTTCAGGATATTGATCTTGTTCTTTTGTTTGGAATATAGTTCCCTGTTTATTCTCTTTGACTCTCTGTGTTGGTTTCTGTGCATTAGGTAAAACAGCCACCTCTCCTAGTCCTTACAGAGTAGTCCTGTGTAGGAATTGAATCGTTGTCAGCCTTGTCTGAGATCCCAATTGCCTCTAAAACCTTGGTGATTTGTCCAAGCCATTTTTTTTTTTGTTCTTAATAGCTTCCTGTAGTTGATGGTGTGCCAAGACCCATCAGTGCCCCAAAAGCAGGGGAAATGCCCATATGACTACTCCAGATCCCTGGCATAAATGCTTGGTCCTTCAGCTCTCCAATGCAGGCTAATTGGAAGCCTGACTTCCAGCAGTGGAACATGGAATAATGCAGTCTAGCTCCTTATCAGAGAGAAACTGGGACTGGGTGTTTGCTCACTCATACTTGCTAAGCCAGAGGGAATAGTTTCTGGAAATGTTTGTGCTCCATAATAGAACCACCTTTTTGTTTTGTGTGACCCTGGGAGACTGTGGTTGCTGAGCCCCACTAGCTTCCAGGGCTAGGTGATTTGGGATCCAATTTCTCTGATAGAAGATATAAAATTTGGGGTGCCATATATGTGAACAAGCTCCTAGGGAGAAACTGGAGACTAGGTTTTACTGTTGGAGAAATGTGTGTGTGAAGGGTGGCAGGGGAGACAGTGGAACATGCTCAAGCTCCTTCAGGCTTCTGGGAGAATCCCAGTCAGGTCCTATGTGCAAGATGCTTAGAAACTGGAACCTCTGCTAGCAGCCTGACAAGTATTCAGTCAACTCATTTCCAGAGAAAAACAGGGAGATGGGTGCTTTTGCCTGTGCCCTCTGCATTGAGCCCAGGTGTGTAGCTGCAGGGAGTGTTTGTGCACTCATTTAAAAACTGCTGTGTTTGTTAGGGCTCTGTGTGACAGTCCTAAATGTAGGGTGATTAAATTCATGAATAAGATCCTTCTAGGGAGAAGTTGGAGGTTTGGTTTTATTGTTGGAGCAAGCCAAGTGAAGGATGTGAGCAAGCGCCGACTGGCTCTTTAGGTTCCTGGGAGGAGGTCAGTCAGCACTAGATGCAGGCTAATTAGAAGCTGGACCCTCAACCAGTGGATACATTAGTAAGGTATGCACTCAAACTCTTCCAGAAAAAACTGAAAGATGGCCATTTTTGTCTGCTTCCTCTGCACTGAATCTGGGGACAATAGTCAGAGGTAGTGTTTGTATACCCCTTTAACAACCACTTATGTGTTTGCTATAGTCCTCTGGAACTCATGAATACAAGCCTCAGGGGCTATCAAAGCTGGGTGATTTGGGGACCCGTCCCTTGGATGACAGCGTTAGAAGTTGGTAGGTGTGGTCTAAACCCTTTGCTCCTCAGGGAAAAGCTGGGAGTTGGGAGTGCTCAGGTGTAAGGCACTGTGTCTGGGGTGGGTTATATGGCATCTTTCTTGTTTCTGCTTGTTTCAATGTGGGCAGTTTCCTAGTCTCAGTGTGTAGGAGCCATTCAAACCTGGTTTCTGGATTTCTCACAAAGGGAATTGCACCACATGTAGCTGTGTATTCTGTGTGTCCATAGGAGGAGGGAAATTCTGGAGTCTTCTATGTCACCATCTTGGGATCACTCTCCTTTCCCCTTGTTTTTGAATACAATGGAAAAATTGTAGAACATAATTTCATTACCTAAGTAGATTTTCCAGGGAAATATGGAAGAAAAACAATGTCTAATGTTATTATCAGTCTCCCTAATTGCAGCCTTGTAGTCTGTACTGTAATTATTGTTCATAACTCTCCATTGCATCATTGAGATAGGTCCATGACAATTCTATATCCACCTAGTTTGCCATGGCCATGGAACAGCCACCATTCTGCATGTTTTATTGCTTTCCCACCAAATTATAAACTAAAATGTAGTAAATTTTTGCTTTATCGTTTTTTAATTAACTGTTGTGCACATTCTGTCAGTGTAAACCTATACATGAGCAAGGCTTTCCTCCAGAAACCAAGAAAGAACACCTTTCAGCTCAAATCAGCTACACTACACCATTTGTAAACAACTGCTCATCTCTTTCAAATTAGAACTCATCAAAGAATATTGGAGATCCTTGGTTTAAAATGTCTGGCCGAAATTCAGATATCTACTTAGTTCTGAAAAATTACTGGACAGAGCTGACACTTAAAATTTCTTGAACAATTCCATTATATCATTAAGATATTTTTAGGCTGAGATTATTTTTTCCTTAAATGAGGCAGTAAGCAAAAATCTTAGTGTGCCGTGTAAAAATGTATTAATTTTAACATAGCCCTTTGTCTCTATTTAAATATTATATCCATTTATAAATGGGTTATTGAACTGATGAGAGAATAAGAAATGGCCTCCCAGGCATTCAGACACAGAACCAAGAATGAAAATCAGCAGTCTTGGCTTAAAAAAAATAAGATATTGTGAAATCAAAATAATTTCAAAATGTAGTGTGAAAAACAATCATTTTGAAGATTTTGAATAAAATATTTCAAAGTTGGTCTTTGGAGTCGTGTTGAACCCATATTTTGGGTAAGCTTAAAATTATGATGTAGCAGATATACTATTACTGGATTTTCTTTTCTTCACAGTCTATCACACCCTTAAATCTCTAAGTCTGACATTTCTGGAAGGAGAATACATTAAAGTCCCAGAGCAGCAGGGATACAGAAGAAAGGGAGCCTACTTCCAACAAAATGATAATACTCTGTTGGCCCATCTTTCAGGCACACTCCATTCGCAAATCTCTTGTTCATAATGTCTTCATTCTAAAATAGTTGATAGTCTACTTTCCAAATTCACTTCCCACTCTTTTCTTAATTAGCTACTCACAAAAATTTGATTAAACAACTATGTATAGCTTCAAGGGAAGCACACACACACACACACACACACGCACAAACACACACACACACCTTTAGATAAAACAAATAACACTTGGAGTAATTATGTTACTCTCTCAAGTTGTAAAACTGAAATGAAAATCTCTATTGGTTTGTTATTCTTTCTCAGATTTTTTTTTCCAGGGTGATTAGCAAATTGTTCAAATTTATGAACCTAATATTGTTTATGTTATAAAAATTATGCTAAATGTTAGTGATGGAAGGTACAATGCTCAATGTTGGAATTCTGATATAATGTCCTATCAAATTATCATCACGGAACTCAGGACATTAAAATAATCCATCCAGTTTTTATTTTTTACTTTCAGTAATATCTTATATTGAATCCAAAACTATGACCATTATCTTCCCCTTACTATTTGTACCTATGGGACACACAAAACAATCTCCTTCTGAAAAATCGTACCTGTTCAATTTTCAATGTACTATGATTTTAACATTTTCTTTTCAAGATGATATCCACAATGCAATGATCTACTCTCATGAAATGCTTTTAATACAGGTCAATAACTCTGGGATCCCTTACACCATGTTCATTCTTTATGACCTCATATTTTCCCCCTAACTTTATAGTACTTACTCCTTATTCATTGTCTCCTTTTGCACATTGAAATGTGCAAAATGAAACTTATCTGTCCTCTTCATTATTAAAGGCTTAAAATATACTACAATTCTTAGCACATCATATATTCAATAAATTGCTATTATACAAATGGATAGACGTATGAATCTTGTAGCTTCAAATGATCCTAGGGAATAAGCACTGAATATAAGCCCCTTCTTTGATGATCTATGATACTGAGCTACAAAAAGACAAGTGAATTGTTTTATTTTTTCATTTAACAAAACTTTTTTTATGTTTATTTATTTATTTAGAGAGACTGTGTGTGTACAGGTGGGGAAGGAGTAGAGAGAAGGAGAGACAGAATCCTAAGAAGGTTCTGTGCCATCAGGTCAGACCCCGATGTGGGGCTCAAACTCATGAACAGGAGATCATGACATGAGCTGAAATCAAGAGCCAGAAGCTTAACTGACTGCACACCCAGGTGCGCCTCTTCAAATCATATAGTTTGCAGCCAGGTTTGTACTAAAATGCAGGTCAGTTAATTCATTACATTTGCTTTTATATCACACAGCCTTTACCCTGGAGTCTGCATAATCTCAGTTATATGGTGACATTTCTAAATAGATATGATTTTTATGTATTATTCCATTCGGCCTGGAATAATAATAGTTCCTATGATTGAAATATTTTTAATGTAGTCTTCTAAAATTGTGTCAATTTTGTAAGCAATTTATGTCCTTGTTGCCTCATACTTGTGAGTAGCAAATACTCCACAATTTTAACATCAACTGGAGTTTGCGCATTTTCACACTTCATTTGTTCCCATTAAGATGATAGCTGTTGTTTCCGTCCCAGGTTTCCAGGGTATTGAGATAATTCTAAATCTTACTGCTGACATCTATGATATTAAGTAGCAATTTCACATTTGTGTTTACGACAAATTTGATTAAAATGCATCTATGCTTGAGGATGCAAAACAAAATCTCCAGGGCTAAATATGATTCATGTAAGTATTTTCATTAGTCAGTCAGTTATTTTTGTAAATGCCCAGGAAGGTCTATTGGTTTTTCAGAGCTGTTGTACCAAAATACCAAAAACTGGGAGGCTTAAAACAACAAAAATTTCATCTCTGCTAGATCTGGAGGAATGCTTGTTGGTAGAACCATGCTCTCTCTGATGATTCTGGGGTAGAATCCGTACTCGTCTCCTCTAACTTCTGGTGTTTGTGTAGGGTCTGAGGACAGGTTGCCCAAGGTGTGCCACGTTGGCATATTATTTTAAATAAAAATTACTTATGAGACAGTCTGTGCAGAAGGGACACTCAGACCCTCTGCTATTCCTCTAAAAGGAGGAAATAAACATCCCATGTGAAGGTAAGCTCCCTGTACCAAGGGGTAAAGAGGACACACTTACCACTAGCGATAGAGAATTTAAAGCAGAGAAGGCTATATACAGACTTGTTAGTTTTTACCAATTTACTATTACAGCCCAAATTCTGGTTAGAATTGCTTGCTAACTGAAGTCCAAAGTTAAGTTTTCATCATCCTAGTCCTCACAGATTTATTGTCTTTGTCTAAAAATCACAAAAACTGTCTGCCTTGGTTATTTCTTTAGGTCCGGATTTCATTGTTGGGCCTCTGTGGACCCATAAAAAAAAATTTGATTTTTTTTCTCCTGTTAATCTCCTGTTAAACTTCCCATGAAAGTTTAATTCTTAATCCAGCCAGAGGGACCCTGGACAGTGAAAAACGTCTCCCTCCCTGACATCTGCAATCCTTGTCATATTTTGACTTGTAGATACATAGCTTCAGTCACACATCATCTTTTCCCTGTGTGGCCTTACTTTGTCTTTCCTCATTGTGTGTCTGTCCCCATGTTCAAATTTCTCCTTTTTATGTATTATTTAAAAAAAATTTTTTTTAATGTTTAGGGGCACCTGGGTGGTTCAGTCAGTTGGGGGGCTGACTTTCACTCAGGTCGTGAAAGCATTTAGATTTGTGATCCCTAATCATAGAGATATGTGGATGTATATTACGCTATTCATCATATTATACAGGATTTGTCATGTGAATCATACATGTCATACATATAAGTCTTAAATACATATATGTACAAATATATAACATATATGCACATGTATCCATGTATATGTACAATATATAACATATATGTACAAAAATATAACATATATAACTATATGTTATATATATAACATATATAACTATATATATACTACTATATATATATATAACATATATATATAATATATATATATAACTATATATATAACTATATAGCTATATATAGTACAAATTTACAAACTTTCTAAGCTGAATAAAAAAATCTCTGACAAAAACTAGTGGTTAGGAATTTAAGGTAGTTTTCAGCACATAGTATTTTACCTAATGGACTTAATTGTGAAGTTAGTTTATACGACTTAAGTTTATACACAATGATATCACAAATCCTCATTCTTTTAATATTGTAGCAGATTTTAAAATGGAGCAAAGAGAGGAATCCATTATCATCACACTGCTGAAGTGCTGAGATGGCATAATGCCTAGTAACATTTTTATAGATCTAACAATGTCCAAGAGAAAACACAAATTCCCTTTAAATGACTCTGAGGTTGAAGCAAAATAATTCATACACGAATTCAGATATTTTCCAGCTAATGGAAGTCATTTTCTTATTTTCCTTATTTATAGCTTAATATTAGAAATAGCAGAGGTCATCAAGTTGTGTATTTATCTCAGTTAAAAATATAGAACAACAGTGTATTTGATTAAGAGTTTTCTATTCATTTCAATGATACACTGGGAAAAGGGAGCAAAATGGAGCATCAAGTCTTAATTTTTGTAAAGAGAATAATACATTTGTCTAATAAATCTGTGCACAGTATTTTAAATAACATATGGGTTACCATGGGATTTGTTATGATGGGATAAAATATATAGTGGAAATCTTACCTGCTAAAATCTTAGTTTAAATTCCAGACATATTTTCTTACCTTATGATCCATTAAGATCAAAGTGTCAATCTGATTTTCCTCCTGGAAAATAGTTCCCATTCACATTGTTCAGCAACAGCAACTGCTGGCTACAAAACTCACCACTAACTTCATGCTGGTTGGACTTCTGCTGTCTTGTATGATCTAAATATCATTCCAGAGTGTGGCTTTCACTTGAAGGGTTGGATAATGTGGGGTGAAATAATAGATAGACAAATCTTGGGTGCAGATTTCTTTAATAGTTGTAGCTTTATCTCACACCTAGAGAAAAATGAGATCTTTCCCTTGAGGGTTTCTACAGTCTTATGGCTTATGTCACACACAGCTATCAGCTTGTGGATGGTTATACATTAGAAAGCCACTTATGGCTGTTGTCTCAGAATAGCTACTTTATTTATAGAAATGAAGCATAGTTGTGTATGGATGGAATAACAGGCTCTATAAAAATGATTAAAAGAAAGAAAAACACTATCATATACATCAATATTTAAAGGATACACTTTATAACATAAAGGTGGTTGTCATAGGAAGAGTGCAAGATTTGGAAAGATATCTTGATTCTCTTTCTTATTATTTCAACATACTAACTTTGAATTCCAAATACAAACTCTAAATATCATCTCAAAGCATAAATTATGGTTTTGATGTATCACTGTAAGCAATTGCTGTACAGCCCACTGATGTGGATTCCTGGCCAACATTCTCTCACATAGACAATTGGTTTTATAATTGGGATGTTCAGCTTGCTGTACTTGAAATTTTGCCTCAATAACATTTTTCTGTAACGAATTTACAGTTCTTTTAAGGAAGCTGAACTGAACTTGAAGATTTACTTTAGCCTTAAGAATTTTTATTTAATAAACATAAATGTAAGCAGTATAGTATTCTGGAAAAGAGTTTCTTCTCTATATTATATGGTATAATATTCATAGTGCAGAGGTAAGAGATTTTCCTTTTCTAGTTCTATCACGTTAGCATTGGTAGTTATTTCTGATAGTTTGAAGAGTTATAGCAATGGAATCACTATTTCTTTTAATACTAGGGATATATACTACTGCGAAAATTATTTGGTTTTGCAAGTGATCACTGGTTTGTTTATTTATTTATTTTTATTTAGCATTTTCTTACATAGCATGTGTTTTGGGCCAGGAGATGCCCTAAGAAATTAAAACATTAATTAATTTAATCATTTAACAATGTCAGAAAGCTGTAGGAAAATAATTTTCCCAGGCAATTATTCTTTCCCTCTTCCACCTACTGTGGGTGAGTTGATTATCCTGGGCTTGGACTTCAGACTTACTTTTGCCAATGGATGGCTTTATTTGCTTACAGAAATGTAAGCAATTTGATGGGAACAGAGGTCTTCAGTGTAATTGCATGTTTTGACTTCTTATGCTATGATAATATGTTAGGCACTGCTCCTTTAGCCAAAATGAACATATTAGCAGAGGACCTGAACTCAACCTCCAACTTCAGAACCTAGCTAAGCAAAACCTCCCAGACAAACCCATTCTAGGTCAACTGAACCTTTCTTAGCATTTCACTTAATCTATCGTTATTGGTGCTGTTTGGTCATTTGGTGTCTACCTGACAGCAAACCAGTAAGCACAATACAGAGTTAATATCCTTATAGGAGAAACTGACTCTGGTTTTCATGGAAATGTGGATAGTTGCAACACAGTAGGAATAGGAAGGTATTACGGGACCTGAGTTGATTCTTTGGGTCTCTTGTTGGCATACTTACATACTTACATATCGAGTAACCGTAGTTTGACAATGGTATGGAAACCAGGGTCTCAGTATGGATTATCCCACAAGGTGTGCAGCCTAGACCTGACCAAAAGGTAGAAGAGGATGAGTATTAATTTTAGCCTCAGTACCAATTGTATCAGTGGCTAGTATAGATTGTTCTATTACTTTTCCTCTTGTAAGTTTTTTTTTTCTAAAGAAATTATGCTTTGTTGCCATCATGAAGAAAGAAACATTATCAGTACAGAGAGGATTTATTGTGAGAAACAAGTAGATCTGAGTAGTACAGAGATGAACTTGAAAGGACACTGTCAGCACCATTCCATTAGTGTGGCACATTTATTGTAATTGATGAACCAATATTGATGTATTTTCCAGTAAAGTCCATAGTTCACATTGTATGTTGTATTGTACATTCAAATGTGTAATGACATGTACCCATCATTATGGTATCATACACAATAGTTTAACTGCCCTAAAAAGCCCCTCTGTTCCATCTATTCATCCCTCCCCCTTAACCACTGACAACCACTGATCTTCTTACTGTCTCTATAGTTTTGCTTTTTCCAGACTGTCATGAAGTTGGGTCCGCATTCTCCTTTGTTTAACTGTTAAGGCCACTATCACAATGAGCTTAGAGATGTGAGGAGTGCTGAAATTTATCTTGGGCTGTGGAGGTAGCCCCTCAGGCTGAGTCTTTGGATTCTTGGTATGAGCCTTTGTAGAAAACTACGAGTAGTAGGAGAATCTTTCTCTTACTTCCAGCAAACAAGTTATTCACAGCTTTTCAACTGTTCTATTTACCTTCAAGAGATACTTCAGTGGCAGTTGAAAACATGAACAGCTTGCCTTGAGGAGAACAAAAATTGAAAAAAATATATATATACAGCCATAAATCTACCAAAAATTATAGGTGGAAAGTCACAATTGAGAGTCAGAGTCACGGAGTAGGCATAGGAGCCATAAGTAAATAGGTCTATGGTTTGCTTTCAAATTCATCCTTTTCATAAGTATGTAAGTTAAGTTTTATGATCACCCATATTGTTTTTCCTAACAGGTGTGCTCCATCAATCTTTTCTGGAGTAGTTCTCCCATATACCCTGTAGCCACCAGTTGGAATTGGCCACAGTTGTTCTGCTACATGTGAGATACTTCAATTTTTTAAGGGATTACGTGTTGTGCTGCTTAGAAACATGATTACCGTTCTTATTATTACTTATCTTTGCACTTGGAAAAGTATAACAATCAAATTGCTACTCTGTCTAGCTTCTTTCTGTTGGCATTATAACCGCAAGCAAAGAAAACAGATGTTTATGTCACAAAAACATGCAGAAAATACGGTAGGCCAAGAAAACACAATAAGCACAATATACAGTTAGCATTATTTTCTCTAATCCATTAAAGGTGATTACCCCAAAAGGGACCTGTTTATGCTACTCTTATATTTTTAGGAAGTTGCTGATTGACTACTTATTATATAAAAAAAAAATTGCTTTTCTTTGGTCATATTGAATCTAGCAAAGTACCAATTATATATCAATGACCAACTTTCTCTGATACTTCAGCTAATTGGAATAGTGTGTAATTTAAAATTCAATTACTTATAACATTATTATCAGTGTTATCAGTTATTCTTTCAAGAAAAAATACATAGTGCATTTGATATTACCTAATTTCTGAAATTAGTTGAGTTTGAAATAATCCTGAACACAGTTTTTTTAAAAAAAAGTAGAAGTAGTCACAAACATGAACAATTTTATACACTCTAATCTTTTAGATTTAGATTGCTTGTGGACAATTACTGTATGTTAGCATGCAGGATCTAAGGTCTAAGTATTGTGAAGTCATTATGTGACTAAAAATTTAAAGTATGAAAATCAGCTATTTGTGATAGAATTATATTTCGTTTTTTAAACGAAATCCAAATCCATCATATGCAATATGTTTACACAATGTGCCAACCAGCAATCTGTAGACAAATATTCAATCTTTTTATGTTTACCACTAATTTTCTGGTAACGATACCCTTTTCAGACAATACGTTTAGTTGTCTACAAAGTGTATGTTATTGAATACACTCATTATTTTTTTTATATAATAAATTCACAGAGGTAGAATTGTGGGCCAAGATTTGAATATGTATTTAAATATATGATTCACATGGTAAAAACTTCCTCCATAAAGTGTATACCATGTGGCACTCCACCCACAGGTCTAAAAAAGTTCCTGATTCCTCCACAACTATACTGATATTTAACTTTATTATTCCTAGAGTCTATGCCAATTTAAGAGATAAACACAAGTTTTGAATTAGTTTAAATCTTATTTTCTTCCATTAGTATTGGTGTCAGTATATTTTTCGTATGATTATATCTAAGTATATATGTATCCATGTATACATGTATGTATCTATCATCTTCATTGCAAATTGTATGATCGTAACCCCTTCTCATATCTCGAAGTATTCATTTTTTTACTACTGATTTAAATTAACTCCTTGAGTAATGATTAAAAAGCTTTGTATATCGTAAATGCTGTCTATGTTTTCTCAATTTTTATTTACTTTTCAATTTGCTCATTCATCCATATTTAAAGCACAGAAGTTAAAATGTTTGTATGGGCCAGTCAATCTTTTCCTTTATGATTTCTGTGTTTGGTGGTGAAGAGTGATTTTGAGGCAAGAGTTTTCATTTTCAATAAACTTTTATTGAGCACTCATCCTAGCTTAGAGGCAGAGAGAGTCAATTAAGTGCTTGTCCTACACGAAATTTCAATCCAGTTGTGGAGATAAAAAAATAAATGTACATTCACATAACATTAAGAAATGTTTTACCAACAGGGATCTACAAATAAATGCAAATTGATACAGTGCAAATTGAGAACATATGTGCTAAGAATAAAGGAATGGGTAATTGAATAGAATTTTACAAGAGAGAGAAATTGGAGATAATAAAATGCACAGGGCTTTCAAAATGTTCATGACATCTTTTTCAGTGGTCTTTCTATGCATGTATGAATTATTCCACTTTGTATGTATTGAAACAAGCTGGACATTGCAGAACAAATTTTATATATTTTCTGCTTGGACACAAGGAGTTGACATGCTATAAATACTTAAGCAGAATTGCTATTTTCAACATCTTTCTATGAGAAATTGAGAAAGTTGAATGTGGACAAGAAAGAAAAATTCATTATTTCTTTTACCAACCATGAGCACGCTCCACACCACCTAATCCAATTATGCCTTCCTACCCATCTGCCAGACATTACAGTAGAAGCTTATTTTCAAAGGAAAATGTAGAATAAGAGAGAAAATTGTGGAAGTGGTGATAGTATTATGAAGTCATCAAAAGAATAAAAGCCACAAAATAGGAAAACACAACTGCTTACTTTTACTTCCAAAAATAGACATCATAATCTAGCTGTGGTTGTTGGTGTCTGATGCTCATTGTGAGTGGGGGGAAAGAAATGCAACTTTGTGAAGTATGTTAGTGAAATGTTCTCAGTACTTTCTAGTTATCACTTGATTTTATTTTAATGTCTCCCAATGATTTCTTGGGAATTGTCCCTGCTCGCTCTCCTTCCAGTAGTCCCCAACACTCATTGCTGATGCCAAATGAACCAGGAAAAGGTGATAGCATCTTGACAGTGGCTTATTTTCAGTTCCTGTGCCTGCAGTATATTTTACTTTTTAATTTTTTCTACACTTGAGTTCTGAATGATTCTGTTCAGAGCCATAATTTTTGTTCTTACTTGGAGTATTTGTCAGGAAAACTTAACTTCCATCATATTAAGGTGAGTGGGACAGGCCAGCCTAGAATAAAAACTCTTGATAGTGATAGTACACTTATGTTACTTCCTTAAACCAAAGAAATCAAAATTTCTCCTTCTCTGGAGCTAATTGAATCACTCGATATTAAAGTAACCTACCGATCATAGTCTTCTCAAGATAAAAATTCTCCTAAATCTCAATATACAGTTTTGGGGTATTCCCAACCAAGGGCAGGTTGGAAAACAAAGTGTGAAGGGGCATTTGCATTCTTTCTAACCTATGGTGACATGTTTTGGTTCCATTAATTGCCTATTTTTAAGATGCGTACCTATTATATAAAAGTTTAGGCTTTTTGACAATTCTATGAAAGCTGCTTATTTCTTTCTATATAATCCTCCTTAATAGGATATTTATGTTTTTATAATCCATCCCCCCTCCCCCCGCCGACAGAACTGCATTAAAGGGGAAATATGGAACAGCCAAAATCTCTTTCAATCAGGTTAGGTAATAACTTACTTTCAAGAAGTAACATACCATAAAAGATGTCTCATTGTCTAGTGTGTTCAATTATGAATGTGTCTTATTTTAGAATAAAAAAAAAGTGTGTATTGTATTTTTACAAAATTATTTTTTTATTTCCTCTTGTGTACCAAATTCTAATGAAAACAAATTTTAATTTAACTGTGTGGGTGTTAAGATGTTCTCTTATTCATCGTGATTCAGGGGGTTTCTTCCAAAAAATGTTTCCCATTTTGATATTGTCAATGAAAACATAATATCTTACTGCATTGTGATGAGATAAAAACGAAGGAAGAAGGAAAATTCTTTAATCTAGACTGAATATTTCATGTAGTTACTACTCATGAGAATACATCTCAGAGGACCTTAATGTCAGAGTAGTCCACTAAAGTCATCTTGAAAGTGTAATAGGTTACAACTCTTTATCCTTAAAATTCTCCATGCTGCCTTGTTCATTGTAACTGTGCAATATGACTTCAAGTAGGGTAAAGAGGATCAGAAACTCAAAAGAAATGCTTGCTAAATTAAACAAAAAGTTCTCCTTCAAAGCCTTGGAAATATTTGGAAGACGAAAAGACATGAAATGTTCTATATAGGTAATAAAACCATTATGTTACACATTTATTAAAAAAACTACTAAGTTATTATCCTTTCCAACATTTCTATTGTGTCATGATTAACATATGCCATTTCTTGTTTACTTATAAGCACTGGTCTCATCTTGAATTCTAGTCTCATGGAAGATAGTACCAAATAATAAAAACTTACTCTCGGGGAAGGAGATAGAAGACTGAATGAATATGTATAAATTTATAAAAGTAGTTCCAAATTTTGAAATTAATGTTAGCGTAGGATATGTGTTGTATGGAGTTAAAGAATCACTTGTGCTGGAATTGTTATATAGTATTGTACACAAACATAGCCTTTGGGAAAATTTAAACATTCTTATACTTGATTCTTTGTGATTAAATTCAATCTGCCTTTTTGGTCTTCTTTCCAGTAACTACACACTTGAAATCAAAGTTCCATTTAAATTAAACTCCTTTCTATTCCTGGAAAAACTGTATCTGCCCCACCCTGTTCCTATGCTGTATTTTCTACCGGGAACACTGTCACTCCCTTCAACTATTTTGCTCAGACTTAACCTACCTGGTCTGGTACTTCAGAATGTTTCTTGATCCTCCAAAGCCAGGGCCGTTGCCATTCCCAGTGCACCCTCTGGTGGTCATTTCCATATCCACCTAAATTGATTAATTTAAGCCGATTCTGGTAATTCCATACTCTATACTACTTGCAGTTTCAGAAACAGACATATCCAATTCTAGACAGTAGAACCAGAAGCAAACTCTGTTGGCAGGCTTTGAAAGTTTTTTCGTGCACAAAATAGAGCCACAGGAAAATACAGTATCTCTTCTGTTTTTAAAACTTTTTGTTGCTTCTGTCATTGTTGCTGTTGATATTATTTTTACATGATTCCTGAGACTGCTGTTACTATATTTTTAACAGCTTGAGGTTGAAATTAACCAAAATGGTGGATTCATGAAGACATGAGAAGAAATTAGGTTTCTGTCCACATTGCGGTGCCAATGAATCAGCCACTTTTGAGGTCAATTTTAGCAGCTATTAGCAATTCTCTTGTTTACCCAGCATCTGACTTCTTTTATATATTTTCAGAATCTTCTACCTTTTGAAGAAGAGCCTGAAACTCACTACCGTTCTGAAAATGCCACATATTCTTTTTCTTAGCCTCCTTTGTGTTCGAAGACATTTTCCCATGGATTCCATTCCTACACAGCTGGAGTCCCTTGAGCAAAAGCATGTACAGTCAATTTTTGTGTATGGAGACAGACTAGGAGATTTAAGGCTTTTTTCCCTTTTTTGGAGGAGATTTGTTCATATTCCAAGGCTATATACAGAGAGATAGCTTCTCCCTCACCATCATATTCTCTTACATTCCACAATAAGGATAATATTCTTGTTGCTCTTTCTTGCTCTGGAGGTGAGGATAGACAGGTCATGAGCAGCGCTACATAAGACCAAGTTCTCTAATTTTGACCTTTCTTTCTTGTGATGCACCCTACGGCACATGCAGATAACTTCTGGGTCTCATTATACTTCCCTGTGGGAATTGATGTATAGGGAACAAATGTAAGTGATAAATGATGTTGGTCTCTGACCAAGGAGTCATATGTATTTTATTAGCCTGCCACAGGTATGTGTTCATCATTCTGTCTATACACGGAACACAATGACAGAATGGACTCAGCATGGCAGCATGGTCCTTGACTCTTTCTTTCTTTCTTTCTTTCTTTCTTTCTTTCTTTCCTTCTTTCTTTCTTCTTTTTTTAATGTTTATTTATTTTTGAAAGAGACAGAGAGTGAGTGGGGGAAGGGCAGAAAGAGAGAGGGAGACACAGAATCCAAAGCAGGCTCCAGGCTCCGAGCTGTCCGCACAGAGACCAATGCAGGGCTCAAACTCATGAACCATGAGATTATGACCTGAGCCGGAGTCAGATTCTTAACCAACTAAGCCACCCAGGTGCCCCTGGTCCTTGATTTTCTATGGCAGGCTAATTTGTTAGTTGGCAAGTAGGGTAAAATTACAGACTCTTCTTCATTTTACTTGACATCTTATGGCTAGAACGTAGTTACATGACTGAATTCAACAATTGGCTACATTGCTCATTTTCAACTGAAAGTGTTCATATGAAAAATCAGGTGCTATCTTGAATTTCTAAACCCAGCAGCTGCATTTTCCAGTATCCATTGGTAGTTGTGTCAACAATGTGAGCTGCATAAACTCTGCCTATTGGCATTGGCAGCCCTGGGATTCTACTGAAACATGAGTCAGTTCATGTGTCACAAAAGCTTTCTCCTCCTGCCAGAAGATTTATTATTCTCCATAATATTCAGCACAGTCTGATTTACTTCATTGTTTATTTTCTGTGTCCCCACTCTGGAATGCAATCTGCATGAGGGAAGGGATTTTATATGTTATTACCTCCATCTGCACATGATAGGCTCTCAAAAATATTTCTGAGCGAATGAATATAAGGATTTGGGAAGAAATCATTGTTAACTCACTATTTTTCTCTTGAGGAAATCATCCATTGTGCGGAGTGAGTAGGTTTTTTCTAACATCTATACATTAAAAATAAATAAATAAATAAATATCTGGAAAACAAGTGGAAATGTGACCATAAAGAATAAAATATACCAATGTACACAGTTTGTGAAAAAAAAATTAGTATGTAGTATGCAAATTGCCAATACAATTAGCAGTTGTGCTAGCCATCTAGCTGCACAATGAATTATCCAAAAACTTAATGGTTTAAAACAATATACATCATCTCACACAGCGTCTGTGGGTGGGGAAATCCTGGAATACTTTAGTTGAATGACTCTGGCTCTGAATCTCTCATAAAGTTCCTGTTAAGATTATGGCTCTGGCTGCAGATATCTGAAGGCTTGTCTAAGGCTGGAGGATCTGTTTTTATGATGGGCTCATTTCCAGAACCGGCAAACTTATCTGGCTGTTGGCAGGAGTTCTCAGTTTTTCACCACATAGCCCTATCCTTAGGGGTGTTAGAGATGACTTACAACATAGCAACTGAATTCTCCCAAAGGGAGTGATGCAATAAACACAGACATCAATATATCTTTCATGATCTAGCCTTGAAGTCATATTCTGTAATTTCCACAGTGTCCTACTGGTTACACCAGTCAACTTGATGCCATGTTAGAAGGGACCTGACAAAGGCATGAACACAACAAGGTGAGCGTTACTGGAATAATACTGGAGGCTGGCTTCCATAACAGTAATGAAGTCCTGCAAGTCTTCTTGTAGGAAATGTATAGATATTTAAAACATTTTAAGACTGTAAAACATTTTTATTAATGGACAAAGGAGATGACTGGACAGGCCACATAAAATACAGTGTATAGTTTTGTGATATTATATGAGATTCTGAATTTCTTTAGGCACCATTTTTCTTTAGGCACAAATTAACCAATGTAGAGATTAAATTATTGACATATTCCTGCTGCAATTTATGGATGTTGGTAGGTTATATAACAAACTAACAGTAACCCAACCCAAGACTTCCTCACAGACAGTGGGTGCTCATGTTATTTACTAATTTCAATCCTTGGCAGATGTTTTCTTTAAAGGAATTGTGAACTCTAGTGGAGCCTAAATGTATGACCATTTATTATATGGGGTCCATGTTGTATTTACACTTGGATATGTCCTAAGAATTATGTAGAATCTTACAGAATGTGTTGAAGAGACCTGAAAGTGCATTATGTAATGTATTATATACTATGAAATTAAAAATTTTACTAAATTGTATATGGTAAATTATGAAAATATGTTTCTTCTCAATATATAGAAGGATTACAAAGAAAGAATAAATTGGGTAGAGCAAAATTAGTTTTGGCTAACCCTCTATCTCACCAATATTCACCTACCATTTTGATCTCTTATATAATGTATTACTTACCATCTGTTACCTTGAAAATAAAGACCAATAAATAAAGAAAATAAAGAGTAATGAGAGGTGAATGAAGGTTTTTCTGAGATCAAAGAACTGCATTTCAGGCAGCACAGATTCAGGTAGAAACCCAAATAATGTCCTGCTGATAGGGTGAAAATAAGGGGTTTTTATTAGGAAAAGGAAGGAAGGAAATTCTACAAGTTGGAGAAATGGAAAAAGTTTTCTATGGGTATTAAGCAAGCCAAGATACTCTGGATTATACATTGACTACTAATTCTACCTTTAGAAAGTCCACAACCATCAGCCTTGTGATCAGGATATCCCTTTTGCCTCCGATTTCTCAATCAATTGCTTAAGACAATTGCCCTTTCACCCAATCCAAAGGTTTTGGCCCAGTTCAAATAAAGATGGCTACAGTAGTTCTTCTGTAGTCACCACTCTTGCTCTATTTTAAAATGGCTCCAGTCATGTCAATTTTTCACAGCTCTATTTTTCCTACTGGATTATATAGAATCAATTTTTCCTATTCATGCCAACTGAGACTATTATAAAACCTTTTATGCGTTTCCTTTTAATTCTCTGTTGTCAAACTTCTTAAAACTTGGATTTGTTAATATCATTATGAATTTTTACTCAGAGTATTGCTCTACATAGTTAACCAAAATTTAAACTTGTATTCAAACATATGCCTAATATGATATATATATTCTCACAGCTATTCTCACTTGTGTCCCAAAGTGCTTAAAAGTTCCCAAATATTGTAAATATTTTTAAAACTAATTGAATGTCTTTAATTTTACTACTGTTAAAAAATGCAGTTTTTGTGTTTTTAATACTAAGAAAACTTGCTAAGCTGTTGTGATATTGTGATTTATGATCAGAAATATATATTGGGTCTTTATCCCTTCTGGCACAGACCTCCTAACACCCTTGGAATTTCTTAAGTGGTGACACAGATTTTAAAAAAAAATGTCTTTTTTTATGTTAATGAGGTGACTTTTAGATCACCCAAGGATGAGGGCTGGATTTGAGGAAGCAAACAAGTGACTGAAGGGTTGAAACTTTTGGTCCCATCCCCCTGACCTCTAGGGAGGGGAGTGGGACTGGAGACAAGTCAGTAGCCAATGGTCAATGATGTAGTCAACCATGCCAATGTAATGAAGCCTTCATAAAAAGCCAAAAGCACGGAATTTGGAGGACTTCTGGGATGATGAAAATGTGAAGATTTGAGGACAGTGGCGCTCCCAGAGAGCATAGAAGCTCTGTGCCCTTTCCACATACCTTGCCATATGCATCTCTTCCATCTGGCTATTCCCAAGAATACCTTTTTATAATAAATCAGTAATCTAGTAATAAAATGTTGAAGTTCTGTGAGCCACTCTAGCAGATTAATAGAACCCAAGGAGGGGGTTCATGATGAAATATGTAGTCTATAATCAGTTGGTCAGAAACACAATCAACAACCTGGACTTGTTATTGGTGTTTGAAGTTGGGGAGGGGGAGTTTTGTGGGGCTCTGCCCTCTGTGAGATCTGATACTATCTCTGGGTAGATAGTGTCAGAACTGAGTTGGATTGAAGGATATCTAACTGATACCTTGAGCATTGCTTATTGGTAGGGGGGAATCCTGCCCCTCACACTCACACACACACACACACACACACACACACACTAAAATTGGTGACCAAAACCCAAGATAGCTGTCTTAAAATAAAACATATAATCTGGACTTTCTGTGCCATTTTCCTCCCTTAATTTTAATGGGTAACTTCATTTGGGTCAATGGCCTGTATGAATTGCCAGTGTTTTATAGACTTACGAGTTTTGTCTGTTAGCTTTACACAAGTTCATGTAGTTGGACTTAAAATTTTATATGCATCAAGGTAAAGTGAATAGAAAATTCAAAACATGAAGTTAAGACTTTAGAAAAAAGCTTTACATTATGTTTGATGTCTAATCCACTATCTACAACTATTAGGTATTTTTGGCAGTATAATATCCCAGGTTGTTCCTTCCCACTGGAAAGCTATTCTTTTTAAAAAAAAATTTTTAATGTTTATTTTTGAGACAGAGAGAGACAGAGCATGAACGGGGGAGGGTCAGAGAGAGAGGGAGACACAGAATCTGAAGCAGGCTCCAGGCTCCGAGCTGTTAGAGCCTGACACGGGGCTCGAACTCACGGACAGTGAGATCATGACCTGAGCTGAAGTTGGACGTTTAACCGACTGAGCCATCCAGACGCCCCATGGAAAGCTATTCTTATATGATTTTCCTAAGATAGTTACTGTATTGTATTTTTCAAAGTTTAATCTTGATGAATTGTTTCTCAAATATTTTTAAATAAAATTTACTGATGGTATAAAATTACTTACTGTTTTATGATGTTTATCTTACCACCTATAATAGTAATCAAAATAAAACTATTTAAATTATTTGACTAGAATTAACAAGAAAGGAGAAAATTGTTTTCCTTTTCTCAGAAGCTAACACAAGATATGAAGTTGATATTATTCCCCACATATTCATGAAATGCTGCCCTACACAACTAATTAAGCATTTTACACCATGCCCTTTCTTTGCAGGTTGAATCGCTATACCTGGAGTTTCAAATTGGTCAAGCATTCAAAGATGCTTGGAAAAAACATGTTATTAAGTTGTAATTGCCCACACAAATAAGCGATTCATGAAACCAAACAAAGAAATAAATCTATTATAGAGGCACCTGGGTGGCTCAGTCTGTTAAATGTGTGACTCCTGATTTTGGCTCAGGTCATGATCTCATGGTTTTGTGAGTTCAAACCCCACATCAGGCCCTGTGGTGATAGCACAGAGCCTGCTTGGGATTCTCTCTCCCTCTCCCTCTGCCCCTCCCCTGCTCACACTGTCTCTGTGATCCTCAAAATACATAAATAAACTTTAAAAAAAAAAAAGAAAGAAATCTATTATATTAAACACTATCATAGACTCTGGGTCTGGAGTTTTTTTTCTTGTCCAGCAAGAAAGTGGGACACAGGATTACAAATGTGAGAGATGGCTAATGTCCAGGAGAAGACAAGAGCCCTGATTAAGGGTCCTTGCTCCATTTTTTATTAGGGTCAGAAGGCTTACAAACGTGGTTGCAGACGTGCACAAAGAGACAATGAAACTGTGAACATTAACTCATGGGTGTGAGGGAAAGGGGGTTTTGAAGATATGTAGGGTTAGGGGTTTGGGTTAATACAAAACAAAATCCTGGCGCAGGGAGGGGGGGAGTTGGGGGGGTGGGGGAGGAAAAGTTGTTTACAGCAGACATGAGGCATCACTTCTGTTTACCTAAACTGGTCTAGGGGACAAGAAAGAGCATGCTACCTCAAGGTCAACAAAGCACCTTTCTTTTGCTAATTAGCTCTGCTCTGGGCACCTTTGCCCTGCAGAGGTCTATAGTCCTATTTACCTGTTTACCTAATTTGGTCCTTCCTTCTTGTGAAACAGCTTTCTGCTACTGTACTAAGTTGGGGGGCATTTCTGCCCTGAATACCTAATCTTATTTACCTCATACAACTTTGTCTTATACTGGGGCTTTTGCCCTGCCCTATATTTACTGGGGCCTTTGCCCTGCCCTATGTTGGGGCCTTTGCCCCACCTTACCTATTCTTATTTACCTAATCTTGTTTACCCAAACTTGAGTGTGTATATCCTATGGCTTTCTAATTTTTTATGCCTTGTTAACACATTAGTGCAGGCTCAGGGAATTCCTAAGCTTATTCCCCACAAAACACATTGGTTAAAAAAAAAAAAAAAATCTACTTAGTTTTAAATAATAGGTATTTATTTTGTTTTCAAATTTAAGCTGACTTTGAAGCTTTGATATCCTGAGTATAATTCTGGTTTTAAGGTTTTGCATACAAAGAACCAACATCTATTTTATTTTTTATTTTATTTATTTATTTAAAAATTTTTAATGTTTATTTACTATTGAGAGACAGAGAGAGACAGAGCATGAGCATGGGAGAGACAGAGACGGGGGAGACACAGAATCTGAAACAAGTTCCAGGCTCTGAGCTGTCAGCACAGAGCCTGAAGCGGGGCTCAAACTCACAAACCATGAGATCATGACCTGAGCGAAAGTTGGATGCTCAACCAACTGAGCTACCCAGGTGCCCCAAACATCTATATTTTAAAGGTGTTAAATGTTTTATATTATATCCTTAGATTCTGTGCTCTTTCATTTCATTTTTAAAATATATTGCGATTATCTATTTTCTTTTTCTTCGGCTAAATGTTCAGCTCCATGATATCAGCTATATATCTATTCATTTGGTGTCTCTATATTAAAAATGCAAAGTAGTTATTAGTTGGGGGCATTATAGTATTCTAAACTTTCTACAAAGGGATTTCCAAGCAATTAAGGTTACTAAAGAATAGTAGACATTTGAGACTGGAAATGGACTCTGAGATCCAGAAGACTTTCTTACTTTTACACATGAGGCCAATTTTATCAGATATTTTCCGAGGTCATACAGCTTATTAGTAAAAGGCAAGATGAAATGCAGCTTACTCATTCAACAAATGTGCATAAAGTACTATGCAACAGATACACTGAATTGGTGGTACTCATGGGGTATAATTATAAATTAACTTTACTTTTTCTTCTATTTTTTTAAACCTTCCCAAAATGAACAGTCCTTCCCTTAATCCTGATTGAAAAGCTAGAATGACTCCATGACATCTTTTTTGTCACTATTAAATAGCAGAAAGTCAAATAGTTACATTGTAATAAAAATACATCTTCAATTCACTAATTAAAACCATCCAACATATTGATCAATCAGTAAGTATCATTCAATGATGAGGTTTTGTTTTGTTTTTTTTTTTTGATTTTTTGGCCAGCTAAACCCAGCTATAGTGGGTTGCTGGCTGCCTTGAGGTAGAGCTATGGTTCTTCAACTTTCAGTTATCACTCATCAGTTTCCCTTTATTTTCTGCTATTTTAACTCCATTGGGAACAAAGAGGTTGGACAGAGAAGAGGTTAGGAAATCAGAAAGGGTTAATTCATTGGTACTATGCAAGATGGCTTTGCACTGTCTTGAGTAGTAAATGTTTTTTCCTTTTCCTTCACAGATATTTTCTGAATTCCCTGCTGTTTCCCTCAATTGTCATGACATGAACTTTGTTTTTCTTTTAACCAGCAGCCCAGATTTACACACTTGAGCATCTTCTCCCTGTGGAGCAGGCTACAACCTCGTACTGTCGGTGTCTTATCACCCTGTAGACTATCTCTTGTGCTGACTTCCTTATGCTGGTTGCCTCAGCTGGCCCCAGGAATCACACATCTTTGTTTCCCACCTAGTGAGTAGTTACTTCCACGTTTTAGACTTCTTCCTATTGCCATTGGTCACTACTCTTGTTTTTTTTTTTTTTTTTTTTTAATGTGTATTTATTTTTGAGAGAGAGAGACAGAGACACAGAGCACTAGTCGGGGAGGGGCAGAGAGAGAGGGACACATGGAATCTGAAGCAGGCTCCAGGCTTTGAGCTGTCAGCACAGAGCCCGACGTGGGGCTCAAACTCACAAGCTGTGAGATCATGACCTGAGCCAAAGTTGAATGCTTAACTGACTGAGCCACTCAGGTGCTCCTGGTCACCACTCTACTTAAGTATGAGTCAGAATCTCATTCTCTGTGCCTTTCAACTACATAAAGGACATAATAAGCTCCAGGAATGACCAAGTTGAAACCCCTTCTGACTAGGCTTGACATTAGAGAAAGAACCCCATCCTTGCCTCACTACTTACTTTGGTGGAGAACGGATTAAGACTCAAAACAGGTCCTATCAATCTGGCTCAAAATTACTCCTTCAATGTTCACTCCCTCAAAACACTTTACATCAGAGATATGAATAAGGGAACCACTTAATAGTCACCAACTTTAAAGATTGTATGCACCATCCAATCTTTCAAAATACAGAAGAAAAAATTGTACTTACTGAAAGTTGGAGTTTAACATTTATTTTTTAATAGCTGTAATAACATTAGGCATTGCCATAGGGATGCAATGGTAACTGAAAGAATTCTGGTCCCTGTCCCCATGTGGTCCCTGTCCCTATGGAGCTTACTTTATAAGAAAGAGTTCCCATTATTCAAATGATAATAACAGTGACAGTGATAACAACTGAGCAAGTGCTTAGAAGGAAAGGTAAATGCTGCTGTGAATCACATCTTAAGGATGGTTTGGACCAATAAAGAGGTTGGTTGAGGTTTTTGTAAGTGAGGGGCCATTCAGATGAGATCTGAAAGTTGAGCACCAATAAACTTGATTAAAGAGAGTGGAGCGTGGGGAGAACTAGGAAAAACATCCTAGGCAGAGAGAATTCCTGATACAGTGGTTTAGTGCTGGTACAAAAACAGGCTAGTGGGGCTCATTTTGAGTGAGGATTCTTAGAAGCAAAATGTGAGGCTAGAGATTCTTACAGAGAACCAAATATGCAAGGCCTGACAGGCTATGTTAAATATGAATTTTTAATCATAAAGGCAGTGCTAATCCATTATAGGGTTGTTAACTGAGAGTGGAAGTGGAGAACACAACTACTGTTTTAAAAAGAGTACATTAGGCTGCAGTTTGGATAAATATCTTGTGGAGAGAAGCATACAGACCTGGATGACAGATTAAGGAAGCAATTGCAATACTCCTTAAGGAAGCAATCGCAATACCCGGTGTGAGATTTGTTTCAACTAGAGTGAGTTAGAAAAATCTTCCAACTTTACTATGTAGCTTGTAACCTCACTTTTCCATCTGTAGTTTTCAGACTGCCTCTTAGCCTGGATGCTATTCCAGTTATAGTTTTGGCCAGGTTCAGAAAGACACATTTTATAAAATAATAAGGTACAAATGTAACCCACCACTGCAAGCTTGCTTAATGGGGAGGCAGCAACTTCCACAGATTCTACAGTTTTCAGGTTCAAGTATTGTCTGTAATAGTTTACTAAGTTCAGTGTTATTTAAATATTGAAGTGGGTTCACATTAGATAACTTTTTAAAAGCAAATTAAATGGGTTCTAACTTTATGTCCCTGTTACTAAATGTTTGCACAGCATATGATGAGGCAATAGCATGCATAGAACATCTTTGTGCAAAACACTGTATGTGCACAGATATTTTGGGCAGTCTCCACCACCCACTCTTAATCCTTGCAGACAAAGACTTCCATGACATGGATGTTTTCCGTCACTGAAAAAAGATGTAATCTTCCACTAAGTTTCCATCTCGCAATTTATATTCCAACTTTGATGATCTATTTTTGGTTCCCAGACCTACCAATTAATTTCATGTTTCTGCAACTTCACAAGTCCCTTGCTTTGAAAAAAGATTGTTCCCTTCCCATTCTCTTGGATTCAGACTTCTCATTGTTTAGCACATAGCTTAGATCTTACCCTAACCAGAAAACCTCCATATTTCTTATCACTATCCCAACTCTAATCCTTATGGCAGGGTTATATATCCTCCTCTTTTCTTCTCTAGAGCACTTTGAAACTTTTATCACTGCGTTTGTCACATGTAATTGGAATTTTCTTTTTGAATATCTAATTTTCCAACTATAAGCTCTTTGATGAGATTGCTTTTAATTCACTTGTGCCTGCCTTGAGCTTAGTACATTGTGTACATGATAAATTCTCAGGAAACATTTGTTGGAGTAAACTAAACTGACATCCCATAACATCTTTCCAGAAATCCTCACAATGAAAACATTTCTTTGAAAAATGTGTCTCATTACGTGTATTTTGGCCCCAATGGCTATTGTTGAATGCAATCTTACATTCAAGACGTGCACCTTGCCTTTGACACTAATTAGATTGAATCAGTTAATAAGGCTGCAGTGGCATATTTATGGTACAATACTGGGAATAAGTTATTACCCCAGTAGAGATATTTTGAATTAATCTTATATTTTCTTTAGCTCCTTCATCTTTAGAAATGCCAAATAAGGCAATTGAGTATTCACATTTTTCAGAAGGCATTTTTGGAGCAATTCTGAAGTGTGAAGTGCTGAAATAATATACATTTATCTTTTTTCTCTTATCTCAGAACTCAAAATGATAATTTACCATATTGAGTTCTTGAGAGCTAGCACTATGGAAATGAATAAAAAATAAAGAACACAAAACCTTTTCTAATAATTTGCTCTTTGGCAAACACAATAGACATTATCTTTAAATCCTGATAGTATATTTTGAACAACAAACCTCATAATATCAATATCTTACATTAGTGTGCATTTTACAACTGGCAAAATCCCTTCAAGTATATTGTTATTTCGTTCCTAATATTATTTGGGGTACTTTTGGATCTTGCCCTGTGCTATGCTAAGAACTGAGGCTACAAAAATAAATGTGACAGTCTACTTTTCTGGAGCTTTCATTTTCATTGGAGAAATAGATAATGGATGATTAGAATTAAGGATAGTAAGTGTATTTGGGTAAAGAGAGGTGATATTGAGTATTCTGTAAGAAATTCAAGGTAAGGTAAACAACATTACCTTTTGAGTGATAAATGAATTCATGAAAAAACAATGGTCCAAAAGCATGAAGACATAAGCAATAATTTACTGAATGTAAGTATCAGATCTAAAGAAAGAAAGGGTTACTCAGAAGAGAGGTCAGCCAGTGGAAAAAATTAAGATACAAGGAGACCATGGAAGCAAAGGTAGACAGCTTTTATTAAAGAGCTATTCATGGGAGTGGGCTTAGCCAAATTAAAAAAAAAAAATTCTACATTTATTGCTAAGGTTGATTATATCTTAAAAGTTGTACAAGAAGTTAAAGCCAAATAATTTTCAAGAATCCACTCCTATATTTAAGACCATACCTTTCATGGATATGAAAGCCATTAAATATTTTATTCCTTAATTTTTTCATTATTAATGAATGATAATCAAGAACATTTTAATTATGATGTGGCTTCCCTCACAAATCTCCTGCAGGACAGAAAAACAATGCTAGTTAGGCTGAGATAAACATTTCCATCTCTGTGGGAATTACATTTCTTGTTGTGTTAACAGATGGCATTCTGATATGAATTCCTTTAATGTGCATACACCATTAGGAATAGAATTCCAAAATGTTCTAAATAAATCAAGTTCTAGGGGCATCTGGGTGGCTCAGTCAGTTAAGAGTTCGCCTCTTGGTTTTGGCTCAGGTCATGATCTCGTGGTTGGTGGGTTCAAGCCCACGTTGAGCTTCACGCTGACAATGTGGAGCCTGCCTGGGATTTTCTTTCTCTGCCCCTCCCCTGTTCGTGGGTGTGCTCTCTCTCTCTCTCCTTCTCAAAATAAATAAACTTTAAAAAATGCTTAAGACAAAAAAGAAGTCAAGTTCCACTGCCTGCAAGACTGAAAGACTGAAAATTCTTCAACATAGAAGAGATAATAGATATAGAGGTTTGGGCAGAATTTGGAAGAGAATGCATGAGTTCATTTTCTGGATCCACTGCCTGCTGTCTGTGTAACCTTGGAAGACTTACTTTCTGTACCCCAGCTTCTTTATCTATGAAATGAAAACAATTATGTTACTCACCTAATAGAATTATTATGAAGATATCCAGCTACATTAAACAGAATGGGGCTTAAGATAGGGCACAGTGTGTTCCACAATCACTGGTAAACTCAAAGCAGCATGTTCTAAGATCTAGTTAAGACTTGCAGAAAACTTTTGAGAATAGGTCCCTCTGTGCCACAATCAGGAAGTTGGAGAATCAATAAACCACTGATGGAGCTGATGTCTCCAGAAATGCATCACTGCTACTTCTGTCCATGGATCAGGGACCCACTGTTTCCATATTTTATTCTAGAACCAAACTATCTCTGTTAGATCATTAATTGCAAATGCATGGCTCATGTAGTCCAAAGTGGTGGCATTCTTTCTTTTCATAAATAGGCTCTAAATTCATATTTTGTGAGATTGCATCTGATAAAACCTCAGTATATCCATCACCCCAGTCACAAGGTGGTCTGGGGAAGGAAATTAGCTTTCCAGATACCATAACAGAGGAAGCAAAACATAATTATCGCTATAGGGGATGCCAATACACTGTAGTAGATGACATCTTTCCATCTTCTTTTAATTTAAAAGATTTTTACAGATTGGGTAATCAAAAGAGACCTTCTAACAGTAGATGCACACAAACTGATTTTTTAAAAACACACGAACAGACAAATAAAACTACTGACTGGAGTTACTAGCAAAGAAAAAGTATTAGCAGATCCCAAAGAGGAAAACAGTTGTTAAATTGCTTAATGGAGATCTTATGGCATATTTTTTATTTGCAAGCTATTTGTTTTCTAGAAGCTACTTCTGTTTGCTACTTGTTTGTTAGCTAGAGAGAAGAACTTGAAACATGAAATGATGAGCTAAGCTTGAAAATCTGTGAAGAAAGTAAGGTATGGTGACTCTTAATTTTTTTTTTTATTTTAATGTTTATTTACTTTTGAGAGAGACAGAGACAGAATGCGAGTGGGTTAGAGGCAGACAGAGAGGGAGACATGGATCTGAAGCAGGCTCCAGGATCTGAGCTGTCAGCACAGAGCCCGATGAGGGGCTAGAACTCATGAGCTGTGAGATTATGACCTGAGCTAAAGTCAGACACTCAAGCGACAGCCACCCAGGCACCCCACGGTGACTCTCAAAGCCCCAGTAAGAACATGAATTTCATCCTGTGTTGTTAGGGAGTTATTGGAATTATTTTAAGTACAGAGAAACTAATCATATTTGCATTTATGGATGGAGAGTCCAGAGCAATATGAAACCTGGTTTGGGTGGGAATTGGTGCTCCAGGCATACAGCCAGCAAGACAGGAAGCAGGGAGATGAGGTGGGTATTTGCAAATCACTAAATAAAAATGATAAGAATATGAGGGATTTTATAGCAATGTTAATGGAAAGAGGGCAGTTTATGTATTAGGGGCTATAATTATGTATCTATAAATATTTAGAGTATTAGAAGTAGATAATTATAGATTTAGAAAAAATTTAAAAAAAATTTAATGTTTATTTATTTTTGAGGTAGAGAGAGAGGCAGAGCACAAGCAAGGGAGGGACAGAGAGAAAGGGAGACACAGGATCTGAAGCAGGCTCCAGGCTCTGAGCTGTCAGCACAGAGCCCGACCCGGGGCTTGAACTCATGAATCGCGAGATCATGACCTGAGCTGAAGTCTGAGGCTTAACTGACTGAGGACCCCAGATTTAGAAAAAAATTTAGATTGTAGAACTATTCTTAGTTGTAGAGACAGGTTTGGGGAGAACATGATGAGTTCAACTCCACATATTTAGTATATTTACCTGCTGAAGATCTTCCACTAGGAGATATTTTACATATAGTTAATTACATGGACAACAAGTGTTACATGAGGGAAAGATCTGCTGCAAGAATAAGTATTTTATGAACATTTATACATAGGTAATGAATAATGCCATGGTTGTAGCTATTATTTAGATAAGGTAAGTAAGGTCTTAGATATCAAACTGTGCAGAGGCAGCAAAACATGGAATAAAAACTTCCAGAAAACAAACTTTCCAGTAAAAAGAAGCCCTGAAAAAGAAGACATGAGCAAAGCTTTGGCAGACAATATAAGAAAGCCCTAGTTCAATGGCTGAGAATGCTAAAGGTTATGGAGAGGTCAAAGAAGATCATATTGATAGAATATTTATGGGGATAATCCCTAAGTCATTGGAAACATTGGTAAGAGTATTTAGAATGAAATGACAAGGGAAGAAACTGGAATTCATGGAGTTGAGGATGGAAAAATTGATAAGGGAAAAAGGAATAGTCAGAATGAATCCCTTTCCCCAAACATTTGGCCATAAAGCAAAAGAGGTATTTGGTGATGTCAGGTTAAAGTCCAGGATCATAGAAGCAAAAGTATAAGGGAAGTCAGGTGTTTGTGTGTGTGTGTGTGTGTGTGTGTGTGTGTGTGTGTGTTTTCTTTGCTTGTTTGTTGATTTGCTTGTCTGTTATACTGGAAGATAATGAGAATACTTGCACAATTACCCAATAGGGACAAAAATGGCAAAGTATATTTGTCACAGTGTGTTTCTGGGTTGATGGTGCTTTGTTTCTGGATGCATACTTGAGATGATCATGGGTTGAAGAAAAATAGCTTGGAAGGAGGAGAAAACTCCAAGCAGTTGGTTTTCATTAGGGAATGGATTGATCAAGACAGTAAAATCGCTGGAAGGATCAAGGGAAAGGGAAGAAAGAATGAGAAGTGGCTTCAGTTTTGAGAATTTTTTTTGTGAGGAGAAGCCAGCAGCTGTGTTACAAAGTAGAAATTATTAAGTGAAAGATCAAAAGGATGTATTAATAAAATGCCTCTTGGGGCGCCTGGGTGGCTCAGTCGGTTGAGTGGCCGACTTCGGCTCAGGTCACGATCTCACGGTCTGTGGGTTTGAGCCCCGCGTGGGCTCTGTGCTGACCGCTTGGAGCCTGGAGCCTGTTTCAGATTCTGTGACCCTCCCCCATTCATGCTCTGTCTCTCTCTGTCTCAAAAATAAATAAATGTTAAAAAAATTTTTTTTAAATAAAAAAAATAAAATAAAAAAATAAAATTCCTCTTTGTGGTATAATCCTGTTTTTGCAAATTTTAAGTCTTTTGGGGTAAAGTTTTATTTACATCTTAAAAGCAGGTATAATGATATTTCTCCAAGTGGGGGCAAAATTTAGTCAAGTTATAATAATATGATGTGGAAAAGATGAGAAAGTAGTGAGATTGAAAGAACAATTCACATTAATTCACGTTAACAATTAACAATTCACATTAATTTTTATATTAAATTTCAGGTGAGTGTGGCTCTCTCTGAACTACAGATGAGAAAGTGGTAACTAGCACCCTTGTAAAAGAGTACAACTGGATGAAAACACAGATTTTACAAATCTGTGAAAACTCCCACATATTAACTCCATCACTGAGGAGGAATGAGAACACTTAGAAATAATAGAACTAAGACTATAACTGAGCCCAGAAAACCCATTCTTCTTTTTTCTCATTTCTTTTAAAGTTTATTTATTTTGAGGGAGAACGACAGCACAGATAGGGTAGGGGTCGAGAGATAGGGAGAGAGAATTCCAAGCAGGCTCTGTGCCGTTACCATACAGCCCCATGCGGGGCTCAATTCCATGAACCATGAGATCATGACCTGAGCCGAGATCCAGAGTCTGACCCTTAACTGACTCAGCCCCCCAAGCACTCCACAGAAAACCTGTCCTATTCTTTAAAAACAAAACAAAATTTTCCAAGTTTTACTACAAATCTTTGGTTTTTAGGAACAACAGTTTATGAAAGAGAAGTAATAACAAATAACAAAGAGCTTGAGTAGAGCAGATTTGAAGCTGTTTATAAAGTAAATTTCCTGTGAGGTACAGAAGATCTTCAGAAGCCGTTCACAGAATAAGGAAATATTGTTCATTTATTTTAACACATGCAGGGTGCTTATCACACTGCTTCCTGCTGACTTTGCAAACATTGATTCATTTGCTCCTTATCTGTATCTATTTACTTTTTCTTTTGTAGGAAAGGGGACACAATTGTATTTAAAACAAAGAAAATTTAATTCAGGGAACTGGTCATGGATGAAAGAGCTGAGCACCTAAACAAGGGAAGGTAGGATGTCCCAATTAACAACAGCAGAAACCTATACCAGTTTTCAACTGGAAGGACAAACGAGGGGAGGGATTGCCAGAGCCCTGGGGCTAAGTCACTAGTAGAAGCTGGAATGACAGAGGACCTCTCTGGTGGCAGCTAGACCCACTGTCCCTGGAGAGCTGCAGACATGACAAGGGGGAGATGAACTTACGGAGGATATACAGTGGTTCTTAGGGAGGCCACAGAAGCAGAGAAAGTGTTGTGGACTAAACACTTGTGGGGGTGTCCCCAACCCCAAGCAAAATTGAAGTCCTAGCCCACAGTACCTCAGAATGTGATTGTATTTGGAGATAAGGCCTTTAAAGTAGTAATTAGGTAAATGGCATCATGCAGGTGAACCGCAATCCATCTGCCTGGTGTCCTTACAAGAAGAGGAGATTTGGACACATAAAAGAGACATGAGGGGTGGGGGGTGGGGTCTGGTGGCTCGGTTGGTTGAGCATGTGACTCTTGCTTTCTGCTCAAGTCATGATCTTCTGGTTCGTGGGTTCAAGCCCCGAGTCTGGCTCTGTGCTGGTGGTGTGGGCTGTGGTTGAGATCCTCTCTCTCTCTCTCTCTCTCTCTCAAAATAAATAAATATTAAAAAATGTTATATCATAAGGGGCTCTACTCCTGCAGGATGCACATTCATTCTCTAGCAATATTTGCCCATGGGAGGCAGAGACCAGGGACATTCTGGTTAGAGGAAAGAAGCCAGAGTATATCCCTAGCCTCTCTATACCAGTTTGTAGGGCCACCACAACAAAATACCACAGCTTAAACAACTGAAGCTTTTTTTTCTCACAGTTCTGGACATTAGAAGTCTAAGATCAAGGTGCCAGCAGGTTTATTTTCTCTGAGGCCTTTCTCCTGGCTTGTACATGGCTGCCTTGTCACTGTGTCTCTTAGGAGTCAAAATCAGGAGTAGGGTATTTCACCAACTGAGCCACCCAGCTGCCCACCCCGCCCCCCTCACCCCCCGCTGGTGATATAAAGAAGAGCAACTGAAAGTGCCAGGACAGCATGCACTGTAGCAACCCTAAGTATTATGCTACCTTCTTACCCTATTTTAAAGAGAAGGCAGCTCTCAAGAGGATCGGATACATCAAGCTACTCACCTGAAGTCACACAGCTAGTTATGCTTCCAAAACCCTGCTTTTAACCAGTAGCTATGCTGATTCTTGGTTAAAAAGCTCTAAGGTTTCTGAAGATTTATGGGGTAACAACCTTCCTTTGCTACTCCTTTCACCATTTTCAGTGCAAACTTGGACTATGACAAGGAATATGGTGATTGCACAACACTAATGGTAACACAGAGCATCAAGGATCTGCGTGTGTGTGTGTGTGTGTGCGTGTGTGTGTGTGTTATATAAACCCTCCAGAATGTATTCTCAAAGTGATTTAGTTCAATTGAGTGTTTCCAGGTGTTTGAAGTAGTAATATCACATTTAATGTTATGCTTTGTTTCCTTCTAATCCTTTTTTGTAGCTGTTATGGCAGTGTGCATTTATTTAAATTGAAACTGTGTGTGTTGTGGGGGGAGAACTGAAAAACAGCACACAAGATTATTGAAATTAGACATCCTGTGGGGTAAAAATTGTACTGTTTAAATTGTGCTGAAAGGCATTTTGTCATTCCTTTCATTGACTAACCAGATATCTACTCTTTTGCTTCTGTAGACACATCTGACTGAAATTCGTCAGCCTTAGTTTTGCCAAAATAATTTGTTAAGGGAAAAGCTAATAAATATATATATAATTATACATATGTAATATATAAATATATATTATAAGATATAATATATAAATTATAATTATAATATATATGTAAATATATAATATATTTAATATATAGGGTGGCTTACAAATAGGGCACCAGATCTAAATCCATAATCTTGCTCACAACAGACCATCTGAACCCACTATTCTGTGATTTCTCATAATTAATCAGAGTCTCCTAAGTCATGGTTGAGTGACAGTGTTATTACTAATAATTCTAATAATTTGGCAATCATAATTTAAAGCTTTAAAAGAGACATCTAAAATATACTGAACTCTGCCAGATAAGTAAATATAAATTCTCATTGGGCAGTATGTTTTGCATGTTAATGGAAACGTCTTCAAAGAACATGCTCTAACCAATGACATCACTGTTGACATCAAGCTATTGCTTTATAAATTGTGCTCTTGAGCAAATCAGTGGCCTACTAAATAAATGATTTTTATTACTTCATCAAAAATAATTTTTTTTCTGAAGTGTTTCTCTTCCACCACCATATAATTTGCAATATATCCTTACTTCCATTTAAAACTTTCAGACTCTGAGGACTTCTGATAACTCTGTAATAACCTTGAGAGGAAAGCTCAAATGGTCTTTCATGTCTTAGGATCCTGAAGATGTATCGCCTTTTTAATAGGATCTCTTGGTTGTTTTGCATAATTCATGGCTCACATAAGACTTTAACAAGGAAAAATGCATAGTTTATATGATGTTTTGCTGGCATCCTGCATATTGATTGTCTATTATATTTTATGTCTTGATTGCAATATTTTTGCAAAATAACTCACTTTTAAGTGGTAGGACTATAATACCAAGAGTGATTCAGAAATCTCTATGCTAGAGGTTTTCATATTTGCATACTCTAATCCTTTTTCATTTCGGATTACAAAGTAGAGGCATTTCTAGATGCTATATGATTATAAGACATTATGGGAGTCCCCTTTCAACAGAGCTTCATGACCTTCTGGCACTAAGACTAGGGAACCAATGCTTTTACTAAATCTTGCTCAAGACCCTCCCTGGAATATAAACATCATTGAAAGCAAAGCTCAGACTTTGTAAATTATTAATCATGCTTAGTAAACCATTGTTACCTCCCCTCAAATTTTAATCACAGTGTGATGCAGATAAAGAATCATGCAATAAAGGCCAAGATAGAGAAATAATTTTTCGATAGTTTAAGTGTGTATCAGTTATCATTTGTAATCTAAAGGAAAAAAAAACAACAAAGCAATCAACTTGTAAAAATACAAGTAAAACAGTTTTAAAAATAAACGTTAAATTTTTTATAATCTAATTTAATAGTTCAGTCACTTAAGCTTACTAGTTTGTGGTCAAAGTAACTACTCTTTCTTAATCGTTTTCTTAATTTCCATTAATGGAGAATATGTAGAAATAGTGTTAAATCCGTAGTTGTCTGTCCTGTTCTAGCTCTCATTTTCCAGGGTGAATATACTTGCTTTTGAGTTTTCTGGAATTCTGTGTTCAGATGAATTTATCTTGAATGACAGAAAATAGGGAGATGTTAAATAAAGGCTAATTATAAGGAGATTTTTTAAAATGGGGAACATAACTGTGTAGATGTAGGCAATTCAACCTTCACTGAAATACATCTAAGCACATTTTCTAGGTCAGCCAATTGAATTGAACCCATCCAAACGACCAGTTAATTCATCCTTTATCTTTTCTTCAAGTACAATAGTGTGATTGCTTCACCCTTTGAAGGTAAAGACAATCATAAACATAAGAGATCCAGGGAATCTGTGCAAGGAGACAGTAAAAAACAATCAGTGAAAACAGTTATGGGTTCATCTTTTATGGAGCTGTTTGATTTTCTTCTTCGTTCAAATGGTTATATTGTTAAGTGGAGACAGTCTGAGATGACATGATTATATGAATATGTGTGATAAGTGAACAAACGTTCAGCCCCAAAGACTATGGTGCCTTTCTTCTCCTACTTTGGCATATAAGCAGAGCACATTGTGACCTAAGTACAATTTGTGACACCAGTACAATGACGGCAGAAGTAATATGCAAGCTTAACAGGCCAAGGCACAACTCCAGGCCACATCACTTTAAACGTAACTCTTTTTAAATTTAATATAAAAACATAAACACATTCATAGTACTGGGAAGATTTGCTATTATATCAATAAAATGGAATCTGTATTTCATTTGTCTTGTACGCTTTCTTAGAGTAGCTTTATGGATTATTGCATGAAAATTCACTGAGCTCCTTTGGGAAATGCAGCCTGAAAATCTAATATATTTGTTTTAGATTTGTTTTAAAGCTGTGGTTCTCCACCAGGGGTGATTTTTCCCTCCGGGGGACATTTTGCCATGTCTACAAATATTTTTGGTTTTCACGACTGGAGAGGTGTTACTGTCATTTAGTAGGAAGCAGTCAGAGATGCTGATCAACATCCCACAGTGCACAGAAGAGCCTTGCCATGATTATTCAGCACAAGAGGGTGAGAAACCCTGTTTACATGAATCAAAAATGGAGATGCTGCCTACCTGTTCAGGAAGAAAAGTTGCTGTGTGGAATGTGAAAGCCTGTCTTCCCTCAAAAACCTTGTTGTTGAATGTGCTCGGATGTCTATAAAATTTTCAAATCAAAACTGTGTCTCTGAAAAATCTCTATGGACCTGGCCTGAGAAAAAAATATGATTATATCACTTTTTTCTCTGTGACCAAATTGTGATTTAGTGGTAAGGTTGAAAAATTCTGAAATATTACTGCCAACCAAATATAAAAAAAAAGTTTAGTTGTAAAAAGGTCACTGCTTATGATTAGATAAGGAAGGGTTGGTATAATGTAAATGGAAGAAGAAAAAAAAGTAGATAAGACAATACATTTGAGAAGTAGATCTTGAGCATTTTGAACTAAACGACAATGATGGCAAGCGTGCCTATTAACCATGCTCTTTCTAGAAATACTGTGAAGATTTTTGCTTTTTAAAGCTGATGGTACCTCAATCCAACACGTTAAGACTTAATGTTTGAAGTAGTAAAAGGAATGAATCTACTAGCTAATAAACACAAGTTTTGGCATGTGAAGGGGAAAAACTATATCAATTATTTCTAACTGTCAGTATTCTCCACCTTTGAGAGATGGAGCCCCACATTGGGCTCTGGGCTGACAGCATGGAGCCTGCCTGGGATTCTCTCTCTCCCTCTGCCCCTCCCTCCCTCCCTCATGCTCACACATACTTTCTCTCTCTCTCTCAAAATAAATAAATAAAAACTTAAGACAATAATTACACTGGGAAAACATATTTAAGCCAATACTGCCCTGGCCAATGGGGAAAATTGGTCACATGACTTATAAGCCACATACAACCAAAGATGACTCAAGAAAGCCTTTTTACCTGGAACAAAGTGTGGAAGGGTGTGGACTGAGTGAAGGGGGCAATTTACAACTAGAGTTTTACGTCCATACACTCAGCAACTGGGTCTAGTTTCAATTTCAAAGTGTTGGAGTGCTTACCTTAATTGTGGTGCGTTGGAGACAATAACAGGAAGTAATCTTCAAATTCTTGGCATCAGCTTATAGAAGTCATTCTACCACAATGGGATCTGAAGTTTTCAAAAGACATACCTGAGGTTACAGGAAGTAATGTGCAATAGTTTGAATCAATCACTAGACTTGAAAAAAAATGTATTTTTAGCACAAACCAAGATCATTGATCTCATTTCCAGTTATAGGTATCCCCTGCTTTCTGAAATTTTGCTTTATGCCACTTGCCTTTTATGAAGTACCTATATTAGAATAGTAATGGCTTTTTTTTTTTTTTTTTTTTTTGTAAAAACAGAAATCCTCTTTGGATTTCTATTGGTTAACAAAAAAAAAAAAAAAAAAAAAACAAGTACAAGCAAAACCTTCATTTGAGAGCACTGTTCATTCCAGAAACATGTTTATAATCCAAAGCACTTGTATATCAAAGCAAATTTGAAGAACCATTGGCTCAGCTGTGATCATGTGACATTTAGCATCACATACTACTCACACTGCAAGACATCCCTCATTTATCAAGTTAAAATTTATTAGAAGTGTTTGCTCGTCTTGTGGAACACTCGCAGAACATGTCACTCACAATCCAAATTTCCACTGTATTCATAACAGTGAAGTGATATAATGTGAACTTCGGAAAGTGGGGGCTACCTTTTCCTTATGTCGTTTCAGCTTGGAAAAGGTCTCATAGGAACACTCTCCTTTGCTGTAGTTTTGGATAGCAGGGGAAACCTGTTATAGCCATAAAGCTCAAGTGGGCTTTTCCTATTGCTCTAGTCCATTCATATTCTTACTTAAGTGACAATTTCGTAACTTGCAATATGCTCAACCTCTACCTATACCCAAGTCTTCTACCTTCCTTTTTTCCTTGCTTTCTTTCTTTCTTTCTTTCTTTCTTTTGTTTTTGTTTTGTTATTGTTGTTGTTTCTCTTGTGGAGAAATTTCCCCACACTCAAACTTTTTATAGTACTTTTTCATGGTTGATGTGATCTTTCCTTTTCAAAAATTCATGCTTAGTTGGATTTTACTTGTCCTGCTATTTTCAGATATTTGGAGAAGGGGAAATTGGAAAGGGTCAGGTAGATCTCAGAATTTTCAAATTAATGCTTCTCTTTCAGTTGTTTCATTGACAGACTGTTTCAGCAAATTATGGTGACTCTTCTTACACCTCCCTTGGTTAAGGACAGCTTCTTGCCCAGCCCTGAGTTACCCATGATCCCACTGCTACCAACTCCAAGGCACAGGACATGCTAGGATGAATAGATTTGTTACTATATTCTGGGATTTCCCACCTCCAGGCTGTATGTGTGCTTTATGAGCATTCTCACTCTTCCTTGTCTGATGTTCCTACTCTGGTTGACGTCGGCCCTGTTCACAATGATTCCTATTTTGGGTGACGTACTTTCCTTCTGGAAATAAGTTTTTATTGACTTTTGCTGAGATCTGCCACTGCTAAGGCCTCCTGATGGTTTCTATTCCTCCTCGCTGCTTTGGTTTTACTTCTGAATGTCTTCTTACGGGGCTGTACTACTCTGAGTGAATGTGTGATGACTTAAAAGTAATGTGAATTATGAGGATGTTCTCTGCCTTCTAGTTTTGCTGAAAATGCAGCCCAGCTTATAAAGTTTTGGTTTTCTGGGTTTTTTTTTTGTTTTTTGTTTTTTGGTTTTTTTTTGTTTTGTTTTGTTTTTAATTCTGTGTGGTTTAAAGGAGGAAAACAGGAAACATCAGAAACAAATTGCAACATGTTCTGTATCCACACCCTTAATGACTTTTTGAAGTAGTTCATATAATAATTCAATTTTTATATCAATAAATGTGAAGATCATATTCATTATAGGAATGAATGTAATTTCTCTCTCTTTCTAAATTCTTTCCCTCTGTCCCTCTCTCTTGCCATCTCCCTATCTTTCTCAAAGACAGCATGTACATTGCAAAGAATAATTGAGAGTATGAATGATGAGATGATAAATATTAAAGATTTTAATATACCAACAAAAATCTAGTAAGCTAAAAATGCAATAGATTTAAATGTCATTGAGGGAGTTATTAAACCAGAAGAATCTAAACATTTATATTTTAGCTATGGAAAAAATATTTTTTCAATATTCTGTTTAATAGGTATTATAAAATTATTTTTTATTGTGTTTACCTTTTAAAATGTTTTCTAATTGGTTTTAATTTAAAATGTCATTTAAATTTACCTCTCCAGCATATTTTCAAGTCAATGTGCAAAGCACTGAGTTAGATGCACTAAATATTAATAAACTGTGCCAAACTTCAAAATGAATTACTAATACAAGAACATATACATGATGTAGGAAATAGTATATGGATTATTTTCTCGCTGTGTATTTTCTCTGCTCTACAGAAACAGACTCTACATAATCTGAATTATTTAGAAGAACATTTTTATTGTTAAAATTATTATTAAACTACTGAATATGAAAAAATATTTTCTGTTTTCCATAAAGGAGGTTAAAATTCACCATGCTAGGAATTATTTTGGTTCAATTCACTGCAGAGTTTATTTGGTTTATTTTTTTTAATCAACTCCTTGCATATGTATACTTTTGAGAAAGCATGGCCTAAAGTATGTGGTCAATAAATAGTACAGATTCTCAAACCCTTACTCAAAATCTTTGGGGCCAAATGTATTTCAGAATTCGGGTGTTCCATAATTTAGCAAGATAAATTGACACAGATACGATGCGTATCACTCCATAGGTCAGTAGGGTCTTGGCAATACACAAGTATTTCTGAAGGACAGTGGATGAAACATACACATGTTAATCGGAATTAAAAACAGCAACACAATACAAAGAAAACCTTCTAAATAGCTTCATTATCATTCTGACCATACTTTGTCATTCAAAACGAGTTATAAGAAAATTCTGAATTCAAAGATTTTGGATTTCGGGGTGGCATGATAAAAGTTAAGACCTGAGGTGGGACACCATCTCTGCAGTTCAAAATACTTTTCAACACAAGACTAAAGAGCTCTGGGAGAATTTTAAGTGCTACCCACATGTCAGGAGAGAGTACCTAGCTATAAAAGTGATAAGAAACTTGTAATTCTATATACGAGAAGTGGGCTGTTTAGGTCCTGCCTTTGACTTAGGAATTTGCTTTTATTGCCTCCGCAAGTCTTCTAAGCAATCAGAACTGTGTACCCACTGACTATAAGAGGGTGTTTCCTCCCTTGCTATTAGGTTTATTTTTCCTTTTAGTGGGGAAGTAGAACTAATAGAAATAAAATAGTTTATACCAGATGAAGCTATATATATATTTGAAGTGTCAAATGAGTGGTAAGGGTGATGGATTCTAGAAGAGTTTAGAGATTTAGACATGAGTGACACCAGTTCTTGCAGGACCCCTAGTCTGCTCCCCCATTGCCCCCAGGAAATGTTTGCGTATGACGGAGGGAAGCATTTGGATGTGATAATAGTTCTCAAAGTTCTGAAGTCAAAGCAGTATTTGCCTTCATTGAAAATTGTGTAAGGTTTTTGTATGGGATGACTGGGTTTTCACACAAATGTCTGTGAGGGAGAGAGACAGAGATAGAGACAGAAGATAGGGAGTCTTTTGAACACATCCTAGGAGATTGAAGAAATAATGCTATGTCAAATAATTATGATATACATTGTGGACATATTGAACATTTTTCTTTCATCCATTCATTAATTCACCAATGCAATTACTCATCTATCATTTAATTGCTTTTCCTGTGTTAGATATGGTGCTAGGCAGACAATAAATGCTGAAAAAATGTGCTGACACTTTTTGGAATATCCCACAGGCCTTTTAGATCAAATTGCTGTGTAGCAGCAAATAGCATTTGAGTAGTATGTCCAGAAAGAGTCAAATTAAGTTCAATTTATGGCAGAAGGAATATTCAATACAAGACAGTTATTTGTCATTTTTATGCTTTCCAATTTTCTCATAAGACATAAGTTCAAGAAGTCTATGTCCATTAATATTGCAATTCCTAATTATCTCTCTCTCTCTCTCTTTTTTTTTTTTTTGCCTGAAAAGGAACTAACTTTTCCTTATAGAATCTACTTGACAGCAAGTTAGGTGTTTACACTGAAAAACAGCATCTGTTCTTTTTTCTAAAAGAAAGCTATAGATAAATTTCCTTTAGTTACAGACATCCATGTTGATTTCTCTTACACACGATTTCCTTTGTGGTATCTTATACATTGTGATTATATGTTACATGTTTTGCTTATTACATACATTCTGATTCAAACCATAAAGTTAGTTTAAAGAGCTCTTCTGAAAATTACAATACTTCCCACACAATATTTGTTTCAAAAATATCTGTATCTCATACTTTGGGATTTTCTATGTTTTGAGGCCCAAATTAGCAACGTACTTAAGAGTGTATAATAATGGCGGATGCTAGCATTATATTACTCACATGCCTATGTTTTAAAAAAATTTCTTTTAACATTTATTTATTTTTGAGAGACAGCGAGACAGAGCTCGAGTGGGGGAGGGACGAGAGGGGCGGACACTGAATCCGAAGCAGGCTCCAGGCTCTTAGCTGTCAGCACAGAGCCTGACGTGGGGCTCAAACCCCCAGACCGCGAGATCATGAGAGACTGGGAGATCATGATCTGAGCTGAAGTTGGACGCTTAACCCGCTGAGCCACCCAGGCACCATAGGTGCCTGCCTATGTTTTTTTTCATCAAATGATCTGCAGAATCCAGATATTCCTCCAGGGCTTGAGTTGAAGAGAGGGCTCTATTAGCTGTGCTCACTTAACAAAAGTTTCTAAAAATTGTTACTATCATAATACATAATCCTCTAGTAAAAACAACTATATCTGCATATTTTTTAAAAATATATTCTACTTTTTCTACTTACCGTTTTAAATGGGGACAGTATGCCATGGATATTTATCCTTTTTCCGAAGATATGGATATCTGGTACAATTGTGATTTGCCTCTTCCACTGGCGCAGTAATCCTTCAGAGGCACCACTGGAGCCGAATTAGGGTTCCTGTGGAAAACAGAATGCCTAGCCTCCATGAGGAGCTTTCAAGCTGCCTCATTGCAAAATGATAAGCAGGCACACATGCCCACATATGTATACAGGTACACAGACATACAAATACTTTATGTTTTCCATAAAAATACATATGAAAAGTTTGCAATACTAATAAAGTTTGGGTATATATTACAATTTAATTTCAAATTGAGTCATTATATGAATATTTAAAACTATTTTTTCAAATCAATCCAGAATCACAGAGATTTAGTTGGTTTTCCAGCCTATGCTATAATAAATAAAGCTGCTATGAATCTAAGAGCTGAGTTCTTGATTACATACATGATAACTTTGAGGTAGAATTGGTCAACATTAAGTATGTATATATAATGCTAAATAATCTTCCTGTAACATTTTGCAAAAATCACAATAATGGATAATTTAAAAAAATAGAATGTACAACACTGAGTAAACTCTAATTGTAAGCTATGGCCTTTGGGTGATAATTATGTGTCAATGGAAATTCATCAACAGTCACAAAATACCAGTCTAGTGGGTAATGTTGGTAATAGGGGACACTATATGCATGTGGGGGCAGGAGGTAAAGGAAAACCACTGTACCTTTTGTTCAATTTTGTTGTGAACCTAAAACTTTTCTAAAAATAAAATCTGTTGGAAAAAATAAGAAAAGTAAAAGTATTACCAATAAAAAATTAGGAGTGTGACCAAAGCTATTTCAAAATAAGAACAATTATCCTTCAAATATCTTATTGTTTTTGATTAAAAAAAAAGGAATACTGAAAGTATTTATTTCAAGAAAATAAAAAAAAAACAATAAAATCAATAGTAGAGAAGCAGTAGTTAGGATGCAAATTTAAAAATGTATATTTAATGAAGTTGCAAACTGAAAAACTAAGGAGTGACAGCATCCTTAAGTTCTTGAACTCATTCTCAGTGTCAGACCATGTTTAGTGTTCTGAATACCTTATTGCATTGAATCCTTATAACAGCTCTTTGAGGCTGACATTTATCTCCATTTTACATAAAGAACTAAGACCTAGAAATAGGCAGGAAGTGCCAAGGTCAAATAGAAAGTAAATAGTGGATATGGAATTAAAACCAGTTCTACTTGAGCACGTACGCTTAATAACTAAATCACAATGTCTATAACATACAAATTTAATGCCTATTCTTTAAAGAGATCATTAAAACATAATAGTTTCTGGATAGATAGATGGATAGATAGATGAGGATACAAAATTTTTCTGTAAAGGATCACATAACTCCAACATATAGACAAGAAAATTTGACATAATATGAAAGGGAAAATAGATAAACTTCACTATTTTTAGAATATATTTCTGTCAGACAAAGCAGATAAAAAAGCTAATAAAAGCATGTGGAATAAAATCAGCACAATTAGAAACAGTTTGAAGTCATCTAATGAATATAAGTAGACTATTGCACCCAATAATTTGAGATTACATATTATTCTCAAGTCAAATTAGAACAACTATTTTTGCAAAAGGCCGTGCCCCTGGTCCTATTTTAATAGTTTAAAAAAAAGACAATTTAGAGCAGAAACAAAAATATATGAAGCACATACACATTAAAAGATAATTTATGTCAATGGTGAGATATAACACATTCTTAAATAAGAACTATAAAAATGAAATTAAAAGTCACACAGTTCACCATAGTACTGGGCAGTGATCACAACAGCTAAAGGCCATGAATAGACTGACTGTTCCTGAAGGGGCAGAAATCATATGGCTGGTTTACTTGAAAATTTTGTGTTTATGGTGGAAATAAAGGTCCAACTTATTAGAGAAACATTAGGAAGTCAAAAAGGTAATCTCAAGCTTGACTTTCCTATCAACACAGGAAACCTAGAAGCTGTACACGAAAAAGAAGACATATTTAGCTCTATAAAATTTAAAACTTTGATAAGACAAACTATACGGCACACTCAGGATATATAAGTAAACAGGAGGAATGTTTGAAATTCAGATAGCAAATAAAGGGTTAATAACTCTATTATACAAATCATGTATATATATTGACAACAAAATTAAATCCAATACAACATAGAAACAGAAAAATTATACAAAAAAAAATCACTAATAGGAAAACCAAATGACCAATTAACATGTGATGGAAAATGGTGCCTCATCTTCTTAATGGTCAAGGAAAAGAAAATTAAATTCACAATGAACTACAACTGTTCATCTAGCTGATTGCCAAAAAATAAACAGTACAATAACTTCCAGATTTGGAAGAGATGGGGGTGGAACTGGGAACTATTGTAAATAACTGAAAAACAACAAAGTTTATACCCAAACACTTAAAGTTTATATCAAAGTACTATACAAATGTCTATGCAACACATAACACAGCATCTGCATTCATACAACAACCACAGGGGACAAAATAGAAAAACAGATGGAGACAGAGTGTAGGAAGAAAACATTTTACTATACCCCCATAATCCCATGGCAAACCAAGTGAGATAATTATATAAAGACTTAATAGCAAGTCAGATCTAATTCCAATATATCGCACTATACTTCTGGAAAACAGAAATTAGGCATTTTTTTTCACTTATACAGGGAACATTTAAACAATCTTATCTATCTCTCTACAAAGAAATTTTCAATGAATTCTGTCAATAAAAAAATAGTTCAGAGAACATTCTTTAATCTCAATGAAATAAAACTAGTTACGGATAACAGATCGGAATTTAAAAAGCCCACCACACATAAAAATTAAAAAGCATGGGCCCCTGGGTGGTTCAATTGGTTAAGTGTCCAAATCTTGATTTCAGTTCAGGTGATGATCTCACGGTTCATGGGATTGAGCCCCCTGTCAGGCTCTGGGCTGACAGTGCCTGGGAGTCTCTCTCCCTTTCTCTCTGCCCCTCACCCTCTTGTGCTTTTTCTCTCAAAATAAATAAATAAACATTAAAAAGGAATAAAAAACAAATCAACAAGAAAACTCTTCTTCAAACAACTCTTAGGTCAAAATGAAGTCAAAACTGCATCTTTACCTGGGATACAACTAAAATAATTACTATGAGGATAATGGATAATTCTAAATTTTTATATTAAATTAAAAATAAAATTTAACATTTTTAGCATATAATTCAAAAGCTTAAGGAAAAACCACAAAATAAAGAAGATGGCAGAAAATACTAAATAGCTAAAAGTAATAGGTCAGTGGCAAAATAGTATTATATTTGGTAATTAAATATTTAATCCAATTCTCTGAATAATATATGAACATACTTAAGAAACAGTAATAATCAGAAATAAGGAGGAACACGTACAACACACATATACAACTATAATGGGAAAATAACCATTGATACATTGAAACTTTAAAGAAACAGGAACAGTTTTGCTCAAAACTATGAAAATAAGTGAAATCCTGAATGAAAAGGACAATTTAGTATGAACACATGTTACTATAAATAATACTAGTGCAGACAAGACACCAAATACACAAATAGTTCATTGAAAAAAACAGATAAATTTGATCCTAAATCCTCAAAAACCCAAAGGGCCAGAACATATTAATGGAGAATTCAATTTTAGAGAACAAAAATTTCCACAGTTTTTGAACTTGTTTCTGAAAAGAAAAATATTTTTTATATTTATTTATTTATTATTTTTTAATATGAAATTTATTGTCACATTGGTTTCCAAACAACACCCAGTGCTCATCCCAACAGGTGCCCTCCTCAATGCCCATCACCCACTTTCCCCTCCCTCCTACCCCTCCATCAACCCTCAGTTTATTCTCAGTTTTTAAGAGTCTCTTATGGTTTGGCTCCCTCCCTCTCTAACTTTTTTTTTTTTTTTTGAAAGACAGAGTGAGACAGAGCACAAGCAGGGGAGGGGCAGTGAGAGGAGATACAGAATCTGAAGCAGGCTCCAGGCTCCGAGCAAATGTTCAGCACAGAGCCGATGCGGGGCTTGAACCCACGAACTGTGAGATCATGACTTGAGCCGAAGTCGGTCACTTAACCAACTGAGCCACCCAGGTGTCACAAGAAAAAGATTTTTTCACTGTTTCTGAAATTTGCCTGCCATGATGTCCCAACTCTTCAAAGATGTTGCAAAAAAGGAAAAAAGAAAAATAAAACAATCTGATTTATTAATATACAAGCAAAAATACCATGTATTAGCAAACATGAGCCAGAAACATATTAAAATAACAACGAAACATAACAGGAAACATTTTTTCCATCCTCAGGAAGGCAAAAATCATCTATTTAGTGAGAAGTATATATGTTATACTATATGTATTATGCATACATCCATATGATATATACATATATACATGTATACACAATGATATATATAATTTAACAATTATATTATGAACACATGTTATATTTTTAAGATGATAAATAAGTAAATAAAATTTTAATAGGAAATCAGGAAATAAAATTATTAACAAAATATGGATAAATACTTATGTAATAAGATAAAATTATTAGGAAAGTATGATAGTAGTGTATGAGCAGACAGGTAAATGTAAAACAATGGAATGTCCAGAAAGGTACCTAAATGCCTATAAAAATTTAGTATATAGCAAAGGCCGGGAAGAAGATCTTTGATAAATTAATGACAGTTGTCTGGGGGAAAATGCTTGAATCCATATCCAAATGGAAAACAAATTTATTTATTTATTTATTTACTTATTTATTTATTTAAAATGTTTATTTATTTTTGAGAGAGAGAGAGACAGACAGAGCACAAGCAGGGGAGGGGCAGAAAGAGATGGAGACACAGAATGAGAAACAGGGTCCAGGCTCCCAGCTGTCAGCACAGAGCCTGACATGGGACTCAAACCCACGAACCGTGAGATCATGACCTGAGCCAAAGTCAGATGCTCAACTGATTGAGCCTCCCAGGCACCCAGAAAACAAATTTAAAGATAGAAAGTAGAATCATAAAAGTAGAGAAGAAACCACATGATGACAGTTTTACTTTTTTTTTTTATGTTTATTTTTGAAAAAGAGAGAGTGAGACAGAGCTTGAACAGGGGGGGGGCAGAGAGAGAGGGAGACACAGAATCTGAAACCAGCTCCAGGCTCTGGGCTGTCAGCACAGAGCCTGACACGGGGCCTGAGCCCACAAACCCTGACATCGTGACCTGAATCAAACTCAAGAGTTGGACACTAACTGACTGAGCCACTCAGGCGCCCGGCAATGAAAATTTATCTGACCTAACAAAAATAAAAATCTTCTAGATAAGAAAACAAATCACCTTAAGAAAGAATTTGCTAAATGTGGAAAAACATTTACAACACCTAACTGAAACAATATATAGTTATAAAAATATATAGTCATAAAAAATTCTTAAATTCTTAAGTAAACAAACTTTATAGAAAAAATAGGCAATACGGTAAAGAGTTCTGAAAAAAAGCAGATACAAGTAGCTTTTAAACATGACAAACAGTCTTCAACCTTCCTTCTGATAACAAATAAATGAATGAAACACAAATCACTGCGGTATGGTTTTCTACTGTCAGATGGGCAAAGTTGCTAATGTTGGATTCTATTTATACATTAGTAAGATGGGCAATAAGAGACCCTCCCATATATTGCTGGTGGGTTTGCAAAGCACTAAAAATGCATGTGGGCAAGTTATCTTTCAAACTAACAAATATACCCTTTAAATCAATAAGACCCCATCCTGGAGTGTTTCGTTACAATATATTTACAAATTTGAAATGGCAAATAAACACATAAGCAAAAGTCAAGCAAAGTAGTAAGGATTTCGGGATGTGCTGCACATAGTCCTATGAAAGATAGAGGGACATGAGTGAAAATTGGAAGAAAGGAGTTCTAAAAATATTGCTAAAGGAAATAGTAAGGTGAAAACTACTCTATGTTATGCATCTTTTTGTATAAAAAATACAAACGTCCAGCTAGGTAGTTAGTCCTTCATGCATGCACGTAAGTTATCTCTGAAAAAAATATGCAAGTTTAATAAGACGGGTTTTGTAGTTAGTGTGGGAAAACCGAGTGGCGAGGGTACAAGGTGGGAGGAAGAGTTGTCATGATAGATCTTTTTTTAACCTTTGAATTTTAATGTTTTACCTCATCATTATCAGGAGGAAAAAAACCCCAAGAAGTTGTCCAAAGATTTGGTCTATCATTACTTCTTTATTTTTCTAGACTGATTGCAAATGAAATGTCATACAGATGATTCCCATGTCAATGACATTAAAGATGATCATTTGATATGTAATGCATTCCATTTTGATAAGAATATGTTCCTAGTATTTCACTTGCTTTATCTTGAAAAATTAACATGCAGATCGGAGAACAGGGGAAAACAACTGCAGATGTTAGATCCGATTAAGAAGATCCAGAATAACTTTGAGACACTTGAGCCCAAGGGCAGGCATGCTGACCTTCAGGTCCACTTGGAGAAAGCACCGAAGCTCCCTGAGCTGTACCTCGGTGAATTGCAGCAGAGGCCCTGAGACAGGAGGCGCAGAGTAGAGCTGAAAGCTTAGGAATCTGTTAGACAGTAGAAGCTTAAGAAATAGACAGAGTTGGGAAAACAATATGAAACCTTGATCAACTGACAGACATAATAATCCGGCCTAAAAGCTGTATTCCTAAGGAATATTTCTAGTGACCAACCAACCATTCATTTATTCATTCATTCATTCATTCATTCATCCTTTTAAGCAAACAATTGAGTGCCAAGAAGACTTTACATCCTGGCTAATTCAAGGTAAAAAATGACTTTTAAAAATGTTTTCAAAGCCTTTTTTTTAATACCTTAACATTTCATTGCTTTTCAGAGTTGGCCCTTAATATAGATACTCACTGCAATTTTGGCTATAAGTTCCCTGAAGTGATATTATTCTTTAATGCTCGAATGGAAGGAAAATCACAAAATCTTTCTTATATTACATCACTTTTTTTCCCAATGCATGTAATTTTTTTCACCTTTTATTTTTCATTCTTGATAAAAAGAAACTGTGATATTATTATTTAATATTATTAAAGTGATATTATTCTTTAATGCTCGAATGGAAGGAAAATCACAAAATCTTTCTTATATTACATCACTTTTTTTTCCCAATGCATGTAATTTTTTTCACCTTTTATTTTTCATTCTTGATAAAAATAAACTGTTCTATTGTAAGCTATTAGTGTTTTGGGGAATGCTTAAAGGCTGTGTTCTTTGTTTTCTATACCAAATGAATTAGCATAAAATATACCAATCTGGGGTGTAATATGTTAGAAGACTTATATTTATTACTCACCTAAGAAATATTTCATAAACATGTGCATGTGTGAGCCCAGTGTTTTGTGTATTGAGAATGAGTGTTAATTACTGAAAGGCAGACAACTGTGAAAATATTTTCTTCCTATGATGGGGTTCTCCTCGCATTACCAATTTATTTTGTACAGTGAAGATACAAAGGAATTCCAAATCTGGATCAGATGGGAATCAAATGGCTATAGTTGGAGCTAAAAACAATAAATGCTTCATAAATACATTGCTTCGAGAGTACACTGGAAAGAAACAGAGGTAACTTCCCTAAGATTTACTCCTCTGATTCATTTTATACACTGAGTTCTAAGCTTCTTAGCATATCCTTTTCTCAGAAAATAGTAGTTTGGTTTTTAACATAGTGACTTCTTTTGCATTTAAACTTAAATGTATAAAATCCTTCCCAGGGCCTTATTTTCATGAGGATGCCCCAGCAAATTTAAAGATCCGAGGACTATACAATGGATTCCTCTTTTACTGGGATAAGCACTGGGTGTTAAATGCAAGTGATGAATCACTAGTTTCTACTCCTGAAAGCTATACTGTATGTTAACTAACTTGAATTTAAATAAATAAATTAAAAATAAAATTAAAAGGTATATGGATGCATAAAAAATGAATTCCTTGTTTAGTCAGATTTTTTTTCTTCTAAATATGGAACTTTTGCATAAGAAGATAAATATTATCAGAGGAAGGGATGTAATGGAAAGGCCAGAGGTTTTGAGTCCTGCCAATGTTGCCAACTGTAAGACTTAGTCCACGACCAGTTCTTCAACTTCACTCTCACCTTCTAGGAGTAGGGATAATTCTATGTATCTGTCTGCCCATCCATCTGACTGTCCCTCCATTCTTCTCTCCTTCTCTCTCTATTTATACATCCATCTATAGACACACATATGTATGTATACATACGTATATATGTATCAATATATATGTATAACAGTATATATCAATGTCAAGTATCTAGTATATAAGCAACTAAAAATGAAAGTTATAAAAAAATGGAAGCTAATTCATATTTATCTAATTGACAAATATTCATCGGATGCCAATTATGTGTCATACTATTATAGTCACTATTATTTTTGTGTAAACGAACACACAAAATAGACAAGTCATTTTGGAAAAGTATTATTGCTGAGAATTTCCCTTTGGACAAGCAGGAGAATTTATTGTGTTGAAGATTCTTACAAACAGCAATTATTTTTAAGCAAATGAAGCTATCCCAAGACATTAAAATTCAACGGAAAGTACTAGAGGTTTAAGGATTACTTGAATTGCAATTGCTCCAGAAAAAAATATAATGGCAGGAAAGAGCAAATTGGAAGCAGTAAGTATGGTAGTTGTTGAAGAAATGGGCAGCAAATGCAGGTTGGATGGCAATGTTTATTTTTTTTAATTAATTTTTTTATTTTTTAACATTTATTCATTTTTGAGAAACAGAGAAACAGAGTGCGAGCAGGGGAGGGGCAGAGCGAGAGGGAGACACAGAATCCGAAGTAGGCTCCAGGTTCCAAGCTGTCAGCACAGAGCCTGATTGGGGGGTGGGGTGCTGGAACTCATGAACTGTGAGATCATGACCTCAGTTGAAGTCAGACTTAACCAACTGAGCCACCCAGGCGCCCCTATGGATGGAAGTGTTAAGCACAGATTACGGGGACCGATGTAGGGAGTAATGCATCACTTTTAAATATTGTTAAAACAGTTTAGATTACAGAGGAACAGCAGGTAAATTTCACAGTTCCTGAAGGACAATGGTAGCTTTAATATATGTACAGATTTAGCAGTATAAGTTTAGTAACCTATTAACCACATACACAGATTTTTGGCATGGAATGATGGGATTTCCCACTGACTAATGAATTATGCCTAAAAGAAGATCATGAAGTAAAATACAGTTTTCGTCACCACAATATAACTTAAACTTAATGAAATAAATTTTAAGTAATTTAAAGATTATCTTGTATTATAAAATAAAAGTAAATAATACATAAAAATACGTAAAAATTTACATGTTGAATATTTAAAAACTATTTTATATATTGAAAATATATAGAAAATTAAAACACTGCTATACTGCAAATATATGTATGGTGTGTGTGTATGTATTTGTGTAAACCTTCCTGTGTATTCATCATCAATTTTTGTGAACAAGTATTTTGTCTAATTCACATATTGTAACACGATAACACTATATTAAAATGTATTATTTAATATTATATTAAAATATCTAAAAATACAGGTAGTAAATTATCTTGATGTAATTTTGAGTGAAAATATTCCTTCAGATTAAGCTCTCGGAAGCTTCTTTTTATGTTTATAATCAATGAAGAATATTGTCCAACTGAGGAGTATATAACTGTTACCTTTACATGTGGAATGCAATAGCAACCCAATTTATATTTCTGAACCTTTACCTAAGTGTATATCCCTAAATATACAGTTATGCAAAAGTTTCACCCTTTAACATCCATTGAGTTATTTTCAAAACTAATTTGGAGAATGGAGAGAAAGATGAAATTGTTCTAATGCTAAACTTATTCTGGAAAAAGCTCAGGGTTATAACTGTTGGCTTATTTCTCACTTGAATTCAACAGTCTTTTCCAAGTTGTCTTTAATTCTCCCAAGTTGCTTGTTGCTTTTTTTCTGAGCTGCTCTTTATTATAAGCAGTTGATAGAATGTCCATGGCCATATTTGCAATGTCACAAGGATTCCAGAGAGTTGTTTTTTGTTTTTGTTTGTTTGTTTGTTTTCATACAACATTTCTAACTGGGTTAATTATAATAATAAAATAAGCCATGGTGAAATAAACATTTCTTACTCACCCATTGTTTTGATTATAAAAATTATAACATTATAATAACTTAGCCTCCATTTGAATTGCTATATACTTTAGAAATAAACTACTTTCCCAGACTTAAGAGTTCTTTTTTTCCCTAAAATATCCTCTAAAATCTGTGATTCAAAAATGCTGAGTACTAAATTTTGGTTGAAAGTATTTAAGAGTATTTATGAAAATCTCCTTAAAGAGATTTAAAAAATTCAATAGTCAAAATAAATAAGGCTGCAAAATAAACAATTTAAATGTTTATTTAATGGTTAATTTTAGCTACTTCTGCTTAGTTATATTTTAAGCATCATTTTGTGATATTCAGGAATTCATTTTGATGTAGTTTTTATTGGTAGCTACTTATTGATTTAGCAAAGTGGAAATACAGGTTTGTTCTTCATTTAGAATTTGGCAAAGTCACAAAATAGTATTCTATAGTATGATGATTATCAACCATATTAGCCTGATATATTTATGGAAAACTCTGTTTCATGGCTAAAATCTTATAAATGATCATACTCACATATGAAATTCTATGCAATATGCAGTCATATGAGCAGAATATAAAGGCACTTATTTGGTTATGGAGACAGGTATACGGATATTAGCTATTTTAATGAGTCTCTGTGCATGGAATCTTTTTCTATTTTTTTTGTGTCTTCTTAAATTTCTTTCATAAGCTTTTTATAGTTTTCAGTGTATAGATTTTTCACCTCTTTGGTTAGATTTATTCCTAGGTATTTTATGGTTTTTGGCACAATTGTAAATGGGATAGATTCCTTGATTTCTCTTTCTGTCGCTTCATTGTTGGTGTATAGGAATGCAACCTATTTCTGTGCATTGACTTTATATCCTGCAACTTTGCTGAATTCATGGATCAGTTTTAGCAGTTTTTTGATGGAATATTTTGGATTCTCCATATAGAATATCACGTTACCTGCCAAGAGTGAAAGTTTGACCTCCTCCTGGACAATTTGGATGCCTTTTGTCTCTTTGTATTTTCTGATTGCAGAGGCTAAAACTTCCAGTACTATGTTGAATAACAGTGATGAGAGTGGACATCCCTGTCTTCTTCCTGAACTTAGGGGGAAAGCTTTCAGTTTTTCCCCATTGAGAATGATATTAGCGTTGAGTCATTCATATATGGCTTTTATGATCATCGAGGTATGATTCTTCTATCCCTACTTTCTTGAGGGTTTTTATCAAGAAAGGATGCCGTATTTTGTCAAATGCTTTCTCTGCATCTATTGAGAGGATCATATGGTTCCTGTCCTTTCTTTTATTGATGTGACGATTCACACTGATTGTTTTGCGGATATTGAGCCAGCCCTGCATTCCAGGTATAAATCCCACTTGGTCATGGTGAATAATTTTTTTAATGTGTTGTTGGATCTGGTTGTCTAATATCTTGTTGAGGATTTTTGCAACCATGTTCATCAGGGAAATTGGTCTGTAGTTCTCCTTTTTAGTGGGTTTTTTTCTGGTTTTGGAATGAAGGTAATGCTGGCTTCATAGAAAGGTTTGGAAGTTTTCCTTCCATTTCTATTTTTTGGAACAGCTTCAAGAGAATAGGTGTTAACTCTTCCTTAAATGTTTGGTAGAAGTCCCCTGGAAAGCCATCTGGTCCTGGACTCTAGTTTTTTGGGAGATTTTTGATATCTCATTCAATTTCTTTACTGATTATGGGTTTGTTCAAATTTTCTATTTTTTCCTGTTTCAGTTTTGGTAGTGTATATGTTTCTAGGAATTTGTCCATTTCTTCCAGATTACCCATTTTATTGGCATATAATTTCTCATAATATTCTCTTATTATTGTTTTTATTTCTACTTGTTGGTTGTGATCTCTCCTCTTTCATTCTTGATTTTATTTATTTGGGTCCTTTCCTTTTACTTTTTGATCAAACTGGCTAGCAGTTTATTAATTTTGTTAATTCTTTCAAAGAACCAGCTTCTGGTTTCACTGATCTGTTCTACTGTTTTTTTCGTTTTGATAGCATTAATTTCTGCTCTAATCTTCATTATTTCCTGTCTTATGCTGTTTTGGGTTTTATTTGCTGTTCTTTTTCCAGCTCTTTAAGGTATAAGTTTAGGTTGTGTATCTGGGACCTTTATTCCTTCCATAGGAAGGCCTGGATTGCTATATACTTTCCTCTTTTGACTGCCTTTGCTGAGTCCCAGAGGTTTTGAATTGTGGTGTTATCATTTTCATTGGCTTCCATGTACTTTTTAATTTCCTCTTTAACTTCTTGGTTAGCCCATTCATTCTTTAGTAGGATGGTCTTTAGTCTCCAAGTATTTTGTTACCTTTCCAAATTTTTTCTTGTGATTGATTTCGAGTTTCACAGTGTTGTGGTCTGAAAATATGCACGGTATGATATCGATCTTTTTGTACTTGTAGAGGGCTGATTTGTGTCCCAGTGTGTGGTCTATTCTGGAGAATGTTCCATGTGCACTGGAGAAGAATGTATATTTTGCTGCTTTAGGATGCAATATTCTGCATATATCTGTTAATTCCATCTGTTCCAGTGTGTCATTCTAAGTCATTGTTTCCTTGTTGATTTTCTGATTTGATAATCTGTCCATTGTTGTAAGTGGGGAGTTGAAATCCCCTACTATCATGTTATTATTATCAATGAGTTTCTATATGTTTGTGCTTAATTGATTTATATATTTGGGTGATTTCACATTGGGAGCATAAATGTTTACAATTTTTAGGTCTTCTTGGTGGATAGACCCCTTAATTATGATATAATGCCCTTCTTTATCTCTTGATACAGTCTTTATTAAAAAGTCTAGATTGTTTGATATAAGTATGGCTACTCCAGCTTTCTTTTGTTGACCATTAGCATGATAGATGGTTCTCATCTCCTTACTTTCAATCTGAAGGTGTCTTTAGGTCTAAAACAGGTCTCTTGTAAACAGCATATAGATGGATGTTGTTTTCTTAACCATTCTATTACCCTATGTCTTTTGATTTGAACATTTAGTGCATTGACATTTAGAGTGAGTACTGAAAAGTATGAATTTATTGCCATTATGTTGCTTGTAGAATTGGAATGTCTGGTGGTGTTCTCTGGTCCTTTCTAGTCTTTGTTGCTTTTGGTATTTATTTATTTATTTATTTATTTATTTATTTATTTATTTTCTGTCTTTTCTTCCCTCAGAGAGTCCCCCTTAAAATTTCTTGCAGGGTTAGTTTAGTGGCTACTAACTCCTTTAATTTTTGTTTCGGAAACTTTTATTCTCTCCTTCTATTTTGAATGACAGACTTGTTGGATAAAGAATTCTTGGCTGCATATTTTTCTGATTCAGCACATTGAATATATCCTGCCACTCCTTTCTGGCCTGCCCAGTTTCTGTGGATAGGTCTGCTGCAAACCTGATCTGTCTTCCTTTGTAGGTTAAGAACTTTTTTTCCCTGCTGCTTTCATGATTCTCTCCTTGCCTGAGTATTTTGTGAATATGACTATGATTTGCCTTGTTGATGGTCAGTTTCTGTTGAATCTAATGGGAGTCCTCTGTGCTTCCTCGATTTTGATGTCTAACCCTTCTACCCTTTTTTCTTTCTCTTCATCTTCTGGAACCTCTATAATTCTGATGTTGTTCCTTTTTAATGAGTCACTGATTTCTCTAATTCTTAAATCTTCTCTTTTGCCTTAATCTCCTTTTTTTTCTGCTTCATTATTCTCCATAAATTTATCCTCTGTATCGCTGATTCTCTGCTCTGCCTTATCCATCTTTGCTGCTGTGGCATCCATTCGAGATTGCAGCTCAGTTATAGCTTTTTTAAATTTCATCCTAACTTTTACTTCTTTTGTCTCCACAGAAAGGGATGTTAATCTATTTTCAACTCAAGCTAGTATACTTATTATCATGATTCTAAGTTCTGGTTCAGACATCTTTCTTGTATCTGTGTTGGTTAAGTCCCTGGCTGTCATTTCTTCCTGCTCTTTCTTATGGGATGAATTCCTTCATTTTGTCATTTTGAAGGGAGAAAAGGAATTAATGAAGTAAAAAAAAAAATTAAAAAAATTAAAATTAAAAAATTAAAGACAACACACACACACACACACACACACACACACACAAATCAAATAAATGATGCTAGATCCTAGGTGTGTTTTGGTCTGGGTGTTGAAAGGGGCTTGATAGAATGGAGAAAAAAGGGGACAAAAAAATAAAGGAAATCGTTTGAAAATTTGAAAAAATGAATACACTGAAATAGAATAAAATGAAATGACTGAAGTAAAAGAGAATTTGAATAAAATTACACAAAAGTAAAAAATATAGTAGAAAAAATTAAAGAAAAATATTTTTAATAAAAATTGGAAATAAAAATATTTTTTTCTCTTCCAGTATTTAAGAAAAAGAAAAGAAATAAAAAAGAAAAAAAAGAAAAGAAAACTGAATAGATGGACGAGCAAACAGACTAAAATAAGATTGAAATTACTTTGTTTTCCCCTAGAAATCAAACTATGAAGCACTTGATAGTCTGTAAAGTAAGCAGGCAGAGAGATCTCTGTTCCTGAATAGTGAGGTTGGCCCAATTGGGCAGGGCTTAGTGTAACAGCTCCTTTCTCTACTAGATGGCACTGCTTAGCTTACTGGGGTGGGTTGTTGTGGCGTACATTCACGTGCAGGAGCGGTGAAAATGGCATCACCCAGCTACCCAGTCTCTAGTATCGGAACTCTGTTCTCCCCAAGAACAATTGCGCACTGTCCTTTGTCTTCAGCTTCTGCCCACTCCCCGCTGCTACATTGTCCATGACTGCACCCCAGGAAGCACCTCCCTCCCGAGTTTTATCTCAGATGCGGCCATTTTTCCTGACCCCTTATTTCTGAGGGACTGCGGCTTTGACCCATATTGCCTGTCTGTGGGAGGGACTCACCAAGCAATGGCCGGGTGCTGGCTGCACCCAAGAACATTCCTGGGACTGCGCTGCTGCAGATGCCGAGAATGTGGCTGTGTGCCAGCCCACCCCAGAAAAAGTTCATGCAATCGTGTAGCAGCAGCATTTCAAGGATTATGGAAAATCACAACACACATCTGGCCCCAGGCTTCATCCCCAATGACCTTTTTCCACCACCTGTGAATGTAGTTGTTCTCCCGCGTCTACTGGGGCCTTTGACTGTGGGGGAGCCACACAACCTCTACCAGATGTCCTCCCAGTAGGGGAACCACCTCTGCCCATGTGGCCCAGAGATTGCCTGGACTTCACTCTGCTCCTGGGGGTTTGCCCTTCCCACCAGAGCACCACCATGTGTCAGGCTGTGGAGTTTCAGACTCTGCACTCCCCCTGTTTGTAGAGTCTTAATGGAATTTAAAACCTCCTTTCTCTTTTCTCCCTTTTCAGTTCAGTCCCTGTGCTTGTTTCCACTTTTCCACTTTCTCTCTAGCTGCTTTTGGGGGAGGGGTGCTTTTCCCATATTCTCTCCCCCGCCATCTCTGTCCTCTCTCCACGCGCAAAAATGGCTCCCTGCCCTCTGTGACTTCTCTCTACTACAGTTCACCTCTCTGCACCACGTACCTGCTGAGTTCTGTGGTTTGGGTTGTGCAGATTGTTGTGTTAATCCTCAAATCAGTTTTCTAGGTGTGCAGGATGGTTTGGTGTTGACCAGCCAGACACAAAAAAACTTCCATGCTGTTCTGCCATCTTGGTTCCTCTCCCTTTGAAGTCTCATTCTTGAGTCTCCTTGAATGGTTAGAATAAGAGAATTCTGGAATTATTAAAATACAATATTTAATAATATAAAATAAGAAGTACAATACTGTCAAAGACTTTCCAAAACGGTTTTTTTTTTTCAGATATTATATATCCAGGAAGATATTGTATTCCTAATCCTAAATCCAGCATAAACTATATTGAACTGCACCATAAACTCAGCATTTGTGAACATCTCCTCATCCTACTCCTCATCCTACTCATCCAAAGATAATGTTTTTGAAGATAACTTGAACATCAATATACTCATACTAACAAAACACATCCCTTTGAACAAAATAGGAATCTATGAGTCTATACTGATGTAAATATACAAGTTGATTATAAATGGAGAGAGAGGAAAGTTCTTTCTCAAAATAAAAAAGTAATAAATGTAGAAGGAATGATTGAAATAGTAAATCTCCATTTGGTAATCATCATAGTAATAATTAACCCAAACATCAATGGATGATAGAGATACTATGTGAAAGTTAGATGAACATTGGGATATTTGCATAGTCTCAAAGTACTTCCCTATCAAATTCTTGTTGACTATAAGCAGGAAAGAGTAGTTAAAGCTAGTACACAACTTTAGCATACTGATCAAAGTTAATATTCCCAGAAATGTGATAGATTGACATGCAATGAGAAGCACACAGAATGGATTCTGATATTCTTGTCAAAAATGCATAACCTGAATCTAATCACGAGGAAACATGACAACCTCAAATTGAAGAACATTTTACAAAATGAATGGCCTATAGTCTACAAAATTGAAGGCCACGAAGATCAAAGAAGCCCTGAGGAAGTACTTCAAGATGAGGAAACCTAAAGAAACTTGGTGATCAATGCAAGAAATGACCAATGATTAGATTTCCCCCCAGCGGCATAGTTGAGACAGTTGGCAAGCTTAAATGGGATGTCTTGGTGAAGGGATCATGGTACAGTTTCATACTATACTTGCAATGCTTTATTATGTTTGAAATGTCACCATGACAAAATGGAAAACACTGTATGGATACTGCTGCCAACATCTAAAGTTACTCATAGCCTCTTGGGGAATATATTATTAAAATAAAATTAGAAGATTAGGGACTGACTGTTATTTATCTGTCAATCCTTTGTCATGCATCCTTCTGTTCTAACAGAAAGTATGTTTTCTAATTTCTTAACTAGATTAACAGACACACTAATTGGGGATAATTAGGATTTTTCTGTGATTAACCACAGAGCCAACAATCCAGAGGAAAATTCATTTCTGCCAAGTACTTTTTAATGAACTAGTCATCTGCATCACAATGCTATCACACTGTATGTCTATTATACATGAAGCATGCTTAATTATTTTTTTATTTAAAATGATGAAAAAGTCAAGTACCATTGGCCAAATAATTATCTATCATGACACCATTAGTTTAAAAAGCATGGAGTAGATTTTATTGTATCACATGTGCAATAGAGTTTGAGACAGATGACATGATAGTTTCATCACTCTAAATCTGATGAGGTGATAAGAGAGGTTATCAAGCACACACTTGAAATCATCTCGTATAACAAATATATATAACCCTTACTCACATTTCCAACAGTTCGATGTTATTAATTTTAAGATAAATATGAAATTATAAGAGATTTGCCATATTACTTTTTTATGGATGATCTCGAGTGTAGACCTATGACAACTTACAAAGGGCTCAACAACATTTACGTGGGTGTGTTTCTTGTATAATAGGCTTCACCCCATGAAATTTTACTCACATCACAATGAAATGTATTTTATTCACCATGTCAGGAAAAGAAATCACCACTAAACAGCTTGAATGTTATGTTCATTCAAATTTGTTATGGCTGAAAAGAAAAGGAAAGAGGTTTTCTATGCAGTTGTATTTTTCAATTTCAGTAAGACAAAATGAAATTATGTTTGTTATATGAAAACATCTGAGTTCTGGTATATAGGTCTTGCTTTCAAGCTTAAGTATAGGTGGAAAGTTGTTTAGAGAATATCATTATCTTACACATGATACCAAAAATTGTGAATAAAAAGTTATGTAGCAATTTGGCTTTAGTAATCTGAACTGTCCACTTCTTGTTAAAACCTAAGATTAATATCTGGCAAAGGAACTGACTGCATGATCACAAATTCTAGTGATTTCTTCCATTCGTTTTGTAAATATATAGTAAGCAAATGCAAGGTATTTATTTAGAGAATATCTCAGTTATTGATAATGACAAATAGTATTTACTTTTCTAAAAAATCCATATATAGTCATAGTAATGAGCTTCCATGATAAAAGCAATGCTATAATTTATTTGGACTATTTCAATTTTCTGCTGTGCACATACTAAGGGTCCATTTCATCACTCCCCCATCAAGTAGATGGGGGCAAGTAGCACGTTACTGGGCAATGGGATATGGGTAGAAGTACTGTAGGTCCACTCCCGAACCTAAAATATCACATATTCTTAACACTTTACCTCCTTGTTTTCAGTGGCAAAATGGCAAGAGCCAAAGTTCCATACCCCCAGTGAGAGAAGAAATTTCCTTCCTTAAATTACTCCTTGAAGAAGAGTGGCCCAGGAGAGTTGTCTGACCAAGAACACCCATATTGGACTAAATTATAAATTTAAATGATGCTCATCCATTGATATTTGGGGTTATTTGTTATAGCAGCTCATCTGTCTGACTAAAACAACTATTTGAATCATAAGGTAATCTTAAAACAAATGACATGTAAGTATATGTGTGTGTGTCTGCATGTGTGTGTAAAAGTGAGTCAACTTGTATGAATTTCCCGTTGTTAAACAGAGTAAATGAGTTTTCCCTCCCATGTTCTCAGTTAATTTTATAAGAAAGATGCGTATTGTATGCAAAATATCTTGATTCTGATTTTTTTAAAAAGAAACCTGAATTCAACACAGAATTGGCTCAGCTTTCTCACCATGCATATCTAGACTACCATGTAATCTGTGCTTACTGATGTTCATAACAATGGCTTTGAGAAGGTACAAGATGCTTAACCCTTGAACAAGATTTTATCTTAGTACCAAATTATGAAAATTTTAACTCTAATGGACCAAATATTATTTTTAGAAATCAATGCCCACATAAAGTATATAGAGCTTAATTAATATGTAATGGGTCAAAGCTGGTGGGTCCCCTAACACACTGATCATTCAGAAGACAACTTAAGGTCTGTTACTCCACACTAACAGAAGAGACACCTAATATTTAGAGAGGTTGGCAATATAGAGAATACTTTAAATGAATCATCTGATTCAATGCTCATAACTAATCTAGCGCTGAGAATTCTGATGAGTATCCCTGGTTTACAGGTTAGAAAACAAACCAGAAGGCTGCAATTCTGAGACTGCCCTAGAGAGAGCAGTTCTATTCGAGGTAGCCTCCATACTTCATTTCAGTGCCTGTTAAACAATAAACACATGGACTGTATTGTTTGAAGAGCTAAGTAAGCAAGGATTTCTCCCTTGTCCTCTGATTCCAAAAACTTGTCCTGTTTGCCAATAGCACTGATGTCTGCAACTGGGGAACTCATGTGATCTTTTAGTAGTATACCTCTCCTGGCACTCTTGCTGTGCTTCTTCCTTGCACCTCTAATAAATGATAACCAAATATATGCCTATAATGAATGAGCATCCTACTTCTGAACTGAGCAAACTGGAGCCTAAATGCATTCTTAGAGACTTGTGGGGAACCCCAAGCTCACAGATGAAGTAAGCCAGTGCTTTGCATTTTAGAAGCTGTATCTTGGCTTTCAAACCTTCCTACTCAATCCTAACCCCACAGGACTCTGGATTATATTCTAATAGTAAAAGATAAAAGCAAGAAAAATTAAGAGCTGACCTCAGCTGCCAGTTCCAAAAATCAATGTTCACACCCACCCAATCTCAAAATGCTGCTTCAGCCTGGTTGAGGAGAAATGGTGATCTCAGTGGAATCTTCAAGATAAAAAGAACACCAAGTTGTGGGAGTTAATCAATAGCTTTCTGAGGAGGAGTAAGTCATTCAGCTGAGCTGTGAGCAGTATTCTTCTTCTTGTCAAAGTTTTAGGAAAGGAGTTTGAGGTTTATAAGTAGAAGTTACATTTTAAATGCATTTTAAAGTTTTTCACATTTGGTAGCTTCCTTTGCTGATAGTTAAGAAAAACTGGTAGGATGAATTTCTTTTTCACCTCTATTTGTTTAGGGAAATAAAGAAAAGAGGGATGTATCATCAGTAATTAGAGGACACCAAAAAATAATTGATATTGATATAAATCTAGTAACTATATTAATATGACTTACATATGGGGGTTTTGACTTGCAGATCAATTTTAAGATAAATTTTAAGAATAACTTTATTTTTATATTGCTATATTTTTTATAATATAGAAAAGGGTCTATTCTCATTCCAGCACAATTCTCATCCAGAAAATTCAACATCCAGTTGTGGTCAACATCTTATTTTCCTTGCATTAGGGATGAATGGGGATCTATTTCCATTATCAGAAGGTGATGTGTTCAGTTCAAATTGCAAGAAGGTCCATTATCAGTTTATTTCTATGTGAAGAGTGGATAAAAAAGAAAGAACTTAAAATTTATTTTGATTTTTAGGATTTTACAAATATTCTCTAATTTCATTCCTGTGATCATACCATATGAGACAGATACTGGTGTCCTGTCTCTTCTTCTGCCCCATCCCCAATTTTTAGTGTAAGTTTAGAAAAGTAAAACTCTAAGAATTTAATTATTGTGTCGATCATGACTCAGATCTCCATCTGTCTGATTCCAAAGCAATTGCTTTTTTTTTTCTTCATTTAAAAAAAAATAAGAGGTTTCATCTGGGAGCTATTCCTTATAGGATAACATTGAGAGAAATTGTCCAATCTGCTTGAAGGGGGTATTTTCTTTTCTTTTTCTTTTTCTTTTTTAATGTTTATTTTTGAGAGAAAGTGGGAGAGAGAGAGAGAGAGAGAGGAGAGAGAGACGCAGAATGTGAAGCAGGCTCCAGGCTCTGAGCTGTCAGCACAGAACCTGATGTGAGGCTTGAACTCACAGACCTTGAGATGAAGTCAGTTGAGTTGAAGTCAGACTTTTAACTGACTGAGCCACCCAGGCACGCTGAAGGGGTATTTTCTTAAGTATAAGTAATTAAATGCTCCTCTTATGAGTACAAAGAAAATACCTTGAATCAAGATGCAACATGGAATTCTGATAGATTTTTTTACTTGTCCAATTTTTGTCAATATGCTCCTGTTTGTCATTATGGATATATAATATGTAATTAAGCTGTACCTGCATAACATGGGTGACCTAAATTCTGACCACAATTCTATGAATTATGACCCAAATTCTAACTCAAACTTTTCTCCCATTATCCTTTTAAGCAGTATTCTGGGGTGCAGTCTGACTTGCCCCTCCAAGAAAACTTACAGATTCCACGGCTTTCCTGCTCTCTCATAGGAAATAGATACATATATGGTCTCATTGTCTTAACACATCTTAACTCAGGAAATGGAATGTCCAGTCCAAGATGTTAACCAATACTATGAACCTGATTTTGTTTCAAATCTTCCTCCCTTTCTGATTAGGGCCTGGTTAGAGTGAGAGACTGCTGAATGACATAGGCAGACTTGACAGCTTTTGTATTTCATCTTCCAGGCACTGATCTTCCTCTTGGCTCTTTCCTCCACAAAAACTATCTAGTTTATCTGTTCATCAGCCTTGGGTGACTGGGAAGAGGATCAGAAAGATCTTATTTGAATAGATGCTGTTATGAGTCAATTTCACCTTCTCTGGATCTGGCAAAGGTTTCTTTGGAAATGTCCTGCTCTTGCTCCCTTCTTCTGCAATTATCTCGCTTTGGATGGAGGTATCTCGACACTTTAGTAAGGGTGGTCACTTGCGACAGTTTCCTTAGATTTAGGTATCTTGTGGTTAACCTGCAGTTTCTTTTAGCTGAGATTTCTCCATCCTTCTAGACAGCCATCTTGGACAGGATACAAAGCTACTGCTCACCAGGTTGTTTTCACAATGCATGATGCATGCAAATCGTAGGATTTACCTTTTATACTTTGCCTCAGTACTCTGGAGTATTAGACCAGTCTTGGGTACTAGCACTCTCTTGGCTCTGCCTTACAGAAGGCCATGCGCCTGAGTGGTCCCAATGTAGGAAAATGACTGGAGCTTTGGTGAAGCTCCTCCCCTTTTGACTTTGAGCTGAAGGAAGGACCAACAATCAATTCAGTTTCGTGGGAGACTGAAATGGAATTAACAGAGTATCTTTCTGCAAATCTTCCTTAAAACATTCAACCTTCTGAGTTTTAAAATGTGATTTGAATAAAAGAAGGATATTCAAGTGTCAAGAAATAAGTTCTTAGACACTTCCTTTAAAACTCCGTGCATGTTGACTTACTAATTTTGGACTCATAGTGGATATTAGTTCTTCAGTTAAAGTCAGACTGAGAGGATTGAATTTAAGCATTATATTATAAGCAATCGAAGATTTTTCTCATTTGTCAAGATACCACAGCTAGCCATAAAAATTTGGGTCATAAATAGGAAAAGCAGATAGTAAACACATCTGATGCCTGCTTTACATTAATGTGAAGGGTAATTAGGTATTAGATCTCAACATCACACATAAATATTAAAACAGTATTCAGGTCAGGACAACAACCCTCTGGACATATTTAACAGAAGGGAGTATAATATAGGGAATTTTAAACTTACACAGTATTTTGGAAGAGCTTGGGGTTTCAAGATCTGAAAAGCACTCTAGCATATTCTCTCAACTTTCTATAGAGTTAAAATGAACACTTTGCTTATCTGGAAACAAGTAGCAAAATCTCAGCTTTCCATGTGCCTACTGCAGAACCCACTGAAGAGCAATGGCTTCTCAACGTGATTCCAGTTGCTAGAACATAGCAAGGATAAAGTAGAAAATATTCCTAAATGTAAGATGACAGTAGTTGTGAAAAATTATAAACCATCTTAGAAATATATGTGACCTCAAACAAATGTACTACAATGCCTTGTAAAAATAATTCCATGTAATATAAAAGAATATAAAATTGAGTTCACAGAAACTATGCACGTATGGCTTTTCTGCAGGATAATTGATGATGATGTGAAGTAGCTCTTTCCAGAAACATGTACGCTGATTAACCTGCCATAAAAGCACTTATTTATTTTCTAGTAAAAGTGACCTTCACTGAACACACATTTTCAAACTGAAGTTTTACACATCTGAGATATCGTAAAGGTGGAGCCATTGTAACAGACTTATACTCATCCTCTTTCGACATTTTTTAGACTCACCAAAGACGCGTAGGGAAGGCTCTCAAGTAAGAGATAATAAAAGTTCTTAGCAGAAAATGACATGAAAACTTGCCCCCTGGTTCCCTGTGTTTGGAGCTGGGAGATTCTGTGGACTAGGGACACATAGTAGATATTCTTCAAGGAGCTCCAAAGTAACAATGCAGGAAAGGGAGGTCTTACAAGTTAGCACTGTGCACTCGACATTAACTGGATCACTAGGGCTGTGCTGAGGAGCTACTGACATTCATCAGAGTATAATTCCAAAGTGTTTATTTTACACATTCACACAACACACACACACACACACACACACACACACACCGTATGGCATTTTAGAATTGAGACATCCAGATTTTTAAAAGTTACTGCCCCCAAAGCTAGAACATTTTGTACTCTGTTATTCAAAATATTAAACTGAGAAACTTGAATTGGCAACTGTAAAGTCTAGTGTAGCATATTATTTATTGGTCTCTTTTTATGGTGTAAGGACTTAGATTTCACCCAAGATTCTAATAGTACCACTTCTTCAAAGAATGTGAAATGAGCTTTCAAATAAAAAATGTGTTTTTACTTGGGCTATCCTTTTTTTTTCACCATGGAAATTTAATTGAGATTGGGGGAAGAAAAGCATTGATTCTGACAGATTTTAAACATTTTTGCCAAGAGCTATATTTTCTAACAACGTGTATGCAGAATAACAAATATTATAAGAGTTAAAACAATAAGTGTTCTTTGCAGCTGTGCTTTTCACCGATTTTAGCTTCAAAGTAGAGTAAATGGCCGAAAGACAAAAAGTTTCCAAGTACAGTGTGCTCTCTTGTTCTGTCCTCTTGTCTTACCACTTTCTTTTTGTTTGTTACTAGTTTCCATAATTACTTTTAGTTTGTCATTTCTTTTTTCTTTTTTTCTTTTCTTTCTTTCTTTTCTGTTTCGTTTTGTTTTGCTGTTGTTGTTGTTGTGAGATAGACCTTTGTGAAAGTGTTGGGATTTATCTATGGTTGCCCATAGAAAGAGGCTTGCCTTTGCCTGAGAGAACGCTGAATATTAAAATTCTAGTTGTCGAGAAAAGCCTGCCAGTCTGGCAGCTGGTTAAATGTTATTTGTGAACTCAGGCACCTTGTTCTCCTTTTGGTGGGTAAATTGAGAGCCAGCATCGTTTCTGATGAGATCAAGTGTGATATTGCCACTCTGTGTGCAACTGAGCACTGAGGCTCTTCCAGAATTCTGCAGATTTAAATTCCCTATGTTCTCTGAAAGTCCAGGAGATAATAAACTTAATAATTTTATTCAACGGACCTGTCTGAAACTGATATACAATCCACAATAATACCACATAAGGGCACACTATTCAATAAATATTCAGTGAGGACCTATTCTGCTTCAGACACAATACTACGATCTAGACATAGTGTGGCCTAGACTAAGAGATGGTTTTGAAGAGATTAGGATCTCGACACAAATTTTCTCTAATGAAACGAATTGAATTGACAGAGCCCACAACCATCATATATTCTCCTGAGCTGGCAATTCTGCATTAGACACTCATTTATTCATTGTTTTGACCAATACTATTTTATCAGTGTCAAGTTTTGGAATAATCCTAATTCAAATAGTCTTCTCTTTTATATCGGGGGAGAGGCAGTAAATCACATGTTCTTTCTAAGCCTTTGAACTTGATCACTATACTGCTGTCTACTACTTACGGGTTACTTAATTTTAAACACCAAGGGCCTTTTCTGTCACAAATACATCACCTGGACCCTGGCGTTGGGAGGTCAGTATCCATCATCTTTCCATCTTGTGACTCAGACCTATTTAACGATACATGAGAAAGTTTGACCCTGTGCTAAATCAACACTTCCTGACAAGGGAATAAATGAATTCTGGGGTTGGAAAGCGTTGTCAGCTCCCACACAACTTGTATTGCAGCAGGGACTAGGAGAGCCCTGTCAGCAATTTGTCTGACCTAGCCCATTCCGATGTGACTACACTTCCTCAGCTTATCTACAAGAAGGGAACATTCGTACCAGGTACGGTTATATTTACAACCAGAAATTAAGTCACCAGAAGTTGCCTAGGACCCAGGCAGACAGAAATGGCACTAGTAAAAGGGTGTGTTGGTATGAAATGAAGAGTGGGTCAGTGAAGGCCCCAGGTGACAAGGCCCTCTCTCATGACACTGAAGAGGTGACGGCAGAGCACTTGAACTTGTCCGGACTAAGAATAAGCTCTGTTCTGGAATATTGCAGCTGCATGGAGATGCTTAACACCCGTTTCCTCTACTCATAGGAAGAGGTCCAACTAGCATATATATCCACTTAAAATGATTTTATGTTATATATGCCAGTGATTGAAGTGAGAAAAGAATAAACTGTATGTAGTTCTGTACTCAAACCTTAAGGCTAATGTGTGGCCAATCACTTCCATGATATCAATTATGTTCCAAATCACAGAGAAGATGTTGCATCTGTTTTTTGTTTTAATACAAATAAACACACACACACACACACACACACGTATATATTGACTCATGCATATGTACATTCATCAGCAGAAATTCACATATTCAAAATATAATGTTATATGCACCAGTATCACAGAATGCCTAAAATGAATTATAATTTATCGAATTCTACATGAATAATTATGGATGGATTTCAAATATTATGGCATTGTTTTCATAGCAGATGGCATTTTCCTTGTATTAGTACCCCACTTCAGACTGTTAGGGATCTGTACCATGTATCTGCAGTTAAAAATCAAGTTATTTCTGATTCTTTTCAAATATATTTCAGGAATGCTCTCTGGTTCCCTTGCTGCCTCTGAGGTTTTTGCCTTGTTTTGTTCTGTTTTGTCTTTGTGGCTGGCCTACTTATCTAGTCATAGAGGAGGCTTCCATGTGTTTACTCTATATTGACCTACAGCTGAGCAATGGCAAGGAGGGAAAGAGAATAAAGCATGTTTTCATATATTGATGAAGATATGGACTAGAGAAACAATGGCATACAGATCAATTTGTAGCTCAGGGATCTGAAATTGTGTTTCTTTCTATTGTTAAGCAGGCAGAGAGTAGAGAGCTTTTCAGAATGCTTTGTCAATAAAAAGGGATCATGACCCAAATCAAACAATGCCTCATATTTTCAACAGAGCTGTTTGGCTTTTGAAATATTAGCATTAACTACATTTATTGGAATTGTCCAGTGATCACCAATTTTGTCCATGCCCTGCATATGGACTTATGTGCTCTTAGGGATAAAAACACTAGAATGAAAGCCTTCTCAAAAGGAATAGGGGCCTTGACTGTACTGTTCACACTTATTTCACTGATGTAATTGGCCTGGGCATGCTTCCCAGGCATGGCTAATTTTTCAAAACTCCTCAGATTCTTCCAATGTGGAGTCAAGGTTGAGAAGCATTAGAGTAGTGCTTCCAAAATTTGTGCATAGAAGCCCCAGTTATCTTGCCAAAATGCAGATTCTGATTTAGTAGGTACCGAGTCCTGAAAGTATGTATTTCCACAAAATCCCTATAGGATGTGGATGCCAATGTTGGATGTTTGGATGTACTATTGTGTAGCCAGAGCTGAGAAGATATGGCAGCTATGATGGCAAACTCACCAAAATGCCAGTTTTAACAATGGCTGTAATGCCAAATCTCTTTTTTAACAATGTTAAACAAGAACCTCAAAATCTCCACTTACAACTTTTCGTTTGCTTTTCCGATGGACATATATATTGTTTTGCCACGTTGGTCCACAATTGGTTATGCTATCTACACCCATGTTCCTAGGGTCCAATTGTGAACAAATATGCTTTCTGAATAAAGTCACATGTCTCCTATAAGTTTTAGGATATATTATAAGGCCTAACACACTGAATATGCTGTAAGGTAATAATGGGATGAAAATTGGTGCATCATATAACTTGGATGTAAATTAAAAAATAAATTAAATAAAATGTTGCACTACGTGCTAACTAACTTGGACATAAATAACAAAATAAATTAAATTAAAAAAAAAAGAAAATTGGTGCATCATAAAGGAAGTAGTCTATTGGGGCATTGCTGGGGAGCACACTATCATTACACGGAACATCAAAAAATATTAGAAATCCAGATGTCGTCTACTGTTTTCTCTTTTAAAAATATTAAAAAATATATAAAACCAGGATACATTTCTAATTAAATACTGAAGCATTTCAAACACTTTATGAATGAACAAATAGCGGTCATCATATTATTGAATTCAGACTTTTTCTGATAGCTTCACAGGTATAACCTTTCAATACATCAAAGAATTTGCTTTGGATTCATGTTGTAAGACTATTTGGTTTAATATAGGAAATAACAAATATGGTAGTTCACCTTCATCCACCTCTTAAAGTATTTTTTAATGTATGTTATGTTTTTCTAGGAGCAAGACCAAGGTCCATATTTGTTGTACTTTGGCAAGTTGTATTTTGGCAAGTTCTTTTTATTACTTGGTTCAAACAAGATGTGTTCAGAAAAGTAGCAAAGTTTCATGCTATCTATGCAGAATTCCTTCTGTTTCCTTGGAGCGCATTGATGACTTCTATGGGACAGTGAGTGCCTGTCAGCGCCTGGAAGATGGTCCTCTGCATAAATCATTATCTTGTCTTTATGTCTCACAAGCAGTGAACCCTTTTTAGGCTGCATTTCTGGCTGAGGTTGGCAGACACTTGGGGGAAGAGTATCAGAGTCAAGGAGAGTTGCTTATTAAATTACTCATCTCACTTTTACAGAACAGCTGCTACGCCAAACTGGCTAAAATATCTCAGTAGTTACCCACAGCATATGTTTGAATACAGATGCTTACTCTAAGCAATTCAAAGAGCCAAGGCTGTGGAGGTTGATAAATGTTCAGCTTTTAGACACAAAGCAGAGGTTAAATGGATATGTCAAGATGCTTAGCGTGTCCTGTTACTTTTAGCTGAAGAATAAATGGTGGCGAACTTACCACTGAGCTAGCTTCCAATCCTAGCAAGTGAAAAAAAAAAAAAAATGAAAACATTCATCTAGTGCTTTTAATAATGCATTGGGCCCATTTTATTTGATTCGTTTTTTAAAAAATAAAAAAAAAACACCCTTTAAATTCTATTCAAATCAAGGTAAATCATAGAATGATATGTTTATTCATGCAATAAGACGTGCAAATGCATAAATCCCTAATATTTCTTGTGGGATTTACCTTTTGAGGGGCAGACAGTTCACTCCAAAGGACTATTTATTAAAGGCTGATGCATTAAATTATAACCCCTTATAAATTATAAGCCCATGTGCGTGGGCTTGAGATATGACAGTTTGCCCTCCAGGACTCACATCAGACTACTAGCGAAATCGCATGGGTCACTTAATATCCATTAAATTATAGCAACTTTTATCCACAACTAATCCTGATGGTGTTTGGACTAGAGATGAAATGCTTTGTAACTCATCACAAGTCTCTAAACAATCAAGTGATTCTTATCTGAGGAGGGAAACATTGTTTCTTGGTCAATTCTTATTTAATTCCTAAGTTGATTTTAACTGTAAAATGAAGGGTAAAGAAAATCTAGTTTTCTCTTTGAACTGTTTCTTCCTGCATGAACGATCGGCTCAATTAAAGTCATTATTTTTAGTAAATTAAGAAAATATTGATGATGATGCTGGCATAGGTTGCCTCAGTTTGAGTTTGAATTCTATTTCCTGATGGGTCTTTATTGGGAATTCTATTTCCTAATGCCTATTAAATGATAGGCATTTGACGGAAGTTCCTTATTTTTAATACTTATGCATGCAAAAGTGTTCAAAGCTACAGCAATTCCCTAGGCAGGTATAAGCTCATGCAGTCTTTAATATATTCTTTGATTAGCTAGATAATTAATCACTTTTATTCATATACTCAGTATCACATTCACCACTCAATCCACAATACCACTACTAATTTAAACAAAATTCTGCATCTGACATCTTTTTCATATGCAGATTCAGTTCATCCTCAATACTTTCTATCAAGAAGAAGGAGAATGAAATAAAGCTCAGGAAAAGTTAAAATAATCCATGACTGCATTATTCTTCAAAGGAATTCTTAAGCCATCCTTTGAAACATTATGAGAAATCCCTTTGTGGAGAGTGGATTCATCATATCTGCAGGTTACTGAGATAACAGAATGTGTGGAAATGTGACCCTAATATTAGCAAGAAAGATCAAAGTAGAAAATTAGAGTGACAATGGTCCACTCTTCTGTTAAAATATTAAAAACAAGATCACTTTCAAGCAATAGCATTATGATCCAAATTGTTACAAAGCAGGCAACATGGAAGGCAGAAAAAGGCATGAAGCCTTGTTGAAAAATTTTTTAATTAATCTATGCAATTTTGAAAATGTCACCTAAAACATATGTTATGCAAAAGACTGCCTCACCTTTCCCATTTGTTAGGGCTGTTGAGTGAAGGAGACCAGGTATTTGTGAGAGAAGTACATTCCAGTTTAAAAATATCTACATATTAGAAGAATATTCCCTACTTCACACCTAACTTTAACTCTTTTTTTTTAATATTTACTTATTTTTGAGAAAAAGAGAGAGAGTACAAGTGGAAGAGAGGGAGAAAGAGAGGGAGACACAGAATCCAAAGTAGGCTTCAGGCTCTGAGCTGTCAGCACAGAGCGTGAGGCGGGGCTTGAACCCATGAATCGCAAGATCCTGGCCTGAGCCAAAGTCAGATACTCAACCAACTGAGCCGTCCAGGCACCCCCACCTAACTCTAATTCTTAATGTTCTACAGACTTAGGCTCCATGGCTAAATGAGCCTAAATCATTTGGCCGCCCCTTCCTCTACTCTTTTCTGAAGACGAGAGAAATGTCCTAGCCAGCTATTAGCAATATCTGTTTACCCTACTCTGTGAATATTTTTTTGTTCTAACTCTTCTCTTACTTCCTAAGAAATCTACAATCTATCCTCTGATGTCTGCAGTTTTATATTTTATACAGAGCTATTTATTTCTTCCTTAATGTACATGCACTTATTATTTTAAAACAATTAAAAAAATAAATACATTCTGTGCAACTTATTATCATTTTTATTATTAAAATTCTTAAGTCTATGAACTATATCTATTCTCTGTTTCCATGAAAAATACCACATGATTGCAAAAATAAGTTTTCTAAAATGTACTGTATAATACATCCTATAGGTGTATCATAGTTTAAAATATCACTTGTCTGTTGTTGAAGAGGTTTTTTAAAATTTTCTTTCAACTTTTCCACTTTGAAAGTTTATTTACAAATTTTTGAGAGAGAGAGAGAGAGAGAGAGAGAGAGAGCATCAGTGGTGGAGGGGCAGAGAGAGAGGGAGAAAGAGAATCCCAAGCAGACTCTACACTGTCAGCACAGAGTCCCACATGGGACTTGATCCCCCAAACTGTGAGATCATGACCTGAGCCAAAATTAAGAGTAAGACACATAACCGACTGAGTCATGCAGGAGCCCCTAACTTTTGCACTTTTAAAATCATAGAATTATGAAGTACTAAGTATCTCAATTTACATCTACCTCTCCAAACATTATCTATAGAATTTCTTTTTTTAATGGTTTTATTTATTTATTTATTTATTTATTTATTTTTATTTTTTTTTAATGTTTATGTATTATTTTGAGAGACAGAGACAGAGTTTGAGCAGGGGACGGACAGAGAGAGAGGGAGACACAGAATCCAAAGCAGGCTCCAGGCTCTGAGCTGTTAACACAGAGCCCGACGTGGGCCTCGAACTCATGGACCACGAAAATCATGACCTGAGCCAAAGTCGAAGTCGGACACTTAACCAACCGACTGAGCCACCCAGGCGCCCCTAATGTTTTATTTATTTTTTGAGAGAGAGAAACAGAGCGTGAGTCGGGTAGAGACAGAGGGAGACACAGAATCTGAAGGAGACTCCAAGCTCTAAGCTATTGGCACAGAGCCCCATGTGGAACTCAAACTCACAAACTGTGAGATCATGACCTGAGCTGAAGTCGGATGCTTAACTGACCGAGCCACCCAGGCACTGCTATATAGAATTTCTTTTAAATAATTTTTTCTTTCACTATCTCACTGAATCTGCCATGGCAAAGTTTTCTGGTTTCTCTTAGAATATTCAGTGGTTGGTATTTGCTCTAAGTGTGCATAGTTCTTTTAAGCATATGTACATGCAACCACGGACTTCTTTTCACTTCCTAAACTCTTGAGGTTGCTTTTCATTTAGAAGAAAGCAAGTGATATGATTCATTTAGAAGAAAGCAAATGATATGATTCTGACATTTAATAAAAAATTGCCTCAAGATGTTGTCACCCTAGAACTGCTTCTTTCATACTAATTCCCTTCCTCTGGTTCTCCACATTCTAGTATCTGGAGTTATCAAGTATCTCTCATTGACTCCTATGAGGATCTCCCCACAGTTATCCTGTGGCATCTGCTTTAGTCTTTAACTTCTGCCTGGCTTTACCTGTTTCTTTTTAAGGTATAACATATAGAACATATAGAAACGTGTCTATGTATGTCATAAATATACAGCTTGATGAATTTTCACAGTGAACACACCTGTGGCAGGCAGAATGTAAATTGGCCCCCAAGATTCCCACCTCTGGTGAGCATGCCTATATATTTCCCTGATCTTGAGTGTGAGCAAGTGACTTAAGTGAATGAATTTGATGGGATTCACACCTATGATTAGGTTGAGTTAATCCAAAAGAAGATTCTCTGGATAAAATAACTTATTTAGGTGAGCATCTGAAGAGGGTCTCAGCCTTCTCTGAAGGAAGAGATTTAAAGTCAGAGAGACTTCTACCGTCTTAAATAATCAAATAGCCATGTTGTGACGGGGCTTGGGGGGCAGCCTCTAGGAGGCGCTAGCTGACAGCGGAGAAAGTAGAGACTGTGCTGATTGTTCAAGGAATTGAATGCTGCCAACCTCCGCAGTTAACTGAGAAGAGGACCTCCAGCTTCAGAAAGGAACACAGTTTTTGAGTTTTACAATTTTTCCTTTTTTTTTTTTTTTAAATTTAAAGACTCTCTTAAAGCGGTTTTAGGGTCACAGCACAATTGAGTATTCACTCTTGATGTTGTATATTCTATAGGTTTGGATAAATGTAAAATGACATGTACCTATTGTTGTATTGTTGTAGAGTAGTTTCGCTGCCATAAAAATTCTAAGTACTCCTTCTTTTCATCTCTCCACACACCTCCATTTTCTCTACTCTAACTTGATTTTACTTAATGTCTTCTGAAATTTTTAATGTGTATGTCCTACACATCTTTCATTGTTCTTGGACATTTGATGTCTTGGGATAGCCTAAGTGGAAATCATTTTTTTTTAAACTATATAGTGTGTTTGTTGCTAGTAGATAGAAATACAAGTGATTTTCAAATTTGTGTAAATTTGCTAGTGTCTGGTAACCTTGGTAAACTCTTATTAATTCTAAATGTAAAATTCTAGACTTTCCGTGACCAAAATTGTATGATCTGCAAATAATTGCTATGTTCATCTTTCCTGTCAAATTATTTGCTTTTTATTTATTTTCATGTTTTATAGTGTGAAGATATTACTTGAACAGAAGTGGTGATAGCAGATATTTTTGTTTCATTCCGAATTTCCAAGGAATTATTGGAATCATTGTCATCAAGGAGGTTGTACCATGAATGTGTGTTGAGTTTTGTCATCAGTTTTTCTGTATCTATTGATACATTTTTTTCCATAATTTTTTTCTATCACACTGTTAGTGAAAAGGGCTTTATCTTTAAATGTTAAACCATTTTTTGTAACTGAAATAAGACTAATTTGCCTTTATCCTGTTTACATGCATATACAAGAATTTCATTTTATTAGAATATAATATATCGTTTCTAGCCTTTTACTTAAATCTTTCTGTGTTCACTTGATTTATAGCTCTTGTAAGTTGTCTGTGGCTGTATTTATTTTTAGTCAATGAAGACAATCTTGAACCTTTATTCTGAGTATTTAGTTTATAATTAAATGATTACTTAATGATACACTTGGCTTTTATGTCTTCCTTTCTAATATATTTTTTCTATTTTACTCACTTCTTTTGTATTCTTCTTACTTTCCTTCCTTCATTTTTAAATTTTTTCGTTACAAGCTATTAATTACAGAGACATTTAAAAATGTTTCATGGTGAAACTAGAAATTACAACATGCATTCTTGAGTTATTATTGCTTCTACAAGATAATTTACTTCTGAAAATTAAGCAATCACTGAATTATAATTCTCGTTTCCTTTTAACGATTGTTTCCAGAATTTATTTCACTTCACAAGTGCTATAATTTAAGATTTAATTCTCATTGTCCAAAATCAATGATCATCAGGGACCAGAGATCAAAGTTCCCTCTGAAACTTCTTCTGAAAGCATGGAAGACAAGTAATTGTTTTACTGGAAAATGTTGTCAGACAAAAAAGTAGGGAAAGAAGGGCTAAGTGTGACAAAGAATAAGGCCCAAGATAAGCATTTATTTTGAAATTCAGGTACGGCTAACGCTCGCTCAGTTTCCAGAAGTTTAAAGTCATCTCAACAAAGGAGGTCCAGCAAAATAAATAAAAAATATTTAAAAATTCTTATCTTAATTCTTCTTATTTTTGATAAATTCAGAGCTCCACAAGACAGTTTCTTACTTTTCCTTATTCAAATTGTCCCTCTCAACACCAGTCAAAAATTGAATACTGCTTGTTCAATGATATATTTGACATTTCTACTGATTTAGCATTTTCAATGGTAACTATTTTCCTATTCCCCTAAAAATAATATGCAGTATCGTCTTCAAGCAAATATTGTAAATTTCTAAATGCATGCATCCTACTGATCAGCAATTTTAGTTATTGTATTTAAATTACTTGAGTGATCATCCTGAACTTATTTATAATGGAAATTCCAATATTTTGCAATACAGAATAGTAGATAAAAGGATACACTCTTTAAAAGTTGTGGTGGTCGATGTTTGCTTTCCATATTTAATATAAAAGAACTGACTCCTTATATTTTGAAGTTTTATTTAAAAAAAATCTAAAGGTTTCCTTTCAAAATAAAAATGTAGTTGGAGACCAACAACTGATTACTAGTATTTCCTGTATCTCATGAAATATCCATCCACCACACTAAGATCTCAAGCTTACTTTTCTAACAGGTTGAGGAAAAATAGATTCAATATTTTAAATACTATCTTAGTTTAAAGTAAAAATAGATTCAATATTCTAAATACTATCTTAATTTAAAACTTGAATTTGTGTCAGGTACTAATTTTAACTCTCAACTCTGGTCCCTAACTATGCCAATTATCTTTTTTGTTCTTATTATGAAAGTATAGAAAAATGTCCCCAAACATTCAGATAATATAATATAATAATATATATTATATATAATATAATACAGGAATTATAATATAATATTCCTGTAAAACTTTTCTTTTTAAATAAAATATGCCTGTACTTTGAATCTTTAGTAAGTTATGATAAAAGTATAATAAAATATCTGTAATTGGCATTAAAAGCAAGTTAATTAAAGCCATTTTTCTTATCATATTACAAACTAAAAATGGCTTCCCCTGGCAAAATAAAAAACAATATCTTATAGCGAAAGAATTAAGGATTGCATTGACTATGAAAAAGAACTCAGTATGCTTTTATGTGACATTTATGCATTTATTATATTAAAATTGAAAAGACCACAAAGTTATAAAGATAATGAAAAATCAGCCAACATATTTATATGTAAAGCCTCAGTTTCTCTTAGTTTTAATGTTATCATGCATGCTTTGAAAATTCAAATTATTTCCTCTGTGCAGGAATTCCTTTAAATTTTCCATACCCCTCTAAGATAAAATCATTAGTCATTAGTCAAAATGGCAATTAAAATACATAGCACATCATTGACATGACCAAATATGCATTGTGAGATCAAACCTTACCCTAATTTTTACAATAAAAGTAATGAGGATAATATCCTGCTAAAGATTTATTTTCACCTTCCCTCCACCCTCCCCCCCTTTTTTCTTTTTTGCATTGTTTTCTACTACACTACTTCCCTGTATGTGCACAATATAAAGAATGGGAGATGAGTACTAACAGAGATCATAAAAGGCAAAAAAAAAAAAAAAAAAAGAAAAGAAAAGAAAAGAAAAGAAAAGTTTATGCCTTAATGTTTTCAATAAATCTAAAAAAAACAGAATTCGATTTTTATTCTCATGAGAAAAAAATTGGTCAGCCTGTATAGTAGCAAGCGAAGTCATTCCCATCACATGCATCAGTGACATAAGCACTGTTAATAAATATTAGACAATTCTGTAGATGTACACTAACTTTGACCTGTAGGTCCCAGTTCACTAGCTTTCGTGTTTTGACCTAGGTCAATTTTCTTTATTTGCTTTACATTTCATTTGTTTTGGGCAGGAAATCTTGATCTTCTCTAGAAAAATGAAAACACTGAAAAATAACTGAAGTGTCTCTCATAGGACAGGTTTAATTTCCTCTGTTTCATTGAATCTCTGATTGGATCTCAAGATAGGGTTTGCATCCAATTCTGCATAAGTTTGTCCTTTTCATAATCTATGGAATTATTTATTTTATACTATGTATTTTGGAGAAAAAAACAAAAAGTCCAGTCCTAATTGCCTAACCTTTAACAAACAATAAAAAATGTGAGTTAGCATCTTGGCACAAAGGGTGTCCCTTTACTTAAGCCTTTAGAGACATTGGAATTTGTTACAAAGGAATGGTTTCATAATAGGAAAGGGGGTAGGATGTTCTCTTGTAAATTTGTAAATGTTCACAACAAAGTTAGTTGTTTTAGAATGCAAAGCAGTCTAAGGAAACATGCAATTTCCGTATTCCTACCTCTATCTTAATAAGATAGAAGAAAAGTGTAATGTGTTATTATTGAGGATATTACTGATTATTTTTTTAAAAACCTTTAAGGGTACAGAATTGTAGCATTTACCTAATATAATGCCCTTGTTTGTTTTGTTTTGTTTTTGTTTGTTACCTTGCTTGTTTGTTTTGGCATAGTCAAGGAAAGATGGGTAGTAGGGTATGGCCTGTTTATGGCATAATGTATTTTATAATTCAGGACTTTTTATAATATCAACTTAGAAAAATACGATATATGTAACCATGACTGGAGAACCACTAATTAAGATGCTACTTTTATTTTGAAGCGATGCAGAAGTTCAAGATCTAATCTGGGCACTGGGCCTTCATCTTTCTAGCCTGAGGTTATCATTTACATCCCTTCTGGGATGTCCTATTCCAACAGAAATTAATTAAAAATTTTTTTGTTTATTTACTTTGAGAGAGAGAGAGAGAGAGCATGCACAAGCAGGGGAGGGGCAGAGGGAGAGGGAGAGAGAGAGAACCCCAAGCAAGCTCAGCACTGTCAGTATAGAGCCCGATGGGGGGCTCAAAACCAGGAACCGCAAGACCATGACCTAAGCTGAAATCAAGTGTTGGACACTTAACTGAATGAGCCACCCAGGTGCCCCTCCAAAAAAAAAAAAAAATTTTAATAGGAATGTCCTTCTGATGTCTCTCCGGGATGAACCCACCTACATTACATGTGCACAAATCTTTCTCTCTTTGTCTCTTATAAAAAAGCCCCAGCTCTGCTTCGTATTTATCTCTGTTTGCTCTTGTTTTCCAACGTGGTTACAAATTCTGCTTTTTAACGTACGTTGACTCTGGAAGACATTGTTTGCATCCTGGTTCTCCAAGTTGGTAGACAAGTGCTCTTTAACAACATCTGGACCTTGTTTTCTTATACGTAAGAGCATGGCACAAAATATGATCTATAAGATGGCTTTGAGGGAGAGATGCAGAGTGTTCAGTGTAATGTCCCTAGCATTTGCCTAAAATCAAGGAATGCTTAACAAATAATACATTCATCCCTTACTTCCCTGTCTTGTATTTCAGGTAGCTAAACTTTTGTTATATTTCCTTTATCTCGTATATGTTATATGGTGTAAAAATCGTGATGAAATGGCATAAAATATGGTAGGAGGATATTTAAGACTTTGGACAATTGTTTTGTTTTTACATTCAGAGACTTAGCCCCTAGGATTGGTGGAGAATGACTGACAGAGTTTTCAGTTAATTTCCGGAGACAGCAATTTAAGTCTTTTAGCTGCAAGATATTCCTTAACCCTTTGGAACAGCGGTTCAAAATTAAAGATCAGATTGTTGCTAGAAAGTGATTTTCTCAATTTTGAAAAAGACGGACACAGTGATATAAGAAGAATTTAGAGGATTCAGTTACCTTTATTCTACCCTGGTAGAGTGTAGAGAGTTGTATGAAAAACTGGACAGGTAAGGAAGAAGTAAGGGAAGTTAATATAAACAGTTTTCAAAGTAATATCAGGGAAGTGCCTCAGCCAAATAAAAAATATAAAAGCGAGCAAAAGAAAGTCAGATAGTAGCCCCTGGAGGAAATAAATTTACTATCAACAAATTCCACATCTGTATTTTACAGATGATCTAACTGAAGATGAGAGAGTTTAAATTGTTTGCACAGCGTAATTACAGTAGATAATATCACAGCTAGATCTGCAACTCAAGTCTCTTATTAAATTATCCTTTTTCTTTCCTATCCCATCATGACAGGAACAGCAAAAGTCATTAAGCCATTCAATTATTGTCCTTAGTGCTAAAACTGGAGAACCCTAGACTATGAACTAAACAGAGACTGAAATGATGCTGCACCTATAATTTCTCAAAGTATGTTCCAAGTGATAGCAGGTCCTATGAGAGGTTTAATGGAAAACAACAATATCTTTGACATTTAGAATACAAGTGCTTGGCAAGATTCTCTCCTTGACCAAATTTTGGAGAGGCTCTTCTGAGCTCTCTTTTTGACTAGGTCCCATGTTGGGCTTCAGTGTCCTTCTTTGTAGAGTCCAGTTCTAGCAAGAATCCTGCAAAGTCAATTCTGTAAGAATATCAAGCCTTGATATCTGATCAAATTCCTCATTCTCCATCTTTGGTATTTGATGGGACTGCCTTGAGCAAGATCCTTTTAGGTTACTATCGCCATAATGCCTCCATATCTCTGGTGTTTCCTCTCAGTAATTTCCCATCCAATACCCCTACCCTGCTCCTTGGCTATACATTTCCACTTGTTCATGCTGCATTCAGAATGGAGCCCAGTTCAATGCCAAAGTCTCTTTTTCCCTATTGCAATAGTTTTTATAAATAATATCTGTTTTCACAACTTTACCATCTATCCTCCTCTGGTTTTCTTTGATATCCCTCTCCACATTTGTGTTAGTATATTAAGGGATCAGAAATACTCTGACATAAATAAACCGTTCAAATTGCTACAACCCCTTGACTACTATAGTTTACATATTTTTTGATTGTTTTTTGAAAATATTTAATTATGTCATTACAGAACTTGTTTTGAGAAACGTAGTTCTGTATCCATTCCCCGTGATTTGTGAGAGTCAAACCAGAGCTCAGATTCAGAGAAATTTACCATTTGTCTGACTCTGGGTCCTGGTAATGCTTTCCTTAACACATCTGGAGTTTTCCTTGAACCCATAAACTAGAGGATTAGGGCCCTAGATTTTAAATTTTATTTGCTGAAATACTTTTATTGCAAGTATTCATGTAATTTATTATGAATAAAATACATCCTCTTGAAATCATTTAACAAATCAACCCTAAAGCACATGTATAGTGATTTGTACATTATATTTAGAGGTAACATTTTAAAGCAAGTCTATGGGGACTTATAAATGTGCAGAATCTACAGGCCAACTCATAAAGCTAATCTTCACTGATTTTAAAAATGTATTTTCCATTTGAACCATTAATATTCAGAGTTTATTTTTCAAATGGCACTGTTTATCTGAGTATTTTCCAGTGTCTCTGAGATCACTCTGTAATAATTCAACATCATTCATATACAGGTCCTCTGGTGTAGTGATAGTGATATCACTTCTGGCTTAACCATATATTGGTTCAGTGGAAGGAATCCTAGATTCAAAATCAGGACATGGTTCAAGTTCTTGCTTCCTCAATCATCAATTAATGACTTGGGGTCTCAGTTTTCTCACTGGTTAATGCTTTACCTGACTCACTAGGTAATGGATTTCAAAACCAGCCAAATAAGAAAAGTCCTTTTTAAATCCCACAATATTCTACAAACTTAGTTTGGCATTTTCATTACAGTGTTATATGGCCATGATCCTTCCATACTCTGAATACCTTGAGAGAAGTTCTGTTTTGATCAACACATATCCCACATTTTATCCCCAGAATCTGAAGGGATATTAAACATACCAACAAAAAATGAGTTAGAAATAAAACAAAAGTGATTAAAGTACATTTCCCAGGACACACACACTAGAAAAGAAGTATCTCCCATTAATATTTGAATCTCCACTGAGATTCAAACAAAATGACATCCATTGGAAAGTATTCAATGAATTCAGGTTGAACTGAGCTCAGAAAGGAACACGGACAACAAGCTTTGAAAATGGTGTGGTATTAGCAATTTTAGTGACTTTTTCATATTTCCTACATTCTTTAAAGCTCAGATCATCCTTTTTTTTCCCATTTGTACAGGTCTTATCAAAGGAATGCTCATAGATGCTTTGTTATTTTAAAGTTACTAAAATGTATACAAGTGTCAGAATTTATATATAGGGAGTGAGAATGAGAACATAGATATTAAGGATCTGATAACTCCTGGATGTCATAAAAGCACCCACGGGGTTGTTATCTTATCTCCATGTGGATAGCTTTATGAAAACACAAATAATACACAGACTTAACCAGAGGAAAAATACAATTGCCTAGATATGCATTGTCCAATATGAGAGCCAATAGTTACACGTGACAATTTAAATTTAAAGTATTTGGAAATTAGGGGCGCCTGGGTGGCTCAGTAGGTTGAGCAGCCGACTTCGGCTCAGGTCATGATCTCGCAGTCCGTGAGTTCAAGCCCCGCATCGGGCTCTGTGCTGACGGCTCAGAGCCTGGAGCCTGTTTCAGATTCTGTGTCTCCCTCTCTCTGACCCTCCCCCGTTCATGCTCTGTCTCTCTCTGTCTCAAAAATAAATAAACGTTAAAAAAAATAATAAAAAAATAAAATAAAATAAAGTATTGGAAATTAAATAAAATGTAAAAATATGTTCCTTATTTCACTTACTCAATAGAGACGTGTGGCTAGTGGCTTCTGTATCAGATGGCACAAATTCTAGAATATTTCTATGCTTGCAGAAAATTCTGGGAGGCAATGCTGGTCTAATTTTTTTAAAAAGAAGTAAACAAAAATACTGTACATCATTTCTATTCAGTAATCAGGTTATAAAATTTTAATACTGTCACCCAAGTTTTAGTTTCTTAAAAAAACTTAATCATTGAGAAACCAATAATGCACTTTATATTAACTAACTAAAATTTAAATTAAAAAACGTAATCATTTGAATTTCTACTCATTTAGTGATCCTATACATTGTACATTGCACTGAAAAAAAAAAAGGAAAGGACATATTCAAATTATGTGAATATACATATTCACAATATATAGGACATATTCACATTATTACATACAAAAATCATAGGCTCCATTCTTCTCTATGTGGATGAAATAAAGTATATGTTTTACATCTGGGTATTCAAAATTTTTTTCTAAAAACTGAGGCCATTTATGTTAAAAAATGCCTAGAGAAGTCATTAGTACCATGTTATAACTCAATAAACATTTTCTTCTCTAATTTTAGAGGGAACCAACACCAAGAACAACTAATGAAACTACCATTACATACATGCAGGTTAAGTATCAAATATCCATTCTTTAAAAGTCTTTTATTCTATAAGCTTTGCTATATTTTCATAATTTTCATGTCTTTAATGTATACTTAGGAAACAAATCAATTTAAATTGATCTGAAAAGATTGTGTAATATCCTCGATATAATTCATTTCCTGTCCTAGCACCTGCCCTTACAGAATACAGCTTTTTCACTGTTAGCTTTAGTATTTGTGTACAACTAGTATCTTTTCAATTATCAAATTGTTCGAAGTAGCGTGATAATCAGCTAACTAAAGACACTTTCCAACTCAGAAATTCTCTCTTAAAAACCCAAGACACCAAGGTTGCACAGCAATTTCAATTTGGTTGCTCATTGCCACATTCATGACTTCAGCACTATTTTTACTAATATGTCCTGCTCTGCTAAAATAAATAGGCAACTTTCTCTTGAGATTTGAAATGATGACATCAGCTCTTCTGGTTTAGATAAAAAAGTAAAGGATGGGAGCTCCTGGGTGGCTCAGTCTGACTTTGGCTCAGGTCACGGTCTCGTGGTTTGTGAGTTCCAGCCCCACATCAGGCTCGCTGCTTTCAGTGTGGAGCCACTTTGGATCCTCTGTCTCCCTCTCTATCTCTGCCCCTCCTCCATTCCCCCCTTTCAAAAATAAATTAAAAACATTAAAAAAGAAAGGTGAAGGACACTATAAAACAAAAGATTATTCTGTTGCATGCCTGCACAAGCATGTGCACACATATGCCCATATACAGATACACACACACTATATACCCAAGACATTTTCTCTTTTTTTAATATATTGTAACCTTGAAGAACTTGACATGATCTTTGCTTCCCTTGTCAGTGGCTTAATTTTCTTAGTTTCACTACAATGACTGACATTCAAGCCATTGGTCTATGGAAACTATTGTTCAACACAGTCTTGCCAAATCTTTGAGAAGTTAGTGACCTTAATCCTTGAACGAATTGCGGACTTTAGACTCAAAGTTTTTTTTCAGGTGAACACTTGTTTATCTTGTTGAGTATTCTGCCTTTCACATCACTGGTATCTAACTTTCTACAATTGGAACTAATGTGGATCTTTGACACATCACACTTGTCACTCTTATCCATGTGGAGGTTTTCTTCTTGTGTTATCATTTGTCTTCATTCTTGAAGACAGTTCTTTATCCAAGTAGCCGTCTTCCACATCCCTCCATAATGGTTGACCTTGTAGATTGAGTTTTCTATCTGGTCATTTAGGGAACGATTTGTACCGTAGGAAAATTATGTCCCCAATTTTCTCTGACAACTGTATTATTTTATCAAGCAAAATACTATCAGTTTTGTCAGGTGTGGCTGTCTCCCTGTGATCCAGGCTGATTTTCTTTAAACAATTCATCACTCTCTGAATGCTCTGTTTTCTCAACTCTGATCAGCATTTCCTGTTATTTTCAGTGTACTTAAATTTATTCTGACAGAAAAATAAGACTTGCAGTTCTCTTTCTACTGAAAGTACTAGATTTTTTCTCCAATAAGATATTTCTTATATCTCTTTAATGTTTTATTGTAATAACTCTATGTTTTGTCTGTAAAGGGCTTTTAGAAGTTCACATACATTATCTCATTTAAATTTACCTTTTTATATGGATTATAAGATAGTAGTACATGAATCGATTTTGTTAAACAATCATTTTCAGAAAAAAAATAAACAATGGTTAACATTTTACTTAATTTATTTAATGAAGGCTCCAGGCAGATGTTACATTTGTTCAAAAGAGAATACAGTTTTTCAAATGTCTCCCTGAAGGAGGTGGCACAGAGGAAAAGCATCAGCTGCCAAGAAACCAGCGAGTTCATCCTGGTGAGAAGACAGGACCTGGCAGCGCCCTGAGGCTGAGATAGAAGGAAGGAGGGGAGATTAAGTCAGGCGCAGGGCATGGGCAGGGTGCTGCCCAGTGTGAAGAGGAAAGCCCTGGAGGGCGGGGGGGGGGGGGGGGGGGGGGGGAGGGCGTGTGTGGCACCCAGGAGGGAGGGGTGAAGCGAAGCAGGGCAAGGAGTTTCACTGAGTGGAGGGCAGGGCACTGAGATCCAGACATCCTCTGGAGCCTGGGAGCTCCCCGCCGGGTTCTGCAGAAACCCTCCACTTCCTGGGCCCAACTCTCCCGTTAGACTGCAACTTCCCGAACCTGGCCCAGTTCCCTCCTGCTGCAGCAGAGACTTTCTTCTTTTCCTTTTCCAAGAAGAAAAGTAAGAAAGAGGCAATCATCTCATTATCTCTCATAACCCTTCGTAGACCCGAGGACTATCATTAAATTGTCTTATTGCTTGTAATACAGGGAAGAGAAAAAACTTTCCCTGATGTATCAGGTCAGTGCCACCTTTTTCTAGTCTTTGTGGGCTCCAAGAGGATATGCACTCAGTTGACCTCGTGGTTTCGGCTGCTGGGGTGGGGGCTGTGTACCCCGACCCACACTTCACCCCCTTTGCCTTTACCCTCTCAGCCTCCCACCCCCACCCCAGCTCTTGCAGCCCCCAAGTTGAATTTCTGTTTGAAAAAGTCATCGGGAGGGAGGGGCGCCTGGGTGGCTCAGTTGATTAAACATCCAACTCTTGGTTTCAGCTCAAGTCATGATCTTATGGTTTGTGAGATTGAGCCCTGCATTGATGCAGCTTGGAGCCTGCTTGGGATTCTGTCTCCCTATCTCTCTGCCCCTCCCCTGCTTGTGCTCTCTTTCTCAAAATAAATACTCATTAAAAAAAAAAAAAGAGAGAGAATACAAAAAGTAGACAAATCTATAGATCAGGAATATTCAAATTCATGTATACTTGGGGGCAAAGTTGGGTTTTCCATAGGGTGAGAGAGAAAAGTCAATTGAATCTCTACTAGCTATGGTGGAATTTGCATGTTAATCAGTGATCTACAAATTATGATTGTGAAATAGCTCAAAGATAATAAAAGACTAAAATCAAATAACTCAGAAGCGTATGCTGTAGACAGTGCGTAGTTTTCCACTGGAGTACAAAATTTTTTCTATAGTTTTCATAAATTAAACAGCAATGTCTGATAATAATAGCAACTTCCAACTGAACGTGCATAGGTGTTAATCAAACCAATTGCTAATATAGCATAAACTAAATTTTACCTTAAGTTTTAGGTCCAAGGCAGATATGTTAGCCTGTATTTTTGATTTAGTTTATTTTTTTTCATGAACAGAAATCAGAATAACAATGGGATTCTAGAAAATGCTCAATGGGAGAGCTTTCTAAATCATATGCCATGCATCCTTATGTGTCCCAAATGAGTAACAGGAGAACATGAGGAAAATGATAACACTGGGTTATAGGGCATCCTGGTGGAGACTGGACAGCCAGCGATCATGGGCTAGTCACTGCTACTCACAGGCAGTCTTATTTGTATCTCAAAGAGTGACCCCAAAGGAGCAGCATCTGAGGTTGCACTCCCCCCAGAGGTGCTGTGCACCTGTGACTAAAACCATGTTCACTCTTGGCATCCTTTCCAGCGACTAGTTGCAACTGTTGGCTCGATCATTTCTAAACAAGGGAGAGCCTGGGGTCCAGGTACCCAAGTAGCACAGTGTGCGACCGCAGGGGCAGAGAATGCATAGGGGAGGGAGCTGGGAAGACAGCAGGGGTAAAGCCAATGGTGACCTCAACCCTGTGCCTTCATGTATGTACTACTTATCTTCACTTGCAGCTATTCTATGTTTAATTGGTACACAATTCAACCTCGTGGTGACTTCCTTAATAAAATTTGCATATTCCTTATTCATTTTAAATTCTTGACTTGTAAAAGTTTAATTTGATTTGAAAATAATTCACATTGTCATGAACAATGCCCTTGGTGTGTAAGAGAAAAGCAAAAGCTAGAGATTGTGTAAATATATAATGTCTACTTTTTTACATTGTTTGAGTGAAGTTTCTTATCAGTGGGTATTGCCAGTCACCTCACTAATTGGTGTCCACCTGGCATGAAGCTGATAAGGTCATTCACTTATCATGAAAGCCATCTATTAATTTCACTATTATATAGTGTGGAATTGTAGTGAAGAATGTACTTCATAGAGTCTTGCTACTACATTTTAATATCTATGTGACTCTGGGCAAGGCATTTAACGTTTACAAGACATTGATTCTTCATATGTAAAATGGGAATAAAAAATAGTATCCGCTTTAAAGATTTGTTATGACAATTGAATGAATAACCTATTCAAAGCACAATAACTGTCACGAAGTTTAATTAAAAAAAGTCTTGTCCTGTAAATTAAGTATAATTTCATTTACTTGTTTCTTAAAATCTAGTCAGCTCCAGGCACTTAAAGAAGTTGGCATTTAAAGACTTATGAAAGGGCACTGTGTTTAATCTCTCTCTTAACACGCACCCTATTACACTTAGATGAATAGTTAATATGAAGTTTGACAAAATTAAGATTCAAAAATCTCTAGGCAGTTATTTGATGATCATAGATATGCAGTACACTCACCGTGAGTTAAAAAAAAAGACACTCTGGAACAAAGAGCCAAATATTTCTTACAAATAAAAAAGGAATGGCAGAGGGGGTAATCAATTCCAATTGCTACCAAGCCTTTATGAACAGGGAATTGACAAATTTCTAAAATCCCTTCACTTCTAGTCTTTTAAAACTGGGCTTTGAAAGCATAAATTCCTCATGCCAAAACAATGATGGAATGGTGAAACTTCTAAATCACCTAAGAAGAGTTCAGGCCAGTCCACATCCTCCGTTCTTTTTACAAGGTGGTGAATAGGGACTTGCTTGACTGTCAGGTACAGAGCATTTGCAGAAGCCTTTGATATGCTGAAGGATCCCCAAGGTCTTGGCTAAAGGATACAATAGAAAGGGAGGTTACACTGTATTACCTGGTGTGAAATCATTTCCCAAATAAACAATTAAGTGCTTCAGTGTCACCATTGATTAATTTTTAATGGAATTTCTGAGCTCTGTGATGACCTGAATGAAAGTGTAGTAGCATGTCTTAGAAATCCCACAGACATAGGACTCTGAGATCTACACAAAGTTAATGACCGGAGGACAACTCTAGGGTCTACAGAGACACCATTACACTGAATAAGATTTGGTACCCAGTGTAATACTGCATCTTTGACAAATATAATTCAGTATATGTCATGTTTCTCATAAGATCTGGGTACAAATTTTTAGAAACTAGACTTTAACATCACAGAACCTAACAGTCTTTAAGTTTGCAATCCTGTTTTCCATTTGAAACTCACACAGGTTTTCTAACAAAAAGGAGAAATATACTTTGCATCATCTTTTAATCTTGGTTGACTTTTATTGTAAATGTTTTCATTTCTGCCATTATTTGTTTCATTGTTCTATGCACTTTCTTTTGTGTTTTCAAATTTTATATTTTAACGAATGTTAGCTGTTCTTAAAATAGTCTGAGTCATCATTTAAAAATTTGGTCCTTGTCTTTATTTATATGATGCTTCTCTTCAAATTTAGTCTGTTTTCTAAATGGTAGTCATAACTCATGACCACATACTTATTTCTTAATAAAATGTTTTTATTTTTGCATTATTCCTTGCAACACACATGTTCTTTTTTCTTTCCAGCTAATTCTTTTCATTTTTGTCCTATGATTTGCCATGTGTTTTTGATAAACTTTAATTTCTTTATTTTCTTAGTTTTGCTATTAATTTATCCCTTAATCCAAACACATAATAAAAGATTATGGTCTCATATATTTAAATCTGTTCTGCAATTTTTTTCTTTTGGAGTCTGTGCAACTTAAAAAGCTAAGAATTCCTCATTTCCATGAGAAGCAAGCATTAAAGAAACATATATAATTATCTCCATGTTTGATCGTAAACCAAAGAAGCTGGAGTTCTTGGTATGCTAGTTGTAATCATGAAAAGAGAAAAATTATATTAAGAAATATATAAACTCGATTTTTCAGACTTAAAGTCTAAAATGTTCCCTTTGTATGGAATTTAATACATAAAGAATAACTCTGGTAAAGTCAATTTTGTTATTTAAACTCTTTCATTCTTTACACATTTTATCACCCTTGATGATGTTCTTTAAACTAGTGACATAAATATACACATATGTATGTATGTTACCCTTAATTTATCAGTTATGCTGCTTCTATCCTTTTTCATTATCCTACAAAAATGTGTATCTTATTTACATAATTCTGCATTTTTTCAGAAATGTCAGATGCTCATTCATAGTCAGCTTCAATCACTGGATTTTAGGATGAAACATTACAAAGGAAACCCCCTGTTTATGTTTGAACTCATCATTTCAGGTGGGAAAACTCTTCAATGGAAAGCATATCAGATTCCATAACTGGTATTATAAGATTTTTAGACTTATCTTCAATATAATGTAACAATTATCAACATGTCTATAACTAAGAGCACCTGGATACAAATATTCACTGTGGTCGCAAATTCACATCAAAGCCACTAAACAAACAACTCTATAAACAAAGCACTGACATTGTCTGATAATTTTTCCAGATTGTATTTGGCATAGCTTCATTATTGTTTTTTAGTTTTGTTTCCATATCTATGTGTTTTTTTTTTTTTTTTCTGAATTAGAGTTGTTACAAAATAGGGCATAAAAAATATTTTTTTCAACATGTCACTGCGTGAAACTTTCTGGCTGGAGTAGGTGGGACCAAAAAAATGCTTAAAGAAGGTTCTAATGTTGTTGGACATTATTTTGGGGAGATGCTCCTACATGTGTATGTGTGCATTTGTATGTATCTAAAATGTAAAATGTATAACAGTTCATAATATTTAGAACATTAAAATCAGTTCTTGTAAATGGGTTTATTTTGTAAAGTATAAAGAAATAAAAGGAAAAAAATGATACGAGCTTAATTTTTCTAATTGTAATGCAAAGCTAAATTTAATTTAAGATTAACTGCTTTTATATTATTCATCACTTTGGATTACCTATGTTCTGGTTACACTCCATTCCTTCTGATAAACAAAATTTTACTGAACACTGAATTTTGGAGTAATTGCTTATCAGTCAAAACTATTGAAAAGGAATGTAATCTATTACATGGAGAGATGAATTATCTATTCTTCCACAAGCCATTTCATGCAGGTATACTGAAAGCATAATAAAACCCACAAAAGAAATTAAAGAGAGAGAAAAAAACTCTATTTAGTTTCTACGTGATGACTTCACAACGTCACTGATAGCTTTCGGATGAGGTTTTTGGTACCCCACCTCCCATCTCCCACCCCCCCCCCCCCCAACCGAAGAAAAGCTGTCTAAACTTTTCCAGGGTGAAAAAAAAAGTCTCTTTCCGAAGCAGGCTTTTGCTTGTCTAGGCTTACATCATTCTAGGATATTCATTCTGAAAGTAAACACAGAAACTCAAGTCCTCATGGACTGCAGTGGCTCATATGATCAGCAGTCACTAAACGATCATGGCTGCTCTACTGTTTTGCTGCCCATGGCAACCACCTGTTCTGTCTGAATGATGGAAAGTAGACGAGCATGAAGGGGCAGTTCCCCAGCACAACCTGTGCAGAGGGAATTGGATATACAGCTCCCTTCACTGTAATTGAACGGCCTGTCTCTGAATCAGTATGGAGCAAATGCACCACCCGAATGTCACGGAGACAGAGAAACGCCTTTTCACTAGGGGCTCCCTATACGTGTTGTAAAATGGCTAAGAATACACCAGTATAATTTTTCAACAGGATTTCAGAAATAAGAATATCAGCAAATTAATGTTCAAATTTCGGGGACACTTCCTTAATGCTTGATATACGTAGCTCATAGTATTTTGAAACTTTTTCTTTTTAAATATGTACAATGGCTAATGTAAGAGGAAGCTACTATATTTTAAAGATTAAGGATATGCTTTTTATTCCTGCTTTCTTGTATCTGAGTTATAGTGAATAAATATGATTTTTTTTTCAGTAAATTGCACTCACCATCCATGATTTTCTGTATTTATTGTATACCCACTATGTGCCCAGGATTTTTTCCTAACTACTATTTAAGAAGATGACAATTTTTTCATTTCGACTATATTTTCAATACGCGTGGTGCTGGGTACATATTTATTCATCAAGTATTTAAATTAAATTGAGACATATGCTGCCAACAGAAACTAGTAATCCTCTTTATCACTTCTGTGACATGTTTTTGAATATTCACTTAATATTTTTCTGGATGCGGTTTTAAATCCTAAACAAGTAATCAGAAAATGGTTATACACTCAGACCAGATATCCTGGGAAAGGTGCTTTGAGCTATGAAGGGAAATGCTCAGATACCAAACGGGCTGTGTGGTACCTGGAGCTGAAGTGAGAACAGGGCTAAGACCAAAATATGTCATGGCAGCTTCCTGAGCCGCAAATCCTCAGTTACAGCTTTTCTCTCCTATTCAAGAGGGCTAGAGCACAAAATATACAGTACAACTGGAAACACTTTTGGTGAACTTCTGGTTTTGTTTGTTTGTTATTTCTTCAATAAAAAGCTCGCTTTGGGGTGCCTGGGTGGCTCAGTGGGTTAAGTGTCCGACTTCAGCTCGGGTCATGATCTCACAGTTCGTGGGTTCGAGGCCCCGCATCAGGCTCTGTGCTGACAGCTTGGAGCCTGGAGCCTGCTTCAGATTCTGTCTCTCTCTCTTTCTCTCTCTCTCTCTCTCTCTCTCTCTCTCTCTGCCCCTCCCTGCTTGAGCTGTCTTTCTCTCTCAAAAATAAATAAAGATTAAAAAAATCAAAAAAAAAAAAAAAAGCTCAGTTTAATGAAACAAAAACTCCTAGAATTCAGGCAAGAATGTTGCCCATGACTCACAGAGGGATGTGAGGGGCCAGGACAGGTGAGGGCAGAGCAGGATTTAAGTTCACACAGAATGTATGTTGCAAACTATAAGTGGATTTACTATCCCTAATAACTTACAAAGGTGTCTGCTTCCTATTGACTAACTACTGAGGAAAAATATAAATACATGAGAGATTTTGGGGGGAGAGGGACATGTAATACACACTCTGACCGATTTGTAATATTATCTTTGCCGACATCTATCTATCTATCTATCTATCTATCTATCATCTATCTATCTATCTATCTATTTTGGTAAAAATTCAATCAGTATGTTAGAGGAAAACTTATGAAGGTGAAAATTTGCTTCCAACATAATTAGAGAATTCCTTTGGAGAATAGTGTAAAGTTACCTCATATAGAAATATAGTATGCTAAGTATATCATATAAATTATCCATTACATTCTTCTTTTTTAAAAATTTTTTAATGTTTATTTATTTCTGAGACAGAGCATGAGTGGGGGAGGGGCAGAGAGAGAGGGAGACACAGAATCTGAAGCAGGCTTCAGGCTCCAAACTGTCAGCACAGAGTCCGACGTGGGTCTGGAACTCACAAACCATGAGATCATGACCGGAGCTGAAGTTGGTCGCTCAACTGACTGAGCCACCAAGGTGCCCCGATTATCCATTACATTCTGACAGCATTTTAATGAGATACATTTTTAGAATTTTACAAACATGGAAACTGAGAATAAGAAGATCTAAGAAATGGGATCAAGATCACATGGTTAATAGTGAGTAGTGTATAAGATGCTTTCATTTTGTTGACAAATACCATCCCACCTACCATCGACCTAATAAAACTTCAAAACACTAGCATATTGTCAAATCTTATTAGCAGAAAACGGCTACTTTCTTGAAAATACACATGTAAATATTTCCCAAATGAATGATTCTTAGAAGAACATACACATTTTTAAATACACTGGCCATATTGATAGTGGGTGCACACATTAAAATTTTTTAAAAAAATATTTATTTATTTTTGAAATTGAGAGAGAGAGAGAGAGACAGAGTGCAAGTGGAGAAGGGGCAGAGAGAGAGAGGGAGACACAGAATCCAAAACAGGCTCCGGGCTCTGAGCTGTCAGCACAGAGCCCACTGCAGGGATCGAACTCACCAACTGTGAGATCATGACCTGAGCTGAAGCTGGATGCTTAAGCTACTGAGCCACCCAGGTGCCCAGAGTGTACACATTTTTAAAAATAAAGCATTGTTCCTTCCAGATGCACAAATATTTGCCCACAATAAAATATCATGTGCAGTCAAGAAGTAACATTGTCACCCCTAAAAATCTCCTCTTCCTGCCGATAATGCCCTAGTCAGTTTTAAAATGTCTGAGAAATGAAAATATTCCCTACATTGTAAATGTACAGGTTTAATTTACTATTCTGTGCAATAGCTGATATCTATCACTTTTCTTTCTTTCTTTTTTTAAAAAATATTTATTTTGAGAGAGAAAGAGAGAGAGAGAGTATTCGAATGTGAGTGGGGGAGGGGCAGAGAGAGAGGGAGAGAGAGAATCCCAAGTCGGTTCCACAATATCATCACAGAGCCTGATTGTGGACTTGAATTCAGGGACCCTGAGATCATGACTTGAGCCAAAATCAAGAGTCAGCTGCATAACTGACTGAGCCACCAGGTGCCCCTAGTCCTTTTCTCACAGAAGATTGTTTTAGGAGCAGAGACATAGGACTGGTGATGGTGAAGGAAGGGAGGGTGGCAGGAACTGGCCGCATAATGGAGGTGAATGGTTGCAGTAAAAGAAGCTCTTAGTAATTAAGATAAATATTATCAACGGATGACAGAAAGCCCAGAAGGAAAAACGGATTAATGAAAAGAATCAGAGATATGCATCATAGCTATTACAAAAAAGATATGCATTATAAGTATCATAAAATTGATTTTTGAAAGGTATATTCAAATAATTTGCTTTTATTTATTTATTTATTCATTTATTCATTTAATGTTTATTTTTGAGGGTGGGGGGCAAAGAGAGAAGGAGACACAGAATCTGAAGCAGGCTCCAGGCTCCCAGCTGTCAGCACAGAGCCTGACTCTGTGGAGTCAGAGCAGATGTGGGGCTCTAACTCATGAACCAAGAGATCATGATCTGAGCCAAAGTTGGATGCTTAACCGACTGAGCCACCCAGGCCCCCCTAAGTTTTTAAATCGCTCACAGAATTACTTTTACATAAGAACTTCACATGAATGTAAACTTACTTAGGAATTTGGAAGAATGATTTCCAAAAGTGGTCCCAAGGGTCTCATATCTGGATTCATTCTAAATATGCCAGAGTTTGTTTGTTTGTTTGTTTGTTTTTACCTCTACTGCTATGAAACACATTATCTGTTCTGACAGAACATGCCCAAATAAAACAACAATAAAACCAAAGCGCATTAAACATTCATGGCAAATAGAACATTATCTTCATATGGTGTGGCATTAGAATTATTTTAAAAACATGAAATCAATATGCATTTTTGAGAAGGTATAAAAGGCAATTTAGAAATTCTTTTTGTTGTTATATGGCTGAAACTTGAATAGCTGTACTGTAGCCGGAAAGGATCAACCCCAACACAGGTCCTCCCTGTCTTTTGCCTGGTGTGCTTGTTTCAAAGAGACCTTGTATCACTGAATTATGAGTATGGTAAAATGTTGCAATTTCTATTTTGTTATTGCCCAAGGCCCGAATACAAAGTGAATCGCCTTTGTGCTGGGTATTGTTTTTTACATACATTCGATTTAGGGAAAAAATAAAGTCTGGGTGGTGAGGAGGCAGAAATGGAAAAGGGGCTTAGAGAAGGGTTTTATCACCTCTAACACAATAAAGCAAAAATGTAGGCTGTGAATACTGCGAACCAACAGGTTCTTACAACAGGGTGGGGAGATAGACCCTATGTCTCAACCTTACTGAAATTCAAAGCCTAAAGGGGCTACATCACCCTCATATCTCCATGTCTCACCCTAGATTCGAAGTGGTTTAGAAATTACTCACGCCTTTGCATTTTATTGGAAACATTCCAAGTAATTGTATTCAAAGTAATTTTTTAAATGACAGTGTTAAAGAATGGAAATCTATGGTGCAGCTTATTTTTTTTTTATAAACTTAATAAATTAAGCTATTTGTTGCTTTTTTCCATTCTTAGATGTGTTGGGCTGAGTCTGAATATTAAATCTACTGCTTGTAAACAGGGTAACAGATGATGTCACTTTAGCTCCTGAGATAGGTAGGTAATGTGGGCTCCCTCTCGTGTCTGCCTAGTCCCTTTTGCAGTAGTTAAAAGGGACAGAAGAAAGGGTCAAAGTTTTAAACTATCAACTTCTGTAATAAAAACTATGATAAAAATAGCAAGAATAAGGTACATTTTTATAAAGCCTTCCATAATAAGTGAGTATGACTTTTAAGTTAATTTGAAACAAGGAAATAAGCATTCTTATGATAGACATTTATTATCCACAGACTGTTGTTTACTGAAAATGAAAACATGAGACAAATGTAATTTAGGAATGTCTAGAAATTTTGCCATTTAAGTCTCTAAACTGTACAAGTTGTTCACTGTTAAAAGAGTCAGTGTTTAAATTTGGATTTAATAAGTGAGCTCATTAACATCACCAATATTAAATCAAAACTATTTGTACAAAAAAACACCAGTATTTGTGTCCAAAAAAGCCTTTATTTAAGAATGGAGATAATTTCAGGAAATGTCAGAAAAAAATCACAAGTTTTACAAACTTTATAAAAGGCTGTCATGTAATTTAAGAGAGGTAACAAAGAGAAGAGGTGACAGGTTATACTTATATGGAAGACACTCCATGTCCTTATAGTTTACCTTGTTTATTTCATTAAATTCTGGTATGAACGAGTACATTTAAATCTCCTTGACTGATTTATCTGTTACACATGCTAGGTCTGTCTGTGCTCCATATGTATGCATATAATTACAAATATATAGAATATAAATTATATATATTTATGTGATCATATATATTAATATAAATCATGCCGCTTCCTATAGATTACCAATGTTAGTATTTGTATAACTTTAAAATTTATATATGTATGCACATATATATATATATATATATAAATATATTTATGTATGTATAGTCATTGATATTTTCTCATACGTGATCATAAATTAGGTTCCTGGATCCAATTTCAACATTTTGTGTGGGGTGGGGGGGCTTGCCACACAACACAAAGCAATTCTCACAAGTCAGCAGGGTGTCCAAGAATTCAAGTCAATTCTGAGACTATCTACAGAAGGGAATGTCATATTCCACAGGCTGAGGGCTCACTCCTATGAGGCTGCCCCTTCCTCCACAACTTCAGATGCCAGGTGCAAGCCCAGGTTGTCACCTGTGCTTCTGACTGAGCAGCTATAGTTTGGAGGTTCCCACAACCTCCTCCTTGGGTTCCATTAGTTTGCTCGCAGAACTCAGAGAAACATTACTTACTAGATTACTAGTTCATTGAAACGTATATGATTCAGGAACAGTCAGATGAGAGATGCATAGGGCAAGGTATTGGGCAAGGCCATGGAATTTCCATGTCCTCTGCAGGGCACCACTCTCTGGAAAGTTCCATATGTTCATCATCCTGGAACCTCTCTGAACCTTGTCCTCTTGGGTTTTTATGGCGGCTTCATTTCATTGGTACAGTTGATGAAATCATTACCCACTGGTTATTGATTCAAATTCCAAGTCTTCTCTCCTCCCAAGATTTGGGGATTGGGGATGGAACTAAATGTTCCAGCCCTCCCTTCTGGCAACCAGCCCCCATTTTAGGCAGATTCTAAAAGCCCCTCATTAACATAACCAGAGACACCTTGGTCAGTCTCAACACTTAGGAAAGTCCAAGGGTTTGGGGAACTCTGTGCCACAAACATAACAGGCCAAAGACCAAATATGTATTTCTTTTTAAAACATTTTAAAATTTATTTGTTTGAGAGGGAAAGTACAATTGTACACACGCACACATGCAAGTGAGGGAGGGGCAGCGGGAGGGAGAGAGAGAATCTCAAGCAGGTTCCACACTGTCAGCTCTGATGTGGGGCTCCAACTCACGAACACTGAGATCCTGACCTGAGCCAAAATCAAGAATCTTCTGGAAGCATACCTGGCTGAGCCACCCAGGCACCCCTATATATTTCTTATTACCTATAATAATATCACCGATAATCATGCATGTAATGCTATTTCAAAAGTAAATAATTACAATTGGGTAAAATATGCAGGAAACAAAATATAATTTTCTAAATGTAAATATAGTTCTAGAATTAAATATAGGAATCAGGCCATCATTAGCTTACAAAATAATTCAGATCCAAAGTAGAAAGTTAATGGAAGATAAAAATTAAAACACACACACACACACACACACACACACACACACACACACAAACACATACAGGAAAATAATGATTGAATAATGACCGTCAAGAATTTAGGTAAGCTGTGCCTTGGTATTGCTGCCTTGGCTTCCATTTTATGTGACCAAGAAGCTTCCCGGGGCCCTAAACTGGGGTTAGTCCCCTCAGACAGCATGTGCTCTAGATAGCAGCCTGCAGTCACAAGGAAGTGTAATTTCCTGATGTGACTCCCCAGCAGCCCTTTGATCAACAGTCTCCCTTCCCCTGCCTCCCAGTGACTTCCCCTTAGGTGGCCCTTAGACAAGCCTTCTGTGTAACTTACCAACACTCTGATTTTGTGGTGTGAATTGACCAATCTGGCTTTAGCCTGAGAACTCCAGAGCACTCCATCCAGGGACCTTAATGAAGGCATGTGCTCCATATATATTTGTAAGTACATGCCTTCTACTAATATTTCATACTTACATCTCAGATTGCTGGACAACTTAACTTGATTGCCATGTTAAATATGTAGAAAGTTTTCCCCAAGGAAGGGTGAAACATATGCAAAAATTGTTTGATATAACAGAAATAATCCACAAGTCCTCCAACCAAGCTTAGGAAAAGTTCAAAATTAAAAACCAAACAAGCAAACAAACAAACAAACAAAAAACAACAACAGAAAAGCCCAGGATCTGTGCTTCTATCAATCTTTGTCAAATACATCTAGCCAGGTGAGAAATCTAAAGCTCCTTTATAAAAAAAAATGACATTTTTATAGTTTATTGCTGCCTTTAAGAAACCCTGAGGGAGGAAGGGGACAAGAGAAATGTCCTTTCTTTCTTTGAGAATCTAGTGTATTATCTATGAAAAAAATGTAGGTTTCCCTCCATAAGATGTGTTTGCTTCTTAGGGCAACTAGTGAGAAAATCATCTCCAGCTCTCTCCGGTGGGAAGAATGGAGTTGAGTGTTTGCTTTGGTCCTGCCTTTTCCCATGGCCCCAGTCATCACCTCTCAGGGACAGCAGCATGTATGAACAAAGAGGAACTCTTTTTAGCATCATGTGGAAATTTGAGGTGCTCCCATTGACAGATCATGGTGAGAGATGGAAAAGAAGAGCTTTGGAAAGAGGGAGAGTCTAGCTGATGATGAATCTGTTTAAAAGCCTGGCTCCAAAAGCTTTATCCTTTTATGGTAAAAGGAACTACTCTGTTAGAAGGAGCTGCAAACTCTAGTCTCTAATTTCCACACTTTCTTTTGCTCATTTGCAACCCACCTGGCACGCAGTAAATAACTTTGTGTACCTGGACTCACTTTTTGCATGTTTTTAAACTAGAGAATTTGTATAGGGCATTAGGTTCTCAGGAAAGGAACAGAGAAGAAAGGTAACTTATTCACCTTTCATGGACCACAGAAAAGATAAAATCTGCTTTCACCCTAGGTTACCATGCAGAATCACCAGAGGCCATAACAGAAAAAGGAAGGACAAAAGGAGAGGATATCACCCTAATAAACACAGGCATGCAAATGCAGAAATAGGCTTCCCTGACAGTTAGCAAGAAACCACCATTTGGGCAGAAAGCTAAGAGCCAGATCATGCTCCATCTAGATGTTGAAATAAATTGGCAGTTACTTTTCACTTCTCTGAAAAAAAACATAAATTATGAATTTAAAATTCACCATATTTAGTTGTATTATTTTTGGTAGTTTTGTCATTATAACATTGCCTTGAATTTCTAATTTAAAATTTTGCATTTTGTAATTCTGTGTAGCCAAAGCAACTGCTTTTTATCAGACATAAACACATTTCAAGGTAGAAGTAAGAATTTTCATATAAACTCTGTCATGGTGTTTTCTGTAAGTTCAAGAAAAGAAAAAGTGAAAAAGAAAGTAAAATAATGTGTGTTAAAGTTCAACAAATCTTCAGGTATTGATCAAGTCCGTTTAAAGGAGGATATGTATAACTTTCACATGTGGATTTAGGAGGGGCAAAAATATTGCCATCACTATTCTAATTATTTTTATTTCAAAAGGGCATGAGAAAAGGGGCAGCAAGTTGTATAAGGCAAATGAATGGTGAACCAGAATACATTTGTATTTCTTTTTTTTTAATTTTTTTTAATGTTTATTTATTTTTGACAGAGAGAAAGAGAGAGAGAGAGAGAGAGAGAGAGACAGAGCATGAGCGGGGGAGGGACAGAGAGGGAGACATAGAATCCGAGGCTGGCTCCAGGCTCTGAGCTGTCAGCACAGAGCCTGATGCAGGGCTCGAACCCATGAACCATGAGATCAGGACCTGAGCTGAAGTCAGACGCTTAACCGACTGAGCCACCCAGGCGCCCCTACATTTGTATTTCTAAGTAGATAACCCATATTCTCGAAGCAATTCCAAAAAGTCATAGTTATGTATGATCGCAAACTATAAAATCACATTCAATTGTTTGTTCCAAAGTGTTACCTATAATTCAGCAATCAGCCAGGTTGTAGAGGACTTTTATCACACATAGCAAACAACACACAGCGAATAGCTTCCAGTGTGTATGAGTACCAAGATTTTTAAACAATATTACTTCATTTGTATCATAGTTTTGTTGAAAGAAAAAAGGACCCAGTGGCTATGGCAATATTGGATAGATCAAAGTACTCTGCCCTGAATCCATTACCCAAAGATAGAAGTGTTGAAATGTGATTGTTAATGTACCCACTGCTACTATCATTGTGATATTTCATATATCAGAGTAGTGGGTCTGGACAACCAAACCAATTATGAGCCTTGGATGGGCAATCAAAACCCAACAGGGAATAATGCAGGATGGAAATCGCTTCAAATAAGTGTTCAAAATAGCAGAGGAGAAAAGACAGGTACATGGAAGTCACAACAAAATACCAGATTTTCTGACAAATACTTGAGTGGTATCTACTGATCAATGATACATTACATTACTTTGCACACTTGAGGGTTGTAGCAATATTTGTTTGACTTATTTTTCCAACTAAATATAAATATGGACAAAGATAAAGTTTATTTTCATTTTTTAAATGTTAACTGATTTTTTAGAGAAAGAGACACACACACAGAGTGAGAGTGGGGGAGGGTCAGAGAGAGAGGGAGACACAGAATCTGAAGCAGGCTCCAGGCTCCGAGATGTCAGCACAGAGCCCCATGCAGGACTCGAACCCACCAACAGTGAGATCAGACCTGAGCCAAAGTTGGACGCTTAACTGACTGAGCCACCCAGACGCCCCAATAAAGTGTGTTTTTAAGAGAAATATATAAAATATCATTTTAGGCACAGAGTTTTCTGTTTACGCCTGTGATGGGACTATATGTTTATTATTTTTGGTTTAGGAGAGAGGGTAGCATTGTGAAAAAGTTACCACCAAATGTATGCATGACTCTGACCATATGACGTCTCAGCTCTAGTCTTCAGTTTCAAGCTTAAGGGCTTGGATGAGTTCTGCTGAAAGGTAGTGGCTATGGAATCCTATAATCCTAGGGCATGCTCTTTAGGAACTCTCAGTGGCCACATGGTTTAAGAGGAGAGCACAGGGCATATGAATTGCCTAGAGCTGCATCTGCTTTGCGAGTACCCATGCCAGCCTTTTTGGAGAACATACCAGAAGAATATGGCATGTCGAGCGTGCTCTTTCCCTCCCCCATTCGCACTTCATTCATTTTAGAGTTCACTGCTTTGTTCTTGTCTGTTACAGACAGAAAGTACACTCAGGAGACACATGGCATTTTCCGGTAGGACAGAATGACCCCAAGTCTAGCACATTCTTTGCTATGCCTGAACTTTTCCCAATGATTCTTAGACACAAAAAAAGAATTTCCCTGCATAAAGGCCTATTTTGCTACTAGTAAACTGATTTCTGTAGATTATTATTCAACACTTTGTGGAGATCCAACTGTGTGCCAGGTGGTGTCGGAACACAAAGTTAGTCACATTCCCCACCCAGTGGGCATAATTACAGTCCAAATTAGACAGGTAAATCAAACCAACCCAAACAGTGACAGCTGTCCCCAACACACTGGTCATTTCTTGAGAGTGAAGGAAGCCTTCAGGTGAAGGTCTGAAGGACCACAGCTTCTGGCACTTTATCAGGCCAACTTTATTTTGAACGCCACTGCTTTTTTAACGATGTTAGAACTAAAACAGAACCAATAACAGATCTGCGGCCAATCTTCATGATATTTTTACCAAGTGAAAAAAAGAGAGTGATATAGTTAGTGGTACACTATAGCATAATTTACGTTAGTGCCTCTTTAATTGTGTTTGCAGTATTCCTAAGGAAGCATTCTGTTTGGATAATTACTCATCTTCACGAACATGGGTAATTTGGTTCATGAACACTTCAGAAAATTACTCAAAATGTTGCGAGGAGAGAATTTCCTACAAACACTCAGACCTACAAAGTAAAAATAAGTGCCCCTTTCATCCTCTCTCCACCAGAATATTTTAAGAAATTTCTTCTAAGTGTTTTTGTACTTTTAAGTTGTTCATGAGACTGTCTTATTTGGCAAAGAGAGAGCAGGCTTATTTTCCTTTTTTTATGTGTACAATTTATTATGCCAAAAAATGATATGTTAAATGTATTTATGATTTTTATGCTAAAAATTATAAATGTTATGACTTAGGGGAAATTAAATATATGCTAAAGACACTTATAGGTGATAAATATATTTGAAATGCAAAATAAATAAAATTACTAAATGTCATATCTCTACATATAAAATGATGGATAGTCATTAATACTTATTTAACAGAACATTGGGTATTATTTATTTGTAAGTGGTTTCATTCTTCCTAATTGTTGACAACCAATAAAAATAGTTTTTAAAATTGTGAATTTTACATAATTTTGTGTAAATATATGTATAAATCTCTTTGTATATGCCATGTTTCAAGATTTGTTCATTGCTATTAGAAATCAACAGGCTAATATTGTCAACCTTTTCAATGTTAACTTATCCATCTAGAATTTATGTTAATTTAATTAGATCATTTCCTCACTTGCTTAGGTCATCCAAGTAATCAAAATTGTACTGTGAGTGAAGAATTTTGAAAGTTTTCCACTTTTCCCTTTTAAAACATCTTTGCTTTTCTAAGAGCCTTTAGTAAATGGCTTATGAGTGCATTATATTTAAAAGAGAGGTTTTTTTTAATGTTTATTTATTTATTTTGAGAGAGAGAGAGAGAGAGAGAGCAAGCAGGGAAGGGGCAGAGGGAGAAGGAGAGAGAAAGAATCCCAAGCAGACTCCGCTCTGCCAGTACGCAGTCCGACGCAGGGCTCAAAGCACGAATCATGAGATCATGACCTGAATCCTGAGACCATGACCTGAGCTGAAAGCAAGAGTCTGATGCTTAACTGAGCCACCCAGGCGCCCCTAAAGGAGAGGTTTTGACGGACGGAAATACAGAACTTTGCAGATAGGTATGGCTGCATCCAAACCATAGCTCTGATACTTCATAACTCTGATCTTATCCAGATGCTAGAGCTCTCTGTCCTCCAGTCTCTCTCATATATAAAATGGGAATAATAATGTGTGATAAAGTTTCTGTGAGAAATAAATTATATGGTTTTTACAAAGGTCTTAACAAATACATAGCACGTACTAGCTATTCGAAGTTTACCAAATTGCTAATGGATGCTGTCGGAGGAGTTCACGGGGAGGACATGACCTCTGGTTGACACTCCAGCTGGACTGGGCAGTCTGAGGCTCCTCGCCCCTTCCCCTGTCCCTGGAATGTATATTCTACGCCTCATTACTACAGTGGGGGCCACTTTCAAGGATGCAGCCTTGAGACAGCAATGTGTTGTTGAGGCTATCTGGACGATATACATGATGGAACTATGTTAAAGCCACTATCTAAACTTTTAAGATTCTGGTGGTGTGGGTGCAGAGATCTGCTCATCTTGTAATCACCCAAGACAAGCCTCATATGTAAATTCCCTTGTTCATTAAACCTTCCCCTTACGAATCTGGAGCGGCCTCCCTCTTTCTTTGGTTTCTACCTGCATGTGGGGTGCTGGTTTCAGACTTCACTTGGGAAGCTTCCAAGGTCACAAACCAAAACATGTAAATATCAGCATATACTCTAGCTGTAGATAAAACATATACTTTATATTAAAAACATATTTAATAGACATTTCCTTCTATAATTACCTCTACCCTATGCCATTTTTTCTCATTATATTATAGCCATCATGCTAAGAGTTTAGTCATTTAAATTCTATGCAAATTAAATTTAAATTTTCTTTTCCATAGACATCTAGTAAGCACCTACAGTCAAAAAAGCAATTCTGTATGCTACAAAGGGCGTAGAAAAAGGGATCTACTATTGAGAACTGATAGTACAATGCTTTCTGAACTACCTAAGTGCCTTAAATAAACCCTATTCTAACTTGTGTTTTCTCTCTTTGCATTATGCTTAAAGAGTTGATCACAGCCAATTACCTATTATTTATTGAGCATCGATTTTGTTGATCAAACACATTTAGAAAAAAATATATAAACTAGTTATTTGGGAATTTTAGCCAATAAATTGTCAGCCTGTGATAATTTGGCTCGGTTTTGCACTTTTAAATCAGTTTTTGGCATTGGTAGCTATAGTCACTTTGGTAATTAGAGATGAAAGCCAAATTAAGAAGAAGGAATCTATTAATATATAATAATGGCATCAGAGTCACCAATAAATAAAACTGCTCCTCTGAAATCATTAGAGTAGAATATAACTTTTAAAAAATATCTTAACAGGCAATACTCTCACATTTCATTTAGGAAATAAATTATAGAATTATATTATGTAGTGATTAGGAAATTGATCTTGCATTTTTCCATTTTTAAGCATTCTGTAGCAGAAAAATTATTACTCTGGATTCAAGTTAGAGTTTTGCACTAGAAGCTCAATGAAATTGGGCAGGTCATTTAATCTTTCTTAGTGTCATTTTTTTCATTTGTAAATTTAGAGAGCCAGACTCATATGTTATATATAAGCTTTCTCCTTTCTTTGACTGACTATGGAATGCAAATGATGATGGTATATAGAATAAGATTTTTAGTTTATGACTATATATTTGTCTGTAGGTAGAAGGAAATCCAAGCATAATAGAGGCACATGGGTGACTCAGTTGGTTAAGCGTCTGACCCTTGATTTCTGCTCAGGTCATGATCTCACAGTTGTGAGATTCAGCTTTGAATCGGGTTCTGTGCTAGGCATGGAGCCTGATCGGGATTATCTCTCTACCTCTCTCTCTGATCTTCCCCCACTCATGTATGCATGCTCTCTCTCTCTTAAAAAAATAAAAAAAGAGGCTTAGGAACAATTACTATTATGACTTCTGATTTCAAAGAAGAAATATGTCTTGTAAATCTACCAAATAATATATTCAAGTAAATGGAGTTAAGACAGGAACATTGAATTAAAGAACACTTTGGCCTTTCTAATATTGAATGAACCTGAAATTACTATACTATACTTAGGTGTTACTGTGATACTTTCTTGAGACACCACCTGTAATTTGAAGAAGATCTACTTAAAGGTCAGATTTTCTGAACATTGATTTTCTTTCTTGTATGAACAATGAATTTTGAAGTTACATTTTATGACCACTCTTTAATATTGCCATTTGCTAATTTCAAGGTGCATTAGGTATAATTATTTTTTTAATAAGGGCAGCAGTAAAAAGTGTATTCAAGTATCAGGCTTCATGGAAGTTACCATATTCCTGCTTCCTCCCTACAGCATTTTCTGTCTCCACTCTGCAACCCTTATTAGCACCAGTTTCTCAATATCACAAGATTCTTAAATACTACTGCTCTATTTCAGGGGTGAGTTAAAGAACAGATTCTTAAGTGTTCTAAGACACTGTTGCTTTAACTCTGATGAATTTAATAACTCTACAATTTATTTTAGAATGACCCCGGATCTTCAGTACAAGTGCTGTAGTTTAAGTAGGAACGCTGCTATATTCACCTTTCTGGGAGGTGGTCTTGACAGCTATTTATTAGCGTTATTACGGAAACAGTTACGAGAGCAGAGAGGTACTATATCCTAAATTGGTGGGTGAATCCAGGCAAGAAACAGTTTCCATGGTAGGATGTATGAGATCATTGTGAAATATCCAAAGACCTGATTTGAAGTGGTAAGGAAGGGATGGAGTCAATATCAAACCCGAGAAAGGCGGTATAAAACTGGCCTGCAAAGCTGACATGCTCAAAGGATATGGGTAACCATACGCCAGAGCAGAGAAACTAAGAAAGACACCGAGGTTTTATGTGAGTCTGTAGCAAGTCTGTAGATACATTGGAAGCCTATGGGCACACCCCCATTCTGGTTTACTTGGGCACATTTTTAATAACGAAAAGGCACCTACGTCACTGATGTCACTTGAGTGGCTGCAAGCCAGTATGAATGACGTTATTCTCAGTTTCATTTAGTATATGGCAGAGTATTAGGTATGTTTAAACAGGGCTCATGTCATTTAATGGTAAAATACTATTTAAATAACAACTGTTTGGGGTACCTGGATGGCTAAGTGAGTTAAGCCTCCGACTTTTGATCTCGGCTCTGGTTATGATCTCCCAGTTCATGATTTCAAACCCCACATTGGACTCTGCACTGACAGTGAGGAGTCTCCTTGGGTGTCTCTATCTCCCTCTCTCTCTGTCCCTGTCTCTCTCTCACTCTCTCAAAAAATAAAAATATAAATAAACTTTAAAAAAACTTAAAAAAATAACAACTCTTTGTAGAAAAATAAAGTTTCTCCAAAAGTTGATTAAAGAACTTTTAATTCTGCTTTGATCTTGAATGGGGGTTTTAGTCAAAAGGCAATTAATATATAAGCCGTACTTTTCTTCACTATGCTTCCTTTTAGTTATCAGCCCTCCTCCATTGTTTTTACTTGCGCACATTCATTCAACATACTGATACAATTATTTTAGGACTCTGGACACATAACAGTTTGTTAAATGGGGTCCAGATCATGATGTTTTGTAAATAGCCATGTCAGCTGTTAGCAATTTCTGCATTTTCGAGCATGGGTCAGACATGTATTCATTCTTGGAGGGATTCTATTGATGAGTCCATTTCAATACAGATATAGAAGGTATATATACATCTGTTTTTCTGGGATAGCTCTGACTTAATGAAGTCATCTAAGTGTGGCTGTTTCCACCTTAAATGTCGAAGATATTTTAAAACACATGTTGAGTGAATGAGTTGGACACTAGATGTTGCCAGAAATATAATGTTTGTCTTTTTGCTTTAATAAATATGGACTGTGATGGATTTAAAGCAATAGTTGGCCTTTAAGATTTGCTTTTCCTATCTCTGTCTCCAAATCACGCCATTATCAAACATTAGTTTATAAGGACATTGAGAGACAATGTGTCAAGTCAGTGGCACTGGTCAGACTGGGCTTCTTATGGGCTGTTCTGCTCATAGATTTATACTTGAATGAAGGCATTTCATGTAAAGAATATGGAGCCCCCTTGGCGTTGCCCTATTGCATTAATTTTTCCCTTTGGGGTCCAGCTCATGATATCATTTAAATTGAGGGAAAAAAACTTTTGGAAATTAATTTTTCATTATAATTATTGTTTTCTTTGGACCACAAAAGGTCACACTATATCTAGGGTCAAATTTTGTTCTGGAAGATGAGAAGTGCACCATTAAAAATACTTCTGAGAAGAGAATGGGACAGGCACTGACTATAAAGGAGCAGACAAACTGCTCTTTTTTCTGGGGACCTGGGGCAGTTGTTCCTAAGCTCAACTTGAGCAAGACAGTTCAGAACAGGGTTTTTACCCTGGCATTGGATAATTATTCGTTGTGGAAGGCAGTTCCGTGCATTGTAAGATGTTCCTAAGGATGCTGCTGGGTACCAGTATTACCACATCCTCCCAGTCATGATAATCGAAAGGGCTCCAGACATTTTCAAATGTTTCCTGGAGAACTAAATAGTCCTCAGCTGTGAAGGACTGGGTTGGAGAAATTCTTGGGAAGCTGATTGGTGCCTAAAAAATTCACGGCATGAAGAAAGAGAATTCATTAGGGAGACTCTATGTGGATAGATGGAGAAGTGGCCGATAGTCTCTACAATGGGTATTTATTTTTTTAAGACTTAATATTTTTTAGAACGGTTTTAAGTTGACAACAAAATTGAGAGGGAGATAAAGTGATTTCCCGTTTACTCCCTGTCCCCATATGTGCATAGCCTCCCCTGTTATAAACATCACTCATGAGAATGGTACATTTTTTTTTTTTTTTTTTTTTTTTTTTTTTTTTTTTTTTTTTACCAAGGATGAACCTACATTGACACATCATAATCACCCAAAGTCCATAGTTTACCTGAGGGTTCCCTCTTGGTGTTGCACACTCTATGTCTTCAGACGAGTGTATAATACCATATATTCATCGTTATACTATCATACAGAGTATTTTCATTGCCTTAAAAGTCCTTTGTGCTCTACCTTTCATCTCTCCCTTAACCCCTGATCTTTTTTGTCATCTCCCTAATTTTTCCTTTTCTCGAATGGCAGATCATTGAAATCATACAGTCGTAGCCTTCTTAGATTGGCTTCTTTCACTTAATACTATGCATTGAAAGCTCCTCCATGAGGTTTCGTGGCTTGTTAGCTCATTTCTCTTCAGTGCTGAATGATATTCCATTGTCTGGATGTACTATAATTTATTTATCCATTCACCTACTGAAGGACATCCTTCAAGGACATGCTTCTAATTTTGGCAATTATGAATAAAGCTGCTACAAACATGTGTACAGGTTTTTGTGTGAACATAAATTTTCACCTATTTTGGATAAATACCAAGGGACACAATTGCTGGATCATATGGTAAGACTGTGTTTAGCAAACTGTCTTCCAAAGTGGCTGTATGGTGCTATGTGTTATTCAAGGTTGGGTTTTCTTTTATGTTTTATTGTGTCTCTATTATTCTCAATCTTTCAGTATGCTTTATGCTTTATTGAACACCTCTGCTTGAGCTCTGAGCAATTAAGGTGGGTGGCTGTGTTTTAGGCTTCAGGTGAAGTGATACAGAAAGAAGGTACAGCCTTGAGTAGCCATTTATAAGATGGCAAAAGTAACTGCCAGGAGAGAGTAGTACAAGGTGGTGTTGGGATTACAAACAATCAACAGGTCTTACATGTGAAACATGCCTGCATTTCTCAGGCATCCTTTATCCCTAGTAGCAAATGCGTTGGGATATTAGACTATGGTTTATTGTGTGGATGTAGAGTGGAAATAGAAGGGAAAACTTACTGCTGGTGAACTAGAGAAATTAAAACTATTTGGTTACTAACGATTACAGAGTTTCTCAACATCTTTTTCTTTTCTTTTTTCTTTTCTTTTCTTTTCTTTTCTTTTCTTTTCTTCTTTTCCTTTCCTTTTCTTTTTTTAAGTAGGTTTTTGCCCAGCATGGAGCCCAACACTAGGCTTCAACTCATTACCCTGAGATCAAGACCTGAGCTGAGATCAAGAATCAGATGCTTAACTTACTGAGCTACCCAGGCGCCCCTCAACATCTTATTCTAATGAAGAAAATGAGAATCTGCGGATCCTGGAGAAGAAAAGTGGCATTGAAAGGACATAGGATATTAAGGAGAGGTCCTTCAGTTCACCTTAAATTTGACAATTTTTCTAGAGTCTGATGTTTCAGTTGAAGATAATTAAAGGAAGAAACCACAGAATAGAAATTCTCAGGAAATTCACACAAAAATGTAAAATATAAATAAAATAAACAGTTATGATAATGTGAGTAAAGTGATTTTAGGTTTTCTTGATCAGAGGATGAATTATACATTTAGGAAAACAATTTAGGCAACATGAATCCAGTACCTACAAGTGGTCATATTTTTAAACTAAGTTATTCAACCTCTAATAGCCTAAGGATAAAATCTCTACCATGTCCAAAGCACTTTGGAAAAAGATTTTCACATTGAAGCGTTTTTAATAAGAATAAAAATTACAGAAAAACAGCTAATGTCTAAGTGTAAGAAAACTGTTAAATGTATTAGAGTGCAGTCCATGTAATCAATGAAATTATGAAATTTATATTTGTAAAATTAGTGACAATGTAAAATACTACTTTCCAATATAAGACAAGTTGAAATATGCCAAATAGTATTATGTCAAGCCATGTTAGGAAAAAAATAGATGTATGAAAGATTGAAGAAAATGTGCCAAAGTATTCAAAAGTAGTGTCTGTCTGACTGATAGGGTATGGATATTTCTAATTTTTAGAATTCAGGAATTTGGGAATAGTAAATATTAATATACAATAAAACTTGTGCAGAAATGTTATTTCACTTTTCTATCTCATTTATATATTATCAGGTCAAGTTCATCCGTTGACTTCCTCAGTTTTAGGGAGGTTATCAAAGCAAGCAACAGGTATTAAGTACATATTTATTTAAATATGAGGACTAATGATTTAATTTGGTTGTGGGGAAAATTTATTATTACTTTTTAATGAGTGAGGATCATCTCATGTAAATGTAAAATGCAAGTGTTTTTAACCTAAATAATGCACATTAAAAGAACGTGTGTATTCAAATAATGTGCACTGGTTAATTATTAGGTAGATTATTAAAGGCTTGTAGATATATAAGAGGGAATCTCATTGATACCAGTGTTTGCCTATTATTAGCAGAATTGCTTATCTAACTTGAAAATTAACAGAAACATAATTCCATTAAGGCAAGAACCAAATAATCTTATGCAATAAGAGATTTTCCAATTTCAAATTTTCAAATTCAACCTACTGTATTGTCCTGCCCAAATGCGTTAGGTTAATGTTGTATCCCCTCAGACCTATACCTATATAGGATCACTTGGCAGAAATGAAGGATTTGCTGTTATCTAGGATGTAATAACTGCCCTTCACATGATGGGATTTGTGCAGACATCACCTTGGTCAATACTCCTATGGACAAAAATATGATTTCTGAGTGCTGTGATCAATATTTGGGCAACCAGCACTTCCCATTATGCTCCTTGTCATATAAAAGAGGTTCATTGCTAGCCACTGCTTGATCCCTTTTTCCTATCTCACTTTGCCCGAACGTATTCTTGAAATTGTGTCACTCACTGTTTTGTCAATGTGTTTTAGGTTCAATACATTATCTGCTCTGTCCATCATTATATTTGCCAGCGATGTCTCGGTGAAGAAAAATATAATACCCCTTAGAGTTAAGAAAATATTATTCTGGCAAGTGGCAAATTATAGGCAGTTATTGCATAATTTCAGAGCGAAGTGAGCAGTTATTTGCCCAGAGGGAACATGAAGTAGCCATGAAGGAAAATGACCCCATGTATCTTGAAAGGAATTAAAAAGTAAGAATATGTGACAATTAGGGTGCCTCAAGTATCATAAATCTCTCTCTTCTGTTTCTTAATTTCAAATAGAACGGCTAAGAAAGTAAAGCATTTACAAAGGAAGGTGTTAAAATCTAAATTCTACTGCTAAAGTAGCTACTGTCAGCTGCTCACAAATAGCCTGGTAAAACATCTAAAGTGCTGTTGTATCAAGAATGTTGAAATTATTTTCAAAGGCATGACCGTTAGAAAAAATGGCATTAATGGAGAAGGAAAAGCAAGAGCAAGATAATCTATTTATAGAGGTTTCAGGCTATTTGCCTATATACACAGTGAATTTTTTTTTTCCTTTGTGATAATAAAAAAAAGTCAAAACAGGCAATTTTCTAGACAAGTAAATGAATAGGCATAATGGTTTATGACATTTCAAAAATATAAATGAACGCCCAGAATGTCCCATTTCCTAATAGTATGATCTTAACACACATGCATTCTGTGAACAGAGACTAAACAAAAATAACATCAGAAATACACAAACAGAACTAATGTTTAAATCCTGCCCACAACTCACCATTCATGCCCAGGATCTATGTGTGGATTGCATACCTGCATGCCTTTTGCAAGAACAGATTGCAGATGAAAGAAGTAGACTCTCTCTGAGAAGATAATTTCCACACATAATGCACCTTATCGTTTTCTATCTCTCTGCTACTCCTTCATGTTCACTTTATTGATTCTTTTAAAACAAATTTATCTGCTTTCATTTAACCATGCATCCAGTCCTGTTGATATTTCCTACCACTCAGCTCTTCATAGCTTCCTGAGTTCTGTTCAACTTTCTCTATTTTTATAAATGAAATAACCAAAGCCCCAACTAAGCCTCTGAACTAAGCCAACTAAACTTCCCCAGGTAGATGGAGATTATGATAATTAGTCTTATATGTAATTATGAGTCACATAAAGGAGGGAGGATGCATTTCTATACCTTTTTATCCTACCTAGTGCTCATGGCTTAGTCATGTTCAGAGATTTGGTACATTTGATAACAGTATTCAGAGTCTGCACGTTGGAAGCGTACCCTTGGAGTGGGGAGGAGGTCAGTGGGCGAAGGTGATTTTTCTACATGTTGTCTTCACTGGCAATCTGTTGCGAAGCAGAACTGACCAAGGCAAATGTCAGGCTTTATGTCATTTCATCACTGCAATGGCGAATGAATGTGTTTCTGAAGGAGCCTTGGAGAGGCACTTTAACCTCTGGGTAAGAAGCAGCTTGAGCAAGTGTGGGGAGGCCTTCTTGGACTATGTGTCACCCAGCTATCGAGACCTCACAGAAACATTAATTCAGGCTAACTATGAATAAAACCCCATAGAAGAGCCTGGGTTGATACTCTTCCCATGGGTTCACGACTCACAACTTAAGCCCCAGGGAAGGAGAGAGAGCCATTCTGGCTCTTCTTCACCATGCATGTCTGGACTTATATTCTGAGAGGTTGCAAATACTACTGAGATTTTTTATTTTTTTTTTTAGCACAACATGGTCCTAGACCCCTTTTCCAACTCCATCCAATCCTTATACTTTACACCCTGCACTTTTTTCAAATTAGACTTCTGTTCTCCACACGAGCTGTGTGTTTTCACATTCCCAGGCTTTGCTTAAGCTCCTCTCTGTCCTGCCCATGTTGCTCCCTATCTAATTTCTACTCTTTCTTCAAAGCTTCCTGAAGCCTTTCTCAATCCTCCATTCAGAAATGATCCCCTCCTTTTATGTCACAATAGCAGTTTGTTTTCTCTTATGACATTTTTACAACTTGATTTATATGATCACAACTTGTGTTTATTCTTGATCTATTCAATAACACTATTAGCAAATTGAGGGTAGGATCGATATTTACATCACCTTTGTATATTCCTGAGTACCAATGCTTTATTTGTTCATTGTTTCCACACACACACACACAGGTAGGTATACACACACACTTCCTTCCCCCCCACCCTTCACAGATAGTTTGTACATGGTCTTGTGATATAAACCTCTACTCAGAAATTTCATTAATGTCTGATGGATCATTTCTACCCTCTCTCCTCCCTCCACCATATTCTAAGAAGATTTAATAGCTAAATAACCTCAAAGGGCACCAGTCAAATTCTCCTCTGGCATAGTTCAACACTATGAGATAAAAATAATCTGACTTCCAACAATAAAGTGGGGAATCTAGGGGCACCCGGGTGGCTGTCAGGTAAGCATCCACTTCAGCCCAGGTCATGATCTCACTGCTTGTGAGTTTGAGCACCACGTCCGGCTCTGTGCTGACAGCTCAGAGTCTGGAGCCTGCTTCAGATTCTGTGTCTCCCTCTTTCTTTTCCGCTCCTCCACTCACGCTCTGTCTCTCAAAATTGAATAAACATTTAAAAAAATTTAAAAAATAAGAGAATCTAATTGTCAAGACTACCAGGAGTGTGTGTGTGTGTGTGTGTGTGTGTGTGTGTGTGTGTGTGTGTTTATGTCATTGCGCACTTGACTGTCCTGATGTCACATTGAACAATTCAGGTTTTTTGGTGAAGAGGCTATTTGACACGGGTAGTATCCTTTCAAATTTCTTCTGTGACTCTGTGTGTGTGTGGGGGGGGGGGGGGGGAGGGCGCGGTATTTCTTGATTCCCTGGAGAAATCCAGAACTGGTGAAATTAAAGGACTCATTTGCCATTCACGCCTATGAATGTGCGTTTCCACCCTTTCCTGCAAGGAGCTGACTGTGACCTTACTTAAGCACAGTTGGTGCCTCCCAGAATGAGGAAAGGGTGTGAAGCGGGAGCTCTGACAAAAGAACTTCCTAAATATATTGTCCTAAATGTACTCCTGTAGAGTCAAATAGAAGGAAGAGGTTCTCAAACTGCGAGGTGCTGAGAGCCCATTGGTTACAGCCCAGCCATGGTGTCTGTTGACAGCTGCCTTTGCCTCCACTAGTCTCAAAAACCCATCCCACATGCCAAGTACATGAATCTTCCGTGTAAGAAGATTGTGTTCTGCCCGGGGGGGGGGGGGGGGGCGGGACACAAATCGCAGACAATATCTCCCCTACCCATGTTAGCTTGTTTCTATGTCTACCCCCTCGGCCCCTCCTGAAGCAAGGAAACCACCAAATCAGCACCAAATCCGTTTGGGTGTGTTTCGGGGGAAGGGGAGGGGGTGGGCTGGATTCTGAGCTCTGCAATTATTTCTATCCCCTCCGACTTGCTACTTCTGTGTCCTCACTGATAAGGAAATGACCAGTGGTCTCACTGGCTATGAGGTGAGGCCCTGGAGTACCCTAAGGAACCAGAAGGAACGTGCACATGAAAGGATCCATGGCCAATTCCAGCGGGCACTGTGACCTAGGCTGACCGACGAGGGCCCTGGGGCCAGAGAGTCTGACTCTGGCTCGCTCTTGCCGCAGGCTTGACATCACACTGACAAACCTTTCTTACCCTTCCAGGAGAGTAATGATATGCCCCAACCTTCAGCGGAGGAGAGTTAGTTCTGGGCGCCTGCCACGGCCCCATCATTCCAAATTACACGCGCGCACACGCAGGTGTGTGTATGCGTGGTGGGAGGGCTGGGGACGGATCCCCGCGCAACTCATCTTTGTACATTTCCAGGACCTCCCTCGTCGCACACCTCGCGGGGACCTGGCCGGTGCTGTGCGTTGGGGACCGAGGGCAGAGCCCGCTGAGAGTGGCTAGGGGAGACTTCGGACTTGTCCAAGGACGCGGCAGACGCTGACAGCCGAGTTTAACGGAGCCCCTCCAACATCTCAGCTCCCCACCCCGCTAAATCTCTCTCCCTTAAGTACCTGCTCTTAACGGCAGTGGGTCGACGTGGATGAGAAACACCGTTCACATCTTTCCGCCTACCCTCTAGAGCCGGAGGAGACAAGCAGTGTAGGCACTTAGAGGACACCGCTCCCCTTGTGCCGCGGCAGAGTGGAAAGCGTGGGAAGGGGGCAGCCTGCTGAAGGGTTGAGCGAGAGGGAAGGCCTGGGAGAGACAGAATCTTCCCCCTCCCACGCCCTTGGAGGAATGAGAGCAGCAGAAAATACCACCCGCCCCCAGGTCCCCCGCTCCCGCTAAGTCCGGGCGCGCTTAGAGCGCGGGGCCGGGTGGCCGCCTGCAGCCTCAGCATCAGCTCAAGCTGCCCACTTCCGCGAACCGGCCGGCGGCGGTGCAGGAACTCGAGACTGCCCTCCCTCCTCGGCCCGGGGGCGTCCGTCAACGTGCGGATCACCGCGAGGCTGAGCGTGCGGCCGCCACTCGCAGACGTGCTCGTGCCAGCCTGACCGCGGCGGCCACTCTAGCTGGAGGCACCGGGAACCGAACCCGCGCCTCCGAGCTCGACTGCGGACGAATCCTGGGGCCGCGCGTCTCGGGAGAAGCGGCCGCCGTGCGACGCGGAGGGATACACCTCGGCCGCGCCTCCCCTCCCCGCGCCCCCGCCCCCGCCTCCCTCCCCGCCCGGCTCTGCTGCCGCCGCGGCGGCCGCTGCTGCTGCTGCTACTGCTGCTGCCGCCGCTGCTGCCGCCGCCGCCGCCGCCGCCGCCGCCGCCGCTGCCTGGATATAGTGCGGCAAGGAGCGGAGCTTGCAGTCACTTTGCGAGGAGGAGCGCGCGGGCTGCGGGCGGCTGGGGCACCCCGGGAGCGGCGGCGGCTCTAGCTGAGGCGGCCGTGGCAGCGGAAGGTTCTCTCTCCAGGGCTGGACTTAATAACTTTGGAACTGTCCTCCAGTGTCACGTCCTGAACATGAGCCTCCTCCTCTCCTTCTACCTGCTCGGGTTGCTTGTCAGTAGCGGGCAAGGTAGGAGTGTGGTGCTTTATTGCATTTACTTTCCCTCCCCCTTCCGCCCAACCAAGAGAGGCAGAGGGAGGCACAAGAAGAATTAAATGAAAGAACTAAAGTTATAGTTATTGTTGTTGTTGTTATTGTTTTCACTGTTTATTTTAGCTGCCGGTGAAAATTAGGTCTGTTCTGTGGAGACCCTTAAATAAGAGAAAATACAGAATTGGAGATTGGCATCGGTGAGCAGGAGAGCGAGGCAAACTGCTTCTTTTTCCGGGTTCTTGGCTTTCTCCGATTTTCATTATCAAAAATTGGATGAGTGTGTTGGTGTGTATTAACAGTTAAATATCTGAGGTTGCGGAAGGGAAGGGAACGATGATGTTTTACAGAAGCAGCAGAAACTATCAGCATTAAACTCGTTTTTGAATTATCTCTCGTGTGCAAGAAATTCAATTCTTAGACACTCTTTCTCCCCCCCCCCTTTCCCAAGACCCCAATTCCTGACTATGAAGTGAACGGTGATGGTTTATTTCTATTGAAACTAAGAGAGGGGCCATGGATGTTGTGTGTAAGAAGGCAAATGGATAAAACTAGGCATGTGTTGCAGTCATTCATTCTCAGCTCCCCCCACCCTTGTTAATACATCAAGGTTGAAAATTTTTATAGCGTCAGATTGTAATTACACCTGTAAGGGATGTTTTAGCTTGTGGAGAACTGGTGAGATTTTTATCTCTTGAGGAAAAAAAAAAAAAAGAATAGCTTACTAGAATAACCTGAGAGAATTTGTGGAAGCTGTCTCTGTTTATCTGTAGAGAGCTAGATCTGAATTTATCTTGCTTCGTTTGGATAGTTCACTTTCACATAAAATATATTTATAATAAATGGAAGCATTTTCAACTGTCCAGACAAGTTTGGACATTTAATTGAGAACACAAAATGCTAAAACATGCATTGGTGGAAATCTTTAAAGAAAAAGAAAATAGATGTAATTTTGTGATGTGTAATATTTGCATAGAATGTTATATCATTAGTGTGGCATGAAAATTGTTTTTTGAGAAAACATAAATTACAAGACAAGTTAAAATATCTCCACTGTATTCAATTCTAAGCATTTTTTTTAGCCTCCTCTGTGTTGCTCATTTGGTCCAGCAGGGGGTGGTAGAACTCCATTTTAAACCCAGAAATGGTTGTTTTCTGTTCTTCCACACTCCCTGGGTCTTTCTATCATTCTTCAGCAGGGCTTGACATTTTGGATATGAAGCCCTCCTTTCTCTGCCCTCACCTCCCTAAAGCTATATAGTGTTAGTGGCTGATGAAACAGGACTGGATGCAGATTTTAGGTTCAGAAATCAGAATTCAAACACTGAATATTGCTATAGTTTATTATAGAGTGTCTTGGTAAGATGCAGCTCATTTTCCCTTAATAACAGAGAGTATGCAAAATTTCAGTCATAGCAAAATTGCAGATATGTCCATCTGAAGCTAACACCAGGCCAGTCAGTTAATTTAATCACTATGGTAACAAAGATCAACATATACTTTATGCCCTGCAGATAATGCTGCTTAAATTTTTGTAGAGCTGCTGGTTATGTTTAACTGTTCATTTATAATACAAACAGGTATTAGTGAATCCTCAGAAGCTGTCCCTGAAAATTGCAGTTAAAATACCACTGCAATTAACCGAGTGTAGCTAGTGTGGAGTAAGATGGGGGCATAATAGAAAGCAAGTTTATGCAGACTTATGATTACGTTGTGACTGGTTTGGAGGAGAAATATGTCTCAGTTGTGGAGTCTGAATTTACATTTATAGACACTAAGTGTGTTGGAATTTGGGGGACAAAAAGGAAATCTAGGAATGTTTAAGTATTACACACAGACACATTTAATTTGGGTCTAGGTTGCACCCTCTGAAATTGTGATTCTCCTGGCTTATAATTCCGAATGCAGGGTGATTGTGAAGAGGGACTCTAAGACTAAAGCATGCCTGAAAGGGAGCCTATATTCACTGTAATGAAACAGGGAAGGAGGAGAGAGCATCGTTCTAAAGATCTCTGTATCTAGAGCAATTTAAAAATGCATGGCACTCATAGAGGAATAGATGCTTATCAGAGAGACCTAGCTTTTGTGAAACCGAGCATGTAGTACTTCTGTGCCATGTGTCCTAATGAAGTCAGAGATGCTTGGAAACAGCAGTCCTGAGCCCAGAGTCCAGTTTTTTATGCTAGTGTTTTGTTCTCCAATTAAGGATGCAGAAGCAAGTATCAGCCACACCACTGGAGCAATCTTTGAAAAAGAAATGGATCCAGTGTAACTCATAATTTTGTTTATTCTATTATAAATGGGGCCATGGCACAGCCTCCTGTTAGTGATCCCTGGGCTTGCCTTAGAAATACTAAAACCCCAGCTTGCTGATTTATGTTTCCAACAATATACTTGCAGGGGATTTTATGAAGCATGATTGAAGCTATTGCTTTGGAAAGTGGTGTGCAGTTAGGCTGGGGAAAGGCAACGATGATGTATTCCCTTTTAAGTAGTCAAAACGTTTTGAACTGCAGCAGTTGAATAGGAGAAAATGACAGAAGTGAAAAACTGAGCAACTTAAGTGGATGCCAATACCATAATTAGCTAACAAGGTCTAATAGTTCTAACTTTAAACACAACATTATTGTTCTACTGTAGTGAAAGCCTTTTTTATTATAGCAGAAATGCTCCTTTAAAAGCCTCTCATTTCCACTGCAAGATTAATATCTAATGAAGTAAGGTTGGGATTTAATTGTCAAGTCTGAATTTAATTGTCAACAGAGAGGAGATTCTATAACTCTTCACTTCTGCAATTATTTTTTCTTTGTATTCAAAACTTGGTCACTGTCTCTGTCCTCATAAATCTCAAGTGATAACTTGAGTCTGTGATTCATGGTGCATTTGCTGTTTGGATGTATCTATATTCAGATTCCCAAATGGTAATATGTATGGGCTGCTTTCCTGAAGCTTTTTTTTTTACTTTCTAAAATCGTTGTCTTCTCCTTAAAAATTACTCAAGTATGATTAATAAGCATCTATTACTGGACGTTCATATTTATGAAATAGAAGCATTTTTGTATGAAAATGTAAGGTGAGAACAGAGCTTTTCATCTCTTTTGCAACCCAGTTCAGCCCTACGCAGAACCCTTACCTAAGCCAAAATCACGTGGCGATGGAAGTGAATTGCCTAGTTAATGAGTTGAACTTACAGGCATCTGCTTACATTTTCTCTTTCTGGTGACGTTCTGGTAGGTCATCCTTGGCTAGGGAAGTGTACCTTCTAAAAATAAAGCGCAGCTGTGTGGGTCACTACTGGTTTCAGGTCTACAGGAAGGTCCCCTCCACACACCTGTCTTCTCTGTAGGCTGTGACAGACAGCCTCTCTCACGTCCTTTTGAATCTACCCCCCTCTAATTCTTTGATGGCAGCCTCTCTTGCAACATTGTTGTTGAATCAACTCCGTATTCATTTGCACTTAGAGAAGGTAGGCTGTGTAAACTAGTATCGTTATTTGTCAATGAACAACCCGGAAGGTTTCCTTTCCTGCTTTATGCCAAAGAAGTTAAGCATAGCATCTGGTCACTTTAGTTTCTAGTGCTGAATTGGAGACCGAAGAGCAAGAAGGGAAGGTGGTGGGTCCTGGGTGTCTAGTGAGTCTTGTCATTGACACGAGGGGCTAATGTTCCCCCGGAGGTAATATCCGACGAGAGAAGCGATTAATGGAAGAAAACAACCTCATTCAGTACAAGAAGAAAGTCAAACCTCATATAATTTAGTAAGTAAAATGGCTTTCTTTCAAACCTAGAACTAGTTTGTAATGGGACTGAGAAATGAGCTATAGAGATGGAGTCTGGTAACCGAGCTGAACACAGTGTAATTTGTTTTCGTCTATTTCCTTGTGAGGGAACAATGTGAATGGAAATGAGGGTGTCAATCAGAAGACCCTGGAACTAGTCCTCTGCTCTCTCTGGCTTTTGACATTTGGGAAATGATTTTAATTTATCTGTTTTCAGGGTCACCTCTCATAGCAGTGAACTTTTGAAAGCATGAAGAAAGTGCTTGATAAGTAGTAGAGCAACTTTGAATTGCTTTTGTTTTTTCTGTGGGTTTTTTTTTTTTTTTGGTCTAAAATAAAATTATTCCCCTGGCTGTTGGTTTATGCAAAATTAGTTTAATAATTTTAATATTCTTGTAAAGGGGGTATCATTGTTTTTCAAGGTTTACTGACCTAGATTCAGAATTTCTTGTGTCCTTTACACTATCCCAATTATATTGAAGGCCTATTTAAAAGATTATAAATTAGTTTTAATTTTCCAAATTATGTGATACAAGAACACTTTTGAGATGCACCCGGTGCTTTTATGCTTTTATTAAATGTAATATTCCTGAACTTCATAAAGCCAAGGTATCTTTAATTGTTCAGCAAATGTAAGTGCTTCTATATGGCACTATTTAAAATATTTTAATAACTTTTAACTATTTACAGTTTTTATAGTTATAATAGTGCTGATTCCACATGGCTATTGACATACTTCCTGGTGTCACATACTCACTTATTCCACTCATAATTCATCAAACATTCATTATAAGACGTTTTAGAAAGTTATGATGTCATGAAACAGACTTGTCTGAATTTAAATAGCGAGGAGGTATGATAGGGAATTTTTAGAGTATTTATAAGCATAGCAATCAACAGATGACAGTTTTAAGAATTTCAGGTCAGTGGTCCAAATTTTTTTGGCTCTATTTTGTTATTAAAACTAGCAGGGAAGGGGAAAAAAACATTGGATTTGAAATCAGGAGACTTAGATCACTAAGTCTCTTGACTTTGAAGAAGCAAACTCTCAGAGTCATCATTTGTTTACTTGAAAATCTGACATAAATATATCTGATAGTTGCTGTACTGCCACAATTGTACTGAACAATTGTGATAATAGATACATAGTAGGCTAGTAGGCCTCCTATAAAATGTCAACCCTACTGTGTGAATGTGTATTATGAATGCAGATAAATCTGCCTGTGGTTTAAAAGCATTCCACTTCCTTGATTTTTTTTAAGTCATCAAAAACTGCTCTGTGATTAGAAAGAGGGGCAGAGATAATCTGATTTATTGACGAAGATGGCTCATTCATTTACTCATTCATCAAACATTTATTAAATGTCTGTGATGCCTCAGACACCTTATTCAGCAGCGTTCCTAGGAATGGTTGTATAGGTTGTGTGGTGAACAACTCCAGGGGGCGCCACTCGTAGCTGTGGTAATAGAATACATATTTATTTCCACAGTTTTCCAGCAGATGGCAGTAAAGGGTCTTGAGGAATGGGTTTCTTATTGTATCATGAATCCTTTTTATGGACCAACACCAGGTTGACACTAGTCTCAGAGAGGCTTAGGATGGGGACACAATTTGGATAAGTAATTTACCAAAGGTGAAACAGAAAAATACAAGGGTTACTAACTAGAACTCTGGTTTCTAAACTCTTAATTCAGTTCTCTGAACACCAAAGTTTTGCATCAGTTTAAAAAAATTAATCCAACATGTCTTCAGCTCAAAGTGATGATAATATTTGAATTTTGTGGCATTTTGTCGGTTAATCGAGGAACAAATACTTGTGCAGGGCTTACAATGAGTATAATGCCAGCATCTCCTAATAGCATAGTCCACTAGTTCAAAATACATTCAACCTTCTTACAACAAATGATCATCAGGAATCCAAGGGACTATTAACTTTATTTTATGGATGAAGAAATTGAGGTACAGAGGAATTACCTGATTTGCCTATTATCAATTATAGTTAGTAGTTATCTGGAATTAGGAATTTCTAGTTGAATTCCTATTTTTAGTGTATTTATCGTATTTGTTTGAAAATTTGCATGTGTGTGGAAGGGGTAGTGCATAGATTTCAACTTTGATAATTGACAGGACAAACAGTATAAAACCAAATGAGCATACCAGAGGTCAATAAACTTCAACAAAATGTTGCAAAATGACAAAGGATATATAATTAATTAAGAATCAAATGGTCTAAATAAGCCGCTAGGAGTTCAGCCCTTGGAAAGAGCTAAAATTTTTTGAGTGTTTGCTAACTGCCAGTCTCTATTGTAAGCACTTTACGCGTACTAAGTAGCTTAATATGTAGAACAGCCCTCTAATTTTTATCATATTAATATTCCCCTTTTACACTTGAGGGCTGTGAGGCATAGAAAATTTAAATAACTGTCTAAGGCTGCCCAGCCAGGAAACAAAGATGTGAACCTAGGACATGTGCAAAGACTTGCCTTTTAACCAGGATACCACCTTGCCGTTTACTAATGCAGAAAGAGATTCAACGTGGTAGATGGAGAAGATAATACAAGGTGTTAAAACAGGTGAACAAGTTGTAAGTAAGGATGCCCTAAGTGTTCAGAGGACAGAAGTAATCCAATTTAATTAACTTAAGGGTTTGGAAAGGTGAGTTGTTGGACTCAGTTGTGGAAATATTGGTGGGACTATGAGGCAGGAAGGCCTGGAGACCAAGCTGAGCTTGACTCTTTGGTGTAGATCTTTAGGAGCCATTGTTTGGGCAGAAAAAGAACATGATTGGGGCGCCTTGGGTGGCTTAGTCAGTTAAGCGTCCACGTTAATAAAACGTTAATAAAAATTAAGAACATGATTAAAGTTTTAAGTCTCCTGGCTGTGTATGGGGTAAACAGAGGGAAATGAAAAAGGAGTGAGGGGGCATGTCACATATTTCTCTGGAAGAATTAATGGATCTTAATAACGCATTTGATTTGGCAAATTGGGAGGAAGATGGTGCCTGATGTTTTAAGCCTATCTTAGTAGAAATAGGGAAATAAATAAAACCACTTATTTTAGGCAAGAGGCGTTTTTGTTTTTACTTTTGTTTTTGTTTTGCTTGTTTGTAATTTTCTACATTGATATATATGAGTCTGAGGTGTCCATGGAACATCTAGATAGAAATGTGATCTTTGTCGATTTCAGAATTTTTCTCTGCTTTTATTTAACTTGGTTCCCTCTTTCTTCCATCACTGTTTGCACTCCAATATTATTTGTTTTGTGTGTGTGTGGAATTTTGGGTAAAATCTCGGAAGCATGTAGGTCAAATTTGCTTTCATTGTATATTCTTCATTTATTTTCACTGCTTATCCAGAGCTTTTTTTTCCCTTTTTCTTTTTATTCTGGGGAAGCAGAACAAAACAAAACGTGAAGACATAAGAAAATAAAAAAGAACCAAAAATAACTAAACTAAAACAAAAATTAAAAAAAGTTTGATATTAAATATATGGAATTGAACGTTTTTCTGTTAGTGCCCAAGGGGATTGATATTTTTGAGTGTCTTTTGCCTGCCAGGGAGCTGTGCTGGGTGTTTTCACCCCTTGTCTCATTTAATTCTGGTAACATTACCCTTGATAGATGATGTTTTGAGATTGAGAGTGCCGGATTTGCCTTGAGCTATGAAGTATGTTCTGTTGCTGACATCCAAAGTTGTAGCCAAAGAGCATCATATGCATTCAAGGAGTAATTCAGTTTGTTTCTTTGTGTGTTTCTTTGATACACGATTGTTTAATAGGGAAATGATGCAGGAATTGTGTTGGTCCACATATGACTTCTTCAGCTCATTAACTTCTTAAGTGATCAAGAGCAAGCTTTCTCATTACTAAAGAGAAAGCCTTAACAATTTGCGAGCAAGGTGTTTGTAAAAAATATGAAAAATCAACTCACATGCTTTCCTTTACTGCAAGTATTTGTTCATTTAGCAGTTTAAGAGCCATCTTGATTTTCAATATACTATGTATCTGGAAATGTTGAGAGTGTAGATAAAAAAACTGGAAAGTCATTTTCTCCTGTGTTAAAATGATGTATTTGTTTTTATGTATTTTTTAAAAGGCTGCACCCTGGATCAGTTTTCGTTTTAAAGTGAAAGCCCTTCAGGCTTTGCATCTTGAAAGAAGATGCAAATGCGAGGTACAAACATCACCAGAGATTTAACTGCGCTAGTATTTTAATTAAGATTGTTATGGTTGTCATTAGTGCTTGGTTATACATTTCTGTAGGTTTGGAATGTTCTGACCTCTCATCCTGTCTTTTCCCATATGCCATGATATTTTTTACTGTATAACTTTGCAGTCACCAGCGTTTTTCAGGGATGCAAATATGATGCTAGCATAGAAATGCATGCCAGTACTTGTAAAATAAACCAATGTCATAAAGCTAAAACTTACAGTAGAGCACATCCTAATTTAAGAAAATAAGCACACTTATACTTTGTTCTAAGTATTAATGAGGATTTGTAGATAGTTTTTCTAATACTGTAACTTGTGCATTCCCAACCAGCTTTCTAGTAACTACAGTACTTACTGTTCTTTCTGATTATTTTTAAATTGACTTCCCTACTTAATTTCTCCCTGGTTATTATCTACTCGTGACAAATATTGAATATACTGCCTGAGCAGAGCATTGCATCTATATATTGTAGCAATAGCTTTGTTTCATTGACACAAGAAATGTTAAACAGAGATTATGTGAACATTAAAATATAACATGAAGTCGGGGCGCCTGGGTGGCTCAGTCGGTTGAGCATATGACTTTGGCTCAGGTCATGATCTCACAGTTTGGGGGTTAGAGCCCTGCATCAGGCTCTGTGCTGACAGCTTGCTCAGAGCCTGCAGCCTGCTTCAGATTCTGTGTCTTTCTCTCTCTCTACCCCTCCCCCGCTCATGCTCTGTCTCTGTTTCTCAAAAATAAATAAATGTTAAAAAAAATAACATGACGTGTATACCATAATCTTTGTCAAAGTACTGACCAATGATATTTACGTGTATTTTTAAAAATTTTCTTTTTTTATTTACTTAGGTGAATCGCTTACAATTTTCTAATGCCAACTGAAATTAAGTACATTTTCAATCTTATTCACTACTTTTTCATACCCTTTATCGCAAAATCCCTGGCTTCACCCTACCTCCTGTGCAGATTTTATGCTAATACCTTAGGTTAAACTTTTGAATTATCAAAGAGTTGTTGTTAACATTGTTTAGCATGTGTATATTATATACTGAGACAAAAACTTTGATGGTCAGCTTAAAATTTACCTACTTGAAGTCCCATAATTACCCCGAAAGGTAGATTTAGAAAAGAGGAAAAGGAACCTTTAAGAGGTGAAATTACTTGTCCAAGAAGAAAGACTTAAAAAGTGGTCAGCCCAGGACTTGATAGAAATATTTTATTCCACATGTAGCATTTTTCCTGTTGTAATGTCTCTGCTTTCACCGAAATATATTTTTCTCCTATTTATGGAGTAATTCTCAAAACGAACTTTGTGGTACAGTACGTACTTTATGTGTGTGTGCTCTTCTTCAAAGTTACTTTTGGACTGTGTTCACAGGACACATGCTGTTCATTTTGGAGGATTCCCTTTCGCTTGTATTGTTTGAGAGTTCCTGACTTAGCACTGTTGAGACTTTTACCTTTTATTCATTTTCAGGATCCTGTTTTCTTAGCTTCATGATTGTTACTATGTGCACCAAACGCTTTTGCACCACTCCTGGAATTCCCAGACTTGGGCCCTGTGTCTACACAGCCCATATATTTTACACTTTTCTTAACCATGCCTAGACTATTCCTTTTTTTTTCTCAAGACTTAGCTCAGCCATTTCATCACTGAAAACATTTTTCTTTCTCTCAACAAATACACACTAATCACCAGTCAATGTGCAAGACACGGATGCTCCAATCATACTTGTTGGTAATATACCAGAATTCTGCCTGTCAGACTTCACTGCAATTCTTGCGACTTTCTGTGTGAACTCCCCGAGAGCAAGAATGCATTTCCATGCTGCCTTCCATACAACGTACTTGGTTAGAGAGTTCACTGTAAATTCATACATTTATTCCTGGAACATAGTAGATGTTTAGTAAATATGTGCTAAATGAATATTTAAATATTACCCAGCAGGAGTAAAACAAACTACCTGTTTAAAAATATATTTAGTTTTGACTGTTGGAAATGTATTAGTTGCTGGTCTGGGTATTTGTTTTAAAAATTTTGTTTACATCACCACTGCATGTGGTAGGCCTTCAATAAATATATGAGTAGCTATAAAGTAATCAAGTCACAGTGATTATTTAATTCAGAAGGAAAGGAAAGATGATCTGCCTTTATTTCCTACATTGAAAATAAATCAGTCTGGGACTAAAGGAAACTTTTAAATCTTGCTATAAGATTTGTTCTCTTGAAGCCTTATCTGAGGCTTAGGAGACCATTCTGTGGTTAAGGTTTCAAGTTTTCCATGCATAGAAATAAATGAGGGAGACATAATATGTTGATAATGGTATAATTAAACAGATTAGATACTGTCAATAGTAAATGTCTGATTTGTCGATAAAGCAAGTATTTAAAGTCCTCAAAAATCAAAGATAATCTGCTGGGGTTAATTAAAAGTTGACTATTCAATCAATGATTATTGGAAATCGATCCTAAACTGTATGTACAGGAAGACAAGCAAGATAAGAGTATTTTATCTTATTTTTCTCATAGGCACTTGGGTTTTGTTTTCTTTTTTAAAAAATGAAATTCAGTTTAACCTAAACAAATTCTCTCTTGTCTGGTAGCCATGTTTTGTCATGAGTTTATGATGTTTTTTTTCTGTCTGACTTCAGTGGTAAGACAGTTAATTGGACAGAATACATTTTCAGACACTCCAGAATGTCTTTATCACCTATTTATTTTTTCTGCCTTCCATTTATCCACTAATATTACCAGTATTGTATATGCCCCTTTTAACTTGAAACACGGCTTGCAGTTAGAGAGATTACTACTGCTTCTGATTCATCCATTTTTACTTTCATTTCTCCCCTCAAATTTGACATAATTTATAATCACTTTAATTGGTTATCTCTGTAAGTCATTTTAGTTCAGAGGCCTCTCATAAACCCTATGCTAATGCATTTTACCTCTGTGGGGATTATGTGCAGTCTGCAATTTAGGAACAAAACTCAGCACAGATTATTAAATGATAGATATTATGTCGTTCTCTGTGCTTTACTGAAAACTTTCACCGTTATATCCAAAGTGGCTATGAAGTATTCAACTTTACTATTCTCGTGATATTTAAATAACACTTAGTACAGAGTTGTGAGCGATTATGAAGTACCCTAAATTGCTAATGTATTTTCTCTTTCAGGGTCCTGTTTAATTTCTATTGTATGAAACATTTTATTAGAAATACCCTCCCTCCTACACTGTGCATGAATACAGATTATTTGGTGAACGATGACTTCTGTAAGCAGAATGTATCTCCTTCCTGCTAGAATCAAGGATTAAAACTACTGACTCTGGTGGGGGTGGGGAAGGGAACTTATCTGTTAGTGAACTTTCGCGGTCTCTTCCTGTGTGGCTGCTTCTCAGAAGGCACATGATTTTAAAGTCTCCATATCTCAGGTGATGTACCTGCACATGGATGTGTGATGGGCAGAGGGAGATTGTCATAAGAAGTGTAAATTGTCTTTTACAATTTGTGACTCCAGAACACATTCTGACTACTTGAGCAGAAAAGCACACAGGGAGCTGAGAATGAGAAGCGAAAGTAAATACTATTAGTAAAGATCAATTGCTGCTTTGTTTCAAGGATAATTCATCAGCTAAAAGGTAATGAGGAAGTGGGTGGTAGGGTCAGACTTTGAAGATCTGGGATAAAGTCTGACAGTTACATGCATACAAGGAGAGAAGGAGATGCCCGACAAAACAGAGAGTGGTTACAGACAACCTTGTGTCCCCAGTGAACAGTGTCTGTTTTTAAATATTTAATGAGTTAATTGGATGAAGGAAGTGTCAGAGATAAACAAAGCCAGACACTAGTGGTTAAGGATAGATTTTAATCAGAATGAAGTATATGACTATATTCAGTAGGGTAAGGGGCCCAAGTGGGAACTGAACTCATCTTTGATTTGTGTAGAGGTGACCGGGTGTTTTAAAGGGAGAATAGAGAATAGGGAGGGAGGTGCTTGGGGTTCAGTAGAGTAAGAGAAGTGAAAAATTACAAAAAGCAGGAAGGAGTGATTTGGTGTATTTGAAACCCACCTGGGTTTGTTAACTGATGGTTATCAAAGTTACGCTCCCAGCATCCCACAGAGGCTGGGAGACAGGGTCCTATCTTGAGGTTTAGGCTGGAACTAACAGTAAACTCTTTTGGCAGGCTTGAGTTTTCTCAGGCAGGTACTTTAAGGGGTTTAGAGTCATTCCAGGGATGCAGCCTTGAGCTGTTAAAAAGAATGTTAGTGTTTCATTCAAATCTTTAAAGGTCAGGATTGAGGCCTTGTTGAGAAAAGGGCTCAGTGGAGCCTGGTTAGAGTTTGGTAAAGGGGACAATATTTGTCAGAAAAAAAAAAAATCTGTCAGTCACCCTGCAGAGTACCTTCATAAGGGTAACCTCATTTTTATATTCACAACATATGTAGGAATTCTGAAGTTACTATTTTACAGATGAGGGAATTGCATTTCATAAAAGTTAAGTGGCATCTAATAAGTGAAGGACTTGAAATTCAAATTTAGTTAATATTTGGTTTTAAAAATTTACTCATTTCTCTGACTGAAACATGGTACCTATGCAATAGCAAGACATGGCTGAAGGGAGAAAGGAGTTATTGGGAGTGGCTCTAGTTTCAGGTTTTCACCACTCTTTGCAGCCATTTCTTTTGAATGGCCAAATTCTATGTGAGCAAGTACCGATTGGCAAAGGAGTAAATCTTTTAGAGACCTAAAAGATTAATGAGCACGGAGAACCAACAAGATTTGGAAACATTGGGTTCATGGTGGTTGCAAAGTGGGGCAATTTGATTGTCCAGGTTAGTATAATTCATTAAAGGTCTATATAACATTAATATTTAAATATAGGCTATATTTTAAATGGCTTCTCTTACAGTGAGACACTATAATTATTAATAATTCATGAAGTCATCAGTTCGTGGTTGACTTACTGAATACTTCCATAAGGAAACTACATCAGTTTAGGATGCTTTTAGGGGCAAAGAAGAGTAGGACAAATTTAAAATGGCTTAAAAATAATAATCTATTGTAGCATTTAAGAAACCATCCGGAGTCAGGTTTGGACTTCACATTTCTCTTTGTCTTTTGCTAGTTTTCCGTGACCTCCTGGAGGAAAGGTGGCTGCAACAGTTTCATGTATCACGTTTTTTGGCAATAAAATCTGAAGTTAGGAAAGATAAATATTTCACTGGCCTCTTTACTCAAAAAAAAAAAAAAATTCTCAAATGTCATCCAGCAGCCTTCCCTCAGTTCTCATTGGCTAAAATTGTATCGTATGAACTCCCCTTAACTAATGGCTGGTGAGGAGAATGACACCACCATGATTTCCCCTGACTAATCAACTCCTTTCTGTTGCTGAGGGGAAGGTCAGTCTCCCTGGACACATATGATCGTTCAGTCAAATTCAGTGTTCGTTTAGTAAGAAGAATGAGGGAGAGGACATAGTGTGCAGTGGTCACCTGTGTCTGCCACAGGGATGTGCAAAGGGCCCTTTTTGACAAAGAACATAAGCTACGTCAAGAGTCACTATGTGCCATTTTCATGTACTTTGTATGTGTGATCTAATTTAATTCTTCACCCTGACCTGTGAGGATGATTCTGTTTTAGAGAAGGAGATATGAACAGATTTTGAAGAGTTTAAATGACTTGTCAAACTCACAAAGCTGCTCAGTGGCAAAGTTGGGTTGGACACTTGGCTGGCCGGTAACAGTGTCATCTTTTTCTGCCAGGCCACTATAAAAGGAAGCTGTTAACGCTGTGCATGGTTTTACTGTTGTTACGTTTAAGAACGGTAGGTAAGGACACTAACTCCTTTGTGCGTAGGCTCTATCCTGGAAAATCTCCTAAGAAAGCTCTTGTGCTTGATCTTATTTAATATCTGTGTATACACATCTGTTAGTATCTTTTCTTAAAAATTTTACAGATAAGTGAAATTAAGAGATAGTGTGATAAAGCTGTTTGTCTGAGGTCACATAGCTGTGACGTGGCTAAAGTGGGATTTGAATAAAGGCTAATTTTGAATTTGAGGGCCTGAGTGTTTCCCACCATACAATGCTTGAGGACTGTGGTCAAAGTATGGCAGGGGTAGGGTAATAGATTTGGGATAAAACAAATTACGTAAGCCTGACTAGTCCTCCATAAGCTTATGATATAGAAGAAGCTAATTTTTTAAAGGAAATATATTTCATTGCTGTTATTTATTTATTGTTTTCAAACTAGACAGGAGAATAATGTTCTCAAATTTAAGGAGGTCAAGAAAAAATGTTCATTTGATTTCTGGAAAAGTAGGATGAAAAATAGGAATGGGGGTCAGGGTCTCCTTTAGAGGGAAAAGTGGGAACTGAAAACAAAGAATATTGATTTGATATTGACTGATGAGACAGGCCATGTATTGAAATGAGTAGACTCATTGATCAGGGTACTAACCTACTACGTGGCTAGACCAAGTTGTGAACCACACCAGTTCCTGGCCTCTAGATGATTTTTTTCCCGAGACTATGCAAGATAGAGATTGAGATGCTTAAGGTATAAAACTGTGTCCCTGATCTGTAATTACTTTTTCTCGGATAGCTTTTTTTCTGCTTCTTTTCTTCCCTATGCCAGGTACTCTCACCAACACTGCTTTTTTTTTTTTTTCCTGAATGGCCAAATGTAAAATTATATATATATTATATAATATATATATATAATATTATATATATATAATATAATATATATATAATATTATATATATATATATAATATATATATTATATTATATATATATATATATAAATTTTTGTGTGGAGGAATATGTATGTGTGTGTGCATATATATATGTATATATAAAACCTATATATATATATATAATGTAGGTCTCACACACACACACACACACACACACACACACACACTTTGGAAAATCATTCCATCACTCTATGCTGTGTCAAAATGCTTGCTCTATTTGTTTCGTTGTTTTCATTAGGGCTGAAATTCATGAATATTTTAATGATTTGTTCTTTGCTGTTTTTTGCCTCTAAGAAGAAAATGTACTCCATGATAAAACATTGGACTTATTATTCACACTTTGTGTAACTCAAGACTAATTAGCTAGTGTTTAATTTCTCAAGACTACAAAACAATATCTGTTGTCTCTCTGTTACACAAAATGAACAGCTAAACAGTTCTCCCACCTTATTTTTTTAAAACAAACTCCCAGCACACAAACATTCATAATTTATGATGTTTTCCATCAAAACACATTCCATGAATATAGATAAAATCAGCATTTGGAGCATGGGTGCTTTGGTTCCAGCTCAGGGACTGTGATTGAAATGCATGCACATGCTTGAATTCTTCATTTTCATTTTCCCCAATTTGTAACTGAAGACATGAAGGCTGCTGAGTTTCTAGCAGTGTTATGCTCTCTTTTACATCGTGCTGTACAACTGAGTTATAACATTTGTTTCAAAGCTGCTGAACAAATTGTTTAACATATTTGTAATATCACAATAAGGATTAGATCATAAAATTGTAGATACAAATTCTTTTGTATATGTGTTTGATTACCATGTCCCTTTTGAGGATTACTAAGTAGATAATCTTCTATTTCTGATGACAGAGAACAAATTCATTTATGTAAAGAGCTTTTGTGAGATATGTTGCTAATGTTTTTCATATAAAGCATTTCTGTATTTGCAGGTATTCAGTACAACTGAATTTACTTATTTGCAGCCAGGTAATAGTGTTCAAATTAAATAGTTTCGATTAACTTTATCATAGACTGGTTTATGGTTTTATGGAGCTAAAAAGTACTTTGAGAGTGGCTTTCCTTTTCCTATAAATGACGTTGAATGGTCCCATTTTAAAAGATTTCTTTGATACTGTTTTAGTTCGTACGGTTTGGTGACACCAGTCAAAATTGTTTCTGAAGTGTTCAGAATTCACATCGCGTGGCTGTTTGTTGAAGTGTTCTGCCTGAGTGGTTGGGTACTAAATGAATTTGTGCCAGCACATGGCAGTTCCAGGCACTGAGGCCAATGGCTGCTTAGTGCTGGGGCAAAACCCTTTCCCAAGCACAAGCTGGGTAGTGGTTTCCTGCGAATAAATTTGGATCCTGTGGCCCAAATGATGTCTTCAAGAAATAACTCAACATCTGTGTTTTATTTCCAGCTCTGTTCCATACCCCGTGAAGACCAGATCTCTACTTAGAGCTGACTATCTAAATATCTTTACGTTCCCTCTAGTGTCAAAGCAAAATTTTTGTTAATGTTACTTGCAAAAATTTTTGTTTTGATTTGTGGCTATGTAAATGCTTTGAGCCTCATATATTATCTATATACACACACACACACACACACACACACACACACATATATATATATATATATATTTTTTTTTTTTTTTTTTTTTTTTTTTTCATGTCAGAGGCTGTATGATGGTGAAGAGCACAAAGCCTGAACTCTGGCAGATTTGAATTCACATCCTGCTCACTCACTTGCTTAATGAGAGATCGCAAACAAGTGATTCACTTCTTTATTCTTTAATATTCTCAGCTGTACAATGGGGATAGTAATAGCACTGCTTACATAGTAAGTGTTCAATTAATATTAGCTATATCATCATTAATATTATTATGAAAGTCAAGGTATAATTGCATGTTTTTGGTGTTTTTTTTTTTTTGATAATTTATTAACCCACCTTCCTTGGAAGGTTTCTGAAGAGAGTTTGACTCTATGGCAAACAATGTTCTGGTAAGATGTCAGAATATTTTTTGAGGGTAATTATTAGTTTTGGAAAGCTGTGTTGTCACTGCATCATTGATTACATTCTGTTTAGTTTTCCCATACATTGCTGAGGGTACATGGAGGCTGGTAAGTTTGGCATTTGGGATCTTTATGATGTCTGGGGTCTCTGCTTCTCTTTGTTAGCTGTTGCTGTCATGGTGCAGGGCTTCAAAACTGATGCAGAATGAGGATTTAAGGATAATTACACTATTTATTATGTGAGCAACTCAGAACTGTCTAAGTCTACTGCCAAGTTCTGTCTCCCTCTCAAGGGCTTCCTCTTCTTCCCATAACCCTACTCAGACTTGTGTCTGGGTTTAGGTGGAAGCTTATTGTTCTTGTTTGTTTCTCTCCTCTTATCCATCCCTAACTCAAGTGTGGCTCTTGGTTCTGCCTGGAAGGTAGGCAGTATCTGTACTACTGGCTGTTGGTTTACAATCTGGCCCACATAACATGGGGGCAAGAAGAGACTGAAGAAAGAGGTAGATTGGTATGCGTTGGGTTTACTAAATTTCCAGACGAGGATTGTCTTGAGTGGCCATAGACAGTAGATCTCTGCACCCACCTGCCACAATCTTAAAAGTTTATATAAAGGCCTTAACTGGGTGCAGTCACTTCTACTATCCATATGGTCTCACCAACACATTGTTCTCAAGGCTATATATTAGACAGTGGCTCCCATTGTGGGAACAATGAGCAGAGTGTATATTCCAAGGACTGGGGAGGCAGTGAGGAGCCTCCAGTTGCCCGGGTCCAGTTTGTGGTTTAGCTAGCTGGCAGTCATGTCCTCTCGATGGCCTCCCCCAACACTGACACTTCATATAGTCTGTTTTTACAGCATGATCAGTGGTTCCCACACTATTGAATAAAGCTCCTCCTCAGCTCCCACTGACTCTGATTATGCTCAGAGACTTAGCAGTTCCTCTCTCATGACCTACCTGCTGGTGTTTTCCTAGGCTACTGGGTTTTCTCGTTTAAGTGTTAGTGATCTTCCACACCCCACACCCCCTGTACATCACAGTAGAGTCAGTGAAGGCTTGGAGGGAGGAGCACAATTTGGACCCTCTGGGGCCAACTGATCTTCCCAATCTTTGTTCCCTGTTGTAGCCAGTCATGCTGGTGATCTTTGCATGCTTGCAGATGGAGAACAAAGAAAAAAACCCATTCATCTCTCAAATCTCTGAGTGGGGATGGTAGTAGATGTTATGGTGGTAGTGATGATAGGGCAAACTAGCCAGTTGCCTCCTGGGTCCCATCGAGAAGTACAACACTAGGAAGGAAAAGGTAACTGTCTCAGAGACACTTGACAGTCACCTGTTTTCATCTTTCCCAACAACTACTTGTAGTTCTTCTCTTTTTTAGGGAATGGCAAGCTGTCCTTACAGCAGGTCCACTCTTCCTTTTCAGGGCATCATTTTTTATAACCTCTTTGCTCTGAGTCATTAGTTCATATTTAAAGGGACACTTGTTATGAAAATACTCTTTTCTTTCAAGTGCCTGGATTTTGACTCTAAAATCCTAGCATTCAAAGCTATCCATTGTGCCATGGTCTACTTAAAAGTGCTATTTGAGAATCAAAGCTGATAGTGACATCTTGGTTCTCCACTCTTCACTCCCTGTCCAGGAGCTGGATGGCTCAGCACACTGAGTGGGAAGTCACAGGCAGCAGGTTCAGATAGTGGCAAGATGATAAAGACTCAGTGTGTAGACATATAAGAAAGAAATGGGAATACAGAAGAGGGGACAGTGAGTGTATTGTGATTATTATGTTTACAAAAAGTAGAATTGATTTGATCCCCCACTAGAAATTCCAGAATAATTTTCTAGAGGTAGCTTTTTAGACCCTTCATGAGACAGCAGTTTTGAATTCTGTTTACCTCAATTTTTCATATAAAATGAAGCTCAAACCCTGATTCGTTTTTGAAACCTTTCTTAGTCATTACAAACTGCGTTTCTCTCTTATAAATGAGTAGAATACAGATTAATACTCTTCATTTATAGTCTTATATTATCCTGGGTTATAGGTGTTTCAATTTCATTAATCTTGTCTTCTAAATCAGATTCTAAGCTTACAGACAAAAGTTTATGTTACCGTGATGCACATAGTGGATGCTTATAGTAAATGCTGTTGAAAAAATAAATGAGTGATGCCCTTATGCTGTGTTTATATTTACAATAAAAGTAGAATTTAAAACTGTGACAAAAGGAATTTGTGTTAAACAAAATAGATAAGTATCTGGCTGTGAGGGCTGTTATAAGTTAGCGTATTTTACTGATAAATGTTACAGAATACTTATTCTTTCAAAAGAATATTTTTTTTTAAAAAGATAAACACAAGGGCACCTGGGTGGCTCAGTCAGTTAAGCATCCAGACTCTTGATCTCAGCTCAGGTCATGATCCTCGCGGTTTCGTGAGTTTGAACCCCATACTGGGCTCTGTGCTGACAGTGAAGAGCCTGCCTGGGATTTCTCTCTCTCTCCTCTCTCTCTGCCCCTTCCCCACTCACGCTCTGTCTCTCTCAAAATAAATAACTAAACATTAAAAAAAGGTAAACATATACTTTGATTAGAACAGTTTTGGTGGAAATATAAATTAAATAAAGTTGCCTCGAAGTTCTCTAAAAATAGGGGCACTTGGGTGGCGCAGTTTGGTTAAGTGTCTGATTCTTAAGCTCCGCTCAGGTTGTGATCTCATAGTTCATGAGTTCAAACTCCACGTCGGGCTCAGTGCTGATGGCATGGAACCTGCTTGGGATTCTGTCTCTCCCTCTCTGTGCCCCTCCCCAGCTTGTGGTCTCTCTCTCTCTCTCTCTCTCTCTCTCTCAAAATAAATAAATTAATTAAAAAAAAGTTCTCTGAAAATATATGCTTAAATATTAAACTCCTATGTTTTGCCTCTTTTATTTGTATTAATTCAGTAGCTTGGGTTAGCAACTTAATAAGAAATATTTACACTTTTCCTTCTCAGTGATCTATCTTATAAATTTTTAGAGAAGATAGCAAGTATAATAGAAACCTAGAAGTTTATCTTCTTGTATATGCTTTAGTTACTTATGTGCATTCCCTACCTACCTAAATTTGTTCAATGCTTTTTCTGACTTATCTTCTATAGCAAAAATTTATTTCAGCTATAAAAAGTATGGAATGACTTTTCAAATGGCACCATCCAAATAAATATTTGAATTATTTTATTACTAAAACTACTATATTAGTTAATAGTTACACCAAAGTTAATTCATTCTGAGAACTAAATGTGTCCAAGGAGTAAACATATATATTTTGAAATTATTACAAAATATTTTAAGCATCATCATCTTCTAAATAGTCCATTTGTGTCCATGTAATATTATAGAGTATTGCTAATTTCTGAGTAATCTTTTGCTGATTATTTTTAATGTTTCACTGTGATGAAACAAATGTTAAAACTCTTATAATCTTTTTTCAGTTTAATTTTAATGGGAAAAAGGTCAGAAAGTCAGACTTGATTTGTATATGAATATATATCTTACAGTAATTAAATAAGCAAAACAGCAATAACAGAAGCACACTAAAAGTTAAAGTAGGAGAAATTGGCCATCCTAAAAATGTTTATGCTTTAAAATAAAATATTACTGAATATTTAATTTACTTTAAAATGTGTTAAGATTTATAGCCTGCATATGTGTAAATTTATCTATGGTCACACTGTGAAAGATATATACACACAGTACTCCTAAAACCTAAACAAAACATGAGGGGCAAGAAAGATAATAGCATAAATAGCTATGTTAAAAAAATTACACTAGCTATGTTAGTACATTTAAAGTTACATTTAATTCAGAGTTTTCTGGGTAAAGGTGAAAAAGGGAAAATAGGATATATAATTTTTATTATTAAATGATCAAAATGTACTATTTTGTTATCCAGACGGAAGATTAAAATTGATTTAATGTGTGACTTCTGAGGTCAGATAATTTTAAACAGTTTAATAGATGATGACTTCCATACTAGTTTTAAGAAAGATCCAGATATTTTTTTAATGGTACCATTTCATATAGCCGTCCTTGGAAAGAGGCTTGGTTGGAGCAGATTGTATTAATCTATATCATTTCCATATACAATGTAAATCAAAGAGATAAACATTGTTTAGTGTTTATTACTTAGTTTATATTTTTAGATAGTCCAGTGATACTAGACTTTTTACATTAAAGCAAGGTGTTGAAACACAATTTAGAGTGATGAATAATGAAAAGAAAATTCACAAATGCATTTTTTAGATTGGCTTGTATATCGTTTTCTCATTCCTATTTGTCAAATCTTTGCAGCCATTGAAGCCTGTGGGTAATAAAAAGATATATAAACCCTGGATCACTTTCTCAAGGGATTTGACATCTAGCATCAGTAATAATACACTTATTCCCAAAGCAATAATACAAAGAATATGTGATATTTCTGTATAAGTGACAAACTGTGATATCAACCTGTGCATGCATTTGATTATATGGGTGTCCACCAAGTGCTGAGAATTTGATTGAAACAACACAGGGAAATGAAGCTCTGACTCAGAAAGAACTGTAACATCAACCAGTTTTATCCTGCCACCCATAAGATAGCACCAGTTCTGTATGGTACCATTATTGCTGGGGTCAGTCACCTTGCTTTTGCTTGTGCACTTCTCCCTGGAGCAAAGAAGATGGTTAGGTTTTGTGTTTTCCAAGAATTCCTAGAAAAAACTGAGAAATGTGAAATATTCATTTGTATGTGAAAGGGTTACAAATTATTTCCGTCAAAATCTGATTTTACAGATGAAAAGAAAAAAAATCCCTTAAAGGGATAAGTGACTTGTTCAATTATTGACAGCTAGCAAGTAGCACGGCTTAATCTAAATTGGCTTTCAACTTAGGTAGAAAATTTTTAAATGGTTCGTATTAGGGGAAAAATCATGTTTGGCCAAAATTTCATGTGCTTTAAAAATTAATTTAAATGTACTAGATTGTTTCCAATATTTTATCCAAATATCCATTATAGTGCTTTATTCCAAAGGGAAAGGATTTACAAATTAAAGAGTAGAAGTGTTGTAATATGTTCTCTTTCTCCAGGAGTGGCAATACCTTTATATCAGAGAAGACATTTCCAAGATACTGAGTATTCCATTGTTTCTTTAATGTTTTGTGATTATTTGGAGGAGTTAAATTCCTAGCTTTTTAAATACTGAAATCACTCTTATTAAAATAAGAGCCTTTGTTGCATCTGAAGTAAACATGTTTATTTTACTTGCAATCAACTAGTATATTTTATTTTCCAGGAGTTTATTCTGTGATATAAATGTTTATTTTCCCCAAAGAAGGGATATTAAAAAATTTTTTTTAATGTTTATTTTTGAGAGAGACAGAGACAGAATGCGAGTGGGTTGGGGCAGAGAGAGAGGGAGGCACAGAATCTGAAGCAGGCTCCAGGCTCCGAGCTGTCAGCACAGAGCGTGATGTGGGGCTCGAACTCATGAGCTGTGAGATGATGACCTGAGCCAAAGTCGGATGCTCAACCGACTGAGCCACCCAGGTGCCCCAAAGAGGGGATATTTAAAAGAAAAATAATAGAGGGGTGCCTGGGCGGCTCTGTGGATTAAATATCTGACTCTTGGTTTTAGCTCAGGTCATGATCTCATGGTTCCTGAGTTCAAGCCCCTGCATTGTGCTCTGTGCTGCCAGTGTGGAGCCTGCTTGGGATTCTCTCTCTCCCTCTCTCTCTCTCTCTCTCTCTCTCTCTCTCTCTCTCTCTCACCCCCCCCCCCAATAAATAAATATACTTAAAAAAAAAGAAAAAAAGAATAGAAGTACTGCTATACTTCCAGGGCAGAGAATGCCGTGTTGGTAGGGTGGAGTCAGTGAACTGGGTATACTGGAGGTCTGAGCTGCTGTGAATCAGAGTGAGAGAGTAGGTCCAGAGGGAGTGGGTTTGGGAAGTATACCCACAAGTATATGTGAAGTCTTGGCCGAAGAGTGTTGAACAAATTGAAAATGCCTTTGGGCAAATTACATGAAGATAGAGTTGAGTAAGTTCAAGGACAGTCACTATTTTTTATTGAATTGTGAATGATAACAGGAGACCGAGCATAACCTAAGCCATTTTTCTTATATAGAGTCATTTAAAAGGTTGAAGTCCAGAAATAAGTTTAATAAGAACACTGAGAACTTTGAAAGTGTTGGTGTAACACGGACTCTTCCTGAAAACTCATCCTGGTGATGGTGGTTAAGAGAGGGATGAAGGTGATGCTTGAAGGTAGAGCAAGTTCAGGCTGACTGGCCACTTTCTAACAGTGTGCTAAAGGCAAATAGAAGAGTAGTTACCTGGAGCTAACTAGGTGGTTCTGAGAAAAGGAGGAGGTTGGAGAAGGTGTAAACACATTTTGACGTTTGAGATTAAATGCTCAGAATGGAAAGTTCTCTTGAAATCTTGGGAAATCCAAGGTCAGGGCAGCAGCAGATTGAGTGTCTGGTGAGAGCCTGCTTCCTAGTTCAGGAAGCTCTCTTCCTGCTGTGTCCTCATTGCTAGAAGGGGTTAGGAAGCTCACTTCAGCCTCTTTGCTTAGGGCACTAATCCCCTTAATGAGGACTCCACCCTCATGATCTAATCACATCCCAAAGGTCTCACCTTTGAATATCATCACGTTGGGGGTTAGGATTTCAACATTTAAATTTGAGGCAGATAGGGCGGTGGGGGTGGGGAGAGGAGGGACACAAACATTCATTCTTTCTTATTTTTTTAAGTTTTGATTTTATTTTTAATTGACCATTGGCAGTCTGGGGTATTACTATATATTTTCCATTCCTTTTCCTGATTTGCTAGATAGTCTGAGTTCCTTAAGGATTTACTTATTTTAAGGTATTTTTGGAGAATCAACTGTTTGATTTTTTTCTGTTATTTTGATAAGCACTATGATATAAATTAGGTTTGTAGAGATGAGTAAAACTTTTGTCTTTTCCCTCAGGGAGCTTTAAGTTTTCAATAGAGAAAACAATTAGGCAGTCTGTTCCAATAAATTATTCTAATTATAACCAAACTCTCAAATATGGGGAACAATTTTTGAACATGGAAATAATATTGAAACATAATTTCATCATATTATTTGACTAGTCTGCTTTCAGTTTTAGAATTATTTCTTCAGTTGTGGAAATGAGAATATACTTTTATTTCAAACTTGCTTTATATCAATGGAAGAACTATGAGTAAAAATACTTTTCCTAGTTTAACACATACGGTGAGTTCACGTTACAGATGTGTCACATTACAAATATGTCGAAAAACAGACACATTATTTGAGCCCTCCACACTTCCTTTTAATTACTCAGGAGCATATCCCGTGCTATGTACGTTACTTCCCTTGTTATTTTAATGATTTTAATAGACCAAAGTGGTTTCTGAATATAAATACACAATTTTTTAACGTGCCCTTTTCACTGAACTATATTTATTTCTTAAGTTTCTAGAGTGACCAAGGTTCTTGCTAAGATGTCTCTTACGCTCATTGGCTCACTGATTGCTTTATAATTTTGACATTTTTCATAGGTACCAAATTTGTTGTTTTGATTCTTTGGAAGTGATGTGAGTCTCCCAATTCCAGTCGTCTTGTTATTGAACAAATAATGTTAAACTCATAATCCAATTCAAAAATTTATGTTGTGTGAAACTATTTACTTATTAGGTTCTTTAATGAGGCCTGGCCGGCTCTTTTGAGTGAAAACCAAGTAGAGTGATTCACATTTCCCAAACAGACCTTCAGTGTAAATGATTTCGAGTCATATTTGAGGTCACTTTGTTGTTGTCACTGTACTTAATCTTCCCAGCATCTCATCGTTATTGCCAGAAAACTTTGGTGTGCAGCCTGCATGTAATCAGGGACAGAAAACTGCAGCATAGACTACTTTAACTGAATTAAAATGAGACAGTGCCATACAACATGCAGACTTATACAAGACAGACATACTAAATGTGTACATGAAATGCCCAAATTATCTGTCTTTGGCAATACATATATAGGTAGGACATATCTGTAGTATACTAATACTGTTAAATAAAAATCAGTGACTTATATGAATGTACCTGATTGTACTTAATATTCTCCTGCAGCATAGGGAAACAAAACATGCTCCTGCAGCATGTGTGTGTGTGTGTGTGTGTGTGTGTGTGTGTGAGTGAGCGCACGTGTGTGTATGCACACACATGTGGAAGATATTTAATGTTAGAGCAAAAATTTTAAAACTGTGTAATCTACCATCGGAGATACGTAATCCACGTTTTTTGTAAGTAAGAATGTTTAAAATTACTTTTAGTGTTCAAATTCAGTATAGGAGAAAAAGAGTGTTCATTTGAATGAAAAGATAGCGCTTCTTTGGCTGTCTTGCTTGAAGTGTGGACTTCGAAGTACAGGAGGGCGCCTGAGTGGTTCAGTCAGTTGAGCTCCCGCTCAGGTCATGATCTCGCGGTTCATGGGTTCGAGCCCCACATTGGGCTCTGTGCTGACCGCTTGGAGCCTGCTTCAGATTTTGTCCCCCCCCCCCCCCCCACACACCTCTCCCCTGCTTGCACTCTGTCTCTTTCTCTCTCTCAAAAATAAATAAACATTAAAAAAAATTAAAAAAAAGAAAGAAGTACAGGGAGATGAGCAAAGTGTGGCTCCTGTAGAAAGGTTGTGGTCGTAACCCATGAATACAAATCAATGCGCTTTGATATTAAAAACTCAATAATGAAGGTATGCTTTTATACAAACATTTGCAATTTTCTTTTCCCTTCTATTTTGACTTCCTACATTGCTTCAGACTTTAATTGTTATATTTCCAGAGGAAATCTGTGATGGTGGTCAAGGTATATTTTGACTTAATCACAAGCAATCAGAGAACAATAGATTCTTTCTGATGTAAAATTCTTAGTTGTCATGTTGCTAGTGTACTCTTTGTGACTAGAATGCAAAGTAGTTTTAATCCATACATCCTTTTTTCTGTGCTGGGATGCCTGCCAAGTCTATGTCTGCGATTAACTTTTGAGGTTGTCAGCTTGAAACAAATGTAGGGGCAGGAGAACTTAGGACAGTGGCTTTGTGTTTAATGTATATTTAACAAGAGTGTTAGCTTTCAGAATTAGAAAACAAATAACTTTCTTCATAGACCAAAAGTTTCCTCGGCATCACGTTTGCTTTTTAAATTGTCCTATGCTTTTAATCTAAATGTTCAACAGATTTCATATAAAACTGAAGGAATTTAATAAAGATTATCTGGTAAAAGTTGGATTACATATTTATTCATGGTATTTTAGTTTCTAGAATTCCCTGCTTTTTAGGAGGGAATAGGAGGTGAAAGTCAGCAACATTCAAGGTCAGTGTTACCTGATTTGCTTTAATTCTGTGGATGATTGGTTAATATTCTAGCCAAATGTGATTTAATGAAAAGACAATGCTTGGGTTGAAAACAAAATTCCTGGGTTCATATCCATCATTGACTTAATTTCTCTGGGCTTCCATATCTTCATTATATGAATCTGTTTTACTTTTGTCACACCATTCGTGCTAGGTAGGAATGGAAGGTAAGAAAATTCACATTAAGTGAATACAATACTATATCCTAGGTTCTGTAAGATACTTTGAATGAATCCTAGTAACAAATCTATGAGGAATGTTCATTTTATATAAATTCCCAATTTAGAAACTAAGTCTCAGAAAAGGCAAATCACATGTCCAAGATTGTCCAATTGATAAGGAGGAATCTGGAATTCAAAAACTGTGATCGTCTGCCTGCTTTCAAAGTTCTTGTTCACCTGATTGTACACAGCCTTGGCTCTATGTACCTTTGGCTACAACTTCAACGGTCATTGCTTACTACCTTCATGATGATGGAGGGAAGGGAATGATATTGAATATTTGAGAAAAGGTCTGTGAAAATATGATTATGTTTTTTGAACATTAACTATCCCAGACGCTGTGCTAAACAGTAGACATATATTCTCTCACTTGAGCCTAAACTTAACCTTACAAGGTAAATGCTATTACTGAACCATTTTCAGAAGATGAAAACAGTACTCAGAAACTCTAAGTGACTTTTCTAAATGTCAAGACAAGGTAACTTACTTCAAAGAGCATGCCTTTGACTTTAAGAGGTTAGTTTCCTATTTCTGCTATGACAGATTACCACAGAGTTAGTGGCTTAAGCAATACAGACTTATTTTATTACTATTATTTTAGTTTTCAGAGAGAGAGAGAGAGAGAGAGAGAATGTATGTGAGTGGGAGAGAGAGGCAGAGAGAGAGAGAGAGAGAGAGAGAGAGAGAGACTCTTAAGCAGCCTCCACGGCTAGCATAGAGCCCAACATGGGGCTCAATTCCACAACCTTGGGATCATGACCTGAGCCAAAATCAAGAGTTGGATGCTCAACCAAATGAGCCACCCAAGTGCCCTGCAATACAGAGTTTTTGTCTTACTGTTTTGGAGGTCAGAAGTCTCACTGCGCTAAAATCAAGATGTCAGCAGGACTGTGTTCTTTCTTGAAGCCCTGAGAATCTGTGTCCTTTCTTTTCCTAGCTCCTAAAGGACATCTGCACTTCCTTCATTTATGGCCCCCTCCACCATCTTCAAAGCCAGCAGTGTAGAATGTTTACTTTTCTCCCTCCCTGTCCTTCCCTCTCTGTTTCCTCTTCTTCTATTACATCTTCATCTGAATCACCCACCTCCCTTTTTCTTTATAAGGGCCCTTGCCATGATAATGAATCCATATAGATAAATCAGGATAATCTCCCATCTCAAGATTTTTAATCATTTCTGCAAATTCTCTTTTGCCGTGTAAGGCATCATTCACAGGTTCTGGGGATTAGGATGAGGACATTTTCCAGGGTTATTTTTTTTCCGACCACAGGTATACTTTACAATGCGTGATGTTAAAGGAGATAAATTGAAGAACATATTAGTTCTCTCTGTGAAGAACTCAGAAGAGATGATTCAGTATTAATTGATTAGTCAGAGAGATGTTAACACATTTAAACTCAGCAGCTAATGTAAAGATGTTAACACATTTAAACTCAGCAGCTAATGTTTGAAAGTTACATAATGCAAAAATATAAAGGTACAGTGGACTTCAAAAGTTGTATAAATTGTATGACAAGAAACTCATCACAGTAATTTTAATTGATAAATATTAATATTAATATGTTTACCTAAATGTATTAATATTTAATCTACAAAGATAATGGCAAGGACTAAGGTGAATAGAGAGTGTTTCATTTTCGATGTTTCATTTTCTGTGGAATTAAAAAACACCTACGTTAAGAAATATTTTAACTGCATAGCACTTGATTCTTTACAAAAAAATTTCCAGGCTGTCTTTCCATTTGATTAAACATTAATCTTAGAGATATTAGAACTAGTGCTTTTAAAACCACTTTACAAATACATTACCTCTCTTGAGGCATGACAACTAACATGTACCATTAGTTTTACTGTTTATTTTTTCTGCCATTTTTAATTTTGTTGTTGCCATTTTATATTGAGTTGTTTTTTAACTTGCTGTAATGATTTTTAAAGACTAGACAGGGTATTAATCCTAATAAACAAAATGCCATCCTGAGACATGGTGAAGTTTTAGTAAATTCCCCAGACTCACACGAGCTTATTGGTAATAGAGCCTTACCTGCTACTTTATTCACTGGACTCCCACTCCAACCACTTCCCAAATTCTAAGACAGAACTTAGTGAGTGCTTGGCCTTCTGATTTTACTACACTTTTTTCTGATTTTACATACTATGTTATACAAATGAGCCTGAATAGGTTAATTATATATAATATAATATTATATATATATATATATGTATATGTATATTGCATATGTATAATTACAGTGCATTATGAAACTATAACAGAATAGGTTCATTTGTGTAATATAGTAATTGGCAAGAATTAGTCTTCTGTTGTGATCTAGATCATCTTGTTCTTGGTAGACAAAATCTCTGCACCTTATGAAACTCTTGAAGTAGGCCTTTACTATGCAAGCAGGCAGTGATGGTCAATGGAGTTAGCAAGTAAACCTGAACCATATTTAATGTTCTGAAATAAGCCTTTGCCAAGTTAACTGATCACCTTTGCCTCAATATGTATTAACATTTATTAAATATATTCCCCCTCTCCCTCCATCTCTCTCTCTCTCTCTCTCTCTCTCTCTTCCTCTCTCTTTCTCTCTCTCTCTCATACACGCACACACACATACACACACACACACGTACACAATTTTGTTATCTTTATTTGTAAATGTACGTGTTGAATGTTGTCATATAGTCTTTGTATGGTCTTAGGAGATTTTTAATTTTTGTAATCTTCAGAGATCTTAATATAGAGCTTGCTTTATAGTGGAACCACATTAAGGTAAATGTGGTTTGCTAAATTTCAATATTGATTAGATATTTTTAAACTTAGCAAAGACTGTTATTCTCTTTGATGTGATATCAGTGTAATAGTGAACAGTCTAATTTAGGAAAATATCTAGCTTTTTTTCATCTAACTGTTTTTCAGTTTATTTATTTATTTTTAGAGAGAGAGAGAGAGAGAGAGAGAGAGAGAGAGGAAGAGAGAGAGCATGAACAGGAGAGGGGCAGAGGGAAAGAGAGAGAATCCCAAGCAGGATCCGTACTGTCCGTACAGAGCCTGATGCGGGGCTTAATCTCATGAAACCGTGAGATCATGACCTGAGCTGAAATCAAGAGTCAGATACTTAACTGACCGAGCTACCCAGACGCTCCTGTTTTTGATCCTTTTAAACTAATTTATTTAAAAAATTGGTTTCATTCCAAATTAGTCCATAGATAATTTTCTTTAGGAAGTGATCTCCACCCAGTGGCAACATATTATAGCCACCAGTGATTATGGAAATAGAAATGAAACTACAGACGTTAAAATATTTTTATTTATTGTTTAGTAAGGAAAATAAATTATAATTTGTTTACTTAAGCATAATATGTAAAATGGCTGTTTTAAAGTTAAAGTTTTCTGTTATCTGCTTGTCATGCAAGCTAATAAGTCTCTATGATCCCTTCTTCCAGAAAACCACTGGTGTTAGTCTGTGAATTATAGGGTGGCTACCTATTAACACCGGAAAATGTTATTGTAATTGCAAGAAACACCATCAGCAAATAATTCTAATGTCTATATTACCTCAATTTGAAAAGAAAAATATGTGTTGACTATAGCAAATCAAAATAATCTAAATACTCAGTATTTCACATCAATATTCTGCATTTTGCCTTAGTTCTAAAATATGGCTTATCTCTTACTGTTTTTTTGAAGGAATATAATTACAGTGTATTATGAAACTATATCAGAATGTTATTTCACTAAAGTAGTCAAGTACTAATTTACTCAAACAATAGAATAGTCAAAGACACAATTATTAACTTATTTGAGGTAAATTAATGGTTATTGGTAGCTAGGAACAAACTCATCAGTACTGTTTTGTGACCTGAATCTCATTTTCATAAAATACATTTAGAAATTATCCACACACCTTGGCAAAATTCTGTTCTGTTTTGTCTCTGGTAGTAACTTTAATTCCTAACAGTACATTTTTCTTTTTTTTTTTACATGGGATGATAAAGTGTTAAGTGACCATAGCTTAGACCATGGTGTTGGAAGAAAATGTTTGTCTTTCTTAAATATGGAGTGATGTTGATTATAGAATATAATTTTCAGTGGTAGTTCATGCTTTCCTGTTACTTTGTGTGTTCATATTTTCCTAAAAGCTACTGAGCTGTTTAAGGGTTTCCAAGAAGACAAATGATTTTATGGATGATGTTGAAACTCTTCAAAATGAGATAGTGAAATTGAATGACTTCTAATTGATTATTCACTTCAAGTTGTTTATGCTCCATATTGTTTTTTATTTTTATTTTTTTATTTTTTTATTTTAAGTAGGCTCCATTCCCAGTGTAGGACTCAAACTCACAACCCTGAGATCAAGAGTCACACTTTCTGGGGTGCCTGGGTGGCTTAGTTGGTTAAGCATCCAACTTCAGCTTAGGTCCTGATCTCTTAGTCTGTGAGTTCGAGCCCCACATCGGGCTCTGTGCTGACAGCTCAGAGTCTGGAGCCGCTTCAGATTCTGTGTCTCCCTCTCTCTCTGACCCTCCCCCGTTCATGCTCTATCTCTCTATCTTTCAAAATTGAATAAATGTTAAAGAAAAGTCATACTTTCCACCAACTGAGCAACCAGGAACCCCTGTTCCATGTATTTCTTAAATAGTAAGAAATTCAAGGCATTTGTTGTATTTACAGTCTGTATTTTAGTCTACATGTCCAATAAGATACTACAGATAAGCACTAATTGGCTAATTTGCAGCCTAAAGTTAATTGGTAAGTCTTCATGGCTACCATAAATGAAAGTGTAAAAGAACATATGGAGATCAGATTTTGTCAATTAGAAATTGTAACCTAAAAGTGGGGTAGGTGGAGAAGAATAATTTGGTTTGAACGGAGTGATTCATTTTGACATACAGTTACTTTATATACCACATACTTTAAGTTGGTGTGTTTACTTGATTAAAATTGGAAACTATAGAGTAGAATGATTCAATTTTCTGATAATTTTGATCTTATGATAACAGAACTTCTCTACTTGAAAAGCAGAATGCCCATTTTAATGACATATTAATGCAGATAGTGTCTTTTGTCTTGGGATATTTTATTAATTAGTCTACTTAATCTGCTCATGAGATTATGAAAAATGGGAGGAAAACATACTGAAGATGGTCTCTCTTGTTTTTTAGCCTTAATTTGTAGTTTACTTTGAGTTGTTTCTCTTCACAATTGCCTTAAGATTTTTCCTGTTGCTACTGTGAAATTACCAATCGGCATGATCCAAATCTAAATTTGGCTCACAAGATTGATTTTTATTGCGAATACAGAGATTAAGAAGCAGATCAGGGGCGCCTGGGTGGCTCAGTCGGTTAAGCATCTGACTTTGGCTCAGGTCATGATCTCGCGGTCCGTGAGTTCGAGCCCCGCGTCGGGCTCTGTGCTGACAGCTCGGAGCCTGGAACCTGTTTCGGATTCTGTGTCTCCCTCTCTCTCTGACCCTCCCCCATTCATGCTGTCTCTCCCTGTCTCAAAAATAAATAAACGTTAAAAAAAAAAAAAAAAAATTAAAAAAAAAAAGAAGCAGATCAATAGGCATGCTAAGGATCGTTGAGTCACTTCCCCCCAAAAAGAATGCATACAGATCTACAGAAATTGTTGGAGCTAAATTTTTTGTACGTAAAAGGAATTCCATATATTAATTTGCTGTTTTAAATGCTCTTAGTCTCTGAAAGAAATACACATTATGAATTGCTCTTTGCCAAGGGAACCCAAATCCTGATCTTCTGTCACCTCTGAAATTTACTGATTTATTTAATCTCGTTTTGACTGTGGACTGAATGTGTAAGCAGTCTTCATGCTCAGTAGGTTTCGATTAGGATGGCTCCGTACAGGCAACACTCTGACAAGGCAGAACCTCTTTCTTCTTTTGGAAGACATTCTTTCAGTATTTATCATCTTAGAATGTTAACCACACCACTCACCTTTCCAACCACACTACCAACAGATATATTTCTTGGTCAGAGAAAGTAAGACCTATAACTATGAAGTTTGTTTATTCCATTAATCTCCATAAAGAAATGTTTCCCACACTTGTTCTTTTACAGTTTCTGATGTTTCCTTTATTTAAAAAAGTAGATGTAATGGGCACATTAATATAAATTTGTTCTTTGACAGTAGTGGATTAGTGAGGGATATCTTTTTCAGAGGGAACAGCAAATCGTGTAGAAAAATAATGTAACTTCAGGAAAAAATCAGGCCTATAGTGAAATTTATGCATATGTTAAATTAATATTTTAATAATCATTTCGGTTTTTGATGTGTGAAACATTAAAAATTAAAATGAGAATATTTTCCCAGCAACCCCATAACTTTCTGCCTTGGACGTATGCAAATCACGGAAGTTGCCAGAGGGTCACTTGCGGTATTCTCTCTCAAGTGCAGCACTAAATGTTAGGATTGCTTGTTGATATCTAATCCTCAGTTAACATCATAAATCAGCGCTTGTCAGATCAGGGAAGCATATTAACTAGAGTTATTATATTTCAAAACAGTTAGGAGTGTTTTTTATTCTGACAGCTTCCCAGAGAGGGGAGTCTGTGATGAGAGGCTACAGATATTTCACACCGGTAAGGAGGCTACACATTGCCAGTTATTACTGTTAAGGGCAACCTCAGCAAGCACATCGTAATTCTCTCCAGAGTCCTCCATTTTAATTCTTGTCATGCCACAACGTTATTTACTCCCTTTACCGAGCTAACAGCTGCCAGCCAAGTGCAGTTTTATGGAGTTATAGAATCTTAGAAAGGGTTGAAGGGGAACTATACAGGATATCTTATGAGTCTTCATTTTCCTGTAGAAGATACTGATGCATTTTCATTATTGGGGACTTACTACGTTCTGGCCTATAGAAGGTATTTAATTTGCTTACTTCAAATTATACAACCGACTTGTCCTGTTCTAGCATACAATTCATTCATTTTCTGTCTCTGTCTCTCTTAATGCATTGTTACCTACAAAAAAATTGCTTTGTTTTGCAATAAGCCAGTGGAAACCTCTATATAGAAATAATGCAATATTCTATAATAAGTATGTCACAAAAATAAATATAATTTATCGAGATTAAAAAAGAAAGCAAAGTATCAATTGAGAAAGGGTTTTCTGATAGTCTCATATTTACAAAGGGCCATAATAGTAACATAGAACCAATGAATACAAAACAACATTCCTTCTGTATGAGAATATTACAAAATTATCATAGCCAAGAACAAAGTGAGGCTTTTGGAAAATTTGATAACAATAAAAAGTCACTTGGTGAAGCTGTGGTGTGATGTAAAAAGATGCTGTCACTCACCAATTATGTAAATAGATGGGCTTTCTTTAAATGCTTATTTATATTTGAGAGAGAGAGAGAGAGAGAGAGAGAGAGAGAGAGAGAGAGAGAGAGAAAGAGAGAAAGCAACAGAGAGGGGCAGAGAAAAGTAGAGAGGGAATCCCAAGTGGCCTCTTCATTGTCAGCACAGAGCCTGATGCAGGGCTTGATCTCATGAACTGTTAAAATGACCTGAGGCAAAATCAAGCATTGGATGTTTAACTGACTGAGCCACCTGGCGCCCCAATTTCAGACAAATGACTAATGCACCACTCAATTTTAATTCCTTGAGAGTGTTTTTCAGAAGAGATATTTCAGGAGTACTGACAGTAGAGTTAGGTGAGTGGTCTTTAGGAAAACAATTATCCTAAATGTTTTTCATCTTCCTTATTCCAATAGATTATATTACAAAATAGTACCTGAACCTAGATGAGAACATTTTACTGTGTAGTCTTTGAAGTAGGGAAAGTTGCTCTGAAGATGTGAACTTTTTAAGTTTTTCACAAAGTAGATACCACAAACTATGCGTATGCAAATTTGACTTGGATTCTGGGAAAGACTTCAAAGTACAATAAATAGCTTTGTGTGTGTGTTTGTGTGTGTGTGTATGTGTACATTTGTGTGTGTCCTTGTACCTTCAAATACTTGAGCGGGAAGAGGGAAGGTAGTGATTGTTTGGATGTTGTTGACTTTGTGGTTAGTCATTAGACTGATTAGTAGGCAAAGTTTTTAAACCTGAATATGAACTCAGCATTTAATAGAAGCCTATCTGGTGGTTAATATGGAGAAATATGGACAGAAGAATTTATTTGTAATAGGTTTAATGTGTCAACCTTCATTAATTTTAAGCACAGAACACTTTTTAAGATGGTTACATTTTATTTCATAAACAGTAACATGTATACAAAGACCAGGATTATGCTGTTTAAACAGATTAAGAATCTAAAACTTGGGAAGTGTCTGGATATTGTTCAATCTGATTACTCTGTGAGGTAAGTAGGCATAAATCTCTACTTGCTTTGTGGGGTGAGCATTTTATATTTCTAGGAATTAACACACGGAGGTAAGATTTATCTTTCTAAATTTAGAAGTAGGTGTTAATGTGCAAAAATATCAGGGATTTGTTTTTTCATGTATCTTAAATTCTTTGAGTTTGAATTTTTTATCTGTAAATGAGGAATGTGGCCAACTAAAAATGAAGTGTGAATTATTCCCTTCAGACCCTTCATTTCCCATAGCAGCTGTTATACAGGTTGATGTGAGGCACCTGAAATGAACTAGGTTCTAAATAACGAGGAATTGAGTTGGCTCGGTAAATGGAATGCAAGCTTTATATGGATCTTATTTTCTGCAAGAGCTGTGCTTGATCAATAGGTTTAAATAACAACAAACTTAATTTTCTTAGAGAACACATTACTACATTTTCTGTCTTTGAAAGCTTTATAAAAAGGCCAGAGAAACAAAATAAAATGCCTGAAATCCAAATATCAATAACGGTATTCAATTTTATTTTAACATGTACTATAACCATAACGTATCTACCATTTATGTTTCTTAATCGTTATACCAGGAAATGGCAGACATTCTTTTTATTTTTGAGAAGTTTATTTACTTACTTTGAGGGAGAGAGAGTGAGCGAGAGAGCGAGTGAGCATGTACACGGCTGTGCTGTCCGTGCAGAGCTCAACACAGGGCTCACTCCCATGAACCGTGAGATCATGAACTGAGCTGAAATCACGAGGTGGATGCTTAACGGACTGAGCCACCCAGGTGCCCTGGCATTCCTTTTGTTAAAAGATAAATTGAAGCACACTGATACTTTTAAAAGTCAGAGCATATGTTGATTCAAATGGGGCAGCACCAAACTCAAAGTGGTTTAGGAGGATTTGGCTCACTGGAGCTAAGGGAGAAGTTTTTGTAGAGAAGATGTGGAAACAAATCAAGGACATTTTTTGCCTGGCTACAGGTTTGAGCAGTTCCCTTATTTGGGAAAGCCTAGTTGGCTGTTTGTGACTGGGTGTTCTCATGTTTAAATTTTTCTGGGATTTAAGATCATTGACCCTGGCTTTGGTTTTGGTTTCTTTAGGAGGCTACCAAAGACTTTAGAACGACCCCAGTCTACTTGCTTCCCTGTTTAACTACTTCAACATTTTAAAACATGTGAAGTGGTAACTAATTTACAAATATGAATTATATCCAGGGGAACATTTGTATGTGAAGCCACAGTCCAATTTAAAGGAACTGATTATTCCTCTATAAATGGCTATATTAAAGTCCATGACAGTATCGCAAACACAGTAATTGGATTTATGTAGGAAATATAGTTCAGTGGTTAAAAACTAGGGTTCTGAACTCAGTATAACTAATACAGAATTCTAGTGACACAGGGTGGAATCTAGGATGAGTAATTTAATATTCTGTAAAATAAGAATGATTATAATATTTATCCCGTGGTGTTATTCTGAGAATTAAATGAGATATATAGATAAATTGGATGGTACATTTCTGGCACCTAGTAAGTAGCTTTTGTTTTAAAGGAAAAAAGTATTTATGAAGAAACCTATTATATACAATGTTAATAATTTGTCTTTTTAGGAGATGCTGTCATTGTTTTAATTTAGAGGTAAAATATGCATGTCAGTCTTTGAAAAGATAAAAACTGTACAGAAACATAAGTCATGGAACTTACAATATGCTTTGCTGAAATTTGCTAATCAAGTATTTTGGAGAATTGATAATTTTGACTATTTTAGCCGTAGAAAGAGTATTTTTTCTAAATATTCTATTTAAAGACTATGTGTGTGTGTGTGTGTATGTGTGTGTGTGTGTGAGAGAGAGAGAGAGAGAGAGAGAGAGAGAGAGAGAGAGAGGGAGAGAAGAGAGAAACAGAGAATGTGCTTATTAATGTGAAATTTTACTGCAAAACAAATCAGTACATTTAACATATCAAAATATGAATCTCAGTCAATATGTCCTAAGGATCTATTTTATAGCTATTACAATCTTAAAAAATATAATCTTGTTGCAGATTTATGCTAGAAAGAGTTGACCTTCCTTTTCAAGACTGTGGATAGCTTGAATAACAACAGAAGAGAAGGTTTTGTAATCTGTGGTCCCTATTGCTCTGCTGGTGTATCTGAGATTTTAGTATTACATTTGGTCTGAAATCCAAACACAATCCAAACATTTAAATCTTTTCACAAATCCAAACATTTAAATCTCAAATCTTGCCCCATAAAATCATATATATTTTTCTCTTAAAACAACTTTTCAAATAAATCCTTTCATTCTCCTTCCCACTTACCATCATCATAGTCCAGTCTTATACAGATTGTCCTCTCTAACCATTTCTGCTTCATCTCGTGGTTTAGATTTTTTTTGCCAGCACCAGAGAGTACTTCTAGCTCACTTCTTAGTTACATGTCTGCATTGATACTCCAGTTCAGGGACACTTTATTCTTATTGATTTTTTTTCAGTTTAACTAAAGACAATTTAAAAAAAAATTAATTTTTATTTATTTTTGACAGAGAGAGAGAGAGAGAGACAGAGCATGAGCCGGGGAGGGGCAGAGAGAGAGGGAGACACAGAATCCGAAGCAGGCTCCAGGTTCTGAGCGGTCAGCACAGAGCCCGAGCGGGGCTTGAACTCACAGACTGTGAGATCATAACCTGAGCTGAAGTCGGACGCTCAACTGACTGAGCCACCCAGGTGCTCCTAATTAAAGATAATTTTTACAATGGCATAAGCTAAGTAAAGAAACAAAGCTCTAGTTTCTGTTACTTGACAAAGAAGAAAGTGCAAGGGAAGACAAGCAAAAACCAACCAATAATAGCAAAAAATCTGAGAAAATTTAATAATTATTTTATCAGAATTAAAATTTTTCTCTAAATGGTATTTATTTAATGATTTTCTTCTGAATTTATGCATATGATTTATTTTATTAAACTAGCCTCTAAAGGAATTAAGATACTACTTGCCACTAGAACATACTACAGCTTTCTAAACACCATTTGAAATTAATCCATCTAAAGTCTGTATCTGAAACAGTCTATGTCCTTTTTCGGAAAGGCTTTATGTTATTACCAGTTGTACAGGTGAGAGAAGGTATAACTAAATAGTGTTGTTAGATTTGTTTTAAATGATAATGATTATATACTTAAAAATGCACTAAGGAAATTTCTATTTTTACTGGGGTACTTAAGACAAAGCTTGTAATTCTACAGTGATTTCTTTGATACGATTATATGAATTTTTGCCAAATAAATATTTTTTGTAAATAACAACTATTTGAAAAATAGAAAAATATGCTTGAAAACAAAAACTAGTTTTGCTAATAGGTTGTCATTTAGATTCTAAGTATTTATTAGTCAGGAGGTGGCTAATGAGCAGATGTTTAATGAGCAACAAAAATGAATAGAAAGGTTTTTTTTTATTTTGCTTGTTTATTTCACACTGACTGAAGGTACGGATGTGGTTGATGAAATGAAAAAATCTAAATAATATCCAATTGGATATGACTAAATGGAGAGATATTCTATTAATAGAATTTAATATGGTGTGGAAACTTGCATTAGAATTTCAGAAAATTATTGATATAATTTTAGAGATAAATGAAGTAGTATACAAATAACATTAATAAAAATTATTGAAACAAATGTAATCAACTCATTCAGTATATTATGCAATGTTTTCTTACCCTCTTTTGTATCTCATTACCTTGGTAATACTGGGGTATGAAGTTATGTGGCTTTTTTGTTTTTCAAATTCTGTATATACATGGATTCCTCCATGTTGGGCTCAAGATTATTACCTGAGATTTTTTTATACACTATGCATCTCTCATAAGATAATCACAAAGCTACTAAAAAAGCATTAGAACATTTTATGCACATCTTTAATAGAACACTTGGAAGATACATTAAATGAGTTTTCATTTTATAAAACGGAAAATCCCAATTTTCAGAAGACTTTTCCATTTTGAAACAGCTGTTTTTTACGTTATTCTATTGGCCTAACATTTAAAACTAATTTTCAGATACAGAACTCTTAAATTTTGGTCTTCTAAGTGAAATTTGTCAAAGAAGCAAGTTGTTGTGCTTCTACCTTAATAAAAATCCTTTGCTGATCCATCTGTGCAAATGGTTTCCTTTTATGGGCTCTTAAGCACTACATTTTATTATCGATCAATTGTAATTTTACATTACTTCCCTACGGAAATCACCAAAGCAAAAATTACAGCTTTTCTCTGAATTTTACTTTATCTCTACTGATGAAATAAAATTGTTTTATTTGGCCCACCCTCCTCAGTCTAAATATGGAACACATTTTGAGGGATAACACAGTTGAATTAATTATAATTTATTCCAGAATTTATCTCTGTAGTCATTAAGGAAATCTTACAATACTAGGTTTAATATGTTATTTCCTTTATTTTTATATTTAATTTATATGCAACTAAACCATACGGATTAAATACCCTATAATGATCAAATCCAAATGTAATTTTTTATGTCCATAAAATACCACAACATTAGGCTTCTAATTACACGTTTGGTTCTTTTTAATGGATTTATAATTGATGGCAAAGACCTTTCTGAATTGCCTAATAAAAAGAGCATGAGAATTGGAATCAGCCACTGAGTATCACAGCCACTTCTTCCTCTTACTATAAAGAGTTTATCTGTGTGTAAGTATAAGGAATTTATACCCTGAAGTTTCCATTTAATGTTGTAGTTAATATTACATAAGATTATGTGTATAAATGGGCTTTTGAAAATGTAAATGGTGTGCAAGTGGAGGTATTGATATCAGGGTGGAAGCATCTGAGGACAACCTGATTCATTATCCTGGCTTATTAGATGCACAGTAATCTTACAGGTCTGTTTCAGGTCAAGTGACTGATTGAATGACTACTTGCATTGATTAACTGAATTTGCAAAATTTGGATGTTTATGCAATTGATACTGAGTATTGTATGTAAAATGCAAAACTGGGTTTATTCCTCATGAATTCACTTTAATATGATCACTCCTTAGTTTGTATTTCACAGACCCTCCCACTTTATAACAGAGATAGAAAAGGGAAAGATACAAATTTGTTTAAGGGTGACCTGGAAAAAAATCATTTTAAAATCCATGTGACATAATTATACCAAACTCTGCTTTTAGCAGGATTTAAGTCAGAGATAAAGTCAGGGATTTAAGTCAGAGATTTTGTTTGTTTGTTTTTGGTGGTGGTGGGGATTATGAATGTCAACAGAAATCTAGAGTCTCAAATACCAACAATTTGGCCAAAATAAAGAATATACATTGATTCATATTGCTTTCTGTGTTCCTCATTGCCCCGTTTTGGTTTCTTCTTTTTTATTCCAACTCTGTGTTTTGCCAACCCCACTTAGTCTAGTATTTCAGTTTTAGATTTGTAACATTTTTGTTTGTTCTACCAGAATGCAAGATCAAATGTAAATATCAAAGTCAGAGACTGTGTCTTATTGATCTTTGGATTCCCCATCGGGTTCATCACTGATATAGCAAGAGGCTGAGAGCTGTTTTAGCATTGGGTGTATTACCTTTTTGGTGCCTTACTCTCTTATCAGGGAAACAAAAATGAACACACCATGCAAATCCCCGTGTGATCGTAAGAGTTAAATGGGTTAATGCCCGAAGTCAGTGCTTGGCATACACAGGCATTAAAAATGTTATCTATTGTTGGTTATCATTAATGTTCTTTTCTTGAGGGTTGTAGGAACTCTGATAGCACTATCCAAAATGAATTTGGCTGTGGAAATTATTAAATATTTGTTTGGTAACAGTATAAGAACCTCGATTTCCTTTTATCAATGACTTTATATTTTCTCCTCTTTAGACCAAGTAATCTGGGCCCAACATCACTTGGTTTTCACTGTGATGTGTGGTGCAGATAGAACGGGAGTTTGTATGGCTGCAGGGAGGCTGGCAACAGCAGATTTTAAAGAAGTTTTTATTTAAATTCCAGTTAGTTAACATACAGCATGATATTAGTTTCATGGATAAAATTTAGGGATTCAACACTTACATACAATACCCGGTGCTCATCATGACACGTGCCCTCGGTAATCGCTAGCACCTGTTTCACCCATCCCCCATCCACCTCCCCTTGGATAACCATCAGTTTGTTCTCTAATTTTGTGCCTCTTTGGGAACTGTTTCTGTTGTAGATGGTCCCATGCCTAAGGTCACTCCCTTTTTCCTGGGTTTGTCTATTAGCCAGTGACCAGTAGAGGTGGGATATTAAAGTCTGGGCCTCACTGCCCATCTCAGAAAACTTTTAAAGCAGTCCCAACTCCAGAGATTCCCATGGGGTTAGCTGAAGCTGCCATTGGGTCTAAATTGCAATTTGACATCTCCCTTTTCTTAATCCTGTATGTCCCCCTCCATTTTCACAGGTGTTAACCCCAAGAGCACTCCTTAATAAACATCCTAAATGCTAAAGCACCTCAGAAGCAGTTTCCAGGAAACTCAGCCTGAGATATGTAGTACTATAACTTTTCACATAGTGGATGTTTAATAAACAGATATAAAATTGAGCTGAAAACAAAATACAAAGAATTCTATCTTCAACATCCAAGGTTTTGACAACTCAGATTTCCTCGGCTACATTTGGCTGGAGATAAGACTAGTCGTAATAGGTGTTTTGGCTCAGTATTGTGGCTTAGATACCTAGTACAGTGTCTGAAGCTGTAATGGGCTCATGGCAAATACTGTTGTGTGAAAGAGCAGACAGAATGTTTCTGTAACTTTGTAACATTTGCTATTAAACAACTTCCGTTGTCCACTCCTTTTCCAAGTCAGTCCTTTGGAGTCTCACAAAAACGTAGGAATACCTTTATCTCTGTTACTGCAGGACAGTTACTAACTTCCTGTTTTGCTGCTCTCCGTAGCTAGGATTTAACAGAAACAGTGGCTCAGGTAATCAACCTCAAAGACATTTCTCCATTATTGTTGTTGCTATCAGGCTAGCTTCTCCAATGAAGGGAGAGAATCTTTTAACCATCATCTTAGTGAGCTCTATAATTGGGGACCCTAACTGATGGTACCTTTTTCTTCAGTGCACTCCAGAGATTTTCGTCCAAGTCTACTACAGAATATCTTTGTAGAATCTTTCTAGCACTTAGTAAAGATTCTGTGGAGCCTATGCTGGATAGAATTTAAGGAATTGTCGTCTACACTGGGCATTGAATATCTTCCCTTCCCTCAAGCCCATAAACTCCCATTTTCCTTAGAATGAATTTCTTTCCCAGAAGGCTTTTGGTCCCTTAGGCAATAGACCTCTGGTGGCCGACACAATATTCTTGTCAACCAGACAAGCTCAGACAGGTTAGAAACCCTGTAATGAACCCAATTTAGGTTCCAGCTGAAGTTTCCACTGTTAATTAGAAAGTACACTATTGCATAGTATCTTGCTTATTCTTTTCCTCTGAAGCAAAAATAAAAATAGACAATATTAGACTATTTAGCACAGAACTCTCAGAAAATAAAGGGTTCATTAGCCCCAGATGGTAAATTCTGATTTTTTTTATTTTTGTATTTTGCCATGTTTCACTCTTCTCATTACCATTTTCCACCATGTACTCACCCTTCAAAGGTGTGCATATAATTTTTTACTTAGATAAGACATGTTATTGAGTAGCAGAAAAAAAAAAAAAAGCCAAAAGCCAGAAAAAGAACTCGTGTGTGTGTGTGTGTGTGTGTGTGTGTGTGTTGTGAAGATGTTGAGGAAGTGTTATTGTAATTTTATAGAATTAACAAATCATACTGACAGGGCTATTTAGAATTTTAAAATTACTTCTGAGTATTTATATGGTGGTTATACATTTAAATGTTGAAAGCTAAAGTGTCTTTGTAATATAAAAATTGGGGATGGACATCAGGGTATAGTTGATAACTTTTCTCATTCTTTCATGTTGTCTGTATTTCCAATAATTTTTTATTACAGATTTTGATGAAACTCATCTGTGAAGAATATAAACCAGATACCATTTAAAATAGTTAACTTTCATTAATTTCCAGTTATTTTTATGTGTTTTGATTAGGTTTTCTGAATTCTAGAGGTCAACTTTGTAGACTAAATTTTATAAATAATCTATTGTTATCTATAAATTTAATTTTTTTGCCATTTACTTGTATGTGACATGTTTAAAAATTATTAATTTACATACACATGTTTATGCCCCCTTATAATATTCCTAATGCTGTATATTTTTCCTCTATTTTTTGGTCACAAGTATATCCTTTTTAAGAAATTAGCTTTTATTTTTATTTACTTCTTTTTATCTTTTTGTGTTTTATTTTCTGTTACATTAAATTAAGTTTTATCCATACATCTTCTAATTTTTTCTTTGTATTTTACTGCTCATTTTCTTCTCCATATATAGTACATGCTATTATTTCGTTATATATAGTATAATGATGTGTGTTATACATGTACACACATACTATTCTCATAGGTTTAGATTTAAACTATTTTTTTAAACTCTTTATATCTTTATATAATTGGGAATCTCAGAATTTATTTCTATGTAGGTTTAGGAAATGATCCTTAGAAATACGAATTACTCAGCCAACCCAGATCTAGAACGAAATTTCAAATTTTCACTGGTTTGACTTTAGAATTAGAAACTCTGATTTTGATAAAATAAGCATTGTTTACTACAGTATACTACAGGTCACTCTTCCCCAGTCAACTGCCATTGCCAAATCTTTTTGTCATTTTGTGCTATTGCAAATCTAAATTACAAATATTTTCAATAATATTACATATTAGGAGTCTAGGCATAAATATAAATTCATTGTTGAATATAGTTTGGACATGTTGCCATAGTGTAGAAGATATAAGGTATTCAGACAGATTATCTGCTTTTAAAAATTCATTTTAACTCTTTGACTTCAATTTTTAAATCTTACTACTTAATATATTCCTGTGGCTTAACTTCATAGATTAATGTAAAATGTTAGGATTATAATTTTGATTAAGGACATTAAGAAGATATACTATTCATGATAGCTCATGATGATTATAACAAAATATATAGAGGCATGGTTTGTAACCACAGACTTAATAAAATCTATTAAGATGTACTGCTAAAGAATAATTACTTAAATATTAATATTAACACACATACATATAGAATAAGTATATATTAATACCTCAATGTTCATGATTTATGATCTTTAGACACTCAGTAGACATATTTGACAGTTCCATCTACAAGTCTGTGCATAAGTAGAAATAAAATACCAATGCCAAGTTTCAAAATATGAAAGAAAATACTGTCTCCAGGTTAGTTGATAGTTGGCCACTCTATAGTAGTAATTCAAAAAGTAAATAAATTGGTTCTTAAAGAAGTTATATAAAGCTCTACTTTAAATTGTTAGAAGGGAAATGAATTGAAAATTTGACTAAGCACAATATATTTTTGTAAAAGTTAATTCAAGTTTGCCCATTAAATTTAGAGTCTGAATGTTTGTCTTGAAGAGAAATACAAATGTGGGCCAAGCATGACAAAACCTGAATGTGGACTACTTACTTGAAGCTAACCTTTAACTTTTTAGACTCTTCTCTCCTGGTCCTGAGAGAAGAATCAATGAGAGTGTTTATGTCTCACAAATCTTTACAGGTTAAATAAAACCTTCTTAGAATGAATTTTTTTCAATGCAGAAATAAAGAAGCTATCACTTAAATCCCTAAGTTGGGATAATTTTATTTTGAGATTAACGGGAGAGTATATCACAAGCACTTTAATGGATAATGAAACAAGATTTCAGCCACAGGAAAGAAATGCATGTATGTTATTTCTTTTTCTAACATTTCTTAATTTTTGGACAAACCAGCTTTGTTACACGTTAGTTTGGTACATATTTGATATTTCTGGATAAACAGAGAAAAGAGGTTAAAAACAGAGATGCCACTAAGGTAAGCTAAACTTAACTCCCAAACACTTAGACATCAACTACATCATCATCCTGTGAAGCCATTCATATGATTTACACATGCGTATGTGATTACGTCCATTGGACACCTTAGTAGGATAGTTTAAAAGTAATTTTATCGTTTCTCTTGATCTAGCAACATATTATCTAATAGATCATGATCAGGAAACTACACTGATGATTCCTTTTAAAATAATGATAGTTTTAATGTATTAATAGGATACTTTTTAGGTAGAGGATAATGATGGGGGACCTGAGATACTTTTGAGAGCAGTCCTGCTCCACCAGTGTTGTATTAGTCTGTGCTCATTAATTTGAAGTGGGATGAACTCTCAGAGGGACATACAGTTCCTCTGTTGTATGTTAAGTACAAAAGCATATCACATCTCAAAACAAATGGGAAGCACTGGGGGAAGTGCTGGTAGAGGTTAGTGGTGAGGAGAAAGCTCAAGAGCCCCACATGAGGGATTAGGCTAATAACCTCATCCCGATGTACCTGTTATTTATACTTCCTAAGCCTTCATTTCCTCATTTGTAAAATTATAATAAGGAGCCTAACTCACACACTTGATAGAAGAACTGAGAGAGAAAATCCACATTAATACAGTGTCTGGATCATCCCATTCTCAGTAATTATTAGCTCTTATCACCATTATTATTACATTTACACATCCCTAAATGTATATTACACATTTCTTTGGGACTAGAAATCCATTAGGATGAATAAAAGATAAAATGGTACACCTGTTCTTAAAATACCTCATTTTAGGACTAGCTTTATATTCAATAAACTATTTCCTCTCTCGGGATAGAAACTCTGGCTTGGGCATTTTTATTTACACTGAATCAACTACTGTCTGTACCCTTAGTAAAAAAAAATCAAGAACAAAAGCCAGTGTATATATATTAGAAACCTTACAAATGCTGACAGGATTCATTTTAAGATCTAAACCTAGAGTCAGGTTGTGATATTTATTAATGAAACTTTCCAATAGTATATACCTTGATCAACAATGTGTATTGAATATATTTGTGAGGAAAAGTGGCAGAAACACTGTGGAATATCCAATAGAAATTAATGAGGAAATAGATTATGTTTGACTTTTTCTTGCTTTATCCTGTGGTGTAATTTTATTTTACATTTGTTGCCCACTCTTCTAACTCATTTATCAAGTTGCAAAAATTCCTCAAGATACACATTAAAATAAATAGATAATTGTCAGTGGAGAGCAAGTGACAGAGATATGTGTTTTTATCACAAAGACTTCTTGTTACTTCTCCTAAAGAAAAAACTGATCTGAAAGGCAAGGAGGAGTCAGTCCTGTTCAAGGTTGCTGAACTCATCCAGTTGCTGGTAGTGTAGAAAGTTGCAGTGTAGCTTTGATTTAAACATTTAAAAATTGAGAATACACAGATAGAAAAGGATATCAAGATGAAAAGGCAAAGGGAAACTTGCCGATTTGAGAAAGATACACTTCAGTAATTGGAGCTGGAATCATGTAACACCAAAGAAACCAAACAGTGGACTCTTTGTATTTTTCTTCCCATATGTTTCTTGGGCATTATATCACCTCTTTAATAATATGTTGTAAGGAAGACTTTTTATTATCCATAATCTGACTCCTTTGTGAAATACCTTTTAAGGAGTGTTTCTTTGCCCGAAAAAGGCCTTAGATACAATTGTTGATCACTGTATTGTACACCTGAAACTAATATAATACTGTATGTTAAATATACTGGAAAAGCAACCTGTAAAATATTAAGCTTATAATAAATTTGTATAGTAAACTTATAGACTTAGAATATATAAATAGATAATATATAACAAAATATATGAAAATATAGAATATATAACTATATAATATATAAACTTAAAATATTGGAAGATTCAGGCCTCTAAAACCAGATTTAAAGGCATGCTTCTGGAGGGGTTAAAATGCTTTCTTTGTAAGCACTTTAAACTTCACCTTTTAGACGCTGATGAAAATATAAAGAATTTACAATAGCCATTACATGAAGGTCAAAGATTACAGGGAAGAAAGGAGTGATTGCAACAAGTACAAATAAACTATTGAGATATAATAAAGAGATGGAATTATTTGTCAGTGGATAAACCGGTTATGTATTCTGCTTTCGTAGCTTGAAATGGTTTACCATATAGTGGCAATTCCATTTTCAAGATATCACATACATAACTCTAATATTCTCAAGGTTTCCAGACGTTGGAGGAGTAACGTCTCCTTTTATTGTCCAGTATTTGAACACTTATACTCCACAAGTGTAAGTGATCCATAATTGGGACAAAGTACTTACACATTCTACAAATTCTGGTTGTTACTTGTCATATCTCATTGGATCTTCGCAGTTCCTCCCAGGTATACTGGTCTTCTTGGGAATGTCTCCAGGCACTTGATGCCCTTATATTTAACCAAAGCATTTTTAAAGTTGTCATCTAGAAATTTTTGTTTTTAATAATGTTTATTTATTTTTGAGAGAGAGAGAGAGAGAGAGAGAGAACAGGGGGGGCAGAGAAAATGGGAGACATGTTCAGTCACTTAAATTTCAGAGATACTGGGATCTAGTTACTAAGTGTGTATGTGTATGTGTTTTGTGATGTTATTTCATTGTACTCATGGATACCTAAGAACAGTTTTCACATTATTATGCTGAGAACAGTTTTTTTTATTAATTTTTTTTTATTTTTTAAAATTTACATCCAAATTAGTTAGCATATAGTGGAACAATGATTTCAGGAATAGATTCCTTAATGCCCCTTACCCGTTTAGCCCATCCCCCCTCCCACAACCTCTCCAGCAACCCTCAGTTTGTTCTCCATATTTATGAGTCTCTTCTGTTTGGCCCCCCTCCCTGTTTTTATATTATTTTTGTTTCCCTTCCCTTATGTTCATCTGTTTTGTCTCTTAAAGTCCTCATATGTGTGAAGTCATATGATACTTGTCTTTCTCTGACTAATTTCACTTAGCATAATACCCTCCAGTTCCATCCACGTAGTTGCAAATGGGAAGATTTCATTCTTTTTGATTGCCAAGTAATACTCCATTGTGTATGTATGTGTGTGTGTGTGTGTATATATATATATATATATATATATATATATATATATATATATACCACATCTTCTTCATCCATTCATCTATCAGTGGACATTTGGGCTCTTGCCATACTTTGGCTATTGTGGATAGTGCTGCTATAAACATGGGGGTGCATGTGTTCCTTCGAAACAGCACACCTGTATCCCATGGATAAATGCCTAGTACTGTAATTACTGGGTCGTAGGGTACTTCTATTTTTAGTTTTTTGAGGAACCTCCATACTATTTTCCAGAGTGGCTGCACCAGCTTGCATTCCCACCAACAATGCGAAAGAGATCCTCTTTCTCTGCATCCTTGCCAACATCGGTTGTTGCCTGAGTTGTTAATGTTAGCCATTCTGACAGGTGTGAGGTGGTATCTGATTGTGGTTTTGATTTGTATTTCCCTGATGATGAGTGATGTTGAGCATTTTTTCATGTGTCGGTTGGCCATCTGGATGTCTTTCTTGGAGAGAACACTTTAAGTACATGTCTACTCTGTAATAAAGCAAACTATATTTTATTGTTGATTTATATTAACAGCATCATCAAACATTTGTTGATATACTCAAAGGAAAAGAGAAACATATAGCAATTGTCTAGAGAGTTAGAAGTATATAATGTCAAGGGTATGATTTACATAGATATTGAAACACTTTTGTCAGCCATACATTCAGGTATTTGTAGAAGTAGTCTTACATTGAAATTCACAAGAATATTTTTTTTCTTTTTTTAAGTTTCACTTGTATATTGAATCATTGGGTCACATTTTTCCATGTAGTCTAAACAAGAAAAATTGTGTTTGTTTTTGTTATAGTCCCATTTTTATTTTTTGATATTTGAAAATAGCTTTTCCATTCTTTACTGCATTTTTAACTGCAGCCAGCCAAATAGAGCTGTCTTTATATGATTTACATTGCACTGTTTTCAGACTTTCTAGTCTGACACCTTGTTCAACTAGAACCTTATTCATCTAGAAACCTCTTCAAACCTTGTTTGAAGGACCATTCATGATCATTGGCTTCCAATAGTTGCTTAAAATATGACACTCAAACTTGACTTTAATGACCCAAATATTCTTTGACCATGGGTGAGTGTATTTCTCCCTCTCTTCCTCTCCTTCTCCTCCTCCTCCTTCACTGTCTTCTTTTTCCCCATTCTCCCTCTTCCTTTTCCAACTGATTCACCCACTCTCACTCTCTTCCTGTGGCATGGACATTGTTTCTTTCAAAGCACTTCAGTTTTCTTTAGCTATTTCATCTACATGTCACACATTTGACTCTTTTTATGCTTGAAATGAAGAACTTCCTTTTATTTTATATATGTCAACTTCTTTGCATTTTTGTGTTTTTTGATCTAGTGCATAGCATTTGAAACATAAGAGAAGCATAGATTAAGGAGGGCAAAAAACCTTATACTATATCAGTTGATTCCGAAGAGAATATTTAAAGCTAAGGTTTGAAGCTAAATAAGTCAGAGATTTGGGGACATTAATAAGATATGGTATTTGAAGAAAATGTTTCAGAATTTCAGATGTGACTTTGGTTAGCTTAATTTAAAACTGCAATGAGATATCACCTCATACCTGTCAGGATGGCTATTATTTAAAAAAAAAAAAAGATAGTTGTCCAGGATGTGGTGAACTTGCAACCCTTGTACACTATTGGTAGGAATGCAAAATGGTGCAGCTGCTATGGAAAAACAGTATGGAAGTCGCTCAAAAATTAAGAATAGAACCATGTGATCTAGCAATCTCACTTCTGGGTATTTATACAAAAGACTTGCAATTGGGATCTCAAAGAGCTATTAGCATGCCTGTGTTTACGAGAGTGCTGTTCCCACTATGTAGAAACGACCTATATGTCCATCAGCAGATGAATGGATAAAGAAAATATAATGGAATACTATGCTGTTTTAATGAAGCAGCAAATTCTGCAATATGTCACAACATGGATGATGAACCTTGAGGACATTGTGCTAAGTGAAATAAGCCAATCATAGAAAGACAAATACTGCATGGTTCCATTTACATGAGGTATCTAAAGTTGTCAAACTCATAGAATTAAAAAAAAAAAAAAAAGGAATGGTGGTTGCCAGGAGATGGGAACAGGGGGAAATGGAGCGTTACTAATCAATGAGCACAAATTTCAGATATATAAGATGAGTAAGTTCCAGAAATCTGCTGTACAACATTGCACCTATAGTCAACAGTACTCTACTGTAGACTTAAACATTGTTGGGAGGGTAGATCTCATGTTAAGCGTTCTTAAAAAAATCAAGCATTTAAAAAAAGTTTAATTTAAATGAAATCAATATTTCATTCTAGACTTTGTGACTGATGGAATGCATATGGAGGAGTGTTTTGTAAATAGGAACAGTGGATTCAATGATCATAGTATTAGGGACCATTTTAACCTAAGAACCTTTTTATATTTAGAATACAATAGCCTGTTGTGTATATTAATGTAGTCTTTATCTTTCACATAGCATTTATGTTACAAGTCATATTTTATTGAGAAGTTAAAAATGGCTTTGCACAGTATCCTCTTTGATTTTAAATTAACTTATTCTCAGTCTCTAAAACAGTGGTTCTCAGAGAGGATGGTTTGTCCCCCAGAAGATGTTAGGCAATGTCTAGAGATATTTTTGGTCATCTCAGTTGTGCATGAGTGTGGGGGTGCTGTCAGTATTAGTGGATAGAGACCAACAATGCTGATAATCTTCTGCCTTGTGCAACACCACTGCCATCAACCAAGAATTATCCAGTGTGAATTGTCAATAAAGTGGAGGTTGAGACATTCTGCTCTAGAGATTAAAAAGGTTGTAATGTCTGAATGATTTTTTTTTTTGGAAATGTGCTTGTTCAGATGGGGAAATGCCCACCTTTATGGATTTTGTATAATTATAATTAATTATGTGAAATATAACGTAAACATGTCTGAACTAATCTGATTATACAGTTAGGGTTATGTTTGCACATGCTTGACATATATTTGTAAAGAGTGGTTATTATAGATACACTAATAACAAATGTATACTTATTCCATTGCTACTAAATATAATAGAATTTCTTATGCATAATACCCGGGTTAAAGTAGTGATATTTTGATACATTTCAACTTACCACATTACTGAAAAACAGTAAAAGGATCAAATAAGTGGTGAAAATAATCACCAATTGTAAAACCATTTTATTTTATTTTATTTTATTTTTTATTTATTTATTTTTTTTTATTTTTGGGACAGAGAGAGACAGAGCATGAACGGGGGAGGGGCAGAGAGAGAGGGAGACACAGAATCGGAAACAGGCTCCAGGCTCCGAGCCATCAGCCCAGAGCCTGACGCGGGGCTCGAACTCACGGACCGCGAGATCGTGACCTGGCTGAAGTCGGACGCTTAACCGACTGCGCCACCCAGGCGCCCCAGTAAAACCATTTTAATACCTATTCTAGCATTCAGTGACATGTAAATGTATTATGCAGATAATTTCAGGCATCAAAAGACCAGAAACACAAGTTTCAAGACATATAGGAACACTAATAATATTAAATGCCAAGTAAAACTGTCTATGATGACAGAGTGTAATCTATTACACCGTATTAAGCAGAGGTAGAAAGTGACAAAATTGGAATGCTGAGATATGTCTGTTTTTTCAATAACCACAGCTTAATGGGGGGAGTGAGTAGTGTATATATATGTACGTGTGTGTATACAGGTATCCCCCACTTTTGGGAAGTTCATGTTAGGCCACTTCACTTTTACCAAAGACCCACATTAATACCTGTTTCCGCTAACCAAAATAAATCCAAAGAGGATTTTCACTGTTAAAAAAAAAGTTGAAAAATGAAAAATATCGTTCAGTGTTTGTTTTGTAGCGAGCCATTATCGGAGGTGGCACGCACCCCAAGTAACAGGAGTGGCCCGCCAACCTCCTTCCCTGGAAACTGCACTCAACATCTCAGCGTTGAGCGGCCATAGCTTGACCTGTGTGCTCAATCTCGATTTATTTTGTGCATCTGTTAGCAAGATCCATCCTAAGGCATTGATAAGCCTAAGGGAGGTTATTTTTGGGGTCTGGGAAAGCTCAAAAATATTTTCCACATAAATTAATGGTAATCACTTCTTCACTTTTCACTATTTTGGCTTATGGGACGTTTCATAGAAACTACTCTACTTTCAGATAAAGATATAGGTATAGATGTATGTATGTGTTTTTATTGGGAAAAGGAAAAAGGTTTTTTGCCTGTTCACTGGCATGTTTTAATGTGACAAGCTTGAGCACTGGGACAAGCAAAGGAGGAGAAGTGTAAGCTATAAAATGATGAGGAGCTGCTTGATGGACCCAAGTAGAGACTTTTGTGGGCAGTAGGCATGCAGCTAGAAATGCTGAGGGAAGGGAACAATCCAAATGAAGATGGGCCTAAAATTAAATTTGTTTTCTTTTTTCAAGTTTTTATTTAAATTCCAGTTAGCATACAGTATAATATATGTTGCAGGTGTAGAATTTAGTGATTCATCATTTGCATATAACACCCAGTGTTCATCATGACAGGTGCCCTTAATGCCCACCACCCATTTAGCCCATCCCCCTGCCCGCCTCCCCTCGAGCAATCCTCAGTTTGTTCTCTATTGTCAAGAGTATGTTTTCTGGTTTGCCTCTTTTTTTTCATCCCCTGTGTTCATAAGGGATGTTCTCAGCTGACTTCTTTCCTTTCTCTCCAAGGTATGTAAGTGCTTAGTGGAGAGAGAGGAAGGACAGTATAAGGTTTGAAAAGATGTGCAGGTTCAGAATAGCTATTCATAGCAAAGAAACCAGCTATGGACATAAGCTGGAAGTCTGAAGAGTTCAGCTGAATGGTACCAATCTACATAATATGCAGCTACTTTGATATTTCTATTCTAAAAGAGAGTTAAAGGCCATGTTAAATATTAAACAGTCTCTTTCAAAGTGTTCTTGAAAATATAGTCTTAGTGTCATTTCAAGTTATTGCTGAGGCTTGGCTTGATTATTAGTTGGCTGCTCTTAACAACCACAGTTATAGATACTGAACACATCATTTTTTTCTATTGTAAGGTGTACTGCTGTTTTTTCCAGTTTTAAAGATAAAGAACAAGACCATTTAGATTTAGATGCATTTTATACTACTAGACTTGATAAATGTTAATGATCCCTTTCTTATCTGAGTTGAAGGAGAGGGAGCTTTCTTATAATAAAAAGATGAAACTTTCAATAAATAATCTGAATGGAAACATTTAATTCATTCATCCAGTGGTGAGTTAGAATTTACACAGATAATTTTGCTGATACTTGAAAAACAAAAATTAACCTTTTATTTTTTTGAAATATATACTTCAGCAAATTAATAGAAATTAAATAGTTATTAAGATTGATTGGATGTTTAAAATATAAATTTGGTTTGACATGTGGTTATGACTTAAAGGTCTGACTATTTATAATCCTCTCTTTGGTCTTTGGGTCTGGACTGCTGTTATTTAATTCTATTAATCTATTAAATATTCATGGTGCATTTTAAAAATAATCTTTATTTACAGTGTTCTGATAGTCAATTACAATAATATCACAGAAACAGTACTAGTACTTTATCGTAATAGCAATTATCATCACATTGTATATTCTGTGTTGGAGAGCAGATGTAATACAGAGTAGAGGATGGAGGGGAACCAGCTTTACAAAGTAAGGATTGTCTAGGTACCTTTAAGCTAGATATTCTCTCTCCTCACGTAAATGATAAAGCAAAATATCACTCATATGTTTACTTGGTTATTGGAAATGATCAAATGTAAAGTTAAAACATTAATGGGGATGCTGTTTTTTTAAGGGAGGAAAATGTCTTGAAGGAAAGAGAGGGTTTTTTAATTTTTAATTTTTAACTGTCAGTGTATAGATAAATGTAAACAAAGCTGAAGGATAATAGTTGGATATACATAAAATGATCACCATCTACAAAACACTACTGGCAACATCTCAAGATATTTTTTTTTGGTTACTTTTTTCTTAAATATACAGAAATCATCATCCCCATATAGAATGTCTTAGTTATAGAACATCTATTTTAATTGCATCAATAAATCACAAAAAATAACATTTGATGGTAAATCCCAACTTACACACAGTTTCATTATCCCCCTGTGATATACACCCAGCAAACAGTTGGCATCTACTTAGTGCCATGCTTTAAGCAGTCAGGGGAAGATCATGCCTGCCCTTTTAGGACTTGGTAACTAGAGAGGTAGCTGGAGGGAGAATACATAAATAATTAGATACATAAATACATAAATAAATACATAATTAGAGCGTTGTGATAAGTAGGAGTAGGGGTGATATTATTCTTATTTTATTTACAAGAATGCTGAGACTTAGAGAAAATATTTGGCTCCAACTAGGTTCTTAGGCTAGTAAAAAGTAGAATTTGGATTCAAGCCTATTTTATTTCTGGTTTTACAGCCAGTACTCTTTTGGAGCTTTCATAGTATTTACATTTATTTAACTATGTTTTTCTGTATTTTACCCAATATAGTGACTTTTTTTTTTAACAAGTGTGACGTAGGTCCCATCAATTGACAATTTTTTTCCAAAATTATTTTACAATGATCTGGTTTACTTTGTATAATTTTAACTTGAAATATCTTTTAAATTCATTGTAAATTAATTTACTTGTTAATTTCCTTTTTCTTTATTTGTTCTGTATGTTCTGATTGATGGCCTGTGAAGCTATGTGATGTCTTAAAACTACTCAACCAACAGTGAGAGACTGATTTGTATCTCCCCCAAATTCCTATGTTGAAATCCTATACACTGGGACCTCAGAATGTGACCTGAGGTGGAGATGGGGTCTATTAGGGTGGGCCCTAATCCAATGTGACTGATGTCTTTATAAAAAGGGGCAATTTGGGGATAGACACCCAAGGAGAATGCCTTATGGAGATGAAGGCAGAAATAGGGATTCAGCAAAAGTGAAGGGCTACCAAAGATTGCTAGAAAATCACCAGAAGCTAGGAAAAAGGCATGATTTTCCCTCTGAAAATTTTCCCTCAGAGACTTCGGAAGGAACCAACCCTGTGGACATCTTGATGTCAGACTTCTAGCCTCCAGACTGTGAGACAAGTTTCTGTTGTTTAAACCACGAAGTTTGTGGTATTCTGTAATAGTAACCCTATCAAACTAATATATCAACTAATAAACACGTATTTTGGAGGAGAAAAATGTATTGTGTGTTTTTAATTTTACACTAGTAAAAAAGTCAATTCTAGCTTGCCTAGAAAAGAAAGCCCTCAAAAATAAGAAAGGAAAGAAAGAGAGAGAGAGAAAGCTGTCATATCTATGATTGAAAATAATCATACAATCATTTTCAGAAAGCAAAATTATAATGCTTTTCTGGATTTGAAAAGTTTATTCTATGTCAGAAAGCAAAAGAGATGATTATGTATAAAATACATATGAAGAAATATGCATGAATAAAACAAAATAGTGTTTTGAGTTCTCAAAAGGGAACCATTTGCCCTTTCTTGATCTTTACGCTGAGTGTTAATCTTACACTATAGTTTATCATAATGAAATCTAACCTGAGAAAAGAGAGCATGAAAATTAACATAAAATAAAAACTCTGTAGTCATCTTTTTCTAGTCCAAAATGATCCTGACTCCTTTTTTTTTTTTAAATTTTTTTAAGTTTATTTATTTTTGACAGAGACAGAATGTGAGCATGAGCTGGGGAGGGGCAGAGAGAGAGAGAGACACACACAGAATCCGAAGGAGGTTTCAGGCTCCAAACTGTCAGCACAGAGCCCGACGCGGGGCTCGAACTCATGAACCGCAAGATCATGACCTGGGCCGTAGTCGGACACTTAACTGACTGAGCCACCCAGGCGCCCCTAACTCTTTTCTTTTACCCACTGTTGGCAAAACTAGCTCTATAGTACATACAAGTGAATAGATTTACATCTCTGTGGATCAGTGCTAATCTTGAACTTGTCCCTCAAGTCAGAAAACTACTTATCTTCATCTTAGCACCATGGAAATGATGAAATACATAATTGTGAAGTTTAAAAATCACATAATAAATTTACATGCCAGAGGAAAGAATACAATTCCCACATTAATATATGTGAGAAACTTTAAAAGAAAAAAAGAAACAGCATAACAAAAACTAACCAAACAAAAATCAAATCACATGCTCCTTATAGTATTTATTAGTGGTATTATTTATTCTAATTAATATTTACTTGCATTTTTCAATAGCTTTAAGAGCTTATTCATTATGAGGCACATTGTTAAGTTTTGGAATAAAATAATAAAAGAAAGTCTTTTAAATTTTCTTTCCCAGGTTTATTTATTTGAGAGAGAGAGCGCTAGCAGGGGAGGGGCAGAGACAGAGAGAACCCCAGGCAAGGCTCTGCACAGGCAGCACAGAGCCTGACACAGGGTTCAAACTCACAAACTGTGAGATGATGACTGGAGCCAGAACCAAGAGTTGGATGCTCAACCGGCTGAGCCACCGAGGCACCCTCACAAAAGGCTTTTTTTTATCAGTGGAGTTTTTGCATACATAATTATATTTTGATGACCTCTGGGAAGAAAACAAAACGGAAGGACATAATGAGAAATAATAATGGGTCAGTTTTTTTGGTTTAGACATGTAGGAAGTGACGTGTTATCTGAGATGTGAGTGATGCTGGAAATTCCTGGCAAAGACTTGGGGAACACAAATGTCAGTAGAAGGAACAGGACCTATGTGAGATTTTAGTACATACTGGAAATAAAATAAGGTCAGCGTGGTGACAGCACAGTGAATGTGGATGTTCTGTAACTGGAGGTACAGACAGGGGTAAGACTACAACCAGTCCCTGAAGAACATGTTAAGGATTTTGATATTAATCCAAATACATAACCTTAATCATCCTTGAGGTCTCAGTTGATGCTTTGAGTGCAATAAAAGGAGTCCCAGTGCAGCTGTCCTGAAGAACAGTGTTAATCTTTATTCTGCTTCTTAAAAAGTCTGACCTAGCACTTTTATGGAATGTGCTGTGCAAAAAAACTTCTTGGATATCTTCTCTCCAGAGTTCCTCACAGCACTCATTAAAAATTGCACTCCTGCTTTGTCATTGATATATTGATGCATCAGTGGTTGTGGTTTCTTGTCATTTATTTATTTTTTCTCCCCTCAAAGTCCCCCAGCTTCTACCTGCAAGTGGTGACCAGCCACACTAGTCGTTGTAGGAATTGCTGTAGGTTCAGACCCCTCTGAGAAGTGTGGTTTCTCTGTCACTTTCATTGCTTGTTTATTAGAAATTCACATGGACAGTACTAAAAAAAATTCTTCACTATGTCCCATGAAGGTGAGAAATGCTAACCTCAGGTCTCCAGACACAGTTTTTAGTTTATTGTAATTTTGTATAGTTGTGGGACTCTTACTAGATTTTTCCCGTACAACCCAGACATCAAATCTGCAAGATCTTGGTCAGTGGACTGATTGATTACCCACCGTCACCTCTTTTTCAGAGTCAGGAGTCTCACTTAAACATAATATAATATTTTAGAAATTAAGGCCCAACAGTACTTCTGTTCCTTGAATTCCATTTAATACAGATACTAACTTGAAAATTCCAAGTCTTTATGTGCACTGGTTTCTCAATTTGATCATATGAACACCTTCAAGAATCAAGCTTTACTGCTTCTCTTTATATCTGTGAATCACAAAATCCCCCTAAAATAACAACAAAAACAAATACTTAAATCCACAGCTCAAGCATCATAAACTTGTAGGCATACTGGCACTGCATGAATATTTTTATTTGTTTTTAAATAGCTAAATCTTCTTTAGAGAGTGTTTCTACTCATGTAAATATTCCTCGTTATTAAAAATAGTGGCTTAAAAGGTTATTCCTGTATTCCTGTATGGCAGGGTGTCCAGAGTCCCAAATCGTCAAAGATGGCTATTGCTAGTTAATTCAGTATTCATAGTTCAAAATTGGTGAGTACTAATTATTATTCAAGGTCGTGGAAGTGTTTGGTTATTTTGATGGAAATATGTGCTATGACTAATATATTTATTCTTAGCCATTTGCAAAATGGTTTATATGTAAGAGTTGTATGTCAATAAATTTGAGCAAATTAGACAAAGGAGTGTTCTATTTCATTTCAAAGATAATTTTAATTCACTAACTCTTAGCTAGATTAATGGTTCTAATAAAAATTAAGCACTCCCCAATGCATGGCATGTGTACCAAATGACCTCATTAAATAGGTATATGGAGAACAGATGCCTCTATGACCTGTCTCCAGATTTACTGAGGAGGGAGTGTCCTTGTTTTAGTGTCCCATGATCAGTGAATGAATCTCCAGTTAAAGACACAAGGACAATATTTCCTCATGGGATGTTCTGTATGCAGTTTGGTAAAATTTGAGATGTTAAAAAAGATTCATCTTTTGCTGATGAATTTATCATCTTCTTTATAAGTCAATAAATGCTTGATTTTATAATCAGATTTTAGTCTTTGGATATGTATTTTTTTCATTAGTATACCCTTTTCGGGAGATGGGGATCAGTCTTTAGGTTAATTTTTGTAAATATTAGCACATTTTAAAAAGATACTTGATTTGAGATTATTCCATATGTAGTATTACTTACTAAGAATGCATTGTTTTCTGTAACATACATAAACCCTTAAGGTGTCTACTCAAACCATTACTTGTTTGCTGTTACCATTGTTGCTTCTGCTATTGTTATTGGTTGTATAGGTTTCTGTCAGCTGCAAAATAATATAGCTGTTAAAGCCAATACTTGACCTTGTGTCAAATTATCAATGGTAACTCTGTGGACAGGAAAATTCAATGTAAACATAAAAATTATAACATTGTAAAATGAATTTTTGAGATGGTGTATTTTAGGTTGTTGGATTTTCTATTCTGCCTTTTACTTAAAAATCAGAAGGAAATTTAGCATGACTTTAGAATCCGTTATGTTTTTAAAGCATTATGCGTACATTCCTATCGAAAGCCTTCACAAATATATGAAATGGGAGCTAAATTTTGATGATGAGTATTTAATGTGCCCACAGCATTGTTAGGTAGTCCTATAGAAATCCCCAATTATTCTGTACATTGAAAGTGCTCATTTGATTTTAGCACTTTGAGAGAACCACAACCTAAGTTACCCATCTACTGAGCATGTTACTAATGTTATCTAAGTGTCACCTTGCTAGAGGAAATCTTTAAAAATTGATGCATCCAGCTAAGTAGGTTTATATACATCTGGAATATAAATTATTAAGAGAGGAGCTGTCTGCATAAACAACTACTCAGTAAAATTATTTGATAATATGCTTATCAGCTCAAAAATTATTTAAATATGAAAATTTACTAGGTGGTACATAAAATGTGAGACTTAATTGTCAAATGTAATTAACTACCTCTAAAGTTGGCATGTGAAAGAGAATAATGCATCAATTAAAAATGCATTACTGAAAAATACTTTTATAAGAAAAGATAAACTATAAATGTATGTCAGAACGGAAACTGTCCTATATTTGCATAGAAAATATGAGAACTAATAAATGAATATTATGAATATAAATTTTAGTTTTTTGTGACATAGAGAATAGAGAATAGAATATTGATCTTAAAATATGGGTATTTGTTTAACATGGGCATAATGGGCATTATCTTAAGAATGATAATTCTCCAATAATACATCACTCAATTCTTAATACGTATGGAAGTCTTTTGGAATATCTAAACCTTGATATTACTCATAAGTTAAAATACAAAACATTCTGTGTACTTCTTTGTATCATAATACTTTTCTACAGGCCTTTCTTCAAACACTGGCAAACATTTGTATACATTTGTATAAATGTAACATAATTTTATTATTTACATTAATTATATAAAGTTATCTTAAATTCCTTTGAAGAAGGAAAAAAGTAGACTTCCGTAAGTTACTTGAGAAGATTCTCATGATATATAACAAATAATTAAAGGAAAGGAATATACTATAGAATAATTCTATTTTGATACACACAAAACTAGTGTATGTATTTGTATATATGTTTGTATAATCATGGGGATTATGGAATTGAGCACATTGACTGGTTAATATGGGCTGTAATAGGGGGCTAAGATTATGTATATTGGGATACACTGTGAGGAGTTATTTTAGGAATACATAAGGGACAACTGATTTCTTTAAAAATGTGATGTATTTGTCAAGCTTGCTTTCTTTTTAAAAAATTTTTTTTAAGTTTATTTATTTTGAGAGAGAGACAGAGAGAATGAGAGGGGGAAGGGCAGAGAGAGAGGGAGAGAGAGAATCCCAAGCAGGCTCCACACTGTTAGCACAGAGCTTAATGTGGAGCTCTGACACATAGACCACAAAGTCATGACCTGAGGCGAAACCAAGAGTCAGATGCTTAACTGACTGAGCCACCCAGGTGCCCCGAGCTTGCTTTCTTGATGAAAGAAATCACCGAGGAACTTGGTTTTCATGTATCTAATATATTCCTTTAACTTTTCAGGTCAGAATAAGTTTCTGTACAAACAATGTCTACACATATTCAGACACCGTTTCCTTCGTGGTCATGGTAAAAAAGGATTCCAGTATAAGTATCTTGACTAAACTCTAGCAAGATAAAAATGTGTATTTCTATCATCCACTTACTGGGGCTTCATTTTGAAGAAGATTAAGATGGAGTGAGTGTTCGTCATGAGGAGTTTGCACAGTATCAGAATGTGAAGACGTCCACCAAAGTTATTGTTTTATTTCCTTTCCTTCAAGTTTATCTATAGTAGCCTTCCTTAGAGGTCATCAACGATCTGATTTTTAAGGTCAATATGAATGAAATTCTACAACTTCTCTTGGTAACCTGTTGTATTTGTAAAATTAACTTTGATTTCCATAATATGGATTACTAACTGAAGAGTGAGCTATTTGCCCATTAATTATAATGGTAGCTATATAAACACTTAGACAAGTAGCGATTTACTTTAAGTCATTATCGTGTTGAAGATAATGTGTAACAAACTGTAGACGTATTTCAGAAACTTTAGAAATACCTTTCGCCATTTGGCTTTTAGTTTAAATCATGTTTTTAGTTTTAGAGAATTTGATTTTATTGGCACCCCTTGGAAGTATTTTATTAGAAAGATACTAAATATTATAAATCATTACAGATTTGGTTTCAGCCAAGAACCTCTAATATTTTGGAGAAAGGTTAGATGGGGAGACTTGTCAGGAGGGGTTTAAAATTTATTAAATTTTATTAAATTTATTAAAATTTTCCCTCCTGCAAGGTAAGAATTGATTTCTCACCCATTGTTCCTTCATAAAAGATAAGGAAAAATCATTGGTTATAACAAATGTGATTTATTTTTATTTCAATTTTTAAAAGTAAGTTTGAATTTGACTGTTTATGAAGGTGATCAGAATGACTGCTATCATCCAGTGAAAGGAATTGATCAAAACAGAGTTTCCCAAAAGCACATACAAACATTCCACTATACACTCTTGATTTATTGTATAACATAATATATGCCGAAGAATAAGCACTTGGTTATAAGTTGAACGAAGGATGAGTGGTACCGAACTAGAGTGGGTGTTGAGAAACAATGAGATGGATATATGAGGCATCTATCTATCTATCTATCTATCATCAATCATTTTCACTGTATCACTTTAAATGACTTAATCTATAAGTTCTAATTTTCTTTCAGCCATTTCAACAAGAAATAAAATATATCCTATAAAATTATACATTTATACATTTTTGTTTTTTGTAATGGCTTATTTCACTTAGCTTAATGGCCACAAGGTCCATCTATATGTAGCATGTGTCACAATTCCCTTCATTTTTTGACTGAATAAATTTCATTGTATATAGATCTATCTATCTATCTATCTATCTATCTTTTGCTTATCCTTTCAAATTTTATTCATAAAATTTTAAAGTTTATTGACATTGCATTAAAACATGTCATATCCGGGGTGTTGTTCCTCAATCATAATGCATAATTCAGTGTATAATGCAGAATCGCAGTGAACGTGGTACGATAACTCAGCATTTCCATTAGATCCTGCACATGCTTACTTATGCACCATAGAAGAGTTGTGCCTCTGATTTCACTGCATCTTTAATATACCCAAGATGAAGTATTTAAGAGGTTCATATTTAGGACCTTCAAGCCCACTGTATATAACTACATTGTCTCATCTAGTTTTGGAAATTATAAGTCCACAATGTTTCCCCCACTCTGGCATAATGGAATGGTGTGCCATTTTGTTGGACCCACCCCAGGTGATCTTCCCCTACCCTCTCAAGTGCAGGCATTTATAGTTTACTTAACATAATAAGTCAAATATATGCTTATATTTCTATTCTTTGTGACCACAGTGGGTGTTAGGCAGGTTGGTCTTCCTTATTTTATATAAAAGGGATCTGAAACTCTGATTGAAGATTTAAGTCACTTGCTGAGGGTCAAGTACTTTTGTTAGAGTGAGGAATAGAAGTAAAATGTCTTTATTCTCCAGCCATAGCCCTTTCTACAATACAGTGTTCTTTGTGGTTTCTAATGTATTATTTTTATTACAAGTCTGTTTGTTTAGCCTTGGTTTGATACAAGTATACTTCCATAATTGTGTCTAGAAATTGTCACGTAAAGCTGTGTTTAATGCCTTGTCTCCCTAGAAGATATCCAAGTGTGCCATATTCCTGTCCAAGATATGATATATAAATAAATATAATTATTGTCATCAATTTGCTGATATTACAATAAAGGTAATATATGATTTAAAGTATTTTAATGATTTTAAAATAAATTAAGTGAATTTATGTGATAAATGATTAATACAGAGATATCTTAAAGATATACTTTAATATTCATTATCAGGTAGAATGCTTATTTAATCTTAGAATCCAGGTCAGTTGACTGAATTCTTCCATTGAGTCAGGATCTGGAATTCATCAGTGGGTCAGGGTGTGATAGATGGAGAAGGTGAAAAGCATGAGTCACTGTTTGCTTCTGAAAAACCATCGCTAAGACTAGGTGAGGTTCAGCTAACACTTGTTTTTGTTACTAAAGAATCATGATACTAAATTTTGATACTAAAGAATCATGTCATATCTTTATAGATGGTGGTGATTGTTTTATGTGTGACTATTACATGTATAAGACTCAGCTCTCATTTTAACAATTGCTATTAGAGCCACGTTCTCTTACCTGAGTCATGCCTTGGTGACAGTATGGGGACAAATTCATCATATACTTAGACAGACTGTGATAGATAACCAAGAGCGCAATCCCACGAATATTGTTGAGATGGATAGAATCAATATGTATTGTTGGATGCAGTAGCTGATAGGTAATAGCCAGTGAACACAAGCAGGTACCATACAGGATTACGTGGATGGGTTTAAAGTGTAGGAGACGCAATAATTCTGTATCAGCCATGATGGCAAGAAGGTGATAAAAGCAAGAACTTATTCCAGGACAGCTTCTGTTAATTTGTAATCAGGTCTGACTGTGGTACCTTTGGATCTACCTGTGTTTGCTAGTGCCTAAATGAAGTCATAGGCTAACAGATACGCCTGCCTCTGTTGCAGTGTTGATAGCTATAAATGGCAGTTCCAGGAGTCTTCAGCATGTTCTTTATGTGGAACCTCTACCTTGTCCCAAAGTCACAATAACCTGGTATAATTGGTCATGTTTTAAATGTGTTTAGATTTCCCTTTTTTGGAGTATTCAGTCTTTAAATCCCATACGAACACGATTCATTACAGAACTATAAAATGAGAGAAACTTAACTAAAACAGTGAAAACCTTCTATAAAGATAAACTGAGAAACATGTTTAAAAATGAAAAACTGTATTGTTTATGATGATGTAGCCTAAGCATATGATCATGAAGATCAGCATTTTCAAAAGAAGTTCGATAAAAGTATAATTTGTATTACAAGGGAAATGAACTGAAAACTTTTTTCTATAGTGCTTTTATGGGATATTTAAAAGCTGACTGTGCATTTAATGCTGCACATAATGAAACTTGGGCCCTTATAATTTACTAAAAAGAAAAAAACAAAAAAAAACTTAAACAAAAAGATGTCTTTAGTTTCTGTTCTGATCTCTTTGAGTGCTATGCTAAGTAATTATTTCAGGCTTATACTTGCAAAAATTTGTCAGGAAATTAGAGCCATTTAGTTGTTGTTGTTGGTTTTTTTTTTTTTTTACTGTTTTCTTTTATGCACATTTCGCTTTGTCTAGTTTTCTCTTTTAAAGATCTTTATAGCTCTGTCAGTTAAGTTTGAGACACGTCATTCCCCCTTCCTTCTTTTGTTCCTTTCCTATCATTTGTTTTAAAACTGGGTCAGTCTACTTTGATTTCATTTCCTTGCTTTCTGAAGATCATTGATTCCAAAATAAAGAAGCTCCCTGACATTTGATATTATATATGATTCATAAAATAGTTTTTAGAGTTCCACGACCAGCTATGTGTATGTGTAATACCTTCCATGTTCCTAATTGGCTACTTTTTTTCATGTCCCTTGAAAAAACAACATAATTCTGCTCAAATTGGCCCTTTTTCCTGGAGCAAAATGGGCAGAATATCACAAGGCACAAATCCCTTCTCTTGGCCTTCTTCTTCCATCTGGCCAGGGAGGCTCAGAGAATTGGAAAAGGACTGAGTACATTGATGGATAGTGTGACGTGACTATAACCTTGGAAAAATTGTTGAGGCTGATTTCTTCCCATGATCACATTGTTTGTCAGGGAAAATGAGGCAGTGTGTTGAATAGAGAGTTCAGAAAAAGATCTTGAATCATTTTCACCCTATGTAAGATCCATGATCTGATGCAAGTTACTCAACTTCTCTTAGTTTCAGCTGAAATTCTTATTTAGAATAAAGGGGCACAATCCCGACCTTTTAAGAAAACTTTATGACAAAACATTTTAGATGAAGTGCATGTCATAGTTCAGATTTTTTTCATAATTTGCAACTCAGGTGATGCTCATTACATGGTAAGTTACATGTAGCACTGGAATTGACTTAGTGTTTTACTTCATCCCAGTATCACCACGTTAGATGATTTAAACTTAAGCAAAGAAAACATTCTGCCTTGTGTTGTAGATTTTAGTTTTGGATTTTTTTCTTTTTTGCTTAATAAGATAGACCCTCAGTTGCCTTTCAAAGATAATTGAAGGATTATTGAAAAGGAATCATCTGCTGGTCCTTGTACAAAATAAAAACAGCAAAACCCTGTTTTTCCATCTTGTTTCTCAATTTCAGATTAATTGGACTCATTACATTATGAGACTATAACATTTTTTAAATGATAATGCCCATATGTCATCAATATTATATGACCTAAAAAATAATTCAGAACCTTTGCTTTCATACTTACAATGCAAATTTTATAAGTAAAAACTAAAGAGAAGTACACAATGAAAATTCTTGTTCTCCTGTAGAAAGCGATAAAATAGTTCAAACACATAGAAGAAACAGGAACTCAGAATGTTAAGATACATTTGAGATGAACTTTCGCAGACTCTATTGCAAAAGTGCTATATGTGTGCATTTTTTATTGTTTGTTTTTAAGAGCTACAGGTGTATTTTAACTGACTTTTAATAATAGACCATGGGTCAATATTTTATAGCATACAATTTTATTCATTTACTGGAACACCATTTTACTCATTTACTTGATTTAGAGAGAGGAAATTTTCATATGACTGTCATAGGCCAAATTTCACCTAACTCTTTAAGGTTTTGGCAAGGTCCAACAGTGAATTTTGAAGGCTATCAATTAGAGAATAATCAAATTTTGGTTTTAACTGAACAAGAATAGTGGCAGAATTATCTTTTAGTAAGATGTTATCTCATATGTAAGGCGTGTGTATTTGATTTTGTTCCATTTGACATATAATCAAGTAGAAGCATTTAGTATTAATACCTCTTGTTTAGGCTCATTTATTTTTTGGGCCACATGTAATATGCTTGTGTATTTGAGTGCTTGTGTATGAGTTTGGGGCTTGGCTGTATACATGTTTCATCATGTAAAATCCTGGGATACAATATGGATTCAGCCTGCTTTTGAACTGAAGAATTGATTGTAACTTCTGACTTATAAAAATATCCTGGGGGTGCCTGGGTGGCTCAGTTGGTTAAGCGTCCGGCTTTGGCTGAGGTCATGATCTCATGGTTTGTGAGTTTGAGCCCCACGTCAGGCTCTGTGCTGACAACTCAGAGTCTGGGGCCAGCTTCGGATTCTGTGTCTCCCTCTCTCTGCTCTCCCTGGCTTGTGCTCTGTCTGTCTGTCTCTCTCAAAAATGAATAAACATTAAAAAAAAATTGTGGATCATCATCTGACCAGCGACATAGGTCACACTTATCTTTTTTTTTTTTAATTTTTTTTTTAACGTTTATTTATTTTTGAGACAGAGAGAGACAGAGCATGAACAGGGGAGGGGCAGAGAGAGAGGGAGAGACAGAATCGGAAGCAGGCTCCAGGCTCTGAGCCATCAGCCCAGAGCCCGACGCGGGGCTCAAACTCACGGACTCACAGACCATGAGATCGTGACCTGAGCCAAAGTCGTACGCTTAACCGACTGAGCCACCCAGGCGCCCCGGTCACACTTATCTTAAGTGTCCTGTTTCGCAGAATACTTAATCTCTCTACCACGATGGCAGTTTAATTTAGTTTGAAAAGTAGCTAGCTCAGTAAAAGTCAGTTTTTATTAAAGACTTTATTAAAAGTAATATTAAATATTACTACTTTTGCTATTACTATTACTGCGATTATACCTAATGATACTACAGCTAACAATAGCTAAAGTGCTGTGTGATTGCCATGCACTGTCAGTAGTATTTCTGGATCTTATCCGAGTCTGGTGTCACTGGAAGGAGTTACTGGACTGATTTTTTATGGTCATCTTTATATTACATGTTCTATTGTAGTAGAACTGCAGATTATCTGTCTCCTCTATATTTCAGATGTACTGGATGCCTTAGATACTCACAAATTCACCAAATCTCTTAGGTCTTTGAGCTTTTGCACTCTGCTTCCAATGCGTGTAAAGCCTTTACACTTTTCCTGGATGTCTACTTCAGGATGAATATCCAAGCATCACGTAGTCTAGAAATCTCCCTAGCTTCTTTTTTTTAAGAATTTTTTTTAATATTTATTTATTTCTGAGGCAGAGACAGAGCATGAGCAGGGGAGGGACAGAGAGAGAGACACACACACAGAATCAGAGGCAGGCTCCAGAGTCTGAGCCGTCAGCACAGAGCCCGACGTGGGGCCTGAACTCACAAACCGTGAGATCATGACCCGAGCCGAAGTCGGTCGCTCAACCGACTGAGCCACCCAGGTGCCCCTTTCCCTAGCTTCTAAAAATCTTGGTGGGAGGCCTACTGTTTGCTACTTCTGCAGTCTTTTCTTTCTACAATGGCATTCGTCAAAACAGAGCATCTGTTAATTTGGCTCTCTTACTGGCTCCTCTATTCTCTGAGGTCAGGAATCTCCATTATAATCAGTAACCGTGATAGTAGCAGTGGCCACAGTCGGGGTAATATTTGGTGGTAGTAGAAGTTTTAATAGTAGTAGCATGTGTATTTCCAGCTTGTTAGTACAGCACCTGGAACTCAGTGCAGACCTGATGTTTGAATGGATAAATGAATGAATGAAAGAATGGATCACATGATATCTTTATGGTAATTATCATCTCCATTTTATAGGGGAGAAAGCTGAGAGTTAGATAGGTAAAACTATTTCTGTGCAGACATATCATCTGAGCTTAGAATCTAGCTTCCAGTGAACTTTAAAATCCATCTTTCTTTTTATTTAGTTGAGACTTTTACTGAGATAATTGTAGATTCAGTGTTATATTAGGGTTTTCCAGAGAAACAGAACCAGTAAGAGATGGATGGATGGATGGATGAATGGATGGATGGATGGATAGATAGATAGATAGATAGATAGATAGATAGAAAGATAGGAAAGATGTATTACAAGATACTGGCTCACATGGTAATGAGAAGTGTCATGACCTGTGTACTGAAAGCTGGAGACCCAGGAGACCTGGTGGTAGTGTTTGAAGGCCTGAGGGCTAGAAAGCCAATGGTGTAGATGCTATCCAAGTTGAAAGCTTAAGAGATAAGAATACTAAGGATGGGAGAAGATCAATGTCCCAGCTCAACCAGCAGAGAGCAAATTCAACTTTCTTTGCCTTTTTGTTCTGTTCAGGACCTCCAAGGATTGGATGGTGCCCACCACCATCGAGGAGGGCCATCTGCATTATTGCGTCCACCAATTCAAATGCTAGTCTCTTCCAGAATTACTCTCAAGATACACCAAGATACAATGTTTAACTATCTATCTGAATATTCTTTTTGATCCAGTCAAGTTGACACATAAAATTAACTATTACACATGTAGTTGTAAGAAATTATACAGAGAAATTCCTTGTAAACTTTGTCCAGTTTTCCTCAATGGTAAGATTTTGCAAATCTAATTATAATATTATGACTAGAATATTGATATTGATGTGCCTAGCTGATTCAAATTTCTCTCGGTTTTACTTTTACTCTTTTGTGTGTGTGTTGGGTGTTTCAGTCTTATCACTGAATTGGGTTCCTGTATCAATCAGCATAGTGGAGATACTAAACAGTTCCAGTAGCACAAGGATTTTCATATTGTTTATTCATAAACCACACCTACCTCCCTTCCACCTCCTTCCTGGTTCCTAACTCCTGGCAATCACTAATCTGCCCTCCGTTTCTAAAATTCTGTTATTTCAGGGGCACCTGGGTGGCTCAGTCAGTTAAATGTCCGACTTTGGCTTAGATAATGATCTTGTGGTTTGTGAGTTTGATCCCCACATCCGGCTCTGTGCTGACAGCTCAGAGCCTGGAGCCTGCTTTGATTTCTGTCTCTCTCTCTCTCTCTCTCTTTCTCTGCCCCTCCCCCACTCGCATTCTCTCGCTCTCTCTTTCAAACATAAACATTACAAAACTTAAAAAAATAAAAAATAAACTAGTTATTTCAACAATGCTGTTTAAATGGAATTATGTAGCATGTAATCTTTAAATTTCTTCAATTTAAAATATTGTGATCAATAAAGTAGTAATAATAATATTAATAATATAATATATTAATTATTAATATTAATAATATTATATTAATATTAATAATATGTTAATATTAATATAATTAATATTAATAATATTATATTAATATTAATAATATGTTAATATTAATATAACATTAATAATATAATGATTGTGATCAATAAAGTAGTAATAATATTAATAATAATTTACTTTCATCTGTGCATGTTATATATCATTGATAAGAGACTATCATCTTTGGATACTTCCTCTCCATTCCATGAAGATAGGGACTATTTCATTCTCCCCCAGTTTTTCTGCTTCCCAACTGTTTTGTGCAGCACACGTCACAGAGATGATACTCAATAAATATTTGTATAAAGAATGCATAAATTTGTAGTTAAAATTGTAGACCTTTATACTTTTGGCTTTTAGTAAAAATAGGACCTTCTCTTGTTGGATAATCATCGCTTCTGTAAATAAAATATTTTTATATTGAGTTATAATACTTGGTTACTGTGCTGATGTGATTTTACAGGTACTAGAGAAACCCATGCATTCTTCCTCCTGTCGTCACTTCTACTTCAACGAGTAGCTAAAGTTCTTCCATTATCACATTATCATAGGATTTGGAAGGCTAAAATTTAATCTTTTTTTACAAATTGAGTTATAATTGACACACAATATTATATTAGTTTTAGGTGTACAACATAGTGATTCCACATTGGTATGCATTGCAAAATGATCACCATGAAAAAAGTCTAGTTACCATTCATCACCATGCAGTATTAATACTGTATTATTGACCATATTCTCCATGCTTCACATTGTATCCCCATGACTTATTTCTTTTATAACTGGAAGTTTGTACTTCTTGATATGCTTCATGCATTTTTTTCCTCCTCAACCTCCTTTACCTCTGGCAATCACTAATCTGTTCTCTGTGTGTAGAAGTCTGAGTTTTGTCTTGTTTTTGTGTATTTGTTTTGACTTTAGATTCCATATATAACTGTGCAGAATTTGTCTTTCTCTGTTTGACTTAGTTCACTTAGCATGATACTCTCAAAGCCCATCCATGTTGTTGCAAATGGCAAGATTTCATTCCTTATGACTGAATTAGTAGTCCATTGTGTGTGTATGTGTATATAAAAACCCCATGTCTTCTTATTGGATGCATAATTTTCAAATATCTTCTTCCATTCAGTAGCTTGCTTTTTGATTTTGTTGTGGTTTTCCTTGCTGTATAGAAGCTTTTCAGTTTGGAGTAGTCCCATTTGTTTACTTTTGCTTTTGTTTTCCTTACCTTTGGAGTCAGATTTTAAAAAAAAATCATTAAGTCCAAGCTTATAGCTTATATTTTCTTTTATAAGTTTTATGGCTTAAGGTCTTACATTTAAGTCTTTAATCCATTTTGAATTAATTTTTGCATTAGTATAAGATAATAGTCTAATTTCATTCTTTTACATGAAGCTGTCCAGTTTTCTCAGCCTTATTTATTGAAGGGACTCTCCTTTCCCTGTTGTTTATCGTTACCTCCTTTGTCAGATATTAATTGATGTTATGTACATGAGTTTATTCCTGGGCCCTCTGTTCTGTTCCTTTGATCTAGGTGCCTGTTTCTGTGACAGTATCATACTGTTTTCATTGCTGTAGCTTTGTACTGTAGTCTGAAATCAGGGAGTATGATACCTCCAACTTTGTTCTTCTTTAAGATTGTTTTGGCCTTCTGGAGTCTTTTGTGATTACATGTAAATTTTAGAATTATTTGTTCTAGTCCTGTGAAAAATAATGTTGGAATTTTGACAGTGGTTGCATTGAATCTGTAGATTGCTTTGGGTAGTGTGGGCATTTTAACAATACGAATTATTCTGAGCCATGAGCACAGAATATCTTTCCATTTATTTATGTCTTTTTTGGTTTCTTCCATCAGTGTCATCAGTGTCTTCTTTTTTTTTAAAAAAAATTAACATTTATTTATTATTGAGAAACAGAGAGACACAGAGTGTGAGCAGGGGAGGGGCAGAGAGAGGGGGAGACACAGAATCTGAAGCAGGCTCCAGGCTCTGAGCTGTCAGCACAGAGCCAGACGCAGGGCTCGAACTCAAACCGCGAGATCGTGACCTGAGCTGAAGTGGGTCGCCTAACCAACTGAGCCACCCAGGCGCCCTTTCCATCAGTGTCTTCTAATGTTCAGTGTACATATTTTCACTTCCTTGGTTAAATTCAATCCTAGGAATTTTATTCTTTTTGATGCAATTGTAAATGTGATTGTTTTCTTGACTTTTCTTTCTGATAGTTTGTTAATAGCGTATAGAAATGCAACATATTTCTGTATATTAATTTTGTGTCTTACAGCTTTACTAAATTTATTTATTAGTCCTGAAGCTTTTTTTGGTGGAGTCTTTAGGGTTTTCTATATGTAGTATCATGTCATCTACAAATAGCAACAGTTTTACTTCTTTCTTTCCAATTTGCATGTTTTTATTTCTTTTTCTTGCCTCATTGCTGTGCCTAGAACTTCTAATACTGTGTTGAATAAAAGTGGGGAGAATGGTAATCCTGGTCTTTTTCCTGATCTTAGAAGAAAAGCTTTTAGCTTTTCATTATTGAGTATGATATTAGCTGTAAGTTTGTCATATATGGCCTTAATTTTGTTGATGTATGTTCCCCTCTCTTCCCAATTTGTTGACATTAGGTAAATGGAAGTTGAATTTTGTCAGATGATTTTTCTGTGTCTGTTGAACAATCAGATGATTTTAAACTTTTTTTTTTTGTCATTGTGGTGTATCACATTGATTTTCTAGGATGTTGAACCATTCTTGTGCTCTGGAATAAATTCCACTTGATCATGGTGTATGATTCTTTGTATTTTTGAATTCAGTTTAATAGTGTCTTATTGAGTTTTTCTGCATCCGTGTTCCTCAGGGATATTGGCCTGTAATTTTCTTTCTTTCTTTTTTTTTTGTGGTATCCTTGTTTCATCTTAATATCAGAGTAATGCTAACTATATAAACTGAAGTTGGAAGCATTCCTTCATCTTCAATTTTGGAAGACTTTGAGAAGGATAGGTATTAAATCTTTGCATGTTTGGTAGACTTACCAGTGAAGCTGTCTGGTCCTGGCTTTTGTTTGTTGGGAGGTTTTTGATTACTGATTTAGTCATCTTACAAGGAATTGGTCTATTCAGATTTTCTATTTCTTCTTGATTTAATCTTGGAATGTTGTGAATTTCTAGGAATCTATTCATTTTTTTCAGGTTGTCCAATTTATTGGTATATAATTGTTCATAGTAGTCTCTTATGTTCCTTTGTATTTCTGTGATATAATTTGTAGCTTCTCTTTCATTTTGGATTTTATTTGTTTGATCCTTCTTTTTTTCTTGGGGAGTCTAGATACAGGTTTGTCTATTTTGTTTATCTCTTCAGAGAATCTGCTCTTAGTTTTATTGATCTTTTCTGTTGCCTTTTTCATCTATATTTTCTCTATTTTCACTCTGATCTTCATTATTTCCTTCCTTTTACTGTATTTGGGCTTGACTTGTTCTTCTTTTTTCTAATTCCTTTAGATATAATGTTAAATTATTTGAGATTTCTCTTATTTCCTGAGAGAGACCTGGATTGCTATGACTCCCTTTTTAGGATACTTTTTGCTGCATTCCATAGACTTTGTTGTATTTGTCTTGGGTTTGTATTTTTGCTGTATTTTTGTTGTGATTCTATTTTCATTTGTCTTTAGTATTTTTAAATTTTTCTTTGATTTCTTCTATGACCCAGTAGTTGTTCAATAACATGTTTAATCTCCATTTGTTTGTAATTTTTTTCAGTTTTCTTCTTGTAATTGGTTTCTAGTGTCATACCATCATGGTTGGAAAAGAATGATGCTTAATATATTTTCCATCTCAAATTTATTGATAGTTGTTTTGTGGTCTAACATGTGATCTGTCCTGGAGAATGTTCCATGTGCTCTTGAGAAGAATGTGTATTTTGCTTTTGGATGGAATGTTCTTTATATATCTATTAAGTCCATCTGATCTAATATGTAATTTAAGGTTAATGTTTATATTTTCTATCTGGGTGATCTATCCATTGATGTAAGTAGCGTCTTAAAGTCCCTTATTATTGTATTGCTGTTAATTTCTTCCTTTAGGTCTATTAATATTTGCTTTATATATTTGGTGCTTCTGTGTTGGATATATCCATATCTATCAATCTATCTATACACACATGTGTGTATATATATGTTATATACATATATGTTATATACATATGTTATATGTTATACGTCCTTGTTGAATTGAACCCTTTATCATTATCTTTGTCTTGCCCCCTCTACAGTCTTTCTTTAAAGATTTTATTTTTAAGTAATATCTGCACTTAACGTGAGGCTCAAACTCACAACCCTGAAATCAAGAGACACATGCTCCTCAAACTGAGCCAGCTAGGTGCCCCTCTACACCCTTTGTTTGTTTGTTTGTTTATTTATTTATTTATTTTGAGAGAGAAAGAAAGCATGTGCAAGCAGGGGAGGGGCAGAGAGAAAGAGAGAGAGAATCCCAAGCAGGCTCTGATGCAGTGAGTGCAGAGCCTGATACAGGGCTGAATCTCAGGAACCGTGAGATCATGACCTGGGCTGAAATCCAGTCAGATGCTTAACCAACTGAGCATCCCAGACCCACCCCCCACCTCCCTGTTTACAGTCTTTATTAAAGTGTACTTTGTCTAATACATTATAGGTATACTAGCTTTCTTTTGCTTCCATTTGCATGTAATATCTTTTCCCATCCCCTCACTTTCAGTCTGTGTGACCTTACTTCTGAAGTGAGTACGCAATATATAGATGTGTCTTTCTTTTTTTTAATTTCCTCCATTTAGCCATTCTGTCTTTTGATAGGATATTTTTAGTCCATACATTTAAAGTAATTATCAGTTGGTAGATATGTACTTACTGTCATTTGTTTTCTGGCTGTTTTTATAGTTCCTCTCTGTTCCTCTCTTCTCTTTGTGTCATACCTTGTGGTTTGATAATTTCCTATATTGTAATATTTAGAGTCTTATTTTCTTTTGTGTATTTACTATAAGTTTTTGGCTTTGTGATTACTGTGAGGTTGACATATATCATCCTATTCTTAGAACAGTTTTCTTTTAAATGATAGTAACTTAAATTTGAACATATTCCAAAACTCTACCTTTTTATTCCCCTTCCACATTTTATGTCTTGATGTCATATTTCACATTTTTTTTTATTTTATGTATTTCTTAACTAATTATTGTATTAATTTTACTATCATTGTGTTTTAACCTTCATAGTAGCTTTGTAAGTGATTAATACACTACCTTTACTATATATTAGCCCTTTCCATTTTTACTTTCACATGTTTTCTTGTTATGAGTTAGTGTAATTCCTTTTCAGTTTAAAGAAGTTCCTTTAATATTTCTTGTAAGATTGATTGACTAGTGATGAACTCCTTTAGCTGTTGCTTATCTAAAAATCCCTTTACCTTTCCTTTAACTCTGAATAATAACTTTGCCAAGTAGAGTATTCTTGGTTCAAATTTTTTCCTTTCAATACTTGGAATATGTCATCCCATTCCCTTCTGGCCTACAAAATTTATGCTGAGAAATCTGCTGATAACCTTATGGGGTTCCTCTTGTATATACCAATTCATTTTTCTACTTGATGCTTTTAAGTTCTCTCTTTACTTTTAACTTTTGACATTTTAACTATAATGTGTTGTTGTAGATCTCTTTGTGTTGATATTATTTGGAACTCTGGAATTCTTGGACGTAGATGTCTGTTTTCTCTTTTTTTTCCCCTTAGTTTAGGGAAGTTTTCAACCATTATTTCTTCAAATAAATTTTCTGCCCCTTTCTCTCTCTTCTCCTTCTGGGACCCACATAGTGTGAATGCTATTTCACTTGATGTTTTCCTATAAGTCCCTTAAGATATCTTCATTAATTTTTTTTTTTTTCCTACTCTCTCTGGTGACTTCCATTGCTTTGTCTTATAGGTCATTGATTTTTACTTCTTTGTCATCTGGTCCACTGTTGAACTGCTCTAGTGTATTTATTTTAGTTCATTTATTATATTCTTCAGCTCTATTACTTCTGTTTGGTACTTTCTTATATTTTCTATGTCTTTGTTGAAGTTCTCACTGTGTTCCTTCATTGTTCTCCTGAGTTTGGTGAGCATCTTTGACCATTACTTGGAATTCTTTATCAAGTAAAATACTGATATCTGCATCATTAAGATATTTTTATTGAGGTTTTGTCTTGCCTTTTCATTTGGAACATATTCCTTTGTAACCTTATTTTGCTTGACTTTCTGTATTTGTTTCTACGTATTAGAGAAAATACCTACCTCTCTTGGTTTTAAAGGGGTGGCCTGTGTAGGTGATGAAACTTTCTGTTCAACCCTGCCCTACTTGTTAGTTGACCCTTGAAGCTTTGTGATTGTCTAAACTACCTGATTTATTCTTGATATGTCCCCATTGTTGAGGGTCTGCCAAGACTGGTCAGTGTTCCAAGGGCAGGAATCTCTTTTATCACATACTTGCTGATTATAAGGAAATATGTAGTGGTAGAATTGTATGTACACAGAAAACCACTGCTCAAAATGCATACTATGTCTTACATGGTCAGGAAAGTTTTATCTCATATTTCCACACCCCTTCATTCGTCTGTCATATAAGGCTTAGAATGCATAAGGTTGATTTTGCGGTGCAACAAGGATCAGAGCCATCAAAGAGTAATGCAAGTTGCTTTAGTGTAGCAAAATTCCACCACCTCAGAAACTGTAATTAGACATTTTGAGCAAGATTTTCATAGCAAGACATGTAATAGTGGTTGTGGTGGTGCTTAAATGGGAGTCCTAAATAAAAGGACCGTTCATTACTTTAACTAGAATAATGAATAGAATAGTTTTGTGTTAAAACATCACAGTTTATGCTTCAAGAAGTTCCCAGTTCATGGGGGTTCCTTGGTGTCTCAGTTAGTTAAGCATCTGACTCTTGATTTTGGCCCAGAGAATGATCTCACGGTTTTGTGAGATTGAGCCCCACGTTGGGCTCTCCAGTGAGAGCATGGGGACTGATTGGGATTCTCTCTCTCCCTCTCTCTCTGCCCCTCCCCTGCTCTCTCCCTCTCTCTCTCTCTCTCTCTCTCTCTCTCTCAAAATAAATGAACTTAGAAAAATAAGTTCCCAGGTCAAATGTGTGTGTACGTTTATAATTTTCTTCCTATTCATAGTCTTTACAATTTTATTCAGTGTACTTATGTTGTACTGATTTGTTTTTGAATTTAAAAGATTTTTCTTAATCTTTTTCCAATATAAAAATACATTTATTCTTTTAATAATGATAATTACTCTTTTTTGGACATATCTAACATTGTAGCATGTCTTCCTGGGAAGACAAGAATTGTGTGGGAATGGATGTTGCCCCTAACATTGGGATTATGCATTGTTGTTTTCCTCCTGAATTCTTTCCTGATTAATTGCTAAGATTAGAAAGGAAATTCCAGGTTTAAAAAGAATCAAAGCATACTTTTCATAGTCTGCTGAGGACTTATGTTGGCTTTCTTTCATTTGCTTCTTCATATCCCCTCTACACTTCTGCACACTTGTCCCCAAAATGGACTTCTATTTTAGTCAGTTGGGATTGTCCACTGAGTAGTCCTTTCAAGAGACACTGAGTATTTATTCCGTGACCTACTCTTTGAGACTTGTCCTGCCCTAATGCCAGTGTTTCCCTGCAGGTGACTCATCCCCACAACAATCTTCTTGATAGCCTCTTCTCCCACTGAGGAGACAACTAGTAGCAATAGCACTTCTGCTCTTAGCCCTGGTCCCTGAACTCTCCTTTAGAGTTCTCCTATTCCTTGCCCACAGCTTTGTGATTAGTCCCTTTGTATGTAAGGTGTTATCTTAATTTGAAAGTACCATCCAAATCTTGTTGCACCATCAGGAGATGCAGCATTCTGGGTAGCAGAGACAGAATGTGGAATGCAGTGAGACAGGAGAATGTGAGATAATTGCATAAGGTACTGAGAATGCATCCCATTTGGACTCTGGACTAAGAAATTGAATGAGAGTCTTCTGTTTTTCCTTTGGTCTTTGTGAGGCTGAAATGGTGGTCTCCTTTGCCTCATCACTGGCAAACCTGATTTTGTGTGTGATCAATAATTGTGTGATCACATGAAGACTCAGTATAATTAAGACTAATTTGTCAGAAATTAGCCATGTCATGAATTTATCCTTACTTTCTGAATATCATTTTTCAAACACATATAAACGATCCAAATTTATCTTGAGATAAATATCTCATTTGTTTTATCTGTTGAAGTTCTTCAAAGTGATGTGGAACTGTAACTATTACAGTAAGAATATGACACTATATTAAATAATAAGTGCTTTTAATTTGTATATGAAGTTAATAGCTTTCAAATAGTTAAATATGATCCATATTAGCAATCAATACAAATATTAAGTGCACTGCCTCGATCACTTTAGAAGAAGCATTACCTCCTTTTCAAGCGAAGCAGATATCAATAAAAATTTAAATAATGCAAAGCTAAAATAATAGATATTGGGTCATGTCAAATTATAATTCATGTTACATTGTTTGATGTACATTATAATATCCAGGATATTAAAATAAATAAAATAAAAATAAAATAATCTTCAAGAACTGTATTTCAATTATATAAAATTGCATTTACTGGCTGTGAATTTTCAAGAAAAAGTTGTGTTGGAATTCTTCACACTTTGAGGCTGAATTAAAAACAGAATGCCCATGTTGTTACCTCATATTTTCATACTAGAGGAAAACTCCAAATCATATTGAACAATCCTTGTGATCAATCATGTTGCACTGGGACAAATACTGAATAGTCTTCTATCCCAGAGGTTCATTTTGGGATTAATTTTTCCTTCAGGATCAGCTTTTGAGTGTTTTCTTTTTTTTAATTGTGATATAATTGGCATGTAACCTTATGGAAGTTTCAGGCATACATGTATTGATTTGACACATTTATATATTGCAATATGATTAATACCATAACGTTTGTTAACACTTGTACCGTGTCCCATAATTATAATTTTTTTTTGTGGTGAGAATAATTTGGATCTAGTCTCTTAGCAGTCTTGAATTTTATAATACAGTATTGTTAGCTGTAATTGCTGTGCTGTACATGAGATCTGCAGAGATTTATTTATGATTTTAACAATCAGTGTTCAGTGAAACTGTTTACTGAGCACGTCCATTCATAGCCAGAGACCTTCATAGGTAGTGGTTTTTAGGCATTAGGGATCATAGATACACAATTTGGGTAGCTAGCTATATGATCATAATCTTTTGTGAGTTTTTTGTTTGTTTTGTTTTGCTTTTTCGCAAAAGCTGGCTGTTCAAAGGCTTCCACTCAATGCAAGGAATTTAGAACTGAGAAATTATGCTTTGGAAGAAAAGGGAATCTTTATTTGAAAATACAATAAAAAATTACCCTAATAGAGAAGCATTTGGAACAATTACTGTTAATAAAGAAACCTACCTTTTAAAATAATTTTGTTTTCTGAAAAACTTTCCCCAATAGCATTCTGCTGTTCTCAAAGTTATGGTGCAATTTAGAATATAACTGCTTATTTTGGCCAGAAAACTTCTTTGAGCTTTTTTTCTCCCTAATGTATCTATCCCATCTGCTGGCTATTAGTGGCAATCAAACCCACAATAAAGAATCACATTAAAAACCACTACTCTTTTTTTTTTCTGTTAGTTTTCTGAGATTCTTGCACTGTTGATAGTGATGCGGGCTGAATATTTCTCTGTACATCTATTTCTAATTGAAACTGGATACCTATGCCTGAATGAATTTGTCTGAAACAGATTTGAGCATGGATGCCACTGACATCTAAAACATCTCTGCTTTCTTTCTTTTTTTTTTTTTCTTTCCTATGTTTACTTTGTTCAGTTATTGTGCCCCCCGCCCTCCCCTGGCATCCTCCACTGAGATCTATCACTGCTCTTTACGTAGCATATTTAAGCTCTCTGCTCATGTGTTTCTGAAAGTAAACTGACTATATGGAACGTGCTAATAATTTTTTTCTTTTGAGTTTATAAGTATATCCCCTGTGTGCATTAAATTGCAACTCCTAGTTTAAAAATTGCCATCCTGTTTATTTATTTTATCCAAGAGACCATATTCTGAAACAGAAGAATAAACATTCAAAAGCCAACAGACATCAATGTCTTAACACTAACAATAGGAGCAACAACAGTGAATGGGTAGGAATGTGGGGATTGGGGGAGGGGGTGTGAACGGCTGCTACTGCCCTTCGACACCTTTCTGCTCAAGATCTGGTCTGAGGACCAGCAGCAGCAGCAGCAGCCCCTGGAAGGTTGTTGGAAATGCAAACTCTCATGTCTGACTCCAGACATAATCAGAATCTGCCATTCACAGTTTCCCAAGTGATGTGCATACACATGAAAGTTTGAGAGGCACTGCTTTTCTCTCCCTTTTTTTTACTTCCTTTGTGTCTTTCTGTCTACTATTGTCAGATCTGCTGGTTTTTCAAAGTATGTGGATTTTTAATGTGAAAGTTCTTAATTATCAAAAGTTACCTAGTTCAGTTTTTGTTGTTGTTACCACTTTTTTTCTATACTTTCTGGGACCAATAAAACAAACTCAAAGTGTCATTAGGTCTGAGAGGCCCCCAGTTTGCAAACTTTTCTAAAACATGTAATGCCAAAAGTGAATGTGAGCAGCCTTATTCTTGTATTTTCAGGAAACAGACATACCTAAATAACTAAGCAAAACCATTACAGTAAAAAATCAAGTATTGCCATCAGTAGATATGCCAAGTTTTATTTAGTTGATAATAAATGCCCCAAGTTTATTTTACCTAGAATGCTGTCTGCTTTCACTATTCCACCCTGTGTGTTGTTTTCATAGCAGCTACTGTGACCCTTTAGAAACAAATTCTAAACTATCAGTTCCTCCAGTGGCCTCTATGTTACTCAGGAATAAAAGTCAGCACCTTGCAAGCTTTTTGAGACTCTCACTCAGATTTCTCCTGGCGAGCAAGCTTACTATTCCTTCTACCACCTAGAAAAACTCTTGTCTCAGTGTTCTCTACCCAGGTATGTGCAAGACTTGCCCTGCACCTGCTTCAGTGCAGTCTCCAATGCAGTTTCTACAATGAGGCCTTCTCTGATGAAAACTGGAAGTTGCTAGCCCCCCATTCTAACTTCAGCCCTCCTCTCTTTTATGCTCTCCCTCCAGAGCATTCAGCACCATCAGACTTCTGTAAATTGGTTTATTTGTTTATTGCCTGTCTGTCACCGCTCAAATGTTTATTCTGTGAAAGAGGGGACTTCTGGTCTTTGTTCATGCTGTATCCCTGATCTGAGTACAAGGCTTGGCACATGCATTCTTACTAATAGGTGTGGCATGAATGGCTTACATCCACACTTAAAAATCATGTGACACTACTCACTTATCCATGTAGGTTTTAGTTTGTTTGGTAATAGTCACAGTTGAAGGAGATTTTATCATATAAATATATGGGGCAGGTGTAACATGATTAGAATCTTTTTTATTCTGTAGGTTATATGTATCTGAGGATTATTTACTCTTCTGCTATCCTGAAAGTTTTACAACTACATTACTTTACTTATTTTTATTAATTTTTTTTATTATTAATTTTTAAATTTACATCCAAGTTAGTTAGCATATAGTGCTATCAGGATTTCAGGAGTAGATTCCAGTAACTCATCCCCTATGTACAACCCCCAGTATTCATCCCAACTAGTGTCCTCCCCAATGCCCCTTGCCTGTTTAGCCCATTCCCTCCAACCGCAGCCCCTCCAGCAACCCTCAATTTGTTCTCTGCATTTAAGAGTCTCTTATGTTTTGTCCCCCTCCCTGTTTTTAATATTATTTTTGTTACCCTTCCCTTATGTTCATCTGTTTTGTATCTTAAATTCCTCATATGAGTGATGTCATATGATATTTGTCTTTCTATGATTGGCTAATTTTGCTTAGCATAATACCATCTAGTTCGATCCATGTAGTTGCAAAAGGCAAGATTTCATTCTTTTTGACTGCTGAGTAATACTCCATTGTGTATAGATGTGTGTGTGTGTGTGTGTGTGTGTGTGTGTGTGTATACACACACACACACACACACACCCCATCTTCTTTATCCATTCATCTGTTGATGGACTTTTGGGCTCTTTCCATACTTTGGCTATTGTCAACAGCACCGCTATAAACATTGGGGTGCATGTGCCCCTTCGAAACAGCACACGGGTATCCCTTGGGTAAATACCTAGTAGTGCAATTGCCAGCTTGTAGGGTAGCTCTATTTTTAATTTTTGAGGAATCTCCATACTCTTTCTCAGAGTGGCTGCACCAGTTTGCATTCCCACCAGCAATGCAAAAGAGATCTCCTTTCTCCACATCCTTGACAACATCTGTTGTTGCCTGAGTTGTTAATTTAAGCCATTCTGACAGGTGTGAGGTGGTATCTCATTGTGGTTTTGATTTGTATTTCCCTGATGATAAGTGATGTTGAACATTTTTTCATGTGTCAGTTGGCCATCTGGATGTCTTCTTTGGAGAAGTGTCTATTCATGTGTTTTGCCCATTTCTTCACTGAATTTTTTTTTGGGGGGGGTACTGAGTTTGATAAGTTCTTGGTAGATTTTGGATACTAACCCTTTATCTTATATGTCATTTACAAATATCTTCTCCCATTCTGTTGGTTGCCTTTTAGTTTTGCTGATGGTTTCCTTTACTGTGCAGAAGCTTTTTATCTTGATGAGGTCCCAACTGTTCATTTTTGTTTTTGTTTCCCTTGCCTCCAGAAATGTGTTGAGTAAGAAGTTGCTGTGGCCAAGGTCAAAGAGGTTTTGCCTGCTTTCTGCTCAAGGATTTTGATGGCTTTTTGTCTTACGTTTAGGTCTTTCACCCATTTAGAGTTTATTTTTGTGTACGGTGTAAGAAGTGGTCCAGATTCATTTTTCTGCATGTCACTGTCCGGGTTTCCCAGCACCATTTGCTGAAGAGACTGTCTTTACTCAATTGGATATTCTTTCCTGATTTGTCAAAGATTAGTTGGCCATACGTTTGTGGGTCCATTTCTGGGTTCTCTATTAATACTGTTCCATTGATCTGAGTGTCTGTTTTTGTGCCAGTACCATACTGTCTTGATGATTACAGCTTTGTAATACATCTTGAAGTCTGGGGTTGGGATGCCTTCAGCTTTGGTTTTCTTTTCCAGGATTGCTTTGGCTATTTGGAGTCTTTTCTGGCTCCATACAAATTTTAGGATTGTTTGTTTTAGCTCTGTGAAGAATTTTGGTGTTATTTTGATAGCAATTGCATTGAATATGTAGATTGCTTTGGGTGGTATTGACATTTTAACCATATTTGTTCTTCCAATCCATGAGCATGGAATATTTTTCCATTTTTAAATGTGCCTGTAACATAGTATCTTTAATCAGGGGCACACATAACATCTTCTTTAATAAAATTCTTTTAAATTGTGAATGCTAAATTGTGATTATCGACTCAATTCTAAATTGAATATTTGAGCTCTACTTTATTATTTGTTTTGAAAAAAATACAACTTAAAATAAAATAGAGAATCTCACAAAGTATAATAAAAAAGTCCAGTTATCATGAGAAAAGGTTTTTTCCCTGCTAAATCAAAATGACAGTGAAATGATCTTATATAACTCTTTCTTGAAATATTTTACATTTTACTGAGAATAATAAGTATGATTATAAGAACTATTCAGTTCTCATTCTAAGAAAGTGATTTGAAACTTTATGTTACTTTCCTCAGGTGCACTAGCTAGCCTCATAATTATCTGACACTGAATAGGTTGCTCTAGATAGAATATCTTAAATGCAGAAGGTCATTTATTACTATAAGAAGTCTCAGTGTCCAAGAAATAATGCTTTTTAAAAAATATTTTTCATTTTTTCACCTTTTTTTTAACTTTTTATAAAATATTGCAAAGATGTGCACAGGAACATCTTGGAGGCTAACGTTTTATATCTTCTCTATCAATTGGGGAATGGGTTTTATTTTATTTTATTATATTTTCAGTATTTATTTTTTTATTTTGAGAGAGAGAGTGAGAGGTAGAGGTGGCAGGAGGGGAAGCAGAGAGAGAATCCCAAGCAAGCTCCCATTCAGCATGGAACCTGACACAGGGCTCGATCCCATGACTGTTAGATCATGACTTGAGCTGAAGTCAAGAGTCAGATGCTTACCTGACTGAGCCACCAAGTTTCCCAGGAATTGGTTTTGGATACCTTTGTTTTTAATACATGAAAGAAGCTTTAACAAACTAGGTGCTCAATAAATATTTAATGAGTAACAAATGAATTCATTAAAAATGAGTTTGTGGTCGACATATGCATTTTCTATACAATTAGGTAAGTTCTTGCACTGAGTTCTCAGTTATAGGTGGAGAGCTTGCCTGTCATGAGAACGGTTGTTGATGTTCTTTATATAAAATGGAATATGTAGTTGATGTGGGGTCTCATGACTAAAGAGTTTAAATGTACTCTCTGGAGCATTGTCAAATGTTCCCACTGTGATAGATAATAACTGTAAAGGGAGGAAATTTTGAATTCTTTCTTTTTTTTTAATTAAAAAAATTTTTTTTAATGTTTATTTATTTTTGAGACAGAGAGAGATAGAGCATGAACGGGGGAGGGTCAGAGAGAGGGAGACACAGAATCTGAAACAGGCTCCAGGCTCTGAGCTGTCAGCACAGAGCCCGACGTGGGGCTCGAACTCACGGACCACGAGATCATGACCTGAGCTGAAGTCAGACGCTTAACCGACTGAGCCACCCAGGTGCCCCTTGAATTCTCTTTTAATTTACTTTAGTGACATAGAAGATTTAGTAGATTTCTTATAATAATGTCTTTGATTAAATTTCAATTTAAGTATTAAAAATAATTTTAAATATTTATTTTACCCTTCTATGCTGCAAAATATATTGTTAGGCAAGAAGCATTTACTGAACTAATAATTTAATTAATTTTACCTTTCAGTTTTAGTGAAAATATCCATTAGTACGTATAGTTATTATTATTTTATAAATAGCAACTCATAGTAGCTACCTGCTTTGATGCTAGTAGAAGACACATAAATGAGTAGCATTTTTCAGAATGCTTAGAGAAATATTAGTTTAAATAAATATCAAGTTAGTTGACTTAATATTTCTATTTTAATGTGGAAAACAAAATATGAGTCAAAAGAGTGATACAGATTGGGAAATCTGGGTAAGAGCTTGTATCCCTTGATTCTCAACTAAGCCACATATATACATGTAATATATAATTATATATTGTAGACTTTCTCCAGAGATACTAAACTGATACATAATTCAATTAGTATATAATGGAAAATACTTTATTTATATGTCTTTATAAATAAAGTTTATTATTTTCATTTATACAGTAAAGTTTTAATGTTATATAACATATTAAAAGAAAATAATGTCAATTATAAATAGTCAATAGAATTTTTGTAGCAGAGTGGAATATCAGTTACTTGACATTACCTGTTCCTGTAGTTTTTAAAGCTTTTTTTTATGTTTATTTATTTTGAGAGAGACAAGAGAGAGCATGAGCAGAGGTGGGGCAGAGAAAGAAGGAGAGAGGGAGAATCCCAAGCAGGCTAAGCGTGGTCAGTGCACAGAGCCTAAGGCGGGACTTGAACTCACAAAACCCTGAGATCACGACCTGAACCCGAACTAAGAGCCGGCTGCTTAACTGAGCCACCCAGGTACCCCATAATAACTCATCATAACTTGTCAAGTCCAAAGATACCAGAAATTACAGGGTGAGAGGAAGATCAGGAAGGTAATTGGTCACATTCAGGAAAATTAATCAATAGGAATAATAAACCGGGTCAAGGTTTAAATGATGGGGTGCTTAAGAGCAGGCATAGTGTATGAACAACAGGGAAGCTGAGATTCTGTCATCTGCCTCCTGTCTTACTATTTTGCCTCTTCGTTCTCTTCTCCCCTAGAATAGCACAGTGTTTTAGGAACCACCTCTCTACCTTCTCTAGTTAGGGATCCAACTGATAGATGCTATTGGACACTTCCACCAACCCAGAGATGGGTATGTGGTATAAACTCATCCAGTCATTCACTGTTAAGGGTATTTCCAAGTGGAGATGGCAGGGAAGAGCCTGTTCCTCTTTGGATCATGGCTAATAGGATGTGTACATGAAAGGCTCTGTAGATGATCCTTCAAGGGAAACCAAGAAAAAACGATAATGAAGTTCCCGATAGCCTGCAAGTCCTTGCCCCACTCATCCTCAGCTTCACTTTGCCTTCCCCACGATGTGGTTATGTGAGCCAATAATTCTTGCTTAGACTGAAACTAGGTTCGTTCTTTAATTCTTAGCTGAAGTTCTGATTAATGTATCTTCTTTGACAAGAACAGCTCTTAATAGTGATGTTTGAGGTTAGATTATATATCAGGATGGGCTGTACTGAACCCATAGTTTAAAGAACTGAAGAAACAGGAAACATAATATAGGAAAGTAGAAGATAAAGATGAAAGGATGCTAAAGACATCAGTATCCATTATTATGGATAATGAAGCAAAAAATTCCCACAGTATTTTATTTCAGTGAGATGTCCCAGCTCATTTAATTAATGAATCATCATGTTGAGTCTCAGATCTGTAATCCCACAACTTTTCATAGAAAGCTATTCCTTTCAGAACTCTCACATCATCAAGCCACAGCCTAAAAACCAAGTAAAAAGAAGACAATCTAGATCAAGATTTGTCTGTTACCTAGGTCTCAATCCATCAAAGTTTGTGATACTTATTTCTTGAACAGGTCTTGCTTAACTTCTAACCTTGATCCAGATAGGGATTGTTTACTATTTTGGTTCAATGTGTGTCTTTTTCCTTCCAGCCTAGCATTCAGATTTTCTTCTTGGTACTCCTTCTCCTTTGGCTTTGGTTTGGGAAGCATTTATGGGTCTTTCTTTGAATCACAGATTTTCCCAATGGTTTTGGCCATGGGACCAAGACTGTGTGGGTGTGGAGGGGAAAGGGGGACCCAAATATTTTGCAGCATCCTTGCCTGGTATGAATAATGTGAGTCCCCAAATCAGCATATCAGGGAAATTCTGGTGAGCCAGTTTCATAATTTTACTTTTTTTTAATTAATTTTTTTAATGTTTATTTGTGATAGAGAGACAGAGAGAGAGACAGAGTGTGAGTGAGGAAGGGGCAGAGAGAGAGAGAAGAAGACACAGAATCCAAAGCAGCTCTGAGCTGTCAGCACAGACCCTGACGTGGGGCTCGAATTCATGGACCATGAGATCATGACCTGAGCTGAAGTCCCGACGCCTAACTGACTGAACCACCCAGGCGCCCCAGTTTCATAATCTTAGAAAAAATACCCCATGCTGGCCTGTGAGAGTGATGTTTTCATCAGGCTACTCTCCTAAAACCTGCCCTACCACTGGGTCCCTAGAAGATCACATAGACATAAGTCTCAGAGATCTTAATGGCAGAAGATTGACCTCTTGAACATGTTGGAAAATATCATGAAACATAGAAATATGAGAAAGGGATTCATGTTGGTCCTGGTCCAGAGGACCCCATCCAAAGACCAGTTCCAGCCCTGATCAATCTTAAAAAAAATTTTTTTTAATGTTTATTTATTTTTGAGAGAGAGAGAGTGCGAGCAGGGAAGGGTCAGAGAGAAAGGGAGACACAGAATCTGAAGCAGGATCCAGGCTCTGAGCTGTCAGCACAGAGCCTGACACGGGGCTCAAACTCATGAACCGTGAGATCATGACCTGAGCCGAAGTTGGCCGCTTGACCTATGAGCCACAGAGGTGCCCCTAGCCCTGATCAACTTAAGCACCAAAGAGGAACTGAGATAATTTCTTAAAAGGCATTAGGAAGCCTGGGGTCTATGGGATTTGGACCTCATCATGGGCCCTGCTTTTTCTAGTCTAAAGGGTTAGTTAAACTTGGCTTACTTGTCTCTCTTTTTGGCTCTAGTTGTGACTGTTACTCACATGGCTTTTGCTGAGTCCAGAATTCATTATACTCCCATCTCCAAACTTCTAACCTTCTAATATTTTACGACTGTGAATAGCATTGCCAGTCATTCCATTGACCAAAAAAGATGCCTTGGGATCATTTCCTATTCATTCACCCTCCCATACACAATCCATCACAAATCACGAAGGTTCAACCTCTTAAATACAATTATCTTGGATCTCATCCACCAGTTTCCATCTTCACAGCCTCCTTCATGTACCAGGACATCAGTGCTGTAATCACTTCCTAATTGTTCACATCCATTCTAGTCCCTCTTCTAAAGAGAGCATCCTTTTTAAATTGGAGATATGATTATACCACACTTTTGCTGCCAAAAAATTTAATTTAGTCACCTCTCAGTCTGAGAATGAAGTAGAAACACTGTGGTAGGAACAGTTCCCTTACTGTGGCCTGCTTTTGCATTGCCTCATTTCTCCCAACTCTCTCCCTAGCAGCATCTTTCTCTGTGACTCATGTTGGTCTCCAGGCTCCAAATTGCTGTCCGTATTTCAGTCCTTTGTACTTCCATCATTTGCACTTCCTTTGCCTAGAGTGATTTTACCTTTCTTCTTTGCTTTTTATATTTCATCTATAGTATAATTTCCTCAAGGAGACCTTATTCTCAAGGAAATGTCCCTGAGTGGGTCAGAGTCCTCTTCTCTAAGCTCTCATTAAGTCTTGTACTTTTCCTTTATATCACTCATCAAATTTGCAAATATATATTAATCTTGTTTCCAGAGATATGTTTAAGTTCCCCAACAAGTCAACTCCATGAGAAGAGATCCAGTGCCTCATTTTACCACAGATTATATATTTGATCTCTTAGCATTATGACCAGCTGTATAGGCTGAAAATCGAAAAAAAAATCACAACTTGGAAACTGAAATTTATTGAAAGATAACGAAATTAAAGTGTCCATTGTCAAATTTATATGCACAAATACACATTTGATGTTAACTTATAGATAAATTGAGTTGTTTTAAGAGCATGCAAACAACAGAGAAAATAAATAATTAGCCAGGTAGTTCAAAAAGCAAATGTACTTAGGAAGAAAAGGGAAATAGTATGCCCTAAAAAAGCCTATAGGAATGGTAACATAAAGACAATTCCTTGGACATTTTTTTCTTACCGGTAAGGTAAGGAATTTGCTTGGTCATTAAGTATGATCCTTTAAGATAAACTATTACTTAGAGTATCAAGTGTATTTCAAGAAATTGAGATTTGCTTGGATGAAAACAAGCTAATGTGTTTTTATAAATGTAACTTATTTCAGGGTGTTAAAATATGCTTTCAGAATGAGTGAATATCAGCTTTGTTTTAAACTTAAAAACCTTGTATATTATAAGGTAGCTTTGTGCAGGGATATGAGATATGGCATAATTTGAAGGCTTATGTGTAGATGTAAGTGAACATGTTTAAAGACAATTCTCAAAGGATGGATTAGCTAAAAGATTTTAAGAAAATTCAAATTAAACACTTCTAATTGGTAAGATTTCCATAGGGATATTAATCATAATCAGTGAATAATAAAGAATATTGGTGCATATTAGAGACATAATTGTTGACTTCTAGAAGAGTTTTAAGTTTCTCTGAGCATTGATATTCACCATTAAAAAGAAATTAGTTCATTAGATTTCACTAGATAGATTTATTAATTAACAGTTGATTAGTTAAATATGATCACTTTCATGAAGTAGAACTGTTGTCTTGAATGTCTTAAGAAATATCAAGTCAATTCAGGTTATGTCTGTGTTTTAAAAAGTGAAATGTATAGCAGTTCTAAAATGAAAGTATGACTTAATTGTCAAAAAATATAAGGCAACAAATGGATTCCTTCAAAGCATGCATTAGAGGATTCATATTTGTACAAATCATATGAGTAACTTATTAGTTACGGGAGAAAAATGAAGGCACATGTATATACATAAGACTGTTGATACAGTTAAATACTAGTATGACTAATTATTATGTTAAGCATATAAATATTTCACAAGTTTTTCCAAGTCATCTGTCTATCAAAAGACACCTGGGTGGCTCAGCCAGTTGAACATCCAACTGTCCAACTGAAGCTCAGGTCATGATCATGCAGTTCCTGATTTCAAGCCCTACACTGGGCTCCCTGCTGTCAGTGCAGAGCCTACTTTGGGTCCTCTGTCCCTTTCTGTCTGCCCCTCCTCCGCTTGAGTTCTATCAAAAATTAAAATCATTAAAAAAAAAAAGACACAGCTAACTTTGCCTTTAAAAAAAGTAAAAGGGAAAAAAACATGAAATATATAGACAAGAAGTCCATGTCCAAAAACTAAACATGGAAGCAAAAATAAAAGGAAGCTAAATAAGTAAGATCTTTAAGGGAGAAAGACTTGATAAAATACTTCTCACATACACCTGTTTCTAGAATGAAGGTATTGTGTACCTGTGAAAATATAAATAAAATCAATGGAACATGAGTATTATAGAGAAAAACATCAGGGATACCTGGGTGGCTTAGTTGGTTGAGTGTAAATCTCTTGATTTTGACTCAGGTCATGATCTCACGGTCATGAGATTGAGCCCTGTGTTGGGCTCAATGCTGGGCATGAGCCTTTTTAAGATTCTTTCTCTCCCTCTCCATCTGCCTCTCCTCCCACTCATGCTTTTGCTCTCTTTCTCAAAAAATAAATAAATAAATAAAATAAATAAATAAATAAATAAATAAATAAATGCAAAAAGTTTAGTATCAGTAAATAAGGAAACATTAAATACTTGTGTATCATTTGTTAAAGGAAGTCATATTAATTTTTATCCTTTGTTTCACATTTCAAAGTATCAGCTTTCCCATATTTTCTTTCAGAGAGCTATGATTTATCGTCTCTTTATATTGCTAATCTAGCACAGTATCTGACATAGAGTGGAACTCATTATGGGTTGGCTGTTTCCATTACCCTTTTCCATCAGAAATTCACAGATGTACTTTTTAAAATAAATGGGAAGTGAGAGACAAGAGAAAAGAAACTAATGAGGCAGATATGTATCAAAGGCAATATGAGCAGAACATCTGTTTATGGGAAGCTAAAAAGTCCTTAATTATCTGACGGGAAGATTCATGAAGATTCTTCATTTCCTCTTGCATGTTGTTTTTTTCTTACCTAAAACCCCTTACCTATTGCCGTTAATTTTATTTAATGCATTAGGTAACAGTGTCACAAATTCTTATCAACAAGGGTGTTTGTCAAGTTGTTTCGAAGTTCATTATCTCAGAGTAGATAAGATGTTGACTTTATGTATTTTAATCGACTTCATCTTAAATTCCCAATTGGTTAGATGAATTTCTTTATACATTTTCACTGTAATGATCTCTCAAAGTACATTTACATGGTAGTGCAGGACCATAAAATGACAGTGCAAGAAGTCAATGGAAAGGTTATGATTGTCTGTCACATTTAACATTTTTTTGGTCAAAACATTAAAATATCTCTCACTCTGGTCATAAATGCATAGAGACATGACAAAATATTAAAACTAATATTTAGTGCACTGTACTTTAAAGTATTAGGCACACTAAGAATTAAAGTGATTTCTTTCTTTTTAAAATACTCCTCCAGAGTTGTATGAACAGTGCTTGCCTTCTCGATTTATAATTCATGGTTAGTATCATCTTTCTGATGCTTTGATAGGTTGTCATATTTCTTTCTAAGTTTGGAGCAGCTTTCCGATACTTTATTCTTTGCTCTTTCAGTATCATGAAATATTTCTGTGAGTTCCTTTAATATAATGTTTTTGTTGGCCTTGCTTTCTTTGGAATATCTTCCTCCTTTTTGTCATAGTTTTTTCATCTCTGCCAATTTTCGTCTTAACCAAGTTCCTCTGGCTTCATATCTAGCACCTTTTCAAAGGCAGCAGTATCTACATTCCCAAGTAGGTTATTTCTTCTATGACTCCCATTTGCCTTTGACTTAAATTTCACTTCACTTCAGGATTATCGCCTTTCGTTTCTTCCTTACTTTTCATTGGCCAGGTCCCTCATTCATGATCTGTTTTTATTAAATGTCACATGAGTTTATCACTGGGAAACAAAGAGGCGATAGAACCATCAGTTTTGCTTTCGATGCATGAAGTGAATAGATTGATAGTGATCAATCACCAACAAACTATGAAAAAAGTGACACTATTGGTCATCGGTCATGATAAGCATCTGTCACTTACTTGGGGTCTGTATATTATTTAATTGAACTGTGGTAACCAAAATCCAAACACCTAGGAACTGTGCAGAACAAGGACTACTTGCATTTTATTACTTGGCGTAAATATTGAATATTTCATTATTTGTGTGGACATATATGTAAAATTATCTACTTTTTTCCCAGTTTACTTATTTATTTTCTCTAAAACAAAATTATGGGAGTTTATGGAAATGAAAATAGAACCTAATAAGACTAAAGCACAGGCCCTGCCTCTTCTTTTGGCCTGGAGGTTTAAGGTCTGTTTCTTCTACTTCTTGGAATTCTTTTTTTAAATTTATTTAATTATTTAAGTTTTTATTTAAATTACAGTTAGTTAACATATAGTGTAATATTAGTTTCAGGTGTACAATATAGTGATTTGGCACTTCTATATAATAGCTGGTGCTCTTTATAACAAGTGTTCTCCTTGATCCCCATCACCTATTTTACCCATCCGCCTCCTACCTCCCTTCTGGTAACCATCATTTTGTTCTCTATAGTATGGAGGTTCCTCAGAAAGTTAAAAATATGACTATCCTACGATCTAGTGATTGCATTACTAGGTATTTACCCAAAGAAAACAAAAATACTGAGTCAAAGGAATACATGTACCCCAGTGTTTGTAGCAGGATTATCTACAATAGCCAAATTATGGGAACAGCACAGGTGGCCATTGACTGATGAATGGATAAAGAAGATATGTGTATATGCGTGTGTGTGTGTGTGTGTGTGCATGTGTACACACACATTTGAATATTACTCAGCCACAAAAAGAATGAAATCTTGCAATTGGCAAGGACATCAATGGAGCTAGAGAGTATTCTGCTAAGTGAAATGAGTCAGTCAGAGAAAGACAAATACCATATGATTTCACTCATGTGGAGTTTAAGAAATAAATGAGAAAAGGGAAAAAGAGAAGTAAAAAAGAAACAGATTGAAAATTATCCAGTTTTAATAGAGATGTCACTTCAAAACTTCTCATATACTTACTATTTCAAATATAGACTTTTCTGTACTTTAAATTGCACGTAATTTCCTGTTTACATTGCATTAACTTGGACACATAATAGATATCTGTTGAGTGAACAGTAAAAACCTATCTGGCTGTTTCAAGCATGCCAAGTCTAGTGTCTGTAAGAAAGAGTCTGGAGAAATTGTTACACCAGCACACCCATTGTTTACCAGACCTCTGGGATTAGTTCATTCTAATCAAAAACACAAAAAAAGCAATTGATTACTCAAATAAAATGTTTGAATTGATAATCAAAAGATGCAACCGTGAATTGGATGAGTATTATCACACTGGGGTTTGGAATACATTCTTTCACAGATAGGAATCTCAACACTACTTTGAGTTGATCATGTGATGGGCTTGGAGAAAGAACTAGAATAAGAGGGCTCTACCTTCAAATAGAAAGTGAATCCATGTTCCCATTGACAGGCCCCTTGATAGGCAGGATGGCCATCACCTGAGAACACAGCATCCCCTTATGGTAGCCGTTAACCGCCATGGCCTTTGAGCCCTTGAAATGTGACTAGTCCACATCAAAATGTGTCTTCAGTATAAAACGCATGCTGAATATCAAGGACTACTCTGAAAACATAATGTAAAAATCTCAATAAATTTGGTATCAGTTATATGTTGAAGTGATATCACTGGGATAGATTGGTTTAAATAAAATATGTTATTCATTTTAATTTCACCCGTTTCTTTTTACCTTTTTCAGTGTGGCTACAGAAAATTTTAAAATCGCTGTGTGACTCACATTGTGTTTGTGGGCTGTGCCCTGCTGCAGAGCCACGGTGCCTCAGTTCAAACCCCGGCTTCACAGTTGCCTTGTTGTGTGACAGTGGGCCTGGCACTTTACCTGTCAAATGGAGAAAGTAACGATTACTAGAATAAAACACAAAAGCTTTACGGAAATAAATTAACAATAAGTCTTAAGCACTTGGATATTTGCCTGATGTTTAGTTAAGCGCTATGTTAATTATTATTGTCAAGTGTTGACCAATGCAGGAAATGCAGTGACCATATTCTTTCTTTTAAACTTTTTTTTGTATTTTTGTGTTCTTACAATCAGCATCATTTACTCTTCCTGGACATGTTGCTGTATAATTGGATCAGATTATGCTTTCTTTACATCAGCCATATCGAGGTATCTTTTCCTAAGAATACACATAGGACTAGTGACAGAGAGTTGAAACACAGCCCAATTTCATCACCATTGTGTTTATATTTCCTCATGAGCATATTCACACATTATAGTACTTTTTGGTTTACTTCTGTGTATAATTGTATCCATTGTGTGTGTGTATGTCTGTTTTAATTATTATTACTTTCTTTGCCAAAGGTTGTCTTTTTTTCTCACATTGTGGCAAAATAATGGGAGCTCTTTTCCTTTCTTTTATATGGGGCCTCTTTTCTTAGCTAAAAAGTGATTATGCCATTTAGTTTTGAGGGTAACTTTTTTCCAATATGTATCTACATGCATGCTTATTTTTTTTAATTTTTAATTTTTAAAGTTTTTATTTAAATTCCAGTTAACATACCATGTAATATTAGTTTCAGGTGTACTAATGATTCAACACATGGTGCTCATCACAAGTTCAAAAGTAACTCTTAATTTACATTTGATATAAAATTAAATTATAATATGTAAATATTAAGTGGAATTTTGAATATAAGAAGGTTTACTACTAGTATGTGGTTCTGTGATTCCTATTATAGTGCCAAATAACTATACGTGTTATATAAACCATATATGTTTTTAGGTTACAGGTTATAGGTTCATTGAGTGATGAATGTAAATTTTAGATATATTTTTGTAAAATATTTTTAGTGTGGAAGCAGCTGGATGGCTCCGTTGGTTAAACCTCTGCCTCTTGGTTTCAGTTCAGGTCATGATCTCACATTTCGGGGGATTGAGCCCCCATCAGCCTATGCTCTGACAGCAGGGAGCCTGCTTGGGATTCTTTCTCTCTCTCTCTCTCTCTCTCTCTCTCTCTCTCTCTCTGTCCCTCCTCCACTGTGCTCTTTTTCTTTCTCTCTCTCTCAAAATAAACTTAAAAATATTTTAGTATGGAAATTATTTCTAAATGTAGTTGGCTTAACTAGATTTCTGTGGTAAATCAAGGATTCATATCTGTTTTATGTTAGAAATTCTCTGTTTAGATATTTTGAGAAAACAATTCTTTTAGATATCTGTAATGTAATTTTGCATTTCTTCAGCATAAGTGATGATGGGCTGTATATCAATTTCCTTCTCTGTTTTATTTAATGAGCGGTATTTCTACAATTGGAATAATCATGATGCAAAATAGCTGTTCCTCAAAACACAGGCTTTCAATCACATTAGTCTAGTGTTTCTGTATCCTTTTATTTTTCTCAATGTCTAGGCTTACAATATGGTCATAACAGATATTCATAGGTGACCATGCCCATCATTCCTATGGTCAATGGGAACACAAGGTTTTAACGTAGTTTTTATCTCAGTTATGAATTTTTTCAGTTTGAAATATTTCTATTCTGATGTTGTTGTTTTCTCTTAAAAAGATACCCTCTTTTCCTCATTTTACTCCCCATCCTATGGTTAGTTAACTTATCTATTAATATCAGATGATCAACTTCATCTAGAGCATTCCTAAAATCTTAACTGTACTTTATGAATTGAATTTGAATGTGTTGAGGCAGTAATAACTTCAAAGTATTGTAATGAGTTTGTTGAGCATGAATTCTCCTGCCTGAATTCATGTTGGCTGTAATTAATCAAATCATGTTTTACCAGGTGTGCATTTGCCTTGCTCCCTAAATACATTTCCATGAGTATAATTCTACAGCAGATGTTAACCTTTGTCCCTCTTAATTCAACTTCTATTGTTCATTTTATGTTACATTCTGTGATTTAAGTATGCATTTAATGAACTAATAATAATCATTAAATAATAGAATAGATTATTTTTCTAGTTGAACTTACTAGTTATTTTAACTGGAATTTCCCAAGGATATAATCTTAACTATGTCTTTAAACTCTAAATTCTCATGGTCAACAAATTTGTCAGAAATAATTATTATAAAATATAATATAGTTCAAGTTTTAAAAGGTATCATTTCACAATTTTTCAACTTTATTTTTCACTTTTAATCATGGGGACAAAGGAAATGAGAATCTCTGTAGTAACATTTATTTAGATGGAGAAATATCATAATCAGTCTCAGGAAGAAGATACTTCCACTGATTCTGCTATGAAGTCTGTAAATATTTAGAAAATAGTACAATTACAGCTAGTCTGAAAATCTGCCCAATTCAAAAAGTAAAGAAAATAAGATATTTATCATCTGCTAGACAGATAGCACTATGACATATGCCATCAATCTTTAACATTGTTATAGAGTATTGTTATTTAGCTTTGTAGTATGAAAACAGTTAAAGCGCAAAACAAGATTCTCTTTTATTGGTAATTTTAAATAGGACACAAAATATTTTGTTTAAAACTGTTATCTTTATGCAGGTGCAAGTGATCAGTAAAAAGAAGGTGCGACCTTAATAAAGAAAAAATAGGGGCACCTGGATGGTGCAGTTGGTTGTGTCTGACTCTTGATCTCAGCTCAGGTTATTATCTCACAGTTTGTGAGTTCAAGCCCCAACTCTGTGTGATAGCATGGAGCCTGCTTGGGATTCTGTCCCTCCTCTCTACTCCTCCCCTGCTTGTGCTCTTTCTCTCTCCCTCTCAAAATAAATAAATAAACTTAAAAAAAAGTAACAAGTACCATGATTGGGTGGCTTAAACAACAAAAATGGTCTCTTTTACAGGTGTAGAGGCTAGAGTCTGGGCTCAGGTGTTGGCCCAGTTGGGACCTTTTGAGATTTTTCTTTTTGGCTTGTAGCCGGCCACCTTTTACTTGTGTCCTCACATCCTCTTCCTTCCTTACATGTCAGTGCCCAAATTTCCTATTCTTATTAGGACACCAGTTATAGTGGATTAGGACCCACTCTAGTAACCCCTCTGTAACTTAATTATCCTTGCAAAGACCCTATTTCCAAATATGGTCACATTTTGAGGTATAGGGGGTTAAGACTTCAACATACATTTTTTTAAGGAGATGCATTTTATCCCATAACACCCTGAAAATTATTTAATAATTTAAATTTAAATTAAAAAAACTGCATAAAACATTTATGACACTAAATTTATTAACATAGAACTTGTATTATTTTTATTTCATTTGCAAAAAGATTTAATTAACAAGATGTATAATGCTATACTTCAAATATAAACAAACTAAAGAGAAATTTTTGATGAAAAATGATATCTACAATGTCAAAATATTCCTTTGTTTCTGACAGTTCTGAAATCTGCAGTTTTTCTTGATTTTCATATATTTGCAGGGGTGATAAGTACTTTAGCCATTGAATGCACAATATTAGGTATTAATAGATATTTTCAATGGATAAAAGTAGAATACAATTCTCTAGATTGGAATTATAACTGTGTTAATTTTTCTTAAGCCCAACATTGATCTTTTTGTCTGTTATATTTGCCTCACAAAAATATACACCATACAGATATTTAGATAGTAATAGTTATAATTTATATACATTTATACTATTTTTATATTTTTGTATTTACATTTATTTTTACATTTATTGGAACTATAATGTTTTTAAGTATAATTTGTTTAAATGACAAAGAACAAGTAAATATATATGAACTACTTTTTAAATTCTTACTCAGATATATACCTTTAGAGTTTAATTTTATAAAAATGAAAGTATATGTTATAGCATATAATTCTAAACTATTTTTAAATTTTTAGTACTATATGAATAAAATTTTAGTGAATATTTTCATTTCAATATTTTGGTTTTTGTATTTTTTTGGCTTCTGTAGCATTGAAGTCTATTGGAAAATTAATATTTATAAAAATGTGCATTGATATTGTTATAAAAATACAAGCTTAAAGATCTATAATACTATAATTTCAGTGCTATCGCTGTATTTTCCAACTGTTAGATGTATTAGCTTTTTTCTCTCTATATCTTCATAATAGATATATTTTGTAATGTGATGAATTTCTTTGTGTATCTTCATAGAACTAGCCTTACTGTTATAACTCACATCTGATGTTATATTAAAAATATTCAAATGGATTTCAGAACAAAATGGGGTTGATCCATTTTTAGTGTGTTACCATAGATTAGATATGAAGCCTATTATCAGATGTATTGCTAACACTAGCTCTGTTAGGGAGGTATTATTATCTCCCTTTTACAGACAGTAAGTTGAGGCTCAATGGATTGAGCTGAGGAATTAGTTCTATTTAATGCCAAAACCGAAGTATTTTCTGTGACGTGCACTAAGAAGTGAGGGAATGTGCTTCATAACTTTCTCTGAGTGTTCATTAGCTTACTTGACTGGGATGTAAAGATTGACAAAAAAGAAGTGTCTTTGAAGTTTATATCAATATGGAAACCATTTTTGTTTTTTAAATCCAGTATTGCTCAGAGACCTAAAATGGATTCAACCGGGGCACTAATTTTAAGATACTGCCAGAGGCAGATGGTTGGGGTTATTACGGAGGATGAGGAGATTATACACGATGCTGGTGGGCTGCAGTTAAGCTTGGGAGGGGCCTGAGTCCCTAGAAAAAAGGAGGCCTGAGTAACTGCCCTGACTGCGGAATGCTGCGAGGGGTGGGGGAGGGGCCGAGGGGCCACCCTCCCAGGTGTTTCTGCAGGCCTTGGGGAAGTCTGTTATCTATACATTGTATTCTAAGTTTAGGAGAACAGTGGACACAGAGCCCCTTGCTGCATACCTCTAATTTCATTAGTCTCTTGTGATTGTTCATCTTTAAGTTGTGCACCCTTTGTTCTTGTATGCCTTCTGTGCACAACAAGCCAATTAAGTTTTGTGATTTTCCTGATACTGCAATACATGTGAATACAAGTGAGGCGAATGGGGTTTTCCTCTGTGAATGCTGACCCCCATGTCTTCTCTCTTTCCTAGCAAAGTGTAGAGTAATCTTTCTTTCTTAGGCGCAGGGTTTGCTGGCCATTCCTGGCAGCCAACAAAGGGAAAGTTTCCTGCCTGAAAGGTCCAGGTGTAGGAAAAGCTAGGGGAGGAGGTTTGGTGATAGGATTAGAGGATGATAGGTATCCAGTGGGAACCCATGCCCAGGTGGAGTGGCCATCTGTGAATTCATTTGCTCACCGGTGCGTCAATAGGTATGTATTGATGAGTTTTCAGACAGTGTGTTAGACATTATCCCAAGGGCCATGGAAGTGGGGGCAGTGAAACAAAGTGAGTGAGAAAGAAAGTCAAACCTGAGGATCAGTAACCAGACAGAATTCTACACTGTAGAAAGGTGGATCCTGAATGCTGCTTTGAATGCTAGTGAAGTATATATGTTTTGCCTTTATTTATCATCAGTTTTGGGGTAACCTGGCTCAACCAAGCTGCATTACATGTATAAAGTAAGAGTAAGGAAATGGGCTCTAAGAAAAGGGACAGTTGCTAGCATAAATCTTTTTTAAATGTCAGAAAGAATATTAGCAGTATTCCTCTATTTCTTTCCTTGAACCTAAAGTTTATAGTAGATATCCCAATGCACCTGACCCACCTGCCATAGCATCTTCACTTCTGTACTACCGGCTACAACTTAGTCATGACACATCTTATCTTGCCATTTTTTTTCACTTTCTTTTTGGAAAAAAAAAAATGCATCTAGCCTCTGGCTACCTGTCTTCCAGCTTGATTCCTTTCCCTGGCTGTAACTTGCCATGTTTTTTAATATCGTGTGTCTTCTGCCGGCCAGCACAGACTAAGGAATTAAGCAATGTTTTTGTTTATTATTTTATTTTAAATTATAGCTTTTCTCCCTCCCTCCTCTCTTTCCTTCATCTTTTTCCATTTCTCAAACTTGAGGCTAGTTTTTCCAAATATAGACTTTTGACATACTTGGCCTTGATTCTGCTTAGATTGCCTTCTTTCCTCCTTTCTTGTTTCTCTGGCCTATGACTTCTAGTCAGTCTGCTCTTGTCCTCCTTTCTGACCCGTGCAAGGCCTAGACACATACAGATACGTATCCATTTTCTTGGGAGCACACTTCTTCTCAGGGATACCTTTGCCTCATTTATCCTAATGTGGTAAATGTACTTCCCTAGGATTCAGTTTGCTAGTCCTAATACATTTGATCTGTGATATTGACTTGCTAAGCCCCAAATGTCTCCAGCAGTATCCCCCAAGGAAATCTACATAACATGGCATATAAGGACATACTATGTATGTAAGGTGGGATCCTACCTATTTTCTGAGGAAGTAGTTAGCTAATGGTCTAATGTGAGTTTATAATATTTAATCTTTAAAAAATACTTTCGCAGACATCTCAATTTAACTTTAAAATTATGTGAATAAATAATAAATAGCACATGTCAGTTTTTCTTAAAAAATAATGTGCAGAAGCATGCATACCCCTAAGCTGTACAGATAATAGGCAATAAATATGTTTATTGACATGGGAAAATATGCATGAGAAATATAACAAACAATCATAGTTAACTATGAAATAGAAGCTAATGTTTCATTTCTCTTGTGTTTTTCATTCTGTGATTATGATTACTAGTACTTTGAAAACTAGCTACCAGTTTTTGTTTTTGGAAGCATAAGCAGTGCCCAGTAACTTTATAACTTACTGATACTGAAACATGCGTATTCTGGAAGAATCAAGACAGACTTCATATAATCAACTGGTTTTCTGAGTGCCCATGTCTGAGTGCCATTTTCAGTGTTTACTGGCTGTTTGACTCTGTGCAAGTCATTGGACCTCTCCATGCCTCAGTTTCCTAGGCTGAAAAGTGATGATATCATATATAATTTATAGTGTTGAGGATTAAGCAGGATAATGTAAACCACCTAGTAAGCACAAAATGATTGTTATTTATGATTAATCTTTTTATAGATACTCATAACTTTAAAGCTTTCTTTTATTTCAAATCTATAATCCTGACACAGTAGGGTAAAACATGGTGCCATTGTTGGGCAAGTAAAAGAATAGCTAATCCTGATATGTAATATATTTACATATAATCATTTTTCAAAAAAATCAGAATAATATTATCTGGCTTTTGAGATAACCAAAAGAACAAAAGCAGCAGAAATGAAGAATGAATTTAGGTTGTTGCACAAGTAACTGAGTCATTCAAAGAAAGAAAACTAATTTAAAATCATTAGTTTTGTGAACCCACTTTTTATTTTTCACTTTTACTTTCTGAGTTTACACAAAGCTGCTACCTGAAGCCACAGCATTGACAATTATTAACAGTGTTTCATCTCCAGCTTTCACTCCAGCTTTGGGGTGTGTTCTAGGATTGTATTTTCCTGCCTCTGAAGTTAGGCCTCACATGTAACAGGTTTTGGCCAGTGACGTTCAAGGAGTGGTAGTTATCACTTTGCTCTGCTCTGCTCAGATGGCTTGTGGAAGCTCCAGTGGAGGGGAAGATTCCATCTTCAGAGACTGTGGCCATGATGAGAGAGCCCTCTGCTGACCTTCACTGGAGATGAAGCAGAAGCAGAACATAAACCCTTGTGTTCAAATATGACAGTTCGGGGTTGTAGGTAACTACAACATAGCTAGTCTAAGCTGTCCTGATTGTCGCAACACTTATTTAGATTTCGAATCATAGTTTATATTTATTTTTACTTTTAAAAGTACAAAAACGTGTGGTATAGTACGATATAGGATATAATATGACATGATAGAAAACTTTTTATTAGCGACGCTATTTACCTATAATCCTCATTTTGAAAAGGGTGTAAAAACTTGACAATTTAATTTAATTTTTTAATTCCTCAAAATACAGTACTTCTTGGATAGTAGTTTGTGTATGGTGTAGTTCTGCTGTATTACAGAAGGCTTTAAGCAGAGCAGCTCAAGGGAAGTGAATTGGACATTTAAAAGATTCTTTGGCACTTTAATAACTCATGGATATGCATCAAAGCAATTATAACAAAATTGATTTCAAGTGCAAAATATGTGTAAAGCACTGTGATAAATTTCTGAAGGAAGAAATAAATGAAAATATTTGAAATGAGATATCCACGTTTGATGGTTTTCTTACTTAATGATTCTACGTTATAAAAATTCCAGTAGAAACTATCATTAATATATTGTGAAACAGTTTGAAAAGGTCTTCCAGTGAATCGACCTGTCTTTAGTTTTCAGATTTATTCAAAATGAGAGAAAGAACAAAAGAAGGAAAGAAGGAAAGACAGAAAGAAAGAAAGGGAGAGAAAGACACCATTCTCTGGATGTTGCTGTTTTCCTGAAAGGTGTTAAGGCAAAATAATAAACAAAAATCCTCACATATAATTACATAATATTTCCCAGTGTCTTTATCATACGTTTGTGATTTTACCATTCTTTCTAAAATCTGTCATAGTTTTAAGTCTCATCATCTAATGCATGCATTCTTGTCTTGTCTTTTTATCAAAGGATTCATTCTTGTGAATCAACAAGGCATAGACCCAGACTAAAGAGAGCTTTCATCGTTTTTAAGAAAGTGACGCTAGCTTACAGTCTCCTAGGAAACTCAAAAATTCACCAGCTGTAGAAAGTCCAAGTTTTACAAAACAGCTATTATTGAGGATAAAATCTTCCAAAGAAGCATTCCCTGCAATCTCACCTTATTTTTAAATTTGGTCGAAGAAATACTTATACAGTGTTTTTGGTTAGCCATTTGTTACAAGAAGAAAAAAATGAACAAAACCCGGATTTGGACAGTTTCCATATTCCTTGATCTGTGTGGAACTGCAATTAAACTCAGGAAACTTAACAAAAGGCTGATTATTTGAAGGAATGGTCGTCAAACAAACACAGAAAAAAAATACCAATCCAGTAAGCACAAACAGAATAATTAATGAGGCAGTATAAGGCAATTAATTAGGAGAAATGTATATCCATCCCAGAGAAATATGTATTTCAAAATATAAAATATAAAAATTAACAATACATGAAATAGCCAATTTCTCTCCATGAAATTAAGAGCTTGAGCTAAATGAGCTTCAAAATTGCTATCAAGAGAAAAAAAAATTCTATGATACTTTCTTACTTTTTAAGTGTCTAGCATGCTGTTTGTTGCTTATTTTCACTTTTGGATGCTAAGAGAGCGGTGCAGTGGAATATTGCTTTTAGAAATACGTACCTGTGTTTTACATTTCCGTGCTCCTATGGAAGATGGTTATGCGTTTTGCTTTCATGGGAAAATTAAGTTTTTGTAATTAAGTGAACACTGACTAATGTTAGTCATTTCATTTGTGTGTGTTAATGGCTCCTTTATTATCAATGGATCTTGATGAGAAACTAGCTAGTTTTAAGAATGAAAAATTAAATTCTAGAACCATTTCCTTGACAACAAAAAATAACAGCTGAGAAAATAAACATGCTTGTGGAATTTTCAGCATGTTGACTCATGCTTGCCAGAATGGAGTACAACAGAGGAGTGTCTGACATCCGGCAGTTCTAAATTTAAAAAAAAATTGTTTTCTTCAATATTATTTCTAGGACTTTGGGAAAGTTAAGTAACTTCTCTGAAACTCAAATTATTTATGTGAAAATTACAGACATTATAATTACCTCAGACGGGTTTAGGAATTTTTTTAAAATTGAGATACTATCTTAAGTTTTTAGTAAATGTTATCATTCTTTCTACTCTCCCTTCCCATAGAGATGTAAGTACTTTTTAAGCAGTTAGTATATTCTGATATACTGATATATTCTGATATATAGATATAGATATAGATATATATACTAGTGTGTTTTGTGTATTTGCATGTCAAATGCAAAATAAATAAGATGGAAAAATTTAAAAAATGGAAAATATTTGCCATACATGTTATGTTACATCTATGTATTTGATCTCATAGTTAGTTGCTTATATATATGCCTTTATAGAGATATTTACTACTTGCCATGCATTTACTTTAGGCATGACATTTAACAGGGCAGATATTTTTTGCCCTCATGGACTATGTATTCCAGTGAACAAGAGAAAATGAGACAATTAATAAGCAATTGCACTACTAGGTATTTATCCAAAGGATAAAAAAAAATACTGATTCAAAGGGACACATGCACCCTGATGTTTATAGCAGTATTATCAACAATAGCCAAATTATGGAAAGAGCCCAAATGTACATCAACTGAATGATGGATAAAAAAGTACACACACACACACACACACACACACACACACACACACACACACTGGAATATTACTCACCCATCAAAAAGAATGAAATCTTGCCACTTGCAATGACATGGATGGAGAGAGTATTATGCTAAGTGAAATAAGTCAGTCAGAGAAAGACCAATACCATATGATTTCACTCATATGTGAAATTTAAGAAAAAAAACCAGATGAACATAAGGAGAAAAAAGAGAGTCAAACCAGAAAACAGACTCTTAACTGTAGAGAACAAACTGTGAGGGTTACTGGAGAGGAGATGAGCGGAGGATGGGTTAAATGGATGATGTGGATTAAGGAGAGGACCTGTGATGAGCACCAGGTGTTGTATGTAAGTGATGCATCCCTAGACTCCACGCTTGAAGCTAATAATGTTACACTGTATGTTAACTAACTAGAATTTAAATAAAAACTTGAAAGACTCAAAAACAAGCAAATAAAACAAACGAAATCAAAAAAACAAGATTAGAGTATTTAAAAATTTTTTCAAGGCAGTTGCATTTGAACTGAGAACTGAATGGTAGGTTAAAATCAACCATGCTATAATCTGGAGAAGATTGTTTCAGGGCAAAAGAACAGCTAATGCAGAATTCTTAAGGAGAGAATGATCTTGGAATGGCACAGAATAGAAAGAAGGTTCTGTGACTGGAGTATGCTTCTCAAGATATGGTAACAAGCCATCAGCAGGCTCTTAGTGATCCCTGCTTGTGTTATCTGTTGCCACGTTGTGCTGGGATTGGTTTATATGCACAACACAATATGGCCCAATTGATGGTGTATTCCTTCTGAGATTAAGTTATAAGACCCACTGTGGCTCTTTTTCTTGGATATTATTTTTTCTTTCTCTTGGATTTCTTGTTCTGGGAGAAAGCATGTTGTGAACGGTCTTGTGGGGACACTTATGTGGAGGGGAATTAAGATTTCTGCCACTTCTGCCACTCACTTCTGCGAGTGAGATTAGAGTGGATCTGCCAGCCCCAAACAAGTCTTCCAAAATTTCACCATTAGCCAACAGCTTGGCTGCAATTTTGTTAGAGCCAGAACTGTTTAGTTATACCCCTCCCAGATTCTTGGACTTCAGAAATAGTATGGAAAAGTAACTGCTTATCACCTCTAGTGTCATATTTGGGGATTCTTTTTATGCAGGAATAAATAATGAACACACAAAAAAAGAGTGGTTAGAAATGACGTGATGCAATGTAGGACTTCATAGACCTTGGTAGAGTTTGAATTTTGAGTCATTAAAAAACCTAAGCTATTAAGTAATTTGAAATTTTGAAATATATGTGTAAATGGATTTGAATTTGTTATAAATAAAAATATATCGATTCTTGAAGATACAGTAATTTGGAGGACTATAAGAATTAATCAGGATGTCAAGTTAATAGGAGTAATCCAGATATGCGTGAAATAATGATTAGATTCTAATAGAACAAACACAAGTGGAGCTATTTGGGATACAAAGGAGATAGAACTGGCAAGAAATACTACCGATGGGGATATCCTTAATATACATGATTACTTAAGATCGATGAGAAAAATAAAAGGCAAGTAACTAATGAATTTATAAATGACAAAAATGCATTGTAAAAGATGCTCAATCTCATTATTATGGGCAAAAAATCAATAATAATGACATTTTTCTTCCTGCGGATTTAAAAAGACTGATAACATTCTTCATTGGCAAGATTGGAAAACTATTCAGTCTCATTTATTGTAAATATAAATCTAAATTGATATAAACTCTCTGATGCTAGTCTGCAAAGTGCATACAATTTGTTCCAGGGATTCTACTTCTAGGAATTTATTCTAATGAAATGTTTGCAGTATTAATGAGTACTCATTGTTCATTGCAAGATTATATTGGTGGAAATATGGAAGTAATCTATAGGCTCATCCTGGTATATGTGGTGAATCATGCTTATGGCATAATGTTAAGTAAAATAAGGGTTTTGACATAGTGTGTTTATCACCAATCCATGTATGTAAAACATCCATGCCATTTTCCCATGGGAGTTGTGTGTGTATGTGTGTGTACGTGTTAAAAGGTAATATTTAGGGGCACCTGGGTGGCTTCGTCAGTTAAGCGCCAATTTCGGCTCAGGTCATGATCTCGCGGTTGGGTTCCTGAGTTTGAGCTCCGCGTCGGGTTCTGTGCTGACAGCCCAGAGCCAGGAGCCTGCTTCAGATTCTGTGTCTCCCACTGTCTCTGCTTCTTCCCCACGCATGCTCTGTCTCTCTCTGTCTCTCAAAAATAAATAAACATTAAAAAACATTTTAAAAAGGTAATATTTAGAAGAATGTGCAGCAATTGCCAGTATTTCTAAATAGTTGATTTGGAGATGATTTTTATTTTCTTTAGATTTTTCTCTTTTAAGAGATTCTTGTTTGCTGACATGTTTTTTTCAATTTTTTATATAGACTTTAGTTTCTGAAGAAGTTTTAGGTTCACAGAAGTATTAAGAAAAAAAGAGATTTCCCATGTACCCCCTGCAAGTTATGCCTAGCTGCTTCTCCCATTATTAACATTCCCCCACGAGAGTGGTCCATTTGTTTTAATTAATGAACCTACATAGACCCACCTTTATAACCCAAAGTCTATAGTTCTCCTTGGTGTGGTACATTCTGTGGGTTTGGACAAATGTATAATGGCATATATCCATCTTTACACTATCATAGAAAATATTTTCACTAAAACTCTTCTGTGTTCTGCCTACTCATACTCATCCCTCCCTTCTACCTAACTCCTGACAACCACTGATTTTCTTATTGTCCCCATAGTTTTGTTTTTCCAGAACAGTATATAGTTGGAATAATATAATGTGTACCTTTTTTCACTTCTTGCACTTAGTAATATGCATTTAAGGCTCCTCTCTATGACTTTTCAATGCTTTATAGCTTATTGGTTTTCTGCACTGAATAATATTCCATTGTCTGGATGTGCTATAGTTTATTTATCCATTCACCAAAGGACATCTTGGTTGCTTCCAAATTTTGGCAGTTACGAATAAACCTGCCATAGACATCTGTGTACAGGTTTTTGTGTAAGCATATGTGTTCAACTCCTTTGGAAAAATAAATACCAAGGAATTTAATTCCTATATTGCTATTTCATATAGTAAGGGTGTGTTTAGTTCTTTGAAATACTGCCAAAATGGACGCCTGGGTAGCTCAGGTGGTAAAGCATCTGACTCTTGGGGAAAAAACAAAAACAAAAAACAAAACAAAAAACCCTGCCAAAATGTCTTACAAAGTGGCTGCATTGTCACCAGTAATGAATGAAAGTTCCTGTTACTCCGCATCCTCACCAGCATTTGGTATTATCAGTAGTCTGGATTTTTACTTTTTTAATAGCTGTGTGGTAATATTTCATTGTTGTTTTAATTTGCATTTCTCTGATGAGATATGATCTTGAGCCTCTTTTCATATGCTTATTTGCCATCTGTATATCTTTTAAGGTGAAGTATGTGTTAAAGTGTTTGGCCATTTTTTTTTTTTTACTGGGTTATTTATTTTCTTATTGCTGAGTTTTGAGAATTCTTTGTATAGTTTGGGTAATGTTTCTTTATCAAATGTGTCATCTACAAATGTTTTCTCCCAGTCTGTGGCTTTTATTCTCATTCTGTTGACACTTTAGCAGAACAGAAGTTTTGATTTCAGTGAAGTCCGGGTTATCACTTCTTTCTTTCATGGGCTATGCCTTTGGTTTGACAGGTTATTTTTACAAAGACAAAATTTTCAAAACGGTGTAAAAACTTGAAAAAAAACCCAAAGACAAATACTTACAAATCTTAATCTGTATCATGATTTTCCATTATAACAAATAACAGTAGAAACAGTTCTATTGCAGTAGTCATTTTGTCCATTCAAGCGTTTTCTTTGTAGTGATAATTTTGAATTCTTAGTAGTCTTTTATTTACTGTTGAATTTTTTATTTTGTTACATTATGCATCAAAAATGGCCTTATGTCTGAAAAACTAAATTGTTTGACACAATTATAATAAAATATGTTAAAAAAGGTATTTGGCTTAGAAGTACTTGATTTTTTTTTTTTTTTTTTTCATTAAAGACATTAAAATGTGCCAGGCCTTAAGTCTCACTCAGGAAGTCTACCTAGTGAGATCATATTTTCAGACAACTGAATTTCTTTCACACCGTTTAATTTCTGTTGTAAAAGTTGAAAAACAGCAATGTAGAAAACATTTGTCCATCAATGGCACTTTTAATTTTGAAGCTATACTGAGGCGGTCACACTGCTGTCCAAGTGATTGTCAAAGAGGAGTGTGCTAATTGAAAAGATGTGGCTATGAAAGGACGTGTTATAGTTTTCCCAAGCAGAGATAAGAACTCTATATAATGCGTGGGTTTTAAGGCGAATTGATTATCAAATTGTAAGAGTAGGCCACAATTAGAAAATCCTATAGTAGATGAAATTTTCAATTTCTGATTTGTTGTGAAGACTGTCTAGAAATTGGAATAAGGATATTTCTACCTGGATCTAAAGTTCCTTACCAGCATAGCTCTCGAATCTTCTCAATTTCTGTTGGATTTGGAGGACTATCTGGTACACAAAATACTGAATTTCAGGAATTGGCAGTCAAACTTCAAAATTATTTGCTTTTATTCTTTATTTCAGATTATATATCCAAAAATGCAGGATAAATCAACCTGACTACTTACTAATTCTCAGATATCACCAAAGGTTGCGTTTAGGGTGAGAGTCAGTTGATTCTGATTGTAGTTATGGTAATGGTCTGTAGCTTTTTTTTTCACCCGATATACGTTTCTGATGTCTAAATTATTGTAAAAATAACATAGCATATATGAAAGTGTTTTTTAGTTGCTGAGGTCAACTGCTACTAGAAAAAGATAATGCTTTTTGCAGTGGCTGGAATATATATTTAGATCTAATTGGAAAGAAAACATCTTGTCTTTAAAGCGTCTTTATAAGGAAATGCGTGGGTGGCTCAGTTGGTTAAGCATCCAACTCCTGATTTTGGCCCAGGACATAATTTCATGAACAGTGAGATCAACCCCAGGGTCGGGTTCTGTGCTGACAGAGAACCTGCTTGGGATTCTCTTTCCCTCTCTCTCTGCCCCTCCCCGCTGGCGCAGGCCTCTGTGCTCTCTCTCTCTCTCTCTCATTTTCTTTCTGCCTCTCAAACTAAATAAATAAACTTAAAAAAATGTCATTCCAAGGATAAGCCTGGTATAAGTGAGATATGACTATTGTTTAAGATTAATGATGTGAATGGCAGTTAAATATGGATCTGCATTTATTGGAAACTCTCATATAAAGTAATGCAAATATCTGAGTTGCATTGTTTTATATATACATATATACACATACGTCATTGATTTTTTTTTTAATTTAAAAGTTTGCTAAATGCATGAAATAACCTTCACAGTATAAAAGTGAGCTTTTTTTCCTTCATAGAGGAATGTAACAGTAACTCTCTTTTCTATCATTGCTCCTAATGTTATATTCCTTGTCTTATTTTCATTCTATTTTAGTGTTAATGAAACTAACATTTCATTTTAGTGAAATAAAATTGGTTGTTAAATTTAATCTCAGTTTTTAATGTAGTTGTACGACTGACTTGTTGAACTTCTAAAAGCTTATTTGTTAAGCTTGAACTTTCTTATAAATATATAGTCAACCTGTTAATTCAATTATAGTATTATTTTATTTTTCATATCTATTAGCTTTTTGAGGATGATCAGTGTCTAACTCATCTCTTTATTCCCCAGCTATTAACGCAATATTTGGAATGTAGTAGCATCTCACTTAATATTCAAAGAGAAGAACCTTAAACATGGAATGCCAGTCCAGTTAGGTAAAAGAGAAACAGGGTAAGTATTTCCTGTCCAAACTGCAAATTAAGTGTAAAATATCACACACAATAATTCTTTAAATTCAGATATGTAATGTAAGAGCAATTTCCTCTGTTTTATAAACTGTGGTTTATCACATTAACACACCAAATTAATCTGTGCTTTTCATGAAGGTAATACAGAATGCTTTTTTCTGTGACTTAGTTTTTGAAAACATCCTATTCTAATATTTTACTAAAACATTTACTTGGAGACTACACATTTTTCTACTACAAAACTATCAGTGAACATTGAACAAGAGCAAGGAAAATAATTTGTGACTGAACACTGGCTCTACGACTTACAGATGGAGCAAACTTAGTACCTTAAACTAGAAGCTTCAGTTCTTTTTCCAGTAAATACAGATAATAATTACAGACTTGGTGATATCGTCAAAAAAGTTGGGGTTAAAAAGTGTCCAGATATTGTGAATGTTTAATAACAGTAGCTGATAATGAACATATCAAAATAGTAAACACAAGAATTCATTACATAAATACTGTTTTAGGAAGCATATTCTTTGTGTACTATCTTTAGTGTTTTTTTTTTTTGAAGTTTTTATTCAAATTCCAGTTAGTTAACGTGATTCAAAAATTCTATACAACACCTAGTGCTCATCACAACAAGTGCACTCCTTAATCCCCATCACCTATTTAACCCATTCCCCCACCCACCTCCCTTCTGGTAACCATCAGTACTATCCTTTGTTTAAAAGGCAACAGAGGGGCGCCTGGGTGGCTCAGTCGGTTAAGGGGCCGACTTAGGCTCAGGTCATGATCTCGCGGTCCGTGAGTTCGAGCCCCGCGTTGGGCTCTGGGCTGACAGCTCAGAGCCTGGAGCCTGTTTCAGATTCTGTGTCTCCCTCTCTCTGACCCTCCCCCGTTCATGCTCTGTCTCTCTCTGTCTCAAAAATAAATAGACATTAAAAAAATTTAAATAAATAAATAAATAAATAAATAAATAAATAAATAAAAGGCAACAGAATTGGGGCGCCTGAGTAGCTCAGTTGATTGAGCGTCCGACTTTTGATTTCGCTTGGGTCATGATCCCAGGGTTGTGGGATCAAGCCCCATGTGGGGCTCCATGCTGAGTGTGGAGTCTGCTTGAGATTCTCTCTCTCTGTCTCTTTCTCTCTCTCAATTCCTCTCCCCTCCTCCTCCTCCTCTGCCTGTCTCCCCTGCTCTGGTTGCTTTCTCTCTCTCTAAAAATAAAAAAAAAAATTAAAAGGATTAAAAGGGAGCAAAATTAATTCTTCACAGAATATAGTTTTAGGTAAAGGATAATTCTCCAAACAAAAGAGTATGCTTACCTTCATCTGAAATAGCATAATATCCATCAGGTTTTCCTTTGTAGTCAATCTTTATATATTTTGAAGAAACTCAAACCTAAATAATAAATTGCAATGACTATGTTTTTCCAAGTGCTGACTATTTTATTGTACTTTCTTCATACAATACTGCTCTTTTTTAGAAAATATAATTTATTGTCAAGTTAGCTAACATACAGTGTATACAGTGTGCTCTTGGTTTTGGGAGTAGATTCCCATGATTAACACCCAGTGCTCATCCCAACAAGTTGTCTCCTCAATGCCCATCACCCATTTCCTCTCTCCCCCACTCCCACCATCAACCCTCAGTTTGTTGTCTGTATGTAAGAGTCTCTTGTGGTTTGCCTCTCTCTCTGTATGAAACAATTTTTTCCCCCATCATTGCCCCATGCTCTTCTGTTAAGTTTCTCAAGTTCCACATATGAGTGAAAACATGATATCTGTCTTTCTCTGATTGACTTATTTCACTTAGCATAATACCCTCCAGTTCTTTTAAAATACATCTGTATTTCAGTAGAACTCAGGACTAGAATTGTACATTGGAAACTGAAAGCACAGAGATATTATTTCAAGACATGGGATTGGATATGATCCATTACAGGGGGAAAATGAATGGCAGAAGAGATTCGAGGCTGAGCTCTGGGACATTACAGCATTTGGAGGTCTGCCAGATGAGGTTAGTCTCACAAGAAGACTTAGGACTGACATAGAAGAGAAGCAAGAGGGAATTGCTCCAAAAGCCAAGTGGAGAAAGTAATTCAAGGAGGAGAAATTGACTGAATCCTGTTATGGATCAGGGCAGAGTAGATACAGAGCAGGGATAGTCTACTCACTGGAACAAGAAGAAAGACAAAGTAGGTGTTTACAGAAACAGATTCTTGGTAAAACTAGTGAGTAGATGGGGAAGGTGAAAGTTCTCCTCTGATTCTGCTATCTCATTTTGCAACATTAACGTCCCATTCATCTGATAGATGTGAAGAGGTGGGAGGGAATGTTTGAGGTGAGAAAAGTGGGGAAGGTGTGGAGCACTCCACCAGAAGACTCGAAGCTCATGGACTAAGGAGGTTCTCTGTCCTCTCACTGGCTTGTGCATTTTCCAAAGCAAAAACTGAGTCTCAGGACCACTAGATATAAATGCAATAGGTGAATTATGACACAGTAGATTAATGTTTATTGTGTGAATTACCGAACCGTTATTTTAATGAATCACATTATCCAGACATACCTCCTTTTATTACATGTCACTTTATTGCACTGCACAGACACTGAGTTTTTTTATAAATTGAAGGTTTGTGGCAACTCTGCCTCAAGGCAAGTCTGTTGGTGCCATTTTGCAACAGCATTTGCTCACTTTTTGTCTCTGTGTCACATTGTTTTTTTCTCACAGTATTTCAAACTTTATTATTATTACTATATTTGTTCTGTTGATCTGCGACCATAATTCACTGCAAGCTCAGGTGATGGTTTGCATTTTTTAGCAATAAAGTATTTTTTTATTTTATTATTTTTTAAATGTTTTTATTTATTTTTGAGACACAGAGAGACAGAGCATGAGCAGGGGAGGGGCAGAGAGAGAGAGGGAGACACAGAATCTGAAACAGGCTCCAGGCTCCGAGCTGTCAGCACAGAGCCCGACATGGGGCTCGAACTCACAGACTGTGAGATCATGACCTGAGCCTAAGTCAGACACCTAACCGACTGAGCCACCCAGGTGCCCCAGTAATAAAGTATTTTTTAATTAAGGTATATATTAATTTTCAGACATAATGTGATTTATTTTTTATTTATTTAATTTTATTAAATAAATTATTTATTTTATTTTATTTTATTTTATTTTTGCCTTCTCTGTTAAAACTAAATACTGCATTCTTAATATTCGAAGTTTCTTTTGTCTTTTTAAAGACATAATATTATATAATTCATTGCGTTTGAAATCTACTTTGCACTGTTTTCTCCCTCACTGTCTCTCTATATATACATTTTCCTTTTTTTCCCCTAAAGCATATTTTGGTTTTTTTCCCTTAAATTTTGCTCTGAATTCTGAATTTTGTGTTTAAATATATATATATATATATATTATATATATATATATACACACACACACACATATAAATATATATATATATATATTTATATATATATATATATTTATATATATATATATATATTTATATATATATATTGCCTGTAGAGAATAGAGAGGTGGCTTGAAAAAAGTAACTATTTTTCTAAAAGCATGACCCCTCCTTCTCATTCTTTTCTTACTTGTTTCTATTATAACTTCTATCAACAGTGTTGCTTTCCTATTTGAAATAAAGTTGAACCGTAACAGGCAACCTGAATGTACTTTAAATATACCTCAAAAGGAATTGAAATGTCTCAGTTCCTTCTCATACTTCAAGGGCTGCAGTCACTGCTCTCTGGCAGTTATTTTGTGACACACTGATTGCCAGATGGTATCAGTCCTGATAACTCCATTTCAGAAATGTAGGAAGAGAAAACTTTATCAGTCTGTCACCATCAGGCCTTATCACCCACAGGCGAGTGGTCAAGCCAGAAGAATAGTGCAGATCATAAAGAATGCCCCAAAGCAGATTATTATAGGAGATTGGCCATAAGATTGAGCAAGTTGCAAAGGACTCATCTTTTCACTCTTGAATCAATAACAGGTATTAGTAAAAACATATCTTGAGGCCCCCCTTAAACTACTTAGGTTTAGAATTGGCTTCCTAGGATTAGAAAGAATGCACTGTGTTCTGTGACTTTCTTACACATGATCGTGAAATGCTATGCCTACGTTGCTGTCCTGCACATGGTCATTGTTCCATAAAACTTCTTTGCTAAGAGTTAGCATTAAACTATTGGGTCTTTTAGAATTTTAGACCTGCACTAGTGGTTCTCAAAGTAAGAATATCCTCAGATCCCTGGACTAAAACTTTCAGAGGCTTGTGAATTAAAGAAGCCATTTTCATAATAATGCTAAGCCAATTAGTTGGACTTCTTCATTGTATTGACTTTTGCACTAGTGGTATGAAAGCTGTGATGGGCAAATCTGCTGCCACTTAGCAAAAATTAGACAGTGGCATGAAATTATTCTAATAGTGGCTGTTTTCTTCACTACCATATAATCTCAGGGAGAAGAAAGCCAATTTCATTTAAGAGTGTTCTTCAATGAGCATTAAATGTAGTAGTGTTTTACATCCCAACACTTGACTACACATCTTTTCAATATTCGGTATGACAAAATTGCAACTACGTATAGAGCATTTTTGCTCCAAACAAAGATATAACTATCTTGAGGAAGAAGCAAATGTGGGTTATTTGAGTGTGAACTGAACTAGCTGTGTGTGTGTGTGTGTGTGTGTGTGTGTGTGTGTGTGTGTGTGTGTGTTTTAACATGGGACACTATTTTTACTTGAAAAAAATGACTGACACAATATGGTTATTCAGATTTGGGTTAGCAGACATTTTTCCCCCTAAAATATCCAAAGTAAGCCTGTCTCTTTGAGGAAAGTACTAACAGTATTTGTTGTCATTCATATAATTTATGCATTTAATCAACTAATCCTAAATAGTGAGAAATCTCTTACAGTATGAATATTTGATGTGGATTTTTTAAAATATTTTTTTAATGTTTATTTGTTTTTGAGCGAGAGAGAGAGAGAGAGACAGAGTATGAGCAGGGGAGGGGCGGAGAGAGGGAAACACAGAATCTGAAGCAGGCTCTAGGCTCTGAGCTGTGGGCACAGAGACTCACATGGGGCCCGAACTCTGGAACCATGAGATCGTGACCTGAACCAAAGTTGGACACTTAACTGACTGGACCACCCAGGCGCCCCTGATGTGGATTTTTTCTTCAGTTATTTATCTAAGTTTTAGGACTTAAATTAATGCCTCTTTCATCTTTGATTGACCTTCTGGTAATCCACTATTAATGCTGAGTTTTACTAGGCTTAGTAATACTGGTAGGCAGTTGATTTAAAATTTGTATATTTGTATGACCTCAACTTCATACTAATTGCTGTATTTTAGAGGTAAGACAGTCTAAAAGTACCACATCATTCTCTGAGTTATAATCACTCATATGAATCAGCTAATTTGCTGTCTTTTTTAGCCCCTATTTCTATCCCTCTTTTAATCTGGGTTTCTAGAATATATTCTTACTGTTTAGTCTGTGAATACTCATGAACCAAAGAACGAAACAAACCATGGCCTTTATTAGAAAAATGATAAACTTTTTGAGTACACCTTTCAGATTGTACGTGACTGCCCATGATCCTGAATCTCTACCCAGGTTTTGGGAGAAGAGTATGGCAGGCTTCCCTGAGAATATCTAGGCATATGCACCTTGAAAGTAATATAAAACACCTGATATCTTATTCTTCTTTTGATATTCATTTTTAAGCCTGTCTGTGTTTTGTACAATACCTTATTTTTAAAACAGAATGTCGGCTATCATAAGCAATGTGTCATTTATCCTGTATGGTACATTTAAAAATAACATTTGTAAATTGCAAGTGGATTTGCATGAATGTGTTTCTAAAATTGTTTGGGAATACAAGTGTGATCACGGACTAATGGATCTCCTGGGATATAACCCTTAGTTTACAAGGGTTAGTGTTAATGCAGTGCCATAGGAACAGGTTAGTAATAAGGGTGGAGGTGTCATCTGTGCCAAAAGCTGTTTCTTACATCTAAAGAGCATGGTAAACAATGTGGCTTAGGCTATTTTAATGATGCCAAGAGTACTGAGAGAGTGGTTTATGAAAAACTGTCACAAAGAGCCAGTGAGCAGACTTCCTAGGGCAAGGGTGGGAGACTGAATGACAGACCGAACAGAGCTCAGAGCTTTCCAGGGCTTCCTCACCTTTAACTAGAAGGACCTCTGCCTTTTTTGTTTTTTATTTTAATAACCTGGTTTACTCATTTTGTCTTTTGCTTTCATTTGAAGACACAGTTTTCCTGCATGAAATGGTGTGAAAAAGATTCAAGGAAGCCGTGATTAATGACTGCTCCTGAAAGTCATTGTTACGTTGGCTTGAGAATATGTGCACCAGTATTGACTAGCATGAAAAAAGAAATTTTATTAGAGCTTCTTCTAGTCCGTGCTCTTAGCATTAGTCTTCACTGTCTGCCTCAGCCCGGAATGCTCAGTCACCATTTAGCAGCCTTGTTTAATTACCATACAGTAGAGACTCAAAGTACAAATTCTATGGGAGTTAGTTAAGTTAAATAAAAGCATTAAAAATGTCAAGTTTATTTTCAGTTCCTTATTCCATTTAATTTTTCACTGCATCTCTTCTCAACAGTTAAAATATTAGGTTCATTCTGGTTCTAATAGCCAGATAAGTTGTTAGAACTGCTTTTCTCACAGGCAATTAACTGCTCTCACCAGCTCTTCTGTGTAGGTTCGTGTAATGTCTCTGTATTCAATGTTTCTTTTCCTGGTTATGGAGCCTTTTAAGAAAATCTTCCCTAACATGACTTTTCCCAGATTGCTATCATACACCTCTACATTCTGCATTAAGCACCTTCATATTTTGGGTCCTCATGATTCTAAAAACTGCTCAACAATCGTATGTTATTTTCCTGGATAAAGTTTAATTATGAGTTCAGAACCATGGAAATTCTGTGTGTGTATGTGTGTGTGTGAGTGTACATGAATGTGTGTGTGTGTGTGATTTTCAATGTCTTCTATGGAGAGGCGTAAAAATTAACATTGGCTCAGAGATATTGAAATGTCATCTCGCCAGATAACAAGAAGTTCACAAGTAGGACTGCAGTTCAGCGTTCCAGTCCACTTCTCTGAGGTTCCCTTTTTCCATTTTCATAGGTTGGGTTTTTCCTCAGACTGATTCCAGTTTGGATACAGCAGTTCCAGGCATCATATCCAGATATAGTAATGTCCAAAGGAAGAGACTATATCTTCTTCCATTTCTCACCGGATGATCAATTAATTAATTTTCAGATGCTCCCAGCAGATGTCTCATTGGCCAGAAGTAAATCATGTGGCCTATATGAACAGAGTGTCGTAATTCCTTGGATGAAGAATCTGGGGACACCACCACTCTCACTAGGGTAGTACTCAGTGGGGAAATAGTTGTTTTCTAGAACATTGTTAGATTGTGTGGGAGATGACATAAAATAAAGAAAATGTACCCTTAAGTACTTTGTAAGTTTATTGATATCTATAATACATGATGCCTAGAGGGATTTGGTGAAGTGGTTTGAGCATACTGGCCTTCGTTGAATTTCTTTCAGTCTTAGGTCCTTTCCTAATGTTGAGCCTACTAATCTTGGACACTCCTTTTATTTGTCTCTTTAATTCTCTTCACTAGCTTCCTCAGATCACTCCTTTGAGGAATTTTGAAGAATCTTCCTAGATCTTTCAAATGACTGCAAATCCCTTTGTATTTTTTTTTTTCTTTTACTTAAATACCAGTTGGGTAATCATTGATCTGGTGGCTTTGGCCTTATGGGACTATACACTGAGTTTAATGCCCTGTCTTCAGCACCTGTTTGGCCCATATAACGTAGTGAGAAATAGTTGCTCACTGATTCACCCAATAATGTGAATAAATGAATGAATCGCAGAAACAAAGTCGGAAGGCAGTGGTCTTCGAAGAAAAACAGAAAACCACCACTAATACTCTTTGTACAGACTCTGATCTTCCGTCATTTGATTCAGCTTATGAAGATTTATTGATAACTAATGGAGTTCGTCCTTATTCTTCAAAGGATGAATCATAGTTTATGATTCACACTTATATGTGTGTTTCTTTGAGTAATGATGGTTTTCCTCACTTGATTTCAAGTTCTATGAAAACAGAACTTGTGTCTCGTTTGATTCACAGTTTAACCAAGAAACCGGCTCAATATTAGGCACACATACTGAAAACTGAATCCAATTCGGTGTAATGATTGGAATAATGAAGAGATGAATGAGATTAAGTTATATGATATTCATGATATTTAATTATACTGATAGAACTAGAAATGACTGTGAATTTATTTTGGAATAACTTTTCAAATCTTCATGGAATAATCAGTGACTACTAAATTGGAGGAAAATTCTCAATTTCCCCTTGTCAAAGTGCCCACCTGTTAGAGTGCCTACTGAGACTCTCAACAAAAAATAAACAGTAAGTGCTTGTGATGACACTATTTGGTACCTTTGGATGTTCTTCAAAATGAGACTTTTTTTCATGCTCAATACCCTTGATTGGTTAAATGGATCACTTCATCAGCAGGAAAGGAGTTCAAGTTATCATTGCACATGCCTAACCATCTGTTCTAAGGAATTATTTATTACAAGTAACCACCATGACATAGAGGGGAAAGATATGATTCAATCTGAAAATCAATGGAAGAGAAGTCGCCTTGGTGTAGTATAGGAATGGGAGAGGTCATTCTGTCTTCTGCAAGATGGGTGATCTGAACTGGACCCTGCAGGCTCAGTCGATTCGAACAAGCTAAGAGAAAAGAACATTGTAGGTGGAGAGAAATTAATAAGGAAGAATGCTGCATATTAAGTTACAGTATGCAATCTGAACTGATCTAAATTAGAGTAACACTGAAAGAAAGGCTTTTGCCTTAATTTTCTTTATTCTCTTTTTCCTTCTTTCTTTTGCTCATCCCCTCCTTTACTCCTCTTTCATTTTTCTTCTTCCATCTCATTCTTATCTTTCCCTTTCCACCAGTTAATATTCCCTTCTCTGTCTCTGTCCCAAAATATACACTCTGGCGCCTGTGAATTTAGGATGTTTTTTTTTTTTAATTTTTTTTTAACGTTTATTCATTTTTGAGAGAGAGAGAGAGACAGCGCATGAACAGGGGAGGAGCAGAGAGAGAGGGAGACACAGAATCTGGAACAGGCTCCAGGCTCTGAGCTGTCAGCACAGAGCTGGACGCGGGGCTCGAACCCACGGACCGTGAGATCATGACCTGAGCCGAAGTCGGACGCTTAACTGACCAAGCCACCCAGGCGCCCCAAATTTAGGATGTTTGAGATTGTTCGCTTGTACTCTCCCACACTCGCTAATTTCTGATACAAAGAGATCAGCACCTCATTCCCAGGATTTCTGTATGATTGTTTTTAGGAACACAATTATGTTTAATTATGTTTGTGTTATGCTGGTTCTTAATTTTATGCTCACTCCAAGGTTTTTGGATTAGTGAGCACTATCGTAAGGGTACCTACAATCATTCTCATCTCCTGTTTTTGTTTTTGTTTTATTTACTGGTTCCTGTTTTTGTTTTCATTGTATTTTGTTTTGAGCATATTGTAGATTATTTTTTCGAAAGTTCAACTGTAATTTTTCATTTGGAAGATTATGATACTACATTTAAACCTCATTCAGAGCAAGGTAATTGGGCATTTTCCTTCAGTTCTAATTCTCTTTTTATATGTTCCTTTTAGCATAATGATTACTTCACAGTAATATTATAGTCTTTTTCTTACTTTAATTAATGTCACATCTCAATTCGAAGTGCTTGTTTTCAGCCCCGGGGTACTAATTTCATATCTTGTTTCTTAAATTAGCTGACTGTAAGCTCAGATTTCTGGTGGTTATGATAGTCATATAGCTATTTCGTGTTCCCATCAATAACAAGAAATTAGTGTTTTAATGAAGGATTTTCTGCTATCCTGTTAGGTATTTGATTTTAAAAGAACTGTAGTATTGTTTCTTGGCCCTCAGTTGCATATTGAGCAATAATTGCTCTTCAGCTAATATATTTTGTTATTGCTGGAATCATTCATACTTTATAAAGTGCCAGAAAATGCACAAATTCTAATCAGGTGTATCTTAGAATAACTGTTTTATTTTATTATTATCCTATTTAATAAGCCAATATAGAAAATAATGCAAGTTTTTTAGAAGCATTAAGATTTGTTCACGGACTCCATTTTTTCTTTGATGATAATGTCTAGGAACAAAAGAAGAAGAAGTTCTCTAGAGACATCTTATTAATATTACATCTAAACTGTTAGAAAAAAAATAACCCCAAATGCAGCTTACAAATTTTGAAATTTATATTTTTATATTACTCCACTGAAAATTTTGAATCTCAGAACATAAATAGCTTCATATTAAAGTAAACTCTATTGTGTTCAAGTATAATCTTTCTACTTTGATTTTCTACATTGATTTTTTGCAAAGTCCCATTGTGACCTTAACCTGCCTTGATCCCTAAGCACTGATTTTTCTCCATTACCTCAGTGTTTGACTTGTTGCCCAGTTAGTAGTGATGATTACATTGAAACACATCATTGTTATAATTGCTTTAATATACTGCCTTTAGTTAGAAAGTTGTCCTGTTTGTTCCTTACATGCTATAGAGAATTAAAGCTATTTTCTTAGGCTTCGTTATTTTATTAGGGGACATAGCACATTTTGTGAATATAGGGATTTTGTTTATATTAATAGCTTTATTAATGATTTCTGAGGATAATGACATATAAATTTAGGTTTTCCAGAACTTTGTTTTAAAGTGAAAAGTTGGAAAAGAAAATGGTATCACTTGACGGTTGGCAGTCATATCATGTTAAAAATTCGAGGGGTTTGCTAAAGAAGAAATTAACATTACTATGGGGATAAAAAATGAATTTCTGTGGTGTGATTGTATTTATGTCTCTGTATGTGTATATGCGGGCATGTGTCTCCCTAGGACATGGTTTAAAGATGATATTGGAAGTATGAGGTGAGAGCAGGAAATAGGTATTTACAGGCAGTGGAAGCTCTTTATGCAGAGTCCCTACAATAAAAGGGAGCTTGGGTTCGGCAGGAAGGGGAAAAGACCAGCTTGGTCCAACATGGAGAGGAATGTAATTACCTTTTTAAAGGAAATGAAAAATTTAAAAGCAAAAGAAATTGGTATCTATTTGTATATTGTGAAGGACTTTACTTAAAGTATCTTTTTTCTTTCTATGCCTATTGGATTTCTCTGTTTTTCATTGATATTTCATATAATTACTATTTAAAATATTGTTTTCTAATATTTTGGAAGTTTCCTTCAAATATCATAGAAGTTTCTGTGTGTAAAAGTGTGAACGATTACACTCTGGCAATGTTGATTTCAGCAGCTCTGATTTTTTACAATGAACGTCAGATTCTTACTCCTATTTTCTGACCTTCCCCCGCCCCACCTTTTTTGTCTTTAAGCTATTTAATAAAAACTATTCTTTCAATTTTATTTAAGATAAAATGATTTAGATAAAATAATTTAAGATAGTTATAATCTTCCAAGTTCATTAATCAATGTCAAAGAGAGAGTGGATGAAATTGGTAGTCTTATTTGATATTTGCTGTTTGATATAAACTTCAAATGATGAGAGAAATTCTTTTGTGTCATAGTTTCATATTTAGTTGCATATCACAGCTAAATATAGGAATAACTTTGATGAGTCTCTAATTATGATTGGTAAAGTTATGAGAGTTTTTTATTCTGCTGTATTTATTAAGCAATTAAGATGTGTCCAAGTATGATTAAGGATACAAGAGTAATCATAATCCTTCTTTTAAGTCCAGAACTCTTAAAGATAAGAGAATCCATTCTAGCCAGTTTAAACAGAAAAGGACTTATCAGGATTATAGCTTGCTCACTGAAGTGTTTTGAGAGCTGCTGGAAAAGGCTATATATAGGCCGAGGCTTCAGGAATGCCTGTCAGAATCCTGCTGTTCAAGTGGTCCCACCGATGAATCTGATGCCTCCATCATGATGGGGTATAAGATAAATCAGGAAGCTAATACCTACAGGCTGTAGATCGACATTGCTTTCAGAAGAGGTGGTGAGACAGGTTGAAGGACAATTCATTGAGCTGAATCCAAATGGATTATTACACCTGTTTCCAAAAACAACTGTGAATATAGGAGTATGAGCTTTAAAGACCGTGCCTTTGGATGAGAATTTGGCCCACTTGGGTTTTACAAGAAACTAAAACCAATTACCACTATTAGTTGAAGTCTGGTAATGCTTAGAAGTTATGAAGTAAGGTATCAGAAGCAGCAAACACTGATAGGAAAAGAAACTAGAGTCAACCGACCTTTTAGTTAGAGGAATTCTGTCCTGTGATTGTCCATGCATAATTTAATAATAATTCAGTAGTTTAATAGTGATGACACATTTTATTAAACTTCTTAATATAATCTGGTAAGGTGATTATGTGAGATGACACATGGTTCAATATTTTAAAAAGATCCTATTTTCTGTATATGTCAGAGGTACTCCATACACTATATAAAGCCTGAGTGTCATAAGACGTGCAATCTACAGTCCTAATTTTAGTAACAGACAGAAGAAAAATAGTTTTGAGTACTTTGTCCCACAGTGCATCATTTCTTTTAACATTAATTGTGAATTTCCATAAGGATGCTATCCCAATAATTACTGATATAAAACATCAACTATTTCGTATTTCTCATAATTCTCTGGGTTAGCTGAGAGGTATTTCTGACCTGAGCCTACATTGGCTAATTTGGGCTGAGCTCATTCAGGTATCTGCAGTCAGCTGGTATGTTGACAAGAGAATTGGCTGGGTCTTAGCTGGGCTATTCAGTTCTCCTTCACATGGTCTCCCAGCTTTTAGCAACATAGCCCTGTATTCTTAAATTAGAGGCAGGAGTCCAAGAGATTTAAGCCCTGCAAAATTATCCTTCAAAAGTGAAGGAGAGGGACACCTGGGTGGCTCAGTAGGTTAAAACGTCTGACTGAAGCTCAGGTCATGATCTCACAGTCTGTGAGTTCGAGCCCTACGTTGGACCTCTGTGCTGACAGCTCAGAGCCTGGAACCTGCTTCAGATTCTTTGTCTCCCTCTCTGCCCCTCTCCTGCGCTCTCTCTCTCTGTCTCTCTCTCTCAAAAATAAATAAACATTTATTTTTTTTTAAGAAGTGAAGGAGAAATACTTTCCGATATGAACAAAAATTTAGGGAATCTGTTCCAGTAAACCTGCCTTGCAATAAATGTTAAAAGAGGTTCATTAGAGAAAAGGGAAAATGATGTAGGTGAGAAACTCAGATCAAAAAGGAAGGAAGAGAATGGAGCAAGAAATAAATGAAGTTAAGAACATTTATTTTCACTTAGTCTTAATTGACCTAACAGGTAACAATTTGTCCAAAATAATAACAATGTATTTGAATATGTATGACCATATTCAAGCATGTGAAGAGATGTTCGACATCATGACACTAGGGAATTGCAAATTAAAACAATCAGAAATACAACTACACACCTATGTGAATGGCCAGAATCCAGAACACTGACACCACCAAATTCTGGTAAGGATATGGAGCACCATAGACTCTCCTTCATTGTTGGTGGGAGTACAAAACGGTAGAGCCACTTTGGAAGATCGTTTGCCAGTCTCTTAGAAAACTAAACATACTCTTACCAAATGATCTGGCAGTTGTGCCCCTTAGTATTTCCACAAAAGAGTTGAAAATCTATGTCCACATAAAAACTACATTAAGATGTTTATGGTAGCTTTATTCATAATTACCATTACTTGATAGCAACCAAAATGCCCTTCAGTGGGTAAATGGATAAAATGTGGTACATCCAGAAGCCGATCGTAAAAGGTTACATAATGTATGATTTTCAAGTATATGACATTCAGGAAAAGGCAAAATTTTGGAAATAATAAACAAAATTCAGTGGTTTCCAAGGGTTAGGACGGAGAGGTGGATGAATAGGTGGGACTGAGAGGACTTTTAGGGCAGCATTCTGTATGATACTATGATGGTGAATACATATCATTATACATTTCTACAAATCCATAGAATGTACAACACCAAGAGTGAACCCTGAAGTAACTGTGGACTTGGATGGTAATGATGTTTGGGCTCATCAAAATTCATCAGTTATAACAATTGTATCACTCTGGTGGTGGATGTCCATAATGGGAGAGGTTAGGCATGTGTGGGAGTGGCTATTTGGGAAATCTCTGTACCTTTTGCTCAATACTGCTGTGAACTTAAAACTACTTCAAAACATGTTTATTTAAAAAATAAACAATGAGTGGTGTCTACCTCCTTTTAACACCAGTTGGATTTTATCTTCTACCTTTCTTCACTGTATATACTATACTCCATGACCTAGGATTATAACACACTGGTTACTAAATTTAACCTGCAGGGCTATTGCCTGATGTGATGCGTGTCTTGGGGTATTTTCGTCTGGTTGCTTTATTTCTTTAGCAAATATATATGATGGTGTTGCAGAGAACAGCTTTTGCTGCATATGATGAAATAGGTAAATTAGAAGAGTTGAAATATATTGGGTTTGATATTAATCACTTTATTCTTTACAACTTCATGATTTAGATGTTATTGTTATCCTATTTTACAGATGATGAATCAGAGGCACAGAAAAGAGATAACATTTAAATTCATTTCTGATTTTCAAATTGAGTTGACCATCTTTTGCAAATGTAGGGGCCATGTCAAAGATTACCCAAAATGTGGCCCACCAGGTTACGTTGTCCAAACTTACGCTGTTTAACGCAATACCTTTAATTCATTTACTGTGAAATTATAGTGAATAATTATATAGTATTTATAAGTTAACACAGTCTACACACATTATTAGACAACTTGGACTTTGTCTGGCTTACACAAAGAAAGCAATATCAAATAGCATCTGTTACTCACCTGAGACACTTTGGCCTTTCAAATAGTTAGTGTAGATTTCTAAAACAGTTAAGTAACCATCAGTTTTTGAAAGCTATATTTGCTAATTTAACTAGAATATTAGAAAGAGCAAAATATCACAGAGACATAGAATCAGGGAAAAACCTTATACTTACAAAACCTTTGAAACTTAAATAAACCATTGCATTGAATTTATGAACCATGAACCAAACCTAACAAATAGTTTCCAACTGGAGCCATATTGTAATTATTTTAAGTACATTTTTCTTCCTCTTCTAGGCTTTCATAGGTTGTGACATCGCTTCTTAAGTTACCTGAGTTCTCGTCCTCATTCTACAGCCATCCTATTAGAATTAATAATAAAACTGGATCCTGCTTCTCTTAGGAATGGTCTCCTTGAGTCATTAGCATCACTGCTTTTACCTTGGGAAAAATAATGGAATTTGTAACACTCGAGGATGAGGTCTTGCAGGCACCTGTCCCAGTTCCCTCCATCAGTCAAGGTTGCTATGCAGAGCTCATAAATAGTAATCCAGGGCACACAGCTTTATAACTAGAAAGTCTTTGATACTGAAAGCAAGATGAAAAGAGACAACATGAGGACACTTTGGTCGTTCTCTCCATGAGAGAAACTATAGAGTGTACATTTGGGCATGTGCCCCCTGGAAGTATCAAAACACCAAATTGCGTGGTGCCTGGGTAGCTCAGTCAGTTAAACTTGTGACTCTTGATTTTAGCTCAGGTCATGATCGCATAGTCATGGTATCAGCCCCCATGGAGTCTGCTTGGGATTCTCTCTCTGCCCCTCCCTGCACTCGTTTATGCACACATTCACACACACACACACACACACACACACACACTCTCTCTCTCTCTCTCTCTCTCTCTCAAAATAAATAAGTAAACATTTACAAAAAATACACTAAATTGTGTCAGTGCCAGCTAACTAAGACTTGGCCACTCCTCTCTCCCCGCCCATCTTCCAGCCTGTCTTTGCTGCTGAAATATACTGGTGAGCTGGTTGTTAAGCACAGACATCAAGAATTAAATTACATAAACTACAAATATAAGTTTCATTAAAAACAAAGATAATAAATACTGAAACTCCTCCCTTTGTAATTATTTCATTGCATATCACTATTATCTGTGTTCTTTAGGTTATTTACATCTGTTGTGTATGCATGGTAGAAATACTATATAATTTAGTATTCCTCTACCTCTTCTTTAAATACCACATTCAGTAATGCCACCTTTATGGCTGTTTAACCACATTTGTGTGGGACCTCCTATGCCGTTATTCCCCAATGAGGTTTTACTGTTTCTCTACATAGGATCTGCCTTCGACTATATCATACCCTGGTGTAGGATTTACTTACCCTAACTGCTTCTTGGAAACCTGATTTGAAATTTCTGCATGGAGATAATCATATACTTTTTAAATCAAGCTATTTCAGCCAGAGTAGAAAGCACATATTCTTTTCTTTGTGAACCCCTTAAACTCCAAACAAATCTAGTTTTCCAAAATTGTTGAACTGGCATGAAATCAGCACGGCACAATAGTCTCTAAATTGAACTTGAATGAACTTCATATGTCATTCATTTTCACATTTGACGGAAAGAAATGATGGAAAAGAAGCCAAGAAAATACCTCATTTTTTTCTTCTCCCGTGTATCAAGTTTACCCAACAAAATACTGTCTGCAAAACTTTCCCTTTACATTTACATTCTGTGTGTGCCAGAGCATCCCTAAACCTCTACTAATATTGTAACATGCTTTCAAAATATGACCATGTTTAATTATGTTTCCTAATGAGAGTGTTCTATTAGTCTCATTTATAAAGAGTATTTTTCTTAGCAAAACATAATGAAATAATTGCTTTTGACAGTGTTTAGTGAGGGAACTTTGATGAGGTAAGTGCTATGAAAAGATGAGGTCAGATTTGAGTTTCATTTCTGATGTTGTGGAGCATTAAAAAATTTATAGAGAAAACATTTATTTGAGTTAATGTAACCTAGTGAAAATATTTTTTTTATTTTTTTATTTTTTAAATTATTATTGTACCCTTCTCAGATTGTATAAAATGGTAAGATACATCCACATAGATTTGCTTATTCATTAGGGCTAAACATGCATATACATATATATACATGTACTTTAAATACAAGAGATTATTTTTATACTTTGATCTATATGTTTCTATCACAGTTACACAATAACCAAAATATGAGCATATTATTAAGTATATTTAATATAGCCCCATATGCATGCTTTATTGAGGGTATATGTGCATATATGTGTCTTGTGGCTGTATGCGCATATAATTTGTGGAAAATCATATATTTGATATATATTTTGAAGCCCACTTAATCTTATAATGAAAGCGAAATTTCGGGGCAATTAGGTGGCTCAGTTGGTTAAGCGTCCAACTTCGGCTCAGTTCACGTACTTATGGTTCATGGGTTCAAGCTCCATGTCAGGCTCTGTGCTAGTAGCTCAGAGCCTGGAGCCTGCTTCAGATTCTGTGTCGTCTTCTCTCTCTGCCCCTCCCCTGCTTGTCCCTCTCAAAAATAAAAAAAACACTAAAATATTTTTTTAAAAAAGAAAGTGAAATTTCAATGGCACTTCAATGGAAAAAGAAGCTCATCTTATCATTAAAAAATCTTATTACATATATAAACTTTATAAAAATTTATGACCTCATAATAGAAATATTACAAATTAAATACCAAGTTATTTGCTTTGCAGTAATACTGAAAAAAACCCAAATGTATTTTTATATATCCAGTTTTATTTTTCTCAATGGCATATGTGTGCATTTCAAAAGTCATTGTCATATTTCATAAGTTCAAAGAAACATCTTAAAGCTCAGCATAATGATACTTTTGCTTTCCAGAAATAAAACAGATAGATATCAAAAAAATTGCAACTAAATTTTACTCTTCCAAATGTTCTTATCATAAGAACTTTGAAAAAATGAGTAGTACATATACATCTTTACTCATATATTTTCCCATTATTAAAAAAGAATAAGGATCAGTCACTGTTATATACATACACCAACCTTATAATTTTTACATGATTTTTTTTTGTTTATAAATAGTTTTCACCTAACCCTTAAGGAAATTATTACATAAATAATAAGTTTAGCACAGGTTTAAAATGAATACTTGAATATAGATTTAGAGATAAATATCAGGAAACAGATATGTTTAGAAGAAAAGGGTTGAAGTGAAACATTTGCAAGTATGGCCAAGTAACTGATTACATTTTTATATAAACATATTTAAGTAGAAACATATCTGTATGTCTATATAAACATATAATTTATATGCTAAACTGTCCAGGTTTGGCTGACACTCAGCTCATAGATGGGATTGGTATTTTGTGATGGCAAATGTGGTATATTTACCACCGTTTGTCACTACTTACCATTTCTCTTCAGTCAAAAACAAGAACTGTATGCCAGGAGTGAAATAGTGTGACCATGCTACTACATTCTACATCTGGGATGTGTTTTAAAAGTGAAATAAGAGGGGCGCCTGGGTGGCTCAGTCAGTTAAGCGTCCAACTTCAGCTCAGGTCATGATCTTGCGGTCTGTGAGTTCAAGCCCTGCGTCGGGCTCTGTGCTGACAGCTCAGAGCCTGGAGCCTGTTTCAGATTCTGTGTCTCCCTCTCTCTGACCCTCCCCCATTCATGCTCTGTCTCTCTCTGTCTCAAAAATAAATAAACGTTAAAAAATTTTTTTTAAATGAAATAAGAGAAAATATACTGTGAATGGTAGACGATAGTTAACACTGGCTTTGCTTATTTGTGTTGGTCAAAGAAGTAATACAGAGTGAATCAGATTTGTGCAGGAATAATTATTTATTTTTTTATATATCAAAGACAAGGCCATAAGATTAAAGTCAAGTCTTTAGTTCAGAATTAAAATTGATGCATGCCTGGTACTCACAGGAGATTTATCTAAGTATTGTACATATCACCAAGACTTCCAACTTAACATCTGATGGGAGAACTTCATCAGTATGCAAATGAAGAAACAGGGTGACTGATGTAGTAAACTCTTCATATAACATGTGCTGAAAATATCAAGATCTCTTTTTAATTAACAGTTAGTTGAGACAAATAAAAAAATAAAGGATGAAGGAAAATAAAAATTGAGAATTCTATGTTACTATATACAAAAGTTGAAATTTATAAGATCCTGTAGAAACAGAGCAAAGGTAGTATATGATAATTTATAGATGCTTTTTAAACATTTGATCTGATTCTGAATGAAATATAAGATAAAAATGAAATATAAAATATTTAGACTTTGTAAGGCAAGAAATAAAAATGAGTTGAAAGCATATCTCAAGATAAAAAGTGGTTTGACATAATAAGATGGTAATGGCACAAAGAATCAATAGCTAAATTAATCTACCTTTGAGGTGGTGAAGATCATAATTATTTCTGTACAAAATGTAATCAGAATTGTATGATAAACAACACAGGAAATAAGAAAGAATTAACATTTAACATAGGGACTAGAGACACCTTAATATATTATATATGTTCATGGAAAAAATAACCAAAAAACAAAAAGGAATAATGGATAGAAATGATTTAAAGTAAATGTGGCAAATACTACAAATCTGTGTAATAAAGATTAAATTGTAAGATGTGCTTAGATTGCTTATTGAATAGCAATCATCAGTTTTGCAGATAAACAAATTTTAAAACATGAATTTACATGTACTATTTATTACAAATCTATTGATCACATGAATCTATATTATCATAATTTTAGCAGTCTTTTAAAAGTGGTAGATTGAAAACAATTTAGATTAGTTACTATATAGTTTTCTTTACCAAGCCCCTTATTAATTTAATTAGAGAAAATGAGAAGATTTAAATAATAATTTAACTAGTTCCTCTAACTATTAATTCTGCAGGCACTAGAAAGTTTAACATAAGAAACGATGATACGTATGGTAAATTCATTGTATGATTAAAATGCATTTTTACAAAAATCCACTATGCAGCTTTTAGTGGTACTGGTATTGGGAAATGCAGGGTGGATTTTGGATTTAGAAAATGCAATCATTGTACAAGAGTAAATGAGTGTTTGCTGAGAAATTACTTGAATGAGTATCATTTCATTAAAATAGAAACATGAAATCAGTGTCTTTAGAAGAATGAATATGTTTTGTTAGATATGGACCTCTCCATCCTTTCTAAATTATATTGTGAGATATGCACAGTTACAAAAATGTTAAATAAGGAAGAATCAGAAAATAAACATGTAAAATAAAAAGTAATCAAGGGTGGGGCACCTGGATGGCTCAGTCGGTTAAGCGGCGACTTCGGCTCAGGTCACGATCTCGCGGTCCGTGAGTTCGAGCTTCGCGTCGGGCTCTGTGCTGACGGTCAGAGCCTGGAGCCTGTTTCAGATTCTGTGTCTCCCTCTCTCTGACCCTCCCCCGTTCATGCTCTGTCTCTCTCTGTCTCAAAAATAAATAAACGTTAAAAAAAAAAAAGTAATCAAGGTGGTTAATATGATCTAAATATATTTTAAACAAGAAAATTAGGCATGAAATGTCTTTCAGGTTATTTCTTACAATTTTGTGCTCAATGGCATAATGCTAACATCATAATTTGCCAGGATTGAGCACTTTGTAACTCAACAGTTTATTATTTAGTTAGTTATTTTTAAAATATGTGCCCACTTGCATGTGAGTGGTGGGGGGGGGGGGGGCAGATGGAGAGAATGTTAAGCAGGCTCCACACCAAGCGTAGAGCCCAAAGGCGGACTCTATCATGACCTGAGCTAAAATCAAAAGTTCCACACTTAACTAAGTCACCCGGGTAACTCCTCGACATTTTATACAACTGGAAATTATGCAAAAGTTATCTGTTTATCAAGGGAAATAAATATTTTCAAGAGGATTTTATTAAAGACAGTTAATAAAATATTTAGTGGAATCCCTCTTATAATAAAGTATTTTTAGTCAATATTGGCCAGCCCTCTAGTTGTGGAATAAAGTATAAGTTTATGTGGATTCAGTGTCCCAACAGGTGGCTGTGTAATTTCAACATAATGTATAAAAAAGAAACATATATAATCGTAACTAATCCCAAATTCTAATTGATAACCTATAGGGGATAATCAGTAGAAATGAGTTCATATGATTTAATATTAATTTGATGTGGTAAAACATCACTGCCCTTGAATACTATTTGTAGCTGAGGATATACTTTCATTTTACTTGCTTATTCTGTACTATAACTTTGCTTTTATGTGAATTACTACCTGTTATATTTTTTAAAGATATTAATTAAATCAATATAAGTTAAAAATATGTTCTTTTAAAGGCAGATTTTTCCTCAGAGCCATTTTAAATTCACAGCAAAATTGAGAGGAAAGTACAGAGAGTTCCCATATGCTCCCTATCTACACACATGCATAGGCAAACCCATTATCAACATCACTTACCAGAGTGGTACATTTGTTACAGCACATGAACCTATACTCATACATGATTATCACCCAAGCCTATAATTTATCTTAGGGTTCACTCTTGGTGCTGTACATTCTGTGGATTTGGACAAATGTATAATGACATGTATTCATCATTATAATATCATGCTGAGGAGCTACACTGCCCTCTGTCCTATCTATTTATTCTTCCTCTTACCCCGACCCCCTGGCAACTACTGAGCACTTTGCTGTGTCCATAGTTTTGCCTTTTCCAAAATTTCGTATAGTTGGAATCATACAATATGATTTTCTTTTTTTTAATGTTTATTTAATTTTGAGAGAGAGAGGCAGAGAGAGGGACACACGCACACACACACAGAATCTGAAGCAGGCTTCAGGCTCTGACCTGTCAGCACAGAGCCATATGTGGGGCTTGAACCCATGAACCGTGATATCATTACCTGAGCACAAGTCCACACAAAACCAACTGAGCTACCCAGGCACTCCTATGTAGTCTTTTCAAACTGTTCTCTTTCAATTAGTAATACACATTTAAGCTTCCTCTGTGACTTTTCATGTCTTGATAGCTCATTTCTTTTTAATGCTGAATAATATTCCATTTTCTGAATGTACCATTTTTCATCTATTTATTTAATGAAGGGCATCTTCGTTGCTTCCATGTTTTTGCAATTATAAATAAAGCTGGTATAAACATCAGTGTGAAGATTTTTTTGAGCACATAAGCATCAGTTTTGGGAGATAAATATCAAGGAACACAATTGCTAGATTGTTTAGTAATAGTATATTTGGCTTTACAGGAAACCACCAAACTCTCTTGGTGACTGTACCATTTTGAATTCCCACCAGCAATGTATGACAGTTCCTATGGGTTCATATCCTTGCTAGTATTTGTTGTCAATGTCCTGAATTTTTGCTGTTGCAATCAATATGAGTGGTATCTTATTATATCTTTAATTTGCATTTCCCTTATGACATATGATGAAGAGCATCTTTTCATATGCTTATTTTTCATTTGTATATCTTCTTAGATGAGGTGCCAGTTAAGGTCTTTGACCTATTTTTTATTCTGGTTGTTTGTTTTCTTAATTTTGAGTTTTAAGTGTTCTTATGTTTTGGATCACAGTTCTTTGTTAATTGTGTCTTTTGCAAATATTTTCTCCCTGTCTGTGGTTTGTTTTCTCATTTTTCTCTAACATTTTGGGTGATAGAACAATAGTTTTAAATTTAAATGAAGCCCAGACTGTAGGTTCTTCTTTTCATGGATCGTAACTTTGATGTTGTATCCACAAAAGCATCAGTATACTCAAGGTCATCTAGATTTTCTCCTATGTTATCTTTTAGGAATTTTATACTTTTGCATTTTACATCTAAGTCTGTGATCCACTTTGAATTTGTTTTTGTACAGGATTTGAAGTCTATATCTAGGGGTGTGTGTGTGTGTGTGTGTGTGTGTGCGCGTGCATGCGCGTGCACGCACACATGTGCGCCTAATTGTTCCAGCACTGTTCGTTCCTTTGTTGAAAAGACAATCCTTTGCTTCATGGTATTGTCTTTGCTTCTGTGTCAAAGAACAGTTGGCTCTGCTTATGTTGATCTACTTCTAGGCTCTCTGTTCTGTTTCACTGATTTATTTGTCTCTCTCTTTTTTTTTTTTGCCAATACTAACACTGTGTTTATTACTGTAGTTTTATAGTAAGTCTTTTTAAAAATTTTTTAAATGTTTATGTATTTTTGAGAGAGAGAGAGAGAGAAAGACGGAGCACAAGTTGGGGAGGGGCGCAGAGAGAGGGGTACACAGAATCCAAAGCAGGCTCCAGGCTCTGAGCTGTCAGCACAGAGCCCAATGTGGGGCTCGAACCTACAAACTATGAGATTATGACCTGAGCCAAAGTCGGTTGCTTAACCACCCAGGTTGCTGAGCCACCCAGGCACCTGTATAGTAAGTCTTTTTTTTTTTTTTTAATGTTTTTTCCACATTTTTATTTTCTTGGTTATCTGACATTTGAATTCCTTTTACTGAAATCACTACTTTTTATATTCAAGTTTCTATTTAATTTATAGTTAGTTAACTTAAAGGGTAATATTGGTTTCAGTAGAATAATTGAGTAAGCCTTGAAGAGGGTAGTGTCAGTACTCCAACTTTGTTCTTTTTCTCCAAAATTATGTTGGCTATTCTGGGTCTTTTAACCTTCCATATAAACTTCAGAATCAGTTTGTCAATATCCACAGAAAAACTTGCTGGGGGTTTGACTGGGTGGGATTGCACTGAATCTGTAGATCAAATTGTAAACAACTGACACCTTAACAATATACAGGCTTCCTACCCATGAACATGGAATATTTCTCCAATAATTTAGTTCTTTCTTGATTTAAGTCATCAGGGTTTCATAGTTTTCTTCATATAGATTTTACACATACTTATTCAGATTTATACCTAAGTATTTCATTTGTGGGCATGCTAATGAAAATGGTATTGTATTTTTTATTTCAAATTCCACTTCTTCACTGCTGTTGTGTAGGAAAGCAACTGGCTTCTGCATATTAACCTTGTGTCCTGCAATCTTGATAAATTGCTTGTTAGTCTGGTAGGCTTTTTTTTTTTTCAGTTATTTTGGGATTTTTTTGCATTGACAGTGTTGTCCTCTGTGGAAAAAAAAAACAGGTTTTTGTTTTGTTTTCCTTTAGTTTTAGTTTCAGAACACCCTTATTCAGCTATAATTCACATATATAATTCAACAATTTAAAACTATTGATTCTTAGTATATTTACTGAGTTGTGCAACCATTACAAAAATAAAGTTTGGAACATTTTCATTACCTCTCAAAAAAGCACACAGTTGTTGAGCATTTTCTTCTCCCCATACCAGTTTATCCCTGAGCAGTCCCTCCCCCTTTCCCTCTGATACTTCCCTTATACTAAGAAACTTCTAACCTACTTTCTGTCTATATGGCTTTGCTTACTATGGATATTTCATATAAATGGAATCAAACAGTCCATTTGAACTTTTGTTTCTGATTTCCTTCATGTAGCATGATGTATTCAAGGTTCATTCATGTTATAGCATCTACCAGAACTTTATTCCTCTTTGTTGCATTATTCACTATAGCCAAAAAGTATAAGCAACTCGAACATACGTTGATGGATGAATGAATAAATAAAATGTGGTAGATCCATGCCATGGAATATTATTTGACAAAAACCGTGTTCTCTAACTTTTGCTTCTTTATAAATTACCAAATTATTGTAGTATTTAAAAATTGGCTTATTAAATGAAAACCAGTTGAAAATGTGACTTCGTTAAATATTAAAAAGGATAAGACATATATCCAAAAATGTAAGCCATAGATTTATTAATATTTTAGTTCATAGGCATATGAATTAGCCATGCAGGAATACTGATGTTCAGTTACACTGGGTGTTTTAAGTATAAAGTGATTACTCTTGATTTTACATAAAACATAAGAGAATATATTTAAGGATTTATTGTAAAATTCCATAGATGTTTTGCTTGTCTCTGTGCGCCAAATATGCACATGCAAAAATGTAATTATATCAGAAAAAAAAATAATAGTTAATTTTAGTATGGTTGAAATCGTCATCTAGAAAAGTCAAGTTACGCTACTACCTATGAAAATAGTACCTAACACAGACGTTCCTGATTGAAGCCTGGGGAAAATGTTAGGGGTAGTGATAGAGCCTGAAGCAAGGATCACAGTTGAGTAACACTGTCTAGAATGAATGTCAGATTTGTAACGTTATGTCTAGAGCCTAATTTATATATATCCAAATTAGTCTTTATGCTCTACTGTCTTAAAAATGATGTATCGATTTATATTCTGTGTAGAATTATACCATATTGTTTTGTAATTAGAGATGTTAATTACTGCAGTTCTATGTATAGCTGACACCGCCTACAGAATAGGGCTGTAGGAAAAGTGAACACCGATTTATTTTCAGTTTATATTCATATTCATATATTCAGTTTTTATTTCATTCAAAAGATTTTAACTCAAGAATAAGTGTAATAAAGCTTATCACATAAAATATTCTTGTAGGATTAATTAAAATGTTACCTCCTTCAGCAACTTTACCTACTTCTCTCTCTTTTTCTTGATTCGATACTTATTTTGTGTCTTATCCTTCCTTCTTTTGTTTCAATATATATAGGACTTCTACTAGGTGCAAGATCATGGGTAAGATTCTGTATACATAGAAGTGAAAAATATAAAATACATATTTCTTTAAATAGCTAAGTAGATATCTTAGTTTTCTATTGCTACTGTAGCAACTGGCTATGAAGTCAGTAGTTGAAAACAACACCAATGTATCATTCTAGAGTGCTGGATGTTACAATTTTGAAATGAATCATAAAGAACTAACATCTTGGTGTTGGCATATTTTCCTTCTCCAGGCTGCCTCCATGCATTTGCTGCAGCCACTTCTGTCTTTAGAGCCACCTGTGTGGCATCTTCAATTCTGTCTCTTTTGTTCTCCCTTGTTCTCAGTCCTGCCCTCCTCTTTTCCTTTGAGCTGCCATTAGTCACGTGTTGTTCTCTGACACCCTGCCATCTTCTTGCCCTTACAAAGACACTTGTGGTCACATTGGGGCACACAGATAATCCACAGTAATCTTCCCATCTCATCTCAAAACCTTAATTGCATCAGCAAAGTCTTTCCTCCCCATATAAATAAACAATTTCATGGGTTCTTGGGATTATAAATAAATGGACATCTTCAGTGGGGGGAGCATTTTTCTGTCACCTGCAGGAGGTATATCTGTATTTCTGCTACAGTTTGCATTTATAATATATGTGTGTATTTTGAATGGGAGAAAAAATGTTCGGTGTTCTAATTTCAGGTTTAACAGAATCTTTGTACATATTAAAATAAGTTACTACTAAATTGCATAAACCTTGCTAAAGATTTTAATGTAAGGTTCTTTAGAGTATAAACACAGATTTTGGTTTTGTATTATCAGTATAGATAAAATCTATTTTTATGAAAACATTTTATTATGGGATATAAAATAGAGACAAGTATGTAAAGCAGAAATTTACACCATAATTAATACTTGTAAAAAAGCATCACCCTCATAACCACTGCACACTAGAGAACCCTGTAAGAAGAGAAGCCTGCCACCACTATACAAACATTTGCATGTTGCTTCCAGGATGTAATCTTTAGAGATAACCACACCCCTAACTTCCAGTGATCTCTTCCTTGATCTTTTTAATCCTTAGAAATATGTCCTTAAACAATGTATTCATGCCTGCTTTTATCAAGTTACATTCTACATTTTATGATTTGTCTTTATTTCTTTGCTCAGATTATATTTGTAAAAATCCATCCATCATTTTGTATATAAATCTGGATTATTTATATGATTTCTGTACAGCATTCCGCTGATTTCATTTATAATACAAGAGTCTTAGAATGGAGCATATTGAAAAGTACAAACTGAAATAAGAAGATACAGTAATAGTGATGATAATAAAGAAATATGTTGGCTTTCCTATCTCATTACACTATCACTAGTCTCTATAACACGTTCTTTACTCTAGGACTTAGTTTGAAGCAGCAGCCGTATCTGAGATAGTTACAATTTCTGTGGCAAAGGGAACAAGTAAATGGGTTGAATTGGGTTTTATCCTTTAAAGCTTCTTCCCAGAAATGACGTGGAACTTCCACTCGTGACCATAACCCAAGTAGGTCACATCACATGTCCATACCTGATTTCTAGAAGGCAGGGCAGTGCAATTACTTCGTGTACCTGGAGGGGAAAGACCTTGCTGTATCTCATGAACTGCCCTGATCAGTTCGCTACTGCAGTGTCAATTAACCATCAGATACTCAATTTATTATCACTTCTGCTCACAAAATAATCCTCAAGTACATGGTCATAGTATAAAAAGTACTTTATTAACTGGTAACAATATTGGGAAAATGGAATTAGCAAGTTAAAATTTTGTGAACCTATTTTAAAATGTGGGTAAAACATGCTACTTGTATAGTAAAATTTAAAAGAACATTGCACTACCAGTATTGTGCTAAAAATATGACTGCGTATGCCAGAATATATGAAAATGGTCTTACCTAAAAAAAGTCACTTACAGAATTAGAACTTTGGGAAGAAGCATGCTTTCTTATATTGTGACATTTCATAGCATACTTTTAAAAATGTTAGTATTTAAAAGTGCCTGGAAAATATTTTCAAGCAGATGAGACTTGTGAGGCATTCAGTATGATTTAGGACAATGCTGACAGCATAAGGAATAGTTCATTTTAGTTGCTTCCCAGATTTAGAGGATATCCTTTGAAGACAGTTGTCAGTTTTTTGGGGGGATTTTTTTTTGTTTGTGTGCTGAGATTCTTTTCAGTGCTCCTTGTTATGGCTTCTTTTCTTTCCTTGGTATTGGTATACTTGGTAAAAGCATTTATAACAGTGTTTCCTTAGCTCACTTCAGACATTAACTTATTGCCATCTCCTCTAGAGTCTACATTCCTAGAACAGAGAAACACATCTTAAGTCCCCCTTCCAAACTCTGATCAAGGCATTTCAAGAAGCCAGTCCTGCCACATGCTAATGCTTTATTTTGGGAACAGCCGCATTTCACATTCCCTAAGTGTGTGCAAGCAGAGACTTCGTTACTTGTTGGGCTAAAATGTCAAAGTGAAATTTCCCCCAATGGTACGCCATGAGCTGACCCAGATATTACAGTCCTATCCAATCCACTCTGCAAACCACCTTTACAGCACTTTTCAACCTTGGTGTGATAGTGAAGATTACACACACACACACACACACACACACACACACACACCAAAACCAAACAAAACAAAATAAAACAAAACAGGCGCTTTGGAGCCAGACAGATGCATTTGAGTTGGTTTTTCTATACCTCATCTTCACTATCTATAAATTTGAGATGGTAATGACAATCATAGTTCCCAAATCTTTTTTAAAAAAATTAATTTTTATTTTTGAGAGAGAGAGAGAGAACATGAGCAGGAGAGGGGTAGACAGAGAGGGAGACACAGAATCTGAAGCAGGCTCCAGGCTCTAAGCTGTCAGCACACAGCTGGATGCGGGGCTTGAACCCATGAACCGTGAGATCATGACTTGAGTTCAAGTCAGAAGCTTAACTGACTGAGCCACCCAGGCGCCCCCATAGTTCCCAAATCTTAAGCTATATCTTCTGTTCAGTGTCTTTATTTGCCTACTGCATCATAGGAATTGATTAAAAGTAATTATTTGTATCAGTTGACAGGCTGTCTTTCACACCATTTTGTGAACTACATGAGAATAAAGGTTGCAGTTTTTTCATATCATCACCTCCCAAATCAGCAATATTGTGAACAGAATGCAATCAGTATATACTATCATTAGACTCTTGATAGATAACTGCTTTTAAATGTGGCATATTCTTAGTAAAAAAAAAATGGTATGTGTTGGTTTTGGTAATGTTGAAAAATAGACCTAATAATTAAAACACAATTTTATAGCCAAGCATTTTTTTTAATTTTTTTTTTAACGTTTATTTATTTTTGAGACAGAGAGAGACAGAGCATGAACGGGGGAGGGTCAGAGAGAGAGGGAGACACAGAATCTGAAACAGGTTCCAGGCTCTGAGCAGTCAGCACAGAGCCTGACGCGGGGCTTGAACTCACGGACCGCGAGATCGCGAGATCACGACCTGAGCCGAAGTCGGACGCTTAACCGACTGAGCCACCCAGGCGCCCCTAGCCAAGCATTTTAATGCCAAAAATATGTTTCATGTTTCAGTACTTGATTGGCTATTTGTTTCACATTGTGATCATTGACTTTAGGTGATTTTAAGTTCCTCTACATTTACAATGCAGTCTTTATTTAGTAATGTTTTACATAGTTATTCATCACTTTTTCATGCTAGGATATTTTCACAGTAAAGAATAGTTATATAAGGTAGTGAGATGGATGGTGGCCTTCCCCAGAACCTGTAAAAACTTACCTTCTTTGGAAGCAAGGTCTTTGCAGATTAATTAGTTTGCTAGGTCCACAGATTGAGGACTTCAGCTACATAAATTCATCTTCTTACAGTTTTGGAGGCTAGGAGTCCAGACTGAGGGATCAGCAGATGTGGCCATCCTCCTTGGCTTGCAGATGGTCTTTCCTCTGTGTGTGCCCCTCCCTAGTGCCTTTCTGTGTACAAATTTCCTCTTCTGATAAGGACACCAGTCAGATTGTATTAGGACCCAAACATGTGGCCTCATTTTACCCTAATTCCAAATACAGCTACATCCCGTGGTAGTGGGGGATAGGCCTTTAACAGATGAACGTTGTGAGGACACAGTTCAGCCCATAGCAGCAGATGTAATTGAATGAAGGCTTTTGATATGAGGATTATCTGGGTGGGCCCTAAATTCAAGGAGAAGTGTCCTTCTAAGAAAAAGGTAGAGAGGGATTTGAGGCTGACACAAAAGAAGGGGGTAATATGACCAAAGAGGCAGAGTTTGGAGTAATATGCCCACAAATCAAGGACTGCAAGCATACACTAGAGGCTGGAAGAGGAGAGGAACTGATTATCCCCTAGAGCACAGAGGGAGTGTGGCCCCACCAAATTTCAGAATTCTAGCCTCTAGAACTGGGAGACAATACATTTCTGTTGTTTTAAGCCACCAAGTTTGTGGTAATTTATTATGAAACCTTCAGAAAACTAACACAGATTTGTCAATGTGTCTAGTTCTTGGCACCTGTGCCTGAAGATTTAGAATGATTTTTCATAAACACCCTTAATCTAGTTAATTGTTTCTGTGGAATACAAGAAGGAAATTAATACACAAGATACACAGTAAAATATGTACATATACTTATATAATTGCAATTGCCTATAGATGTCTTTATTTCATTTTCCATCTTTTATATTTGATGTGGGATAAATATACAAGAAATTTTTAAATTCTGATTTTTAAGATTTCGAGATGCTGGAGAAAAGTAAGGTTGTTTGAAAATAGGTGTACAGAAAAGAAGTCTACAATATAAACTTAGAAGGATTTGCAGTAACATATATATGCATATATCTATATATGAAAATATTTAAAATGCCAATGCATAATGAGTATTTAGTTCTATGTGTGAAAAAGACTACTATCCCTGTTTGTTAAACTCAATTTGCTAAGACTTAATTGTAAACTTTAGGTATCTAGTATAAATAAATCTAAAATTATTTGCAGTTTATTGTTATAAAGATCTGCTCTGTTGGAAATATACTGGTAACTTCTATTTGAAGAATGTATTCACCATGAGCAGTTCACTCACTGAAGAAGATGGTGTTTCGAAGAATTTAGGACATAGTAATGATGGATTTTGAGATTTATGCAGTTTCTTTTTAAAGAAAACTTCTCTGTGGCAAGAATAAGTTGTTATTTAGAAAGTAAGAAAAATATTAAAATCTACTGCTAAATCAGTAGAATTGATATAATGTTGTTGCTTTGTATCGATGTCAGAAGTCAAAGAAAAATAAACATAAAGAAAAATAAGTCTTAAAAACAAATGGTACTGAAAATTTAAACACAGTTTTGTGAGATACAAGGATAAATTATATTGCAGTACCTGGATATCAAAGATAAAGTTTTCTATTTTAGTAATGTTTGCTAGAGCACCTGGAAATTCTATATGGGGCCTTTGGGCACAGCAAATATGTTCAGGAAGCCAGACCTTCAGTAAATGATTCTTAGTGAAATAAAACTGTTAATAGAAACATGATAATTTGTATCCTACCATTAGTGCCATTTTCCTTTTGAGTTCCAATAAATGATTATCATGATGTTAACAAGCAAGATGTACGTTAATTTTGAAAATACAGAATAAAAACACATGAGATCAACAGATTTTTCTTCAGTACGAGTCTCATCAACTGCCCTCTCTTAGTGGGATTACCAGGGTCCAGAATCTTGTACTCTTGATTACAGCTGTTACTTTACTCAGAGGTGCTCAGCAAGAGCTTACATTATTCTTTAGTGGTTTTTTTTTCTTGCTTTTGTTCAAACTGCCTCCTAGAAAATCTTAAAAAATCATTTACTTTTTTCAGTGTTTTAACAGGTTGCGATTTTTTTTTAAATTTTTTTTTTTTTTTTTTTATTATTTATTTTTGGGACAGAGAGAGAGACAGAGCATGAACGGGGGAGGGGCAGAGAGAGAGGGAGACACAGAATCGGAAACAGGCTCCAGGCTCTGAGCCATCAGCCCAGAGCCTGACGCGGGGCTCGAACTCACGGACCGGGAGATCGTGACCTGGCTGAAGTTGGACGCTTAACCGACTGCGCCACCCAGGCGCCCCTGGGTTGCGATTTTTTAATCCACAGATTTTTTCAGGAATGCTCCCTAATTCAATTTAAGGACTCTAATTAAGTAGTTCATAAAAATCTCTGCATATTTCTGGTGGCCAGGGTGCAGAGGCTTCTCTGGGACAGTTTGTAGCGAACAGCAAGAACGGAGAGAAACTGTTTTCTTAATTTAACCCTGACTTGAGACGCACCCTGCCCCGAAGGCCTTTTGTAACCATCAAAATGGACTGTTTCTCCACAGTCCTGGAGGCAGTAAATTCTCTCCATCGAGGGAGACATAGTGTCCTAAACAATGAACATCTTCCCATCTTTGCACATTTCTTGTAAATTTGACTTTTTGATCTTGATAAGATTGGAGAACACAGCATTTCATCGTTTCAAATTTTATACTTACATAAAATATTTTTCAGGTTTTGTTGCTAGAAATATTGTAGAGTGGCTGCAAGTGTGTGTACATGAATACGACGTGATGTAGCTTGACACATTTTCTGTTTCCTGGAAATTGTTCTTCTATCAAGAGGCACGGCTTGTCTGGTGTCTCCTTTCATTGTGTTAACAGCTGCTGGTGATCTTTGCTTCCATCCGTTAATTCACCAGCAGTTAAAAATGATGCTCTTTTAATTCCATCATTCTTTCCTCACTTATTAGCAGATATTTTTATAAAGAAAAACATCCCTTCAGGGATCCAGTGATTAACTGAACATCATAAAGGAGATAAGAACCACTTGTGCCCTGAGAGAACAAAAACGACCTCATCAGTTATACACACACATTTGTTTGCTGTGGACAGTTCCCTGCTCCAACACACCAACCGCCCGCTTTCTCTCCCCCACCCTGCTCCCAGTACACGTAGGATGTACTCATATCCCAAATTACAGTAAGCTTTGCTATGTTACAGTTCTGCTCTCATGACAAGGATAAACATCAGTGTTAAGTATTTACTGAATGCCTTCTAGAACTTTTGTGCAGTTAATGAGGGAAGGTTTCAAAATTACGCACCATGAGACACCCATGATTATAATCCCACGATTATGTTTAAATCATTTGAATCTAAGAAGAGCATTGTAGTGTAGGTGAGACTGGTATCATCATCTGTTTTATAGATGAGGACACTGAGGCTTAGAGGTTGGCTTGCAAATGCACAAGAGAGCTGGAAAGCAATAGGGCTAGGATTGAAATCCATGTGTCCTCACTCCAATGCCAGTCTTCCACATGCTCTGCCAGTCCTTTCTTTCTCCTGATTATATTTTCCCCTTCACCCTGAAGATCATCTCTATTCATGTAAATAGGAAAAAAAAAACAATAACAAAAGGAAAACATCACTTCATCAACTACATGGTCACCAGTCACATCAGAAAGGTAGGATAAATGCTTCATTCTTTCCTATCAGTGACTAGCTTTCAAAATAAAGATTTCCTTATTTAGAACCTTCATTAATGAACAATTAGTAGTTTTTATAAACATCATTACAAACTCTTGGGTATAAATGAATTTGATGGATTCCAACCCACTGAGGTTATTCTCCTTACTGATACTCAAAATTTTGCAACTTTTACTGATAGGAGCCTCTTTAGTTTAACTAAGTTCTTCTGACACAGCCCCAGTAAGTCATTGGTAGCTTCTAAGCTATCCAGAATAACTGTATTCCAGGTTTAAGTTATACGTCTCCTTCCACAGACCAGGAATCAGACATATCTCCAAAATGAACTGGCTACTTTCATTGGGCAATTGTATCTGGACATTGTAATCTGGGTGCTAAGTAAGTATGCTTATTCCTACTGCACTATACCTGGTTTCTATACACGTTAGAGAACAGAGCTATGAAAACAGAAACATAGATGATAGATCTCTGATCTATGTGACATAGATACATAGATGAAATAAGTCAAGCATTCATAGTTTTCCAACTCAAATTCGGCTGTTCGGCATTTTTGCATAATCAATACATTTTCCATCTTTACCTTTCTTCTGCTTTTCAGCAACATTAGAAATAAATGAGTTAGATTAACATTTGCTTTACTGCACAAAGTACATAAAAGATTCTCAGCAATATAAAAGAACAACCAATAACGAATACTGTAAATAGTTTAAGATTATGTTTTGATAGTTCTTTCTGTCCTTAGGTTATATCTCGCTATAAACATATAGTCAAATTGCGATGGTTAAAGTCACTTGGCGTCATTCATCTGTGTGTGTGTTTGTGTGTGTGTGTGGTCAATAACTAGGCACGTATTTAAGTTCACTTTTTCATTTTTTTGTTTCGTTTTCATTGCATTTGTGTAAAATATTTTGCATGGGTTTCCAGGCAAAAAGCAAAGTAGAGAAAAGTGTATATTATATGGATGCATTACTTTTCTCCATTTTTTTCACTTATGACACATGGGGATCAAATGATAGTTATATACGAGAGCATTCATTCCTTTGTAGAGGTGTGATTTCAGAGATACAGCACACTTTATTCACCTGAATCTCCTCTGGCAGAAATTTGGATTATTGCTAGTTTCGTTGCGTTCTACTCCCTCGCATCAAGTGCTGCAATTATTTGCTTTGTTTTCAAAAAATACTCTTTTCAAAAATATTTTTATTAGTGTGTATTTTAGATATATTCCTAGAAGTTGTATTCTTGGGTCAAAGGGTAAATAATTTAAAAATTTGTCACATTGTTGGTTTGCAAGCTCCTGGGGTGCTTCCCAGGTCTACTCTGAAACTGGTCTCTGTACTCAGAGGGCACAGAGAGAAACTGAAGAAAGACACAGGCCACTCCAGATTGGTAGGTGCCAGGTGTAATAAGCAGGAGAAGGCACATGCGAGACTTGTCTTAGGTGGCTGCAAGGTGAGTAGATGTCCACACCTGCTGCCAGATCTTAAAACTTTACATAGACGCCTTACCTGGGTCCAGTCAAGTATACCTTCCAGATGGTCTTAAGGCCACATCACTATCTCAAGGCCGTGTCCTTGAAGCGACTTCTGGGAGCAAGGAAGGCAAACAGAACTCACATTACAGAGACAGAAGACGGGATGGATGTGAAGCCTCTGATCACCCCGTTGAGTTCATGAGTCAACTGGTGGTCACAACTTGATGACCTCCTTCAGCACACACACATGCCAAATTACTCTTCACAGTGATTTTATCATTTTGTCATGTCACCAGCAATGCATGAAGGTTAATATTTAGCTGCCCCCTATTAGCTGAATATGTTGTTACATTTTTGACTTTTTGCCAATGGAAGAGGTAGGTATGCAAACAGCATTTCAGTTTCTGGATTATTTCCATTTCTTTATCTATGAAGTGTGTGTTCCTTTCTCTAGTTTTTAATGTTGTTGAAGATTTTCTCTAACTTTAGAGCTCTTTATTAAGCATATTAGCCCTTTGATATTGTAAGTTGCAAATGTTTTTCACAGTTTGACATCAGTCTGTTTACTTATGGTGTCTTTTGCTATGCAAATTTTTAAATGTAATCGAGTGTCTCTCATTTTTCCTTGTTGCTTCTGGAGTTTGAATTATAGCTTAAAATATTTTTTCCTCCCCCATTTATAGAAAAGGCAAACAAGTTTTCTTCTGTTATGTGCATAGTTTTATCCTTTTATATTTAAATCTGTAGCCCTTTTGGAATTTATCCTCATGTATATGATGCATAGATACCATTTTATCTCTTTTCCTTAAAGTCTCCAGTTATCCAAGCAGCACTTATTCTTATTAAGAATACATTTTTTTGGTCTTTTTTCTAATATGCCATTTTCTCTTTTGATCCCCTTTTTGTGTTTTGTTTTTGTTTTTGTTTTTATCTATTCTTGCACCCAAACACAGTTTAGAATGTTTAAAATGTTTGGTATCTTGTAGGCCTTTTCCCCTTTTTGCTTATTTTGTTTTTCCTCCGGATGTTTTGGCTAATAATTAATTCTACTTGTTTGTTTTTTCAGATAAACTTTTAAATCATATTCTTATGCATCCAACAATTAAATGCTTGAGTTAGCTTATAGATAAGTCACATCTTTATGATGTGGGGGTCTTCCCACCCCAGGATAGGGTATTTGTTTTTCAGTTCTGTGAGTCTGCTTTTATGCCTGTCTATGATTGTATTTTTTTCAATATTTCAAAGTATAGTTGTTTTATTATTATATGCCAGCATTATACAATTGAAAGGCAAGTAAAAAATCAAAATTAAAAGGGCATTTAAAATGATCTTAAACAATGACGCATTAAAAAATGAGTTCAAGATCTGTACATTGCCAACCGAAGAACATTTCTGAGAGAAATTAAGACCCAAACACATGCAGACATGCACCATGACCATTTTTTGGAAGACTCAACAGTATCAAGGTGGTGCTTCTTCCCAAATTGATCCGTGCATTACACTTAATTCCAATCTTTTTATTTATACTATACATAATTTTATATTATACATTTTAAATACATACATATTTTTTAACTTTAGGATTTCAATTCATGATACATCTTTGAATTTCTTTTGTCCTATTGCCATACAACACAGGAGAAGACCTCCCCAGCTTAGATCCAACATACCTGCTCCCAAATGCCCAACACAATGCCTCCATCATTCCTTTTTCCATTCATAGATTTACTGATAGGAAAAAGAAGCCAGAATAGGAAATCTAAGACCTCTTGATTAATGATATGCTTAATCAGTAAATGGAATATAGGGAAATACAGAGAAACAGGCAGAAAGCATGCCAACATTAGTGGAACTTTTCTTTGAAAAGTCAGTGATTGGCATGCATAGGAAAAGCATACCAATGTATGGTAAGTTGAAAGACAGAATGATCACTAAGGATTGAAAACGTTATTGCCACTGATGTGAATATTAAGCAATCTTACTCTGCAAGAATGAATTCCTAGTAGAAAATTCCAAAGTATTTTGATACATCAAAGTTATTTTATTTTATGATTACTCCACTAAACTTTTTCAAAGATTCTTATCATTGAAAAACAAGAAAACCTTTGATAATGATGAAGCAAAAGCCAAATGGAAGGTTTTGAATGCTAATGTGAATTGCAAATCATTTTTTACAATAGCTTCACTCAATATGACAAGAAAAACAACAAAAATTTTAAACTGTGTTGTTTTTATTGGCAATATTTTTCACCATCTTGATTATTACTTAGATGTTTTTAAGTTGAATAGTTATGAAATGGAGTATAAATTATTAACAACTTACTGAAATTTATATGGGTAATCACAATGAGGAAAACAATCTTTACGAGTTTTTTTCCCCCATGTAACCATGCACTGTCTTCTACAGAATTAAATATTGATGGAAACTATTTTGATTTTGGTTTTGTTATGTAATATAATTTTAGTCTTTTGTATTCTCCAGTGGTTTAGGGTAGTTTATAAATCCATATGCTACAAACAACAAGATGAAGCCTAAAGAGAAGAGGGTAAGAGGATTATTGCAAAAGGAAACTATGAATAGTAAACTATGATCAACACAAGAGAATTTATAAATTAAAGCTTTATCTGTAAGAGGTTTATGATCTCCAGTATGCAGGGAACCAGGGAACAATTCAACACACTAAGGATAAAAGAGATGAATAAATAAGATTTTTTTAACCTAAGGATTTAACAGTCTAGTAGGAAAGATAGGCAATGACTTAGGTGGAGTGAGATACATTTAACAATAGCAGTGTACTTAAAGGAACTTGGTAAAGTAGTGAAGGCTCTGATTACATTTGCCTGAGGGAAGCAAGAGAAGTAAGGTTTCAGAGGAGCAGGCTTACAGACAGTAAAGATGGCAATATCTTTAAATAGCAGCTGTGCCTGGAAACTTTTGCAGTGGAGAGGCACATTTTTCTACAGTCTTCAAAAATAAAAATAATAATGGATAAAGTGGGAATAATGAGTAAATTCTATCACTGTGTGCTGTTATAAAAGTATTTAAAATGTAAGAATAAGAATTTGTAATTATCTAAAATATTCGTCATATTTCTACTGAACAAAGTGTTCCTAAATATTATACTTCACATAACTTTATTTTAAGAAGAGAAGCTATTTCTGTAGGTAAAATCACAGCCTTACTTTACCTTTAGCTTATATTCAGTTATTTTTTTTTTTTGCATTGACTATTACTTATTATTTTTATTACTCTATTTTTTAAGTTTACTTATTTATTTTGAGAAAGAGAGAGCGCACAAGTGGGGAAGGGGCAGAGAAAGGAGAGCGAGAATCCCGAGAGAATCTTACTTTCATTTTACTGCACTGGTGGTGCTGAGCCCGATGCGGGGCTCGAACTCACAAACTGCGAGATCATGACTTGAGCAGAAACCGAGAATGGGACGCTTAACTGACTGAGCCACCCAGGTGCCCCCCACCCCCCCACCCCCGATTACACATTATGAAAAGCCAACTGTCTTTCTGACATGAATGTGATCATGAATGTGATCTGATTCTTTTGAGCAGATGTTTAAGCCTTCTGTGGTGATCTTAAATACCTAATATGGACTGAAATTACCTGAAGGGTTTGTGCTTAAATATTAGGATCACAAGAAAGGAAGGCTTTCTCTCTTTTAAATTTTGTTGAACAAGAAGGAGGATGCACAGCACGGTTTGGCAAGAGAGCCGATTACTGTTGCTTCATAGTGAGTGTCACCTTTCCTTCATTGTTTTCTATTCAGGTATACTCTCAGGGAAAATCCATTTCTCCTGTAAAGAGAAGATACTGTTAAAATGGAGATTTTTAAAACAAACCTAAAAGAAGGCAAATATATAACATTTCATTCCAGAAACCTTTATTTATTTATTGGAAACTTTAAAAGTAGAGAATAATGCTGGGCTGCAGTTTTCTTTGTGGAAAGCTTTTTTAGCAAGTGCAGTGAGAAGTATTCATATGTGCTTAAGTTGTCATAGTTATTAATAGTTCTGAGAATTTCCCCGAGACTTCCCAGTATATTCAGTTAAGGCTCACATTTCTGCGTACACACTGAATTGAATTTATTTACTAATCTGCAAATAATTATTAGAGCAGAAATAAAAAAAATGTGATCCGAAAGTTATAAATATCATATAATGTTTACCGTATTTATTGATTGTGCTAGTAATGCACGCATAGCTTCCTTTGTTTTTTGTTTTATTTTGTTTTGTTTTCAAATGGGAATCCGCTTCATTTAGCAAAACTTCTTGAAGGTCTATTTTTCCAGTTTTAATATCATAGGGCTTTTGCAAAACCAACCGACCACATATATATGGATCTATTTCTGGACTGTATTATGTCCCATTAATCTATATTTCTATTATTATTCCAACACCAAACTATCTTGATTTCTACAGGTTTATGTAAATTATTGAAATTAGGTAGTAGGCATTGTCTTACTTTCATTTTTCAAAATCATTTTAGGTATTTTCTTTCTTTTTCTTATGAATTTAGAAACTTCTTGAAAATGTCCTTAAAAAGTTGTCTACAGAGAATTTGCGGGAGATCGAATTGAATGTATAGATCAATTTTCTCAATTTATTCAGATCTTTAATTTCTTTCAGGATGTTTTGCTACTTCTAAGTGTTCAAGTGTCACATATATTTTGTTAATCTTCTAATTATCTTATATTTTCATATACTTTAAAAGGTATTGTTTTTACAGCAGAGATATATTTATTTGCCGATATAGAGAAATACAATTAATTTTTGTATATTGCCTTGTACTCCGCAAATATATTTACTTATTGATTCTTACAGTTTTTTATGTAGTTTCTAGAAGTTTGTTACAAATCACTTGTGAATTAGATAGTTTTACTTCTTTCAATATTTATAGTTTCTTTTTGTATATTTGTCTACTTGCCCACTTTACTGCTTGGGAACTCCAGCACAATGTTCAATAGAAGTGGTGAGAACAGACATCCTTGTCTTATTCCTAATTTTATGGAGAACAGATTCAGGTTTTCACCATTAAGGATAATTTTAAATGTAGGTATTTTACAGGTATTCTTTATTAGACTGGGAAAATGTTCTGTTTCTGGTTTGGTGAGATGTTTTATTATTAATGAATGTTGAATTTGGTGAGATATATTTATGACATCTATACAGATGATCATACGATTTTTCTCGTTTATTTTATAAATGTGGCAATTTATATTGTTTGATTTCCATTCTTTGGATAAATATAACTTGGTCTGTTTCATATATTGTTGGTTTTTACTTGCTAATGTTTCCTTTTGATTGTCAAGTCTGTGTTTGTGACTGTACTATTATTTTTTAGTGATATCTTTCTGCATTTGGTATAAATTAGTTGAGAAATGTTCTGTTTGTTTTCTGAAAGAGTTTATATAAATTTGATGTTCTTTCTTTCTTAAATTAGTTGATAAATTTCACCAGCAAAGTCATCTTGATCTAGACTGTTCTTTGTGGGAATATTTTTAAAATGTCATTTCTATTTCTTTAATATTTACATGTTTATTTAACTGATATTCTTATGCCAGTTTCGGTAGGTTTTATCTTTTGTCTTTTAAGGATAATTAAATTTGCATCTTCATTTTCTAATATTATCATTTAAACCAAAACATTAAAAAAATACTTCTGCATCTGATAAATTTTGATGTATTTCATTAACACACAATATTTTCTTTTTTAATTAATTGTCTGTGTTTATTTATTTTTGAGAGAGAGAGAGAGGGAGAGAGAGAGAGAGAGAGAGAGAGCCAGCAGGGGAGAGGCGGAGAGAGAGGGAGACACAGAATCCAAAGTAGGCTCCAGTCTCTGAGCTGTCAGCCCAGAGCCTGTTGTGGGACTCAAACTCACAAACCATGAGATCATGACCTGAGCTAAAGTCAAATGCTTAACCAACTGAGCTTCCGAGGTGCCCCAACATGCAATATTTTCTTATTCCCTTTTCTGATCTGTGGGTTATTTAGAAGTGTGTATTAAATTTAAATATGTATAATATGCCTAATGTCTTCCTATTTATTTTGAATTTACTTATCTTTTGCTCAGAGAATATACTTTGGATGATTTAGTTATATCAAACTTGCAAGATTTATTTTATGGCACAGAATATCATCTATCGTGGAAAATATTCAATGCATACTAGAAAAGAAGTTTATTCAACAATGATTGGTTATAGAGTACTATTAATGTTTATTATGTGAAGTTGTTAATAGGATCATTCACATCTTCCAATTTTTTTCCTATTTTGGTCTACTTGTTTAAATTACTCAAAGAATAGTATTAAAATCTCTAACAAAATTGTTCATTTGTTTCTTTCAGAAAGTTCTGTCAGGTAATTCCTTTCAGTTCTTCATTTATGTTGAAGCTCTGTTATTGGTGACATACACATAAAAGATTTTTATGTCTTATGAAATTACTCTTTTATTAGATGAAACACCTCTCTTTGTATCTGGTAATATTATAATGAACTTGGTTTTGCCCAACAGTAATATAGCCTTCCCTGCTGTCTTATTATTAATATTTGCATAGCGTGTTTTTCCCATGCTTACATTTTTAAATATGTGTTTTCATGTTTTATGATTTGCATTTTTTTCTGATGCAATATTTGTTCCTGTATGAATAAAGGACTTTTTTTTTCTCTAGTTGTTTGTAAGGTCTTATATTTATCAGTGATTTTTAGCAATATTGTTATGATGTACCTCAGTGTGATTTTTAAATTTTTAAATAAATCTAATTAGCACCTTATCATTTTATGTGGGTTTTTAAAAATGCCACTGATTTTTTTTTTTTTCTGAGAGAGAGTACATGCATGTGTGAACAGAGGAAGGGCAGAGGGAGAGAGAGAGAGAGAGAGAGAGAGAATCTTAAGCAAGCTCCACATCCAGCATGGAGCCCAATGTGGGCTTGATCTCAGGACTGTGAGATCATGACCTGAACTGAAATCAGCAGGTGGATGCTTAACCTACTGAGCCACTGAGGCACCCCCCCCCAAAAATATCACTGGTTGGTATATTCATTGTAATTAGAATTGATTGAACTTTTTGAATTCATAGGTTTGTATTTTTTCCTAAAATTTGGAAATTTTATGTTATTTTTTAAAACATGCTTTACCCCACTTTTCTGGGATTTGTAATTCATGTATATTTGATTTCTTGATGTTAATTCAGACCACGGATACTTTACTCATTTATTTAATATTTATTTATTTATTTATTTAATTTTTATTAGATAATATTTCTGATATGTCTTCAAGTTCATTAATACTTTTTCCCGCAGTTTCTAATCTGGTATTAAACTCACATAGTGAATATTTAATTTTAGATATTGTACTGAGATCTCTAAAGTTTCATTTGATTTCTTGATTTCTTTTTTTCTATAATTCCATTTCTGTATTATAACTCATATTTCCCTTTAAATCCTTGAACATGTCACCTAATTCCATTGTTTTTGTCAATTCAATTTCTTTTCATATATTTTTCTCTTGGTCTGTGATTCTTCATTAGTCTACTATTTTTTGTTGTATATTGGTCATTGTGAATATCACATTGTTGCGGTTCTGGATCTTGATGTTTTCTTCTAAAGAGGATTGGGTTTTGCTGGGATAACAATTTTTTTAGTTGAGGATTAAGTTGATCCACTTAAGCACCTCTTTAAAGAATTTTATGGGAGACTTTGAAGTGGCAGTACTTTAAAACTAGCATAGCTCAGCTTCAAAGTCTTGGCCTTTTTGAAGTCCATACTGAATGTTCAATTTACTCAACAAATTACTCTGCCTTATTCAAGCTTGTAAATCCTCAGCCTTCTAAGTTGTAGTGGTTTTAAGCTAATCATTCCTCAGTGGTTGTTCTTTTTCTCTGAAAGTTTAGTTAGTATTCAGCAAAAGACTCAAAGAGACATATGTAGATACTGGAGCTCCTTATCTGTGTAGACTTCTCTTTCTAATACCCTGACACAAATTTTATCCACCTTAACTCCTCTGAGCTTAACTTTCTGTCTTCATAAATTAATAGAAATTATTGTTCTCTGTCCCCACCCTGTACTGGTGTGTAGTATATGCCTCCAGGCAGAAAGTTAGGGTGATTTTAAATCTCATCTAATTATTTTTCATTTCTCATGGATGAGTGTGCTATAGAGCCTGTTGTCCAATTATGGAAATATGTTTTAAATGTTTTGTTTTTAAGTTGTTTAGAAGAGAGGGCTTGTCTGGAACCAATTCTACCATTATGGCCAGCAATGGGAGGACTACTATCTTCTTTTTAATAATATATTCTTTATTTGAAGCCTTTCTAAAACTTCATTCTTTTTTTTTTTATTTAATTTTTTTAAAATGTTTATTTTTATTTTTTTAGAGGGAGCATGAGCAGGGGAGGGGCAGAGAGAGAGGGAGACACAGAATCCGAAGCAGGCTCCAGGCTCTGAGCTCTTAGCACAGAGCCCGACGTGGGACTTGAACTCATGAATCGCCAGTTCATGACCTGAACCAAAGTCATTTGCTTAACTGACTGAGCCACCCAGGTGCCCATAAAACCTCATTCTTTTATCCAGAACATAATTTCCTTATCCTTTTTTACGAATCCTTCTGATCTCAGTTAAATGTCATCTATCCCAACTCCCACCATCTACCCCCCCCCCCCCCCCACCACCACTGGAAGCTCTTTGGGATCTGTGAATCCTTATATCCTCTTTATTTGCTGCCATGGTATTCTGTGCTTTCTCTATCAGTCCATTTACTATACTACACCATATTTATTTGACATTGACTTGTTTATGTGCATAACTATGCTCAAAATATTGTAATAGAAAATAATGAAATATTTAGTCCCATAAATGTGAATAATTAAATTCAAATTTAGGGGAGAAAGAAATTAATTTTAAGTTGGGAAAGAAAATTTTATGACCTTTATAGGGCATGACTGAATGTGAGCAATATGAAATAGGAGGTAGCCACATATAGGGGACCATGTGAACAAAGGCACAGAAATTTGAAAAATTGAAAACATAAAAGTGAAGATAAATATAACTTGGAGGAAATCTGAAGGATGTTGAATAATACAGTGATGATTGAAAAATTACATTCAACTCATCAAAGTTTTTCACCAAGAGAAGCTGTTAGAGTAGCAAAGTCAAGATATAAAGCTCAAATAGATGTATGGGAATGAGGGACGTGGAATGTTCAAAGTGTATGCCTGGTTTTTATTTTTTCTGCCTGATATCTGCTTATGTTTCTATAACTGAGCTGGAGAATATATGATACATAAAAAGTTGAGGGGATGAGATCACATAACTTTCAGCATGTAAGGTTGAAGAGGCCTGCTTCAACTTTGGGTGATATATTTATCTGGAAATTGGATTTGGATTTTCCAGATAACAAAAAAGTATAGGGCATAGAATAAGAAGGTAGATAACATAAAAGAGGCAAGTAATCAATTTCATGTGGGAAATTATATAGATAAAACAACCCATTTTACCTAGCATACCAATTGTATGTAAAAAAAGGAGAATTGTTATTGAATAAAAATTTTATGCACTTTGACAACAATGCTGTATGTGAATATTATTTGATGATGATTTGCACAAACCAATTCTAAAAAAATATTTATCAGGGAAATTGAATGTGGATTGCATACTATTTGATCTTACAGAAGTTTTTTTTTTTTTAATTTAATTCAGTATAAGGATAAAATAGTGGTTCCATTAAAAAAGAAGTCTAGAGGTGTCTGTGTGGCTTAGTTGGTTAGGATTCTATTTGTTTCAACTCAGGTCATGATCTCATGGCTCGTGGGTTTGAACCCCAGATTGGGCTGACAGTACGGAACCTGCTTGGGATTCTCTTTCTTCCTCTTTCTCTGCCCCTCTCCCACATGTTGTCTCTGCCTCTCTCTCAAAATAAATTAAAATTTAAAAACTTAAAATAGAGAAGTCTAAAAAGATAGGTTTGTATTAGTAAGAGATGCATGATGACTTTATAGATCAATGGTATTTTATCTGAGATTTACTTTAAAATACTGTAATCAAAAGCCAATAAGGGAAGGACGTACAACACAAGTGGAAACATTTTGTTCATTCTGGAAGCAATGTTTTCTGTGTTACTTATGTTTGAAAATTTCTGTGATACTGAAAATTGAAGTGTGGAATTTAAAAGAAAGTTTTATCTACAGATTTTAGAGAAATATACATATATGCTAATATATACACAAATACATGTGTATGTGTGTGTATGATTCTTACAGCTATGAAATGTATAAAATTGCTATAGAATGAAATATAGAATTAGCAGAGCAGTAGCAGATATCTCAAAACTAACGGTCATTGAGGTAGTTGGAAAATGATTGGGTATAGAAGCCACACACACATCTGCAAAAATGGTAATGGTGGTGGGGCTTTCACTATGATAATGAAAGTTAAAATTATGAGGAAAGGAGAAATGCAAGATGCACCATTGTTTTGGTAAAATCCAAGGAATTGGCAACTGCTTCACGTTTGGGGTAAAAGAGGGAAGCAAATTCAACATTCAAACCAAGGTTTTTGGACTTGATTGTAGTGATGCCATTAACCAAAATAGCAAACAGAGAAAGGATTGTAGCCTTAGGAGGAAATATGATGGGTGTGATCTAATTGTAAGATAGTACATTAAAGAAAAGACACTTCAGAAATTGTTTGCCATATGAGTTCTCATACTGGTGAGTGACAACCCATTATCCCTTCCCACACACTCTGATTTTTGAGTCTCCCTTAATACCACTATTGAAATGTATTTATTTGAATATATTTAAAAATTGGATTCATTCAAATTTTGACATTTTATAGCAACTCACTAACATGTTGGAATTAGTTGTATCTATGTCTGTATCTTGTGGATCTTCTATACTTCATTTTTATTTTTAAAATTTAGTAGAGGGCACTGTAGTCTAGTGTTAATCATGGTTATTCATAACATCACTATGACTATCATAGTTTACTCTTCTTTTTTTGTCAGCTTCTGGCTAAATAAATGATTTATTTGTGGCATGATGAAATTTGGGCATTTACTTTGACTTTAATTTATGGTATGGGCTCCTTTTTTGAAATAAGACCTTTAAATCAGTAAAATTTTAATAGAAATTGTTGTAATATTCAAAATATACAGAGCAATTGTAGATCATTAAACATGAATTTTGTGATTGCAATGCAATTTAATTTGGTTATATTCTTCCCAAATAAAACCAGGTATGGATTGTATCCTTTAAAATCTTGGGGACATTTTTTTTTAATAAGAAGATTTTTTAAAAAATATTTTAATCCTGAGTGAAGATGCATGAAATACAAAAAAACCTCGGAAAACACCATTTAAAATAGCTTAAAAATATTAAATAATTAGTTTAATTTGGTATGTAAAATGACCATCTTAAACCTTTATTTCCATCTATAAAGAAAGTCTTTCTGTCTTTAGTTAAATTATCATTGATAAACATAGTAATCTGTACACTCTGCTTCCTATCCTTGGACGCAATATGGACTCAGTATCTGGAAAATGTTCAGAGACCACTCCGACTCATTTTGAATCCCCATCAATATTTTCAGACGCCTATATACAATGATGTCAAACTAAAAATGGTCTTGCTACTGTAGCATTGTGTTTCTATAATATTTGTCTCTTAATATAAAGGATGGAATATTTTTCTTCTGTTTAACAGAAAGAAACCAAAAACAAGGTAAATTACAAATTAGTAGTGTTTGAATTGCTAAGGAATAAAGTGATTCTGGGCACACCTAAACATCTTTTTTTTTAATTTTGTTTAATGTTTATTTATTTTACAGAGAGAGAAAGAAAGACATAGATAGATAGACAAAGCATGAGCTGGGGAGGGGCAGAGAGGGAGACACAGAATCTGAAGCAGGCTCCAGGGTCTGAGCTGTCAGCACAAAGCCCAACATGAGGCTCGAACTCACAAACTGCAAGATCATGACCCGAGCTGAAGTCAGACGCTTAACCCACTGAGCCACCCAGGAGCCCCATAAACATCTTTGATTAGATGGTAATAGAGTCAGCAAGAACAACGCTATTTTGACATTAGGTCATTTCATAACAAATGTTTGCCCTTCATATTTGGTGTGGTTATGTGAAGTATATATGACATACAAGTGTGGTATAGCTTGTCAGGAACTTCTTGATAATCCTCTTGATAATCCTACAAAAGTGATACTAATTGGTTGCTTGTTCCTTTGCCTATAATAACCAGTAAGTAATAACTATGGAATCAATTGTAGATAGGTAGACAGACATAAATAAATGCATAGATACATAGATACATAGATTAAGGTATAAATGTAGATATGGCTGTAATCATAGATATGTGTCATACTATCTAGATGGTATTATTTTATGGACATTTCCTAGAAGTAACAAAATGAGTTGAGAACAACTGAGCATATGAAAAAGAATGAAAAATTTCTTCCAGAAATCACAATCATAACTGTATACACAACTGTGCATGTGTTTCAGTTGTAATTGATCTTCTAACAAAGACACTGGAGAATATCTTATCCAGGGTTGGCCAGGAAGATTGCATCTGTTCTAAAAAGGACTCAGTGTCTCCTCATTCATTGTCTAAGTGCCACCCTCTTCTCTCTCAATTGCTTAATACCTCTTCTTTTTATCAGAATCCAAATTATTACTGGTAGAAATTTCCAAGTTTCTGTACCCACAGGTTTTTCATTTCACCACAGAGGAGCAGCTGTATTCCTACAGATACATTTTTTTTCTGCTTTTCTCTGATAGGCTCTGTAACATGCTTACTACATGTTCCTTATTCCCATGGAATGGCATCTCTGTTCATCTGTGGACTCATGGCTGTATCTTTCACTCAACTGATGTGTTACTCACTGCTGCATTAATAGAAAGGAGTTACATCCTCCCCAGAATTTTGGCAGGAAGAATAATTCACTGCTTGAATCTGAGCAGAAATTAGCCTCCACATTGGTTAGAAATATGAACACCTTGTTATGTCCTATGCAATACCATTGAACATTTTTCCCTGGCTGCCGCACTACAAATTTGTCTTAACTATATTTTGCACACAAGGTTATGGATTGCAGTAGCTCTGAGAATCGGCAAAAATTCTGCCTTTGTACCATCACAAATTATTTTGAACACAGGATAGTTGGAAGTCTTTAGGATGCTATGTAGGCTTATGATCAGAAAACAATAATATATTTAAATTTTAGAGAGTAATCATGTATCACCATATTTGTACATTGTCAAGCAAATGAAGGCAGAGAATTAACTGCATTACATTTTATAATGTGTGCCCTGTTATAAAATCTTCAGAATGAGAACTTCCTTTATATGGAATCATCTGCATTTTTAAAAAAGATCTTCATAAAACATGCAAAGAACAGCTGTCTGTACATGCAGCTGCAAGACAGAAATACATCAGTACACAGTTTCTATTTGTACCAAGACAGGTGAAGGTTAGAAGGATCCACTCTAGGCAAAATGGTGGTCTTTGAAGTTTGGTCATTGTTCTTGTTGTTTAATTTCCAGCTAAATTGAATATCCTTTACCATAACTTCTTCCTCTAACTGCAGAAATGTAAAACTTGGATGCACTCATCAGGCTCACAGATATAGATATTTGTACTTAATAGAAGGGAGGCATTTAGGTTAAAGTTCTGGATTCTGAACTCATCTTGACCTGGGTTTAAATTTCACCTCTGAAACTTTTACTAGCCATGTGATCCTTAAAAATTTAACCTCAGTGTTTTCTGATATATTTGTTTACTCAAAAGGTTATTGAACTATGAGAGGCATAAATATAAAATACTGGCAAGCCTACCTTCTTGGCTTATAAGAATTAAATATAATAATTGATTTAGATTAATGAATTAAATATATGGAACACAATGTGTGCAGAATAGAATTTACATTTTCTCCTCTTCTAAAGTCTAAAATTAACTATAATTTAAAACTCATTCACATAATTTTACATGCACACATGTAGGTGTATATATGTGTGCATATTGTGTGTGTATATATTGTATATGTGTGTTATAGTCTCCTTAATTTTTACAATGTGAATATTTTATCCAGTAAAGTAATATGTATGTGTATACATAAAATATTTGAACTCTAGCATTGGAATTGGACTGGATGATTGATTTACATAGGGGAAAAAGAGTCTCCAATAGGCAGGTATTTATTGCTATTGAAGTAAAGAACAACTGAGAGAAGTCAGTTTATGCTTATCATGTTCCCAAATATGCTGTGTCTTTGTGGACCCTGGTTAGACTACTGAGTCATCATTGCTCATTATCAAGTCTTCTAACTATATTCCTTGTGTAATTTTTTCTACCAGATTAAATTATTTTTATTTAATCTTCACAATATGAATATTTAGGATCATCATGTGAAAAAAGGAAAAAAAAAGAAAGTTTATGAAAGTTTAAAATAAGCATAGAGAAACAATAGCTTACATAGTAATATCATTGATCTGTCTATTCCCATGATATAATATTCAATTTAAAGATCATTTCCTTGTAGAAAAAATGTTTTAAATCTACACTTATCACAGTCAAGAGGTTTACAAAACTTAGTTTCTAGTGAATATTTGTGCTATATAACAGATGAAACTAAAGTTAATGAGGACTGTTTTATTAAAGATAAATGTTTTAGGGGTGCCTGGGTGGCTCAGTCTGTTAAGCATCCGATACTTGATTTCAGCTCAAGTCATGATCTTGCGGTTTGTGACTTTGAGCCTCACATTGGGCTGTGTGCCGATGGGGCAGAGCCTACTTGTGATTCTTTCTCTCTACTTCCCTCTCTCTCTCTGCCCCTTTAATTGCACTGTCTCTCTCTCTCTCTCTCAAAATAAATAAACATTAAACTTTTTTTTAAGGATAAGTATTTTATTTCCCATCAAGATTCTAAAATCTTACATTTTCTGAAATATTTATATGAAGTTTAAAAGAGTGTTAAAATTATTTGAACAATTTTAAAGTTGAAAAAGAAATCTAAAGGTGAAAAGATTTAGGAACTATACTGTGCCCTCATTATCAGTAAAATTGAATAAGTCTTATCTGTGCAATTATTTATTAATTTCTTACTAATTCATTTTTAAAAGTTTAATTCCAGGGGCTCCTGGGTTGCTCAGTCGGTTGTGCCTGACTTTGCCTCAGGTCACGATCTCAAGGTTCCGGGCTTCCAGCCCTACGTCAGGTTCTGTGCTGACAGCTCAGAGCCTGGAGCCTGCTTAGGATTCTGTGTCTCCCTCTCTCTCTGCCCCTCCCCCACGCATGCTCTGTCTCTGTCTCTGAAAAATAAATAAATGTTAAAAAATTTAAAAAAAATTAACTCCATAACAGAGTGTGTGTGTACAAGAGGATATTGGGTAAGGTTAATTTTCTAGGACATCAGTGAAGTGTGAAAACAAGGCTCCAACATTGTTACTTTTTAGTCCTGATTTCCAATGACATTTTGCTTCAGTTATTCATGTAATTGTTTAGTCTTGATCATATATTATACTGAATGAGCACTGAAGCACTGAAAAATGTTGGATAGGTTTTTTTATTCAGTTTAGGTTATTGATTAAAAGGATTTTGACTACAAATGCACAGGATCACTTCATACTGTAACAAAGAAGTCCCTGAAATAACTGAGAACTTTGGACTATCAACCTACATATGGGTTTTCTCTTGCTTTCTAGCACACGTCCATTACAAAACATAGAAAGAAAATACGTTATGAATCAATTTAGACAAAAAAAGCTAGATCATTGAAAAAAAATTATAATACATGAATATACAACAACAACAACAAAAAAAGATCAGTAATCTTAACACAGAAAAAAGGACTAAGTTAGGGATTAAAATGCCTGTAAAGCATTTGATGCATTTTTTCACTTATATATTTTCTATTTATTTGTTCAACAAATACGATTTAAGCCCTTATGATGTCCAAATTTTAGAGTAACTTATTGGGGGTTAGAGTTATTTTTAGTATATTCACAACCAGGTGATCACTAAAAGTTTATTTCAAATGACAGTCCACTATACTAGATTTATGATAATCTCATAATTGGGCACTTTGGGTGACCTGGGTGAATGTTATCATATTAATATTACTGTGAGGGCCAAACATAAACATGAAGGCCGTAAGCTAAAAAGAAAAGCTAGAAGTGTACCCTTGAATAATTGATAGTTGATGCTTTCAGACCAAGGAGAGGCCAACTGAACAGACATTTGCAGTTGTGCAAATCAGTTGTGCAAATTATTATTCCAGGTCTACATAACAGTAGCAAAAGCATTTGTCCCATTACTGTGTTTAATTATATTAGTTGTATTATTATTAATTTTTTTAGTGTTTATTTATTTTTGAGAGAGTGTGTGAGTGGGAGGGGCAGAGAGAGGGAGACATAGAATCTGAAGCAGGCTTTGGGCTCTGAGCTGGCAGCAAAAAGCCTGACGTGGGGCTCAAACTCCCAAACTGGTGAAATCATGGACCTGAGGCTGAAGTCAGTCACTTAACCGACTGAACAACCCAGGTGCCCCTGTACTTTAGTATTTTTAAATTAGTTTGGATTTTGTAGACGGTTGGTATTTGTTTCAGGAGTTTCTATTAAGCTAGTCAACTTTGGGTGCACATGAGAATCTTTTTTCCTATAGGATGTTTATATATATTTGTAAGTTTGGAAAAACTTTACATTTACTATATGGAATATATATTTAGGATATATGGCTTTAAAAATGTTGTCCATGGGTGCCTGGGTGGCTCAGTCAGTTGATTGTCTGATTCTTGATTTTGGCTCAGGTAATGATCCCAGGGTCATGGGATCCAGCCCCACGTTGGGCTCTGTGCTGAGTTTTCTTAAGATTCTCTCTCTCTTTCTCTCTCTTACTGTTTCTCTCACTCTCCCTCTGCCCTCTCCCCTCACTTGCACTCTCTATCAAATTAAGAAAAAAATAAAATAAAATAAAATAAAATAAAATAAAATAAAATAGTAAAATAAAATAAAGTAAAATGTCCACTATTTTGTTTCAAATGCACTTGGTGTACTGTGATTTAATTCTAACAGGGATCACCACCTGGAGGTAGTGCAGACCCCATGAGTTAAGGCCTCAGTGCTCCACAAGACTGCCCTCATTTGAGACAAGCTGCATGGGGGGTCACCAGTCCACCCCTACTCCTGAGTGCCTGAACTCAAATACAAAGGTTTGCATGACTCCCTTAGGTTTGTTAATTTGTCAGGACAACTCATAGAACTCAGAAAAGCACTCAACATTTATAATTACATTATAAAGGAATTATTATTATGAATTTACCACTCAGGAAGAGCTTAATAAAGAGACACAGAGAGTAAGGTCAGGAAGAGTCCCAAATAGTGTTTGGTGCCCTCTTTTAGTGCAATCAGGGCAAGTTGCACATTAATTTGTGCATTAACCAGGAAGCTCCATTCTATGATGTCCCATTTTTATTAAGGTTGCATCACCCAGACCATGATTGATTAAATCAGTGACCATGTGACTGAAATCATGGGCCATATGACTGAAATTATGAAATTCCAAGGAGTTAGAATCTTCCCAGGAACCAGGGATGAAGCTACGCAAATTCCTTATTATATAAGAGCCATCATTTTATGTCATCTTTGAATTCAAAGCCATATCCATGAGGACGGAAGAATGTAGTACTTGGGTACAGTTTAGACAGTTTTGGGATAATTTGGTTCATGAGAGACTTGATAGAATGTAAAGAGTAAAAGTATTTCATTTCTCATTTGTTTCTCATTTAGTCTTTGCATCATATCTCTGAAAAATAATTGGGATTTTGGCAGGAGGAATTCTGTAACTAGAATCTCCTTGAGATATTTATTACAATGCTCATATTTGCATATTCGGTCATTTCTTATACTGCTTTAAAAACTATTACCCCACATCCATTTGAGAAGCAAATTCAGAGAATGATTTATTTCACACAGATATTCATCTGCAACACATTTGAAATGTAGTCATATTTTCACAAAATAAAATTCTAGGACGTGATTTCAGAACTATTTCATATAATGAAGGACAACTCTTTATAGAAGTTTAAAAAACATTCTTCCTGTGGAATAGGAAAATAAAATGGGTCATGTGTCTGAAAAATATACATAAAACATAGAGACAAATGTTTGCTGATTCACCAGATTGTACATTTTCATGAGCAGTTGTACTTAAAACTTTGTTTAAATACCAGTTTAGCAAATTACTAGCATAAAATATCATAATTTACATATGACTGTAGGCTGTTAAGGGGATTGGAGTATATTTAGATCATCAGAAACTTGACGTGAAAAACAAAGGTCCTCTCAAGTTCATATACCTTCTCTCTTCACATTTAGCTTAAAAGCCCACATTTTGCATTACTCTTTCCCAGTCTTACATTTGACATATGCACGTTAAATGATTACAGGCATGGAAAAGAAGAGAAAAATTCTTGGTAATGATTGGTGTGTACCAAGAAACAGACAAAAGCTTGAAAAACCTGTTGGATTACCCCAAACCCTAGGAAGCAAGTAATTGTTTTTTCTGAATGTTACCAGCATCAACACTGATCTGAAATACATCCTTTAATGGTGGAAAAAGAAGTTGACATTTCATCTGTCAAAAAGTATCACGAATAAGTAGTTTAAGTTTGTCACTTGGAAGAAATTTGGCAGTTCCTGTGAGGAGATTAAACTGCTTTTATGAATAGATAAAAAAGGGAAGTCCCAATTGCTTACTCAGTCCTTGTGCTTAAAATAATGAAGTGGCCAATTAGCATATTCTTTCATCCCCTTTCCTAAATAGTAATGTTGAAGCAAGAAGAGACATTTATATAATCATATATTTCTGTCCTTGATGTATGGCATTAAATTAATGATGTCAGGGATGCAGACTAAAAAATAAACTCAGCAAGTCCCCTGAAGAAGCTTACACTCCAGTAAAAATAAAGATAAATGCATTATTTTTGTGGTGACCGCCAAAATCAAGGTCAGCGATTACCTGTAGGAGAGAGCATGATTGAAGTACTTCAAAGACAGTTCACTAAAAAGGAAGGATGTAGGAAGACAGAAAGGAGAATAAAACTCCTTTATTGTTAACAATACAGCCTGTTTGTCTGGTTCCCTTTACTATGCTAAATGACTTGTAATAATCCGCATTCTTTCTTACTGAAGATACTTTATTTTGAAAAGTGATATTTTATGGTTCTAATTCCTCTCTCTCTCTCTCTCTCTCTCTCTCTCTCTCTCTGTCTCTCTCTCTCTCTCTCTCTCTCACACACACACACACACACACAGTCCACAAACTCAACACTCTTACATATTCAGTAATAAATGTATAGTTATATCTATTATTATTGAACACAATTTATTTTAAAGTCATGAAAAGCCAGCAACAGTCAGGCTGGACAAATATTTGGTTATGCCCATGTTTTCATGGGATGTGAGCAGCAGCACTGAGTTACACAGGGAGATCAATGTTTACTTCCTATCCACCTCCCAGGCAACATTTGTTAGATAAGACAAAGGATGGGCAGTTACTGAGCCACCAGTGGTTTGAAGTATGCAAAAACAACAACAAATTATAGTGTAATAGGTGTGCAATAAGTACCTGATTGCTGAATCTTGGGGTCAAAAAAGCAGGAAGAAAAATAAGATAATGCTTGAAAGGCATTTCATCTCATAATTAAAAAAAAATTCAGGAAATAAGCTTTTTAAAACTGTCTTCCTGCCACCTTTATACAAGGCAGCACATTCTACAGGCATTTTTCTCGGTAATTTTTTTAGGTTGATACGCAAAGTGGTCTGCTTCCATCCTATTCTGTTCCACAAGAAGGGAAACACAGAAAACCACCAAAAGAACTTTTGTTGTTGTTTTCTGAGTTCCAAGAGCACTTGTAGGAACTTATATGGATTATCCATTTAATCATTACAAAAACTCTATGGAGAAATTATTGTTATTATTCCTCATTACACATAAATAAATTAAAGCCGGACAAATTCAGGTAAATGAAAGGTTTTACATTTAGCAAGTGGTGGGACTAAGATACAAGCCTGCTGTTTGCTCCCAGAGTCTTGTGTTCAAGCCCTTAATTATTACAGTGGGACCAGATAGGGACTCGATAACTCTAGTTTACTCCTGGCCCAGTATCCCTGGGTTGGACTATTGCAGTGAAGTGAAAACTAAAAATGATACCTGGAATCACTGCAGGTGTACTGGGAGTCTCAGCTAACACTCCAGTACCCAGAACTCTCTAATTAGATTAAACTAGAGTGGACATTTGCCACCAGGTGGCACCAAATGCAACCAGAAATAGATGTATAAGCTAGCGTCCCAGATATCAAGTACTCTAGATAAGTTCAGCCTTATAATTTTTGCAATTCTGTAGTTTACAGTAGTGAGAATTTTTGGACTTCACATATTCTTGTTATGGTGGGGATTTCTATATTTTGATTTTGAAATTGGAAAAAAAATCTGGAAAGAACAATATTAAAATTTTATGCATGATTGCAAATACTTTTAGAGAAAACTATATTTATTTATATATTTAGAGAAAACTATAAGAATCTGATACTTGCAAGGAAATTTAAAACCTATTAATCTAAACAGATGGAATGATTTAATTCCCTTTATAATAGCTCTGTTAAAAAAAAAAAAAAAAAAAAAAAAAAAGAGCTATTGCCTGAACCTCTCTAATGAGAAACAGTCCCAAGAATACCTGTGCCACCTTTGGTCAAGTGCTCTTTTAAAATTCAGCCAAAATCTACATTTAAATAACTTTTACTTTTTACTGTTCTCAGTTCTAATTTGGTGGCGGGGGGGGGGGGGGGGGGGGGGGGCGCATTACAAAACCAAATGAGTCCTTTCCAGTCTAACTTTTCTTCTGATATTTGGATAAAAACGTGATACTCTTTAGAGCTATTTCCGAAGCCAATTCATCACAATTCTTTTGCTTCTTACTCATGTTTATATTTATTAATTCACTTATTCAAGAAATATTAATTGAGTGATTAACTCTATGCTTGACCCTTTGTGAGATGTCAAATGGTCAGGGGTCAAATGGTGGGTCAAACAGACAAAACCCTGACCGTCGTTGGCTTTATATTCTACTGGGAAGGACAGACAATTCTCAGACAAACATTGTGATTATAGATTGTGTTAAGTTCTCTGAATGCAAAAGAGAAAGATTTGAGGTAGTAATTATGAAAATAAAACGATCCAGTTTTTGTTATGTGCCAGATACTGTTGTAAGTACTCTTCACGCACTGTTATATTTCATTCTTAAAACAACCTTGTTAGTGTTTGTATGTCCCCTAAACCATCCTTGATTATTCACTAGATAGAACTCAGAGGCTCAGAAAAGCTCTTGTATTGGTGTTACTGTCCATTACAGTGAACTGGTAATGATTGAAATGGGGAAAAGGAAATGATGCATAAGACAAAGTCTAGGAGAAGCCAGGTGTAGGCTTCAAAATGTCTCTTCTCAGTGAAGTCACACTGGCATACACAATTCTCCCAGCAATGATGTGCGACAGTATATGTGAGACAGTGTCAACTAGGGGGGTGGCCAACCAAGCTTTGATATCTAGAAATTTTATTGAGGTCAGTCACATAGGCGTGCAGTACCCTCATGGCTGACCTTAGCTACTCAGAATCCAGCCCCCTCCCAGAGCAAAAACAAACATTCACCATAAATCACACAGTTTATCCAAACTGGTTCCACATGGCCAAAGGCCTCAGACATACAAAAACACTCTTTCAGGCAGATCATTTCAAGAGTTAGAAGATTATTCTCCAAGAACCAGCCAAGCCTTCTTTGGAATGTGAAGGGTTAGAACAATCCGAGTCTGCTGAATTAAATTTGACTTCTTAGTCACTTACCTGGTTCTGTCCTAGGCTCTCTTATTTTAAAACAATTATATATTTCTGAACATCCACTTTTAGTATAGCATTTTTTTATATCCATCACATGATAAACCAAGGAGAATTACAAAAGTATTTGCTATGCCTTCCCAACAGAATCAGCCTTTTCATATATAACAGACATATTATGAACACACATCATTAAAATTGGCCATGATTCAGTTACTTCTGGGTTCTAAGTCAGTCGGAGACAAGCCAGTCACTCTGTCTCAGTCTCAGGTTTGAATTGAGACAGGGTGGGGGTAATAATTTAGTTTAAGCATTCCTTGTCTTTTTAAGATAGGGTCATCCTATGTGGCATTTCAGATCCATTCTGTGTTGCCTACTGATTTGTTCTCACTAGAAAACCATTGTCTTTGACAATTCTGTTCAATAGCGTAACAAAAGCACAGGTCATAAGTATTTGTGCACAGCACACTGTGACCTATTGGGTATGCAGTCACCTATTTTGTCCATGTAATCAGGGACCTCTCTAAGCATTTAGTCATCAGTGTTCAGAGTTACAGAGTGATTAGTATGCTAAGAATTGTACATCACCTCATATTCTGGCCTAGTGGGGAATAGTTTCTAGAAATTTCTTTCCAAATGGTATCTTTTGTAGTAGCAGTAACCAGAAAAAGAGGATCCAAAAGCTACTGGTACATTACTAGGATTCTACTCAGTCATCAATGATTGGCACCATCATATTGTATGACAAAAATGTTTCTCAGAGCAACGCCACTCATATTTATAGGTTTTCATTTGAACTTGTTTCTTTCCAAAAGTGTAGATTGTCTTGGAAAATGAATCGCTTCACACTTTTGCACATCTAGTGTAATAACTGTGCTAAGAGATCTTTCTTTGGAATATGCACAGTTTGAACAACCCAAGACTGTAGAGATCACCCTTTACTGCCCAGGTAACTACTATATGTATCCCCAGTTGACAGTTAAACTTGGACATGAGGTTAATAACCTTCTCAAGGTCCAATGATGCTACTTTAGAAAGGATGATAAAAGAAGGAGAGAGTGACATTTAAATAAAGCTGACAGAATGAAAAGGAGCTATTCATAGAATAGAATGGAAGGAGCTCCGAATGAGGGAGTAACTAGTGTAAAGTCTGCAGAGAAAACCCTGGATGTTCAGGGGATTGCAGAAAGTTAAATGAGGATATAAATAGTCAAGAGTGAACAAGGGAGAACATGACGGGAGATAAAATTCAAGAGATAGGCTGCGCCAGATTATACAGGGCTTTTAAATCTTTTATAAGAATAGGGAATTGGAGAGTGACATGATGATGTTTACTTTTCAAAAAGAATCATTCTTTATGGTAGATGAAGAGATGATGGATAGAGGTTCATTGTAGTTCTAGGTAGGATAATGGTGAGCAATGCAACAAGAGATGGATTTGAGTTAAATTTTGGAGATAAAATCAAGAGTACATGGAGGTGATTAGGATACATCAGTGAAAAATCAGGCATATAATTTTGTTTTTACTGAGCTTGCATTCTGTTTGAGAGAGACACAATAAATATAAAAGGTAAGGAAATTATATATTAAAGATCTAAGTAATGTGGAAAAGTAGAACAAGGCAAGGGAGATTAGGAGTAGAGGAAAAGAAAGAAGCACTACCTTGACTTGAGTGGTCAGTATGGTCTTGTAAAACTGGCATTGGAGCCAATACTTCCAGTATTTCTCCAGATATCTTGATCCTCTTAATCTAATTTGCTTCTTTTTTTGTGATGTGTTTCAGGAAGAATATCAATATCCTTCACCTGGTTGGGTTTCTAGTTGTCATATTCCATACAATAAAAATCTATTTGTTGCATTTCCTTAATGGTTTATGGGTTTCTAAACAGTGGTTTATCCTTCACCATACTATGTCCCTTCCTGAAAGATACTTTGGTGGAATAGGATCATTCTCGTTACTTACAATATTCCATTCCATCAAATTTTATCAATACCAGTGTAAGAAATATTTCTTTGCCATTACCTGTTTAGTACCCTGCTCTAATTGTTGCCTTACCTCCCACTGATGTTCTTAGTTTCATTTTTTTTTTCTTTTTCTATTTTTCTTATCGAGCTGAACTCCGTAGTAGTGGTTTCCAATTTTGGCCGGGAGTAAAGTATGGAAAGGAGGCTTGCCAGTGAGTGGGTGGGAATTAAAGTGAATATTGTCCAATTTCCAGAGAGGCCTGCCAATATTACCTAAGACAGAATGACATTCTCTCTCTCACTCTCTTCTTGAAATTTATTATGTTTTATAATCAGATTATCAAAAAGATTTAATCATGATTAGATCCAGATTTTGAAATGGATAAAAGACATACCCCAATGAGATAGAATTTACTTTCATATGGCAAATAAATATTTGTTTTTAGTGTGAATAATTTAGAAGAAAGATACCACATTACAACATATTGTCCTTAAAAATCTTACGAGCTTAACTTCTGAAAACTAGAAAAAGAAGAATACATTAATTTAAAGGAAGCAGCAGAAGAAAATCAATAACAAAATTTAGAGCAGAAATCAATGAAATTGAAAACAGGAAATCAATAGCAATTATCAACAAAACCAAAATTTTTTCTTATCAAAAGAAAATTTGATAAGTATCTAGCCAGGCTAAGAAAGAAAAAAAGAGAGAAAACACAAATTACTAATACCAGAATAAATGAAAGAAGGATTGTCACTACAGATTCAATACACACTAAAAGGATACTAAAAGAATACTATAAACAATTCTATAATTACAAATCTGAGAATCTAGATGAATGGACAAATTCCTTGGAAGTCACAATCTGCCAAAACTCACAAAATAACTCACAAAATAAGAAATAGACAATCCAAATAGACCTATATCTATTAAAGACATTGAAACAACAACTAGTAATCTTCCAGAACAGAAAGAAGCAGATCTAGATGGATTCACTGGTGAATTCTATCAAACATTGAAAGAAGAAATTATAGGAACACCTGGGTGGCTTAGTTGGTTGAATGTGCGACTCTTGAATCAGCTCAGGTTATGATCTCACTGTTCCTGAGATTGAGAACCACATTAGGCTCCACTCTGACAGGACAGCACGGAGTCTGCTTAGGATTCTCTCTCTCTCTTTCTCTCTCTCTCTCTCTCTCTCTCTCTCTCTCTCTCTCTCTCTCTCTCTCTCTCCCCCCCTCTCCACTAGTGCATGCACTCTCTCAAATAAACAAATAAACTTTAAAAAGAAATTTTACTAATTTTCAACAATCTCTTTCAGAAAACAGAAACAGAGGTAATTCCTCCTATTTTGTTAGGCTTGAATTACAAAAACCAGACAGTGCCATTACAAAAATAAACATATACATAAAAAGAAGATACACCACCAGCCAATAGCTTTCATTAATATGGATGTAAATATTTTCAATAAAATGTTAGCAAATTGAATCCAACAATGTGTAAACAAAACTATATACCATGATCAAGTGAGGCATATTCTAGATATGCAAGGTTGGTTCAACATTTAAAAATCAACTGATGTGGGGTGCCTGGGTGACTCAGTAAGTTAAGTGTCTGACTCTTGATTTCAGCTCAGGTCATAATCTCACAGTTTGTGAGTTTGAGCCCCTCCTTGGGCTCCATACTGACAGTGCTGACAGTGTGGAGCCTGCTTAGGATTGTCTCTCTCTCCCTTTCTCTCTGCCCCTCCCCTGCTCATGCTTTCTCTTTCTGTCTCTCAAATAAATAAAATCAAAAAAAATAAAATATAATCAAAATCAACTGATGCATTTCATCACATCACAGGCTAAATGAAGAAAATCACATGGTCATGTCAACAGATACAGAAAAGATTTTGAAAAAATTCAACTACCTTTCATGACTAAAATCTCTCAGGAAACTAATAGAGGGTAACTTCTTTAACTTGATAAAGGACATGTACAAAAAACCTATAGCTAACACCATAATAAAGAATGAGAAACTTGAAGCTTTCCCACCAAGATCAGGAACAAGGTAAGGATACCCCTTCTCATCACTGCTTTTTGAAATTGTACTGGAAGTCCTATTTCAGGCAATAAGACAAGAAAAAGATGTAAAAAGCATACAGTTTGGGAAGGAAAAAACAAAACTTTTTCTCAGATTATCTATATAAAAAATCTGAAAGAACTGATGAACAAACCTCCTAGAACTAAGTACTAATAAGCAAAATGTCAATTGTTTTCCTATGTACAGAAATGTACAAGTGGAATTTGAAATTAAAATCACATTACCATTTACCATAGTACCAAAAAGACAAAGAAATACTTAGCTATAAATATAAGGAAATATGTACAAAAAGTCTATATGGGGAAAACAAGAAAACTCTGATGAAAGATATCAAAGAACATCTAAATAAATGGGAGATATATTCTGTTTTCATGGATGGTAAGACTCAATATTGCCAAGATGTCAGGTCTTCTCAACTTGCTCTATAGATTCAGTGCAATCCCAGTCAAAACCCTAGCAAGTTATTGTGTGAATATCAATAGACTGATTCTAAATCTTATGTGGTGAAGCAAGAAACCTGGAATAGCCAACTCAATATTGAAGAAGAACAAAGTTGGAGGACTTACACAACTCAGCTTCTGAGACTTACCAAAGAGCTTCTGTAATCAAGACACTGTAGTATTGATGAAATAATAGACAAATAGATCAGTGGAACAGAATAGAGAGGCAACAGTAGGTCCATATAAATAGTCAACTGCTCTTTGACACAGGAGCAAAGGCAATACAATGGAGCAAATACTGCTTTTTTTTTTTTTTTTTCCCACACATGCTGGAACAACCTGGTTTCTACATGCCAAACAAACAATCAAAAACAAAAACAAAAAAAGAGTCTAGACACAGACGTTATACCCTTCAAAAAATTAACTCAAAATGATCATAGACTTAAGTGTCAAATTTAAATTGCAAAACTATAAAAGTCCTAGAAGATAAAATAGAGGAAAACCTACATTACTTTGGGTATGACAATAACTTTTTATACACAACACTAAAAGCATTATCCATGAAAGAAAGAATTAAGCTAGACTTCAATAAAACTAAAACAACAAACAAAGAAAACAAATCACAAAAGATACTGTCACGAAATGAGAAGACAGGCCACACATTGGGAGAAAATATTTGCAGAAGACACAATTGACAAAAGATTGTTACCCAGAATATACAAAGAACTCTTAAAACTGAACGGTAAGAAAATGGACAATGCAATTGATAGATGGGCAAAAGACATGAATAGAAACCTCACCAAAGATGATATACAATGGCAAGTAAGGTGGAAAGATGTTCAACCTCATATGTCACTAGAGGATTGCAAATTAAAACAGTGAGATACCCCTACAAGCCTGGTAGAGTGACCAATATCTAAAATACTGAAAACATGAAATGCTGATGAGGATGTGGAGATATTGCTTGTGGGAATGCAAAACGGTACAGGCACTTTGGAAGACAGTTTGGCAACTTCTTTCAAAACTGAACAGTCTTACCATACACAGCAATCACACTCCTTGATACTTACCCCCATGATTTGAAAACTTAAGTTTACCACAGAAACTTGCACATGGATCTTTGTAGCACCTTTATTCTTAATTATCAAAACTTGGAAGTAAGTAAATGTCCTTCAGTAATGAATGAGTGAATAACTCTGGTATACTTAGACAATGGAATATTATTCAGTGCTAATAAGAAGTTAGATATCAAGCTATGAAAACGCATGGAGAGAACTTAAATGCATATTATTAAGTGAAAGAAGCCAATCTGAAAAGGCTACGTACCACATTATTGCAACCACATATATTCTAGAAAAAAGCAAAACTGGAGACAGTAAAAAATCAGTGTTTGTCAGGTGTTGGGGCAGAGAGAGGGATGAATAGGCAGAACACAGAGGATTTTTAGTGCAGTAAAACTATTTGTATTTTATTACAACAATGGATACATATCATTACACATTTCTCAAATACCAAGAGCAAACTATAATGTAAACTGTAGACTTTGGGTGATGATATATCAACATAGATTGATTGGTACCAATATACCGCAGTGGTGGGGCATGTTGGCATTGGGGGAAGTTGTGTGCATGTGAGAACAGGGGGCATATGGGAACTCTCCATACTTTCCAGCCAACTTTGTTGTGAACCTCAACTGCTCTAAAATAAAGATTATTTATTTAAAAAAAAGTCTTTGGCGATCTTCCTTTCTTTTTTTTAGAGATACTTGGACACATATTCAGCTTTAAATTTTGATATTGTAATAGATTACATGGTCAATTAGACAAGGGTGTGGTAATACATTTATAATGTGACACTTTCAGCTTCCATGTGATTAATTGCTATGCATTAAACATTGGCTGAGAACCCACACTTAGTAATGATCATGGGATTATTGCTATTTGAACAGGATTCCAAACTGAGAAGACAAAGACTTGTAGGATATTCTCTTAAAACATGATTTCAAATTACAAAGGTTTGTACTCAATGCCTTGTAAATGGTGAGCCATCAGTAATAGTAATATAGTAATAAAAACTTAACTGTATTGAGCGTTCCATGTGTTCCAGACACTGGTAGTGAGAAACATCGCACAAATAATATTATTTTATCTTGCGATTATACCTGTTTTGTAGGGTATATTTTGCCCTGTTTTGGCATCAAGAAACTTGTGGTGCACCCAGACATACAGTAAATTACTCAAAGCCACACAGATAGAGAATGTTGGGGTCAGATGACAAAGGTCTTGCCGCTATAGTGTGCCTTATAGTTACTTTACTATCTTGTCTCCCACCTTTCTCTTTTGCTTCCCATGGTCACTCTTGAATGTCACTGACTGGAAATGCAGGAGCAGTGAGTTTAAAAGAAAATATTTAATTCTACCATTTTCTAGGTCAGTAGTCACCTGAGAAGATTGATGGGTAAAGAAATAAAACAAAACAAAATATCTCAGGAATATTATCTGTAACTTAAAGATGGTGGAGTGTGGTTGATTGCACAAACTATTTTCACTGAGAATGCTAATGTGGGTGGACAGTGAGGTCAATATTAAATCATTAGAATAGTGTTTTGGTAGCTAGATAAATGGAATTGTACTAATTAGTGTAGTAGGACGTTTATATACCATTTGTATTTTTATATTTCAACAACTTCTCCGTATATTTTTCAAAAGCCTAATCATTGTAAGCAAATGAATCACTTTTTATGCCTTTATTCCCCAGTAACCTTAATAAAACAGCATAGCCCTGACAGAATGTGATTTTTCCACATATTTATTTGCCTTACCAAATATAGATGATCTTTCTTTTTTCCTGGTCTAGTGTCCTATTTAAACTTTTTTAGCAAGCTTGCATTTGTTTCCAATTGTTTTCTGACAGAATAGTGACAAAGTCATCAGTCTGGTAAATTGGGAGGAAAAGATAACAGATTTTCACATCCTCGAACCTCAGGCTAAATTAAAAAAAAAAAGGTTCTTTAGACACTAATAATACCTTTATTTAAGAATATCGTAATAGTTTGTGATGTCTTACAAATAACCCAATAATGAAATCATTTTCTTCCTTGATACATTTATGTCATTTTGATCTGACTTAATTTTAACCTTTAGGAGAAATTTTTAAAGAAATACATGTGTATAGGCATATATATATATATATATATATATATAGAGAGAGAGAGAGAGAGAGAGAGAGAGAGAGGCATATATATATATATATCATATAGATGATATATATATATCATATCTATGATATATATATATTATTAGAGAGAGAGAGAGAGAGATAAAGATATATCTATATATATAGACTTCTTATTCCTACTACATTCTATCTGTAAGCATGGAAGATTGTCCTGTAGAAAGACATATTGGAATAATTGCTTCCTAATATATATTTTACATACACATTGCATATCGCACAGTTGAGGTCATATATAAATATATAATCAGTTGGTTGCCATTTATAAGGTTTGGCATAATTATATGGGAGAAACAAGGGCATTGGTTTAAAAGTACTTCGATGCTTAAGTTGGTATAGTGTTTCCTCTCACTAAATAACACCATCAATTTCATCTAGAGCTTCAGGCAATTCATTAATACTTTAGCACATGAATATATGACATTTAAAATATTTATCTAACTGAAAACTGAACACATAAAGTGCAACAGTCATGCTATTGGCTGAGATTTTTTGTAAAATTTACAGACATATGAAATAATTTTTCATATATATCTCATAATATTATATTCCAAATGTATATTTTATAAAGAAGAAAAAGAACAGTAAAAATAAAATATGTTTGTTTAATTCACTTCTCCTACTTGATCTTCCACTGCTTTCAGTTTTTACCCTGTAATATTATTTATGAAACTCGGTACTAGTGGACTTGACTAATAATTACAGGGTAGAATGTATCTTCACTTTGCTTTCTTGTGTGGGGATTTGAGAGTGCAGAGTAATGTAAATAATTAATAGAACACAATGCCTGGAGCAAAGAAGGTATTCAAGAGTTATACAAGTGACTTATAAAATTATGGCATTTTATATTTTTATTTATTAACATACAAGAAAATTTCTCTGTTGATTTAGAAGTGTATTTCAGAAAGGAACTATTTGTACTTAGGTGTTTATGTTTTGTTCTTCATTGGAAAGAACGTGAATAAAGTTCAGTGGTATTAAATATGACAGCATGATGAAGATATATATATATATATACACACTATACATATATACTATATACACGTATACAGTATATATATGTGTATATAGTATATATGTATAGTGTATATATATATATAGTGTATATATATGTATATAATGTATATATATGTCATATATATATATACTATGTGTGTGTGTATATATATATATATATATATATAGTATATATAGTACTATATTTTACAGTCGCTGTATATCAGAGTAACACAAACTTGCTTAAAGACATATTAATAGATTTTTCAAGGTTGTCAGTGACAGTGAGCCTGGTATCCAGTTAGATGTGCACCATGGCAGTGAAGTATAAAAAAATAATGCATTATGCAGACTTTCATTTAGTGACTATTAAGAAACGTAGCAGAGAATGACCTGAAGAATATCACTATGAAACATGCTAGGTTGGCTTTATTTAGTTATTTCTTTAGGTTTCCTTAGAGTAAGCCCAGAGCACAACTCCAAGGGCAATGCCATGAAACTTCTTTTGTAAGAGGCCTAAGACAGTGTCACACAAAGACACTAATATTCTTGGGTATTAAATCCTACATTTTACTACATCCTTGGAATAATAAGTAGTAGGCTTAGATAAATAAATATCCTTAACACTTTCAAAGTGTCTGCTATAATTGTCACTTTTTATCAGATTTCTGATAAAAATTAAGCAGGGATCTTTCACAGTCATACCCCCAGCAAGCCTAGATCATAAGGATCCATGTGGCTAATAAGCAGCACATCTATAAGTTTTAATAGTCACAAGAGCTAGAGTTGATATAATTTTGAAGCTTAGAGGGTTAAACAAAGCTTTTCTTTAAAAAGTGGGCCATTCACCCCCTATATACAATATATACAATACGTTTAGTGATAGAATTGCCTGATTAGGCAAATGCAAATACAGAATTCCTACTTAAATTTGAATTTCAGATAAACAGTGAGTAATTTCTCAGTGTAAGTATCTCCCATCCAATATTTGGGATATATTTATACTTAAAAAATCAATTTTTATTTAAATTTTTATGGGTGTCCAGTATTTCATCTGGCAGCCCAGTATTAAGTGAGTCATCTAGGAGCAGGTGGGGGTGGACATCATTTGTGCCACATGACCAAAACTGTCTGAGGGATAATGAACTTCCCACAAAACTATATTTCTGGAAGGCAATAAGCATGAATTGAATTTTAAAATTCAATTCATTCAACAAATATTTATTGAGTGTCTACTGAGATGTAAGAAATTCTGCAAGGTACCTGGCAGTGAAAACATACAATCACTGACTTTCTTAGCAAGAGAACAGTTTAGCTAGGAGACAGACAATAAACAAAATGAATCAGTAGTTATAAATGGAGAAAGATGTTATGAAATGAATAAAACAATAATGTGAGAGAGGAGGGCCATCTTTAAACGGGGGGGGGGGGGGAGCAGGGAAAAGCTAGCTGAGGCCTAAAAAATAAGAGTGATCTGAACTAGTCATACCAAAATCTGAGTTAAGAGTGTGCTAGGGGAGTGGGAATCCATATATAACAGTGCCCTAAATCAAGAAAGGACCTAATATGGAATGTAAAGGAAATTTTTTTATGGAACATAGTGAAACGTTTTCTTTGCTTTTTGTTTTGTTTTGCTTTTTAATTAACTAATTTATTTATTTGAGAGTCACATATACACACAGCATGAGTGGGGAGGGTCAGAGAGAGGAGGAGGGAGATAACCCCAAGCAGCCTCTGCACTGTCAATGCAGAGCTCAACTCATGAACCGTGAGATCATGACCTGAACTGAAATCAAGAGTCCGGCACTTAACTGAGTGATCCACCCAGGCACCCTAATAGTGAAATGTTTTATAGAAAAATTAAATAGGTCCTTGCACATCATAGTAAGAATTTAGGTTCCTTTTCTTTTGATTTCTTTTTTCATTTTTCAAAGTGGAAAGCCACTGGATTCCGTAACGCAGAAGAATAACAAACTTTGGTTTATATTTTCGGAAGATGAGTAATAAATAAATAACAGAAGGAGAATATATGGGAGAAGAGCAAAAATACAAACTGGAAGGCAGGTTAAGATGCAAATGCAGTAGTCTGGGGGGGCAGGTGGAAAGATGGCAGTCTTGAAAAGCCAGAGAGGTGGCGGTAAAAATGACAAGAAGTGGAGAAATGTAAGATTTGCTTTGGAAGTAGTGAGAAGAACATGTGAGACCTGCTAAAGGCTTAGTTGTTTGGACTAAGAGAAAAATAATAATAATGGATGAGTGAGCATTTTAGCTAAGAGTAATAACAGGGCACTTACTCAGAGAAGGAAGGTCATAGAAAGAAGGGGATCGTGAAATAAAATTGAATGTCAGTGTTTATTAGTGACATGTGGACATATGCTTTGGTAGGTATCCTAATTATTTTTTGTTTGATTCCTAGAATGAAAGAGCCCAACATTACCACCTAACAGTCAAAACAACTAACTTTAACTTTTTTCCCTTATCTTTTAGAAGACTAATTCTCTGTAGAAACTTTGGTTAAAAACAGAAATATCTAAAAATTAACTTTCCCTTAAATTCCAGAAACGTGAAGTATGTTTAGGCAATACATGGTATTCAAAAAAAAAAAAAAAAAAAAAAAAAAAAAGAGCATGGAGGTCGCTATGAAATCCTGAAAAACCCAGTTTTCTCAGTCAAGAGATAACACCTGTGAATTATTTGATTTTGAAGGAATGAATGAACTATTTGTATTACTCTGTTACCCTTTCTGAGTCATTTGACTTGAGACCTTAGATTAAATAAATCATACTTCATAAGTATATTGATGACTTCAGTGCCATTTCTAGTTTATTTGACTAAAAGTTATCATCAGAATAATTCACAGAAAGTTCTATCACCATAAATATTGAGAAATGGGAGTGTCATTTCAAAAATCTCTATATAATTGAGATATCCTTCTAATGGTGATGGATAATCATAATTGAATTTCATTATTAACCATCTGTCCTCATCCATTTGCTGATTTGGTTTTCTAATAATATCATGGCTAATATCAATCTGGTTTTTAGAAACATATTGAATTTAGAATTTTTTATGAAAATGTAAAGGGGCATGATACATTTTGAGAATGTAACATAGTATTAAAAGATAAACCGAAGCACACTGAAATTTTTAAGAGTGTTTTCGAACAAAAATCAATTTGATTTGGCAGCATCCAATCTAGCAGATAAAAGGAGCTCCTAAGAGCTGTACAAAATGAGAGACTTTCACAGGCAAAAAAACAGGTTCCTTATCTTTGGGAGAACTAAAGATAAGTCCTGACTCTACTTCTGGGAGAGCTGAAACTACGATAAACTGTAATTAAGTCTTAGTTTGGTGACATGGAGCTTTGCCAAAAAGTGACTCCTGTTGGGTTTGTTGCCTTAATTTTGACAGTTCTCCTTTTTGATCAGCCTCTCAGCCTACACTGGGAGATGTGGTAAAAAAAAAAAAAAAAAAAAAAAAAAAAAAAAAGTAAGGTAGTAGTGCTACTCCCATGTAATGCTTCAGAGTTCTCACAGTTTTTGCTGGATCTCTGTGTGGGTTTCTTAGGTCATGATGTTGGGTTCACAGTCTTGACCTGCCCGTTCGTTCTCTTAGTTTCTTTCCCTGAATTCTAGTCATAGGGACGTCATCTGCTTCGTGGTGAGGGGGCTGTGACAGTCAAAACAACTGTATTTAAAAGTTTTGAGAGAATACAGAATACCATGGAAACTACTATGGTTCTTATAAGCAGGATAATCCCAATGTCTGGGGTGCACTTTGGAGCCATGATTCTCAAAACCCAAACCAATCACAGACAAATAAGTCAAATGAAGAACCTTCCCCCTCCATTGAAAGGAGTCAGTTTTTTGGTTTTTTTTTTTTTTTTTAAGTTTATTTATTTATTTGGAGAGAGAGAGTGCATGCGGACAGGGGAGGAGCAGAGAGAGGAACAGAGAGAGAATCCCCAGCAGGCTTTACACTGTTAGCACATAGCCCGACGTGGAGCATGAACTCACAAACCATGAGATCATGACCTGAGCTGAAACCAAGAGTCCAAAGCTTAAACAACTGAACAACCCTGGCACCCCAGAAGGAGTCAGATCTTTAAGCCAAACTGTTGCCTGCCAGTCTGAATTTGGGAAGAAAAGGACAATATGAAATGTTACCTTCCTCTCTTGAGCAGGAACTACAGATAGAGATCTGGGAAAACTGGCTTTGGCAACAATTCTCACCCTTTGCCAGCTTCTGCTAGTTTTTCCACAATCCAAGCTATAGGCTGTGGAATGAATGGGGTGTCCCAGTGGATCTCATCCTGGTCACCAGAAATTGTAGAGGAGGAAGAATAATTTTTATTCTACCCTTTATGGTGAGTACGTGGCTGAGACCCCTTTTTCTCTCGGCATCTCATAAATGGACAAGGTTATCTGGGTTAAAAGTTCTCCACTTAGGCCACTGTAATTCGAGATTATCTTTGGTGAGGTTAACCTGCTTGTTCAGCCTTAAAACAAAATTTTATTCCCCGGTGGCCTCATATTGAACCCAGTCCAGTTTCTAAGTCAGACCCAGTGTGATGCCAATTGATTTCTGGACCCAGTCTGGAAAAACAAATTCTCTCAAATAAAGTCTGAGAGCACATAATGCGAAAACTGAGAGCCAGATGTGAGAGGGCCTTATCCACAGCCTGAAGAGGCAACGAGAAAGCAGTGAGCTTGTGGGATTCACAGTCACCTATGTCTTGTCACTCATTGCTTCAGTTCTCCCTTCTGACACCAGGATTATAAAAAGATAAACTGAGGTATATTAAAAATTTTAAGAGTTTATCTGAGCAAAAGATAAAAAAGATATTTAAAAAAAAAAAAAGATAAAAAAAAGATATTTGAATTGGGCAGCTTCCAGTCTAGCAGATAGAAAGTGCTGGGGAACAGGAAAGACTTTTATAGGCAAAAGGAAGTGGGAACAAGGAAGGTCTACAAGGGAGAAAAGCAGGTTGGTTTTTCAAGGATGATTTCCTTTAGGGGATGGAGGTGTCTATCAGGCAGATTACCTAACTAGCTCTGATCAGGCGATTCCTGATAGACTGACTGGTTTAAGAATCCATTTCTGGGAGAGCTAAATCTGGAATTCAGTCTTGATTTGGTCATGTGGGGCTTAGCATAAATGACTCCCTTTTGGCCTGTTGTCTTGTTTTTAACAAGAGGAAATTAAAACATAATCAAAATAGAAGTAAACTTATTTAGAGGAAGAAAACATAACATAGCTTTTACGGGAGCACCTGGGTGGCTCAGTCGGCTAAGCATCTGACTCTTGATTTCAGCTCAGGTCATGATCTCAGGGTTGCTGGGATTAAGTCCAGCCTTGGATTCTGTGCTGACAGCAGGGAGCCTGCTTGGGATTTTCCATCTCTCTGTCCCTTGCCCACTCACGCACCTGTGCCTGCATGCTTTCTGTGTGTCAAAAATAAATAAACATTAAAAAACAGCTTTTATGTAAAATATATTAAAAATTGGAAAAATATTTTAAAATGTATTTTTCAGAATTTCACTTTCTATGAAGGATGTTTGAAATTTTTTTTAAATAAATTTTATTAAATGAATTTATTTATATATTTATGGCTTTGGTGATAAATTTTTTCCAAATGAAAATATATACTTTTTTCCAGCTCTTATACATTCATGAAATTGTAGTAAACCATGGTTTTGTTAAAGCAGGTATATTGTGTGGTATATTTTTCTTTATAGAATCAACATTTAACTGTACAAGACGGTTGTTGTACTCGTTATTTATTGTTCAGGCTTATAGAGCTGTTTGTTGATGTAATGATAAGAAAGAAAACCAAACAAGGAAACCATAACAAGCCTTATAAATTAAAATCTTCTTAACATCATTCTCTATTACAACCAAAAATTGTATCTAAATAGAAATGCCTAAGCCATATTAAGTGTCAATGCCTGCTTACTTAGAATATTTCTGGTTATTTTATTGGCATAACTTTAATGTGTTTTCATAAGACAGTGCCAACCACATTGACAGAAAGGGACAGAGAGAGCGAGAGGGAGAAAAGGAGGGAGACAGAGAGAGGGAGAAGAGGAAGTGACAGAATAGGTATTTGATAGGAGCTGTATATGACAGTTACCTCCCAAACAACTTTTTTTCGTTTTTGTTTTTATTTTTTTAGAAATCATCTTTAACTTTATTAGAAACTTAGAGGGGCGCCTGGGTGGCTCAGTCGGTTGAGCCTCTGACTTCAGCTCAGGTCAGGATCTCGCAGCCCGTGAGTTCAAGCCCCATGTTGGGCGCTGAGCTGATGGCTCAGAGCTTGGAGCCTGCTTCCGATTCTGTGTCTCCCCCTCTCTCTGCCCCTCCCCTGTTCATGCTCTGTCTCTCTCTGTCTCAAAAATAAATAAACGTTAAAAAAATTAAAAAAAAAAAAAGAAACTTAGAGGAAGACCATGTTGTGCATAGCCTATGTTTACTAGTTTGGTGTTAGTGATTTATTTCCTACAAATAAGTTAATGTTAAACTTCATATGTTTTTCCTTTGTATTCCTGTAACTACTTTCTAAATATCAGTTATATATTTTTTAAGGTTTAACCTAACATATGTCTCTGATTCAAAATTTGTATTTATTGATAATGTTTCTGAATGACTTTGTAGCATATCTAGAAACTTACTATTCTTTTATTCATAGAGCTATAATGGGCAGTTGTAGAAACATTTATTAATTAGGATTATTAAATACCTTTGAAATGGTTATCATTTCACATGAGCAACAAATAATAATAATAGTGATTTGTGAAGGTGTTTTATATTTCATATTCTTCTATCAAAATTATTTATGATATCTCGTATATATATTAAAAGCCAATAAAATGAAAGGGAACTATAGATTACTTTTTGTAAAAAACTTATTATGTATAATATATATTAATATAATAGTATATTAACATATATTCCTCTCTCTCTCTCCTCTCCCTCTCTCTCTCACCTCTGTCTCTTTTCTGTCTTTCTTACTGGCCCTTTCTTCCTCCCTCTTTCCCTCCTTCCCTTTCTCCTTTCCTTCCTTCCAACACTGAATGGCACATTTTCCCCTCAATGAAATGAACTGTACTTCATCTTCCTTGTCATACTGACCATCACTGCTTTTGCCCTGGGATAATATTACTGATAGGTAAGTTTATAATATATAAAGAGGAGTATTTTGCTTTATAATTCCTGACATATATTTTGTGAAAACATTTTATACATTTATAATTTTATTTCGAGTAGGATTGGATAATAATTAAGTACTAAAAATTTTACTGTCAGTTTTTGAAGTTAACTTAAGTTGAAAATGAGTCTTTTGTATCTAATTGAAGGATAGTAATGATGATGATGATAGTAATAAGGATATTGGCAAATGAATTACTATTAAGGCATATTATTGCTATTTTCTTTTTATGATAATTCACATGGATTTTTTCTTGCCAAGGCAACCAGTCTGGATGCATTATTCTATTTTCATCATTTCTGATAGAACAGTTATAATCCTGAATTTGGCTAGTACCCTTGATTTACCTTTTCTGAAAGAAAGACAGAGACCCAGACAGTGAGGAGGTAGGGGGAGAAAAAGGGGAGGGATGGAGAGAGGGAGGCCGCATGCCATAGTTCAGTTTATAGCAAACATTAAATGTACCAAGAACTGCTTGGTTTGCATTTTAATTTAAAGATTTAGATATATTAAGTTAATTTATAATTACTTTATTTTATTTTTTATGTTTATTTTTGAGAGAGAGAGAGAGCACGAGCAGGGGAGGGGCTGAGAGAGAGGAAGACACAGAATCCAAAGCAGGCTCAAGGCCTTGAGCTGTCAAGACAGGGCCAGACTCAGGGCTCGAACTCACAAATGGTGAGATCATGACTGGAGCTGAAGTCGGATGCTTAACCAACCGAGTCACCCAGGCGCACCATAGATTGACTAAGTTAATTTCTGATTGCTTCACTAGTCCCTCTAAAATTGCCAAATCTTATATAAACTGTTCATTCGGTTTAGGAAAACTTTAATTTTCTAATTTTTTTTTCAGTAAACATTTTCTAAAAAATAACTTTATGCAAAATAATAATATATGTTGAGTCCACACTATGACTGGGACTTAAGGATGAGTAGCCATGCTTGCTGATCATATACTCTAGGATTTCCGAATGTATGTTTTTAAAGTGTGTTAGGATTTATCATCTGCCTTCACCTGCCTTCTCTTATGTAATCATTTGGTTTAAACTTTTAATCTGGTCTTACATTAATTCCTTGTCACAAGGTCATGTCCACCTTACATATATTTTTTAGTTGTCTGAACATAATATCTGAACATCGCTCTGTCTTGAGGAAAAGAGTCCTCATAAGTACTTTTCAGGGCTGCCTCTCAGTTCTTATAATGTTTTCATGAAATTAAGTTTTAAAATGTTTTCTCCCTTCTGAAGAACTTAAGAGCTTTTGTGTCTTAAAACCTACTTAGAGAATGTACTAAATATAGTGACTGATTGCATTATTAATGTTTTCAGATAGTTTATTTGACGTATTTCTCAAATTATATATTTGAAAGCAGAGCAAAATCATGTGTACCTGAAAAGGACTGAATTTATCACGTAGATTCGTCTTTTTCTCCCTTCACGAACTACTTGGCCTTAAGACATTATTTTTTTTAGTGTAAAAATACTAATGAGAAAATTCCAGTCAATTCTAAAATGACATTCTCCCAAAATGCTATGAACATTAATGATAATAAATCCCAGTAGCTGTTGTCTTCTTTTATGTGTGACATTTGCCAAAAAGCTGTCCTCATAATATCAGCTTTTTGTGTACCTGGGAAGTTTTATTCAAATTAGAAAGTATCTTTATTTCATGATAGAAGTAAATATCTCTGATTATTACATGTGTCATTTTCATGAGGAAGATGTAATTGTTCCACAGTCAGCTTTGCTTGTGCAGATGTAGGACATTATGGACTAAATCTCTTGGAAACTTCATTTGGGGCACCTGGGTGGCTCAGTCAGTTAAGCGTCCGACTTCGGCTCAGGTCATGATCTCACGGTTTGTGGGTTTGAGCCCCACGTCGGGCTCTGTGCTGACAGCTCGGAGCCTGGAGCCTGCTTCAAATTCTGTGTCTCTCTGTCCCTCTCTCTGCCTCTCCCCCACTCATGCTCTGTCTGCCCTTTCTCTCAAAAATAAATAAACATTAAAAATTTTTTTTAAATAAAAAATAACAATAAATCTCCTGGAAACTTCAGTGTCAGGACTATTCCGGAAAACAGCAGGGTATCCACTGTAGAGGGACCACCCATGTGTTGTTTCAGTTATCTATTGGTGTGAAACAAAAACAGACACAAACTCCATAGTTAGTAAAAGAACCAATGTATTATTCCTCCTGATGTTGTTGGTTCATTGGGAATTCCCTTTCATTGTTAGATGGGGCACCTACAAGGTTCAAAATGACCTTCCTTAAATGCCTGACTGTGGTGTCACCGAATTAGGAGACATCAACTGGAGTTTTGGGGCAAGGACTTCATTTGTCTTCCAGATTGGCTTCCTCTCAACCCTCCTTGGGGTTCCTTGGAGAATAATGGCTAGATCCCAAGGAGGAACCTTCCACTAGGTGTTGAGAAAAACCATGCAACTCTTAAGATCCAGACCTCAAAGTTACACAGTATCACTCTTGCCATACACACAGTTTTTCAAAGGAGTTTGTGAGTTGAGACACAGAAGAAGTAAAATAGATTTTCCTCCCCTTGCCCGTGAGTATACACAATTCACTTATCCAACAAATGTTAACTGATTGTTTGCTGTGCTGAGAATCTTGTAGATTTTGAGTGGAGAAGGATAAATTTTTCTCATTCATTTACTTATTAATTCTTTGCCTTGTTTCACAAAGGTTAATGTATTAGTTGTAGCTTGTGGTAAAACACTATAAAACAATATCACAAACAGAGCAATACAAAATAGAAAGCCATCATCCTAGGAAGTTGGAAGAAGGTCTTATAGAGAAATATATATATTGTATTGATGTCTTAGCCCTCATACGGTAGCAAAGCTGTGGACAATTCGGGAACATTCTCTTATTATAAAGCTATCAATATGATCTTTCTTAGAAGCATGTGGTATGTATATGCACACGTATATTTTAAAAGAATGTTGTGGTGGGGTGCCTGGGTGGCTTGATCGGTTAAGCATCTGACTCTTGATCTCAGCTCAGGTCATGGTCTTAGGGTTTGTGAGATAGAGCCTCGCATTGGGCTCTGTGCTGACAGCACAGAGCCTACCTGGGATTCTCTCTCTCCTTCTCTCTCTGTCTCTCTCCTGCTTGTACTCTGTTTCTCTCAAAATAAATAAATAAATAAATAAGTAAATAAACAAACAAACATTAAAAAACATAATGTTGTGGTATTCTGCAGTCATGTCAACTGCCTGAAAGTGACATTTTTCTTTTTTATATCTTCCTCTGTTCATGGATACTTCAGCCTCAGTTTTGTTGAAAACAAGCCATAATCTCAAACCTAGCTCATTGATACAACTATGCATTTTCACATTGGGGAAAAAAAGATTGATTTACATTTTATAAAGATGCAAACTCAGTTTTATATGCCTTTCCCACATGTTATTCCCTAGTGTTGAATTTCAGTGTAATAAGGGAATGTGCTGATAGAACGAAAATTACTTTTGATTTAAGTTCTAAAATCACATTGTCTTTTACGGAGCACAACTCTATGGTTTCTTCTGTAAATAGGTAGTAGTTGAATGTGTCTCTTCACAAAATTACCATTTTGTGGCACATAATCTCAGCATTTTATGCAAGTAAAATCTTATTCTAGTCTCATCTTACATGTTTTATTTAATAGAAGTGGGATAGGCAATATTGGTATAGAAATATATAATTTGCAACAACTAGTGTTTTCATACTTACCTAAGCCTTTTTTGGTGGGTGCATTGCAATAAAATAATTCTCTTACAGTATGCATTTTATGATTATACTGATGACTGTGATGGCCATGCACCCTTTGTAGGACAACTGCTCACCAGTTAAACCCATTCTTGTATTGGGGCCTCAGCACTTTTGAAACTTCTGCTGGAATGCATCTCCCCAGATACTTTCATAACTTGGCCTTTTCATACTTTCCTCAGATCTTTACTGAAATGTTACATTCTCTGTGACAACCCCTTAGTCTTCCAGTATTTCTTATCCCCTTTTCTGTTGTTTTTTGCACAGTATTTGTCATCGTTAGGCAGATAATATATTGTATTAATTTATCAATCTGCTCTATCCCTACCCCATTAGGTGTAATCTTTGTGACTACCAGGAATATTTTTGATTTTAGTATTGTTCATAACTGTATCCCTAGCACCTACAATAGCTGCTGACACATAGTAGACACTTAGTAATCTTTTTGAATGAATGAATGGGTCATGATTGAAGCAGTGATAGCTCAGCACTGATGCTAAGGAAATATTTAATATATCTATTTAACTGGTGTTCACATATACCTTCTTATGTTGATTATTTTAGAGAATTACTTAGTAACTTTATGACAAGGTGAAATTCCCAACAGTAATAGGAAATACATATTAGTTTGCACTTTGACACATCTCACTAAATGTAAGAAACAAATATATATAACATGAAGTCTCTGGACAGTATAAAACTGTTTTAACAGTTGGTTGAGATTTAGTGTGATAGCTACTTTCATAGTAATTTCAGAATACATATTTTTTTTTACCCAGTCACCCTATGTCTTTTGATCAGAGCATTTAGCCCATTTACATTTAAAGTAATAACTGATAGGTATGTACTTATTACCATTTTGTTACTTGTTTTACCATTGTTTTTGTAGTTCTTCTCTGTTCCTTTCTTCTTCTCTTGCTCTTTTCCCTTGCGATTTGATGGCTTTCTTTAATGTTATTCTGGACTCCTTTCTCTTTATTTTTTCTGCATTTGTTACAGGGTTTTTGGTTTATGGTTACCATTAGGTTCCTATATAACATCCTGTGCATATAACAGTCTATATTAAGTTGATGGTCACTTAAGTTTGAATCCATATTTTCCAAATACATATTTTCAAATGACATATTCCTACAGTTTTACTCTGGTCTTGGATTGTAGAGACAACTTTGATATTCATCTCCATTATACCAGCTATTAATGTATTTCATGATCCCAAATAACGTCTATAAATTTTGTCATGTGTCTGTTTTAAAAATGTTCATTAGTGTTTTGCTCTAGTTGAATTGGCTTTGACTAAGTTATATTAGCGATCTTCACCAACCCAATTTTATTTTAGCTCTTCAATTTAGAATATTACTTCACACACAATTGCTATCATAGCCCTAATGCACTAGAAAGCCAATATGTTTGTAAAAATATCCTTTAGTTACGATGATTAAGATTGGCACTTGACAGCTTGACAGGCTGGGCAGTATTCTTCTTACTAAGATGCACGTTATGCCTTATTCAAATCATTTTAGTCACTTGCTCAAAGTGTTCCATGGAACATTGGAAATAACCCAATAATAATGATTTCTCTAATGTGAAATAAAATCGTCTAGGAAGAGCAAGATAATTTTTATAAAATTATCCTTAAAATTAAAATTTGAAAATGTATTTATGGTATTTATATTAAATAGGACAATACAAAGGATAATTCATGCAATGAGCATCAGTTGTGCATATATTCCCTGACACACTTTGTGCTAAAAATAGGAAGATAATAACGGGTAACAGTTCTTGAGAAGTTAGTGTATCTTAGGCACTGTGCTATTACCTTATATAAATTACTTTATGCATCCTGTGCTCCAACTTTATGAGACAGGCATTAATTTATCATTTCCATTTTACAGAAGAGGAAATGCAGGGACACCAAGGTTAAATAATTTGGCTGGGTCATACAACTGATAAATTATGAAGCCAGAATTCAAATGCTTGTGGTTTGACTGTAGAAGCCAGTTTCTTCACCCAATGCTATGCTGCCTCCCACATAACTGTGAATAATTGAGCTACCACAGTTATTGTCAATGAGAGAGAGAAACAAACAGATCTATCTTTACTGTGCAGTGAATTTTATGAGACGGGTAAGTGAGGGATGCCATGAGAACATGATTCAGCACCCAGCTAAAGGAGCGTTAGGTGGCTAGGAAATAAGTTGAGGAAACTTGAGAATACAGACCGAGTTTGTCTTTTCATTGCTAGATTCCCCAACCTGCTTATGACAGTACTTTGTGAGAGAATGCACTAAACAGATGTGACATCTAAACAAAATCCTAAAAACCTCAACTATGAAATACGGAGGATTCTCTTTTGAAAATTTCATATGGATCTGAGCTGATATGAGCGGAAAGTACTTTTCATAGCCCTTGTTGTATTCTTAGTCTGTTGTACTAAAAGAATACCATAATCTTTACTGACCAGGAAGACTTAGGTGTCAAAGTCCAGTTTATTGTTCTGAGACTAAACTGAAAAAGCAACAAAAAAGTAAATAAAAACCAAAACAAATCCTACCAACTCCATAATCTCACATTTTCATTTAATGATATAGCAACTTAATAGAGGTTTATATTTGAATGTTAATCACCACATTTTAAAGTTTCTGACCAAAATATGCATTTACCAGAATTAAAATATGAGAATGGAGAAAAATATTAACTGACTAGAGAGAGAGAGCGTATATATATATATATATATATATATATATATATGGCCATGTATATATATATATATATATATATGGCATGTGTATATATATATATATATATATATATGGCCATGTGTATATATATATATATATATATACATGGCCATGTGTATAT